>NC_044367.1:14146274-15513949 GCF_007364275.1 Archocentrus centrarchus | reverse complement strand
TCTATTTCTCTATAACCCTATAAGGCCTTGATTATACTTTCTGCTTGGGTCCATTTGGGTCCATGCAATGTAAAATTAGTCAGCAGACAATGAGCTTGAGGGTCCATGCGGCTGTCCGCATGCCTGCCAGTTTTTGTGACCCACACAGACTATTTTGGAGACTTTACATTACAATACACCAACTATGCACACGCCCCAGGCAGCAAACTTCAAAGAAGTATAACAGGAATGACTACTCAGCTGTAGTGTCTCCAGCTGTCTGTGTCCATATCCACAAAGTATAATCAAGGCTTAAATATGGAAAACAGTCAGTTTATCACGTTAAAAAAATAATAAAATTGAACTGTTGACAGATAAAACAACTTGCTTGACCCTATAGGCCCATATTTGTAAAATTTTCCATTGCAGCTTATAAGGGACATTTAACCAAAGCACAAACATCAATTAGTAGATCAAAGCCTACTAGCTACATTTTTAGTGTAAGTGCAGTGCATTGTATAGTATGTTCTATGTGAAAAACATAATTTGTATCTTTGAGCATTGTTAATGATTGGGTAAAGTTACTGTAACCCCTTTAGGACACGGAATACTTGCCACATAAACAGCTGCTGCTACCATCCGTAGTAACACAGAGCAAATTACCTCCAATAGTGAAATTTTAAAAGACACAACTATATGTAAAATTTCATATATAGTTGTATACAGCGATGCCTAATTCCAAAATGTCATTTCTGAATTAGGCATCACATCAGTATACATTTATCACAAAGTTTACCACAGTTCTGGTTAGTGTTACATTACTTTGGGGCACATATATTTACTGCTTTTTCTAAGTCTGCCAATACAAATGTGTAATATCAGAAACTTCCACCTTCTGCTGTACAGTTATGGAAAAAACGTCACTTATAGGTTGTACTTCATCAGGGAAAAAAGTAACTATGGATAAAGGTGAACAGGGGAAAAAAGTTGAGTGTGTTTAGATTGATTTGTGCTTCTAATTATATTTTCTTCACACATATCTAGTCCCATCTAAGCAGACTATGCCAAAATGATTGGATTTTCTAATAACCTCTTTCACTGTAGGGAATTGACATTAAGATAATTTATGACTACAAGTCATTACTCCTAAGCTGACAAACTCACTATTATGAGAATTACATTGACCATAGGTGCTTTTCTCACTTATAGGGAGGTTCCAGTTCAGATGCATTCTCACAACTGGAAATACCCAGTTTATTTCAGGTAAAGAGAGTTACCAGGATAGCGCGTGTACAAAGCAGGACAAATGATGCCCACTCACTCACTGTGAATTTACAGGTCAGTTAGCTGCTCTATTCTCTGCGGCGCTATACATATAGCTCTTGTGAGAGTGTACTAGGGAACTGGCTGCCTCTGCTCTGACTCTGCTGGACATTTACACATACACTTCCATGGGGTAATGTCTAGAAAATGGCTCTTGTGCGTAATGGACTTGCCACTGCTGACAACAATTTCATGAAATTTTCAGTGAATTTAAGAATGTTGAATGAATGCAGTTTCTTGCTCTCTTTTGCCTTAGACACTACAGTACAGTATATACAACAGTGTCCATATGTTCATTTTCATCAACATATATGAGCTCCAATATCCTGTGTCTCAGTGCTGCTTAACTTGAAAATATTTCCGACACTTTTAAAATCTTCTAACAAGCACCATCTCTGTTCAGCGGCATAATTAAGCTGCTTTGTCCTACATTGCTTAGCAACTATGTGGTGGTGGTTTCAGATGGCCCAGTTCGACCTGAATCTTAAGCCCCATTTAATCTCCATTCTCCTTCCTACATAATAAGTGAGGGTGTTGTCTGAGCAGAAACACGAAAACAAACTTAAGCAAAAAAAAAAAAAAAAAGAGTTCCTTTTGATTAATGGGTGAGACTGCAGGTTTGTTTCTGTTTTGAACTAAAGGGTTGCTGTGCACATGAGCTTCTTCTCAAACTTCCAGCTGTAGCATTCAAAAATGCTTGTTGCTGATAAATGCTGCCAAATTTCAGTCTTTCCCTTCAATGAAGAAATATACCCCTCTATATGTCATTGTCAAGTATTACAACGTTTGCACCCTCAGGTCCTTCCCTCCCCGCCTGCGCCATAAAGTGTGAGGGATTTAGAGAGAGACAGAGAGAGACAGAGAGAGAGAGAGAGATTGTCTACAAAGCCTCCTTCAGTGGTCAAGAGATCAAGAAAAAGTAGGATGTGTGAGAGTGTGACTTGTCTTTGTAAGCATGTGTTCATCAGAAAGTGCAGGCATAGACAATGCCCACAACCACAATGTTTCCAATAGTGGCGATGATGGCAATCCAGAGCCAGATGGCATCACTGGACACGGACTGTGGCTCATCCTGCTGGCCGTGTACCGAGACGGCTGAGGCAGCGGCATGGACACTGGCCGAGGAGTTAAAGAGCGAGTGCTCGCCACTGTAGTCATCATTGGGCGAGGAGTCCATGAAGGCTCCTGTCATTACTGGGATCTAGGAGGAGAGAAGGGAAGGTGATGAGAAAGTATAAAGTAAGTTTTTAGTTCAAGGAAGCTAAAGAGACAATTTGGTTTCTCATTCCAAGTCTTCTTTCATTTCATGTAGGTGATATCTATGAAAATATAAATTTCCAGAATAGATGTTTAGACACTGAACAAAACCAGGTCAAAAATTCATGATCATTAAAAAAAGGAAAAAAAGTTTTTACAGCGAAATTTATACCACAATTTACTGGTATAAACTTACCAACAGGCATCACTGTGAAACTTCCTTACTTTCATAACCATCATTAATTTTCCCAAAAGTCTGTCTCTAAACACCCCCCCCCTTCCCGCAAGACATCACATCAGGGTCTACTCTTTAAAATAATTTTTATTAACTGCACTGACATTGTTGCCTCTAGCCTTTTTTCAGGAATTTTTAATTGTATTTACTTTATTACTTAGCTCCCAGAATGGCTGTTGTCTCTTGTCTAATTCCAGTTAATATTCATGATATCAGTGACTTTGTTTTTTGACAAACAAAAGAATATAATTTGACATAGACAGGAAAAAAAATCCCCACTTTACCATTTACGAGTGTATCAAACCTCCAAGATGAATATGTCCTTTCCTTACAATCACAGAATGCCAGATTGGGAAGTAATTAGTAACAAGTTACCCACACAGGCATGCAGGGTCCCCGCTCTGTCTTAGAAACCACTGGATGTCTATTTAAGACGGAGTGTGTGTATTTTTAAAGTGACACTTGATTAACAGGGAATTAATATTTCAAGCACGTCAAGTGAAAGTGATTTATTGCTTAGGAGTCTGAGCCCTATAAATACTGACCTTCTGTGTCTATAGAAATGTGCATGATTGAGAAATGCATGACAGATGCTTATATTGTCTGACTGGAAAACAAACTCTGCAGAAGATGTTCGGGGGAAATAAAACAATGCTAAAAATATCTCGGAGGGATGTTGAGTGCTCCCATACACAGACATTCCCTCTTGCTTGCTCATTTGCTCACCTTCACACTCCCTCTCACTGTCTCTCTCTCCCGAACACGGGCTAATGCACAAAGACGTTAACACACACATGTACGCTTCTGGTCTTTCCCTCACACAGGGGAAAACACTGTTTAGAAAGCATTCTGCTGCTCTCCATTCATTGGCCCCTGGTGGTGAATAATGACATGACACATCCTGTAAAGCGCCTGCTGTTCACATGAGCATGATGGGGGTAGACAAGCATGCATGAAGTCCAGCAACCTGCGTTTTCCGCTCCCCATTCTGTCACTGTAAGTGCTGACACATTCAACTATGGCATCTCAAATAAACCTCGTCCATTTTAACATTTCTTTTTATATTAGAAGGTTACATGCACAACATATGAATGCAAATCAGCATCAGTGAGAGCTAAATTAGACAAAGCTATACCAAAAAAACATATTTAGTATATACCTAAGCATATCAGTAAAAAGAACCTACAGTGCATTTGCAAAATGGGTTTTATTTGTGCTTTACACAGTTTAAAATATAACCAATATACAGTTGTGGTCAAAAGTTTACACATACTAAACACAGGCATGAATGTCATGGTAATTTTGGGTGTTTAATGACTTCTTTTTCCAGGCTGGAGCAACTGTAGAGAATACATCTTTAATGAATTTAAAAAACAAGAATTGGGTGCCCAAGTTTGAAATTATTTTGGATTTTCACTAATCCACACAGAGTCAAAAGTATACATACACCCCAGTAATATATGGTATAATATATGGATAAATGCCCCTTAGCGAGGTGCACCACGACCAGACATTTTTTGTAGCCATAAACAAGCTTCTGGTATAATTCTGGCTGGATATTTGACTACTCTTCTTGGCAGAATTGGTAGAGTTCATTTAAATTACTTGATTTCTTGGCACAGACCCAGCTAGTCCACAAATTTTCAATAAGGTTGAGGTCAGCGCTTTGGGAAGGCCATTCCAGTGCGTTAATCTTAGTCTGCTTTATCCATTCCAAAACCAGTTCTGATGTGTGTTTGGGAAAATTGTCCTGATCTCTAGACACTGCTTTACCCGTACCCTTATCTTGCATTCAGAGCTCCATCTTGCCTAATTTAACGTTCAAATCAGATGATAACTGAAGCTTACCTCCCTGTCTGCATTCTTTATGTTTATGTTTTATTTATTAACTCATTGTCCACGGGAGTGAGCTGTGCGCATAAATGGGGAAGCGTACCAAATAAAATGCAGTGGATACTGTAAGTGTGTAAAACAATATTTCAGTGCTAGGTTTACTACTTTTGTCAGACAGGTGTTTTCAATTACATGTTAATAGCATATATATTCATAACCTAAATGTAGGTCCCACCGTGAAGTATTGAGGAGGAAGTGTGATGGTATAGGGGTGCTTTGATGGTGACACTGTTGGTGATGTATTAAAAATCCAAGGCACACTTAACCAGCATGGCTCCTGCAGCATTCTGCAGCAACATGCCATCCCATGTAGTTTGTGCTTAATGGGACCATCATATATATATATATATATATATATATATATATATATATATATATATATATATATATATATATATATATATATATATATATATATATATATATAAAGCAGCTGAAGCTGATTAACAACCCCTCTGCTATTTATCTGACCAGAACAATATCCCAGATGTTTAATTGACTAATTGCTATACTCTGGTTAAAAAGTATTCCTTTATTTTATTTAATTTTTTATATAACAAAGATGAAGGTAGGCAGACCAGGTGACATTGTTCACATGTGCCATGAAGGAGACAATGCTGCTGAGGATGAAACCCAGACTCTTAACCTAAGGGGAAAGTATGTCAATTGAGTCATCAATAGATACTGAAAAACATTTAAGAAATTTATGAGTAAAATAAACTTTATTTAACTTAAACAATCAGAAACAGATGTGGATTTGGAAGAGATATAGAGCTGGGTGTCATCTGCATAACAGTGAAATTTAATATTATACTGTATTTCTTGAAAATATTGCCCCAAGGTAGGAGATAAATAATCAAGAGCAGAGGCCCCCACAAATAAGTGAAGTGGATTGTGATCTGTGTATGTAGTTGCACAAACTGTTAACAACCAGAGAGGTATGAGGTAAACCAAGCGAGTAGTATGCTGTTGATGCCAACAGAGGCTAATATATGGAGGAGGATGTGCTGAGAGATTGTACTGAAAGCTGCAGTAAGGTCAAGGAGAACTGCAGTTGGCATGCTGTCTGTCATAATGTTACAGCTTTTGTTCAGACTTCACTCTGCTCTGATTTGTTGCAGAAAAAATTGATTATTAGAAGAGCCTGTCTCCACTGTCATTTGCAATTAATACAATTAGTGTGTAAAGATTTTCCAATCTACCTGTTAGGGCTGCTATAAAAAAAATGACCATAGATTTTATATATAAAGCTCAACTATCCCCCTGATCTAAAAAGTGAAGTCAACATGGATTTTGCTTAGAACTTACAAAATGTTACTTAAATGCTCAGCATTACATTACTTTTTAGCATAATTGGTATCACATTGCATTTTTTTAGTAATCTATTAATGAAACACATTGTGCTAAATTTAATAATGACATTATAATGGTCATTACTTGCATTACAATGATTCTTTACATAGAACATTAGTTGCATGACTAGTAGATAAAAGGGGGGAAAAAAATCTTGATCTGAAGCAAAAATGATCAAATCTACCTTTTTTCTTATGCACACTTGAGCTGCGATCAGCTGATTTCCATTTGTGTGCAGGGTGGAAAAAAAAGTTTTGAACATTATTTTTGATTGCACAAAAAAAAGACAAAAGTTTGAAAACCAGGCCAAAGACTTCGAAACAGCTGTTGTTTATTTGAGTCTATTTGAACCCAAAGCCAAGCAGCCAGAGCATGATCTTCAAAAGGTAGCATTGTAGCTTTATTTCTACCCTGCAGTAGAATCAATGAAGAACTCTTTGGCTGGGTTTTCAACTAAACACAGTAAGATACCGCGTGGATAGAAACTGATGTCAGTGAGTGAGACTATACACTGACATTTAGTTTAATTGGTAATTATGTGACAATGCATCTCAGGCCTATGTTGCGGAGTAATGCAAAAGTAATGCACAAGTAGTGCAACAAATTACTTTCTCCTGGGAGTAAGTAAGTAATGAAATGCATCACTTTTTTAGGGTTAAAGATGCAAAAAGCCTGATTTTATAGAAGTCTATTAGAAATTGACTTCTATTGATTTATGACCCTAATAAACAAACACATTCCTATTATCTTATGGCACACTTTATGGCTACCCTATGAGAATAACATTATCTGTTTCACCCCATGGTGATAATGTCTGGTTTCAAATATGCCAAATATGATGGTTCAAAATGAGAGACCACAAAACACATCATATGGCTACATCTATCTTTTAGTTTGTGGTGACACTATAGGTATCAGTAACTATGTAGTAGTTGTTCTACATAGACCATATCCCCCTTTGTCACATATCATGGTTCTGGGTCCTTTGCTCTCACTTGTGATAATACATTTCTGCAAATAAGCTCTCCATAAACAAATAGATTAATCAAATTCATGGACTAGTTAACTTGCCTTTTAGATGATTCACTTCCTTGAGTTGGCTAAACAAATAAACATCTGTGCTTCTTGGATACATTTACACGCTTTCCTTATTTCCAGTAGCTATCCAAAATTGTAAATAGCTTCTTCTCCTTCAAAATAAAGAATCAGATGTGCAGATAATATATATCATAATGTACTGTAGCATTTTATGTAATGTTGTGTTGATGATTATCCCTCATTTGAAAAGGAAGGGTACTGATCCAAAAGCTTTGGAATAGAAGAAGAGAGAAAATAAAGTAGTTAAAATTAAAGCTTTTGAGAGTGAGGTCTGGATTATTCAAAGCCAACACGACCTTGTTTTTGGAAAAGACATGCAGTCGCTGAATTTTTCAGGTGTAACTTTCCATCCTTGAAACGGCACATAATTAGTTTACTCCACTCAAATGGGGTTGTTGCAGGCAAAAAAAAGATCTGCATGTATATACATATCAGTACAGGAGGATAACAAACGAAAAAAAAAAAAATGATTTTGAAAAAGAAAAAACTATAAAAATACAACTTATTTAATGTTTATCTGTAACCCACTGAGTTTTTTTTTTTTTTAATACCTTTAATTGAGTAAAATCAACACAAGTTAAAACATTAAAAAGTTGGAACACAACCTCAATCCAATAACTGACAGCAGAGAAATAGCCTGACTTGCATATTTCACACCTTCTTGGCTCTGAGTGATGGCTACACCTGTGCAACACACCATGCAGCAAAACTACAATCTACAGCAGATGATACAGTGAAAATGTACAATTCCACCTGCTCAGCTCTCACAGTTTTGATTTATTCGTCCCAGCTGTTCCTAGAACTGCGCCCTCCTACATGGATGATCACAGTAATTGTGAAATAGAATGGACTGTAATTGCCTCCTGGGAGATGTGCCACCAGTAAGGTTTGAACTGAAATTTTTTTTTATTTCAGACAAGAAAAGCCTAAATAAATGCCTCTGAATAGTGGATAAACCAACACAGTTATCCCAAAGCTCAAAGAGCAGGGGACAGAATACACCCAGCATAAGTTGCTAGTCTGAAAGAGAGAGAGACAAATAACCATTCATATTCACATTTATAGCCAAATTAGAATCAGCACTTAACAAGCATGCCTTTGAACTGTGGAGGGAGGTTGGCAGGAGTAGTTGGTGGATTCAAACCAAGGCAAGGCAACAGTTCTAGCCACCTCACCACCATTCCCCTCCTTTACTAACTTTTTTAGGTCAAATTTTAGGTCACTGAAACCAAAGACAGTGATTTCCATGATATGCTAGTCAGTCAGTTCAAAGACCAGCATTTTTAATTAAAACCAGCAATGTCTGAAATACATTTTGGCAACTGAATTTTGGCAAAAATAGCCAAAATGTGGGTAAGTGCTAATCCTCAAATGGAAACCCTCGCTGAGCTATTCATCCAGTTTTTTTTTTTTTTTTAGATTGGGCTGATATGATTTGGAATTGCATCAGCTACGAAATACAACCACATTTTCTCTATGTGACCTTTTGATCTCTTTTGTGAACTTGACTTTGACTATACCAGTAGCAGCAAATATGTTGCTGCTGCAAAGTAAAGTTACACTGCTTTTTTAAAGGCACATAAAAATATCAGACAAGTAATAGTTTTTCATTTTTCAACCTTGCATTTCCTGTATTGGTGTCCTACATTGTTAAATAACGAAGTACATTTGGTTGTGGAGGCAGCCATAGTGATCAAAATATTCTGGGTAATTGATGAAATCCCACCTAGATGGAACATCTTGACCCGGCCTGGCAGGCTGGGGTTCTAAATAAATTCAGTACAGGATTGTGAACTGAGGTAGAATAACCCTGATTTGCTTTCTAAAATATTATATATATATTAGGTCATTTCTATATTGACTTTTTTTTATTTTTGAAATCTTACATTACATAATGATAAAAGATGAAATATTACTATATGACTAAAACCCATCTAAACATGGACATAGGTGTAAAATGTAAAAAATTATACATGTTGTAAACAGTAGCCAATCAGCTATTTTAACTGCCACTTTTTCATCACATCTACTGTAAGTCAGTAAGGAGCAGCACATTTTATCACGGATGTAGACAATTTCTGAAAGATCAACTAGTGTAATAATGCTAGACTGAAATCACACTTAATTCTTATGTGCTTGAAGAAAAAACTCCAAGGTGTACTTTAGAGAACAAACAGACACAGAAGTGGATCCCGCTGTGTTAAGAATTGACTTTGTGCTCAACTTTGCACGCACAATCAATGAAAACACAGTTCTTGATTTTCCCAACTGTCACAACGACCTGAGTCTTGGTTTTGACATTTTCGCAATTTATCTTTTTTTTTTTTTTTTGCTTAGAGAACTTCTCTCTCTTCTGCTTTAAAATCATTCTTTAGTCCATGTAGAATATCAGAAACAACAAGACTTTCAGGAAGAGTTTTGTTTTTACTGAAGGGTGTAATTTTAGTTAGTAAGCTATGATTTTTGTTAAACTAAATACGTACCATTTGAAGTAATCCAAATTCAATTCAGTTCAATGTTATTTCTATAGCACCAAATCACAACAAACAGTGGCCTCAAGGCGCTTTGTACTGCGGGTAAAGACCCTACAAATGGTATGTATTATTTGTGTGCCAGTGTGCACTGATATGTAGGGAGTATAGTTAGATGTCAATCCAGCACACCCCAAAATAGTTCTGAAAGCATATCTGAACAGGAAGCTAAAGTGAAACCACCTGTGTGGGTGTTAAATGACCTAAGTCCCTAGCCCTGCACATGTATTAGTACACTTATCACTCTTAAATGTATTCCTGTCCAGTCAATACTCTTCTCAGCCAAGTGAAAGAGGTGGAACCGTGAAATCATCCAGCAACAGATACTGAATGTAACTGCTCACAGATGTGACTTGCTCTGAAAGGCTGGCGGGCCTCGCAATCACCGCCCTGCTGCTTTTATTAGCAATGAATGTGACAGTCTACTGAGAGAACTAATTTTACACTCAAAATGCCACAGTGGTAGTCTGAGTACCAGTGATGAATAACAGGTTACACTGTCTGCACTCCACACCAAAATGTATATACGGTTAGGTGCATAATTTGTTGTACAAAGACACAACTGAGTGAGTGCAATCTTACTAAAAATCAGCTTGTTAGCAATGTAATTGTTAGCATATTGGCATGCTGATGTTAGCATATATCTAAAACAGTAAATACTCCCTGACAGAGCTCCTAATATAGCTGTAGACTCTCATTCTTGTTGATAGGTATCAGATTTTTAGCTTAAATGTATCAACTGAACTCAAAAAATTTAAGATACTGTTTGTATTTAGACCCTCATGAAATTCATAGTTAGGTCCATAATTTGTTGGAACCAGACCCAATTTTTGTAATTCTGTCTCTGTACACCACCTCGGTGTATTTGAGATGTATTTGAGAAATAATAAATATTAACCTTTTAGTAATTTCAGACATTTTATACATATTCCCCCATTTTCAGAGGCTCAAAATTAATTGGACAATTGACCAATAGTCAATTTCATGGCCAGGTGAAGCCCCTTTCCTTGTTATTTCATAACAAATGAAGCAGCTATAATATTGATTTAAAGTGTTGAATTTGTATTTCATAGCTTATTTTAAATATGAGGTCCAAAGCGATGTCAGAGCAAGTGACGGAGGTGGATGAAAAACAAAAACAAAAATAAACAAAAAGTAAATAAATAAACTATACATCTGTGAGATCTTTAGGAGAGACCAATTTAGCAATCTGTCACACTCTTAAAAAGAAGAAATGCTCAGCAACATCCAAAAGACAACTAAAGTGCATGATGACAGAATTATTTCCACGGTTAAAAACAAATTCAAAACATCTAACCAAGTCAAGAAGAGTCTCAAGGAGGTAGACGTATCATTGTTAAAGTCTATAATCAATAGACGCCTTTGTGAATGGAAAAACAGAAGGTTTAAAACAAGGTGCAAACCAGATCAAGAAAGTCAGATTAAAGAGAAAAATATCCTGAGCCTGCACCGCCCTGAAAAAACAAACAAAAAACCTTTGTGCAGATGAAGCCTGTCCAAAGAGAGAGAGAAAAGTACTGTGAAGGAGAGAAACAGCTCATGATCTGAAGCATACCACATCATCTCTCAAACATAGTGGTGACAATGTTAAGACATACACATGTATGCCAATGAATCTGAGTCACTTGTATTTATTGATGTGACTGTAGGATGAATTCCAAGTTGTACAGGACTACGCTCTCTGCTCCGATTCAGCCAAATGCTGCAAAACTGATTGGACACGGTTTCACAGTACAAATGGCTAATGACCCAAAGCATATTGCAAAAGCAACCCAAGAGTTTCTCGAGGCAAAAAAATGGGATATTCTTCATTGGCCAAGTCAGTCACCTGACGTCAACCCAAGAGAGCAAAACTGAAGGCAGAAAGCCTCAAAAACAAGCAGCAACTGATGGTGGCTGCAGTAAAGGCCTGTTAGAGCATCTCAGGGGAGAGAGCACAGCATTTGGTGATGTCCATGGTTTCTAAACTTTAGCCAGTCATTGACTGCAAAGGATTTTTATCCAAACATTAAAAACAACCCATCCATCCATTTTTTTCCTCTTACCCAATTCAGGGTTGCAGGGGGGCTGGAAACTACCCCGGTTGCCACAGGTCAAAAGGCGGGGTATGGGCACCTGGGTGGCTTAGTGGTGAAGCCGGCGACCACATACACACGTTGCGGTGCAGGCGGCGCGGGTTCGAGTCCCGGCCCTTTGCCGATTTGCCCGCGTGTCTTCCCCTGTATCTTTCCCCCATTTCCTGTCTCTCTCCACTGTCACGAAAAGCCGCTGTGACCAAAAATGAAAAAAAAAAAAAAAAAGGCGGGGTATACCCTGGACAGGTCACCAGCCTGTCCAAAGGCTGACGCAGAGTGACATCAACCACTTACACTCATGATCACTTAACCTAACCCCACTAACTGCATGTCTTTGGACTGTGAGAGGAAGCCAGAGTATCTGGAGAGAACCCATGCAGACACAGGGAGAACTTGCAAACTTCACACAGAAAGGCCCCGGATAGATGGTGCATTCAAACCCAGGACCTTCTTGCTGTGAGACAACAGTGCTAACCCGCTGCTGCCCTTTTCTATGTGACTGCAGCTACCAAGAAAAAAGCTATGCATTTAGCATATTCCTTAATAAACTGTAACATATTGAGATAGTCATGCCATAAATCTGAAGGGTTTTTAAAAGGCTTCTTCACCAGCACAGTAGTGTTAAACCGCTTTGGTTCCTACTGGTCAGATTTACACCTCTGCTTCCATTGATTTTCCCTGTCTCAGCAGCCCAGCAGCATTTTTTAATAAATCATAACTCAATAGAACAAGTGTAGCCCAAGTGATCCTCACTTGATGCCTCGATCAATCTGTCAGCTCAGTGGAAATTCAGCAGGACAGAAGAAAGTTTAATATACTTCTTAAATATTGTAAATGATCAGCACTCAGTTTTGTCTCTGATGTATCTGACCTCGACTTTATGCCTAATAAGTTTTTTTTTCCATTACTGCTACTAGCTGTGGTCAAAAAAGAGCAAACGAAGAAAAAGACCATATTTATTTAAAACTTAGTATCTGCAATAATGCATGTTCACATCAGGGGTAATTACTCACTGTTGGTTACTCACACTTTTTTAATTAGCAGTAGTGTGATAACTTATAATGTGAGATTAAACTAAATCCATCAGCTTATAAAACATTAAAATCCACCAAAACAAAGACTGACTTCTTCTTCCAGCCAGATAAGAAGCAGTGCCAGCACACACAGGGAAGAATTTTTAGTGACAAGAAAAAGTGAAAGATAATGAGTCAGAGACTGTGAGACAAATTTGCTGTTTATACATCAAAGATGACTAGGTGTCTTATAGTCTAGACATGTTTAGTGTACATCTGAGTCTGCTGTACCTTCATCTATTACTCACGAGTGCTGCAAAGGTTTACACAAAAAAGAGAAACCCTAAAGCTAAAAATGGCATCAGTCTGCAGCACCTAAAACACACAAAGAATGAGGAAAAATGGAACTGAAAAGTTAAAAGATGACTCAGGATTTCATTTCTATACCCACAAAAACAAGTCTTGAAGAACTGAAGAGCTCAGATAAGAGAGTGTCAGTCTTAAAAGTCAATTTTTTCAGCTCTGTTGTTTAGATTATTATCTTTAGGCTTCATTATTGCATTGCTGCAGCTCTGTTCATCATATACTTACTGTTATTGATGCAAGCATTCAGACTCTTATTTTGCAAAGTCGAAACCTGCCTGAGATAGCGTATTCCTGCCTTTACATAAAGTATTATGAGCTGGTCCATAAACCCTAATCCCTAACCCTAACCCTACAAATAAAGCGGGCAACAAATCTTTCAAAAGCATTTTGCTTTTCAGACTTACTTTCTTAATGATAATCTGTGTCCATGTGTCTTTGTACTTTTTCAGCCACACCTCCAATTCCCTAAATGTTTTCACCCCTGACTTGTTTTTCCCATATGATTGTAGGCTGACTTATTACCAGTCAGCATCAGTGTATGTACCTCCATCCATCAATCCATCCATTCTCTTCCGCTTATCCGGGGCCGGGTCGCGGGGTCAGGAGCCTAAGCAGAGAAGCCCAGGCTTCACTCTCCCCAGCCACCTCCTACAGCTCATCCGGAGGGACCCCAAGGCGTTCCCAGGCCAGCCGAGAGATATAATCTCTCCAGCTCTACCACGGGGCCTGATCCCGGTAGGACATACCAGGAACACCTCACCCAAGAGGTGGCCAGGAGGCATCCTAATCAGATGCCCGAGCCACCTCAACTGGCTCCTTTCGATGTGGAGGAGCAGCGGTTCTACTCTGAGCCCCTCCCGGATGGCCGCAATCCTCACCTTATCTCTAAGGGAGAGGCCAGCCACCCTTCGAAGGAAACTCATTTCTGCCGCTTGTATTCGCAATCTTATTCTTTCGGTCACTACCCAAAGCTCGTGACCATAGGTGAGGGTAGGAACGTAGATCAACCGGTAAATCGAGAGCTTCGCTTTTACACTAAGTTCCCTCTTCACCACGACAGACCGGTGCAGCGTCCGCATCACTGCAGAAGGACCTCCCAAAGGATACCCCGAGGGACATGGTCGAATGCCTTCTCCAAGTCCACAAACTCCCACGCACATTCGAATATCCTTGAGAGGATAAAGAGCTGGTCCAGCGTTCCACGACCAGGACGAAAACCGCATTGTTCCTCCTGAATCCGAGGTTCGACTAATGGACGGACCCTCCTTTCCAGCACCCTGGCATAGACCTTTCCGGGGAGGCTAAGGAGTGTGATCCCCGAAAGTTGGAGCACACCCTCCGGTCTCCCTTCTTAAAGATGGGGACCACCACCCCGGCCTGCCAATCCAATGGCACTGCCCAGATCTCCACACGACGTTGCAGAGGTGTGTCAACCAAGACAGCCCTACAACATCCAGAGCCTTCAGGAACTCAGGGCGAATCTCGTCCACCCCAGGGGGCAGCACCCCACCTGCACTATAAACTGTGTGAGTGGAGCACTGCTTTCCCCTCCTGAGTCGCCTGATGGTTTGCCATAATTGCTTCGATGCCGTCCGAAAGTCTTTTTCCATAACCTCACCGAACTCCTCCCACACCCGAGTTTTTGCTTCGGCCACTGCCTGAGCTGCATTCCGCTTGGCCTGCCAATACCTATCAGCTGCCTCCAGAGTCCCACAGGCTAACCAAGCCCGATAGGACTCTTTCTTCAGCTTGATGGCTCCCTTCACCTTCGGTGACCACCATCTGGTTTGAGGGTTACCACCACGACAGGCACCAACCACCTTGCAGCCACAGCTCTGAGCAGCAGCCTCAACAATGGAGGTGCGGAACATGGTCCATTCGGACTCAATGTCCTCAGCCTCCCTCGGAATGCTGTCGAAGTTCTGCTGGAGGTGGGAGCTGAAGATCTTTTGGACTGGGGCTTCTGCCAGGCGTTCCCAGCGCACCCTCACAATACGTTTAGGTGCGCCAGGTCTGTCCAGCATCTTCCCCCGCCACCTGATCCAACTGACCACCAGGTGGTGATCAGTTGACAGCTCAGCTCCTCTCTTCACCCGAGTGTCCAGAACATACGGCTGCAGATCTGATGATACGATTACAAAATCAATCATCGATCTGCGGCCTAGGGTGTCCTGGTGCCATGTGTACTTATGGACATCCTTATGTTCAAACATGGTGTACACACACTGCACCCTTTTGTGTATGTACCTAGTTTCATTTATGTCCCTGTATTCCTGAGTTTTGCCCTAAGGCTTTCCTTGGATTCCTAGATATTGAATGTCTTTAGTTTTGGGAGTTAACCTGCTCTTGCTTGATAGTGCTCTTTGCTGTTTTCCCAAACCTTTTCCTATTGTTGTTTCTTAAATTCTGCCAAAAATGTGCATGAAAATAGCCTGCTTTGTTATACTGGCATACTTGAACTTCATTTGAAATTGATTTGAAGATATTTTTCAAGATTAAACAGAAAAAAAAACTTCTGCAAGCTATGACTCATTTGTTATTCATAGGAGCCGATATTTTAAACATTTATGAACCAGATTACGTGCAGCATGGCTTTTTATGATATAGTTTACACCAAAATACAAATTATGCTATAACAGAAATTTCTTGTAGTATAATCTCTCTCATTTCAAAATCTCTATATGGATATTGCTAATGTATTTTTTTTACATTGTGAGCAATTCAACTGCAACACACTCAGGAGTTACATGTGATCTCTTTCATGTTTCATAATGAGCCCCAGTGGAAGAGCTGAATGGGGTCTTCCGTGAGCTCATGCAAGCAGTTATTTATGAAAAGTTTATGTTTGTTTTTTTCCCCTCAGGAAAGACATTCTGACTGGTCATAGCAGGAAAAGTACAAGTGTTTTTAATATCATTATAACAGTAAATGGTTTTGTTACATTTTACAATCTAAGCCGTGTGAGTCAGCAAACATATCTGGAATGAGATTTTAAATTCTTGTATCAGTTCAGGTTATGAATCACATGGAGTTGCCGTATCAGCCAGTGGTCATCAGGAAGATTCACTTCACTTGAGCTGACTACACAGTCTTTCCACTTATTTTGAACACACATGCAGTCACTTCTCTTTGTTCTACCTCAAGTTGTGACAAAATATGGATATAATAAATGCTAATTAACTTGCTATTCTGCCCTTACGAAACCATATAAAGCAAAAAGATAGCCAGGGTCATTAAAGTGAACTGATAACTTGACAAATTCAACTTGTATGTATATATATGTTTCTTTTTTTCTGGACTAAAAAAATCCTGTGAATGACTAAATGTTTTTTTTTAACAGGCCAAATCTTCACAAATATTACTTCACCATATTACTTGAACAGTTTAACTGAATTTGCGTTTGAAATTTTAGTGGCAGAGTTTATCCTATTTCTCACTCTCAGCATAAACTATAACATTATGCACACTTGTAAAATGTAAAATATTGCATCTGATCTGACTTTCATTATCAAACCTGATCTGCAACTTTATCTGCGCAATCAGGTCGTGTCTGTGTATACAAGAGAGCCGTCTGAGGGGGCTGAAAATAATTTACCATGCACTCGCTGTGTATGTTCATGCTGTCAGCTACAGCTCCATCCATGTCTGCTCATTCACTGTAGCTGCTCATTCACCATAGAGAAACCAGGCACAGTGATGAAAGTGCTGAATTGAGTGTCCACTCATGTAAGACTCGGCTTGAGGTGACGTGCTGCAGGGCAAGTCCTTCTTTGCTCCTACTCTTAATATACAGACCAAGCAGAAAGACCCACGTCCACTTTATTCTCCGAAGTACAAAGGAGTTGAAGAATCATCTTTTCAGCTACTGAAATAATGAGGAGCTCTCCTTTAGGGCTTCTCAGGGACAGTAATTCAAGGGGCCACATTCTCATCCCCATGCCTACATATCTTAAGACTACTGCATTTGTAAAGTATCATTGGTGGAGAAAATTCTAATGATCAATGATTATGTACAAATTGTTTCTTTTCTAAACCAGTATTCAAATGAAAAGCTTGTATTTTATATTCATCAGTGTTACTTACACACACGTACACACACACTGATACATTGTACTGCAAAGGCAAGCCTTTCCAAAGAGAGATGTTTCCTGCTTAAGGGGGCTAAAATAGTGTTACACCAGCAACACGGTGAATTTATCTGACAGTGCTTTATAATGCCAATATCAGCATCTGCTCTGAAGACTATTATGAGGATCTCATTAATATGCACTTCCTCCACTTTAGCCTGTAAAATATTATTACAACTGAATTCTTTTTGTGTAAGAAAACACAGATTATAGTAACAATATCAACAACAATATATGCAGCAAGACTTTGTCAGGCATCTTGAATAAGTCATCTTCACATTCACCTTATGTCACTTTTCTCACTTCGAAATCCTACAAAGCTGAATATCTGTGGATACCTGTACAGTCAGTGCCTCCAGGTCATGGTTCAGTGAGGTCTAGATGGCAGACGTCTTTCTGACATCTTTTTTCTTCTTCTTCAGTCACTGCTCTGACCTTGTCATTGCTGGTCTCATATCATTTTCCTCCTGAATCCCAGAGGCCTCGATGACTTCAGAATGGTTGTCACTCATTTTATGTAGGCTGAAATGTTATCTCCTCAAGGAGTTTCCTGAGTCACACTCTATACTATCATCTCACTGTATTTACACATTTTTATTTACATATACAGTGCTTAACAAATTTATTAGACCACCCCCAATGTAAGGTTTATGCTACAGCTGCCCTAAATTAACAGTGTTGGTAATTACCAAAATAATTTTTTATATTTCTTTAATGGTTAATCCACCAGTATGTCCAAGCTCTTTAATCAAAATTATATTTTTAATTCTTTAAATTTGTTTACTGTTATCCATGAATTTAATTTTTTACAAAAAGCAGAAACAAATGTCTTTGATTAAGAACAGTTATTTACTTGCACTACTGAAGAAAAAATATAGTTTTAGTGGTTGAATGTTATGCTTGATTAAGTCCAGTCCAGTGTGCTAGCTCAAATTTGGGTATAAATATAACAAAACTGTATATATAAAACTGTATTTATTAGGCAGTGGTCACAGTGACCACAGAGGTTCTATATTTGAATCATGCACCCTCATATGGTAGTCATGCAACAGATATCAGTGCTACTTATATCGCTGAAGAGAAATGGATACGTTTTGACAAGTCTTTGGATAATTTGTATTCACGGTGCAGCTCTCTCCTTAATGACCTGTCTTATTAATTTCTGTAATTCACAGCTAAGATGATCTATTTTCCTCCCACGCCATGATATATTTATTTAAATTTGCAATTATAAATATTTATAACCACAGCAACTTAATTTGTTAGTTCTTACTGTTAGATAAAGCTACTGGGAAATGTGACTGAAAGGCAGCAGGAAGTAATGATTTAAAATTATTTAAAAAACAAGATAGAGGGAATTTCTCTCCTTTGTATATGAAGTGCAGTATAAATATAAATCAACATCCACATGGCTGCTGGCATAAATACTGTTTCTGTGCGTGCGTGTGTGTGTGTGTGTGTGTGTGTGTCTGAGCAAGTGAGAGAGAGAGAGAGAGACATTAATATAAGATTTAAACGCAAAAGGAAACATGGGTTATCAAAGCAAACATCCCCTAGCTTCTCTTTACAGTTATACACTTTGCTGCACACTAGTTGTGTCAGATCCCGCAGCCCTCAGGTCTGCAGAACATTATGAACCACCACTTCCTGTCAAATATAAACTATAAATGTTCTGAAATTCTTTTCATACAAAAAAAAAAAAAAAAAAAACCCCTGCAATTGGTCCCTTGTGTTTTGTCTGTTTTCGTCTTGTTCCTGCTGCTGCCACAAAATGTGAATCACATGGAAGAACATGTTTAATCATCTCCCCTGACGAAATGAGATAATTAAAGGAAAAAGCTCTGTCCTACTTCCATTGTAATATTTTTACTTTTCCTAGTATGAAATCATTAAGTAAAGAACCTATGTCTGATTTTTAAAACATAATTGAGTATAGTTAAAAAGTCAGTATGCTAAAAAAATAACAAAAAAAAAACTACTAGAAAACTGAAACATTGATTTTCTGTATATTAATTGCAAACAGTATTCAAGTCCAGCTGCTGCACCTTACTTGTTTAATACTGGGCAACTGTTTGTTTTTTGTTTGGTTGTTTTTTGTTTTGTTTTGTTTTTTTGGGGGGGGGGGGGCAAACTGGTATAGCTTTGGTGCAGCATGGTAATATGGTCGTTAGCAGTACTGCTAACGACCATATTACCATGTGAAGATCCTAGGTTCAAATCCAGGCTCGGGCCTTTCTGTGTAAAGTTTGTGGGTTTTTTTCCTGTCCCTGTAAGGGTTCTCTCTGGGTACTCGAGCTTCCTCCCACACTCCATAGACATGCATGGAGTAGGTTAACTGATGTCTACATCAGACTAGTGACCTATCCAGGGTGTTACCTCTCTTTTGCCCTATGACAGCTGGGATAGACTACACTCCCCCTGTGACCCTGAAATGGATAAGCAGAAGAATCTGGATGGTTTAGTTTCATTCTTCCAGCTGAGAAGGCATTCTTGTCTCGTATTGCTAGTCTAATGGATGATTTCCAGTAAAACTTCCCTAACCACTGAATTAGAGTCAGCAGCAGAGCATACGAACTGGACGAGCAACAAACATTGACAGCGGAGAATTTAGCTATATATATAATATATATTTTTTACAATTTAGATTTTTTTTCTACATTATTTACAACCATATATGTATAGTACACTCAGAGAGAAATGTAGTCACAGTTATAAAAGTGCAAAAATATCTGTCTCAGATTGCAGAGGCAGGTGCCTCTCCAGGTGCAGATATGGATCAATGAACTCACGTACATTAGGACAGTCGACATCCTCAACACATTTCCATTTCCATTTGTTTTGCAATTTTCAAGTAGATTCATGGTTTAAAGCTAGCTGCACAAGCTGATCAATGACCTCTTGAGTTTCAAAGAGACAGGAGGGGTACCTCCCAAAGTCTGACCTGCATAGGCACATCTGCTCAGTGTACTCCTGAGTAATGCTGGTTACCACAATTGCTGCAGAAGCACTAAACCACTGTTAACCGAATAATTAAACCAAGCGTGCACTGCAATAACTTATCTGCGATTATGGGTGTTTAAGTTTTTCATTGCCAAATTGTATAAATTAGTGTAACTTATAGTTTGAAGTACTGAAGAATTCAGCTGAGGGGGCAGAGTTATTTTATTGGGCCCATCCATAACACTGATGCTGCTCTGAATACAACCAATTTATGCTGCTTGCATTAACAGGGATGTGTTTTTGTCTTGTTAACTTTTATTTACACACACAGTTTGCTTTGGCTTCCAAGTGCTGTTTGGTTAGATTTAAGCACCAACACTACTTGTTTAAATGGGAAAAGGGTTAAAATATGCCTTTTTACAACATTAACCCTGCACATTAATAAAGAAAATCATCTTAACAATGCCCAGTTAATTTAAATGTGACACCAAGGTGGGCTGAAGTGTCCATGGGTGACTACTCAAGCCAAAAGACACTTTATGCATTTCTCTGCAATGACTGTCTCTGTAATTTTCCTTTTTGAACATAACTCTCATAAACCTGTCAGATTGCATTGATATTGCCATATATTTAATCAAAATAGATTATGTAGGTGTACAAAAAGAGTGGCCACAGAAGTTCTGTGAACAAGCAGAACAAGAATAAACACAAATGCTCCACAAAATGCTGCAGGACTTCCTGTTAAGTCTCCAAAATTTGATTTCCTAGTTTAGGTCAATGTGGCCCCAAACTGCAAAATGAATGAGTTTTGGATGACCTTTACTTACATTTTCACGTAAAATGTGAAAATATATTTTCTTTTTTTTTTGTCTTGCTTTTAGTAGAGCCAAATATGATCAGTCATATTTATCTGAAGCCTCTGACCTTAACATGCTGTTTATTGTAGTAAATGACAAAAAGCTCAGGATATGTGTTTTTAATATTACTTCATAATTCATGTAAATTTGAAAAAGCAACACAAATAATATTTTAGCCCAACCCGTAGACAACAAAATTTCATGTAATTTTTTTTAGGTTATGAAGGACAATGTTTTCTTAGTGTGTATATTGTCAACAACACAGCTGAGACACAATCCAGTGAGAACATTAATGCCTACTATAGAAGGTAGCAGTAGCTACTATATTACAGTCTATGGACTGTTGTAGGTTGGCATCAGCATTTATGAATCATTACTGTTTGTGTTTTCCCTGTGGGTGCGTGTTATAGATTTGTCATATGTGTGCCATGTTGGCCTAGCTGCATTGATACCTCCCTCTGTCCTTATTAAAATGGTTCTCACAGTATGAGTTTATTTAAATATTTGCATGTACAATGCATCAAGAAAAGACATTACAAGACAAATGTGGACAAGCCTACATGGCTTATTCTGGCAAAGAAATAAAAAATGACATTTAATATACACACACACACACATGTGCACATGAAGGCCTTGTCTCTGGGCCTTCTATCCATCAGTCACCATTATAAATAAAGAAATACTGATGTATACGTATGACAGCGAGCAATAGTGTGTGGGTGTTGAGACAGAATCTTGTTTGTGCACAAGCCGCAAGTCTCACATGAACGTAAACAAGACTCAGGTGTGAAATCAGTAATTGCAGCAACAAACAATATCATTGCTTCTCAATGATGAATGTGAATGACAGTAAAGATTAATCTTGCACAGCTTTGACCCTGCAGGGGCTGTGTTGTGCTTAAAGGATAGCTGCAAGCCTAAGTAGATATGGGGCATGCACTACATGTTGCAATATTCATTCTGATTCTGGCTGGACTAAAAGAACCAAATGATTAAACAAAAAAAAAAAGAAAGAAAAACTCATCAAATAATGTAACTCTTTTTACTCTGGTGCAAGCTTGGGCCTCAAGCTGGTGATTACAACATGAAGGTATGGCGCTCAAGTGCATCAAAACACCTGCAAAGGGAAACTTGAAGCACTTGCTATGAAGTGATTCACAACTCTTTGTAGGCATCATAAAAAATTCAAAATTAAAAGAAAAAAAATTCAAAGCTAGTGTACTCCTCCACCACTCATGCATACCAGCGGAGATTCCAAATGAGTTCCATGTGTAACACAGCTTACACACTGTAAGTGCCTGATTCTTTACCTGGCCATTAAAGTTGCATGTGCCCGGAACGAGAAGGTCACAGTCAGATTTACTTTATATAAAACATCATAAGGCCAGTGTCTGCTAGTACTAAAATACAGCTGGGGTTGTAATAGGAGAGGCGTCATATAATTTCATATGAAATATAGTCAGCAGCCTGTTCTTGAGTTGTGGCTGGAGCTACAACAGAGACTGTCAGCTGTTGCCTTGGAAGCCAATCTAAACAAAGACTTTTCTCCTAAGGCAGCAGTATTTTGTGAGCAGTGGAGTAATATTGTGTGCCATACAGCCTAAACTCCTTTGCAGATTGAAGAGGAGGTGAAATGGAGGGAGGGGGAGGCCTCTTTGTACACTTTGTCACTTGCTTCAGGGCCGCTTTCTTTGAGCAAACCCAAGGTCGCACTTAAAGAGTTAGGCCCAGTGAAAGAGATCAAATCAAGAAGCAGGATTTTGCTGTTGGTATTATTATGGAGGCATTGTTTGAAGTCAATAAGGTTTGCTTTTAAAAAAAAAAAAAAAAAAGAGTAACAGCTGACATCAGTTGTGGAAAAGCTGCGAGCGGGTAATTAACTTAAACTGTGGAGATGTAAACAATTTAACTGGCTTCTCCTGGAAAACTACAGACGCTGTGTCGGAGCCTCACAACACACTTATGTTGCCTTTAGCATGCTAATGATTCCAAAAAATGCATAATGATACCAATATATTGCAGAGTCCGTGGTGATGTTTATCTAAATCATAATTCATCACTGCTTCCTCACTAATAGTGTGTTATCAGCTTCTGCCATTCAGCATTAGCCAAAGCTGAACAGCCACTCACTGTTTGACTCTCCATAATTTCCAATCGCATTTCCTTTTCATCAAAAAACTGCTCATGAGCTGAATTCAGATGTGTATTTTATGTGTCCTTTAAAAGGCTAGAGTGTCAGCTTGAAGCTCATTCTCAATGAGCACGCTGAGGCAATACTCTTCAAAGTTTTACCCCAAATTATAGCTTAAGTTTATTTGAAAATTCATCAATACAAGCTGATGAAGCTGCTTTGAAATTATCTAGGGAGAATAAATTATTTATGTCAAAATGTATAATTCATGTTTGCCGAATATCAGAAGCACAAAACTATAGGAAGCATTATGTAGTTAGTGGGATAGGTCTATAAGGAAAAGATGTTATTACTTCATACTTGGCTGTCAGAGTCCATCAAGTCTCCCTTTCATTCCCAGGACTTCTTTCAATATGCAGACATTCATTTCAGGTGCAAAACAGCTGGGAAATATTTGCGTTTACTGTACAAACATGCTGTAAAATAAGATGGCAATTGAAAAATGATATGCTCAAATATGACAGTTACTGACAGATCATTTAGTTACTGTTGCTACAGCCAATTATTATCTGGTCATTATTTGGAACAGCTTTATTATTTAAATTCTGAGAAATTTTCAACATGGCAAGTCTCTCATCAGCTGTAGCTAAACCTAGCATGCAAAGCATTTTTTATACTCCAAGCTGCATCCACAGAAACAGTGGGGTTTAGTATTCTGCCTAAGAACACTTTAACATATGGATGCAGGAGCTGGGGATTGAACTACTCAACAGCAGACAATCTGCTCCATATGGTCAGTCAAGATTTTTGGGGACCACAGGTGAGAGCTGGGTAACCAGCAAGAAATGTAATGGGTCCATTCAGGAAATGTGACTGAAACAAATGGCATTGCAATGCTACACCCCACAAGTGTTTTTGAAAACACTTCTGAGTAATTTCAGACTTCTAAAGGTGTCATAAATCGGCTGTGTGGCAGGCAGGGTAGGACCCAAGAGCAGGACGCAGGAGTCAGGTTTAACTCGAATAAAAAAAAACAAAAAACATTTAAACCAAGGTGCATCACATTAACCTTGGAGCCAGAAGGGGAAAACACAGCCCACAGGAACACACAGCTTGAACGGAGGACACAACAATGAAACAGGGAAAACTCAGGGTTTAAATACACACTGGGGTAACGAGAGGGGAGTGGAAACTGCAGGAGCGAACAGGTAAGCAGAATCACACTAACACAAGGGGAAAACAAAATGAAACACAGCGCACAAGACAAATGACCAACCAAAATAAAACAAGAAGTGACTAGACACAACACACACGCAGACTTGACACAACACGGATAAACTGAGGAACACAAATACAAAGACAGATGCACGAACTGGATACAGAGACAGACGAGAACGATGAAGGCCAGACAACAGGACACAGGGGAAGTGGAATAACACAAAGTGAAAATCTAAACAGAGTTCAAAATGCAAAACTGCTATAAACTTAAACCCACCCTAAGAAGAATAACCAAAGCTCCAAAAAAGAACTAAGGATATTAAGGATAAGACTCGGATAACCAACATAACCTGTCAAAGCTACACCCTAAACACACAATCCAAAAAATATAAAGAATTTCCAAATAAGAAAAGATGCCTAATCAATGCAAACAACAATAAACTTAAAATACTGGGCCAAATACCCACCTGTGAATGATTTCCCTGCAATATTAAGTTATCTGCTGCACTAATACTAATTAGAGCCCATGTTAGCACGTTAACAGATGGTTGAAAAGACTGTCAACAATTTATTTGTTGACCTGATCAGCTACATCATACTCTGTTAATTCTGAGCAGTTCATGATCCATTTAGAGCACAACTATAGTAACATTATTTTTCCTCTCAATGGATTATAGTATTAAAACCACTTACCCAATAATTTTAGATCCCACTTATACCACCAAAATATCTCTAACTTTTTAATGGTTTGTCCCATATACGATTGTCATTCATCCACCACAATTTGATCCATGTCAAAGTTGCTTAGATCCTTCGTCTTGCCCATTTTTCCCTGTTTTCAACACACTAATCTTTAGGTCTACCTGTTCACCTGATGCCTATTATATTCCCCAATTGTAGCTACAGCAGGTTTTAATGTAGCTAAAAGTCCTAGTGTTATAAAAATGATTATGAGATTAGACTTTGAGTATATGAACTAACCAGTGTGCTGGTAAACAGCAAACAGATTTGCTGTTCTATCGCTTTCTCTTCCCGACTTTTGCTCAGTGGCCAATAAATTACACCTGCTCCAGTGAAGATTGAGCACACAAAAGGGGATGAGGAACCATTGCCCTTTCTTCTGATCATATTTTACCTTGATGCTTCTTTTCTAAAAAGGCAGAGATTTGCGGTCAGGGGAAAACAAGAGGAACTGGACTCCAGTAAACTGTAAAATTGCTGGTTTATTTTGTAATTTTTTTTTTAGTTAATGCAGCAGATAGAATGTGTTCTGGTATGCTTCATGTTAAACTTAGAGCCCAGCATAATTTAAGGTACTAGCATCCTCTAATTAACCATGTGTAGCCACAGACAATCCTGCGGGCACTGCTCACCAAATGCAACATACCCTTGGTTTACAGTCCTGAATGCTAAAGCCACTAACAATTGCCTATACTTTCATAGCGTCCATGGTCAGCTCTCAACCAGTACAGAAATACTACACCCACAGATGTGGAAGTTGACTGCAGTGAACTCTAATCAGGATATGAGACAGACTACATATCTTATTGAGTAAGCAGTTTTTTTCCGGTTTTTAAACCATATCAAATTGACATTATAGCACAAACAGAATGACTACAGATGTACAGATGGTACCACTGGACGGAGGGTCTTTACTGTTGCTTAGGAACTTAAGCTTAGAAGGCTGGTTCATATCCCCATCCAAGAATGAGAGCCAAAAACAAAGAACTGCAATTTCCTGTTTGTCAGGAAATTGATGGTCCCATTTGAATGTTTTCTTTTTAATATTATTTTGGCACTGTTTGTGCCTTTTTTGATATTTAATAAAGACAGTGGAGATTAAGAGAGCGTAGGGGAATGAATATGCAACAAAGGGCCGGCCAGCTGGAACTGAATTGGAGACTCGTTGCATTTTTGCATGAACTTGTAGGTCCCCATTTACCCACCTGCAGAACTGACTTTTCAGCATGTTCTCTCTCCACTATGAGATCTTTTAATGTATCTCTGGTCTGACTATAAGAAGGACTGCATAAAAAGCCATCACCAGTATCAACCTACTACACTGTTTGTTCTGAATGTTCTTTCCTCCTGGCTATTTTCTGTTCTTTCTGCGCAACATCCATCAAGTAAGAGTAAACTATGAAGTGGCCCTTACCTCTCCTTCAACCCAGCTATTAAGATGTGTCAAGCAGGGCAACATCTCTAAGGGTTTCTACAGGATTTCCTCATTAGCAACTTCTTAATGTTGCTCATTGCCTTTTCACTCTCTAGATGTCCTTGACTGGTAACTTGTGGTAACGTATTAAAATTGTATGCCCAGAGATATACAAAATTACTGTGATAAAATGTGCACATAAAGAAATAAAAGAAAATCCAGGAAAATAAATCAGTGTCCCGTCTTCAAATTGCTTTTCTTGATAAGCTACTAGAATAGAAAATAGACCTATCAAAGTATGATTACCTGCTTTTCATCTATTTAAATCATTTATTTTCCCCCATGCATACAGCTCCGTCTAATTTAAGCTGATTGTTTTTACTTAACCTGTGTGCAACACTTCAAGGTCTTTAAATATGAAGATGCATAAAAAGCTGGATCTGTTGCAAGTTTTCACTATCTCAGGACTGTAGCTTTCATGTAAAACCAATTGCTGAAAAAACAGACAAAAGCAGGCCAGAGGGGAAATAAATTCCTCAAGATGAAAAGGCTGCTGTGACATTATTACACTCTTCAAATTAGCCACGACTATAGAAACCAGGAGATTTTTAATAGGAGCAGTCAGTTTGTGAAGAATTCACACAGTGAGATAACACGATTATATAACTAGATTCTTTTTTTATGTAGTTGGGTGAAAAGATGGTCTTGATTTAGACTTTGTGGTGACATCTATTTCAAAAATTGTGTTTAGTGAAAAAATAATCTTATTTGTGAACTATTCAACTTGCATTTCTGTATCTGTCTCAAAATCAGGAGGTGGTGGTGTTGTGCAAACAAATCTCGCTGTATCTCCAGCGTGTCTTTCTAATTTGAAACGATCAGCTTGTGCTGAATTTCAGGCTCATGCTTTTGTGTGATACCATCTGTAAGTAAACTAAAGCGTTTTTGCCAGTTCTGTGAGATCCTGGTCTGGGGGATCCTGGTGTTGTGTGTAAATACATGTGTCTCTGTTTGTTGCAGCTGTTAACCACTCCTGACTTCATCATCCTTTCACTCTCATCTATGCTCTTTAACACAAGAAGAGATGTACAACCCCTGTCAGGTAGAATGACTTGGGGCCATAATTTCACTACATAATCGAATGAGTAATGAGAAATCATGATGGCTTGTCATGAAAAGACAAATCATCTCAAGAGAGAATGTGGAAATAGACCAATACTGCTCCTTAAGTACCAATTTGGCCAAGTAATGAAAATGTCTTAAAGTCAAGGAAATATGTCTGTGTAGTCAAGGAAATACACATACGGAATCAAATATAATCCTATGTGACACAGATGGGTATAGTGCATGTATGTACAGCCAAAAAAATGAGTAAAGGCCAAGGCCACTGGGACACCCTGTACTGGATAGGCAGAGCCTTAAGGGTTTTGCTGCCCTGTGTGGCAGATCTGTCAGCTGAAGCACGTTTGAGACTGGCAACATGCCCAGGATGTCTGCGGCGCTTGTCTTGAATACATCAAACCTGACCTCAGCATCAGTTACTAACACACTGACTCATTTTTTTTATGCCTTAACATCTGCTAGTTAAATATTCGAACAGTGACAGCCTCTACAAGATGCTAAGATATACACAATATAATTAACCGTCAAAGTAGCGGGACTGGAGAAGAAAATCATAAGCATGTGGATGTCAAAAATAAATGTCAATATCCATATGGGAGCTAAGGAAAGCTTTGTGAAAGATTTCTCAGTTCAGTGTAATTGAATAGATAAGGACAAAGCTGCTGAATCGCACTCAGCTTAGCATTCAAAAGCTTTGCCGTGATTGTCACCTATTAATCCGTGTTTTGCCATGCTTGGGGATGCCGCCACTTTAAAGCTAATGCTGTATACCCTTTTTCATTTCAATCCAGTGAAGCATTGCTGCCAAATGCAAATCATTCACCAAACACAAGAGTGCACACATTGTTCTGTCAAGAGCTATTTAGCACTGTTTCTGTGATAACATACAAAACCATTTTAGCAAAAAAGAGAGGAGCGAGAAATGCATCTAAACAATGGCCAATACTGTTACTGGTTTCTGTGTAATGGTACACAATATGCATGTTGTTGGTTCTGTTGAATGGCAAGCAAGCTACTCAGTTTCTATAGTTAAGTATGCTCTTTTCAAATACCACAGCAATAGTATATCCTCAAAGCTACTCATTCTTCATCTTCTACATAGAGAAAATCACTAACCTCCTTCTCTGAAATAAAGTTCTTTAAAAAGTTTCCCATCTATAGGCCAAAACACTTACAGCAGCATTCGTCATCTTTCAGAGACAAAGTGGTGGTGAAGGTCCAGTGATTTGCAGGCAGCAGAGCTACACTGAGATGGATGTGCAAAAAAATCATCCATTGTGAAATCAGTCTTCAAAACTCCGGGGACATTTGCCTGACTTCATTCACAGTCACCATTACAGAGTGGCTCAGGGCACAGGAATGAATTTCACTTCAGTTAAATTAGCCATTACCAATCTGAGGGAGAGACGCATTCTTTGGGGGAAAGGTACGTGAATGTTGAAAAAGAGGAACTACAAAAATGGCAAGTGTGAGGCAGGGAGTCAGGAGGGAGTGGAAGCAAACCAGAGCTTATTTTTAAGCCAGTTTTCCATTAACAAATACAAAATTCACTACCTATTGTATTTGTTTTAGGCTTGCAGTGTCTCAATTTGGAAATGGGCGAATAACATATGCTATTAAATTACCAGAGTGCACAACCGGTAATGGTGCTGGTGGAGAGCTAGAAATACACAGCTATCATAACTACCATGCATCGACCATACAACGCAATGTTTCATTCAAGCAGTGCTAAAGAAAATGAAATAAACGTGACAAAAACTGCAGTTCCTTTACTGGCCATTTGAGCTGGTTCCAATATTGAGTCCATAAAGCTATGCTTATAGCCTGGTACAAAACATGGTTTTGGAGCAGTTATTTGCTTGCTGTATACTTCAGATTGTCAAAGAGGTTTGTGCCTCTGTTGTAAAAAAAAAAAGGTGGAAGCGCCACACTGTGACACTACTCAGCATCGAGGGAAAGCCACAAAAAGTTTTCTTAAAATTGGTCAAGTTCAACTGCCAGACCTTATCCATGTAGGCTTTTTTAATAACTGAGCTTAGCTTGCTAGGATTAATGCATCGATAAAACAAAATTCTGCATTAGTTTTTGTTGGATTAATTGCTTTACCTACAGTGTATGCATTTCATATTTTTGTCCTTTACTCTTTAAAAAAGGTAATGTTTCCTATTTCTGTAAGAAATTAGGAACAGACAAAGCACAATATATACTTACTGGCCTATTTGTTAAGTACACCTGTTGAACTGCTCGTTATTGCAAATCTCTAACCACCCAATCACATTGCAGTAGCACTGTGATCAAATGATGTGCTGAAGTTGAAACTGAGCATCAGAATGGGAAAGAAAGGTGATTTAACGTGGCATGGCTGTTGGTGCCAGACATGGCGGTCTGAGTATTTCGGAAACAGCTGATCTACTGGGATTTTTCCCACACAGCTATCTCTAGGGTTTACAGAGAATGGTACAAAAAAGAGAAAATATCCACTGAGCAGCAGGTCTCTGAGCGAAAATGCCTTGTTGTTCAGAGAAGAGGTGAGAGGAGAATAGCCAGACTGCTTAAAGCTGATAGGAAGGCAACAGTAACTAAAAATAACCACTCGTTACAATTGAAGTATGTAGCAAAGCATCTCTGAATGCACAACGCACTGAATCTTAAAGCAGATGAGATACAACAGCAGAAGACCACACCAGGTGCCACTCCTACCAGCTAAGAACAGGAAACCAAGTCTACAGTTTATATGGGCTCATCATTAAACAACAGAAGACTGGAAAATGTTGCCTGGTTTGAGAAGTCTCCATTTCTGCTGCAACATTCAGGTGGTTCCAGATGTGAACAACATGAAAGCATGGATCCATCAACAGATCAGGCTGCTACTGGTGTAAAGGTTTGGGGGACATTTTCTTGGTTCACCTTTGGCCCCTTATTACCAAATAAGCATTGTTTAAATGCCATCGTCTACTTGAGTATTGTTGCTGACCGTGTCCATCCCTTTATGACCACAGTGTACTCATCTTCAGATCATCTCAGTCTGGCTTCTTGAACATCACAGTGAATTCACTGTACTCAAATGGCCTCCACAGTCACCAGCTCTCAGTCCAATAGAGCACTTTTGGGATGTGGTGGAATGGGAGTTTCACATCATGGATGTGCTACAGCCAACAAATCTGTAGCAACTGTGTGATGCTCTCATGTCACTATGGACCAAAATCTAAGAGGAATGTTTCCAGCACCTTGATGAATCCTTGCCAAGAAGAATTAAGGCACTTTTGAAAGCAAAAGAGGGTCCAACCAGGTGTAACTAATAAAGTTCTCATCCATCATCCATCCATTCTCTTACATTTATCCTTTGTATATTTCTCAAATATTTTGTTTTTTACTCTTTTTTTTTTCCCTAGAAAGCTATCTATTATCTACTGAAAAGGTTCTCTGTTGCTAGTTGTCTGGTATTCAACTCATAAATTAATCAAACATGCTCTAAACATGTATGAGGACTTGTTACTGTCTTGTGCTCCTTTTGGGGACTTTCTTTCACCGAGAATTTAATTTGTGACATTCTGTTTCTTCCTGGCATGAGGGCTAATGTAACGAATCCCAGCATCACCCCACCACCACCACCACTTGTGAGGTTTTCATGTTCTCCATAACTTATTACTCCACTTCTCTTTAAATCAGGTAATAGTGAACAACAATGTATTCTCAGATGGCTCCATGCTCCAATGCATTTCCATTTAGAGGTCCTTGATTTAAAAAGATTTGGGAGCATTTGGCTTCATCTTGCCTCAAAGAACAGCCCTTGGCAGAAAAAAATAATGCAATGAACCCTTTAATAGTGGTTGTGTGGAGAATGGCAAAGTAGATGGCACCAGATAAACCATAAGCTGCCAGACACCGAGAGAGAGGGAGAGAGAGAAGAGGGCAAGGAGAATATCAAAACAAACCTCATTTCCTAAACAGATGCACAATAACATATGTCCTCTATGGAGCCAAAATCACTTCAGCACGTATTATGCAAAGCACTGCAATACCATATTTGCATGAATTACAAAATATGATTTGGGCCAGTGAAGCTGGTGCAATTCAAACGCCAAAAATAACACAAAACTAATAAGAGTATCAAATGTAAATTGTGGTTAGAGCTTAAATTACACATTACACAAACTCATTATTTTCAATTATGACACAAAAGTGCAGTAAGTCAAAGGCATTCAACGCCTAATGATGAAAAAAAAAAAAAAAACTAGAGCTATAAACTTCGAAAGGATAACTACATCAAAACTATTTACTTGAAGACTATTACAGTGATACTGGAGTGCAACAACGTCCTGCTTGTTCCTCGCACAGTGTTAATGGAACCTGCACGTATAAAGACGTGATGCTATCCATCTTGATCCAATTTTTAGACATTCCAATTACTGGAAACTGTCAAAGCGTGATATGAACTTGTTTGTCGGCCACGCCCTTGAAAACAGCGGGCAAAATATATTAATAAAAAAGTTCAGACAAGCCAAACATATTCGAGCAGTTGGGAGGCGAAATGTCTCACCTGTGCAGCCATGAATGAGAGATCCATACTGTTGCTCCGTTCAAGCCAAGGCACTCAGCGAAAGATGCAAACGTGCGTGTTTTCTTTTCTTTAATTCCCCCGTCAGATCATTTGCCTGCTTTTGTTTACTCGACATCCACCGACTCTGCAAGTTGGTTGGTGGACTTCACGTGAAGAGCATGTCGAAAATGAAGAGTGGAGAGGAATGGGAAGAGGAGGAACGAAGGGGAATAATAAGAAAGGAGGAAAACCGGGCGAAGCAGACGGAGTAATGAAGAGATGGAGCTGCGAGAGACAGCGTGAATGAGAGAGAGACGGTGGAGAGCAGGACTGCCACATAAAACGAAGGAGGTGCAAGTCCCCTCTCTCTCCTTTCGTGTGTGTGTGTGTGTGCGTGTGTGTGTGTCATGATTCTTTCTCTTTGTGCCTCCCTGCTGTTTCTTTGTCTCTTCAAGCTGCGTTGTACCTCATTTCTCATTTATTTATTTACTCATTTTCGTATATTTCATTACATAAATCCAAAAGGTCGTTTCACTAAAAAAGAGAAGAAAATGCTAGAGGGGGGGGGGGGGGGGGGGGGGGGCATTTTAATCCTTTGCCTGGATTTCCAAACAAAAATTGCATTAATTACTGTTATTTTTCATGCAGATTGTTACAGTTTTTAAGGATTTTGAAGAACAATTGCAAATGTTTTTAAATAATTTTATGGGATTTTCAGAAACTACCAGCTATTTATTCTTTTGGGTTTTTTGCACTGTTTAATAAGAATTGGCCCTTTTTTAAATTAAAAAATGCAATGTATTCAATCTATTCAATTCATTGTCATGTTGAAACAGGCCTTACTGTTTCAACATGACAATGGCCCCATTACTAGAATTAGGTCCATTAATACCCCTTTACCATCTCTGCGTCTCAGTACAAAAGCTAGAACCTGCTCCAAGAATTTCCACCAATAAATACATAAAGTTTGATCCCACTGTCAAAAAGCTGACACTGGCACATCGCCACAAAATTGCTGGGCCCCAAAGTGATGTCAGTGGCTTTGGGAGAGGCTTTAAGAAATTCAGATGCAGCTCACGGATTCTGCCCATCATAATTTCCTTCCTGACGTCTGCTAATAACACTGGATAACGTTCGGCTCTAATACTTGTCTAAATGTGAGCAAGTTCTCATAAGACTGAACCAGCTGCTTGCCCAATTTGGTGCATGATCTCATGGGGGGGGTGATTTTGGGAAAACAAAAATAAATTCCTGCAGGAAGTTTCTAAAATCTAATAGAAAGCCTTCCTGATAAGAGCACGAGCTATTGTAGAGGGAAGGTTTAACTCCACGATTTTAGAATTAGCTGCTAAACTAGTGAAGTATAATTACACACTTAAAGCCATACAGTGCAAATGTTGTGGTCCCTGTCAGGCAGGAGCACAACAGGTGTGTGACTGTGGCGCTGAATCTATGGATGAACAGATAAAGATGATCCAAACACGTGCAATTGAGTTTCCTCTCTCTAGGGCCCATCCAAGGCTCTGCTGAAAACTTTCGATCTAAAACTAATGACACGCTGCTGAATTAACTAGGCCTGCGGAATAAAGGATGCTGCTATTATTCATTGGAGAGTCTCGTCAAAGATCCAATTAACACGCTCTACTTTGGGTATTGGGACTGATTAATTTAATGGTGACCCCGCTCTTCAGTGTGAATACTAAAACTCATTCCTCGTTTGAGTAACACCAAAGTACAAGCGCTTTCACACATCTAACAGCATTTTGACATCCCAGACTTTATCAGTTGATTTCCTCGAGTTTATAATTAATAATCAAAGGGCAGTGATGTGCCCTTTTTAAGAGAACTACTGCAGTGGATTGGTGATTGCTTTTTAGGTTAGTGGAAAATATTGATGGGGTTTGGCTTGGGCTCACATCCTCACAGTAGCTTGATCCCATGTTGTGTTTTTTTATAGTTTGCCATAACCTTTGCCATGGAGGGGGTGATACAGATCTCCTAGATCAGCAGATCAGATTCCTTCTTTTTTTTCTCTCTTTTTTTTTTTGCTGAGCAGGCATACACAACATCGAAATCTTCCAGTGTAGAAGATTTGACTCTTCCACCCTCAGTTACCAGCTCTACTTAAGGGTTTTTCAAACTAATTTGTGCCTTATTTTTTTAACCTATTTTGCTTCATTGGGAAAATCAAGTACCATTAATATCTGCAGTCATAATAACAGACCAGTTAAAATACTGCTTCCCATTAAAATTAAAGAATTTACCAGAGAAATCACTTTTGAAGGACAGTAATAAATGTTCTATATGATTTTCCAGTTTAATGGTTTAATGTCGGTGCTGCAGCAGAGTGAATTTCTCAAAATAAACGTATGGTTGTGCTATATGCATTCATAAAAGATGGGGTTTAATATTTCAGAGACCCATAGTAAAAAACAAAGAAAAACTGTGACTCTAGGCTTTGATTTGAAATCAAGGTTTTCCCCAACAAATGTTGAATTCTTTAGTAAGTCTGTGGCTTTGATGGTTGTAATATTTCTTTAAAACCAGACAGTGGAACACTCGGCCTCAAGCAGCTCAGTGATCTGGTTAGCAAAGCAGCAAGTACTGTATCAGTATGTGGTTTGAAAACTTTCTTTATCCCCATTTTTGAATTATGAATGTAATATTCCTTTTCCACTATAATAACCAAAGTACCAAAAGAAGCATCTTTGTCAAAGGACTTTCATGAATATTCCTAGATTATTTTTAACAGCTTTCAAAAATATCACATTTTGTTTTACTGTGAGACAGTTAAAATTTGATAGTATTAGTCAGCTTATTCTGATGGGTGCTTCTCTGAGGTTGTCCTACTGTTGCTGCTGTTCTCTGCAGCCTCGTTCATTATGGACGTGCTACTGGGCATCATTGGCCTTGATTCACAACAGTATAATCTTGGTTAAAAAAAAAAAAAAAGAGTATTAATGAGCATCAAATTGGGTCTTGTCATGTAACAGTAGTCCAGGTTGATAGTTATAAGTTGGAATAATGTCACGCCACCTACTAGGCTGGCCCGCTCAACATTTATTAATGCCTGTGATGTGACTGATGTGATTTGTCAGCCAGGCCTTCATTTCTTGGCAAGCACATATTTGAATTTGTGAGATTTCATGTATTTATGTATGCAGTGTGTGCGTGTATGGGTGGACTCTTGGATGATCAGTCACCCTTAATCTTGGGGAATGCTTGTTGTTGTTATAATTTGGGCTTTGACAGCTACATGTCAGACCCTATGAATATCATTACTCCTACTGAAAAATCTATGCATAATCAACCAAAAAAAAAAAAAAAAGCCATGCATCAAGAATCAAACATGGGAATATCTGAGCCGAAACCACCGGAGAAACGACATGTAATGAGAACGATCCACACAGCCCTCCCACACACGCTGGTTTATTATTTATCAAAGGAGTAAATTTATGCTCCTCCTCCCACACTTGTGCGCGCAAACACATTATCCATGCAACATACGGGCACACACATTTCTCATGCTCTGTATAAGGTCTTTTCTCACCTTTCAAGCAGTACACCATGTCTTAGTTTGCCTTTTCACAACTGATGCACAGCCAACAAGGCAGGTGATACATTATTAATGCTCAGCTGTATTTACTGAAGTTCTTCATGTGTGCTTGACCACAGAAAACACACAGGCATGTAGTCTAACATTTCTCACATGAGACACATGAAAGTTCATATCAGAGACATTCAGTCACTTTTCAGTCGCCGTTTTGAAACTGATAGCTTCTAAGTTGGTTTATTTCCTTGCTTTACCACCAGAGTGCTTTTTTTTTTCCCCCACTTTCTACTCGGTTTGCTTTTTATCAACCAACAACACAGACAGAGAAGCTGTTGTTATAAGCCTGGGTGCATCTGCACACCACATCTGCTCTGGCTAAATTAATGCATTTCAACTCTATCACAGTCCAAAACTCCAATAACCTCTCTGGTTTTGTTTCTCTGACAGTGGGTGTTATTGTCCAGCCAGATTTGATAAAGCACATTGGTATCAGATTCACAACCTGAGGTATTGTTCTGAATAGAAATGCACAGTCCACAGCCACACTTTTCAGTGCTCACTGTGGATTTAGTCCAAATTTTTGGTACAATGATCATGCATGAATGATCTGCTTTTTGATATGTTGCTTTGGAGCCTTTTCCTCAGTTTACCCCCATTTATTTTTAAATAGCATTGTAATATTTTACAAAAAAAAGCAGACCAGCCACTAGGATGCTACAGCCTATCTCATTTGTGACTTAGTCTGGCTAAAAGTATGTGCAAGTACTGTCAGATTGTATGTAGAATCCTAATAATGCAGAGACAATTTGTGACATTTTCAAATGCCTTCCTGTCAAAAGGGCACAAAGAAAATAAATCTCCATAACACAATGAGCTAAGTGCCTTGTGTGCCCCAGCTGCTTTGTTGTACTTTAATGCCACAAGGCAACTTGTCAAGCATTGGGAAGATTACCAGTCACATCAAAAGCCCCCACTGCCAAACTCAATATGATGAAAACTGATGCGTTTCTCCTTTAGTTTGCCTGTCCTTTTCACAAGTTATAGGGAAACTTCTAGCTTGTGATCACACTAGTCTATGTCTGATCAAAATATCAATACATTCCTTTCTTTGTCTTATTTTATTGTCATTTTTTTGAAAAAAATATCAATTACTAGCCCCTCTTAAGCTCTTAATTTTAAGTAAACATTCCTCAGAGATTTTGGGCCATGTGGACATGATAGCATCACACAGTGGCTGCAGATTTGTCACCCGTACAACCATGATGCGAATCTCCCGTTCCACCACATCCAAAGGTGCTCTATTGAACTGAGATCTGTAACTGTGGAGATTCAGGTTAAGCTGTATCATTTAAAGAATTCTCAGTTAATAAGGGGCCAGAAGTGTGCCAAGAAAATATTACCCACACCATTACACCACCAAACAACCTGAACTGTTTGTGCAAGGCAGGATGGATCCATGCCTCTGTGCTGTTTACGTCAAATTCTGACTACCATCTAAATGTCATAGCAGAAACTGAGACTCGTCAGACCAGGCAACATTTTTCTAATCTTCTATTATTCAATTTTGATGAGACTGTGTGAATTGTTTCCTGTTCTCAGCTTATAGGAGCAGCAACTAGTGCGGTCTTCTGCTGCTGTATCCCATCTGCTTCAAGGTTTGCAACATTTGAACTTTAGCAGGTTGTCTTGACAATGCCTACATGCCTAAATGCATTGAGTTGCCATCTTGTGATTGGCTAATTAGATATTTATTAAGCAATTGAACAGGTGTGCCTAATAAAGTAGCCAGTGAGTGCATATATCAAGTCATTGTTATGTATGTGTGAGGTGTGTGAACGTTCACTTTAGATGGAGCTGTGGTTCGACCCCTCAGCTGTTATTCTTCAGCCTTCATTGCATCAGTCCAACCAAGAAAGGCTCTTTCTGCATCAGCAAGATCCAGGTCCCACCAGAATTATGCCAGAAGGTTGGTGATGGCTACCAAAAGTGCCTGGTCGAGGCACAACTTCATAAGGGACTGTAATGAAGGTCTTCTTTGTTAATTGTCTAACCAGTATAATACACTTGGTTAATTTTAACATTTTTGGAAAAGAATCCACTCACAAAGAGGTTTGACATTTTATTGTTTTGCAGGTTTTTGTTGGCCTCCCAGCTGGTACTGGTGAAGGTCTGCCGAGGAACAGAAATCTTAATTAGTATGGCAACCTTGGTTAAGTCCCCATAAAATTACATTTTAACATTCACCCAATGTGTATGTATCTGAATGGGTGTGAGAACAGATTTTTCATTTAATAAGCAAACATTTTGACTACAAGATTGTTTCTTACCTGTGTTGTCTCCCAAGGGTGTTCTAGACAGAAGAGTCCTCAGGCTTCTGAGTGCCTTTTAAAGGTTCCAGGTTGTTACTGTACACCAAATAATTGAAGAGGAGCTTGAATAGCCATATTAGTTTTTATTGTAGATTATGGGTGATAGGCCAAGTGGGGAAATGTTTTATTTAATAGTTGTTATCGTTGTAGTTTTGATTTCCTGTTAATAAAGATGACTAGATACAGTCTATGATTTAACCATATGATAAGCTGCCACTTTTATATCACTGGTACTGTAAGGAACTGAAGCTGTCACACACTTATATAGAATTGATACTTTGATATAAAGTATAGAGGGTACTGTATATCACAAACAAATATTACTTAAATTTATATAGAATATGCATTTCAAGTATTATTACTTTTCTGTAATTTTACCAATTTTAGTCAATAATTGTAAAAGAATTGAAGCTGCGATAAAGTACATCATCTGTGAAATTACATTCCAATTTTTAATTTAGTTTAATACTTCTTGTGGATTTTATACATTTATAAAAAAAACATTTATTTAATGTTTTTATGGTGAAAACTTTCATAATTACACAATATGTAAAAATGCAGAACCTATACTTCTTTTACTGTTAATTTTCACTCATTACATTAAATTCTAAGTATTTTAAATTCTAAGTTTTTTTACACTAGGCATGTTAATTCACAGACTATTTTTGTAATTTTATTGATATTTCATGTATTTAAAAATAACAGGAAAAATATGAAAAACTCTTTAATTTTTTACAGTATTTGAACCAGCCTCTTGCAGACATTTCATTCTTTACTCTCACTTGTTGCTGTTCAATTATTTGCTTACTGTAGGTATAACTGGTCTTTGGAAAGAGAGTTTAATGGTTTCTTTATAATCCAAAAAGTCCAAACCTGACTGAAATCCAAATCCTACATATATACTCTCATCCATACAAACTCCTTTTCCTTGTTCCTGTTCTCACAGTCTCTCACTACATTAACCACCAGTGAGGAGAACAGAATATCTCCTCCCTGTGTTAATCACTACTACACTTCTACAGTAGACATGACATTGATCCCCCCCATTGAACACTTGATCCTATTTCACCCCATCCCTTGACCCTCATTCATTTGCCTTTCACTCAAATGATAATGTCTTTTATGAGTGAAATCATTACTGAACCACAGTAGTAGAGAGTTAGCATTAGGTTTGTAAGCAAACATGTTATACTGTGGCAATCTGCGCCTCATGAATTGCTAATAAAATCCTCCAGGGGATCAATAAAGTGTAACTTACCATGAATGTCTGGGTTGTATTCATTATTTATTATCAAGGGCATATCACACAACAGGCACAGCACAAACTGTCACACCCAGCCGTCATGCTTTCTTTTCATACATAATTTTTTTAGTGATATTTTGGAAATATGTGCCCTTTTTCCCCTGAAGTCATATTTAATACAGTCTCAAATGTATCTACTTTCATTTAATGTGAGATTCGTGACATCTTTGCCCTCAGGAAACCATGTGACACAGCAAAACTCATTTATTTTATTTTATTTTTTCTTTTGGCCGGCCTCTCTTCCCACATCTACCATGTGCTCTCACCCATCTTAAATTAATGGAAATGAGCTGCTACTCTAAAACCTACTTCTATGATCACCTGATTAATTTTGTGGATGTCTGTCTGGGATGTTCATCTTCGCCTGAGGCTTGCCTCACCTATTATAAATAAAATTGACTTTCAAATGTCTTTTTGTGGTCTTCCTGGCACCAATTGTCTTGTCCTTTGTGGAAATACACTCAAGTGGACCAAAAGAAATGATTAAAAAGCAAGCTTTTACAACAGGTTTGGGTCAGTCCACAGGCACGCACGCTCCACAGTCTGTCTCTTATGGCTGGATGGAATGGCAGACTGCCACTGGGCCACTTGCCAGTAGCTAGAAATATGCACATGATTGACTTTTAGCAGCAAATGTGAGGCAAACTGTGATGACCTTTGTGGTATTTTTCTCCCTCCGTGGATGTAGTGTGTGTGTGTGCCACACATTTTAGGTGTGGAACAAGATCAGCGCTGGACGTCGAATCACTGAGACACCTGGGAGAATCAGCTGGCCCGGATACATGTCATGTTACTGGAAAGTCTTGTGAATCTGACCTGGGATCATTATTGCATTTCATCATGTCCTACTTTCACAGTCTTATCTTTATTCTGAAATATAAAAAAAGGTACTTGTGCTGTTCATGTAAATATCATAATTATTTATTTCCCACAGGTATTATTTTCATCAGTAATCCAAAAACTAGAAAAATCCCACTGCTGTTGTCATGGCCCCAGGGTGGGGTTATGTTTTTGAGTTTTGGATATAAATTATACAAGAATTGTGCGCCTTCTGTTTGTCCAATTGTCTCACCTTCAGTGTGAACTTTTGGTGAGTGCCCTTTGGATTTGCTTATTGTTTGGCCTTTATCAGCCAAATAAAGCCTTGCTTTTTATGTTAAGTGAACTGGAGTGATGCTAATTTCTGGGTTGGTCTACTAAAAAAAAGTCATCCCTCCAGCACTCTATAAAACTACATGATAAACTTTAAAAATATATTTTCACAAGGACAATAATTGAAGTGACATTTGATTTGTGGCCTGCTGCATCTCATTTGTCTAATGCTCATATGTTTGAATGGTGACCCAGCTTTCAAAGGTAAGTGTATGTAATATTAGCCAGCCTGAAGGTAGGTGCCACTGGAATAAAATGAAGAGAGATGGATGAGCGGTGTGCTGCAGATGAATGCCAGGAGCACAAAAGCATTTTATGACAAACCTACTGTTCTTCTCTTAATACAGGAATTATAGTGGGACAATCTCATATACACTTCTCCTAGTCAGCAGTCCTTTCAAAATAGTTTTGTCATAATGCTGTCAGGTTCTGTTTTAAAAAGCTATTTTCACAGATAAAGAAAGTGGGGCTTATCTGGCCTACACCACCTAGCGTGTGTGACTATGTTGATATCTCACTAACCAATGACGTAAACTCTGCTTTATAGATGATGTCACACTTCAGACACTTCATTTTCTGCTTTATAGACAACATCCCACTCTGTGAACTCATTATGTCACCAGTTCAGGCAGCATAATCAGGCCAGTACTGTCTGTGACATCTGCTTTTGTAGACACTAACTGATAGATGGCACTGCAGTGAAATAGTACATCTGTCAAGGCCACTAATTTGTATACTGTTACACTGGTTTATAGAGAATGTCAACTTTGAATTTTTAGAGCTTAGATCAACAACTTTCTGGCCTTATCCCAATTCCCCTCATGCATCCAAACATGTGGTCATCTAGTCCCCCAAATAGAGCAAGGAGGTCTATCTGGAGGACTATATGACCTGTGATCATGTAATCTCCAAAGAACCTGGCTACTTTATCCTCCGTACCCTATCAGCCAGTTGATCAGGCTAGTTGGGGAAATTGGGATTGGGCCTCTGACAGCTGTATAAAAAAAAAGTGCCCCTAACTATCTTTACCATAGCAGAAGGTGCAATACAACTACACCAATACATCTATAGATCAATTCCAGTCACCATTCACATTCAATGAGTTAATTTAAATGTTTACACTGATCCAATTTTTTTTCAACGATTTGTCTCATAACCAAGCCGTCAGTATTTGTGTATGTTTCTGTGCCATTATTATTATCAACATTATAGGTCACAGTCCAGGTCACAATTAGGTCAAAGGTCATACTGAAGTAGACTTACTTTCAAGGACAATGTGTGCTTCATCTTTCTGGATTAATCTGACACATTAAATATCATCTGCTGTTTTTTGATTAGAAGTCTATTTAAGTATCAGTTTCTTTTATTACCCTGAGCACATTCAGGAATAAACCCACTGTAACCTCTTCAAGGTCATTTTATAAGAGGCAGACTTTATTTAGAAGCTAAGAATAAATGTCAAAACACAGAGCTCAGGATTTAATGACTTAGATTAATGTGAACTATTAGAGAGATTGCACTGCAAATCAACATTTTCTTAGTTATTTAATTAAACATTCAGCCACAAAACATTTGTTAAACTAATACAATTCAAGATGTTCCTCTAATGGAGAAGAATTATTTGTTGTTTGGTGTAGTTTATCCCATGGGGTCAGTTTTCTTTTCTGCTCTAATACAAAAAGGGGACCATCAACCCAGGAGGTCATTGACACTACTGCCTTGTCCTTATTGCCAGCTGTAAACTATAAATGGCGGCAATTTCTCAGAGCTATAACATGTACCTGCCAACATGCATCCACAATAATGTTCCGTGCAATCACTGGCAGCCCTCAACTTCACCTTTCACTTCGCATTCTGCACAGCTGCTCTTCCACTTCCTCCCTGCATCTCCTAGTCAGATTGCTGCCTGAATATGTGATGGTGCATGGAGAAACAGAAGGACGTGGCTTTGTACTGTGTTATACATGGGTAGTACAGAGTGTCACAAGGCATTTATGGAACATCTGAAGGCAAGAAGTGACAGGTGCTGATGTGACCACTCTTTAGGCAATGTTCTTCAAATGGTGCAGAAGGGTTGGCTCTTTCTTCTATTTTAATCAGAGTCTAATGACCCAGATTAAAATACTCATTAAAAAGCATTTAATAAACTGCAATTTATATCATGAAAGATGTAAAATAATAACTGTGTAAATATGTTTGCTTGGGCTTCTTCAGGCATGCTGCAGAAGTCGGTGCACATGCTCAGTGTGCGTGATTGTTTGAGCACTTAAGCCACTGATCAGGGGTCCTGTCTTCCCACTGAGTATCCTTCCCTTCAGCAGATTTCCCTGTAGGAAAGCCTTTACCTTTCCACACACTGTGTTGTTTTCTCCTTCCATTTGTGTCCAGTCTTTTCACTTTAAGCTGCAGGCCATTTCAGCTCTGTCACTTTGATCCTGTGCACCAGCAAGCTGCCTGTGTTTTATTTCCAGGAGGACTGTGGCAGGATAGGAAAATGAAACTGAATGAATTGAACCTAGTAATTCAATTTGATCATTTTATTCTGCAAGCATACCCTTTGAATTAACAGTCATTCAGCATGGGTTAGCGATTCAGCAGGAATATTATTTAGTTCAGTATTTTTCTGATGATGTGTAACACAACACATTCACACATACAATTACACCCTGATTACTCTACTGATGCTCTGCTGGGCTTCTGATTTTGTATATAGTACCAGTCAAAGGTTTGGACACACACACACACACACACCCATATGAATGAGTAAGTGTGTCCAAACCCATGACTGATACTGTATATGATGCTGTATATTTTCTAATAATAAATAAATAAATAAATAATATGGGATATATTTGGTATGTTGTAGAGTTATCATGTTGTAAATAGTTTTATTTTTCATTTGAATTTTTTGCTATATCACTGTGTCGTTATGTTTAAGGACTGCCAGTTTGGCTTATGTGGTCTTTAAAGTTAATAGACAATGAGTATTGCTTCAGCTGTTGCATTTATATTCAAAATACGAATACATTTTCACAATGCTGGTAACTTTTTTGCAGCAGTGGAAACAAGCTGATGACACTGCTGTATTATTATTTTTAAGTTAATATAACTGTGTTACCGGGCATCACGGTAATGTAGTGGTTAGCACTGTTGCCTCACAGCAAGACGTTTGTGGGTTTGAGTTCAGCCCTTTCTGTGTGAAGTTTGTATATTCTCCCTCTGTGTGCACAAGCTCTCTCTGGGTATTACGGCTTCCTCACACAGTCCAAAGACATGCATGGGTTAGGTTAATTCTAAATTGGCCATAGGTGTGAATGTGAGAATGAATGGCTGTTTGTCTTTGTGTTAGCCCTGTGATTGGCAGCCTGTCCTCCAGAGTGCACCCCGCCTTTCGCTCTATGACAGCTGGGATGGGCGCCAGCCCTCCTGTGACCCTGAACTGGATAAGCAGAAGAAAATGGATGGATAGATACTGTATTAAACTTGTTAGTCATGTTTTTGTTCAATTCATCACTATAACATGTCTTTCTGACACAAATACAAATACAATGATTTTCACAAGCTTTTATCTTTGCCTGCTGTTTGGTGCTGTTTGCTGTTTTAGAGCACTTTTGCTGAAAACAGCTGCCTGCTGTGCCTCAAAATGACTCTATGTGAGAGCAAGTCAAATCAGCCTCACAAATAATCAATAAAACAGCTGAAACACAAAAGCTCCATGAATCTCTGCAGGTGCATCACTATAGAAAGCCTATTAGCAATGTCACATAAATATTTTATACATTGTTATTTAAATATACTTGTGTGTGCTGTAGCTGAGATGATCCAGTAACTTTATTAACATTCCACACAGTGATGGTACTTTAATCTGCATGGTGTAGTGTATTTTATAAGCCATCTTGTGCTTTGAATGCAAAATCTGAATCTCCAAAGTGGATGTCGGATAAATAACTGGAGTAAAAATTGAGATGTGAATCTACAACAAGTAGTGCATACATGTGTGTAGATGTTTAGATTATTCAGCCCGTTTCTACTTCTCCTTGTGTCACCAGAGCTCATAGAAACCCTGTTTCATGTTTCTTTATAACTGGATAAACAGGGAGGTTTTTTTTTTTTTTTCCCTTGGAGATAATAGGCTTTCTTTTTTTTTAAACAAAGAAATGCAAACAGGGGGTCACTGCGAGCTGCAGAGGTATTATCATATGAAGATTGTTGACAGAAGCTGTACTGTTTAGCCTTTAACTGAGAATACCCTTAACCTCAAATTTTTAAACATTTATTTTTACTGTACCTCAGAGTCTCTTTTAGCTCTGTAAGTAAAATCTAGCTTTCATTATCCTTGGCTGGTAGCTTCTCTGTGCTCCCTCCCTACAATTTATCACTTCAATCAGCCAGTTAGTGTACATATTATTCCCACAGTCACAGCAGCAATCCGGCTGAATGAGTTGGGATGCAATTGGGTGATGACGTCTGGAGGAAGCTTTAGAGGCCAGTAATGAGCTTGTGTGTCAGGACTGTAATCTCATCTGGATGTAAATGTATTCTGGTACAAGTTGGCCAACTAATTTATTCATCCAAATGTAACTTGATCAATTTATTCCTTAGTGCACTATCAATGCACTGCATTGTCTGTCTGGCGAGGAGTGTGGAGAAGGGATTTCTGTTTCCACCATGAGCTGTTAAGTTCCTCACTGAACAGGGGAATGTTTTTTTAATTCTTCTTATTATTTAAAAAGCAAGATTGAGAAGCAGTGTGGATGTGCAATTGCTTCATATTTAATATGACAAACATGCAGCCAGGTAGGTGAGAGGCTGCCTCAGACGAAAGAAGTTGTTGCGTGTCCCGTGCTGGTGCTCTTGCTTTTATCCTTGTTGGCCTGTTTCCGGTATGCACTTCTCATGTTTGCAGCAGCGGTGCGTGAAACGTGTCACTGGATGAATACGGCCAAGCACTCAGAGTGCACCAGACTTCAGTGTTGTGTGTGCAAGTCTAGGTGTGTGTTTACTTTTAGTGGGTTAGTTTTGTTTATTACATCAAAAACTGAACTTGACTGTTTTTGAAATATTAAACCTTGAAACATTTTTCTCAGTTCGTTGTCCTGAGGGCTGCCGTTGTAAGCGGCATTTTAGACTCAGAATGTTCCCAGTTCATCCTGTCATTTGGGCCCTTTGTGTGTGGAGTGAGAGCGGAAAGAAAAGAGGTCAAAGTTGAGGAGGAATAAATATTTTGATTGTAGAAGGAGACCTTGTGAGAAAACTGCATAACGTTCTCCACAGAAAATTGTGGACTTTCCTAAAACCTTCTGTTTTGGTTTTGAAAATGCAAATTGCAGCATTGCATATGGGAAATTTGGAACATTTAAAAAATTCTGCAGTGTTCTCACATTTTGGTCAGAGGAAACCTCTCACTTAAGGCTCAGTAGGAACATTCACGTAAGTGTTCCCTATATGAATTTAACAGAATGTCCCATTTTGGTTATTTTGTAATCACACTGAAATATTGTCGTGAGGACATTTGGAACATTGATATCACATTCTTCGATAGTCTCCATTAGTCATGAGGATGTCTCATTCAGGACTGTTGCCAAAACACAAAGAGGACTTTTGGGCACAGAGAAAACCTTCCCTATGCTTTTCTGTGGGTCACACGAGAGCATTCCCTTTTGTGCTTTTGGGACATTGGGTAACAACATCCTATACTGATGCTTCAGTAAATGTTTCTAAAATGTGATGTGCTTTATACCAGCAGTGATGTTCTTAAAGTGATATGCAGATTTATCACAGTGTGGGTGATACTTTTTAGGGTCTCCATGTTCCTTTAGGATGAAATTTCAAACCCTATTAAGTCCAAAGTTTCCAAAAAAAAATCACTGGGACAAGCAGGTTCCGGTGCAGGCTGTTTATTAGACGTCTTAGTTACACACAACACAGATGAAGACCCAAGCACGGACAGTAACATAGTTAAGACTAAGACACACACAGAGAGACAGAGAGAAACACACAGACAGAGAAAGATGCAGAAACAGGAAAAGAAAAAAGAGAGGAGAGGAAAGAGAAAAGCAAACAAAAGTAAGTGTGAGACAGAGTGGCAAACATTTATATCTTAAAGATGATAACTGCCCGCTTGCCTTTGACCCCTCCTAATTTATCTATCTAACACATATGGAAAATTGCTTGTAAAAACTTGTCAGAAACCATGAAACCTGTCCAAGTTTTCTAATAGCATTCAGCCATGAAAAAGGGACCTTGGTTGTATGTGTTAGCCTTGTGGGATGGTGACCTGACTTACCGTCTGCATCCCCATATAATAAGCAGGTAAAATAAAAGAATGGTTGGAAGACTGTTGCCTGTTTCTGCCTGAACCCCTAAAATATGAACTGTCACCACTAAAATATTGATTTTGTGTTTTCTTGCTGTCACTGTGCTGTCTGGTGACCATGATTTGATCACTATGTACTTTCACTGGAGGGCCTAATCTTGTAGACCAGATGAATGGTAAGTGGTCTCTAAAAGGCTGTCAGTGTTGATTAAATGATAGTTCTTTGAAAAGGTCACCAACCATGTCTGTTCACACACACATGCACACACACAAATATAACCATGATCCCTCTCCTGTCATTCCCTCCAGCTATTAAGACTTGTAGTGTGAGCTGCAACACTGAAGGACAAAATAATATCAAACACTGAGCTCTGAAATCATAGTTCATCTTTTCAGATATGTGAGCTGTATTTAGTTTATATAAAGGCAATGCTATTTGTTTTTGCTGTTTATCCATCCCAAAAGGCCTGGTTGTTTGTAAGTGAACCACCTTTTTGATGCTAGGTGGTGATAAAATGAAAAGACAAATTACTAGCATATTAGTTCATGTATTTATTTATTATTTTTGTATTTACAGTCTATACAGATAACAGTTTGCACAATTCTAATAGCTTGAAAGCCAATGTTTTGTATGAACATCTTTATTCTTCAACAGTCTGAACTTGCTTAAGTAAGCTTTTGTGTAATTTCTTTAAGTGGTCTTCAGGAATAGTTCTCCAGGCTTCTTGAAAGACGTTCAAAGCTCTTCTTTGGGTGTTGGCTGCCTTTTGTTCCACCCTCTGTCAAGATGATCCCACACTGCTTCAATTAATTTGAAGTCCACACTCTGAGGAGGCCAATCTAGGACTGAAAGCGCTGCCTTTTTTTCTATCCAGATATGTTTTTACGGCATTATGACTGTGTTTGCGATCATTGCCATGCAAAAAAAAAAATGAAGCCATTTCCCCTCAAATGCATTTCAGATGGCATTGCATGGTGGATCCAAATCGGACAGTACATTTCAGCATTCATAATTCCATCAATTTTGACAAGTTCTCCAACACCACTGGCTGAAATGCAGCCCCAAACCACAAAAGAGCCTCCACCATTTTACAGATGGCTGTAGACACTCACTGCTGCACCTCTCTCCTGACTTCCTTCAAACATACTGACAATGATTTGAACCAAAACATTTTAAATTGGGATTCATCCATAAGACAATTGCCACTGATTTTTAGTCCTGTTCTTGTGTAATTTCACATACCTCAGCCTTTTCTCCTCGTTTCCCTTCCTTAATTTATTAAGGAATTTATTTCTGTATATCTCTTGATTGTATTGATCATACTAGATTATAATATTTTCATAATATTTTTATTTTAGAGAGTTTGATTTTCTGTTACATGGCACTGAACAGGAGTGGTCCTCCAATCTCATTGTACATCCTGTATAATGACAATAAAGGCATTCTATTCTATTCTATTCTATTCTATTCTATTCTATTAAGAGTGACTTCTTAACAGCCAAACTTCCACTGAGACCATTTTCTAATGAGCCTTTGGTGAACCTCATGTGGGGTGCCCCAGGGGTCCATTCTTGGCCCAGACCTTTTTTCAATTATATGCTCACCTTGGGCTCAATTTTTTTTAAAAAAACATTGCATCCCCTTTCACTGTTATGCAGATGACTCACAGATCTATCTGCCACTGAAGCGAAATTCTATGAGTCCTTTGAAGGCCTTACTGGATTGTTTGGAAGAAGTTAAATCATGGATGGCTCTAAACTTAATTTGAATGAGCAGAAAACCAAGATCATTGTGTTTGGTACTCCTGACCTCTATGATCTTGGCCCCTTAAAGATATATAATAAATCCTCTGCAAGGAACCTGGGGATGATCTTTGACACCAATCTTACTTTTGACAAACACATTAATACTGTGATCAAATCTAGCTTCTTCCATCTTCATCTACTAGCAAAGGTGAAGCCATTTCTCTGTTTCATGGACACGCCCTTATTTCATCCCGACTTGACTACTGTAATAGTCTCTATTCAGGTGTCAGTCTGACGCTACTTCGTCAACTACAACTGATCCAAAATGCAGCAGCACGGTTACTAACCGGCACTCGTAAACGAGACCATATATCCCCCATACTAGCATCCCTACACTGGTTGCCAGTCAGTTTTAGAATTGATTTTAAGGTTTTATTATTTGTTTTTAAGGCGTTGCATGGGCCTTCTTACCTCTCCAATCTTATAAGCCTGCATACTCCCACTAGATCGCTGAGGTCTGGTGAGCAAATGCTCCTAGCTGTACCAATGTCAAGATTAAAACACAGAGGTGATCGGGCGTTTGCAGTTGTTGCTCCGAAACTCTGGAACAAATGTCTTCTTATCTTGTGTTTTATGTTATTTTATTTATTGTAATTGTACAGCACTTTGGTCAACTGCTGTTGTTTTTAAATGTGCTTTAGAAATAAACTTGACTGGACTTGACTTGACTTGACAGTAGATGGATCAACTGAAGGGCCACGTGCATCGCTCAGGTCCTGTGTCAGGTCTTTGGTGGATTTTTCATATTTCTTATAAGGACATGACTTTCAGACACGTTCATCTGCTGCAGGTAGTTTTTTAGGCCTGCCATTTTGTCTTTTGTCCTCCACTTGTCCAGTTTCCTCAAACCTTTTAAGGACAAACTGCACACTGTGCCAAGATATGCCAAGTTTTCACCTAATAGCTCTTTGGGAATCCCCTTGTTGGTGCAAAAATACTGTAATGATCCATGATGGACGTTATTGCTAAATGTGTGTCACAGTTATTGTTCTCTTTAAGTTAGGTTGTTTTGGGGTTGAACCGGAAGGAGATGTGGGGGGTCGCTCTTGGGAGGGAGGTCTCTTTTTTTCTTGTGTGAGTTAGAGTTGGCTGTATCCGGCGAGAGCTGTTCTGTGTGTGTCCGGCCTGATTAAATGGTGTTAGTAACGAAACCTCTGCCTGGTGCTTGGGTGACATAACGGAACGTTACACTGGTGTCAGAAGCTTAAACTACGAACTACCACGCCTGGATCTATTACCAGCGGCTCTGCTCACGGCTCAGGGACACAACTCCCGATTATGCGGAGGAACACTGTTAAGAAGGAGGAGCAGGAGATGGATATCCGACCCGCTCGCAGTGTGAGGGAAGCGGCGCTCCAGCTGGCTGCTGAGGCTGGGTTCTCCCCAGGTTTGTCTCGGCTGGAGGGCCGTTCGCGCCATGATCGCCATTTCGGCGGGACGGAGCGGAGGTCATGTGATGTAAACAATGATGGCGGCGCCCATGCACAGCCGGCTACGGTAAACATAAAGACACCCAAGTTCAGCGGTAAGACGCCGTGGGAAGTGTTTATTGCTCAGTTTGAACTATTAGCTGCTGCAGCTGGCTGGTCTGTCGAACATAAAGCATTGCAATTAGCTCTGTGCCTGTGTGAGGATGCAGCAGCATGCCTGCTGCTGCTGAGTGAAAGAGAGAGGGGAGACTATACTGCTCTAGTTGGGGCACTCCAGAGACGGTTTGGGCAGTATAACCAGCCTGTGCTACTGAGGTCAGAGTTTCACAACAGACGGAGACTGCCTGGAGAACCGCTGCGTATCCTGGCCCATGACATTGAGTGCCTCTGCAGGCGGGCCTATGACAACATGCCCCTTGCAGTGCAGACAGAGCTCGCCCGTGATCAGTTCCTACAGGCCCTCAGTCCCAAGGAGCTCCGTATTCAGACACAGCTTGCTCGTCCAACCACACTCAGTGCAGCTCTGGAGTTGGCGTTGGAGAGGGAGATGCTGACAGGACCTCCTGGAGGGGCTGAGGATTCACCAGTGGTCAGAGCAACATCTGCACCTGCTGAGCGGACGGAGAGGCAGGGGGGACCACACAGCATGACCCAGGCGGCTGCTCTTCAGTCACCTTCTCCCCGTGCTGGCACACGCCGCCGACCACAAAGCTGCTGGGGATGTGGACAAGCTGGACATCTCATCAGGCAGTGCCCCAGGTTTGCAGCGGCGCAGGGAAACGGTCAGGGGCCCGTGTAGGTGGGAGTACACGGGCCGTCGTGACCAACACCCCCACACCACCCACATTGTCACCTGGCATGGTCATTACTGTAGGCTGGACCCAAGTTGGTGACTTTTGCCACATTCCGGTGGTGGTTGATGGGGTATCCTGCACAGCACTCCTCGACACAGGGTCCAACACAACACTGGTCCGACCTGACATCATTCCAGCTGGGACTGCCATGCAAACAACCAATGTGCAGCTTAAGACAGTGACTGGTGACCTGGCCCCCATAAAAGGGAGGGGGATGTTTCAGTTTAAGGTTGGAGACCTAACCATGCCTTTTGCTGCCTGGGTGGCTGACGTCCAGGATGCCTGCATCCTGGGGCTGGACTTTTTACGAGCCATTGATGGTGTGCTGGACCTCGGGGAAGGCTGTCTGTTACTCCTGGGAGGAGAGAGGGTGCAGCTTAAACCCCCACCTTTAAACCCATCCCCTGCTGTAATAGCGGCTTGCACCTCGGAGTCCCCTGTATTACCACTAGTTGAACAGCGAACTGATGAAGAGGAGAGGCTGTCAGCAGTGAGAAACGTCTGGTCCAGGAACTGTGAGGGCCTGACTCAGCAGCAGCAAGGAAGTCTATGGCAGGTGCTCTTGGACTTTAAAGACATTTTTGCCCTCACAGAGTGTGATGTAGGCCTGACACACTTGGTGGAACACGTTATTGACACTGGGGATGCTCGTCCTGTTAAAATGCGTCCTCGTCGCCTTCCTCTGGCTCATCAGGAGGCGGCTGACCAAGAACTGCGTGAGATGCTAAAGATGGGCATCATAGAGCCATCTGAAAGTCCCTGGGCATCTGCTGTGGTGATGGTGCCCAAGAAGAACAGTCCACGAATGCGCTTCTGCGTGGACTACAGGCCACTTAATAAAGTTACTAAAAAGGACTCTTATCCCCTTCCCAGAATCGATGAGTCTCTCGACCTGGTGGCAGGGTCTTCCTGGTTCTCCACCCTGGACCTGCGAAGTGGTTACTGGCAGGTGCCTCTGTCCCCAGATTCTAGACCAAAGACGGCCTTTTGCACGAACAGGGGACTGTGGCAGTTCAGAGTCCTGAGCTTTGGCCTGTGCAACGCCCCAGCCACCTTTGAGAGACTTATGGACGGTGTGCTGGCTGGTGTCCCAAGACAGCAGTGTCTGGTCTACCTGGACGACCTCCTGGTGCATGGGACCTCTTTTGAAACCACCATGGATACCCTGAGACAGGTAATGGAGAGAGTAAGGGCCGCAGGCCTTAAGCTGCACCCGGACAAGTGTCACTTCATGAGGAGGGAGGTGGAGTTCCTTGGTCACAAGTTGGGTCGGGAGGGCATCAGCACTTTGGAGGAAAAAGTGCAGACCATTAGGGACTGGCCCACTCCCGCAGACCAGGTGCAACTAAAAAGCTTCCTGGGACTGGCGTCATATTACAGGAGGTTTGTAAAAGGCTTCTCCTCCATAGCTGCACCACTCTTTCGCCTGCTGCAGAAGGATCACGACTTCAGCTGGACCCAAGACTGTCAGCAGGCATTCGACACCCTGCGCAGATCCCTGACGGAGTCTCCGATCCTTGCCCCACCTGACCCCGCACTACCATTTGTCCTGGACACAGATGCAAGTAGTGTGGGACTGGGAGCCGTGCTGTCGCAGGTCGGACCTGAAGGTGAGAAGGTGGTGGCATACTTCAGCCGGGTCCTGAATAAGAGTGAGCGACGCTATTGTGTCACACGGCGAGAGCTCCTGGCTGTGGTGATGGCAGTGAGACACTTTAAGTACTACCTATGTGGCACGCCTTTTATCATCAGGACTGATCATGCCGCCCTCCAGTGGCTTATGTCTTTCAGAGAACCAGAGGGGCAGGTGGCTCGTTGGCTGGAGGAGCTCCAGGCCTTTAATTTCACTGTGGAGCACAGAGCAGGGGCACACCACTCCAATGCAGATGCACTATCCCGCCGCCCATGTGCCGCGACAGGCTGCCGCTATTGTGGGAAGCGGGTGGAGAAGGAGAGGGAACTCACAGCAACAGATAATCCTGCACAGCTCTCCTGCAGGGCACTCCTAGTGGTGGACATGGCAGAATGGAGGGCCCAGCAGGAGCAAGACACCGACCTGCTACCAGTACTACGATGGCTTGAGAACGAGCAGCGACCTAACTGGGATGAGGTTACCGGGCTCTCTATCGCCACCAAAGGGCTGTGGGCCAAGTTCAATGCTCTAAGGTTGGACAAGGGAGTGCTGCAGCGCGGCTGGAAAGATCCTGCTACAGGTGAGGAAAGGTGGCAAGTTGTGGTACCCAAGTCGCTAAGGCCAGCGGTGCTGGAAGCCTGCCATGGGAGTAGAGGCGCTGGCCACTTTGGCGTGTCAAAGACCCTTCGCCGCCTGCGCCAGGGTTACTATTGGGGCCAGCAGCGTAGAGATGTGGAGGGCTTCTGCCGAAGCTGTGACTCCTGTGCTGCCCACAAAGGTCCGCTGGACCAGTCCCGTGCTCAACTTCAACAGCAACCGGCAGGTGCACCGATGGAGCGAGTGGCTGTGGACATCATGGGGCCATTTCCCCGGACTGATAGGGGAAACCGCTATGTGGTTGCTGCTATGGACTATTTTACCAAATGGCCGGAAGCATACGCCATCCCGGACCAGGAGGCGGAGACAGTGGCTGACACATTAGTGGAGGGAATGCTCAGCAGATTTGGAACGGCAGGGGTTCTTCACAGTGACCAAGGCCGTAACTTTGAGTCCAGGGTGTTTGCTGCCATGTGCGAACGCCTTGGAATTCAGAAGACCCGCACCACGCCACTCCACCCCCAGAGTGATGGCCTGGTGGAAAGGTTTAATAGGACACTGGCCCAGCAGTTAGCCATCATCACGTCAGAACACCAGCGTGACTGGGACACTCACCTCCCACTCATCCTAATGGCCTACAGGTCGGCCGTCCAGGACTCCACCCAGTGCACACCCGCCCTGCTCATGTTAGGGAGAGAACTAAGGACCCCTGCTGAACTGGCTTTTGGGAAACCTCCTGATGCTCCGGATGCGCCACCGGGTCAAAGCTATGCCAGGAAGCTGCAGGACCGACTGGAGTCGGCGCATTCCTATGCTCGGGACCAGCTGGCAAAGGCGGGACTGCGGCAAAAGAGAAACTACGACCTGACTACTAAAGGGAGGCACTTCCGTGCTGGAGAGCTGGTGTGGGTCTACAGCCCGAAGAGAAAAAAAGGACGGTGTCCTAAACTGGACAGCAACTGGGTTGGACCCTGCAGTGTCCTGGAACGAGTTGGGGAAGTGGTTTATAGAGTACAGTTACCACCTAGAGGCAGGAAAGTGGTCCTGCACAGAGACAGGATGGCCCCTTATAAGGGTCGTTCTCCTTACCCTTTCTCTGAGGGATGCGTGCAAATCCCCCACACTCCAGCTCAGCTGGACTCCCAGCTGGACATGGCTCCCTCCCCATCCCCTTGTTCTCCCCCTCAGTTTCCTGTAGTTCATGCCACCCCTCGGAAGCCAAAGAGGCGACGTCAACTGCCTCCCCGCCTCAGAGACTGTGTTTTTCCCTCGAGGACGAGGAACTTTTTGTTGGGGGAGCAGTGTAATGATCCATGATGGACGTTATTGCTAAATGTGTGTCACAGTTATTGTTCTCTTTAAGTTAGGTTGTTTTGGGGTTGAACCGGAAGGAGATGTGGGGGGTCGCTCTTGGGAGGGAGGTCTCTTTTTTTCTTGTGTGAGTTAGAGTTGGCTGTATCCGGCGAGAGCTGTTCTGTGTGTGTCCGGCCTGATTAAATGGTGTTAGTAACGAAACCTCTGCCTGGTGCTTGGGTGACATAACGGAACGTTACAATACTATTTTATGCCTGTCAAATTGTGTTATTGTTGATATTTTTCATAGATTCAACTAAAGAAATGGGAACGAATAATGTGTTTGTGAAACATGCAGGTAAGTGCCTAAGGAGACAATTTAAAATTGGTTCTTTGCTAAGTTATCTGTTATATGTAGATTCATAAGTCTGTGTTAAGTGGCTCAAAAAATAAAAAACTTTCCTCTGTAAATTGTCAGGAACAAGGACTGGACTGAAAATGAGTGAAAAAACAGTCAATGTTCAAAGAAAAACTTTGGAAGACCTTCAGAATTTTGAAGAACTATTTCTTAAGACCACTTTTAAAGACCACTTTTTACAAGAAAGTCTGGCTCCTTGGAAGCAAAATATAACGACATGTGGCCCTTGAGTTGACTTTTGCATGGCGCTGTAAATTGGGTTCAGATTTCTGATTTAGGTTTATCTAATGGCAGCAATTAAATATAATAAACAAAACTGTTTTTTTAGCTCCCACTGTAGATTTTCCTACAAATCTGGAAGGGAAGAGTGAGCAAGCAGCTGGCAGGATGGCACTAAATCTTGCACACAGCACCTTTAAATTGAAATTGGCCATGCCAGATAAACAGTTTGTTTACAATAAATAAAAGACCTGCATTGCTAGTCTCAGAAGCAATCACCAGTATGACTGAACAAACACACCCACAGCATAAAACCCCACAAATATCACATAAAACTGTCACCCAACTGGTTAACTGAGCAGAGGAGTTTCAAGTGGATACCAGAGAAGTGCTTAAGTCTCCAAAATTTAAAAACACTGCCTAACACGTTAAATGTTTTAAGCTACAGGCAGCTTTTATGAAGGCAATACATTTTCTGACCCTCTTAGTGTTTCAAGTGTTTGCATAATGTGGTTTCATTTTTAAGGTTGGATGAAGTCGTGCAATGGCTGCAATTAATGATTATGAATTATTCATGTATACATGAAGATGCAATACATTAGCAATTAATCCCCAGAAGGTGACACATTCTAGGCCCAAGCTAATGGGAAGATTGTCTCCTCTAATTTTGTCAGGGAAATCAAATCAACACACACACGAAAATTACAAACTCCAAAGGTCGTACTTCGTGTAGGACTCGTATTTTACCAGACATTTAATGAGACGATTACAAGGTCGTACCTATTTGAAGGCTCATTAATAGATTTCTCAGCTGGTATTGATGGCATATTTACTGTCTGCATTAATGTTCAAATCTCTATAATGCTGGCGCTCTTAAATGTTTGATGTCTTATTTTCATTCTCTTGAGAAGCATGATGTGGTATCGACTCTGGAACATTCACTGATGCTTTTGGCACATGACTGAGTTGTTCTTCATCCTCTCCCAGCTTAGTGCAACCTTGTGTAAGTGCCACATGTCTTATAGTGCTTGAATTTATGACAGTGTTTAGAGCAACCTTTTTTACAAAGTTAACCTGCAACTGGAGGAGATGCCATTGACAGTATTCCTCTATAAATCAGGTTTTTCAGTCTTGGGTTTTTTGTTTAATTCTTCTGAAATCTGATTGCGTTATATCTGTTTTCTGTGTTAATGCGTAGTTGTTGTCTTTTTAAAAAAGATCTGATTATCTACAGGATGTGTTCAGTGGGGGTTAGGGGGGTGGCTGAGTCAGCTAGAGTTTCGACACGATTGCCAGGAAAGATGGGCAATTTCAGCCCATTTAGTGATTTTTAAGAAGATCTAACCTCAGGTGGATCTTTTTCATGTTTCTTTCTCTGAGCATGGTCTGAGATGACAAACCCTCAGCTGTCATTATAGATTTGTATTGTGCCATTTCTAAAGTGCCTCCCTTAACTTTAATGTTACAGGGAACACAGAATCATAAATTAGATTTTGTTCTGAGGAGAGCACCACCTGTTTAAATCAAACACTCACCCTGTTGAATATCAATGGAGTCTGTCAACGTGCCACCAAGTGGAGTGGACACCATAGCAGAGGACTGAATACAGATCAGATACAAAGTCTGACTTTTCTAACGTTTTTGTTTGTTTTCTTTTCTGCTTATTTTATTTTTAAAAATTTTAAATGTGAACATGGTTTTTCTTACACCAAGAACAGAAGTTAATACTGAAATTGTATGTGCAATTCGTGATTTTTAACTAAATAACACATGACTTCAGTATAACTGAGTCTTGCCACCAACGTTTTGTGCAGAAACTGATGATTTTACTTGCACATTTGGAGGGTGTTGCTATAATCTCCACCAGTAACAGCTGGTATCATTTACAGAAAGATGATTTTGTTAAGACACTCTGTTGTTACCGTCTGTATCAGCTAGAGGTCAGCAGCGTCAAACTTTGGCAGGATGAATCTAAAATGTTCTCATATGCCATTCTGCATGTAATAATTCTGAATTGAAGTATCAAACTGTAGACCTTTGCAATTTCATGCCACCAAATCTAAAGACAAAGCCATACTTGACACTTCAATGACTGTTTAATTTTGGAGACTTTGTAGAGTTTCAATTCTGTTTATTTTCATGTTGGAAAGAGTACTGGATTGCACCATATATCCACTGATATATTAGACAGCATGTTTATTTATTGTGCATGAATTTTAAAGCAATTTTAATAGTGTCTTTTTCATGCACAAAATACCTTAAACTTTTAACTCACTTGAGCCTCTCAGTAACCATCAGCAGGTGGCAGTGTGCCTCTCCTCTTGCTTTTGAAACCCACTAGAGTTTGGACCTATAAAACTACCCTGGCAGCTCTTATGAAGACATTGTCCCTATTCTTTGGCAGTCATCTGCATACTTGTCTTGTCTGCCTCCGAATCCCGCGTTTGTCCTCACAGCATTGTATGCATTGTATTAATGCTGAACAAATCAATGGGAACTCCGTTTTTCAGCCCGACTGTTGAAGGCGCACGCATCCGATGAGCCGACAGCCACTGTGACCCCATTAAAATATGACTCTGTGCCAAACTGGAGTGGACTGCTGCTGCTGCTAACACAGGGTGAGGTGTCCACTCAATTAGCAAACACTGCTCCAGCGAACAGAGTCATGATGATAATTAGTCATGCTGTAACTCATCTATTAATAGACTTTGATATATATATATATATATATATATATATATATATATATACATATATATATATATATATATATTTTTTTTTTTTTTTTTTTTTTTTTTTTTTTTCACACCAGAGAATTGATGAATTGATGTGAAAATTATTTGCAACTAGCTATAGATTGTAGTAAGGTATGAAAGTCTCCAAAGCATCACCCATTGCAAACTAAGAAATGCACTGTCTCGTCTTTTGTGTGTTTGGAATCTGTGTTTTTTTATAAAGAAAACTGTCTAAACAGTGCATTTTTATGTGTAGTGAGAACAAAATATATGTACATATACAATCATAAGATGCCCCTTGGATGTACCAGAGATGTGCTATAAACAGCAGAAATGAGTGAATGTACATTCAGCAACTGCACAGCGTGTGTGTGCTACCGCAACAACTGGACTGATTGAAGTGCACTGGGGTGTGTCAGCCCTTGAATACGACTGTGTCTGGTTGGTGGTTTTTTTCTGCCTAAACCTCGCCTCCACACGGCCTTAATCATTTGGCCAAGGAGTCATCCATTCCTCTCCTCTGGGTATAAATCAGACTCAAAGTGAGAAGTACAGTAAGAGCAAAACCCATTCTGCTGAGCTTATCCACCACAGTGTAAGTAGTTAGCAAGCATTGATTTCACACCAGATCAAATCTGTCTTGTACTTTCTGACCATCTGCCTTTGCAGTTTAACACTGAAGCCTAAGTGCAAAAAAGGCAAAGGAGATGTTCATTTGAATCTGTAATTTTTTTTTGCCCCTTTCATTTATACTCAGATATTTTACTGAAACAGTCATTTTTCCAGAGGCCCAGTGGTCTGCAGTCTATCGATCAACTCAGCAGTCTTTGTTTAGAAAACAGTGACAGATACTGGGAGCCGACTCGTTCAGTCTCAGCTTGAGACAACACAGCTGCCCCCCTCCCTCCACTTTTTCCTCTCCTATGCCCATTAAAAAACGCCTTGCTGTGATCTGTCCTTTTTCAATGTAGGCATCCAGTTCCTTTTTTTTTAACACTGAAGTTTGTATCCGTGTCTCCTGTGCATTCATTTATAGTAGACAAAAACAGGAGGTCAGGTTTGGTATATCTCGTTAATAATGGTCTGAATAATAATAGGCTTATAAACAATAACATACGTTTCCTATTCTGTTTTTTTAAACCCTAAAATTTGTAGCACAGTAAGCTGAGATGCAGCTTGATCTCCGAAGCGCAAGTGAAAATCTTCCAAAGACTTTCCAGTCGGCTAACACCATACTTAGGCAGATCAGGCTGGATTTTCTTCAAAAACAAAAGGAAAAGTTGGCTGACAGTTGACAAGAAAGCTACTTAATCATGCCACTCCGTAACACCAGACCCAGTGTTAATATTACCATTATTAATCATAGTCACTCAGCACATCACATCCGATCATACGGCTGCACTGAAATGAATCTTTGCTGTTTTGTTCAGATTTTCAACAGTCACTTTACACAAACTTTAGCTTCTTCTGAAGAATTTTTAATGCAACTTGTGGTTGGAATGTGCAGTTAACTATTTCCACAATAATATGCAGGTTTTCCTAATACCTCAGATTGACTGAAAATACAGTTACTTGTTTAAGATACAACACACAGGGTTAATAAAGTTTTACTGTATATTTTGTTCACTGTGTTGCTCATGATGACCCACTTTCAAAGGTAAAGATGACTGCAAAGCATGTTTGTGGCGTAAAGTGAGGATCCTTGGCTGGTGTCCTTAATCGAAGACAAACAGCTTTGAAGCAACTTCTCCTTCTAATGACTCTCTCTTCCTCGTCTTTGTGGTCTACTGCTAATAAAGTAGTGTGTGTGTGTGTGTGTGTGTGCATCTTGGTGAATGTTTGTGCATTCAGTCAATTAGATGTGCGAGTGTACTGTTTCAGTGTCTTTTGTATTCTTAAAGGTACAGTCAGTATTTTTTTAGGTTATTTAAAATAAAGAATATTTTACTCATAAATATACATTGATTAGTGTGTAATCCAACAAAGTGATGCATTCTGATAAACTTATAATAAATCCCCTAATAATACAATAGGAGCAGGTGCCGGTTTGTGGGAGCCACCATGTTTCTCCATCATATTTGAATACATTGGCCACTGAACATCTCCCTTCCAACTACTCACATTTTTTGTAAGTGGGTAGAGACTGGCGACATACTTAATACACCAAAGGTGGAGGAGAAAAGCTCGTGTTGTAGGTGTTCATGTGCAGTGGATGGGGCATTTAAATTCATGCCTGCACCTTCAGACTCAAGATATGAAGGTTCATAGCTATGTTTTACTGTCGGAGAAGGAGTCCCCTTCATCAAAAAAGTGAAAAATGTGAAGAAAAGAGACAACTTCCATTCAGTTCAGTTTTATTTTCTTTATAAAGCACCAATCACAACAAACAGTCGCCTCAAGGTCTTCAACGCAACCAGCATCTAATAACCATGCTTATTTATTCCCGATATTGTCGCAATTACTTATTGTCAGCAGATTAGATATGAGACCCTCCAGACAGCCACAACAAGCCCGTGAAACAACAGCTACAATTAGGCTGTGAGTCTCCTAAAAAATCACACTTTCCCTCTGATATACAGTTTTATTACATTCTCACATTGTATGAGAGTTCATTCACTAATCTCAGAGTCCAACAATGTTAGATCTACTTCAGACAGTTTCACTAATATTGACTAACAGCAGCTAACAGAGAGTAACAGTAGGCTAACAGCAGCACTTACCAACAGAAAAGTTCAGGATATCCTCAACAGCTCACTTCGGTATTTCTGTCATCGGTCAGAAGTGAGCTTCACTGAGTCATCGACTCATATCAGACTCCTTTCACAAAATTTTCCAGCCTCATCCAGAGTAGACAGATGGATGGATGATACATCTTACCTGGCATTGATAACTGAGGTAAATAGTGAACTGACAGCCTGCTTAGACAGGGAAAAGCTCTGGGGGTGGATCCAGTGGATCAGTCACTTTGCTATCTGAGTACACTTACTATAGACAAACGGTGACCAGAGTTTTTGAGGTGACTATGAAAAAATATAAAATACAGCAAAATAAGTAATTGACCATAGGCCTGTCTGTTTTTTTATTTCCTGATTTGTTGCTAAGGGTTGATATTATTCAAATACAGTACCAGTCAAAAGCTGGATACTGTATGTTAAAAAATATTGTATACAAAAAATTTATTTTTACACAAACAGTAGTAGAAATACACCAGCTGGCTGTGGCCATTATGGGGTACAGACTAAATTTAGTGTTTTTGCTCTCTTGGCTGACTAATGCCTCTTTTCCATCTCTTTTCTTCCATCTCTTTTCCAACTAGGCTCAACTCTACTCGGTGTTGTTTGTTTCCAGTACAATTGAGTAGTTCGTTAGGAAGTTGTCCCCAAAGTTCAGTGACATCATTTGCATGCAACACAAACACAGTCAGTCCATCTAGCTTCCTCTAGCTAGAGTCTAGCAGTGAAAATCTTACACACTGTAACTTTAATATAAGTGTATTGATAGAAAGTTTTTTATTCTGGCAAATTAAGAAGGGAACTAATAACTTTTTTTTTCATTAGTCTGCAGTAGGTTTAGAACAAAGTTATATTCAGAATCAATCAAACTAAAATGTCAAAGGATATATAAACTAACTATTAGCAGCAAGACCATCATAGCTCCAGTCACCCTGCTACAAGACAGGTTTTCACCATTATAAATAAGCACCCATAGAGTTGCAACACAGTGACTCTAACATTTTTTCACCTTACAGCAGTCAGCATTTGGGGTGTTCAAATGTAAAGAAATAATCTAAAACTTAGCCATCTTGTTGCTGAGGGTCAGATGAGATGGTTGATGTATCTCATGTTTGCAGCCAGTAACTCCAAAAATGGGAAAAGTTTCAATCAGCATCACTGAGACAAAACCATGCACATAAAACAAGTCTCCACCAACCAAGGTGATAACAGAGTAAATAATATCTTCTCACCTAGCAATCCACCAAATTAATCCAACAAAACTGAAGGACAACAAAGCTCTGAGACACCACTTGCCACCAGGCAAGGCTGGCAACTGCTTGGGGCCCCAGGCCAGTGGAGGCACCCCTGAGGGCTGACAAATTTTGAACTACAGCAGTGGCAATGTGCAAAGTTTCCAACGACAGTAGGAGAGACCTGACCTCCCTAAGGGGGCCCACCTGACTCTACTCACTCCTTCTGCAACTGATGTGCATGGTTCTGTTTAAATAAACCAAGACAGTGGTGAGTGGAACAGATAACAGATATTAAATATAGTGCTAAACAACTCAGTGCTGCTTGTCTAACCTTAATTGTGTGGGAAGCACACTTGAATAACTTCTGCTGGCAACACATCACTTGTTTTGCTTAGTTTGATATTCACTATTAGTTACCTTAGCTAACAGAGCAGTCTGTCCAACTCTGCTGGACATTTTTTGGTTTGTTTGTTTCTTTTCTTTTCTTTTTTTGGTGTCAGGTCATTTAAAACATAGTTGTGATAAATGCTGGTTGGAGGGCCCCCTGTGAATGTTTGCCCAGGGAAAAATTCAGGAGGCTCTAGATTTGCCATTGAAAGCTACAAAGCTGCATCCATATTAATTATAGGAGGCCTCCAAACTAATTGTGCCACACTCAGCAACCTCAAAAAATTACATACCATTGCACTTTAATAACAGATCCAACCCAGTCCTGCTGCTGGGACAGGGTGAACCTCACCAGTTGATACAGTATATGTTTTATAAATCTGTATTTAAAAAAAGACAGAAAGAAAATGAAGGAGAAGAGGAGAAGAATTTGCCATTTTAGGGAGGGTTGTGTAGCTACCTTAATATTTATTTGCTGGTACTGAAGAATTCCTGTAGTCCTTCGTGTTCATTCCTAACTGGTCCTGGTTAAAAAAGCCTCCAGCACATAAAGTCCAGTTTTAGATAAAACAGCAGACCTTGTTAACATACGGCAACTGTTTCTCACTGGTTTCTAGTCCTCAACCTAAGGTAACTGTGCTAAGGTAACTGCCTGCTGAGTCCAGCATCAGCTTTACCATCTTCGCATCTAATTTTTTGCAAAAAATTGAATAATCCTAGTTCAAAGATGTAAGAAATGTTTTTTAAGTCTGTTCTACTGGAAGAAACATAGGTTAGTTAGCACAGATTCACACTAGGTGCTATTTTTCCTTCATGGTATTTTACACAGCAGTAATACTAAGAGTAAGTACACTTTAAAAAGTAAACTGCACTTAAGTAGCCTAAATCTAATTTCACTTACATACTGTCAAAAATGAATTTAATTATCATTTGACTTTGAAGTGAGAGACAATCTCCTTTCGCGTAGCTTAAGAACTTTGAAAATAATCTTTACTGCTCCGGTACCTGGCTTTCTCACTTGGACCAACATGTTGATCACCACAAGTGAAAGAAATCCTATGCAAAAAAAAAAAAAAAAGAAGAAAAAAAAGATTTGTAATCTCTGACAGTCAAGCTGAACCTGACACATTGACACTTTCCATTCTCAAGTTTTACATTTATATCAGGATTTGTCACAGCTTTCAAGCCGGTTCCCTGATTTTGATCACAGGATTTATTTCTCTGCATGAATAAATGTGAAGAGACGCAGCTGGATATGTGCACTCTTTGTGACACAAAATCTATATGGGGCACATCTGCTGGGGAAATCCTCTCAGAACTCTAATTGCAGGAAGGCGGATCCAAGTCACAACATCAGAACTCCAGAGTGAACATCAACCTGGATAGGTCAAAAAGCTGCTGCTCTCTTTCCTTATTTTAATCAAGGGTCTGGAGAACACCTTTGTATTTCACATCAGTGAGACTCAGGCCCTTCTTTCCTGTCTCTTCTCTATTTGGATTTGACTGTGATGCAGATACAAAATATGCTGTGTCAAGATATATAATTTCCACCTGAAATTCCCCCCTAGATGTCCCACTTTTATTTCCACAGCCTTCAATATAATTTCAGGAAGTATTTTGTGAGTAAGTGCTATATTTTTTTTTCAACCTTCATGCTTATTCTTCTCTCCCTCAGACTCTTTCACCTTCGGTTAGTGATTTCCTGCATTTCCCAGAATCCTTTTTGACAGCCACAGAGAATGTGCAATTGTGTGTATCCAGCTGTTGGCGCTACTTGTGTCAAGGTAATAACAGTGACAGTGGAATTGAGAGAAGTGAGCCTATCCAGTATGGAAAAACAAACCCATCTTGGTCTACTGAAAAGAATTGTGCAGAAATATGAACGGCTGGCCACAAATCTGAGTGTCAGTGTTTTGTTATTCCACTCCTCTATCAGTACTGGAAATCTTGTTGTTTGTGGCAAAACAGTTGCCAATTTTAGCTCATGAGTTTAGGATTATAGATTTCCTGTTTTACTTTGTGGCAAATGAGTGTGTTTTCCAAAATGATGAATTAATCCTTCAAGTATTTCTCAATCAGTCATCAAACTGCAAGTAATGTTGCTGCTTCCTGGTACAGATTTCTGTTTGGTACCAGAGACATTTGATAAAAAGAGAAAGAGAGACAGAGTTTGATCGCTTCCAGCTGAGATGCCTGAGAGGTGATTGTCAGAAAAGTGATCCTAGATCGGCTCTGTTTTCATGCTTTTTAGCTGATATTGCATCAAGCTACTTATAGGAAAGCAGATCAGATTTCCATACATAGATGGGCCCAGATCTGTAGGTTGTGTTTAGGATGAAAATGAATGCTTCCACATTGCTTTTTTCCTTTTCCCAGTTGAGCAGAATTATTTCTATTTGTGTGTGATTCTTGAAGGGTAATATTCTGTAATAAAAAAATAAAAAAAACACCTGTGCTTTGTTGATATGAGTTGTGGGGGGAAAAAGCAAGACGAATTCTTCTGGAAATCATGCTTTGTAAAGTGTCATTAAATATTAATGTGTGCTGCTGCCACAGGTTGAATTGCCTTTGAGTAACTACAGAAGCAGCCTGACATTGTCAGGCATGAGTATGTCATGTTGATTCGGCGTGGCTCGTGTGGTGGATGGAGTAATCGTCCGCAAAGCTTTTCTGCAAAACCATCAAAATGGTGTCAGCTCAGCTAGATAAAGATGGAACGTCTACACGGACAATCTGCCCGGTTGAATCATCCATCTGGGATGCACTACAGTCTCCTGCATATTGTTCACCAAGCATCATTTAAATACAGAAGAGTGTGCTTGTTTCTAAATCCAGGTGAAACAATAGCTTAAAGGAGGCTTCTCGGCATGTGTGAATCTAAGCAGCTGGGGTTCCTCAAACAGCACAGTTCTCGCTTGGTTCATTGCCTAATCCATTATATTTAAAGAAAAAGCAGAGTCAAGCTGATTTTAGTCCCATTTTTCCCTCCAACAGGATTATTCCACTGTGTTACTCGTCATAGAGCACTCTTAATGGAGTGGAAAATTATTTTGACACGACTCTCTACATGTGACCCAAAAGATACAAACCAAAAGGAGATGGAATAAAAATAAATTTGTTTAGGGCAATATGGTTTCTATGTCTTTGTCCTGCTATTTCTGTGTGCTCTCCATTTTTCTCCATCTTTCCGAATGATCCGCAGCAAGACAAGGATATACGTGTGAAAGGATGTAACGCTATAGATGCCTAAAGATTTGGCTTCGTCATCCATCTCTTTCTTTAAGGTTCTGTTACAGTCTCATACAGCTGTCAGATGAGGAGACTATAGATTGTATAAGTTTTTTTTTTTCAGTGCTGACAAGGAGTTTCTCTCGGTCAGAAAAAGAGAATAATTTTTTAAAGGGGTCCTGAGCAGTAGTTCTCCAGGCCTTCTGAAAGTCTTTTAAAGTTTTTCTTTGGACACTGGATGCCTTTCAACTTTTTCAGTCCAGGAAAGATTTGTTTGATATGACACTTAACATTGATCTACTGTATGAATAAACAAATACAAAGCACCTAACTCAAGGGATGATTTAGTAAAGAATCAATTTTAAATTGTAGTTTTAGGCACTTTGGCACTAGCACTCTGTCCAGCAAAGACCTAAGAGATGCATCTAGCCCTTCAGCTGATCCATCTACTGTTCAACAAAGCCTCAACAGAAATGGTCTCAGCTTAAGGGTGGCTGTCAAGAAGTCATTCTTAAGGAAGGGAAACAGGAAGAAAGGTATGCCAAATTCTACAAGAACTGGACTGAAAATCACTGGTAACACCTCTGATGGAAAGATCAATCCATCAATCAATCATCAACATATATATATGGAGGAGTCAAGAGAGAGGTACAACAGTGAGTGCCTACAGCCATCTTTAAAACACAGTGGAGGTTCTGTCATGGTTTCGAGATGAATTTCAGTCAGTGATGTTTGGGATCTTGTCAAAATTGATGGAATTATGAAGACGGAAGTACGGTCAGATTATGATCCACCATATCATCTGGAATGCATCTGATCCGACTTTTTCAGCATGGCAATGATGCCAAACACACTGCCAAGACAGTAAATGCATACTTGGATAGAAGAACACACAAAGGACCACAGTCAATCATGGATTGACCTCCCCAGATTCCAGAACTCAACATTATTGAATCAGTGTGGGATCATCCTGACTGAAAACAGAACAAAAGGCTACTGAATGGATCTTTCAGAATAGATGGATATTGTAGTCTGATGAATGTAGCTAGTGTTCTGCTTAAAACTGAATATTCATGCATGAAGATTATATGACCTGATGCAATCACTTTCAAGATGTATTTATTTAATATTTTTTTAACAAAACCGCAGGCTGAAAAACTTTTAACCCTTCCAATTTTTTCACCCACAAGAGACTTTACAGTGACTTTAAATAGATTTTGCATACACACAAATAAATCATAGGTATACATCAGATTACATTGCTTTAGGAAATATAAGTAAACAATAAGGATAAAAGGAATAATCAACATCAAATATGAATACATTCATAAGACTTGTCCATGTGCTTACTAAGCTTTCATTTTAAATCTTTTCTGTGAAACAAAGGAGCCCCTCAGCCCAGGCAAACAATGGCTGGCATTACTAACTATGCCATGTGGAAATCCAGTCCCATCAGGGTACATGCTTTTCTGCAAACCTCTTCCACTCATCTGGCTGTATGACAGGTAGTCTATTGTCCTTCCTTCACCTCTCCACTGGTGAGGTTGACATCAGGCACTTTCTGAAATCAAGTGGTTGTTGACTGAAGAGCGCAAACATGACTTTTTTTTTTTTATATAATATGGCCTCCTGTCTCCCCTTACATTCTCTCCAAACTGTACATCATTATTTGGAGGCCTTTTCTCATTTCTTATATCTAGTTTTATTAGAGGAAAAGTGCAACATTTTGGGAACTAACTAGTTTTATTACAGGTCTGACAGCTACAGCCAGCATCCAGTCAGTTTAGCTTAGCATTAAGATTGGAAGAATAGGAAAGCAGTACCTACCAGTACCTCTAAAACTCTTTGCTTTTACCAAATGTTTATTTGTTCTTTCAATGCAGCTCTAAAAGTGACCAGAAAAAGAAAATCTTGCTTGAATTTCAGGGATTCCTAAATTAGGATGTTCCAGAAAGGCAATTTTATTTCAAACTGTCACATAACCTGACCTGATTTTTTTTTTTTTTTTTTTTGTACAAGCTGGACTAGATCAGTCAGACTCAAAAATGTAGGAAAAAAAAAACTTGACACACTTCCTTCTTAAAATTATTCTTAATTCCAGTCCTGGGTCAAGTAAAATGAATCTGTTTTTGTCCAGTACATCTGCCAGCAAGCCTGTCTCATAAACCATATGGTTATGTATTAATAAGCATTTTCTGAATGAATGAATCACTAAAATAATGTACTTCACTGCAGTCAGTATAAGGAAATCAGAGTCGATTACATGACCCAAAAGCCTGGGGTTTACGTCTTCTCAGTCTTACTGACTCACACTGGGCTGTGTCACTATTTTGTTTTTTTGCTTCAGCGGTAAGAAACACAAGATTTTAAATGTTTAACATTAAAAATATTGACACAGAGTGCCAATGCTACAATGCTGTATCCAGTACAGGTATATATGGCTTTCCAAAGCCAAATATTTTGGTGGTAACATAAAATATATTGGCAGTACACGTTACTGATGAGTTCATTATCAACATTTTTTTGACTTGCCTAAAGAAGATTATTTCCATTGCAGTAGTTTTTCTGTCTGAGACCTCGTCATCTTTCAGCCTGCATATGTAATAATCCATAGGCAAGGAAGATGGGTTGCAAAGTGGCTTGTAGTGCACAGCAGCTGCACAAATGCTAAAGTAACTTAAATGCAATTTTCCAATTGAATGTGTACAAGGATATCAGCACCCCTTGCGCTGATGCTGTTCAGTGCGGCTGACCTTCACTTTGTGTAAACCTGAACTAACCCTGTACTCAATAAATAACAAGCATTTCCTTAGTCAGCACTGCACTTCTGTCTTCTTGTAATTTTGTTGCATGTAAATGTAATTTCTTGGAGACAGGGTTGTTCACAGATGGAACAAGGCATTAAAAATCTATGACACAGTGTTTGTTAAGTCAGTTTAAAAAAAAATACCAAAAGCTAGTATAAAGATTCTCGTCCTCATGTAGATTTCATATGATTCACAGTACTGTCCAGTGTTGTCCTTTGAAAATGACACAAATGACTCAATGTAACATATTTTGGCCCAGGTCTGGAAATATCCGGTAGCATACATGTTGGCTCAGACAAGAGTAGGATACTTTTGTAAAATTACCGCCAATAAACCCATATAATAAGAACATTATATGTATGTACAACAAGGGAAAGGTTTAACAAAGTCTTTATAACCTGATAAACATTGTGGAAATAAACATTTCCTCATGTTTTAAGGCAAACAGTCATCATGGATTCTTATTTAGTGATACACAAACTGATAATGATTCCAAGCTTTCACTTTCACTTTTGTACTTTTATGAGTGTATTTTTATAGTAATTAGTAACATGAAAATCATGAAACTTTTTGTAAATGTTGATAAATTTATGGTTTCAAAGCTGCACCTAACTGAGTAAAACATACTTCTCAGTTTTTCTGTGAAGTATGTTTTACTCAGCTCTTTTCAGTACTCATAGCCTTTAAAGGATTAAGTGACACATTTAAAAATTTGGACTTAAAAGATAGTGACACTGTTTTTAACAAATTTAAGTAACTATCTGATCTTCCTTGGTTTCATTTCTGCACTTTAAACTGACATCATACCATTTAAAGACTCCACCTTTTTTCCATAAATGTACAAATACACAACCTAAAACTCTGAATGTATTTATATTTTAAAATTTTAGTCTCCATAAATGTCATCCAGTCAATACTTTCCAAACGATGGTGTTAAACAGTGTTAAAGTGAATATTAAATCAATCAGAGTAAGATATTCTTAAATGTCTGTTAAAATTTCATAGATAAACAAAACAACAAAGCAAAACCCTGTGTTAGTTACAATGTCAACTAATATCCCATGGACGTAAATCATAAAACAAAAAATCATCTTTCATTTAATAAGAACATCTGAAAAGTATTACCCAAAAATGTCCACTCTGCCTTCTGTCTTAAGTCCATGTGTTGGTGAAAGCGCTCATCTTTCAAGTGTCTCTCCTTTGCTTCATGCATTTATATACAAGTCAAAATGACCAGAAATTCTGGATAATTTTACCTGTAAAGGGGGAGGAACAAGCCAGTTTCCTAAAGTGTCAGCTGTTTGAAGTGATGCAGGATTGGTGCCATATGCCAGCAGCACAGTTCATCCTCTTCCTTTTTCCTCCCATCTTTTTCTGCTTTTCAGTCAACATACTGTAGCAGAAACAGCTCAAATGTACCCTGCTCTGTCCACTGAGGAAGTACAATAAGAGTTCAAAACCTACAAGGGTGGTGTAGATGTAGACAAAAATGATGACTACCAAGTTGAGAATGGTCCAATGATGCCCAACATGGCCAAGATGGTCTCCTCCTTACTTCCTTGTCTTGGATTCCCTTTCCTCATCACTGTAGAGAGTGTTTACCATTTTCCCTGGAAAAGTCTGCAGTTTTCTTCTCAGACCAATCTGGAGCAGGCAGATAAGAAAAAAAAGACAAACACAATCTATGTTTTAGTTAATGCAATTGGTTGTGCATTTTTCTTAAATAGGGGCCGTGCACAGTATGTGGTAGACATTGATAATGGCAATAAAAACAGAAAATCTGGTCTTTTGCTGGTGAGGTGGTTGCTGAGACAGTACAATAATTGAAAAATAGAAAGTAAATGATCACCATACTCTTGTATGTTTTAAGTTAAATACATTAAGAAAAGATGGAAAGCTGCCCCAATAATGTCAGTTTGAAAGAGATAAAAAAAAAACTATCTTTTTTTTTTCAAATCCATCCATCCATCCCCAAAAATAATGCAGTTTTACTGCATTAATACATGATGCTTTATTCCATTTTGACAAGTATTATTAATGCAGTATAAAACATTAATTTAGTAGAGGATGGAAAATTTTCCTATAAATAAAAATACTATCTGCTTTGTTCAGCCTTTGGTTATAACAGCATTAGTGATTACGACCATAATAATACTGTACTTCTGAAACCCTTTCATTGACTTGCCTTTGAACACTGGTGAGTGGAAAAAGATAACAGATATTCCTGCACTAGCCTCTATTCAGCTGTGGTACTTCTTCAACTCTGGGACTGCTCTCAAACAAGTTCTGAGTGTGTTATTGCTCTCAAGTGTGCGTGCGTGTGTGTGTGTGTGTGTGTGTGTGTGTGTGTGTGTGTGTGTGTGTGTGTGTGTGTGTGTGTGTGTGTGTGTGTGTGTGTGTGTGTGTGTGTAGCCTAGGGTGCAGTATTAGAAACTAGCAGTATGTTTTTAGCCCGTAGGCACAGCAGCTTGTGCAAGTTGGCAACCAAACACCTCTCAGGAGAAAAGTGCTCCTTTTGCGGGTCAGTGGGTTTTGCAAGCCAAATAACAACAGAAAAGCATGTAACCTAATGCAGACTAAAAATAAGCCTTCTAACAGGGAGCTGTTCCTCTTAGTAAAAAGCTTTGATGCTTGATAAACTACATATTTCTGCCTTCCAGAAAGTATTTTTAAAAGAGGTTACCTGAAATTCAAACAAGGTACACAGTGTACCTTGTTGGCTTATGGTCTTTTTATTTATTTATTTATTTTTTTTTGGAAAGGGACTGACTTGCAATTTTAAGAACAGTCCTGAGCAAACCTTTATTATTATTGTGTTGTAACACTCCCTATTTGGACCAAAGCTAACTGCCAAAATAAAGCATCAAATTAGATTAATATTGTATTCATGTTCGCATGTGTATTGCTTTGTGTGTAGGCTGAGTTATGAATAAGGCAAAAAGGATTCACACCATCCATATTAACTGATACTGATAATGTTTTTGACTGCCATCACTCTGTTCTCAAATAAGTAGCCATTCGCTGATCCAGTGGCTGGCTGGTGTTAATCTGTTTTTTGCATCGGTTTTTACAGCCTGTGTATCTGAGGTCCAGTTTGTCTTTTTCTTACAATGAATCCAAGGTTGCATAGTTTTAAATTTTGCCAAAATTAACCACTGATAATCCAAGATTATTGTGGCTAATTTGCAGAGTACGCTTTCTGCTTAACCGAATTTATGCATCCTTTTAAAGAAACTTTGCACAAAGTAGGCTTCATATCAGTGGCACAAACGTTTCCCTTTTTCTCTCACTGGTTTTCTGTGACAGTTTGGCTGGGGGGAAAAAAGGCCTGGGCAGAAATCATCACCTTCCAGGAATCACTTACAGTATGTCAAAGTCTGTTAGGCTGATGTATTACAAAGAGAGAGAATCTGAGGGAGATGAACTGAGTTGATTACAGTAGGATAAAGTCAGACATTTAACAGGTTCAATATAATGTCTGTGCTACTATAGAAATGCTGAATTTTATTAATCAAAGAAGTATGCAAGAGTTGTGTTTGTATTTATGTATTACCTATTGGGTTTTTTAATGCCTTTCATAAAGTAAATGTCAAGGATTGTTTATAAGAGTAAGAGCATCAAATGATTGTCTTTTCTAAAACCTCCCACATAGCTACTCTGAATGGCTGCAATCATCCACATACTGTACAGTGTGCTCTTGACGTACATAAAAACACATCATGTACAGTTCCTGAGTTAAATTCATCCTCCCCCTCACCCGTTACAATGGGATTTGATTGCCTCTCCTGGGGAGCACTATAAACAGGGCTTCCCTCAACCTGAATGGAGATCTTTGTGTGGTGCGCTGGATGTGCCCTCATGCATGAAGAAGCCTGCTCGCTGCTGATATAAACATGCTCAGCAAAAAAACAGGAGCGAAATGTGCCTGAGGATGATGAGGGAGAGGAAAGGGGAGGCAGATGAGGTGGTAGTGGAAGTGGTGGTGAGTAGGGGGTTCCGGGCTCTGCCAAAACCTGTGTACTAAGGAAAGAGCTTCACCGAAAGGTACAGCTGTGCGTGGCACAGCAAAACCCTCTGGATGCCTTCCAGTGAATCCTCATTCAACAGCTCCAGTCTGTAGAGTCATCAACCGTGAGCGTTCTGTTTCAAGAGGCAGCCAGTGCTGGCATCCTGCGATGTGCTATAATCATTAACCACCCATAACGACTTCCTCTGTCTGCTTAAACGCTCAGGCCAGGCAGTGTGTTTAGAAATCTATAATTCAGAACAAGCACGAAACAGAAGTCATTAAAAGTATTCACATGCTGAGGTCACTATATTAAATTGAGAGATTATTAATCTGGACCAGCTTCTACTTCTCCACCACTTATTGAATAGTCTGTAGTTTGACTGTGTGCTATTCTAAGGTACAGCGGATTTAATATTTCAGAGCTCTAATGTTATTTCCAAGCTCATTTTCTGTAATTGTAAAATTTAATGTCTTCACTTTTGTTTCTGTGATTAATCTGGGCAGGTCTGTTACTGGCAGGGCCACGTAAGATTCCCAAATTGTAAATTTAACATATTTTTGTTCCAAATTTGTTTTTGTTTTTTTTTGGCTTCATAGCGACCTCACACCTTGCTCTTCACTCGTGCAGCAACAGCCAGAAACACGGTTGTATAAAAAGAACAGACACAGACAGACAGGAAGACAAAGAGAGAAATAAGGGTGAATCCATACCTGGGACAACAAATCTGGACGCTCCTGCTACACCTAACGGAACGTCCTCAGATCAGATCAGTGAAGATAAAACCTTTTGCCACTTGAATAATTCTGAGCATGTCAAACAACTCCAGATGCTAACTGAGTCTGACAGGCAGAGTCGCTTTTGGCATTGTTTTAAAATGGAATTAAATCAAACGGCTCCCAACCCTTCCCGAATGTGTATGTATCACATGTGCACACACACACACACACTCACACATACACAGGTTGACACCCGTCACACACCGACAAAAACACACAAACTCGTGAGCGTCACGTACAGAACAAAACAGTTTAACAATGAATAAATGTGGACTAATCAAGAAAGAGGAAGAGTGACAGAAAAGAAAATCAGATGAAATAGTTTCTCAAGCGAGTGTGACCCATTTTCTGTAACCTGTACTCACTGTTCTGTGAGTGAGAAGAAATTGGCAGGCCTATTTTTGAACTGACAAAATTTGCATTTGCACATTTTTTCAGTTCAGATATGCAGGAAGTCACATGCTAAAGCAAGGGGACAGGGAAGTACTCCTGTGCATTATTTTTTTACAGCTTGTTACATAATTATTTTGTCCATACCATGCTTGGAAAAACTTAATGCTTTAGGGTATATTTTTTGCAACCAAAGTTAATGGTAAATGTAAAGCCTCCCCACCCCCTACCCCTTTTGAGCCTATTATCAAGTATTTAAACTTGATATCACTATTAACTATTGACTATTACTGTAACTATTAAGCCGCAAAGACAAAAAGACAATTGTTCAATTGTAAAGCAGATTCAGGGTCTCCCTGCTACACTTAATCAATTATTCATGCAAGGACCACTGAGCCTGTAAATATCCCGTATTTATAAAGAATATATCTTGCTGCATAATAAATTCATAGCCCTACACTGTCATTGAATTTATGACAGTGAAATTGTTTGTGGACAGTTTCCAGATGGAAATCCTTTAAGTTTAATGGCTCTGAACGAAAGTGACACTTCAAAAGACATACCTTGCAAAGCATCAGGAGTAACATAGCATTGGACATGCTGGAAGGGGATGCCTTCCCGTAGTGCACAGACATCCCTGGCCACTAAGGTGAAAGTCGACCCCTCTCATCCTTCTGCTGTGGGGGGGTGGTGGACGGGATCCAGAGACGGCTGGCTTGTCTTCCAGGCGGTCCAATTTTAGGGCTCTCTTTGGATGTCGTCTCCTCAAGCGCTGCAGCGTCTCCTCTCCAATTTCATCTCACTAGTGGCCAAGTTCTAGCTGCTGTCACTTTCTCCTCCTCAGCCTTGTGAGAGCTGAAAGTGTGCTGCCCACCTCCTCTCCTCTCTTCCTCCTCTTTCCGTCTGTTTGCCTCCCCACCTCTGCTTCTCTCTTCTCCTCTTCTTCTTCTTCTTGTCTGTGTGGAGGGATGATGTCAAGTTGAAGAATGGAGTCAGTTGATGGGCAGGATGGGGTGGGGGGTAACAAAGCTGTTTCATGCGAATATTGCCATCCTCCTTTGTCTTTATAATCCGCAAAGCTTACAAAAAGAAGATTTTCAGGCTTGTCTCGGCTTCCAAGACAACCTGTCAGCCCTTATTAAAAGCTCATCTCCTCAAGCAAACTTTTACTGCTTAGCCGTGTAAGACATGTTTAGCTGATACCTTGGTTTTTAAATGATTCAAACATAAATAAAAAAGATAAAATGGCACTCCTCTGAAGTGGTGGAAGCCCCTGCTTGCTCTACATGATGTGCAACCTATATACCTTTTCTTGTGCGCCAGTGGCTGTGTGTGTTTCCCCAACTAACTGAGCAGAGCAATGAATGCTGGACTGCTATAAGAAAGAGACAGAGGGGAGGGGGGTAGGGGGTGCTGAGAAGAAACCAGTCGCCTCACACTGACGCTGTCGTGGCTGCTTTCGCTCCACAGGCAAGAGGTATCCCTGCTCCCTTTCCACCGCACATATTAATGCAGCCATGGTTGCTCGGCAACCCGACTCAGGCGGAGTCACACACCGCCTAACGACGAGAAGCGTTTGTGACAGAGGCCGGGATGAGGGTAAGGGTCTCCGCCGGTGGTGTTTTTGGGAGAATTTTCTGTGTGCAATCATGTGTGTCCTGTGTGTGTCTGTGTGGGTCTGTGTGTGTGTGTGTGGTGTGTGTGTGTGTGTGTGGGTGTGTGTGTGTGTGTGTCAGAAGGCCATTTCATTTCTGTGTTTTGTTTAAGGCAAATACAAGCCTTCCTGGCAAGTTGGACACTTTCAGTTTGGGGGGGGGGGGGGGGGGGGGGGGGGTGGGGGGGGGGGGGGGGGGGGGGGGGGGGGGGGGGGGGGGGGGGGGGGGGGGGGGGGGGGGGGGGGGGGGGGGGGGGGGGGGGGGGGGGGGGGGGGGGGGGGGGGGCGGAGTGAATAATGTAGCCATTCCATGCAACCGGCAAAGAGAAAAACCTTGTGTGAAAAGGAGAGGTGTTGCAAACTATTATTTGTTTTAATGCCAGGCAATGTAATGCATTTAAGGCCTGCATTTAACCAGCTTTTGGTTGTAGTTTGTAAGCCATCAAGTGAGTGAAATCTGTTGTGGAGGTGAAGTTTTTCATGGTTAAATTAGTCGACTGTGGTTGAATCAAGGCTGTATATAAGATAAAAGATGTAGAGTCTTGTGTTTAGCCTCTCCCACTTTGAAAGGTATGAAGGGAGGATCTGAGTAAGACACGAAGGACTTGGGGTTGCCACACCCTAAATCCTGTCCTGCTTCTTAACTTATTATTGTAACCAGAGCAATTGCCCCTTACTGGCCATTTATAAAGGTGTGGTGTGTGTGTGTGTGTGTGTGTGGTGTGTGTGTGTGTGTGTGTGTGTGTGTGTGTGTGTGTGTGTGTGTGTGTGCGCGTGTGTGTGTGTGTGTGTGTTGTCACCTTTTACATTTTTTTCACAAACACACTGCGTTTCCTTCCTCATCCTGGAAATCCACAACTTATATTACCTTGCACATCAGTGACACATCAGCACCGGCGACAGGAGAACATAATGGATACACTGATCAAACGTGAATAACCCTCCCAGACATTTAATGTGCAATCTGACAGCAGGATGACAGACCCTCCCTGAGTGATCCATCCCATCCCTTCCGCTCCCTCTGTTCCCGTATTCTCACTTACTTACCTCGGCCAGAGGGAAGTGACACAGTCTTTCACAGCCTTGAATTGAGAGGAAAAAGGCTTATCCCTGTGTCTTTTAGAAGAAGTGACTCGCCAAGGCCATGCCACCCATTGGTAATTTAAAGAAACAGGCAGTTTTACTGCTTGAATATTTATAGTTACTCATCAATTTACATTCTCAGCCTTTGGCTTTCTGCAAGTGATATATCTTGCAAGTAAAGAGGACAGAATAAATGTTGCATCTTAATAAGTTTTGTAATGACTTTTGAGATCCCAGCTTGCTTTAGTTTTTATTACTACACAGTGGCGAAGATGTTTTAGCTGTTTCTTTCAGCATTTTCCATTCCCTAATTCTTGAAGAGAGACGCAACAATTTGAGAAATCAACACAAATATCTGGACGTCACAGAGTATACTGAGCGGCTTATATTTCAGCAATGATGCTGGAAATTCAGAGAGGAAATTCAATAAAAACTTCAGAAATAGATTTTTATTTATACAATATTCATTATGTGGATGGGTTTGGCTGCTAATGGAAATGTTTAGAATGTGAAACAGCCAAGAAATTAGTTTAGGTTTGACGTTGCTTTGCACATGAAATGACCTGGAATGGACAGCAATAAAAATGGAAATGTAAAGGAAACATTCCCTCCAAACTGAAACCACCGGTGTGCATAATTTTACTGCTGACTTTCTGTCCCTCCATGCTTCAAGATTAACTAACTTACACTGTCACTGCCTGCATGGGCATTTATAACAATTAATCAGGGCCCATCAAATTTGTTCTGTTGAATCCCACTGCATGATGATCATCTCTGGTCTCACATCTATTTCCATTCAAACAAGCAAACATCAGTCTCTGCACAGCCTCGGGCAGTTGTACTCGTCTAAACTGTTATTAAGTAGTGTGTGTCTTCACTCTGCACTGACCATAGAGTGAGCTGACAGTGTTTAATCCTCCAGTCGGTTGTCCCATTGTTTAAGCTGCAGTATGAATAACTTTGTGTTAGAAATGGACTGAATAATTACCTCAATCCAACAACAATTTGGAGCTACATTTGTTGCTTTCAAAAAAAAACAATCAATACTACCTGTCCGGCAACAAACAATCCACACACCAGACACTTCATTAGGTATACATGGTCAACTGCTTGTTAACGTAAATATCTAATCAGCCAATCACACAGCAGCAACTCAGTGCATTTAGTTATGTCGACATGGTCGACATAACTAAATGTCAACCATTTAGTTATGTCCTGCTGAAGTTCAAACCGAGTATCAGAATGGGGGAAGAAGGGTGATTTAAATGACTTTGAACATGGCATGACTGTTGCTACCAGGCGTACTGTATTTAAGTGCTGATCTACTGGAATTTTCCCACATAACCTCCTCTAGGGTTTAAAGAGCATGGTCCAAAAAGAAAAAATATCCAGCTAGCATCATTTCTCTGGGCAAAAATGCTTTGTTGATGCCAGAGGTCAGAGAAGAATGGCCAGACTGATTTGAGCTGATAGGAAGGCAACAGTCACTCAGTTAAGCACTTGTTACAAACCAAATTATGCAGAAGAGCATCGCTGAATGCATAACATGTCACACACTCATGCAGAAGGGCTACAGCAGAAGACCAGACCAGGTGCCACTCCTATCAGCTAAAAACATAAAACTGAGGCTGCAGTTCATTCATTCGTTCAACAAAATTGGAGAACAGAAGATTGGAAAAAATGTTGCCTGGTATGATGAATCTCAGTTTCTGTTGTGAGATTCAGGTGGTAGGGTCCACCCCGCCTTGTAAGGGTCATGCTGCTGGTGGTGCAGTGGTGTGGGGGGATATTTTATTGGCACAGTCCTGGGGCCCCTTAGGACCAAGTGAGAATTATTTAATTACTTCTTGGATTTTATACTACATACATTCCTCCATGTAACTGGCGTATAACATGTAACATGGTATAACATGGCATAACAAGATTTACAAAATAGACTTAATTTTTTGTTCAATATGATCCAAATGAGTGACTTGAGTCCATAAATTCAAGAGTAAGATTTTTACAGAGGTCAAGACAGAAAGCTATCTTCCCACAGACTTCTACAGGACCAGAAATCTTTTTGCAACCACAGCTATCGCCATCTGGTGGCCTTCAGATCAAATGCAGTTTAAGACATTTCCCGCGTTGGCTTCATTTTTCCAACCTGGAAGCTGCGTCCATGTTTTATGCTGTCTATGGCAAATATGTCAATATGGACCAATATCTCTGAGGAATGTTTCCAGCACAGTTGTTGAATCTATGAAGCTATGAAGAATTAAGGCAGTTCTGAAAGCAAAGGTGGGCCTCCAACCCAGTACTAGCAAGATGTACCTTAAAATGTATACAGTATATACACAAAATTAGTCAGTACTTTGTGAACAGAGTAGGTCATTTAACCACAAAAGGGACCTTTTCCCAAGAGTTAGTGGAAACCAACAATTCCTTAGCTAATTGAACATGTCTTCACATTAATCAATATTGCCAAATGTTTTTTCGGGTGACTAAATAAAATTGCCTAGTAAATTAGTAAATAAAGAGTTATAAAGATGATAGCGCTGTCTGGAAAAAAATGCTGTTTGAATGTTCTGGTGCTCCCAAAGGTAATTAGGACACATGCAGCTTATAATTAAAGGTTTCACTTTCAAGCAGAAGAATGACCCCAGGAAGAGAAAATAGCAGAGGGTATCATAGAATTATCATTTATGTAAAGTCCACTTCAGACTTCAAACACTCAAAGCCTTGAGAGTTCACTTTAATTAATTTCATCCAGTAAAATACTCCATCTTCCATTTCATGAGGCAGACCTAAGGACACAAAGGACCTTGTTGCAAATTGTTGTGAGAACATATCTCACCCACACAAGCTTAATGTTCTTAGTGTTTTGTTTTAGATTCAGGTTAAAGCTAATGGAATCTGAGGGTCCTCACAATCGAGATTAATGGAGAAGTAATCAGCAATTAAGCCTGTGTTTTTTTTCTTCACCGCATCTGTTTTTTTCTGTTTGTGTGTTCACTTGTTCAACCTGTGCCTTCCAATTTGTCTTCAGTGAATGCAGCTCAGTGCTGCCATCTCATTAATAATTGAGAAGCCAGAAAGTTGCTGTATGAACAAAGTTTTCTACAAACGCTGACACAACCACACATGAGCCACATCAAGGTCCCAAACTTTCAGTTTTTCAGAAGAAATGTAGAAAAAAAGTTTAGTCCAGTAAACCTTTTTATTGGTGTCAGGAATCCTTGAAGAAACATCAAACACTGGCAGGTTTGAAAAAACACAAAATGTTGGCTGGGCTTGAAAGAAGGATGTCTAGAAATCTTCCCAGCTCTTCACTTGCTTTTGTCTTTCTTGCGGTGTAAGAGAGAATGTCTGAAATTTAAGTGAGATCCTAAGACTGCATGTATAAAGATAGAATAAGGCAGTATAACGGCAGCTATTAATCCTAATTAGCAGAGAACATGACAGTAGCATATGGGTGTCCTCGAGTCAGGGAGCCCGCTATCCCAATCCTCTGCCTGTACTCATACAGATGCCAGAATGAGTGAGATAAAATTCAAAATTTGAATCATGTTTTATTCCCTCATTCTCTGAGAAAGATGGATGGGTCATAAGCAGAGGCCGGACAATGTAAAAGCATTCCTGTTGACCCTGCAGTAACCTCAAACTGGTGCTGTGTGTAGCCTAAAGAATGTAAAATGACAAGAAAAGCCATTAAAGATTAATTTCAAAAGTTTTGTGATGTGTTTTCTTCTGCCTGGGTGCTCAAAAACGTCTGAGAGAATGAAAAAAACGGAAAATCTTGACCTACAAGGAAAAAAAAAGCCAAATCACTAGTAGTAGTATGCTTTTAGGCTTGATTGGTCAAAGCTTGCTATGGGCCAGCTGAGCCTTCTCATTGGCATTTTCATTCAATTATTTCATTGTGCAGCTTCATAATTGAATAAGATTGTATATTTTCATTGGAAGTCTGATTTGGCCCCTAGGTCAAAGATTTTAGCTATCCTTCACATAATGCTTTGAAGTTATGTATTCCATTTAAAATGATGGATGTAAAATAAAACACTACAAATATTATGACAGGAATGCAACATTTTAATATGAATAATAAAAAAAAAAGTTTTAGCTGGAACAGCACCACAGAACTAATTAGTTGTTCAATCCATTTACACATTCATTTTGTGTTGTTTTTGTGTTGAGCAGTGACTTGTCCAGGGTGTGCCTCCTCTATTTCAGCTTGGTTAGGCTATTTTTTTTGTTGTTGTTGCCATTAATATTGCAATTAGCAGTAAATGTCACATAAAAGTACTGGTTACAGTTGAAATTTTAACTAAAAGTGCTCAACACACTGTTTTCTGTTTCTCCCCTACTGCCTTGAAGGTAGCTACAATGCTAGTCAGTGAACATCCATCCATCCATTTTCTTCCACTCATCCAACTCAGGGTCCAGCTGAGCTGAGCCTATCCCAGCTGTCAAAGGCCGAGTATACACTGAGAGGTCGGCAGTCTGTGGCAGGACAGTGAACATCGCTCAGCTAGCAAATGGCCGAGAACAGCCTCAGTGGTTGGATATTCACATTTGATTTGTGGGTGAAACGGACAAAAACAACATCAGAGTGAAGTCCAGATATAAGCTGTGAAGAGCTCTATTTTAAATTTAAAGAAGTGCCTGCTAACTACAGCGTCCACAATGCTGGTGGTGGATTACAGTGAGAATGATGGTTGTGCTACAGGTGCTCAACAGCGATGGCTACTTAGAGTTAGGCTAAAGGCTAAAGGTGACGAAATGACTCGAAATTCATGAGCGACCGGCATCAACTTGCTAAGTAATGACGAGGAAGTAACGTAACAGATATTTTTACTGGCAGCAATCTTGTCATGTTCCAAGTTACTTTAAAAGCGACCATACCAACACTGATGCTTAGACACACACACAATCGGGGGGTATATCAAGGGTGGAGCCATTAAAAGAAGCTGGTGAAGATACCAAGGAGTTTCAAAGCATGATTGTGTTCCTTTCTGCAACATAACAGAGAATTTGTGATTTGTCTTAAAAAATCTATTCATCTAGACATATTAGCTATATACTTTAAAAGCAATCCCATCCATAAAACACTGATAAACATCATGGCACCTCCTCAGTGGCACACACACACACACACACACACCTTTCTTTCCTCTTTCTAAAGGCTAGCCTAATATCCTCAGAGCTTCGTCTCAGACTCTATTACTTATGTGCATCAAAAGCCTGTGAGCCTGTGCGCATGAAAGTCTGTTGTTTTCAACACTCGATGCGTTCACTTTAATCTTAGAACATGAAAAAGAGGAGCACACACAGTAGCCATCCTGAGACATCTGAGGCTCAACACATGCAGTAGCAATTATTAAGTGTTTTCTTTAAATGGAAATGCGTTAAAATGTATTTCCCTTTAAAGACGCATGTATATAGGTGCCCCTTTCACTCTGAGCAAAACTATAATGTCTGTACTCCTGCAGCACAAACAAAACCTTACCAATCAGCTTGAATGCTCGGGATAAAAAGACATGAAGCAATCGCCTTTGATGTTCAGCTCGTTGAATAGTATTGTCAATTTTCACAGCCAGTTATGGCCATCGCCATCTTTGTTTGCCACCGGAGAACATGCTACATTAACGATTTTAATAGATACGGTAAACAACATCTGGCTTTGTGGGAAATTCTTCTAGCATTTACGCATGTGTGAAATATTGCGCATATCTACTGTCATATTACAGATTGATGCGGACAGTGTGTATAAACAGCTTGCGAATCTTGTGGTGTGTGTTTGAGTACAAATGACTCAATCAATGAGTATCATATTGTTAAAATGTCATAATACCACCAGCTGCTGGTAGAAAATAGCCTGTAAATTAATCAGCCTAATAACTTTGAGGCAGTTGATTAATAGGGAAAAAAAAGGGAGACAAAAGCAGCCTCCTCACTGGCTTTACTTTAGCTGAGAAGAGTTTTCTCTAACAGCTCTCATGTCTTGTGGGGATCGAATGGTACAACAGAAGGTGCAGTAATAAATCATGTGTTTCATTGCAAAGCATCATAATAGCTCACGGTTATTCAATATTGAAATGCTGAGGCCTGAATGAGAATGTAGAGAAGAGACTTTGTTTCTCTTTGAAATCAATGCTTCCAACATCAGTTTGATATTCAGGTGGATTTTTCAACCGTTATCATGGTGCTTTGTCAACAAAGGCCCCATAGAAAGTCTCACATATAGAAATGCAATAAAAAAAAATCTGCTTCTTTAAGAAAACTGGCCTTAAGCCATTAAATATAAGGATATAATCAAGGACAGAGAGGCATTAGCATGGCTAAGAAGCATCCTCCCACATCAAATGATTATTTTTTTCTCTCCAACTTAGATAACTAGGCTAAGTATGGCACTGTGGAACTGAGAAATAGATCATTATCTGGCTGGAAAAAAAATAATGTGTTGAGAATGATTCTGGCACTTCAGACATACAAAAGCCTCTTTAATGTTTGGTCTTCTGAGTAGTGACAATGTGATGTTCATCTTCTGCTGTGCACCATGTTTCAGAAGCCTGGAAAAATGTTCTGGGGTAACTCAGTGGTCCTGTTAACAACACACCCTGTGCTCTATTTCAGCACACAAATATATGCATTTTTGTTGTTGTTGTTGTGCGGATGATGATTTGACTGCTGAAAAGCACACAGAGATTTTGAAAAGACGTGTTGATACATCTGTCTTTTTTTTGAAATGGTTACAAGCCCATCTGCCAAGTCTGTCTGACAAATCATGCATTTGGTGAGAGATATTAACATATTGAACACAGGGATATCAAGCCAAGGGATTACAGCAACAAAATCCTGGACGGATCTGATAGAGTATTAAAATGAAATAAGGAAATCGCAGCCCTGCATCAATCTGTTTCTGTTTTGCTCCCCTAACTGCAGGTGATTTAGGAGGTTTAACAATAACATGGATCCTGCCAGAAGATAAGTCTTCCACTCTTTCACCAGCAATATATTTTTTTTCACATACATGCACACAAATAAACACCTTTGAACCTTCAGACTGAGTTTCATAGTAGTACTGTGGTTAGTGGTGTATATAGGCTCAGTAACCAGTAACTGAGGATCAAATTTGTTGTGAACAAGAGAAGGAAAAGCATCACATGATCACTACTTTAAAATTAAAACTGCACATTTTTAAGTTTGTCAGTTAACTAATGATGACATGATATGCTCAGCACATAAAATCTGTTGCCTAGTGATGGTGATGGCAAATTGTGCTCAGGCACCATAACGATTTTAAATTGGGAGCTGGAATCGTGGAGCAGCTCATGACACGAAATACTGTCTTAATAATAATGATGGTATTATAACACGGCGAGAGCTAATCTGAACCGAGCTATGGGCAAAGCGTGCCCATAGTAAAAAGGTACAAGATTTCTTCAGTGAGCCCTCCAACACGAGACGAATGTGGCAAGGTATTCAGGTGATTACAGACTATAAAGTCACCCCACCCTCTGTGAGAATAACATCGAGATTCTCACAAAATTAATAATCACTTTGGAAGGTTCGAGACCCTAAATACCACCCCTGCAGTAAAATCTACTCCTCGCCCTGACGAGCAATTGCTACAGCTGGAGATGGAGGATGTTTGGAAAACCCTAAGAAGAGTGAACCCTAGTAAAGTCGCAGGTCCTGACAACATCCCCGGACGTATATTCAGGGAATGTGCTGACCAGCTGGCTGGGATTCTCACAGACATTTTCAAGACCTCACTGGACCAAGCTACTGTCCCATCATGCTTAAAGACTGCTACGATCATTCCGATTCCCAAAAAACACACAGTCTCCTCCCTTAACGATTACCGCCCTGTAGCACTCACCCCCGTCATAATGAAGTGCTTCGAGAGGCTGGTTAAGGACTACATCACCTCCAAACTTCCTCCCAAATTTGACCTGAACCAGTTTGCTTATTGCCCAAACCGCTCAGTGAATGATGCCATATCATCTGTAATGCACCTGAGCTTAGAACATCTGGAAGAAAAGAATACACTTGTGCGCATGCTGTTTCTGGACTTTAGCTCTGCGTTCAATACTACCATCCCTCAACATCTGATTTGCAAACTGTCCTCCCTTGGCTTTCCTAACAAACAGACCTCAGTCGGTGAGGGTGGGTGACACCGTCTCCAATGTCATCTCTCTGAGCACTGGCTCCCCCCAGGGCTGCGTTCTGAGCCCACTGCTGTTCACTCTGTTGACCCATGACTGCTGTGCTAGGTCAGCTAACAATCACATTGTGAAGTTTGCGGACGACACAACAGTTGTGGGTCTAATCCAGAATGACAACGACTTGAACTACAGGGATGAGATGAACCATCTGGTCAAATGGTGTGAGATCAACAACCTGGCCCTGAACATCGAGAAAACCAAAGAGCTCATTATCGACTTCAGCAGGAGCAAACCCATCCACACACCACTCCTTATCAATGACACAGCAGTGGAGATTGTCAGCAAAACAAAGTTCGTCGGGGTACAGTTAACAAACACTCTGACCTGGACTACTCACATTGAAGCTCTGGTTAAAAGAGCCCAGCAGCGCATGCTCTTCCTGAGACGGATGAAAAGAACACACCTCCCCCTCTGATTCTCACCATCTTCTACAGGGGCACTATAGAGAGCGTGCTGTGCAGGGGTATCTCAGTCTGGGCAGGAGCCTGCAGCGCCTCTGATTGGAGGCACTTACAAAGGGTGGTGACTTACAAAGGGTGGTGAAGACAGCAGAGCGAAATATAAGAATCTCACTTCCACCTTTTCAGGACACGGCAACGAGTCGCTCTCTGAACAGAGCTCAAAACATCTACAAAGACCTCTCCCACCCTTACAACGGACTGTTTTCATTACTGGCCTCTGAAAGAGGCTCCGGAGTCTTAAATGCAGAACATCCAGATTCATAAACAGCTTTTTTCCATATGCCATAAGATTGAAGAACACCAGATAAAATGCTGCTTATTCCTCTTAACTACCTCATGCAACTTACTTTGTGAAATATATTGTTGCTGTGAGCTTGCTGCTACTGTATATATTGTTTATATATATTTTATTGCCAAATTTTTGCACTATATTTTACACACAACAATTGACACTTTAAATTTTAGAATTATAGATTATGTCGAGCCATAGCAACGAAATCTCGTTCTTATGCGCACTGTACTGTGTAAATTTGAGTGACAATAAAGTCTGTCTAAGTCTAAGTCTAAAGTCGAAGAACATGCAAACTCGACACAGAAAGGCCCCGGCCAGATGGTGGATTGAACCCAGGACCTTCTTACTGTGAAATCAATTTAATAATGTATAAGATCTAGTCATTTGCATTCTTATTTGTGTTTTTTCTAATATCCACACAGTTCCATAAACAAACTTTAATGGTTGCCGTTAACAGTGGGTTGATTGACCACCAATTTATTCCCTTCAGACTCTAAAAAGTAATTTTTCACTGGTAAAAACTCCCTCAGTATCAAAACCATTCTCGTGTTATTAAGCTGAACATACTGGTCCTAGCAGGAATTACAATTTTTTTTTAGTGACTCCTGATAACACTCTTATTTCAATATCTTCATACAGGCTACATCGCCATTCATGGCTGCTCAGTGAAAAAGGCTGATGTGGAGCATGTCATTTTTTAGATGATAAACTTGTTTAATTCCACTGTACTTGACAGAGCGCTGAGAATATGCATGAGTGAGTATGCATTATTAAAACAGCCTGTTCAGGCAGCCTTAATGTAATAAGGAGAGGGGTCTTCCAAGTTAATCTTACCGGCATTCCCTACTGCTGACTGTGCTTGTATCAAAAGTTGAAGCGATTTTCCAGATCTTATTTCATAATTATCTACAGCATTTGCATATTTTACTGAAGATTTCAGAAAAGAGGAAATCTGACACCCACTCCTTTAATTTCCTTTGTAGAGATATCAGAGCAACAGACTCCAGTGACAAATGTCAGTGGGTTGAATGTATTAGCAGAGAAAAAAGGCACAATATAAGGCAAATTATCCTTGTGTTTAAAAGATAATTGCTCAAATAGATGTCTATTAGAGCTAACGTTGCAACAGTCATTTGGACTAATTGGTTTATAACCCAAGCTGCTTCTTTCTAGGTTCAATAGAACAACAGTAAATGTTTTCAGCCTCTGTACTGATTTATATCACGTTTAATTTTTAGCAGAAACATATTCCTTTGTCTGCTCCTTTAAAGCTTTTGCAAATCGTAGCTGTTATTGATAGCAAATAACAGCCAGACCAGGGGTGCTTCAAAAACTATGGAGAGTGCATTTTGTGACACTTTGTCATCCCAAGTGTGTTTATCAATCTCTCAACAGCCCCTGAAAATAGATACACCACAGGCAAACTCGGGCTTTGAAAATGTCCCCAATAAACGTTTATCTGATTTGCTATTGTCACCCCCTCGTTAGCCGTCATTTCATTCACCTAAGAGCTGAGCACCAGCAAATATTCATCTACTAGAGTCGCAGCAGAGGCCCTCTTGTGGCTTCGAGTCCAAGGAGCTAAGGGAAGCACATGTCAATAACAGTAAGCCAATTAAAATCACTCTTCATTAAAGCTGTGATCTCTATTGATTGGCCTCTTCATTTCTCATCTATCAAGCCAGTAGACTGCCTTGAAGGGTTCAAGGGATAGACTGTCTGACTAAATCAGTTCTAAAGCTGCCAATGTAGCAACTACAGGAAGCTTTTCAGAAAATCAAGTCTGTGCTTGATTGGAAAGTGAAAGTGAAATATTGATTTGGTAAGCTGGAAAGTGAAATAACACCAACAGAAAAGTATTCTATATATCAGATAAAAGGCTCCATCATAAACAATAATAATTACAGAAATCAATAAGGATCAAGGTTATAAAACTGAACTTGTCTAAATATTTTATTAGTGGGGCCTGCTCGAGGCACAGGGAGTAAAACCACCGCTTCCCCAAACCAGCCAACCAAAACTGCTGCTTAGCCAATCAACAGATGGCCCGGCCTCACAGAAAGTTTGATTATCTTCTAAAGACGTTCCATTAAAATCAATCTCAAACAAGCATCATCCCAGATACATCGACCCATATGAAATCAAAAGAGTCATTATATGCTTTTCTTGTCTGATTACAGCTGGCCTCATCTATGAAAATCCACCTTACCTTCCATGTTTCTCAGATCAAGGCAACAGTTATCATTGTTCCCTCCAACCAAACCCCTCCACCCGCCTGGGGTCATAGACAACCATCCTGCTTACATAGTACATGAAATTTTGGAGTATCACAGGTACACAGGTACAGGGAGAACATGCATACTACACAAAGAAAAACTTGCAAATATACATATATTGATATTTATTTATTTATTATATATAATGGAAGATGCAAACTTGTAATTCAACATTTACTTTAATTTTTGTTATCTTTTTTTATTTAACTTTGATCCATTTTCCAGTATAACAGAAACCCACATCTGTTGCTGGAACTTTACAAAAGTCTCACATTCCCTATTAAATGCATGAAAGTGAGCACACACATTTCATTAGCTGACTAACAACTGTTGTGATGGATATTTGCTCTGGCTTTAGGGTCAACATTCCTCACTGATCCATTGATCTTACTTAGTAGTGCAACTCTCATGTATACATTCAAACAGGCAGACGGAGGTTAAAAGGGTCAGGTGCACAGGAAATTTAACAGACGAATAAGGATGTACTCACTGCATGATTGCTTCGGCCCAAATAAGCTTCAGTTTGTCTCAGCAACTCAGTTTTCTAGCTTAATTGGGGCAATTTTTGTAAGCGGTGAAAGTGTCCTATCACCTGCCTTATACTGTAGATGTATTACTTAACACGGCAATTTTTACATAGGCAATTGTGATGAGAAAGTTCTGTGCTTCAAGTACATCTCACTACCATGAATGCTGTGTCTAATTCCAACAGCACACAGTGACCACACCAGTCAAACAAATGACTTTGGGTGCAAGACCACATGGTGAGAGCACACACTGAGGGGACATTAGGGTGGGGTGAGCAATTAAATGAATGGAAAACACAAGAGCAAGACCTGAAGTATCAAACACAAAAAACAAGGGTATAAACTGGAAATTACAGAAACAATGCAAGAACATCAGGAGCCCTGGCAGGACTTTACAAGTGTGCCCTTTAAAGAAATATATTTATTTTTATTTCAGTGTAGGCCTGCTTTTACAGAACTTTGGCTTGTGCTTGGAGCTGATTACTACATAAGGAAATCTATGAAAAACTAATATCAGTTCATCACAAAAGTAAAAGAAATGTCTAAAATGTAGTTTTTCAAAGCATCCTGTATTACTTTTGCATATATTGACCTCATTATCTGAAACGTTGGTCAAGTAATAAGAACTTAATTGGCGACTTTTGTTTTTAATATCTAACAGCAGCGAGCATCTGTCATGAATCGTGTTATCAATAGATACTAGAAGCTCAAGCAGTTCAAGCACAGCATGAATTTCTGCTTGTATTAGCACACTGACATCAGCTGTTTCGCCTTTCACCATCATTGGTTCAGACAGCAGCTGTATGGCAATCAGCTGACCAGTCACGTCCAATCATGTTCATGCTGTGTGCAGCATGGCCTGACACTTCTCACTAATATGCTCATGCCAACACTGTTTACTACCACATCTCTCTACTCCATATCTTCCACATTGTGTACTATATTTTTGGAGAGCCGATTAGATTAAGATATACTTGCTGTTTTAAGGCTTGCTGATTCTCTTTGTTCTCTGCGAGCTCCTTCAAAGAGCAAAGCATTTCCAACCAAAACAAAGCTTTTCCGGAAACCTTCACTTTAACCTTGACCTCTTGAGCAAATCTTTTCAAGCTAAAGAATTCCTGTTTTAATATGTCCTGGTGGCAAGATAAGACTGTTTGTCAGTGGCATCAAAATTCCCCCAAATATTCAACAGAGCACGTTCTGATCTGCACATCAGGAATTGCTTGTTTAGGCTAATGACAAGTTGTGGCAATAATTACTGGTCCACTTTTTTGAGCCGTTTTGTTGTGCACTGAATCAGTCACGATCAATGGAACATCATCTGTTGAGATGAATTTAAAATGGGTCCTTAAATGATGTCAAAACACAGTCTGCTTGATGATCAGTTCCATGTGAAGGTCAGATAGAAGATGTGCACTGGCCCGGAGGCTTTTGTCTCCTCTTTTTTCTTTCCTCTCTTTTTTTTCTCTCTCTCCAAAAGGCGGAGGGGGTCAAGCAGCGGGGTGGGGGTTGGAGGTAGTGACTTGACATGAATTGTAAATGAGTGAATAAAAGTGTGGATGTGAGTGTCCATCTACACAGCACTGCTTCAGCCCTTTTCTCCTCTTTTTTTGCTTACTTTGATTTTATACTGTCTTGTAAGCATACCTAAATGTTAATAATTCTAGTGCTTGCAGATGCATTTCCACCGAGCTCCCTGTTTTCTTGCAGACTCAAAGGCCTTGAACTGTCAGTGTCTTCCCCCTTGAGCACATACAGCACACTGTATCAACTTTCTGGTTCAGCAGCTTTCATAATAATCTGACCTCACCTGTTTGGTTGACTTGGGGAGTCATGATTTTCATTCTGCATGCTGTATGAACACCACAAAGTGGGAGTGCGTATTCATCTTGCAGCCGTATCCCTGCTTCATTTTACAAAGGTTAGATTGTGGCAACAATCCTCCCATAATGCAGTGTCATCTGAAGCAGTTTTGTCCTGGACTGAAGCCATTTTCTACAGATCACTGCCAATTAGCATTAAAAGCCAGCAAGATATGGCACTCCACTTTTATTAATGTCCCCTGATAAAGAGCACACACACATGAGCACACACAAGGAGCAACATGTGAAAAGGTCACGATGACAAGGTGATAAGCCAGTGATAGATATGAACTTTGGCCAAAAGCATAAACCAAAATAACCAAAAAAATTGCTGAATTTAATAGAAAGTGCAAGAATTGACTGCCTCTATGTGTTACAGTATAGCAAGTGTCATGAAATAATGAAATTCCTCAGAAGTAAGTTGCTATTATGGAACTGATTTATTCAAAGTGGCATTTCAGAAAATGTGTGCCACAGCTGACAGACCTGAAGTAGGTTATTTGTACTCCTACACCTAATACACTGTGAAAGTCTGGGCACATCTGGCTCTCTTTCAGCCTTTACTTCTGCCTGGAGGCTGTTTCCTTATCATGCCTCATATTTTTTGCACTATTTTTTACTGCCCTGACAAGACACCAGAGGTAACAAGTACATTTACTCAAGTAAAATGTATTTGGCCAGCTCTGAAGTACTGGAGTTGGTTACTTTTTTCTCTGTAAACTCTGTTTATATTTACTTTGACTACAAACTTTAGTACTTTTACTTGTAAGTTTATTTTACCAAAATTAAAAATAAGAATTTAATTCTTCCAGTGAATAGTTTAACAAAACTGTTGGCTAAATGCTGCCAGAGTGTTGCGGAGGGGGCCGCAACACTCTGTAGGCCACAGGAGTACTTAAAAGTGTCTTGCATTTTTTCTTTAAATATAATAAATGGATGAATGGATAATACATTCAAAGTAAGATATGTTTATTTCTTAATAAAAAATATGATTTTGATGTTTAAGTAAGAGTTACATGAGGCATCAGTTTAGCTCACAAGTTGAGCAGGCTACCATGCAGTAAGGCTGAATACATGGGCACAGGTTTGATTTTGACCTGAGGCTCCTTGTTGTGCATCTTCCTCCAGTCTCTCTCGCTTTCTCCCTTCTTTCTTATCCTTATTCTCTGTGTTATCTAATAAAAGTGAAAAGGGTAAAAAAAAATAAATAAATTTACCAAAAACAGAGCTATCCATTTTCTCCCACTTATCTAATTCAGGGTCCCAAAGAGTGGATTACTTTTGAAACAGTACTTTCCATAAAACCCTTTAAAAAATAATGAATGAATTAAAATAAAACCTCTTCTGAGAGATGAGATGGATAACTGAAATTTTTAATTTCAGTTTTATTAAAATAGGTGAGATCAGTAAACTCCACGTAGCCCACTGATTTTATTCAGTCTGAGTGAGTACGTTTGTGAGGTTGTTTTTCACTTGAAGAAATATTTGTTGTTTGTTGTTTAGGTGAAAACTGTCTTTATTATTTCACAGCAATATATCATTAAAATCTCAAAATACATTCACCAGAATTTTCAAGAGGCACACCTGTTCAACTGTTTGTTAATACAAATATCTAATCAGCCAGTCCTAGGGCAGCAGTTCAATGCATTTAGGCATGTAGACAGGGTCAAGCAAGACTGTGAGCGTGGCATTGTTGTGTGTGCCTGACAAACTGCTCTGACTATTTTTGAAACTGCTGAGTTGCATTGGCTCAGGAGGTAGAGTGGGTTGGCTACCAATCAGAAGGTCAGCGGTTTGATCCCCAGCTACTCCTGTCTGCATGCCGAAGTGTACTTGGGCAAAATACTGAACCCCAAGTTGCCGATGCATCTGTGTGAGCGTCTGTGTGAATGTTAGACAAGGTGCTCAGGTATAAAAAAAAAGTGCTTATATGAATATGTGTGTGATTTGGTGACTTAGGTTTGTAGTAAAAAGTGCTTTGAATGATCAGTCAGAAAAGAAGAATGCTATGTACCTACTAGTCCATTTTCCTGCACAACCATCTGGGGTTTACAGAGAATAGTTCAAAAAAAGAAAATATCCAGGGAACAGCAGTTCTCTGGGTGCAAGATGCTTTGTTGATGCCAGAGGTCAGAGGAGAATGGCCAGACTGCTTCAAGCTGATATGAGGGCAACAGTAACTCGAATAACCACACATTGCAACCAAGGTATGCAGAAGAAAGAGCATCTCCAAATACACAACATGTTAAGCTTTGAAGGAGATGAACCACAGCAGCAGACCACAAACAATGTCACTACAATTTGAACAGGCTCACCAAAACTGAACAACAGAAGACTGGAAAAATTTTGTCTGGTCTGATGAGTCTTGATATCTGTTGTGACATTGAGATGGTGGGGTCAGAATTTGACATAAACACTTTGAAAGCATGGATCAATCCTGCCTTGTATCAATGGTTCAGGCTAGCATACCACCATAGCATACCTGAGTATTGTTGCTGATCATGTCCGTCCCTTCATGACCCCCAGTGTACCCATGCTTCCAGCAGGCTAATGCACCATGTCACACAGCTCAAAGCTGGTTTCTTGAACATGACATTGAGCTCACTGTACCCAAATCGCCTCCACAGTAATCAGATCTCAATCCAATAGAGCACCTTTTGGATGTGGTGGAACAGGAGAAGGGCCAGAAATTTCCATAAGGTTTGGTAAAGACCAAAATCAGAGATAAAGAGAGTGAATATTGTGCCTTCATTCACCGGTGGATCAGAAAGAGGACTCCGGATCAAATATGATGTTGCCCCATATCTACTTGATGTGCAAAGAAGTAACTGTTTGCTAACAGGTTCCCCATATGAACCTCCAGTAACACTGTGAGGAACCTTGGAGTCATTTCTGGCCAGCATATGTCCTTCAGTGTGCATATTAAACAAATTTATAGGACTGCTTTCTTGCATTTGTGCAATATCCTTACAATTAGAAACATCCTGTCTTAGTGATTCTGAAAAACTAGCTAAAAGTTCCTTAAAAAGCTATAAAAATCATACTGAATTGAACTGAACTTTACAGGTATCGTGTAAATGTCTCCACTGAAGATATTCCCCATTTAAACCTGGATTGTGGGCCATTTACATACATCGTTTTCACACCCAAACTCCAGAAAATGTCAGGAGAATCAGGACATAGGAATTGCTTTTCCCTGTTTTGTTCCTTATAAAAGTTCAAAATGCATATAATGTTGTAAATGAAGTCACATTTTTATGCTGTGCTCTTGTTTTATTTGGAAAACTCTCACCTAAATTGGGGTGGCTGTAGCTCAGTAGGTAGAGCAGGTCGCCTACTGATCGGAAGGTCAGCGGTTCGAATCCTGGCTACTCTGGGCTACATGCCAATGTATCCTTGGGCAAGATACTTAACCCCAAGTTGCTCTCCGACCGTTCTGTCGGAGTATGAAAGTGTGTGAATGTTAGGTAATTAAAAGCACTTAGCTTTGTAAAAATGGAAGTGCTTGTATGAATGGGAGTGCATGGGTGAATGCAAACAGGTTGTATAAGCGCTTTGAGTGCTCATACTGAGTAGAAAAGCGCTATATAAGAACTAGTCCATTTAAATATGGTCATTTCTAACAACACTGTAAATCCCCTGTTTCTGAAATCCTGCCTCTTACGTTCGAGTTACAGCCTGAGCTGCCAGCAGATGTTACAGGGGGATGATGGTCCTCCATGCTGCAAAGGTTTCACCATGGCAACGCTTTGGCTGTCGCACCCTGGCATGTGCCAAGGAGGCCCCTGGCAGCACTCGCTCTCCTCCTTAGCGTTGTGGCAGCCCCGATGTTCCAGGCCACCACATTGTTTCAGCAGTGATTAATTACTGTCCTGATGAAATGTGAAGGCTGTGGAAATGTCACAGGGATGACATGAGCTTGTCAGTGTGGGCCAGCAGGGACCAGCGTATCGCACACGGACATCTGGAAGGGTATAAAGTACCAGCCACTATTATCTGAGCCGATTTTATGTAACTTCATTTTTTCAAAGGTTTTAATACATAAGCCGAGTCTGAATTACAGGCTTTTTCTTTTTTAGTTACCTCTCTAATTATTAAATAAAGTGTAAACCGATTCAAATTAATTTGCCATGCAACATCAAGAAATGTGTTTTCTCTCCTGACTAAACAATCACTATTAGTTCACAGTGAGAGCTGTAAACAGTTGATTGTACTAGTTATTCTAAAGCTTTTTGATCTCTCTCTATGCTGTCAGAACACAATACCATCTCATGCAAATCTACTGTATGTTCAAGATGTCTGCATACGATTTTAATCTGTTTTTCTTAGTGGAAAAAAGCGAAGGAAGGTATCGCTTGACGAAAAACACAAATGACATACAAAATTTCCCTGATGAATTGGTCCATTTACTGAAATAAATTGAATTGATGCAAAGGATCCCAGAGGAGCAGAAAATTGTTCAGCTATGGATGAAAACCTTCGCCAAGCTTCAGCACCTACAAGCAGCCAAGCTTATTTGTATTACACGTAAGACTTGTGAAGATGTGCTGACAGCCCATGTTTATCCCACTTAATAAGAGCTGCTAAAATGTTTGCTAATTAACGGGGCAAATATGAGAGATACATGTGATGAAGTCGAAATGATGAGCCTCCATTACAACAAGTATCTCTATGGTAAAGAAGATTGCAAATGGTGTTGAAATCAAGTATCTCCATGACTGTGCAGGCATGAGCATTAATTCATGGTTTACCATATGTTCAAAAAAAGATGCATTTTTAAACTAATTACTTATTGAGTTTAGACCTTTCAAAGTCACTTTCAAGTATCTTTATATGGCAAGGCACATATGCTCGAGCCTGTGTGTGAAGCATCACCGTCAGAATTTATTGATTTTGATCTTTTTTGTTGGTTTCCTCTTTTGGCAACATAGTCACATATCCATCTCTCGCGATCACTACATTGAGGTTGGGAAACATATGGCGAAGCACCAGAGTGACTGCAGGAACAGATGCTTTTGGTTAATTGAACTGCATTTGATCTTGAATGATTAGTGTCCATCAGAGCATTTCCTTGTTTGGTGTCCTAATGATCAGGCTGCTGTGACAGCGTGTTTCCTCATGCTGATTTTATGGGAAATTTATCCACACACCATTACCACTTCCAGATCACTGATGTCAGCATTGTAGGTCAATTTCTGAGGAGCATCAGCTCGTCTGGATACGCAGAGAACAACGTTGTTCATTCAGCAACATCAGCGCTGTGTGTGTTTAATCGTCACAGCAGTCACTCAATACAAAAGGGACCGAGTGGGATAAATTTGTTTTGGGGATTTTTTGTTTTATTTTTATTTATTTTATTTATTTATTTATTTATTTTTAGGTTTGAGAAAAATACTCTGTGGTACCCTCTCCTTTGCTTGACCTACTCTTCAAAGGTCAGCAGTAGCTGAGTTCCCAGGCTTAAAGTAGATGCTGGGCCAGTGGCTTCAAGGCAGAGCTACTTAGTTCAGCAAGCAAGTAAGTAAATCAGTAAGTCTAAGTAAGTATTTTATTTTATTTTATTTTATTTATAAATGATGGGCCTATGATTCAAACAAGCACATGGACTCTTCATGCACGTTAAAAACAACTCCTCTATTTTTATTATTTAGTTAAAACTACCAAAAAACATGAGCCTTAAGGGTTCATTGTAGAATACAACGATTCCACACCTTGCTAACGTTCAGCACTAATGCAGGAGTTTTCGCTCAAGTTTAAAATCAGTGGAGTAAAAAGTTTGGCAGTGGAGGAAGAAGTGGTAAAGGAGCATATAGCAAATCAGACTTAACTGCAGTGCTTTGAATTTATTACTGACCTACCTGCCATGATGGACAGTTTTATTTGCTGCCTGGAAACCATCCTGAAACCAGTGGCCACCGGTGTCTTTTCTCAACCTTAATCCAAACCTTCAAACAGTTAAAGATCCCATGCTGAGTGCCCAAAGGCTAAAAATGTGGCACTTGTTAAAAGAAAAATCTGGAAAAAAGTCAACAAATTTGTGATGAAAGCCTCAAGGTGCTGTTGGTTAGGGAAGGCTCATCATTAGGGTTAAAATAATTACCTTGATTTAAAAAAAAAAAAAGAGAGAGAGAGAGAACAGATTAACCAGTATTCTTCAGTGTCGTGTGTTTATACTGTTTATTTATTATACGATTATTACAAAGTTCTTGAGGTGAATGTGCTCAGCTGCCATTGTTGTAGGCATCATAACTTGTAATCAGTTAATTAGAAGAGGTTGTTTATCTTTGAAAAAATCTCTCCACTGACTTGTAAGCTGCACAGCTATCATTGTGGGCTTCACACTTAAATCAGTGCGAAGTTTTGTTGGTGTTGTTTTATTATACAGAGTCGAGGAGAGTTTTTTCCCTTAAAAATATGCCGATGTCTGTTGAAAGACATCAAAAGGACAAAGTTGACCATTGCTGCCAGCTTCTTTTGAAAGACAAAGCTGAAATGGAAACAAAAGGCAGACTCTGTAATCATCTAAATGGCAAATTATCAATTTATAACAGGTAATTTCACTGAAATATCCAACGTAGGATTTGCTCATTAAGCCTTTTAACTGATACAGCCAGCATTTATATCTTCGTTTCTGACATGGAAGAGGTGGAGCGTGATATAGCAATTAGATAAAGTGCGAAAGACTTCGAAGACACCAACAGTTTTCACTCAGTTTTCACAGCATCCCTGCTGGGCTCGATGTCATCAAAACTGAGATTGGTATCAAACCATAAAGAAAATGAAATATCATCAGAGTCCAATTTTTCAGTTACACAACTGATCCGTCACTATCGACACATGTTAAGCTTTTTGTCAGTCAAATACTGATTTTTGCAGAAAATGAGATTGCTACCAAGTGGTTTTTAAAAAGACATAAACAGCATACACAAGACAGTTGCTGTTAGATTTTAATCATTCTCACTTTAAGCCTTCTACCAACATCAAACACAGTGTTTGGGGCAGAAGTTAGACTGATATCTACAGATCAGAATGGAGCTGACGCTGATTTACAGGAGGAATATTCCTGCCGAACAGTAATTTGGTGTTTCATTTCTATATTGGCTGTGACCTCCTGCCTCTCATGCTTTTGAAATGCTCATCTGATTGCGAAGGTCATGCAGAAAGAAGAAAATATGGTCTGCAAGTTCCCCAAACATGTATATGACTATGCATGCTTCCTGTTTCATCAGCAAATGAGGGGGTGCTGCAGCAGAACGTCGTCTCCAGTGGGTTTGTTTTTGGGTTTTGTTTGTTTGTTTTTTAAGCACATCTCTCTAAAATTTTAGTTCAGACAGTGCAGTTTTCTCTTTTTCACAGTGGTCATCAGCATCAGCTCCTTGTCATCGTGCTTTATCACATTGTTTACTTTAAAAAAAATGTTGCAAACATTAAAATATTCTGACTTTATAGAATTCATAATAAAGTGTACTGCTGAAATGCACAACTAAGCAAACATCAGCTACATTAACACACTTCACCGAACAAAACTAAACAAAGCAAACATCGGCAGCTGTCCTTGGGCTTGCTTCAGGCTGGGCAGAGGGGTAACCCAAAGACTCGGAAAGTGTGTAATGAGGATTTTACTGCTTGTGGGGACTAGAGGAAAACAGACGTCTGCTGCCCTGGTGGCTTTTGCCGGGGATCAATGGTCATTAATCTTTCTAAAGAGACTCTGGCTGCACTTTTCAGGGCACAGAAGGATTGCTGACCCAAGTACGGGACGTCTTTCTGGGTCCAACAAGCAAGGTTTTCTATGTTTGGATGCCACAGTACTTCTCACCTGTTTTCCCCATCTCAAAGTAGAGCTTAAGGTGGTGACAAAGAGCTGCAGCCAGGACACAACACAACGTTATTGCTCCTTTCTGATTTGTAATTATACAGGAAAGGTTTTGTTTGTTTTTTTCATGCATCTATTTTTCTGCAATTCATCAGATGTCATATAGCAGTTTACTGTTACTGACACTCCACTGCATTATGTTTTCAGCCACTTTGGAGGCTAAATAAACCATATATAATGTACATAGTATGTGAACTAATTCCTTCTTGTCCACATAATATAATTCCCCTTTGCCCAGTAGATTAGTATCTATAAGTTTGCCTGCCATGGATGACAGTACGATCCAACAGAAGGGCATCAATCCTATGGGAAATGCTTTACAAAGCAACAATCTGGAACTAGGGTTTTGGTTTCTGCCTTCTTATCAGAGCATTTTAGGGTGGGGCAGCACATTTAACAACCTGTCCTTTATATTTATATCACTGGAACGGCCACTGTAGCATCAACATAACACAGCGGTCTACTACTGCTCAGTTGGTGCAGAGCAAGATGTCTGTGGCACCTTATGGAATAGGTCATTGCAACTCCCTAGGCAGCTACAGCCCGCTTCAAGCTGGGCAACCCCTAGCCAGCAGTGTGCTGCCTTGCCACAGTCCAGGAACTGACAGCATGTTGCCTCTCCAGCTCTGCTTATCAGTAGGACTAGACAGCCTAATCAGTCCTTATGAAACTCTGACTTGCTCTGCAGAAGGGGACTGCAATCAGAAGACCAAAGCTCATTCTTGGTTTTTTTTCACACCAGAATGAGTGGTAATCACAGCACCTGGCCAGCCTGTTAGGGCTATTTTGGCTCTGGGAGAATGAAGCAGACTGGATAATGGCTGCTGGAATTTTCATTATGGTCTCTGGAAACACCCTAATTTCAAGCACTAGGACCAGCTTGAACTGATTCTTAAAACGAGCACCAGCTTACTAAGTGTCAGGCTCAAACACAGCTAACAGACTGCTCAATATGACACAGGCCACTTCTTAGAATGCAGTAAGGTGGAATTACATATTTACTACAGAAATCTCTTCCAGACCCATCCAAACATGGGAATACTTCAGGGACACTCTATAATGCTTCCACACTCACCTTCAGCAAGAAGGCCTGCAGGTATCCAGACTGGTTTGAGGTTCAGTCTGCAGAAGTGACCTCACTGAGGAGAAGAGAAAGCCCCTGTCTGTAAGTCTGCCCTAGGGACTAAACCTGCAGCCCACCCTAAGTAAACATCAGTGGTGTGCCAGGCAATGCACAACTCGCTATTAGGTCAGGCTCTGCTCCCAGATGTGGATCACAGCTGAAACAGGCAACAGAAGGGGGATAGTAGGCAAGGGATAGAAGTCACGTAGGCAATAGGTCTGTCACAGAAGAATATTGACCCTTTAAATTGATGTTAATGGTGCACCGTGTAGTGCACTACTCCAAGTTATCTATGCCTAGAAGAACATGGTCACTGAACTTCAAGCTGACACATCCCTGCCTACACTGCAAGCAGAACTGAGTCCCAAACCCCACAAAAAGTTAATGCTTTTCAAATGCACTGCCACTCATCCCCTGGCATTAAAAATTGCCAAACATCACCATCCTGGAGAAAGTGCATCCAGGTAAAACAGACACACATGCCCTGGCTTGGTCACATAGTGCCAATGAGCTTCTTTCTGCTCCTTCCTTTAGGAGTCAACAGAGCGAATCATCTGCCTCCATCCTTAGCACCTCTCTTTTGTCATACCAACCCTATCCATGTCATCCTTCACTACATCCATGAACCTCCTTTAAGATCTTCCTCTTTTCCTCCTGCATGGCAGCTCCATCTTCAGCATCCTTTGTCCAGTGTATCCACTATCCTTCCTCTGCACATGTCCAAACCATCTCAGCTTTGCCTCTCTAACTTTGTCTCCAAACTGCTCAGCCTGAGCTGTCCTTCTGATGTACTCATTTCTGAGCTTGTCTGTTCTGGTCACTTCCATTGAAAATTTGAACTAATTTCTGTTTGGGAAAACAACCCTCAGACAGACCCTGGGATGAATAAAAGTTTCACCAATAGAGGATCCTCCAAATTTGAAGAGACAGTGGCGAAAATCCCCATGCCTGAAAAATAAACCAGCTCAAACTTCACCCATGCCCAATGTGCTGTCACTTCCTAATTGGCTTGTAGAGCCACCCCAGTGCTGCACCAAAATCACCATTCAGAGCACAACTATATATTCATCTAAGACATATTGAAGCCTATTATATTATAATAATTCTATAACAGTGTCATGAGCCAAAAAGGTTTCGTGTTTATATTTCATTTACATTAGACCAATAATCTCAACTCAGCTGCACATGTGCTGTAGTTTTTAATAAATTTTCAGTACTATAATTTCTCTGGCCTTCAGTAATATTACTGAAGCACGACAACTGAGCAGAGACATAAATATTTTCCTTCAAATGCACTTACGTAATGCATAAAATTACTGATAAACACTTGGGAGAAAAGAAAAAAAAACAGACCTCCCCACCGCTGTGAAATATATTTGAAGAGTACTTTTCACTCTCAAGTTTAATGACATGAAAGTAGTGTTTATTAGTTTAATGAACTTGCTCATACAGTATAATGCCCATGTGATTTAGCCACCCACAGAAGATTTTCACAGAGCAGCTAATGTGACATTATAAAGAATTATAGGCAGCCATGTGTGTAAAATAGAGCCGTCATCACAAAAGACATAGTAACTATATTTTATACTGTCTTGCCAATATTACTGTAATACAGCATGGGCTATTATACTGCATGTGACATTGTGCCATTAATGTAAGCATGCAGCCTATTTCAGTTCACATCCTGCTGAATGTTTTACTGTAGTCTTCTCAATAGAGACAAAAATGTTCAATGTTATAAGGAGATCTTTTTTTTAAATTAGCAAGAGACTCTCAGTTGAATAACTAAACACCCGTCAAATTAGTTAATTTATTTGATCTTTTTGCCACTGTACAAAGCTGCATTTCATGGACACAGACTGTAAATACAATCCAGACATCCCCAACAGGCTCAGTACTGCGTGACTGGAGTCAAGGGCACTTAGTGACAGGATACTAATAGGGGTTGGCACTAAAACATAAAAAATACAAACACATTTAGTTAAGAGAGCTTCAAGGATCTCATAGGGCAAAGCTGTAACTCTTTAAGCTACAACCGAGCAACAGCGTCAGTGCTTATATGGAACGAGGAATATGAGATTTTACCTCATAAATTCAGTGGAATGGTGAACAAGGCAACGTAAAAAATGAGAGATTTCTTTCAGTCGTGCAAGCTTTTTGCACCAAGTGATAGCATTCTTGCTTGACAGAGACATGCAGTATTTCCCTAATAAATTCTACAAATTGTGTATACAGTAGTTCAAACTACACAGTAGTTCTCATAGTATACTGTTAAATACAAATACAAAATAAAAGTATACTTCTGATAACTTATTGTGACATTAAATGTTAATGAAACTGCTCCTCTACTGCTGAACATTACATTGTGGAACAATAATACTCCAAAACTGAATGTATGAAGTTTGCATATTATCTGCTTTTTTGTTCCATCTTGCCAATATTACAGTAATACAGCACGGAGTATTATCCTGCATATTATACTGCATGTGAAAGTCCCTTTTTTTGTGGTTCTTTTATGGAATTAGGACACCTCTTCGACTCTGTTGCTTTGAGCTAAATGCTAATGTAATGGCATGCTGAAAATGCTAACAAGTCACCAGCTTCATTTACTGTGACTGCATGCCATCATATAGTAATTAGTATTTATTACATCTATAGCTGAGACTGATGTAAACACAGTTTGCTTTGCCAAATTTTATGGCAATTACAAGCACTGGTGAGACATTTCATCTGTTAGTTTCCCAGTAAACTTTTATCTTCTGAGGACCGTGCATGTTGTGAATGTTTGAAATTTAATCCATCAAACAGTGAGATATTTCAATGTGAACTGAAGTGTTGGGCTTAAAGATAAAATTACAAATTAGCACAATTGTTCATCCCTCAAGCATCATGTTCCTATATTTATGCCTCTTTCTCCACTTTTATTAAAAGTACATTAAATCCAAAGCAGAGTACAGTTAACAGCCTCCTTGCTTTTATTTTGACACAGTGGCAGATGGCGACCCTAATCAAAGAATGACTTTATTGAGACCTGCTATAGGCGGGCACAGGAGCAGCAAAACTGTCTAAAACCCGTCATTTAGACCAAACGTTCAAAAAAGCCTTCGACATTTTTGCTGCCTTCCTCGTGATGCTTTATTTTTTCCTTTGGTCAGTATCACAATGGCACCAAGGAAATATTTTATACATTCAGCTCATTATTCACTATGTCTAATTAATGCTACACCAGAAATAAGGAAAGTGCAATTTAGCATCTCTTGCCTGTCCCTCCAGGGGAATCCATTTAGGTGTAATGTAAAATCCTCTTTGATGTAGAAAACTATTTTTATTGGGATCCAGAAAGGTTGATGCACAGCACAGCAGCAAACCCTCTATTTTATATCCCAAAAGGAATTTCTTTTGCCACACCCCCTGTAGCTATTTATACTTTAATTTCAAGTTCATAATATTTTTCTGAGGTTTAATTGAATGTATTTGCCTCCATTCTGGTCTGCATTCACTGGCCCTTGTACGAGCTAATATTTGTCATCCATGCTAAAAAAATAAAGACCGAATGAATGTTAAGAGCATATTCAGCAATAAGTCCCCGAAAGTCAAACTTTTAACGTTAATCTGTAAAATAATCTATAAAATATTGGTATGTAGCCTGTAGAGTTTTGCCTACAGATGTTACTGATACTTATTTATTATCATTTCTCATCTTTTTTTAAAAAATTAGTAATAAAAAGGTCAGAAATTTGTCTCTTTACCTTTATAACTTTTGGGAAGTGTATTTGTATGTTTATGTATGTTTAAATAATTTGAGTGTTGAATGTTTGTTTTCTCCTTGCCCATTTTAACAGCACAGTTAGGCTGCTTACAATAGTACTTTTTTTTTCAGGAAGGTTCACACTAGAATGAGGAAATTTTACTAATTAAATTTGACTCGTACTCGTGCTCGGCCTCTTCATGCTTCCAACAATTATTTAATTATTTAAACCACAACATCGGTGCCATAGTAGTTCATAAGGTCATTACAACTCACAGGTTATTGAAACATGAGAAGTACAGACAGAAAGTGTCACATATTGTTGTCATTGGTTGGCTGTATTGCACAAACTAGTGAGAATTAAAATCCAGTCATGATCAGGATAAATTGATCTAGTTGTATTAAAATTTGACCAATACTGCAGGCAGGCAATTCTTGTGAAAATGAAAAAGTGCCCATAAAAGAAAAAATGTGACCTTGACCTTGAGCCCAATTCGGGTGGAGACCCATTAAGGCAATCATTGTATTCAAGTTTCACTAATATACTGTATGAGGAGTTGTGATTCTTGTGAATTTTAAATGAACAAATGGATGGATGGAAGCTCATCAATACTTCAGCCAGATGAACTAATAAGATTACCTGAGAAATTTAAAAGGGGAATATTAACCATTTTTAATAGTTAATTACATTTCAGAAATTTGTTATTTTACTGTTAGTTTACAAAAAATAATTACTTAACTTTGTTTTCTTATCATTAATATAGTCATAATTTATGTTTACTTATGTAATTAGGTTACATAAAAAAAATAATTATTCTGTGATTTATAAAATATTATGTATTGTATCAAAGATGAGAAGGAACTATAGATGCTCATGTTTCATATACAGTTCCATGTATACAAACCACTTATCAAATAGTCAATAAACATTAATAAGCATTATTAAAAAAAAATTTTCTTCTCATTATTAATGATGGTTATTATAATGTGATACTCAAATGACTCATGGACATCTGAAGAGAGTGTCATCTACAAAATGTTGGGAGCCAACAGGTTAAATCTTTAATGAAGCATTTTTTAAGATTATTATAAGTAAAACCTGAATAAAGTGCCTAGAAAAGGAAAGTATGACCTTCATTGGCTTCATTGTTGTAGAATAAAAAGTACAATATTTGTCTGTTAAATATAAAGTAAAGTAAAGAGATACTTCACTTCAAAGCTGCACTTGATTGAATTCACTCAGTTACACCCAACACTTCATTGTTGCAAGTGTGAAGGACAGTGAACAGACTTTGTTCACTTAGCGTCTGCCTTTTTCTAGATCTGGTCAAACAAAACAAAAAAAAAACAATAACAGGAAAATTAGGCTCTTCACTGAACTACAGTATTTATCAATGGGACGCAATTTGAAACCAGACTTTTAAAAGAATACAAAAAGTCAATACAAAGTACTTCAGGCAAGGTCAACACCTGTTTCACTTTCAAAATACAAAGAGTGGGCCTGTTTGTCTCTATGTTTGAGTTTTCTTTTTTTTTTCTCTCCGTTTGTTGGCCCCCAGCCAGCTGCTAAAAGGTCCAGATGACCCAGATCAGCAGAGTTAAGCAGAAAGCAAAGAATCGCTGTGGATCTCATCTGGTCTTCAATGTGGACACATGAAGGACCTCAGCTGGATCTGAGTTTGCCACAGCATGCAATCACAGTAGAGCCAAATATGCTAATTAGTTACATAAAGAGTTACTTTCTCAAAGTAGGTATGAGCCATTATATAAAGCATTGTTAACCCTTTTAAAAATGATTGCTGGCTCACTATGAAGCCTAATAGCCCACACACTTTCTGTGGATGTGCGTGAAGCAGAAGATGCAGGAAAATGTGTGTCTGTCTATATGCAAATTTTCTCACATGTAAATGCTGTTTGTGTGTGTAAGTCTTTGAGTCTGTGTATATACATCAGAGTGAATTAGCATGTCTTAGGCTTTACAGTCACCTATAAAATAGAGCTGATTTGTTGTCAGAATAAATATGTTACATCTGCATTTTCTTGTATAAACTGTCACTTTAAAAAGCTGAGAATCCTATTAAATCTCTCTCACCGTTCTTCATGTTAATGTTTGCTTCACACTGCAGGTCCTGCCCTAAATTCCTGACAGGCACTATTCCCAGTAATTAGGCTGACGCCAGCTCCCAGTAATGCACCAGCTTGGAGATTCCCTGTGACAGAACTGCAAAAAAAAGTGTCAGGTATAAATTATATTTACAATAAACTCAGCCAGTGGACCGTATTCCTAAAGCAAGCCAGCCCTTCAAATGACATCATTTAGTCTTTTTCTGTCACACAGTGCAGCATGCACCGTGCAGCATTAGCAACAAAACAGATTTTTTATCTGCTGGTTTTTGGCCCACGTATCTTGACTTGAGCTTGAGCTGGACATTTATCGAACAATACTGCCTGTACCTCACTGGTTTCATTTTTCTTTATGTATTATACCAACACTTCTATTCTTATATTTTAATCGTGTGTCTGTTTCTGTGTAAATGAACGCATCACTGGTACTTTGCAAAGTGAACACGTTTTTTGTTATTTTTGGTCTAATGAAGCAATTTTAAATATAGTCTCACAAGCAAACACAGATTTTTAGCTCTGTTTTAAAGAGTAAAACAATAACCTTCCTGATTCGTGTTGCCTCTGGTTGAATTCAGCATTGTCACAAAAAGTAAAGAAGAAATTGTGTTATGTGGACTGAGGCCAGAGAGAGCTGTTGTCTTTCAAAACATTTGTCATCCAAACTAATCAAGCAGAGGCAGCTACATTCATTAACTCGCCTCAGTTCATGCCCACTTGTCTGCAGACTTCATGCTCCATTATTGTTATGGGATAGCTCAGTGACATTTGGCTACTGCTCTGAATATTCATAATGCTCAGAGTGCACTGAATGATCAGCAGTCCTGACATGCTGAATGTACAAACACCAATTCTGACTGTGCTGAGAATTTGTGAATGAATTCCAGGGAATGAATCACGTGGGATCTACTCTTGGAAGCTGTTAACAGTGATGGGTACTTCGCATAAGTCATGATTTTTCTTACAGCTTTATTTTGTCCTTTTTTTTAAGGGACAGTTCACCCACAAATCACATATGATACTGTGTACATTTTGAGCCATCCCTCATTTATTTTCACTTAGTAGCATTATATTTTGATCCACCATGCAATACCATCTGGAAAGCATGACAATGATCCCAAACACACTGTCAATGCAGGAAAACCATGCCTGGATACAAAACACAATGGAACACTATCAGTCATGGATTAGCCTCCCCAGAGTCCGGACCTCGACACTATTGAAGCAGTGTGGGATCATCGTGACAGAGAACAGAAAAAAAAAAGGCAGCCAACATCCAGAGAAGAGCTCTGAATGTCCTTCAAGAAGCCTGGAGAACTATTCTTGAAGGCCACTTAAAGACATGACAAGAAAGCGTGACTGAGAGTTCAGAATGTGTCGAAGAATAAAGGTGGTCACACCAAATATTGACTTTCAAGCTTGTTTGTACAAACTCTGTCTCTGCCTTATATACTGTATTTCCATGGTTGTTTGCACATTCAATAAATCACTGCACCTATTTCCCATTTTCTTAGTAAAATATAAAGAAAAGAGGGTGGCTCGAGACTTTTGCACAGGACTGTAAATTTCTCTGACCTGTTCCGTTATTTATGCACCTATATGGTTTTGTTTTGAGTTTCTCAGTTTTTGAGATATTGACTGTAGAAATATCTGCTTCCCCTTGAATTTAATGGAACTAAATGGACTTGCCTTGTGGTGCTCAAAGCACCACAGAATACATTTTAAAAGCTCAGCAGCAATGTCTCTCTCCAGAAATCATGACCCAGTTACTCAAAAAAATTCACAAACCTTGTTGTGAGTAGTTTCATGTAGTTCTACTTCTCCCAAATGACATCTGCCAACTGTATCATTCTACAGAAGGAAACCTGCATCTACCTGTGATGAGAGCTTGTTACACTGCCACAGGATGTAAAAATTAATGGTTTTTTTGCTTTCCTTAATGTTATTCGTCCTCCAAGTCACCATCTTACACAGCAACCTGCTCAGTGGTTTAGGGATTTAGCAGCAACCATTAACTTGTGGCTAAAACCAAAACTTTGTGAGACATGCTTAAAGGAGTAACTCAACATTTTGGCTTGTGAGCAGTTTTCAAGCAAAAGTCTGACTTGATATGAGCAAATAACATCTATTATCTTTGCATTATGAAAAATGTTTATGTGACCTCAAAATAAATCTCCTGAATCGCTGAGTGACTATAACAATAGTTAATTATCTTTTTTTTTTGTAAACATACTTGAATGCCAACACTTAGTTTGTTTGGGGGTTTTTTTGTCTCCACACACATTAAACTAAAGCATGACTTTCTGGGTGCAATCAGGGTGTAAAGCTGTAGTTCACATTTTCAAAAACAAAAGTAGAGAGGAGGTGCTTGTCAGTCCAGACGTCTCTCAGCAGAGGACTTGCTAAACACAGCAGAAATTCAGAGGTGGGCGGGATGCTGGTAAACAACAACAGTCTCCCTCTCCTCTTGTAGTGAAGATGAAAGTAAGTGTCTCTGTCAAAATAAGGGAAGAGAGTCTGACGCTTTTCTTAGTAATGATAACTGCAGGCAAGATGTAAAAGATTAATGAGTAGGCTCTGTCAGGAATGAATCAGTCAAGATAAGCTCATCACAGGCAGAATCAGTCACTTGCCTTCTTTCTTTTCCTGCTTTTTTAAAATCATGCTACCTTGTCTCTCTTTCTCTCAGCCTGTCATTAACAGACTCAACACTGAATGCGATCTTTGTGGCTAATATAAAGAAGCTACTTTCAGCAGGTAGCTTGTCTGATTTGGCAGATTATTACACCGGGCGCCCTTCCTGACGCAGCCCCAAAAGGATTTGTGTCTCCCCCCAAGACCACACCACGGATCTTTATTTACTAGGCCAGTACACTATGAAGCCTCTGCCATGCAAAATATAGTCAAGATTTCATTATGTAACCTTACATGCAATCATAGTGATTGGTGTTATCCTGCAAAGTGACAGACAGTGAAAGGTCAACCACAAAAAGTCCCAGACAGCATGCGGTACTAAAAAGCTGCCATGACCTTCAGAATTCTGGGAAGAGGAGTGCAGCGTTATGATGTGGCGGTAATTGAAACACGGGGCCATGATTAGCGGAAGCATTTATTTCTGGCTTCACTGCAGCGAAAGGTCGCCAAAAAAGCCAGGGTTATTCATTTTGATCTGAGGCCTTGCAAGGCTACAACGAAATGTATAATGTATATCACAGGTGGAACAGACTGCAAGAAGAAAATGAAATAAAGTAGTCAAAGTCTGAGATTTTTGAGAAATAAAAGGTTTAATTGAGTGAAATTGTTAAACATGCTTTAACTTGGAAATTGTGGGAAATCGTTTTTGACCTTTCATGGAACTAAAGTTTACGTGATCAATAGTTCATAGCTTGAGATAATCAACTTCCTGTGCTGCCTGATGGTTTTAAATGTGTTCACTACTCCAGAGGCATAGCCTTAAGTAAGGTTAAGTCAAGTTATTCTACAGTCAGTGTAGTTTTTTTTTTTTTGGCTGGATTAAAAACTTTGCAACCAAAACCCTTCTCATGTCTAAGAAGGAGAAAGATAAAACCATGAAACAAAATTATTCACATTTATTTAAAAAAAAAAAAAAAGTTACTTTTTATGTGTTAATGTTGAATAATTTTATTTGTCTGTTTATGTGTAAAATTTATTGCTCTGGGAAATCATTGCTTTTAAAACTTAACTTAAAAACGCTGCCTTATCTCATTTATTTCAACAGTGATTCCTGTTTATTTAAAATATTTCATTTGTTTTTTTATGTTTTATGGTACACATCTTAAAAAAGCTTCTTGTTGTTGTTTCTTTTTTTTTTTTTTTGTAATGGCCTGTTTTAAATTTTCTAGTCATAAAGAATAGAAACCTGGGAAGCAGCTAGCCTTAGTGATAGCTTACAGTATCACTAACAGCCAGTGGTTAATTTGGCGATGCAATTAAAAATATATATAAAAACACCTGTAGTCACAGTATATACTGGAGGGAACACCTTCCCTTCAATATCGCAGCATAAACAAAATAAAGTCAAACATTTTTTTATTGTGCTCAACAGTACCATACCATTAAGTGCTACCAGTTCTATTCTCATTGGTTGTAGCAGTTCTCTGGATGCTTCTCTACCCCAGAAGTAGCCATTGCTTGACTGTTATGGGTAGGCATAATCAGTATCAAATACTGCACCTTCTCTATATTTTCTCAGCTTCTACATATGAAATATGAAGGTTTGTTGTTGTTGAATACATAACTGTGGCCTGGACACAAACATATACACAACTAAACACTATATGCAACTAAATTGTACATTTTTGAGCCTAAAAAAAGTACTGTTTATTATTATTATTATTATTATTTCTTAACAAAAGCACTCTATGTACAAATCAAAGCATAGATGAGTTGAACTCCAACAGAAGGCTGGTTTGCTCTATTGCTGCTGACACCCGGGGTAATTGCCCTGCTCCACTGCTGAAATGTCATAGCTGCTTTTATCCCAGGTGGGCTATTCTATCAACTAATAAATGCCATTACCCCTCTCTCAGCACCAAAGCACCATAACATACTATGACACACCACTCATAAAAATCAGCAAATGACACACACCTCAGAGGAGATGTAATTACTCATCAAGCACTAAGCAATGATCAAGATCTAATTTACTGGATGCTAATATGGGGACTAAGTTCAATGTCTTTCAGAGGGATTAACCGTTTACCACTGTTCTGTCAATTCGTGGTTTCATTATAATCAAATCAGATTTTTTGTTTTCACTGACGAATATTTTAGAATAGAAAAACATTTCTGCCACGAATCTTTACAGAGTAGATTTCTATGTGTTTCAACAAAAATAACAGCTGCAGAATAAAGAGCAGTAATCTGGGAGTCACTTTACTGTAAAACATCACGATTTCCTTCCATGCCGACAAACTGTCTCCACTGCCGCTCATTTCGCTTTAATTTCAGCCAGCAATTACCAGAGACCTTATCTCATTTATATGGTAATAACACCTTTTGATGTGAGCTCTGGCAGCACAGATCAGAGCTAAGCAGGGTTGGCCTTTTGCGGCTGGGGCTTGTTCATTTCGTACTCCTGGCTGACTGCACTGACCAGCAAAGAGGGGTCAGTGTCTGAGGGGGCTCAAGCCGCAGCTCCGGCTTTTGTGGATCGAAAATTTAATTTAGTGTGACATATTGTTGGTAGCGCTTAAAGAGTTAACATGTCGTCCTTTGTTTTGAGACACACGCACAAGGGGTAGTTTGACCTTCAGCTGTGTTTATGAGCAGCAGAGGTGTTGCTGTTCATTATGCTGTCAACCTGCATCAGCAATCGCAGAATAACAGAACAAATATGACTGACATTAAACATCAACTGAAACATGCTATTTGTAATGCCTCCCCACTGTGTGGATGTTTGCACATACCAGATTTCAAACTAATATTAGCAGCTTCCCAGTACAAGTATTGTGGAAAAGGCTGCCTAAAAGGAACTGTCATGCTGGCCCTTTAAGGGGGGGGCGGAGCTTAGACCACCAGTGTGCAGCATGCAGACAAGGAATGGCAGAGAGGGGAGAGGAGCTGAACCAGAGTTTACAGTCTGAAGTTGGTGGAATTATTTGTTGTTTAGAGTTTGCTAGCCACCCCAGTTTGAGTTGTGTGCGTGAAAATACAAGTGATGTTAACAGTAAATGACCTAGTTTATTTATCAAAATATACATGTTTCACCCTTAATTGATATCATGCTCTGTTCGCATGCACATTTAGTAAGTGCTATCTACGTGAGTTCCGTGTGTTGTACCTTTGTAAACCTAGTGTATTGAGAAACATTAATGTTGCAGTCATGAAGAGTGTCATTGTGATAGTATTTCAGTTATTTTGGCATTATTTAGACACTGTTGTCACATTATTTGTTATCTGTTTTAGAACCACACACATCCAGTTCCTGTACCGTAAAGAATAAGCAGTAAATTCACGTTACTGAACCCACGGGAGTGCGACTCTACTCTTTTCTGGAGTTCTAACCGGACTCACCACAGTGATCCAACCCCTCCAACCAGCCCAAGATAAAACCTATTTTACAGTGGTCCTTCGAGCCGGATAAGCGGATTGCTGTTTAAGGATGCAAAACCCAGAGTCAACAGCAATGGACACTCCACCCAGACGGCGAATGTCAGTGCCTTCCTACCTGTCAGATTATGACCTAAGTGGACCGGGAGCTCAGAGTAAATTCCGGACAGCAGCTACAGCTACAGGGGGAGTTTTAGGGGAGCATAGGGCATCAGCGCGTCCACCCACCAGATCTCCATCACCACCGATTAGCCAGAGCTTTGACCCGATGAACTTGAGGGATGGTGAGGAGCAAGAACAGGAGCTTAGCCAATCTATGGAGCAAGCCAGCGGGGAGCAGCAGACCGACCAAGTTCCAGGGGTTAGGGCTGCTCTCGAAGAGATGCGCCAAGAAAACGCTGAGCTCCGTAAACAGTTCCAGAGCCTGATGGTTGCTTTACAGTCACCACCAGCAGCCTACCAGCCTCTATTTCCACCTCTTCCACCTCAAAATGTATACAGTGGCGGTTACAGTGGCGGTTATGGACACTACCAACTCCCAACTGATACGCCAATGTACCAGCAGCAACAATATCCAACGCTCCGCTCCCAAGGAAGCCTGCCACAAGATTCCTCTCAATTCAGAGTTTCCCAACCGTCCAGAGATCTGCACTATAACCCGTATTATGCAACCACACCACAGCAGACTGCACTTCCTCATGCAAGCAGAGATTCTTCATTTCTCCAAGCACCCTGCTTTAATGAGCCACAGAGAGAGACCACATACCGGGGACCAAAGCCCACCATCCCCTCCTTTACAGCGCCAGACCCCAGAGAGTTTGCCCGCATGAAGATTGCCTTAGAGAATCTATTACCGGCAGATGCCACTGAAAGATACAAGTATCAGATCCTCACAGATCATCTCAAATGCGAAGAAGCTTCACTTGTAGCAGACTCCTATTGCAACTCAAGGCAACCTTATAGAGATACAATGACAGCTCTCACCAAGATGTTTGGGCAGCCCCACAAGCTTGCCGTGCAACGGATCACAGAGTTAATGGACGGTCCAAATCTACGCAGCGGTGACACCAAGAGCTTTCGTCTGTTTGCCCTCAATGTGCGGTCATTGGTAGGCATGTTAGACCAACTGGGACAAAGAGGCCATGTAGAGTTAGTCTGTGGCTCTCATGTCTCAAGGCTCTTAAGTAAACTCCCCTATGACCTCAAAACCAGCTTTAAGAGGTTCATCCACCCCCTGAGAGTGGCCATCCCCACTCTCATAGACTTTGCGGATTGGCTAGAATACGAGCTAGAAGTTCAGGAAGACAGCATGAAGCCCCCCAAGAGAGAGGAGACATTTAACAAGAAGTCTGATACCAAGCGCACTCCTAAGCCCCCAAGTAAGACTGCTACTATCCTCCTGGGCACGGAGAAGGTTTTAGGATCCAGCAGTGCAGCATCACCATCTGCATCTGAGCATCCTCCCAACACATCTAAGAGAGCAGAGAAGGTAATGGCTTACTGTCCCTATTGTGATAATGACAAGCACTTTCTGAACAACTGTTCCAACTTTAAGAACCTGAGCAAGGAACAGAAGGTGACATGGATTAAAGCCAATAATAAGTGTTGGCGTTGTGGACGTAATCACCAAGCTGCAAAGTGTACACTTAAAGCTCCCTGCAAGATCTGTGGCAGAAGACATCTGTTAGTGCTGCACGAGGTGAATGAAAGGGTAGAGGAGGAACAAGCATCAGCTCCACCTTCAACAGAAAGTTGCCTCATTAACACTGCCAACAAAGTCATGTACGTCAATCGTCCAGTCTACAACTGCAAGGTGCTCCTGAAGATCAGTAAAGTACGCCTGAGGAATGGTGACAAGTCACTCGAGACGTATGCTGTCCTAGACGATGGTTCGGAACGAACAATACTGCTCCAGTCAGCTGCCAAACAGTTGGGCCTTACAGGATGTAAAGAGGTATTAGCTCTCCGTACTGTCAGACAAGAAGTGGAGCAGCTCCATGGGGCGGCCGTGTCTTTCACGATTTCTCCAACAGCCAATCCTGACAAGATGTACACCATCCAGAATGCCTTTACAGCCGAGCAACTGAGTTTAGCAGAGCATTCCCATCCAGTTGTCTCACTCCAGCAGAAGTATAAACATCTCGCAGGATTGCCCCTCCCTCTTCTAAACAGAGTCCGTCCCATGTTACTGATTGGTGCCGACTATACGCACCTCATTACACCCATAGAGCCAGTCAGACTAGGACCACCTGGTGGGCCAGCAGCTGTGAAAACGCTTCTTGGATGGACGCTACAGGGACCAGCTCAGGCTATTGAGTCCATCACTAATGTAAGTCACTGTCTCTTCACATCTGCACCATCACCCACAGAGCTGTTCTCATGTGTGGAGAAGTTATGGCAGATGGATGTTGTCCCTTACCGCAGCGAGAAGTTGGCCACTAGGTCACGGCAAGACCAAGACGCCATCAGGCTCCTGCAAGAACAGACCATGAGAGTCAATGTCAGTGGCATTGAGCGTTATGCCACACCCCTTCTTCGAATCAAGAACATGCCCCTCTTGAAAACCACTCCAGAAGCAGTGTTGCCTCTCCTGAGAGGCACAGAGAAGCGCCTAGCCAAATCACCCGAACAAGCGGTTGCCTATCAGAAGGAGATTGAGAAGCTTGTAGAAGCTGGCTATGTAGTGAAACTGGTGGAGCACCAATGGAAGACCAGCACCGAAGCTTGGTACATACCCCACCATATGGTTCAACATAATGGGAAGAACCGAATAGTGTACAACTGCTCATTCCAATACCAAGGCTACAACCTGAACCAACTCCTTCTACCAGGTCCCACCCTCGGCCCTGCCTTGCTGGCGGTGCTGCTGCGCTTCAGGGAGCATGCCGTAGCCTTCAGCAGTGACATCCGTGGCATGTTCCACCAAGTGAGGCTCCTACCTGCAGACCGCCCCCTGTTGCGGTTTGTATGGCGGGACATGAGACGAGACAAACCCCCTGATGTCTACGAGTGGCAGGTACTTCCCTTTGGAACTACCTGCAGCCCTTGTTGTGCAACGTTCGCGTTGCAGAAGCACATCATGGACCACAGCAAACCAGGAGAAGATGTGCATGTTGCCATTAACAAGTCCTTCTATGTGGACAACTGCTTACAGAGTCTCACATGTCCAGCAGCCGCCAGGGCACTTGTTGACAAACTGCGCCACCTTCTGGCTGATGGAGGATTTGAGCTCAGGCAGTGGGCAAGTAACAACCCAGATGTCATCCACCATCTCCCTCCAGACCTCAGGTCATCCAGCTGCGAGTTGTGGCTCAGTCAAGGTCAGTCCGATATCCAAGAGCCAGCCCTCGGACTACACTGGAATTGTAAGTCTGACACCCTCACCTACAAACACAGACACATTGATTGCTCAGTGGCAACCATGAGGAACATCTACAGAGTTTTAGCCAGCCAGTATGACCCTCTTGGCTACATAGTGCCTTATACCACCCGAGCCAAGGTTATTGTGCGCCACCTGTGGGAGAAAAAGAGGGATTGGGATGACCCGCAGCTCCCTGAAGAGCTGCTGCAGAAGTGGCATGCATGGGAAGCAGAGTTGGCGCAGCTGCACAAGATAACACTGCCTAGGTGCTACACCAGTCCCAGCCTGGACCAACCCAACTGTAAGAGAGATATCCATGTATTCTGTGATGCCTCCGAACAGGCATATGGATCAGTGGCCTATCTGAGGACAGAGAGTCCAGAGGGAGAAGTTGAAGTCGCCTTCCTTGCAGCCCGGTCTCGTGTTGCCCCAAAGAAGCAACAATCTGTTCCTCGGTTAGAGTTGTGTGCTGCTCTAACAGGTGCTCAGCTCTACAAGGTCATCAGCACCGAGTTGACCCTTTCCATACGCAGCTGTATCTTATGGTCTGACTCAGCCACAGTCCTAACCTGGTTAGGTTCAGATTCCTGTAGATACAAGGTCTTCGTGGGCACTCGTGTGGCGGAAATACAAGAGCTAACGGAAGCTGCTACATGGAGATATGTGCCATCACGAGATAACCCAGCAGATGACATCACTCGCGGCCTCACTATCCAAGACATCACCAAAGGCAGTAGATGGACGGATGGACCTGAATTCCTGAAACTGGCTCCAAGTGACTGGCCTGATCTACCACCCCCACTCCAGAGTGATCCTGATGGTGAGCTGAAACGACAGGTTGTTTGTCTAACTGTGTCCAGCTCTAGTGTTCCGGATCCACACCAATACCAGACTTGGGACAGCTTCTTAGAGGCCACTGCACATCAGCTTCACAGGGCTGCTGACCACAACCACCCTCTTACTGCTGATTCCTACGCTGCTGCTGAGCTAGAAGCTCTACAACACGCCCAAAGAGAGTCATTCCCAGAGGAAATCACCCAGTTAAAGGCAGGCAAACCCATTGCCAAATCCAGTCGCCTTCTTCTACTTGCACCGGAGTTTGATGAGAGAACAGGGCTCATCAGAGTAGGAGGCCGTTTACGCCGCAATCCCGACCTGGCTGTAGATGAAGTCCACCCCATTGTTCTGGACCCCCGACACGCACTGACCCAACTCATTATACAGGATCATGATGGGAAGCTCCAGCATCCCGGGCCAGAAAGGGTGTTTGCTGAGATCAGGAGAAGATACTGGGTGTTACGTGGCCGTGAAGCAGTACGCCGCCATCAAAGATCCTGTGTTGAGTGCAAGAGGTGGAAAGGTCACCCCAATCCACCCAGGATGGCAGACCTCCCTCCAGCCAGACTGCGCCTGTTCAAGCCGGCATTCTATTCCACAGGTGTGGATTGCTTTGGGCCATATACCATCAGAATCCGACGCAGTAACGAGAAACGGTGGGGGATATTGTTTAAATGCTTAACCACCAGGGCAGTCCACCTTGACTTGATCCCCAGTATGGACACAGACGCATTTTTAATGGCTCTGAGACGCTTTATAGCCAGGCGTGGCAAACCCAAAGAGATTCTCTGTGACCAGGGGACAAACTTCCGAGGAGGAGAACGTGAGCTGCAGGAGGCATTTCAACAACTTCACCCTAACCTCAAAGAGCAACTAGCTTGCCAACAAATCAAGTTTGCCTTCAATCCTCCTGGATCCCCACACTTCGGAGGTTGCTGGGAGCGGGAAATCCGCTCGCTAAAGACTGCTCTTCAAGTCGTCATTGGAGCCCAAACCATCACTGAGGAGGTGTTTCGCACAGTTCTGATTGAAATTGAGGGGATACTCAATTCAAAACCCCTGGGCTACACTTCATCTGAGGTAGCAGATCCTGACCCTGTTACCCCCAACTATCTCCTCATGGGGCGGCGGGATGCCTCGTTGCCGCAAGTCATCTATGATGGCCCAGATATTCTTGGGCGGCGAAGATGGAGACACAGCCAAATTCTAGCTGACCATTTCTGGCGAACTTTCCTGAGGCATTACCTGCCAGGACTCCAAGCCCGCCAGAAGTGGCAGACAGAATCAGCCAATCTACAAATAGGAGATGTTGTCATGATAGTGGACAACCAGCTCCCGCGGGCCCTTTGGCCTGTGGGGAAAGTCTCCCAAGTTTTTTTTGGATCAGATACCCGGATCAGATCAGCTGAAGTGACTGTAAAGGGAAGAACCTACGTGCGACCCGTGGCACGACTTGTCAGCCTACCCACCTTGCCAAAGGATGATTGATCGCCCTCCCCTTTACTCAGCCTTTTCTTGGTTGTTCGTATTCACAGGCGAATACGGGGGCGGCTGTGGAAAAGGCTGCCTAAAAGGAACTGTCATGCTGGCCCTTTAAGGGGGGGGCGGAGCTTAGACCACCAGTGTGCAGCATGCAGACAAGGAATGGCAGAGAGGGGAGAGGAGCTGAACCAGAGTTTACAGTCTGAAGTTGGTGGAATTATTTGTTGTTTAGAGTTTGCTAGCCACCCCAGTTTGAGTTGTGTGCGTGAAAATACAAGTAAGTGATGTTAACAGTAAATGACCTAGTTTATTTATCAAAATATACATGTTTCACCCTTAATTGATATCATGCTCTGTTCGCATGCACATTTAGTAAGTGCTATCTACGTGAGTTCCGTGTGTTGTACCTTTGTAAACCTAGTGTATTGAGAAACATTAATGTTGCAGTCATGAAGAGTGTCATTGTGATAGTATTTCAGTTATTTTGGCATTATTTAGACACTGTTGTCACATTATTTGTTATCTGTTTTAGAACCACACACATCCAGTTCCTGTACCGTAAAGAATAAGCAGTAAATTCACGTTACTGAACCCACGGGAGTGCGACTCTACTCTTTTCTGGAGTTCTAACCGGACTCACCACAGTGATCCAACCCCTCCAACCAGCCCAAGATAAAACCTATTTTACAAGTATGCTTCTCAGCAATCAAACTCTTTATTGGAGCCAGTGTATTTGACATATGACAGTATAACGCTAGTATAAAAGGTAACATTTGGTGAGTGAATCTAATCATCATGATCAACTTAAATTTTAATAGATGTCTGCTATCCTTGATGTATCCTAAAACTGAAATGAACATCACAGCCTGTCCACCATACTGCGTTACAGTAAATTTAAACACACTAACAATATGGTATATTGCTGACATTTGTTGAGCTGTCGCAAAAGTTGCGTTTGAAATGACCTCCCACTTACTCGTCTTCTGTAGCACTACAGATTCTGAAGAACCACAACTGTAACTTCATATATATCTGCACCATGAACGCATCACAGGGATGAGAAGACAAACATATGCTGAAGGTGTACGCGGCTGTGGATTGTCATTATTTTCTTATTACTACGCAAATATCTCCGTGCCATCACTGGAAGCAACACCAGGCTGAAGCACACAAAAATTAATTCAGTGACATCAATATGCTTTAACCTGCCTTCCAGATTTAATTGCTCATTAATTGAAGACAATATGCACCTGCTCATAACAGTCAAAAAAAAGTTCATCATGGAATGCTTTTCACCATCACTGAGCTGCATCCTGGCTAAATTGCACATCTGAGGAACATCCTAGAGATTTTGCTTAAATATTATTTGTGTAAAAAGTATGCAAGCTTTTCTGTCTTTTTTTTAAATATACTGTCTTGTTGCCTGTCTGAGCACCTGCTCTTTTCGATGCAGTTAAAAGGACTACAGTAATAGTGATGTTAGCTAACAAGCAACATCTGAATTGAGATTTAATGATATTGCTTGAAAATACCTTTGTGCTTGCTTTCCAAATGTAAAATCTCAGTAGTTAACTAAAGGTTATATTAGAATAATATGATAAAAATCCTAAACCAACAGTTTTCCTTGTCGTAGTTATAAGAATAATACATTTTTAATGTGCAGTACAAACACAATGTTTTTAATGTAGCTTTAACCCAATATTTAATCTATTATAACACATTTTATGTTCTCAAAGAACCAAGTTAGTTAGCTGTGTTTTTAAAACTGGACAAATAAGAAGACCTTTTTTTACCTCTTCCTAAGGAACTAAATAGCATGAAGATGTGCAACTCTGAAGTGCTAACTCTGCTGTGGCAGCACTTGTTACCACACCAGGCAGCAGTCTAAGTAGCTGTACCAATAAAAGCCTGCTCCACCCTGCAACCCACAGGACCCCACGGATCTGCTGCAGTAAAACAGGGCAGCACAGCTTTGAAAATGGTCAGTTGCTTATAGCGTTAGAAAGGGAGAAAAAATGTAATACCTCTTAGCGAGCATTTGTATGAGGTTTTTAGTTATACTGAGCACCCTGCTTGCGTGTGTGTGTGTGTGTGTGTGTGTGTGTGTGTGTGTGTGTGTGTGTGTGTGTGTGTGTGTGTGTGTGTGTGTGTGTGTGTGTGTGTGTGTGTGTGTGTTTTGGCAAATACTGGGAAAGACTCTTTCGTTTTTGCCCAGAATGGATTAACAGACACTTGGCAGGATAAGCCACTCCACATTCAAGATGTGATTTGAATATTGACCTGCAGCATGATATCCATGTCAGACTGTAAGAGCTGCTAGTAACAGGAGGTCAGCCAGAGGTTAAAGAAAAACTGTGAGCCACACCATGAAATATAGGATATGAGAGTAATGACGTATCCTAAATGACTCCAAAAACTAAACATAGTTTGTCCAGTCTGGAAACTCTAAAGTTAAAGGAGTTCATTGAATGGAGAAAATATAAATTATGTCCCCATCTGCTCTGTTTTTGTTACAAGAGACCATTTTTTTTCCTGGCCTGAAGTGGCTGCCATGTGCTCTGGTACAAACTCTGGCTGCACTGGGTTTGATCTTTTTCCTTCAGTGAATCTGACCCACCTTCTACACAGCAGTATGAGGACATTAATGAGAAGCACAGTATTGATTTTCTATGAAAACACTACACTGCTTTGTTGCATTTCCTTAACCTTGGATTCCCTGAACTCAGAGCTGCCCAATTCAATTTTTCTCAGTTGGCTTTTCATCTCTCTCTCTCTCTCTCTCTCTCTCTCTCTCTCTCTCTCTCTCTCTCTCTCAAGGGAAAATTTCATTAACCCTTTTTTCCAGTGGTTGGCATCTGCTGTCCCACCCATAGTTTAGTTAGGGGCAAAAAAGAAAATATGGCTAAAGTCAACTTAGCTTTTCCAAACAAGATTCTGTCAATACTCAGAGGGATGTGAAAACATTAAATTTACATGTACAGTTCCGACAGCTTCCAAAATATGACTTTTACGTGACAGATCTGCACTGTCACTTCTCAGCAACTCCTGAATCCAGAGCTTGTGGAGAGCAGACTCCCACTCACAGATGAGCGTCAACAGCCTGTGTTTCATGCTGCGTTTTAAGCTCATTTGGGCTCAACAGTCTTGGCAGGTCAAAGCAGAGCTGTAAGCACCATCAGACTTGTCACTGAACTGAGCTTTAGGATGCTGGTGGTCTGTTTAACAGGCGTAACATTTATCCTCTGTCAGCTGGCAGGTGGTTGAACCAACACTGTGCCTCTGGATGGAGTTCAAAGTTAAGTCTTGCAACCTGTTTGACTTGTGTCACTGAGAGGCCCATTGTTACATCAGCTGTGATAGATTTTTTTAAAATTGTGCATTGAGGAAGCTTCAGTGTGTCGTAGATATGACACATTCAATGAAATTTGATTCTACATTCTACCTGAAATTTCCAAGGCTGTCAGAAGAGAGTGGTCAATACAGGAGTTTCATACTTATAGTCCAGGCTACAGGGCTGCAAGTCTCCAGCCTCCTGCCCAGTGTGTAAACTCCTGATGTAAACTAGGTCGGTGCAGAGAGAGAGAGCGTGAGCGAGAGAGATGCTGCTGGGAGCACTGAATAATTCAGCCTAGTCCACTGAGCTCTGGTAACACAAGCAGAACAACAGCAGCGTACGGGCTCTGTGCAAAACAGCCGGACAACTAAATCGCTTCATGTGGACAATGCACTGCAGCCTGTGTGGAGTCACTTAGATTCACTTGTGTGTGTGCGCAAAGGCTCAAAAGTGGTTTTTTTCCTATAAAATCATACTTGACTTTTTAATGTTACAAACACATGCTCAATATTTACAGTCTAATTAGTGGGCATCCAAAGCCTTCCTCCAGATTTTTAGACAAGAAAAGGGTAAAAAAGTGAAGAAAAGCTGAAATGTCCTCCTCCGTGACCCTCATCTAAACCCCAGCATAAGGCTTTGATCAGCATAACCTGCCATATGTCAGAGTATGTTTACTGCACTCCTATTATATGCAGAGGTTGTTAACTTTTACAACCTCTTTTGAATGATGAGGGAAGTGCATACGTCTTCACAAAAACTGTTGAGGAAATCTCCTTTTTTTTTTTCATCACTGACTTTCTGCCGTGTCTGCCAGATCCGAGTGAATTAGATGTGGATGCAGACGTGCTCATAAATCTTACAAACACTGAGGTAACGTGTTTCAGACTTGCTTACCAGGTGTAATTTGTCAAGAATGGGTAACTCTGTTCTACACAGAGCATGCGCCATTCCACCTCAGTAGCGTGCTACAGCCGATAGGGCTCAATGTTCAGTGTGGCATCTCTACATCAGGCCATAGTAGAGATGTTACTGAGACTAAGACAAGACAATCCAAGGGACTGCGCTACAAGGGACTGCAAATAGCAAGATTCAAATAAAAAAAAAGCTGGAACTATGCATAGTTATGTATAAATTCTCAAGTTCTCTTTGTGGCATGAGCTAATCAGGAAGTCAGTAAGTAGGTAAATCCCTATGATCATCACAAAACACTAACTGTAGGGAAAACAGGGCTTATGATGCTGCAGTGACAGTAAGGTCTTATCACTGACTTTAACTGCATGCTAATTAGGGGAAACTTTCAGCCAACAATGATGCTCTAATCTTGACTAAATTCCCTCCAATGAGTCTGATCTGTAAGCACAGCACAGCTGAGGGAGCGGAGAAGAGTATCACTCTGATAAACAAGGAATTACCTCAATACGTTTCCATGCTGCTACCTGGTAGTGAAGCTTTACAGTAAATGTGATGATGTCAGAAAGTAATGCAGATAAATTACTTTTTTCTTTTGCTTTCTTTGCACTGAAGTGAGGTAAAATGATCAGGTTCTAACTTGATTCACAGCTCAGATTTCTCAAATGTTGAAGATTGTCTTCTTCTGCTTCTTCTTCTTCGTCTTCCAGCTGCTTGCAGATCATTTTCTTCCATCTCACCCTATCCTTAGCATCCTCCTCTGTCACACCAACTCTCTGCATGTCTTCCTTCACTACATTCCGGAATCTTCTTTATGGTCTTCCTCTTTTTCTACTGCCTGGCAGCCCCCATATTCAACATCCTTTGTCCAATAAACCCAGCCATGGGTGGGCCACAAGCCAGTGTACTCCCAGCCCCAAGCCCAACAAAATGGGTAGGGTTGCATCAGGAAGGGCATCCGGCATAAAATCTTGGCTTTGGAATTAATGTTAGGCCACTACTTTTCAATAGGTTGTCTTTATAGTCAGCACCAGGACAGACAAACATAACCTTTAACCTGTATTTTACACCTCCTCATCCCCCTGTGTGTGTGTGTGTGTGTGTGTGTGTGTGTGTGTGTGTGTGTGTGTGTGTGTGTGTGTGTGGTGTGTGTGTGTGTGTGTGTGTGTGTGAGTGCGTATGTTTATAATACCTTGTGGGGACAATTTTCCTGACATATACTACGTTGTGGGGACCAATTGCTCCTTGTGGGGACTGGAACCTTGTCCCCACAAGGGGAAACCCTGTTTTTGGGTCAGGGGTCAGAGTTAGGGCTAAGGTATTGAGTATTGAATTGAGTTTAGGTTAGGGTTAGGGTTAGGTATGTGATGGTTAGGGTTAGGAAAAGGGTAAAGGTAAGGTTTAGGCTGTAGAAATGAATGGAAGTCAATGGAAATTCCCCACAAAGATAGAAAAACACACTTGTTACCACACCAGGCAGCAGTCTAAGTAGCTGTACCAATAAAAGCCTGCTCCACCCTGCAACCCACAGGACCCCACGGATCTGCTGCAGTAACACAGGGCAGCACAGCTTTGAAAATGGTCAGCTGCTTATAGCGTTAGAAAGGGAGAAAAAATGTAATGCCTCTTAGCGAGCATTTGTATGAGGTTTTTAGTTATACTGAGCACCCTGCTTGCGTGTGTGTGTGTGTGTGTGTGTGTGTGTGTGTGTGTGTGTGTGTGTGTGTGTGTGTGTGTGTGTGTGTGTGTGTGTGTGTGTGTGTTTTGTGGTTTGAGAAAGGCTAAATTAGTGATATATATACACCATGTGCACAATCTGCCATCCAGTTTGTGGAGGGAGCTTTGGAAAGTCCAAAATGAGTATTAATTCCTGAAAATTCAGTAAATCTGCTTCACTACAACAGTCTGATTGCTTTGTTCAGATGTGATTAGGACAGATGTTGAACCATGATCCCACCATTGAACACAACTGTGGGATCATGGTTCAATTGATGCTAAACTCTGATGGGTGGTGGGAGTTCGTGGTTTTGCAAGTTTAGGTATAATCCCATGCTGTAATTGTTTAAAGAGGAAAAAACTTCTTTATTCTTTATTAGTATAGATAGAAGAAACTCAGAGGAGAGAAGAGGCTGAATGAGAAAATGTGTTTTGGGGGCTTAAAAAGCAAAGATTGTAATTTTTCATTTTCTTCTTCCTTTAATTTATTAAACTTTACTTAGATGTTAAAACTGAATTTAATTCCTCTTTCGGTTTACGTGAGAGTAGTATTAGTTTTTAATACACTTTATTGGAATAATACCTTTAAGGGCTATAAAATTAAACAGCAAGAGGCTGTTTATGCAGCGTAGTGTTGCATTAGATGAATCACAGTTTGAAGAAATTCGCTGCAGATGGGTGAAAGTTTCTTTGCAGGTGGCCCTTACAGGGATATCTGAAGTGTGCATGATAATGGAGCTGAGTTACCTCCACCGCCTCCACACCCCCACCGCTACTCGCTCTGTGGCTCTCTGCTCAACACTCTCCCACACACTCCCTCCCGCTCCCTTTATACTCGAGTCTGGATCTTTTCTCCTCGCTCGTCCTCTTTGTCACATTGGCTCTGGACTGTCACAGAAATGGCTTCTGATCCAAACCCTTCTCCTGTTCTCTTCACTTACATAAATGCCACATAGTGTTGGAATACTGAACCATATTTTTAGAATGGCATAGACAGGGCCGATAATGATGCCAGCCATCAACAGTCCTATTATGTAACATAGACAGGGAGAGGCGGTTGCACATGCATGATTTTTTTTTTCAACAGCACACTATACTTTTTCTATATCTGGCAGGCTTTCTTGAGGACAGGTACAAGCCTTCACACACACAGTATAAACAGTGAGATGTGTTTCTGTGCAGTGCATCCATACTACACTGTTAAAAGTGATCTTTGAGCATCCCACCACATACTATGTTGTCTGGCAACTCTGCAACAAAGCCAAACATGGATGTTACTTGTGTGTTCAGGGTGTTCAGCTACCTGTAATGCTTTCTTATGACAGATCAATTAAAAACAAAGAATTTGTTTCATAGAAACTTTCAAAAGGTAACACAATCTGTCAAATATACAATCCACATACATTTTAAAGGACTCTGGGATCCAAAAAGGTCTGTGAAGAAGGCCTGTGGGCTTCTCCTGAGGCACAAAAGCTGTGACATATGTAGCTGTCTGGGTTTTATCAATTAATTAGTAAGGTTTTCAGTACCATGGACAGCATCAAATTGGTTTTGCTTCCACTACTGGACCTTCTGTACTTTTTCCTCTACCTTCAAAATGTTCTTGGAAGTGAAATACCTGGGGATGGAATCACATCAGCTTTCATATTCTCTCTGTTGTTTTGACAGAGAGTAAAAGAGAAAAGGCAGGAAATCACTGACAGAAACATATCAAGGTACTGTCCAGCAGCTGTTTTTGGCAGGGTGGAAACAGTGTCATAGCAATATAGCTCTTTTGGCATTCAAAAAGTGTTTACTGTTTACTGTTTAAAGAGTCATTAAAGCATTAATGAAGTAAGCACATGCTGATGAAACACACTGGCATAAAGCAAACTAAAACTTTAGGAATTTGGATTATCCCAGCATCATTATTCCAGCAAACTGGGACATGTATGAGGACAGAGAGATAGTGGTGAGGTGTGCAGTAGAAGTGGCAAATGGGTTCAAGGTGGGGGTGTTCTGGGCCCCTTCTTGTTTGTAGTGGTGATGGACAGGCTGAAAAATGAGTCAAGAACAGGCAAGTGTCTCCATGGACTATGGTGTTCACAGACAGCATTGTGATCTGTAGTGAGAGTAGGGAGCAGGTGGAAGAGAGCCTGGAGAGGTGGAGGTATGATCTGGAGAGTAGAGGAATAAAAGTCAGTAGAAGCAAGACAGAATACATGTGTGTGAAAGAGAGGGAGACAGGTGCAACAATGAAGCTGCAAGGAATAGAGATAGTGAAGGTAGATGAGTTTAAATACCTGGGGTCAACCATCCAAAGCAACAGCAAAAGGGGTGATGGAAAGAGTGGAGGCAGGGTGGAGTGGGTGAAGATGAGTATCAAGGGTGACAGAAGAAAAGCAGCAAGAGTGAAAGGGAAGGTTTGCAAGATAGTAGTGAGACCTGCTATGATGTATGGGAGTGATGAAAATGGATAAGATTAGAAATGAGTACATCAGAGGGACAGCTCAGGTTGAGCAGTTTGGAGACAAAGTTAGAGAGGCAAGGCTGAGATGGTTTGGACATGTGCAGAGGAGGGATAGTGGATACACTGGACAAAGGATGCTTAAGATGGAGCTGCCAGGCAGGAGGAAAACAGGAAGACCACAGAAAAGATTCATGGATATAGTGAAGGAAGACATACAGAGGGTTGGTGTGACAGAGGAGGATGCTAGAGATACGGTGAGATGGAGGCAGACGATCCACTGTGGGGAGTCCTAAAGGAGCAGCAGAAAGAAGAAGAAGACTGTTTCCAGCACACTGTTAAAAATGCACAAAGACAGGCAATGGGACCAATGAAACCATGAGTGGGTGTGCAGGGTGATATATTCTTTCCACAGAATAGTCAATCCAATAGAAAATAGACATTTGGAATAGGCAGAGAGAAAAAGCACTAAACAAAGAGGAGGTATTTAAAACCTGTGATCTGGGGGGGGCAAAACCAGCTTAGCACTAGCCTGGGAGCAAAAGGGTGAGTTAGAGGGGGGGGACTGTAATAAAAAAAACATGAGCAAGAGGTAAATTTAAAAGTGAATTAACAGCAATAAATACAAGATCCACTAAACAGAATGTAGGTCAAACAGAAGTTAATCAAACAAAACTGAAATTAACAGAGCTGACACTTTCAATGTGACACATTAGGGTGCTGACAAACAAACCAAGTTTAATGCAACAATTGATTGCTGTGTGTTTCTCTCCAAATGAAGTTTCTTACCTAGTAGGTAATTAGGAAGTGAGCAGATGCTGGTATTGAGCGCTCTGAGCGCCTTAGAGAGGCAGTAATTGTTTTCTGTTGATTACATGGCCTTTTGACAGAAAAATGGGTCACTGCAGTAGTGACCACTGACTTGCCGGAGAAGACCTCCGAGCACACAGTTACAGCAGTTAATTGTGGGGAAGTGAGAGGCTCTCCAAAGCTGATATCATATGCAGTGCTAATGAAAATGCTCAGCTGTAAATTGAACCAAAAGGTTTTACTTTTATCATGAAGTGAAACTTATGGAACTTATCAACCCAGCCATGCTTATTAAAGTCATCTTTTTTGCTGCTACAGACTTACTTGCTCTCATATGACCAATAGCTTGGTATTGATAATAATCTGGCATTCTTCCATTACTTGTGTAACTGTCACAATCGCATACTTTGACTTTAATGTATAGAGTTCTTTATTTTTGTCTTTATTTCCCCCTCATATCCTCGTGTTGGCCTCAGTGGCTCAGTGTTTGTTTTTTTTTGTTTAAATTAGTCCTGAACCAAGTCATCAATATTGTAACAGTTTAATATATTGTTTCTCTTACACAACTATAACTAAAAGCATATGAAACCCTATACAAGGACCTCTAAGTTTTTCTAATTATTCTTTTTAAAATGCAACATACAGTTAGCTCTTTGCGATTAGTAACTACATTTCCTTATGAAAAAAAAAATCTACATGGAAGAAACCCTAACTTGCTTTTATTGAATACTAGCGCCATCTGCTGGTTACAGTGTCAGCACTTCTCTACATCAGCAAGCAGTCCTCCCTTCCAGCGGCCTGTCACAACACTATGTTAAGGAGAATGTGTTAACTTAAAAGATTTGCAGGTTTGTCACAGCTTCATCTGCATGACGTACTTTTAACGCCATCACAAAAGCAAAAGCCTTAATTTACGTTTGCTAATCTAGCAGATTAAGAGCTCAAAGATAAATACAGATGCCCCCTGTTCTTTTACTACAGTTCAACTCCTCTTGGTTACACTGACTGTTGCCCTGACAACCTTATGTCACTGTGTAAGAGTTACAATATCCCTCTGTCTCAGCTGTGCTCATCTCCTCAGCTGATTACGTCTGCGTGAGCCTCAATGGCCCTTTTATCTGACTGCAGAAGATCCATCTTGGCTTTCACTGCCTGTAGAAAATCTGTAATGTGTCCATGACTTCATAGGGCATTATATTTCCTGCAGACTTACTGCTACACCCCTAAACTTAACCTTAAAGCACACCTTGGATTTATGTTATAGCAACTTGCTTTGGTTTTTTTCCACATAAGACAGGCATGTGCCCACAGTGCAACTATGTAAATGAACTGAGGTCCCACAACATGAGTAATACCTGCTCACCACACACATACGCACACATTTTCTTATCTAGCTTTGTGAGAACATTCAGTGGTGTAATAAGTTTACCAGCCCCTTAGACAAGACTTAACCATCCAGCTAAGCAGTGCATTTTGTTCAGTTGTTTGTGCTATATTTTAAACCTATTAAATTTGTCTTTCTTCCTATGACTGTAGGCTACAGAACACTAAAACCGTAAAAGTGCCTCTCAGTATTTTGCTTGTGTTAGAACTGTTGGAATGAGATCTCATATACACATGTGGATTATTTTCTTACTGAAGGAAGTCTGGATCTGATTATTCCAAACCAAGATCTGAAGTTATGAAAAAAAGGATTTTTTAATATTGTGATGATGAATCAGTTTCTAACACAGGACCTGGCTAAAGTAGGGTGTGGTCTTTTGGGTGTCTGTGGGGAATTACTAATCTAGTCATATTTTTTCAATTAAGGGGAAGGTCTGATTCAATGTGGTAAACATTTAGACATAACTTAAGCTAAGAAAAGACTTAATAAAACACTATATAATGTTGTGGTGTGTAGATCCTCTTGACCCTGCCATATTCATGTTTTTCTACCATGGAAAGAGGCCCAGGCAGTTTTACTGGAATGCCTATCAGCGGGCAGCTGGCTTGTTAAATACTCTCTAGAGAATTTTTTTATTTTACAGACATATGGCAGGTTTCTTTTTTGCTCAAACACAACAACAATGCTTTTATTTGTTGTCCTTCAAATGGAGCCACTGAGTCATAATCATTAACATTTTTCACATATGTCGTTCTGTTGTTGGGGAGGGAACAAAAGACATTTGTATCCACAACAACTGCAAAAGCACCTCACACGTCTGCTGAATCAGAGTTTGCAAGGGATGCGATGTACAAAGCTAAGCTGAATCCACAACCAGCGTTTCACAAAGACTTTTCCCAGTCTTTCAAGCCTTCGTCCATGCTGGAGGAATATTCTTGAGTCTGGAAGAAGACAGAGAAACCACAGTTATGTAGCGAGCTGGGCTGTGGCTTCTATTTTGCGGCAGATCCTCCCCCTCGTCTGGAAGCTGTTGAATTTTTCCTCCAGATGTGGCGGCCTGATCTCTTTAATGATACACCAGAGTCCAGGGCAGGCGGAGAGTTCACAGAAATAGATGTTCAAAATAACACAAATGAGAGTCCATGAGAAGCAGGGTTGGAACGAAAGCTTGTTTATTGAGTTTTATCCTTGACTACTGTCTAAAAACAAGACATATTTTCATTCAAGTAGATTTTATTTACATTTTGGACTTTAAGAGAGGCAACATCTGAAGTATACAATCATGCAATTTATTGCACAATCAGGAAGACGTCTCAGTTTTCCAGCTTCACTATGAAGCCCTTTTTTCCCCTAAAAGGCAATGTCTGACATTATCCAATCTTTGGACAGCATCACTGAAATGGAAACAGGCTGGTTAGTAGGAGATATTCATACTAAATGTGTTCAGGATACCACACAGGCTCTTCTGTGAAGATCAGATGTAGCTAACTACAGCTGAAAGTCTGTACAAAAGAGCTACTTTTATATTTCAGTGTCATTTTACATTTAATAGTTTGTAGCTTAAGTATTCCATTTGAGTGATGTTTAGGAGAGTGTCTGACATGCTGCACATGTTCTCTAAAAATCAGTAATACAGGAATTTCCTCAATGAGACAGCTGAGACTTACAGGCTGACTTTTTTTTCTCCTTTCACGTTGCCAATTTCCTAAACGACAGGCGTCTTTGACTTGGTCATCCTCCAGAGAGAACAGGTTGCACAGCTGTCTGGCACACACTCACATGTGCACACACAAGCAAGAAAAGAGAGATAAAATGAGGCACTTAATGAAAGATGGCAAACAACTTTTTTTTTTTTCTTTTACTTGGGTGCACTCTGGGTTCTTGTTGGACAGCTTTGGCATTGGGGTGCTCCTGTCGTGTCTTTTGTATGTGCAAGTGGACCAAACAAAAGCTTATTGAGGAATCTCTGGGAAGCCCAAGCTGTTGGAAAGGAATGCCCTCTCTCATGGCCCAGTGCTTTAGTCTTAATCATCAGGCTGACAGGAGCTCACTCACTGCTGGCCCCAATAAAATCTATTAGGTGTGTTTCTGATAAAGACAAATCGAACTAATTTCTCCTGTTAAGTCTTTGATAATGTCCCCTTAGTCAAACGTACATAAATATTTACATGCATTTTTATTTTCTGTGAGTGGCTGCTTAATTCCATGAGCATATACAGGCAGATGTTATTTTTTTAGCAGTAGAAACAATGGAGGATGTGTGTTTCTCCCTATAAGAAGGCGGAGTTTTCTCCCTGGGGTCCTGAGCCAAACTTGGTTATGTAAGGAATACACAGTTTCTCATCTTGATGTGGAGTAACTCGAAAGTTTAATAGCGCTTATTTTAACAATGTGCCTGTAGAAATATTTTAAAGAAAACCTGCTTTGAGAGCTCACCTTTTTTTTTTTTGCCAAAAAACTTCTTTCCGATCGTAAACCTAATTGAAGACTGTCCTTAACCACTGCCAAGGACCAAGCTTTTGTTGGTTAATATTCAACTGTAAAAGCTCTTGGCGTGCCTGAGGAGCAATTTGGAAATGAGACTCTACTAGCAACGCAGACGCACGGACATGGGCTCGGGTACAAGCCGAGGGAAAAGAGTCGCACCTGCTTGTGTCACCGAGGTAAACGTGACCAAAACAGGGACCGATGTGACTTCACCTCAGAAGGACAGCCGCCCATTTAAGCCTCTTAAAATTCACGCAATTTTGCGCAATGTGCGTAACCGTGCGCAACCCGACTGCCACAGCGAAGGGCAGGATTCTGACTTTTCTGGGAATGAGGAGGATATTGATGGAGAACTGGACACAGTTATGGCAGATTACGAAGAGCGAGGGAGCGTTTCGGTGAAGAAGACCCCTCCGAAGAAGACTTTCATAAGATCCAAAACATATGGACTGTGTCATTTTAGCCAGGAGGAGACTGAAGACGACTTCAGCTCTGCTCCGAGGCTCCGAGCGCCAGGAAGAGACCCAGAGCCACGTGACGCACACAGCGTGTCAAGAGATGTAAACAAGAGAGGCAATTCTGCCTTCACACACTTTAAAAAACACACATCTGCGTGCCCCACTGTGCACAATGTAAGGACTTTTATGTTTCTACTTTGCAGTATTGTCAAGCTGTTTGAATCCCGTTTATTAGAGCAAGTGAACAAAAGTATGATTTTAACGTAACAATAAGACTGAATGATTACTGAGTGCTAAAAAGAAAACACAAAATATCCATTTTTTCCTCTCTGGTCTCTTGTCAGTCCTCCTCACAGGGCTCTTTGACAGGAGGGGTTTTGTCGGAAGATGTTCCCACATCAGAAAAACAACCGTAAGTAGACAACTTTAATAAATTATCAATTTCCGAGCTCGGTGGAGTAAAAAATCCGCAGAGCCAGATCAAATGTACCTTAAAGGGATCGAAATACCAAACCCATTATTCTCAGTGCATATCAGATATGTAAGACGTTTGGGAGAAACAGGCAAGGGGTCTGTTGTTGCTAAGACCATAAACACAGCTAAGCAGAATAACTTCCACACAGCGCCCTTTTGTGCGTTTTATTTGAGGCCTCTAGCGTGGAAAGCAACAAGTTAAAACATGTGTCACATACATTTTTTGTTTTTAATCAGCACTTTCCTGGCATGTTTCTCCACATTTCCCAGGACTTTCGATAGCTGTCGTGGCTCCTCTCTCACCACGCCAGTCATCCTGTACGATGGATCAGAAGAGGAGCTGATGGACACCATTGAGAGGGAGTTTAGTTGACCCTCAGCTAAGAAAGCTGTTCTTTTCAGAAGTCAACATAGGAAACATGGGGTGGTGGTGGGGGTTAGGGTATTCTGACAAATTTCCTGCTTCTAGGAAAGGCTGCATGATTTATATTTCTGCAGGGTTGCCAGCATCACTCGTGGCCTTTGCATTTAGCCAAGTCTTATTTAACAAGATGAAGCAGTAATTGCAGCATTTAAACACCAGCTTGAATATGTGCCAGAAAGCTCTCCCCACACGCACCAGGGCTGTTAATTGACTGAGCCCCCCCCCCTTTTTTTTTAAATATAGGTACTGTATTGTGTCAGTGTCCAGCTTGCGTCCCACTGAGCACTTATTTGTTACCTGTCATGGTTTAACACGTCTATTAACAGGTAAATGAGACAACACAGACAATTTCTCCCAGTTCTGTAAATGTGGGCAGCAGAAGTACATGCTTGTGGTCTTTAGGCAGTAAAAATGAACACATTTCAACCAGTAGTTTTGTGTGCGCATACAGTGTTCGGGGCTTTAGTTTTTCATGTGGCAACCCTGCCAAGGTATGAGCAGAGTGTTTATTTAACGTTTCCTTCCTGACCACAGCTCCTGCTCTTTTTTCCAACCTGATGAAGAAGGAATGTGGCAACACAGAGACGTTTAGTTGTGCAAAAGTTCTGTTTTTTGCTGACACAATTCAGCCATTGAAACACTTAAACATAAAAGCCTGCTGCCACTTAGTGGTAGAACACAGTAGTTGTGTGCTTGGGCAAATTTGGACATTTAGGTGGTATTAAGCTGCTTGAAAAAGGTCATTTTCCACCAGAAAATTTGTAAGTATGGTTTTAAATATGTTTGAATGTGTTGGAAATAAAACAAAAATGCTGAGTTGTTGGTCATGTGACTGAGAGAAAATGTGTGTACCGTAACTTTTGTTACTGCAACATTGCTTTGTTGACTAATACTTAGCTGTGCAATAATCTACATCAGGCAAAACAAAGTGTCAAGCTGTCATTTAATCATCACAGTCACCACAGGGACTGTAGGCAGACTTACAAAATAAAATATTAATTTGTAAAACAATAAAATATATGTTAGCTATAGCACTTTAAAACATGAATGATAGCATCTTCACTGGATTGGCATTTGAGGTCTTTTTTTTAACTAATTGTTTGCTTCTTTGAAGGCCTGTAGAAAGAAATCCTTCTCTGTACAGTCTTCAGTAGTTTGGGAGGCAGGAGAGGAAGCTGATTTTTGAGCATCTCGTTGTTTCTCACATTTTTAGCAATGTAATCCTCACAAATCCTGTCAAGAGGGGGAAAAAAAGCCTGTTGTTCTCATTTCTATTTTGGGAGATAAATGCATATTTAAAGTAACGTGACCTACAAAGCAGCAGATATTATGAACAGCAGATATTTTTACTTGTCACAGTGAAACAAATCTCTTTAATAATAGCTGCAGGACACAGTTGTCCATAGCAATACACTGAGAATAACAGCATGTCAGGCAGGCCATTGGAGTCAAGCTCAGCCCACCATCCTAGCACATCAGCCACACTAAAGTTGGCTTAGCCTTCCCTCCAGGTGCTGCTGCCTGTGCAAGCTACTGTCAAACACACATCCACCCCAGTTTATTTCCTATTCATTTTGTGTCAGACTTAATAAGTGTCACACATATCCTCACTGAAATGCTCTGTGCTGTACAAGGGATATTGCTGTTATTCTTCTTCCCTTCGCCATTTCATGTATGCACATAGAGATGTTTGAAAGTTCCGAGAATTGAGCCACGGCTCTTCTTCTTCTTTCGGCTCATCCCCTTAGGGGTCGCCATAGCAAATCATCTGTCTCCGTCTCCCCCTATCTCTAGCATCCTCCTCTGTCACAGCAACCTTCTGCATGCCCTCCTTTACTACACCCATAAAATAGTTTGCAGATACAAATATAAATCTTCTTCTTTTGACTGCGGTGGTTCTGGCTAAAGTTATTTATTTTAATTTTCTTTGACAAGTCAGAATATCTGCTGTTCAAAATTGGTAGTATTTACTTTTTTTTCCTGCAGATTTTGTGTAAATAAAATTAGCTCTTGGCAATAGGTATAAGTTTTTACCTGAACAGAGGGTATGGTTGCGTCTGAAAAACAAGTGCATCGTTGCAGTGACCCTGGAAAGAAATATGCAAGGTTGATATATGTTCATATCCTCAAATCAATTTATTCACAAGACCATTTTCTTTAGATTAGCTTCTTTTGCAAACATTCTGTTTAAGTTTTTTAATGCTTCACTGAGATGCACATGGACATATAGACATAGAGGGAAACACCAGAGGCCTGTACTACAAAGCAAAATTTAGAGCATAGCAAGTTAACCTCATGGTTAATCCTCCGTTTTCAGTGTTAGAAAAATGGGTCACTTCTTGTTAGGGTACACTGCCGTGGTAACTTGCACTGCATTCCTAAGGGATGTACTACAAATCAAGATTAATGGGTTAATTAGCTATGTCGAGCTTAAAGTCAGCGTCTTCTGTCACAAAAGTGTGTTTCTTTTTGACTGACTAAATCACCATAGTAACATGTTGAAAATACACAACCTAGTCGGGAGCAGATTATGTTCAGAGTTTCAGTTAAAAACCAGCTGGACGCACCAAATTTTCCCTAATTTGTTTAAGTACAATGTAGATTCTCTGCCAGGGGACCACATTTTATACATAGAAATTGTTAAGCAATATCTTCTGATCATAAATGAAGCTGAACTGGAAACTTCCAGCAGTGCAAACGTCACACTGTTACTGGAATTTGCACACATTCAGTTGGCAAGGTAGAAATTTTATAAATGTTTTATACCTCATTCTAATCTGTTGCTGGCACTTTTTTTTTACACTGCTGCAATAGCAGCTACTAGAGCACAGATTAGAAAATTGATCAGGCTATTTATCATCAAGAATACCTATTCCATCAGTAAAATTAATTTCACTGATCTGTTGATAAACTAAAGTGCTTTCTATGTCACCTTTAATTGGCTATGGTATGGTAACCTTTCATGTTTAAATGCATTTAGTTTAAAGTTTCAGAGCTCTAATGTGCAGCCGTCACAACAGCAATACAAAGAAAGCATTAAATAGTTAACTCAAATTAAAATGTTTATTTTAGTGCTCTGTACAGTAAGTCCCACAATTCTTCATCATTAATCTCAACTTATTTGCAGTGTTGTATTTTGCTGTTATATTTTTTTATGTTCTCTGTAGTCTTTTATCACCATTTTATCATCATGATTTGTCTCTGATTGGAGCAGGCAGCATTCATAGGGGTCACTTGGTGCAGAAGAGTCATACGAAACACCCCCTTTTTATGCCTGCGCACACAGAGCTTGAAGCAGAAAGCCCAGCGTAACAAAGCTGTTAAGCATCTTTGTGATGCCCGAGTTTTAGGTTTTGTCAAAACACAAAGAAAGCCTGGCTGTGCTGAACTTTCTCTGTCGTATACCCCGCTGACCTGCTCTGCAGCAGGTTATGTTTCAGTTATGCAATCAATAGTGCAAACGCACCACCTGCTCAAAAATCAATTCTCTGGAAAACAGCGTCACCATTCTTGGAAGAGTCCGTGCACAAGCAGATCTATAGTTTAAAAAGACTGTTTAAAGTCTATGTCTTTTTCTGATAAGCATTAATAAGAAATGTGGATTTTCAAAAACAAGTGAATTCCTTGCTTTTTGTGCTGTTGGCTACAAGCAGTTTTATGCAAGTAAATTTATATGTTCTTCCTAAAACTTGAAGTTGTTGTTCTTATTTAACATCTATTCATTTTAAACCCACTTACTGGTCTGAATAACGATTTTAGTCTTTACTTGCTCTTGTTCTGTTTAACTCCACTGACAGTCAGAAACTATATTACATGGATGGATGGATGGATGGATGGGCTTTATATATATATATATATATATATATATATATATATATATATATATGTATGAAACACTTTTGTCGTCAGAGCCACTCACACAGTGCTGCTTTGACTGCAGCTGCTCATTATATTATAGATTGTTCTTCCTTTTTATTTTTTAAATATGCTGCTGTGCTGCCTCTCTCATGTCATAGCTAGGAAGCCCTATGTTAACTTAACAACCTAGGACATGAAGGTAGTTATCAAGTTGATAACCACCTTCATGTGTGTTAGTGGGACTGCTGATGTTTGGGTAAGTGTAGCCAGATAAGCAAAAGATAACTCTGCATGTTGAACTTGCTTCTTAGTACAGGCCCCTGCTGTATCCCCTGCTTAAATTTTACAAGCCAAGCGTGTAAACAAAAACATGGTTTTCATGTTGCACCTGTGTCAATGCAAAACATGGGAGGCTTTAGTATCGCCATATGATGATTTCCAGTGGCTTGTAAAATCAGACTAATTTCACCTTCCTTTGATACTTACAGTGTCAACAAGCAGGATATAGTCACAACTTCCACCAAACACAATCACATCTGCATCTTTGCCTGGATTTGCTGTGTGCCACAACCTTACACAGGAGAAGACACTAATTAAAATCTGATCACAATTTACAGTATTACTTTATAACTTTTGTTCCGAGTAATAAATATAACATAAACATGTTGCTACCTTGGCTTATTCTTAAAGGGATGCTCTAACTCTTTCCACTTCTTTGTTTCAACATCAAACAACCACCCATCACCTAATTGAGATAGATTTGTTTTACTAAGAAAAAAACAATTACAGGACATAAAAGGACCAAAGCAGCAAGGAAAATAAAACAAGAGGGTACATTTTCTTACTCATTGGTTTGCAATCAACACTGAGACCTCCAAACAGGAACAATGTGCTGTCTGATACTGCTGTGAGCGTGTGCCATGATCTGCCCACTGGAGTGGAGGACAATGGTGTTCTGCAAAACAGATTTGCCATGATAAACACCATTAACTTGACCATTAACTTTTTATACTCTGAGCACAGGTACTGAATATACCATTAGAAATGGCACAATTTAACAACAACGCATGGTTACATACATTTCTGACCACGTCCACGATTCAAAGTCTAAGCAATGAATGTCATTTGTCCTGGTTTCCTGTATTAAAAAAAAAGAACACCAATATGGCACATGCCATCTTTGATCAACACAACATGCATCCATAAAAACTGCACTGAAAACCAATTAGGACTCTTACCATGACTCTACCTCCACATATGTATCCTCTGCAACCGAGTGCAGCACTGGCATGGGCCGCCCTCGGAGCAGGAGCGCGGCCCTGCAAGCAAAAACAGTGCTGTGTATAGTGCTGTGCAAAAGTCTTGAGCCACCCAACCATTTCTTTACATTTTGCTTCCAAGGATCCAGATGTTCTTGGTATTTTTAAACCTGGTCTCGTGCAATAGTTCTTCAGACTTTCTGAAGGTCAATCAAAGTTTTTTGGACATTGGCTGTTTTTTTCACTCTTTTCCAGTCCAGTCCTTGTACCTGACCATTTTCAGATGTCAGAATTGATGGGATTACGAACACAAAAAACTACCATCAGATTTTGATCCAGCATGCAATACTATCTGGAAAGCATCTGATTCCCAGTGGCTTAATTTTTCAGCAAGGCAATATTCCCAAACATACTGTCAATGCAGTAAAAGGAAACCTGGATATAAAAACACACAGTGGAACACTATCAGTCATGGATTGGCCTCTTCAGAGCCTAGACCTCAATATTACTGAAGCAGTGTGGGATCATTGTGACAGAGAATGGAACAAAAGGCAGCCAACATCCAAAGAAGAGCTCTGTCCTTCAAGAAGCCTGGAGAACTATTCCTGAAGATTACTTAAAAGAAATTACAAGAAAGCTGCCTAAGAGCATTCAGCCTGTGTTGAGGAATAAAGGTGGTCATACATTTCTTACTACTGACTTTCAAGATCATTAGAATTTTGTTCCCTTATGTGCTGTAATTCCATATACAGCATGTTTGCAGTAAATACAGTACCTGCACTTATTCCCATTTTCTTAGCAAAATATAAAGAAATGAGGAGAACTGTACTATATGTAGACTGTATGTATTCCCTTAGAAATTTAATTATTCTCCTTGGAAGCTACAGTAAGTAGATGGTAACATTCTTACAGATTGCACTGGATAAGAGTACCACCCATAGGTGATGATGAAATATTGCATCAGCTGTTTCTGTTCAGCTGTGTAAGCATGCTCTGCAGGAGCTGCAGTCGTTCCTTGTTTGAGTCAGGATGGTATAAAGAAAGACTGCTTTTGTTGCTTTACATGGAGAAAGATGTTCCACCTGTCACATTTCTCTACACTGCCTTATCAATCTTTTGTATAAAGACTGCAAATCCTCGACACTGGAACATTTTGAGTCAAACAACCCTGGCCTTAAATCTTAATAATTAACTTTTATTTATATTTCTACTTGTGAAGCTAGTATTTAAAGATATATACCAGCAGGGGAAAGAAATTCCACATGTTAAATTCCTAATTTCAGTATATAAAAGAATGAATTGCTTTCAAACTGACTCACATGGGTTTGTGGTTCACTCCAGCTGGACTGCATGGGGTCAAATATGTGAACTTCATTGTTCCATCCCCAAAAGACATCTCCCACCTGGCAATAACAAAAGAGCTAAACAGGTGCAAAGAAACTAAGGTTTTTAACAAAAACTAATGGAAGCTTAAAATAAATTTAACTAGATGCTGAAATTTGTCACTTTCTCCCTTTAAAAAAAAAATCTTAAAAAATAATATAAAAATAACCATAAAAAAATCTTAAATAATATAAAAATAACTATAAAAAAATCTTAAATAATATAAAAAAAAAATATAAAAAATAAACTCCTTGAAGTCCTGTGAGAGCCAGGAGTACCAACCATGCTTCTCTGACACAGTCTTAAAACAACATTTTTAATTTGTGCTAGATAAGCCAAAATATATAGAGGTAATCACAGATTAACAGTAGAAAAATAAAAATAAAAAATACCCATGAAGTTTCATCTACAATAAAGCTTCCACTCCTCCGGTCGAGATCAGTCAGAAGTTTGTGACCATAACCACCAAAGTAGATGAGTCTGGAAAGTATCAAACCAAAAACATGAAATTATACATAAAGTCAAGAATAGACTTCAAGCAAGCATTCAAGCATCCAAAACCAGTCAGGTACAGGTGCTGGAATTAAAAAAAAAAAAAAATACATACAAGAAAAATGGGCAGGCTGTCTGTACACTGACATTTTACTCAAACTCAAACAATAGGCACTGAAGACATGGAAACCTCATTTATAGCGCACACTAGCTGTGCACACAGTGTCCAATCCTCCAAATTTCTTTAGTAGTGATATTTGACAAGTAATCTTAAAATAGGTTTTAAGTTACAACTATGCCTTGATTGTAGTGAATTATGTACTACCAAAATGCTGGAACTTAAATTACAGTTATATTTCACTCTGCTCACCGTCCATTATAAACCCAGCAGGACAATTTGTCTCGATGAGAGGGAGCTGAGCCAAACTCATGCATGATCCTCTTCCACGTATATTTCCCATCTGCCAGGTCGACACAGTACATCTGTTGGAAGTTAAACGCTGATCACATCTTCATGCATTCACCTCTTCACTGCATATATTAATCAATAGCTTCCCATTTTCTTTTGATGAGGTGTTTTCATCTTACGTTGGGGGCTGTAGATACTTATGCTTCGTACAAAAATAAAAGGTTTATAGCGTTCAATGGTGCAGACTTCCACCTCCTGATGATTGATATACACACAACGTGGAATACTTTTAAAATGTCATCACTGTAAATATTTCATGAGGAAAGAAACCATCCAGTGTGCTTGTTTAGCCTTATGCATACACACAATGTAAATTATGTTAAAAAAAAAAAGGGCACAATTAAGTCTAATTATTGGCAAATACTAAACTTTCAGAAAGAGATAAACTCATTAGATTTAATCCATAAGTGATGCATCACTGTGCACCCACTATTCCTGGACATGAAAATGCAATAGAAATGTAAACCATGCAGTACAAAGCAGCCCATTCCCTAACTCCCTACAATATCAGCCTAACCTGATTGGTCTGTCCATTGTCATCACAACCTCCAAATATGTACATGTGTCCATTCATGGAGCAGCCGCAGGTCCCAGACATGGAAGGAGGGACTTGCCCGTCCATGTGAAATACTTTCCTTTAGACAAAGGAAAAAAGAAATGTGGATAAACTGCTCGCATTCACTGATGTCAAAAGTCAAACAGCCCCAGGAAATGGCTTGTCAATCCAAACATAGCTGAAATGTCAAACGATTCCAACAGAAGCCCCAGAAGTTGAAAAACAAAGTAAAAGTCATGACTAAATATGCATTGGTATTCTTCGCTTTGCAAACACAAGCAGACAGGAATTTGTTCAGTCTTCTTACCATATACCTGCTTCTAGTTCATATACCCAGATTTCATCATTGGGTAGGAAAACTTCCTCATCAGCGACGGACTGAAAAGAATAAAACATGTTAATTACAAAGAAATAAATTAAGCACATAAGCAATACGTATGAAATCTAGCTTCTTTTCCATTTTTATATTTTCATCTAAAACAAACAACAAACAAACATGCTTATTACAAAATACTGCAATTAAATTTGTTGACAATTACTTTCCAGTTCATGGGATATCATTGTTAGGTAATGCCTCCAGGGACATGTCAGGTGTTTGTAACAGAAACAAACAAAAAATAAATACATACATAAAACTCAATATATATTTTTTTCTTTTTTTTTTTTTTTGTTAAATGAATAGATGATGCCTCACTACTAATTAATTAACATACAGGATAAGAAGCATTATAATGTAGGTTTAGGAGGTGGAGTTCAGTTGTTGTCCTAGGTTAAACAACAGATCATATTTCACAAACTCATTATATGTTCTCGGTGATTTTAATAGAAACAATAAAAAATGTCACATAAAATAGTGCAAAGCAGCCCTGTTTGACTTTATTAGGTATAAACTGACATATACACAGCAATACTACGATTTAAATATCTCAACACAGCTTTAATACAGCACTGTAGTACAGTACTTAATTTGTGTATTTCCCAGTGTTGTCTCACCATATAGCCTCCCCACACATACAGGAGGTTGTCATGCAGCACAGCCGTATGTCCGCTTCGCTCCCTGGCCACCAGCTCCGAGCAGTGCCTCTCAAACACGGAATCCATAACTGACTGTTATTTAAACACAAAGACGTAAAGTCATGCACTTTACAGAAAAAAAAATCGTCTAAATATGTCACCTAAGGTCAGCTATATGCATTTATGATAGGAAAAGTAGCACCTAACTGTGAGGAGAAATCTGAACCATCCTATCGCGCTGTTGTCCTCGGTTTACGTTAAAGATTGTAAATTATTTCGGTATGTGCAGTAAATTGTCTGCTACTGTATTTCTGACGGGTGAGGTAAGGACGGGGAAATACATATCCACGGCACAAAAACACTGGAAGCAAACGTTTAAATAACAATACTTAGAGCATACTCACGGGATGTAGCACACTGTTAGTTGTCGTGTATTATTTCTAAATATTATTAAACCTAAACCGTTTGGCTAAGAAAGCCGTTTGGCCAAGAAAGCCTACAAAATAAAATACAACTTCCGGTTCTCTCCACTACAAAACGCCTTTTGACCGCTGGATTGAAACGGTTTTTATTTGATAAATTTATTAGATTATGAAATAATAATTATAAAATAATAATTATATATATATATACATATATATATATATATATATAACAAAAATAAATAAAAACGTCTGCATAATTATGGTGATCCTAAAGAAAAGCAAGCCAAAAATGTGTGGAGATTTTTGTCATCTTTACAAGGCTTTTGGACAAAACCATAAATACAAGATTAAGATTTTAAGATTTTTAAGATTAAGATTAAGATAGTGTTTATTTGTCACATGCACAGTTATACACAGTACAATGCACAGTGAAATGTATTTTGTACCTGCAACCATATATACACACACATATAAATAAGAATACCCCACTATTCATGGGAAAGTGCAAGGAATGTCCTTTTTGTTTTTAAACACAATGTCCATCAGTCAAGAACTTTCCAGAAAAGATGGCCCAGAAAGGTACTGCACACACTAGAATAATTCAGTTTGTACAACAAGAAGCAGTTTCTCTGAACACACATTAATACGCAGTAATAACCAGTATTTATGACTAATTACACCTAATGTATTCAAATTTGTTTTTATAAACTTGAACTCAAAATGTAGAAAACTGTAGCCAGATATTTTCCACAGATGTACTGATAATCTGTTTTCTTGTAGTACTATTTGACTTAAAGAATTCAGTCATCTGCTTTTTCATAAACACCATTCATTTTTGCAATTTTGGCTTTAATCAAATGTACAGTTTGGGCCAAAATTGTTTGTGGCCTCAGTATAGTTAACCAGAAAAAAATATTAACAAGTGTTGAACTAGGGTAGCCTACTGAAAAATAATTAAACGACTATGTTTCACATAATTACCTGTCTATAAATGGTAGTAAAAGAGAAGGTGGCTTTAAACACATGACAGAAGCATAAATATTGTAAAGGGGCGACTCTGAGTGTAAATGGAGATATTATTCTTGCAAGTTTGCAAAGCAGTTTGTCAGTGTAGGTTACTTACTCTGCTTAAGTATTAAAATAATAAGATGACAGCGAAAAATAGCCTGGCCTGAAAAATATTTGTTTAAATTGGTATTTAAGTGGTGATATTCTGTTCTTGTCCCTCGATTTACATGCTAAATTTCAAATTCTAACTTGGCACTAAACATAATTTAATAATATGAGTTTGCTACGTTTGCTTATTCGCTTTTTTGTTTTGCTTTGTTTTGTTTTTAAGAGGCGGCCCCTTTCGCGGAAGTGACGACACATTAGCGGAAGTTTGCGGAAGTTGACATTTAGCGCCAAAGCTTGAGTGGAATCACAAACAACCATGGATGTTGCTCGGAGAATAAAGACGAAAGTGTCTGCTGGCTTCAAGATGAGGGGTCTTATACTGCGCCCGTATGTATTCTTGTTTGATAAAATGTTTTTCTTTTTTTCTTTTTTTTTGCTGTTGTGAAACTTTCGAAACTACAACAACGTTTTTTGTGTCATCGTAAATTACAACTGACAGCTCGCTGTCGCAGACTTCTTTATTTTACGCAAGAAAATTACAAACAAGAAAAGCTTTTTAGACATTTGATCATTTTTCAGCAGATGTAGAGTTACTTAGACCTTGTCTCTGCATGCAGTTTTTGGTTTTGTGCGTTTTTCTTATATTATGTTTACTTCTTGTTTGCGCTTCAGTGAGGCCAGCAGGTACCTTGTAGAGGTGCTGGAGTCTGTCAGTCACTCTGAACTTGATGATGTTATCGAAAGGGTCTTGGATGCAGTGGAAAAACAGCCATGTGAGTGCAGTGCACTTTGTTGTATGCAGCTCTTTGTGTGCTCCCATGTTTGCTGTGAATGCTTTCAGGCTGTGACTGTACTCTGTTTTCTCCACAGTGTCCTCCAGTATGATAGAGCTCTCCGTGGTGGAAAGTGCTGTGCAAGATTGCACTCAGGCTTGTGATGAAACCATGTAAGTTGAGCAAATTTGCATATTCTCTTTTCGTTCTTATGGTATTTTTCTAACTCTTGTGACTTATAGAGTTGCATGAGTATTTAAACTATGGTTAGAATAGAATGCCTTTATTTGTCATTATACAAAATGTACAATGAGATTATGATTCTACTTTGTTGCTTGTAAACCTGTATGCCATGTTTTTCTATTTTGCCATAATAAGGGCGCCCGTAACATTTTAAATCATTAACTGGCTTTCAGAATTGTTTAAAATGATTGTGTTTTAATGTAAATAAAAATTTGCTTTCAGCTGCTCCCTTATTCACAAGGGGTCACCACAGCAGGTAGCTTTGCATGTTTGATTTAGCAGAATGTTTTGTGTTTGTTGGGGAGGGGTATCCTGGTGTCATGCCAAAAAGTGATTTCCAGTATTTGCCAAAAAATGATCAGCAGTATTTATACTGTTGTAAATAAGTTGTTGCCCTATAACTTGTCAAACATATCTTAAACATATCTCTCAAGTCATTTTGAGCCAGAAAGAGCACTCCTGTCACAAGGTAGAAGCTGCAATCAGTTTTTGGGGAAGTGACTTATCCAGCTAAAAAGTGTCATTGACATTATTAAAAGGTGGATTTTCTCCGGCTACCCCAGTTTCCTCCCACAGTCCAAAGACATGCACTTACTGGGGTTAGGTTAAATGGTGATTCTAAATTGCTCAAAGGTGTGAATGTGAGTGTGAATGGTTGTCTGTCTCTCTGTGTTGCCCCTGCGACAGGCTGGTGACCTGTACAGGATGCGCCCTGCCTCTCGCCCTGTGACAGCTGGGATAGGCTCCAGCCCCCCTGCAACCCTGAACAGGATAAGCGGAAGCGAATGGATGGATGGATGGATGGATATTATTAAAAGTGGCTTTTTCAAAAGAGACGTGGCAGCAGGATTTGCAAGAAATATAACATAACAGTTCTACAAAGATATTTTATGTGGCCAGAAAGGACTGGATTACTAGGACTAGATGTAGAGCACAGTAGTAGGTATAATAACACAGTCGTAAAGAAATTTGCAAAATAGGTCATTCCTTTATTTTATGTATAGCTGCTTTGTAAATCCTGTTGTCTACAGCCCATTTACCAGTATAATCAAAGATATTCAATACAACAAAACACATAGAAACATCAGCAATCACTTTTTGGAATGACGCCCATCGTGATGCAACGCCAAAGAAATTTTTGTCTCCTCATGAAATATCCACTGGACTTATTACACCTGTGGAAGCTGGCACGCCATATAACATAAAGCATTTGTATTAAAGAATGCAGATAAGAAAATGCTGCAGCAGAAGTCCTTCAATTTCAAGTTCTTTGTAGGTTAACATGCTAACTTACATGAGCTGTCCTTTTCAGAGATAATGTTTTCAACATCATCGGAGCCTTTGATGTGCCCAGATACATTTACAGTGTGGAGAGGAAGAAATTTGTACCGTGAGTAAAGGGGCTGGTTGTTTGGTTTTTCTCCTTTTTGTCAAAATGAATACAAATTATTGTTAAAAAAAATAGTTTTGCTGCTTTATTAGGTGTGGTACACTTACATTTGTGGACCTTATTTTGTTGGGCAAAGTTTTTAAGGCTTTTTTTCTGGCTTCCTCTTTCAGCGTCACTATGACCAGTCACCCAACCCCCAGTCTGTGTGGTTTGGCCAGAGACAAAGCTGAACTCTTCAAAGAGCGCTACACAATCCTGCAACAAGTCAGTAAAACCTGTCTCATGATTCCAGACTGACCTGCTGTCTGCTGCTGTTTCTAATATGTATACTGTGCATGCTGGATTCATTTCTGCAGCGAACACATCGCCATGAGCTCTTCACCCCACCAACAGTAGGAGCTGCTGTTGAAGAGGGTCGAAACAAATTCCAGGTATCACAAAAGCATGTGTTACCTCACATCAGTATTAGAACGTAAAAATGAATGTGGTTTTTTTATTTATTTATTTTTTGGGGGGGGGGTGCATTCAGCTAACCATTTTTATTGTTATTTGTATTTCTCAGCTGAAGACAGTTGAAGCATTGCTCGGTAGCTCAGCTAAACTGGGAGAAGTGATTATACTTGGGATGGTCACACAACTGAAAGAGGTGAGTTAGTGATGCTAGTGTGAAGTACTTATTTTTATTCTTCTTGTATATATATTCTACTTATTATTGGATGCAGGTACAAAATACATTTCACTCTGCATTGTACTGTTTATAACTGTGCATGTGATAAATAAACCTTATCTTCAATGTAAGAACTTGCTTTTTTTTTTTGTTTTCATTTCTCTGAATGTGGTGAAAACTGGGAATTTCTTTCTGTTTAATCTTTTTCATATAACACTTGTACATATTTTTCAGGGTAAATTTTATCTGGAGGACCCAAGTGGAACAGTACAGCTGGACATGTCCAAAGCAATATCCTTTGATCCGTGTGGGAGTCTGTTAATAAAGGTCTTTGATATGATTCAAAATCTTGTGAAATCTAAAAGATATATTCCTTAGCTCCGCTCTCACCAGTTTCATAATGGCCTCTACACAGAATCCTGCTTTGTACTGGCAGAAGGTAAAAAAAAATACCTCAACAGCTTTCATATATTATTATATTTCATATATGCACACATTCCTGTTGGTGATGCTGAGCCTTACACTTTGTATTCTAGGTTGGTACGAGGACTCGGTGTTCCACGTCACTGGTTTTGGGTTCCCACCAACAGAGCCTTCATCAGCCACAAGGTCAGAGGAAGATGCAGTTGTTGTAGCAAGATATGCATCCTGACATTGCATATTAGTATAAAGTATGAGAGCATATTCAGACTAAGAGTTAAGGAGCTTCCAGTGAAATGAGGTCATTAGCATGGCTGTTTTGAAGAAAGGCTCTCCAGAAAAATTCCAGATTCTGCTTCCTCTCAGTAATTCTGTTTTTTCCAGAGCATACTACGGCAACACGAACTTCTTTGGAGGTCCATCTGCTACTTCAGTGAAAATGTCTGCGAAGTTGAAGCAGCTGGAAGAGGAGAATGAAGATGCCATGTTTGTTATTGTCTCCGATGTGTGGCTGGACAGTGTGGAAGTGATGGAAAAGCTCAACATCATGTTCTCAGGTCTGATACTGAGAACTTTACAGGCCAACAATACACACTTTTCACAACATCAGTAACATTTTTCATGTTATTTTTTTTGTTCTTACAGGTTATGCCGCCATGCCCCCCACCTGTTTCATTTTCTGTGGAAACTTCTCTTCTGCCCCGTATGGGAAAACACAGATCAAATCACTCAAAGGTAATTTCTCATAACACACCAAATGTCTTGAAATCTCGGTACGTTTTGACAGATGCTGTAAAACTTTATTGATGGCCACGATATGGAGCTCATGCTGAACATAAGCACAGAGACTTCCAGGCAGTTATGTCCTGTGACAATTCCAGGAATGTTTATTTAAACAAGACAGCTGTGTCCTTGATGTTGACAAAAAAGAAACAATGTGTCCTTTTGTTGTCTGCTTTTATTTTAATGTTTGAATCCTGGTGTGTGTCCTCACAAATCCCTCCGTGGAATGAAAACATTAGTGTCACTGACATTTATACTACTGTCGCAATCTCATACTTCAGTGCACTGACTTTATGGAGCAAAAATGGCTGTTTTGTAAGTAATGTAATAGCTGATAGTGATGACTGTTAGAGGAAATAGGGAATGAATGAAGAGCCACAACAAGGCAGTGTAATTTGTCTATATAGATCATTATAAAGAATATTATGGAACTGTGGATGGCTGAAGTTGTAGAATACACTTATGGACTCTTTATTAGGTACACTTTGCCAGTACCAGGGTTGACCCCTTATTGCCTTGGCCTTCTGAACTGCCTTAATTCTTCACAGCATAGATTCCACAAGGTGCTGGAAACACAGGATGGATCCATGCTTTCATGTTGTTAAGCCAGATTCTGACCCTACCATCTGAATGTCATAGCAGAAATCGATTATGTTGAGACTATATCCATTGTAGCCTCAGTTCCCTGTTCTTAGCTGACAGGATTGGTGGTGTGCTCTGCTGCTGTAGCCCATCTGCTTCAAGGTTTGATGTGTTGTGGATTCAGAGATGCTCTTCTGCATACCTTGGTTCTGCACAAGCGGTTATTTGAGTTCCTGTTGCCTTCCTATCAGCTTGAAGCACCCTGGCCATTCTTCTCTGACCTCTGGCATTTTCACACAACTGACATAAACTGGATATTTTGTCTTTTTTGGCCCATTCTCTGTAAATGCTGGAGATGGCTATGTGGGAAAATCCCAGTGGATCAGCAGTTTCTTAAATACTCAGACCAGCCTCTCTGGCACATTCAAAGTCACTTAAATCACCTTTCTTCCTCATTCTGATGCTGGGCTTCATGCCTAAGTGCATTGAGTGCTTCCATGTGTTTGGCTGATTAGATATTTGCATTAACAAGTAGTTAAACATCTGTACCTTACAAATTGTCCAGTGAGTGTATATGAGTTTCAGTCACAATGTAAAATGCTTTTTTACAGTGCATGCATGACAGCCTAAAACATGTCAGAAATCAATTTTAATTCTTTGAGATCATTGGTTGTTCAAGCTAAAATCTATAAAATATCTGCCCAGCTTAATAAAGGGATAAATACAAAGCGTTCCAGAATCTTTACTCATTTTTATTATTAATATTTTTTGTTTATCTATTTAGAGTCACTGAAAACCCTTGCTGATGCTATATGCTCATATCCCAGCATTCACAGCAGGTAGGATCTAATAGATTTCTCACTTGGCTCTGCCCTTGTTTTGTTCATGTGTCACTGTTTGACTTGAACGTTTTTATCCTGAACCTGCAGTAGTCGCTTTGTGTTTGTTCCTGGTCCCGAAGACCCTGGTCCAGGTACCATCTTGCCACGGTAAGCCTTGAGGGACATTTGGATTTAAACTTGACTGTGTGAGATTCGCTCAGTGGTTTGATCAAATGTGGTTCAACTGTGTTTCCTTTAGTCCTCCCCTGGCAGACTACATCACAGAGGAGTTCAGACAGAGGGTGCCGTTTTCTGTGTTCACTACTAATCCATGCAGGTGAAACAAACATGGCTTTTATTACCAGAGTATCCGCTACTTTGATTAATCAGGGTTACAGTAATTTCACATGTGATTTTGAGTAGTTTCAATTGAAACACCTAGAAGAAACTGAGCAGACTCATGGGTGAAACTACTGCAAAACTGACCTTCACTGTGATGGCATTTGTTTTTCTGTCAGGATTCAGTACTGCAGCCAGGAGATCATCATCATCAGAGAAGACCTGGTCAACAAGATGTGTAGGAATTGTGTCAGATTGCCCAATAATAATCTTGACATTCCAAACCATGTGAGTTTCAGCTTTTCTTGACAAACTAGTTCATACGGGAAGAAACATCACCTGAGTATTCGCCATGTTGTCAGCTTTATTTGCCTTTGTTACAGTGTTTTGTTACTAGTTTCTAGTAGTTGTATTAGTATTTTTATTTTTCTTCTTTCTTTCTGTCCCCAGTTTGTTAGGACTATCTTATCCCAGGGTCACCTGACTCCACTTCCTCTGTATGTCAGTCCTGTATTCTGGGCGTATGACTACACCCTGCGTGTCTATCCTGTGCCTGACGTCATTGTCTTCGCAGACAAATACGACCCCTTCAGCATCACTAACACAGACTGTCTCTGTGTCAACCCGGTATGAAATGAGATTCTTTGTTGGAAAACTGTAGAAGATGCTTCTTCTGGTATTTATAAGTAATATATTTTGTAATGCATTTACTTTGTCAGGGCTCCTTCCCAAAAAGCGGATTCGGTTTCAAGGTGTACTATCCATCCAACAGAACTGTTGAGGACAGGTGTGGTGCAGTCTTAAAGTTTTTCTACTCTCTTTTTGTGTATTTAACAATGACAGCTGTGATTTAAATGGTGATTATTTTCAAAATAAATTGTTTTGTTATTATTTCTTCACAGCAAACTTCAAGGGCTCTAAAGGAAATCCCAGATTTATAAGCGGACTGCACATTGCCTTTGTACAATACTCGATGTTGAAATTTGACATGTATCGAAACCATTGTATGTATCTGTGTCTTGGTTCTATCATGAATAATAAAGTTTTTATTCTTTGTACTGAACTTTCTGACCTATTTCTGTATGTGAATTAGAGTTGGGCTTAGTTTGAGCAAACTGCCATAAAGACAAGCAAGGTACACTACAGGGTTTTTGAATCAAATAACACTCATGATGATAGAGTGCCAAATTAGTAGTCTGCTCATTAATAATCTGTAAAGATTGTGGCTGTGATGTGTCTTAATGGCTTGAAGTAATCAAATTATCCTTGGTCAGTTAGGTTCAACTTATATCTATTATACCCTATATAGTGACTCATATAGCCAGCTTTGTTAAAGATGTTTTGCCAATATTATTTCAAAGGGACTGACAACTGGCTTGTGATGTACCCCTTGCACACCTGTGTGTTTTACTCTGACCACTTGTTAATGTAGAACACTGTACCTGATACAGTCTGACATATTGTTGGATTCAGCACAGTCAGACCTTTCCAACAAACCCATGTTGATGCTTCTGGGACAATCCCAGCAAAAACTTGAAATAAATGACTCAGTCATGACATTTTCATTTCAAATTTCTGTCTATTGTACTTACGTGTTTGTAGGGCTGTATTTCATCAATACATCGAGATAGTCACATTATGTATTTTCAGACATGTAGAGGTCTCAAAATTTCGGGGACGTTTCCACTGAACTGTTAATGAAAACTTAAATGTGAAGCCTTTAATTTTGAAAAAAAAAATGCTCTCGTTTCGCTGGGTCTTTTACCTAATTAAATGTCCCTGTTTTCATACACGAGAGGTACCTTGTAGCAGTAAAGAGTGTTTCACTAATAATTAAAGCCGCAAGCGGCGATGAGCGGGCCCTCGCACCCGGCGCGCGTCGACCCCTGGCGCGCTCCAGCCAAGCCGCGCGTCGACCCGTGGCACGCTCCAGCCGAACCGCGCTCGGAGTTTCTCGCAGACGAGAGAGTAGCTGGCTCACCCGGCTGCTGACAGCTCAGCAGGCTAGCCGTACTTCGCGTCGATCGTCTCCCGCTTCCACTAGGTGGCGTCGGTGAGTGCCCACTAATTAATATGTCACAATGCTCTATGTAATGCCTGCAGCCATCAATGAAACTGTAATGACCATAGGATGATGAGTATCAGTGTCCTACTGATTTCCTGTTGCCACTAGGTGGCGTTATGCGTGTGAAACAAAGCTGATAGAGGGGTGTGTCCAGTCTCCCTTACCCTCCCATTAAGCCTGTGAAGTTTGAGGCAGATCGGACAATGTATGTCAGAGATGTAACAATTTGGTGCACTGTGGTATATGAGTAAAATCCCACATTTAGAGGGTTGCTATGGCAACACCGTTCAATATTCTACAAAACCATGAATATCTTTTGATGGGCTACTTGTGTAGATGATCTGGAGCCATTTTGGTGTGACTGGATGAAAAGCTGTAGTAGAAGATGATTCAAATAGCAGGCCTGAAAAATGTGAAAAATGCTGCAAAAATGACACCTTAATTAGAACATGTCAGGCTTCCTGTTGGATTTCGGCTATCGGTCCAAGAGACTTTTTTGTACGTGTTAGGATGTTACTTCAGCATGCACGATTTCAGGTACACAGACCAAGCACTGCCCTGGGGCTGATGTTTAGAACCTATCTGGGCCTGAAATGGAAAAAAAGTCCAAATTCAGAGGGTTGCTACGGCAACACCGTTCAATATTCTACAAAACCATGAATATCTTTTGATGGGCTACTTGTGTGGATGATCTGGAGCCATTTTGGTCTCACTGGGTCAAATGCCCTAGGAGGAGTTGAGGCAAAAAGGCCTGAAAAAGGCGAAAAATGCTGCAAAAATGACACTTTAAAGTAAACGTGGCTGACTTCCTGTTGGGTTTGGGCTATCGGTCCAAGAGAGTTTTTTGTAGATGTTAGCATCTTACATCAGCAGGCACATTTTCAGGTACATAGAGAAAGCACAGCCCAGGGGCTGATGTTTAGAATCTCTGTGAATTTGAAATTGAAAAAAGTCCAAATTCAGAGGGTTGCCATGGCAACACCGTTCAATATTCTACAAAACCCTGAATAACTTTTGATGGGCTACTTGTGTAGATGATCTGGAGCCAATTTGGTGTCACTGGGTGAAATGCCCTAGGACAAGTTCGTTCAAATAGCAGGCGTGGAAATCGCAAAAATTGACACCTTCAATTGAAGATGGCCGACTTCCTGTAGGGTTTAGGGTATGGGTCCAAGAGACTTTTTTGTACGTCTTAGTATGTTACATGAGCATGTACATTTTCATACATGTAGATAAAACGTAGCTCCGGGGCTACTCAAAAAACTTGCTATTTTAAGATATTCCGAGCTGCCACTAGGCGGCGCTCTAACGTTTATGGACTTTATGCATATGAGTGTGTTCAGGGCAGCATGCTTATCACACCACTGAAGTTTGAGCCAGATTGGGCAAGTTGGCTTTGAGTTACAGCCATTTTTGTGTTCATGGCGAATCATCGAACTTTGCCGTGCCATAAGGGTCACGCCCTTTTGTCAAAAACTCACAGTTTTGAAAACACAGTAAGTCCAACTTCTTAAGGCTTTCCAGGTGAAATTTGAGATGGTTCTGCTAAACCACCTTGGAGCTGGACCTCCAAGTGTAAAATATGACATTTCCTGTTCCCAGTAGGTGGCGCTGCGACTGATATTAAATATTGTCATATGTATGTGTTCAGCAGTGACGTGCGGTGAGGGTCGTGACTGGTGAGGCACTGACGTCATCACATCAGATTTACAAACATATAGCTTATTCACCATTTGATTGGCAACAGTTGTTTTGTTTAACATTAACATAGTCTGAAGCAAACCTTTTAGCTCCGGTGTTGGTCTTCCTTTAATTATTATCTTCTGCTTCGATTGAAAGTCCAGTTTAGAAAATTCTTTCAGTTGAGTTATGTAATCTTCCATGTTGAACATAAGGCCAAGCAACAGGAAAAACTAACTGGCCTTGCTAACTGTTTATGGTAGCTTGCCGCCGAGGAGTCGTAGAGTCCCTGGGATCACCAGCGCCCCCTACCATGAGGCACGAGAACTGCGTGCCTCACCTAGTGTCTCTTCGCAGCAGTTTCATGATCGCTCAACACAAGAATGCATTACACACACATACAGTTGTTAATGAAAAAAACAACAAAAAAAAACTGTGCATTATATACACCAGCTAAAATATAGAAATTTAGTTCATATAGTAAAAGTGTTAGAACATTTTAATTGCCACAACCAAAGGGAAAGTAATCCGGTCTCACTGCATAGCATGCCAGCACAGTTAGTAGTCATTGGCAATGACTATACTGAGCCGCACCACGGATTGCGCAATCCGTGGTGCGGCTCGCCGGGCTGGTGCCTCACCGTTCGTCTCTTAGTATTTGACCGGCAAATGCAAAAATTCAGCGATTTTGAAAAAACTAATCTAAAAATGGTGTAGTTAAATGGAAAAGAACTTTAAAATACAAATCACTGAATGAATATAACCATTTAATTTATTTTTTAATTTTATATTTCCACGATGACAGGTGAGGCCGTGCCTCACCTGCCTCCCCTGACTGCACGTCACTGGTGTTCAGGGGGGCACCCTCATCCTACTGGAGAAGTTTGATGCACATTGGATCATGTAGGTATGAATGAGAGGCAATCAAAATTTCATGGCGAATGATCAAAGTTCAAAGGGGCATAAGGACCCCTCCCCCTTGGCAAAAACTCACCATTTTCGAGATTTAGATTCCCCTGGGGGTGTAGGTTAGACAAACCAAATATGAAGATGATAACGTCTAAACCTCTGAGTTATTAGAAAAAGTGTGAGGGCTGCAAATCGCCAAATTTGCATAATTAATTCAAAATAGCGGACTTCCTGTTGGGTTTAGGGCATGGCTCCAAGAGGATTTTTTGTGCGCCTGGACATGATATACATGTGTATGAAGTTTCATTCATGTACGTGAAACACAGCGGTGGGGCTCCAGTTTAGGGGGCGCTAGCGAGCCATTTGGGCGCGCCCTTGCCCGAGCCCATTAAAATACTTAAATTTTCACCAGGTGTGACGCATGCGCAAAGTTTCATGAGTTTTTGAATATGATAAAGCCCCCAAAAAGCCAATTCATTTGCCTGAATAATAATAATAATAAAAAAAATAATAAAAAAAAAAAAATAATAAACGAAGCAATTACAATAGGGCCTTCGCACAGTTCGTGCTCGGGCCCTAATAATACGTTTATACCACGTGGCTATGCTGAGGGAGGGCCCACTCCGTTAATTCCGACCTTATAAAGATGGTGGATTTAAGAAGTCGGTCATTTCCGGTCGTGCCCCCAGAAAGAGTGTGATGACCTTACATAAATGGCTGATTGCGTTTGAAATTTGCAGGCAACCCAAACAACTGACGAGGTAAATCGATGACAGGAGCGAATATGTGTTCCCCTGGACAACTGTATGTTGATTAGGGCCGACATAAACGGAGCAAATATAATTTCTGAGGGGTTTTTGCCCCCAGTGTTCGGGGGTGTTTGGTTTTTGCGTAGGGAAACAACTGTTTGGAGCTTGCTAGCTCGAATTATAGCTAGACAGTTTTCGGCGTTTTAGTCAGTGTAATTTGTCAGAAGTCAATATGTGAAATAACAGGCATTTTGTTTTTTGTTTTTTTTTTTTTTTCGTGTAATATAAGAGATATGCTCAAAGCTAACGTTGGTTTGATAACCTAAATAGCTAAGGTAGCAAAGTAGGTCAGCTTTAGTCGTGCTGCCTGCTAACGTTATGCGATCCGCTGCCATGGAAAAATGAATCTATGGCTTTGGGCTAAAACCAAATGAATCTCCACTTAACACAGAGAGAACCTGTCCTAATTTTGTGGCTAACTGAAAGAAGACGTTTGTCTGACCTCCTCTGTTTTTAAATGTAGGTCATTTGCCTGTTTTTAAATTACTGGGGTGGTAAACTAATGCGTTAATAGAATAATCCTGTCAGCAAAAACCTAGCCGATTTCTCAGTACCTCGCTTCTTTCTTTGATAGGAAACGGGAGAGGCTGGCATGGCAGAGGGAAGGGCAGACATGGAAGAAGACAGGGGAGATCTGCCCAACGGAGAGGATGACAACGACTCTGATAGGGATGAAGATGACCGATTATTTGCATGGATGGTAAACGACGATATGGATGAGGACGAAGAAGATGAGGAGGTGGAGGATGAGCAGTCATTCGACACTGAATCAGTTGAGCAGGACACCCCAGCTGAGCGCAGTGGTCATATAGCAGTGATTGATAGAAACATCATGTATGTGTGGGGTGGATACAAGGTATGCTCCAAAACTGCATTGTCATTATGGCTCTGTATCTTTCTGCTGTTGTGATGATCATCTAAATTTCACTGTATTCCTCCTCTGAACAAAGAATGCTCAAAATCACGGATTCATCGACTTGTATCTGCCAAGAAGTGAGATTTGGACATACAACATGGAGTCAGGAGTCTGGTGAGGACATCTAGTTGACAAACTGATTACGGCTTTACACGATTACGGACAAAGTACACAAATAACAAAACTAAATATTTTGAATATTCATAGGGCAAAGCATTTAACTGGAGGTAACCTGCACACATCAATGTCAGGCAGCTGTGGGGTGTGTGTTGACGGAGTCCTCTACCTCTTTGGAGGTCATCATGCCCGGGGAAACACAAACAGGGTAGGGGGTGTGTGTGTGTGTGTGTGTGTGTGTGTGTGTGTGTGTGTGTGTGTGTTACACTAAGCAAATTTTCTAACAGCTTCTGGTATTTTTAAATGATTGCTTGTATCATGTTTGCATGTCAGACTTTGAGGCATGTCAGCCAGGTGTTTGTTTGGATAGTCTTTCAGAAGTACTTTGTTTATGCACTTCATAGATCTACCGCCTGCCCTTGAGAGGTCCCAGCCTTGTGTGGGAGGAAATGAGGGATCTTAAAGGACTTCCTCCATCGTCCAAGGATAAGCTAGGATGCTGGGTTCAGAAGAACAGGTAACAGAATGACGTTTTTTTTTTGTTTCTTAAACCTGGATTTAAAAAAAAACAAACATAGTATTGAATAATTAGATGCATGGATGGTATTTACTCATTGTGCTCGAGAAAATGAGGTTAAATTTCACTAAGTTTAGATCAACCACAGGAAGCTGATCCCAGTCTTCTTTGCACACTGATGGTTATGACTTTGGTGAATATGGGAATCTTTTGAAACAAATGTCTCCTGCTTTATTCATTCCGAAACAAGTTTTGCTGTGTTAGGGGTCATTGTCCTGTTGGAACACCCAATTGTATCCAAGTTCCAACTGCCTAGCTGTTGATTTGAGGTGAAGTTGAAGAATTTGGAGATAGTTCTTCTTCATTATTTCATCCACTTTGTGAAATGTACCAGCACCACTGGCAGCAAAAGCCCCAGAGCATGATGCTACCACCACCATGCTTGACAGTTGGTATAGTGTTCAGTTCAACTCAGTTTTATTTATATAGCTCCAAATCACAGCAACAGTCCTCAAGGTGCCTTATATTGTAAGGTAAAGACCATAAAATGCATGTTCTTAGATTTGAAAGCCTCACATTTACTTCTCCAAATATACCCTTTGTTATTGTGGCCAGATGGCTCAATCTTTGTCTTGTCCGACCATAAAACCTTTCTCCAGAAGGCATTTGACTTGTCCATGTGGGCAGCTGCAAATTTCAGTCAAGCTTGAAGGGGCTTCTTTCTGTTCATGGCAATGTAAAATTCATTTTTCACTGTGGATAGTGATGCTGGTGTTTCCAGGTTATAGCAGGCTTGAGCCTTGGTGGTTCCTTGGTTGTTGTATCCTAACCAGTTTCCTCTCATCTGAGGGTCACAGTTTGGGTCTTCTTTCAGACCTTGGCAAAGTGGTGACACATCTGAATAACTTGCACTTATGTACAATTGTTTGAACTGATGATCTTGGAATCTGCAGCTGTGTAGAAGTGGCCCCAAGAGGCCTTCCCAACTTGTGTGAATCTACAATTCTCCTTCTTCGATCTTTTTCATTGTTCCGAGTATTGTCAGTCCAGTGAGTGCTGTCAAACAAATCCTTTTTATGCTGACAAAGAGAAACTACCAGTCTTAGTCAATAATGAGAAGTTAATAGGCCTTGGCCTTGTCAAGTTAGAACACATTATAGAACCTTCAGCACCACTTGTATGTATATTCAAGCCCTTATGTACTATAAGGCCTTATTTCTGACCCTGTATACATTTCACAGAAATGCATAAGAGAGATCATTTTTGTGAGATGTTGCATATGTATGTAAATTTGTCTGAATGTTCATGTTTGCAGAATTATATACTTTGGGGGCTATGGCTACGCTGCACAGGGAGGTCATCGAGGGACTTTTGAATATGATGAATCGTCTTCTCTTTTGGTCTGTAAACAAAAATCTTTTAACTGGTTAAAGGTAATCGTTTAAGTAAAATAAAAGTACTTATGTTTTGAAATCATTACATGCTGTTTTCATTAAGTGTATGTCTTTTAATAGGTGTTGCTTAATGCACATGGCTTAACATTGTAAATGTGTCCCTCTGTTTTGTCTGTTTTTCACTGCCGTAGTGGGACAGTCCTGGGCGAGGCTGGAACAACCACATCCATATCCTGGATTTGGAAACATCAGCATGGAGTCAGCCAATTACCACGGTAAAAATACGTCCTCACAACCTCAGCAGGCTTAATTTTATACACATAAATGAAAGCATAACACTGCCCTGCAGTAAAAAAAAAATGGCCACATCCTCTGTAATCAAGCAACCTCTCCCTTTTTCTTGTTTTAATTAAAAAAAGTGACTTTTATGGAATGCTTAAACAATATTTTCAATTTATCTGTCTTGGTTTGGCCTGATGCAGGGAGACACCCCTTCACCCAGAGCGGCTCATGCCTGTGCAACAGTTGGCAACAGAGGCTATGTGTTTGGTGGCCGATACAAGGTAGGGATGATTAAAAATCGATTTCAGTACAAAGAATCATTATTTTTCCCCCCTAAATTATGAACGTGTGCACTCATTTGAAGATGCAGACATGTTCAAAATGTAACAGATGACTTTTTTTCTTCTTCACAGAGCTACAGATTAAATGACCTGTACTACCTTAACCTGGACACATGGGAGTGGCATGAAATGTAAGTTCCTTTTTAATGTGTTGAGATCTATAGTCCATATTATAAAAAGTTTTCAGCTCTATTAATCAGATCAAAAACTATAGTACTTCGCACAGATGGTGTTATTTGTACTCTTAATGTAAATTTAACTAATATATAAAAAATATATATATATGCTCTGTTCTGTTATTCCCCTCTGACTCCCTCTGCCTGACTGTAGGAGCGTTCCCCAGCAGGGTCCAGTGGGCCGTTCTTGGCACTCCTTCACTCCTGTGTCATCAGACCACATCTTCCTATTTGGAGGTTTCACCACAGACAGAGAGACACTGAGTGAGAGAGACACTCGAGCACGAGGAGCAAATAATCGGATGTCTCAAAAATAATCCCTGATCTCAAAGAGATTCTCTTTTCTTTCAGGTGATGCTTGGCTGTACTGTGTGAGCAAAAATGAGTGGAAGCCTTTCAAACACAGTCACTCAGAGTCTCCCAGGTAATCACTTTGTGTCATTGTGAACAGTTGGTAGTGTGCTCGTAGTTCCTCCTCAGCAAAATGAAAATATGGACAATATTTGACTTTGTGATTTTTTTTTTTTTTTTTTAAAAGGCTGTGGCACACAGCATGCGCTGGTCCCGATGGTGAAGTGTTTGTGTTTGGAGGGTGTGCCAACAACCTGCTGTCTCACCGCAGAGCTGTAAGATGCTCATCATATCTCCTTTTAACATGCAGTTAATGTAAGCTTTGTTTCCACTTAGTGAATTTGCCTTTTTGCTCAACTTCCCAGGCACACAGCAATGAGCTACTGGTTTTCAACGTTCAGCCCAAATCGTTAGTTAGGTGAGTGCGCACAGACCTAAAGCCCATTTTCATTTATTTTGCCATTATGTTGTATTCATGTAACTCTCTCTGATCTCCAGGTTCTGTATGGAGACTGTCCTACAGCACAGGGAGCGTTTGTCTAGCTACTGGGACTGTTTGCCTAAACACCTCCTGCACAGCCTCAAACAGAGAATGGCACTTGTCAACACACTGGGATCTTAGGTTAAGACAAGGATTAGAGGACAATATGTATGTATGGAAGGGATACATGCTTTCTGAAAGCAGGTAGTCCTTTTCCACGTGTGTGGACACTTGCGTACATAAAAACACCTCCAGGAAATACAGTTTTGGATTTGTTGGAAATGTGTCCTGCCTGACACATGAAGGTCCGCAGGCCATCCTCAAAACTGTTAATCACCTTGTAAATCTTGCCGGGACAGCCTTCAGTGTTGAGGGGAGGTGATGCACAGCATGTTCTTAGGATAGCACATACAAGAGGAGAAACCTCACTACTTTTTGGATTAGTTTTTCCTTCTAAGCGTTCTTTGAGGAGTACTTCTTACACTCTTGCTGAAAAGCTTAAATGATGGTGTGGTTTTCTGTCCATTCTAAATGTGCTGCAGTAATTGATTTGGGGGGGGTCTTGTAAAGATAAGTGAACTAAAGCTAAAGCAGCTAAATCTATGATGGTGCTTTGAATGGGATTTTCTGTTTCACAAAAATGGTGACTGAAATGTAGCAGGACTTCAGCTCTGATTATTAGCAACTTCCCCAACGGCTATAGCTCATCCTGTAGGTGTAATCAAAGGTGGAGGTTCAAATTCTGAGATTTTCTTTAAAAAAAAAAAAAAAAGTTTAAATTGTCATCATTAACACAGTGGTTCCAAATCCAAAGTGGGATGAAATAGGTTTGCTGTAATTATTACCATAACTAATCTGAGTAATTGAGATCTCACAAACCTAAAACTCGTGCTTTATGCTACACAAGACTATCTACTTTGAAGCACAGAAATGCTAACTTTAAGTCTTTATTTGTATATATGTGATTATTTATATATCTGTGAGGATGTGTGTGATTCTGTGTTTTCAAAGAGACTTTTGTAGCCTGTAAATTGGACAAAAGTGGCTACTGTAGCATATAAACTTAATTTAATCAATAACAAACTGCAAGTGTATTGGAGCCATGATGCACTGAAATGACAGTAGGGCCTTGTTTGTAATTGCCTGGTTTGCACAAAGTTTCCTTGACGATTTTTATTGTAGGATAACAAGGCATATTGTTACTGAAATGTATAATTTGTACTCAGAAAATAAACACATGCCATATTCAGCTTTGTTAATTTACATGTTCAACAAATATGATCTTAAAATTAAAAGAATTCTGAAGGAAGGACACACCACTGGCAAGTAAGCACCCATGTCTGAAATACAGATGAACTGGGCAGTCTCGGTGAACTGAAGTGCAATTCTGTGCTGGGCATTTCTTCCATCGCTCATTTCTTCTTGGCTGCCAGCAGGTTAGGAGCAGACACCTTAACTTTTCCTGGCATGTTTCTGGATAGATCAGAATCCTGCAGCACAGGATCGTGAGAGAAGAGACGGTTTGTATTTTAACACCAAGGAAAACAGCACTACCACGTCATAACAGTTGCAAATAATTATAGATTTGGCGTTCCTTGCTAAATGATGAATTATTTGACTATCGAGTTTTTAGTTGTTTTCTAGTGGATATTTATAAATTTAGTGTATAGTTTCAGAGCTACAGATTAACAGACAGTACTCTTGTTAAATGCCGTAATAGCTTTTTACCTTGACACTGCGGAACAGGTCTTTTTCTCTTGGTGACACCTCTTTGGCTTTCATAAAGCTGGACACAGCAGTGCGTGCAGCTGGTAGGAACACAAACAAGAATTTACCATCGGCTCTAAAAACAATCTTTACTGTGGTAACATCAGGAAAAAGCTTTCTGAATCCAGGTGCAGATCACCGCTCTTACCTTTGCCTTTCTTCTGAGAACCTGGTGTCAGTTTCACTTTGTGTCTGCAGAAAACAAATGGCTCATTAACCTTTGGCCTCTTTAACTAATACAAGATAAAAATAATGACACTCACTTGTAGTTGGAAAGGGCAGTGTATGGAGCACAGACTGGCACAGCAAACAGCAGCAAATCCTCGGGATGAGGTTGGCCTGTTAGAGAGGTGAGCAGATTCTCTGCTTCCTGAGGCAACACACAAATAATTCAAAATGAAGCATTTTTTTTTGAGAGTATTTAAAAAAAAATTTTCTATGACTGATAATCCATATTTAAATGTTTACACTGGAAACTTACCTCTGCTCCAGGGTTGTCCTGATCCACCTCATCTTCCTGAAAGAGGAGAAAGCACTGACTTTAAGAACCAAAAAAAACCCACCAGCTATCATACAGTCTGTGGTCACAAGTCATCCAAAGCTTACAGCTAGGTTTGTCCTATAGAAAGTACTGTGTAAAAGTCTTGAGCCAGTCATATCTTTAATACTGTGTTTCTAAGGAGCCAGAATTTCTTGAATTTTTGTAAACTGGTCTTGAGCAATAGTTCTCCAGGCTTTTGGCTGCTTTTTCCACACATCTTCAGTCCGATACTTGTGTCTGACCATTTTCAGAGGAATGTGTTTTGAGGGTTCAGAGGGATGAACTAGTGTCCATACACATGACAGACGACTTAAAAAAACAATTATATCTTTACACACATTTGTTAGCAGCCTGTCACAAAAACAATTTGTTCCAATTTCTTTAGATCAATCTTTGAGAAGTACCAAAGATAACACAGTTTGACAGGTATGAAATAGTATTTTTGCACTAGCAAGGTGATTCCCAAAGACATATTAGTAAAAAACTTGGCAAATCTCAGTACAGTGTGAAGTGAATCCTTAAAAAAAAAATTACGGAAACTGGACTAGTAGAGGACAAAAGAAGTAGTGGCAGGCCTAAAAGACTATGTACAGCAGATGAGCAGGATCTGAAAGCCTTTTCCTTAAGAAATAGGAAAAAAGTCATGCATCTGGCCCTTCAGTTGCTCCATCTACTGTTCACTAAAGCATCAGTGAACAGTGGAAGGGTGGCTGTCAAGAAGCCATTTATAAGGGAGAGAAATGAGGAGAAAAGGCTAAGATATGCAAAATTGCACAAGAACTGGACTGAAAATCAGGGGAACCAGGTCTGATGCAGTGATACATCCAAATTTGAACCCCCTGGTTCAAATCGGAGGAGGTCAGGAGTGCAGTACAACAGTGAGTGTCTACAGACATGTGCAAAACACGGTGGATCAGAATGTCCTTCACGAAGCCTGGAGAACTGTTCCCTAAAACTACTTAAAGGAATTACAAGGACGTTCAGATTGTATTGAAGAATAAAGGCGGTCATACCAAATAATGACTTTCAAGAATGCTATAATTATACTTTTCTTTGCCTTATATACTGTATTTTACACAATTGAATAGATCGCTTTCATTTTCCTAGCAAAATGTAAAGAAATGAAGGGGCACCTGAAAGTTCTCTTTGCTGGTAACTCTGTTAATACAGCTGGATAACTGTGCAATTATGAAACTCGTATCTATTATTACCTTATCCTCCTGTTCTGCAGTACCTCCCTCCTCTCCAGGCTGCCTCTTCTCCCCTTCCTCCTCCTCTGCTTTCTTCACTGCAGTCTCCACATTACGAGTTTTCTGATGTTGTTTCTGAGCGGCCGGTTTCCTGACAGGTTCCTCTTTCCCCTTCCCTTTCTTTCCTTTCTTCCCCTTATCTTTCTCCTCCTTTGTGGACCCAGCTGACTGAGGAAGCAAAGCAGCTAAAATGTTATTTATTGTGACACCATCAAGTAACATGTTCACTACAAGTACAGTAGTGCCAGCTGCACATTGAGGTTTGTTTTTCTATCCATTCTCACCCCGAGCAGCTGCATCATCAGCTCTCTGTCCTCTTCATCCTGATCTTTGTACTTTTCTTTGATCTTCTTCAGTTTGTTCTGTAACGACAAAAGACGCATGCATTGTGTTTGTAGCCTCCTATGAGCTGGTCCCTTTAGCTGATTTTTTAACTAGTTAATAAAATTAAAGCTTCTAATTTAATCAAACTTTAGCTTGCAAGATTTAAAAGAAAAATATTTCATAATTTCATTTTTTTTTTATTTTTTTGATCTGACTGTTGTGCAACAAAGAACAAACTGATTTCCGTCCTTCTGTCTCACCTTTTGCCCCCTCTTCAGCGGCTGCTGAGAGGGCCCGCCGCCACTTTTTGACCCCTGATCCACGACCGGTCCACCGGATGACTTGTCAGTCTTCTCCTCACTGTCACAACCCTCTTGTTTCTGCTGTTTCTTCTTCTTCTCTTCTCTAAGTGCGGAGACAGAAACACAGTAACTGGTCACTCTTCTATGCTCATGGCTTTTTTGAACTGCTGTGTAAAATATAGCCTTCATCATCTGCTTGTAATGTACTCACCTTCTCTGCTTGGCAGTCATGTGTTTTTTCCCTTGTGAATCTACCTCAGCCTGAAAGGAAATTAATGAAATATTAGGCTAGTGATTGCACTAACTTTAAATTAGAGTTTGAGTAGAGTTTAACTTTAATGTCCAAAGATGGTAATAATCACCTGAGTAGTTGTTTCTTTTTTGAAACCAGCATTCTGAGTGCTCCTAGAAATAAGGAGACATTTTACTAAAGTGCTTTTAATTGTGCAATCATAAATTTGTTGGTTAATAAAGGCCTTTCTGTTGCTTGATTAGTGGTATTATTACCTGCTGGGCTGTAAATGAGAGAGGGTGATGGTTGTATCTGGAAAGCTAAGTTCTTCACTCTCTTCAGTTGGCGTCTCTTTTTCCATACCACCATCACTCTGCTTTGGCACCTTCTCGACTGTATCTGCTGCAAGCTCTCCAGGAGCAGCGTCTATTTCTCCACCCGCATCATCATCATCATCATCCTCCTCCTCCTCCTCCTCCTCTACGTTGTTTTCCTTTTTCACCTCATTTTCCACCTCCTTGGTCTCTCCGTCTTCTCCTCTTTCTTCATTCTGATCTTCATTACTGCTGTCATCCCCTAGAAAGGCAGCAGAGATGGGTTCAACACATGAACATAGGGTTTTACAAACATATCAAATTATATCATTGATCATATCTTCCCACCTACAAGCTCCTCTCCCTCGTCTAATAGCTCGGCAGTTCCAGATGTGACCTCCTCCATGTCTTCCTCAACGGTTCTCACCTTCCTCTCCCCTTGGTGCCGAAACACACTCTGCTCATCCACCTGTAAAAAGCAGAAGAGATAGAATTGAACTATTGAAAAATGATAAAGGCTTGAAAATATACTCACAGCTAGTGATGGTACCTACCTTGAAGAGGAACCCGAAGCCCATAATTAAGTAAGAAGGTGGCAGAAAATTTTTCTTTCCTAAGGAGAAAAATAACAAAAGTAAGTCCCCTCTCTGATCTCATCATAGTTGGACTTTTATGCATTTGAATTACACTTTTTTTTATACCTCTGATCATGAAACTTCCAGTTGTCAAGTACTCGCCAGTGGGCGCTGTTTTAGACACCTGGGAAAAAAAATACATAGTACCACTGAATAATAATAAATTATTATACTATAAAACACACCACATGCCTCAATATCTGGATTTAACTAAGCAGATAGGTAAGAGTCTTCCACTGGATCCATTACTGCAACTGATCCAGTGGATTAAATTATACAACCACATAGGAAGACGTACCCTGTGTTACTCCATTTTTTTTTTTCCATGGGAAAAAAAAGGTCTTTGGTTTGTTAGGGAGCATAAAGATAGGCCTCTGGAGCAATGGGAAAAGGTCATGTGGTCTAATAAGACCAGATTTATCCAGTTCCAGAGTGATGGGTGTAACAGGGTAAGAAGAGAGGCGGATGAGGTGATGCACCCATCACGCCGAGTCACTACTGTAGTCTGTTGCGGCAGTGTTATGTAGGTCAGCTGACTACCTGAACATAGTGAATAACCAGGTTTTTCCATCAATGGATTTTTTTCTTCCCTGGTGGCACCTGTATATTCTGAGATGACAATGCCAGGATTCATTGGGATCAAATTGTGAAAGAGTGGTTCAGGCAGCATGAGACACCATTTTCACACATGGATTGGCCACCACAGAGTCCAGACTTTAACCCCACTGAGAATCTTTGGGATGAGCTCGTGAAAACATTACACAGCGGTCCGACCCTTTAATCATCAATAAGATCTTGGCGAAAAATGAACGTAACTCTGGATGGAAGCAAATGTTGTGACATTGCATAAGTTTACGGAAATGATGGCATGGTGAATGCCTACCATCATTAAAGGTAAAGTAGGTCAAATTTAATATTAAAGTGTGCAACTTTTGGGGGGGCCAGAAAGAGAAAACTCCTAATGCTATGGATACGTTTTAAAAGTTTAAAAGAAAACAAGAATAATACAGTGCAAAATGGCTCACCTGATGATGATGGACCCACCAAGCACTGGTGACAATCTTGGCATCCCAAGCAGCACTGTAGCACACAGCCATGGTGCCAGCTTCCGTCAGAGTACGGGGAGGGATGGGATTCCCTGGAGTGAGAAGACGAGCAGGTGGAGGGCATAAAGACAAACTAGTTGAACATGAAGTCTAAAATTTAGTCACACAGTGGAAAAAATGCATTGAAAACACTGGTTCAAGTTTACCTGAGGGGTTTTTGATGACACAACTAGTTGCTCCATGGAGGTCAGCATGAACATAGATGTCACCTGAGAAGGTAAAAGTAGAGATAAACCAAATTTTGAAGGCATTGATTTTCCAAGGGACGTGTGTAGAACTTTGTTTACCAGCCCGGAGGTATCGTTTAACAATCATCTCGTTCTGCTGCTGGTCCCTTCCTGCAATGATGAGGTAATTCTCGGAGCTGACGAACCACAAGAACTTTTCAAACCTGCCAGGTAGGAACAGGTAGTTAGAGCATATTTAACAGATCAAGCCTATTATAAAGAAAGAATGCATACACATACATATTCAAACGTGTCTCACCAGTATACTTTCCTGGCCTTCTGAATGGTGGTCACTGTCTGGACTTCTTTCAATGTCTGCTGTGTTTTTTTCTCTGCAGATTTCATAGCCTTCAGTGACATTAAATTAGAAAATTCATAAGTAAAATCTGAGTTAGGTATGAATAAGTTATGAAAGTTGAAGCACAAGAGTGCAAAGTATAAACCAACTGCAAAGCTGAATAATAACTAAATTAAATGAAGAGTGGTGTATAAACACACAGAGAGTGAAAAGTCAACTTTCTACAGTCCCTGGTCATCACTGCAAATCGCTTCCAGTATGGACACAGCTTAAAGGAGGGTTCAGGGTCACCTGATCCAGCCCTAACTATAAGCTTTATCAAAAAGGAAAGTTTTAAGCAAAAATCTTAAAAGCAGAGAGGGTGTCTCTCTCCCAAATCAAAACTGGGAGCTGGTTCCATGGAAGAGGGCTTTAATGCATAAACAAACAACGCTCCTCACAAAAACAAATGCGGGTCTTGCTTCCTGCTGAATGTACAGTCCTATCACAGCATATGGAAAAATGAAATGACGGTTTTCTCACTTTATCCGCTGCTTCAATGGTTTTCTGTTCCTTCTTTTCAGCGCTGCGTTTGGAGTCGTAGTACCTAAAAAACACACAGTAATAAAGTCTATCAACTCCCCCCCCCCCCCCTCATAATGCTTTACTGTGTGCCTTACACATCAACCTACTTTTTGGCATTGGCATAAGCGGACAGGCCAAGATCCACATCCACCAGCATGGGCTTGTTCCTTTGCAGCTTCTTGTTCTGTCCTTTGTCTTTATTTTTGTTTTTCTTCCCTTTTTCCTCCACAAGCTCTTTTTTTTCTTCCTCTTCCTGATCCTCTTCAGAAATATATGGATTCCTGGGTGTCACACAACACAGAGCCGAGCATATCAATCTGACTTCACATAACAATTAGGACAATTAAGTTCATTGCTTCGGGGATGATCTCACTTTAAAAGCATGGTGATATGGTTGGTCTGCAGCTTCAGCTCTTTGATGGCACAGGCCACGGGATCGCCCGCAGCTTGTGCTTCTTTGACGATGATGCCAATCTCAGTCCAATCCACCTGATTGGCCAGTGCGCTGCGCACCACCTGCAGCGCCCTCTCTACCACAGGCAAGTTCATCTCCACTAGTTCACCCTTTATTCTGTCCACCTCCTGCAGCACACAAAACAGCAAAGTCAAGATAAACTGACTGGCCAGTGCACATCGCCTTGTGCATACATATGAGAAAGCATGAATTATTATGTGAAGCCTTTGTTGCTAACCTGTGCTTGGTGCAGGGCCTCCAACCTCTGCTCATGGTCCCGCTTAACATTTTCCAGCTTTTTCAGAGCCTGTTTCTCCTGCTGCAAGGCCTTCATGTCGATTTTCTGACTCTCCATCTTAGAAAAGAACTCATCCACCGCCTGTGTCAGAGGATCATCGAGAATTAGCTATTATTCTCCTTGCAAAAATAACTTAATTCATTATTCTTCCCTAAGTAAGCAGCTATGCTAATATTCACCTTGTCAAAGGTATCAAACTCCAAATAGGGGCTCTTTGCATGCTGGGCAAAGAGGAATGGATGGAATTCATCATATCTGCAAGTAGGCATCATAGACATGAACTAAACAATCCTTAATTTAACAACCTGATGAAGAGGTGCTCCTTTATGTAAAAACTGAGTCATACGTGAGCAGTTCTTCACTGGGTTTGCCAGGAGTTAAACTTGGTTTCTTCTCACTCTTTTGGATGATGTAGCCCTTGATGTAACAATGTTAGTTAGTGAATATAATCAATCTACGACACAACTTCAAACTCAATTTCCTCAAAATAAAGACTACTCACTTTGCCCCTGAAGTTCTCAGTTTTTTCCATGTATGTTTCTGCAATCTGCAGAGCTTCCAGGATTTTAGGAGCAACTGGAAATAAAAAGCAGCCAGACCAAATGTAGTTGGAGATTTATAGGGCGGGAAAAAAAAAAGAAAAATTCTTCTCCGACTGTTCTACTATACCTTGGGCAGCGTTAACTTGACTGTCAACTTTGATGGAGCCCGGCAATCCTGCTTCTATCAAACTGTGCTCTATCAGAGTGGCTCCGTAGGCTGTAGATGCGTTTGGAAAGGAAATAAAAGATTCATAGTCTTTCTATATGTTAAAAGAAGAGATCAAACTCATATGTATCTGAATACTTACGAAGGTGAGGGTTCAGGACCCTTTTCACTTGCTCTCCATTTGGTGCTTTGGTAAGGATTTCAGTGAGCCTAAATAAAAATCAACTATAAATAACTGATATAGAGCTCTGACATATTTCTAATCAATTCAGATGGATATTCAGTTTAGAGGTCGTTACCGCTCCAACGCGATGAGGGGTTCGGGGGGTCTGGCACTCTCCACAGGGTAGCGCTCTCTCACGGCGATCTTAACGTCTTCTGCCTCTGCTGTCCGAAACCTCAGCAGATTCAGGATTGTGTACTCATGGTCTGCAAGGATGATGTTACCCTGAAAATGGACATGGACACCCCCAACAAATAGGCATAAACAGACATGAAGGTATGCATAAGTGATATGGGTTTGAATATAAACATGTAATGTAAACACATCTGATTTGTTTCCTGACCCTGTCGTATAGTTCAATAATCAAGTGGTAGGCAGCTTCATCTGAGCCAAACTGGATGTCAACAATCCTGTCAATCCCAAGCTGCCTGATCTGGGTCAGTCGACGTGTCTTCAGATGTTTTCGACACTGTTGACAAAAGAAAAAGAAAAGCTTTGACAGCAGTTTATAAATCCATATGTTAGGGTAAGAAAAGGTGCTAATTAAATAATTTATCTATAGTGGAGCTAATCTCAAAATAAACTGATTACAAAAAAATCAATACAATGATACAGATTTTTTTTTTTTTTAAAGAGATATTCTTACTTTCATCGCAAAGCCTGAAGGCATCATGTTCTTGGGCCATTCGAAGTCTGTGGAATGAATACGAGTTCCAGACTCAATCAGGAGAACAGCTTTGCTGTCAGGCCTGCCAATGCAACACTCTGTTATTAGCACTGATTCAAAGTGTTGGAAGCAATTAAATACATTTACTGCATAATCTTTACGTACTTGAGTACTTTTATTTCTTGCTAGAGTATATCTAAGTTTAGAGGGAAACTATCAGATATTACTTTTGACTTAAATAGGGTAGTGTGCAAAAGTCTTACGCTATCCCTCATTTCTTTATATTTTGCGTCCAAGCAGCCAGACTTTCTTTCATTAAAGTGGTCTTGAGCAATGGTTCTCTGGGTTTTCTGAAGGTCAAAGTTTTTCTTTAGACATTGGCTGCTTTTTCACACATTTTCAGTCCAGTCCTTGTACTTGACCATTTTCAGAAGAATGGTGTTCTGTTTTTTTGTTAATCTGACCTATGAATTATTCACACAGAAAAAAAAGGGCATTTCCATGTATGTTTGCACATGTTTCAATAAATCGCTGCACCTAGTAAAACATAAAGAAATGAGGGATGGCTCAACACTTTTACACAGTAATGTAGCTCTCTATCTAATTTCAGAGAGGAAAGTATCATAATACTTTTGACTTAAAAACATTTTATCTGAGAGCAACAGTCACTAAAAATGATTCAGACATTAAACATATTTTCAAATAAACTGCACACCTAATTACTCAAGTTTATTTTAAAAATGTATTGAGATTAACTAAAATGCGGCTCCTTGTGCATGAATGCAAAAATTATCAAATGAAATGCAAAACTAACAGTGCATAACTGTCTTTGTTTTGTGTTATTCCTGCTTTACTTAATAGCTTCATTCATTATGAAACAGAAAAACTTTCAGAGGCTAGTTTTCTTACTTTTGCAAACGGATGAGATAGGTCTTGCTGTCGATGTCATACACGTTATATACCCTCATGCCAATGTAACTGCGAAAGAAGGAGGTGAAACCGCATGAATGACCAAACGTGTAAATAAGCAGTGCAGTCAGACGAGAATAAGTTAATGTTAGCTTAGCTTAACAACAATCACCTACTTGGCATTGATCTCGGCAATAACGGCCCTGATATCCACAGTGGTAAATCGTGTTTTCATTGTGACTTAAATCCAGGGTACAGCAACAAAAAAAGAGAATAGTAAACACAGAGGAGGTGAATATTCACATATTTTTACTGCTAAACCAGCAAAGAAAACATGCAGGTAACTCCTGAACATGCGCACATATGATATTTTTACGGTAGCCGTTAAGGCACAAAAATGATCAGGTCCACGCCTTTTGCACGCAGTGGTCGTGAGTGAATAGGACACTTGTCTGGTAACGTTATGCTTGTTATATGAATGTAGCAGCTTCGCTCTAACGGCACCTGTTTTTATATGCTGTTAAGCTAATGGTCGTCATTTTAGGATTAAATGTGCACCAATGATGCACTACTCAAATTGGCTGATTGACGTAAAAAACAGGGCAAGCCTTCGAAATGAGTGCAAAACACCACCTAACACCGACTGGATTAACAGGGGAAAGGTTGCGGACATGCAGAACAACAACCCGCAGCCTAACGACAAAACATCCGAGCTAACTGCTGCCACTCATCTCCTGAAAAAAGGTAAGAAACTGAATTATGTAGCTAAATATCTGGGCCCGCTGCGAATAAATCCGCTCGACTGGCATTTTTTTTTTTTTTTTTTTTTTCATACGTGGCAGGGCGTATTTTGTTGTTTATTTTCATTCAAACTATGTTGGGACTGGTGTGATAGAGGCAGCCGGAGTTTGCAGTTTCCTCCTCGGGTCAAAGTGGAGGGCGAAGGCGTGCTCCGTTACCAGGGCGACGGTCAGCTAACAGGACTCACGCTAACGAGGCTAAGCTAACCCCCCTCGGTGCGGCTTCAGTGTCCTTTTGACACAACAGTGCGCTAAAGAAAAATTGAAATAAAATAAATTGCAAAACAACAAATAATCCTGTTTTCAAACGTATAATCGAAATGAACCATCCGCATATGCATGTAATGGACTGCCGACGTACAAGTGGTGCCTAAGACTCAAAGGAATGCATCGTAAGTAACAAGTTAGGAGCTGAGCGGAGTGATGACAGGTCTGACTGGGTTACACGTCGATCTGATTTCTTTACAAATGTCTTGAAAAGGTGTTTTAACTGTAAGTAAGTAAATGTTATTGTTACTATTTTTGCCATAGTTTAAAGGTGTTATAACGTTAGCGTGGTGCGAGTGTCATGCACGCCCGACCTTACTTGGCATGTGTATTGCCACAGTGCAAATGTGTGCGTGTTTGACATAAACAGAGAGAGACTATAAAAAGTGTCCAGTAATTAAATATAGCCAGCTTATATATTTAAAAAGTATTCTGCTTCCTAATAATTTAGGACACTTAAAAAATTGAAGTATCTCCCTTAGCTGAAAAGAGCATAAAATTATGTTATCTGGTTTGAATTTAGCTATGTTGACTGTCAAAGCTGCAGTCACACAGAAGTACATTTCCTTGTAAAGATTACACTAATTCTTTGTGCTCTTGTGGGTTCTTTCTTTTTATGTGTGTGTGAATGAGATGGAGACGGTGGAAAGGTGAGGATGAAAGGAATAGAGACAGTGAAGGTAGATGAGTTGGGGTCAATCATCCAAAGCAAGGGGCAGTGCAGAAGAGAGTGCAGTCAGGGTGGAGATGTGTGTTAAAGGTTATTTGTGACAGAAGGAGTGAAATGGACGGTAGTGAGACCTGCTATGATGCATGGTTTGGAGGGTTGCGCTGATAAAAAGACCAGGTTGTAAGCAGGATCAAAAATGAGTGCATCAGGGTGACAGCTCAGGTTGAGCAGTTTGGAGAAAAAGTTACAGAGGCAAGGCTGAGATGGTTTTGATATGTGGAGAGGAGGGACGCATATATGTTTCAGTGACATAGATGTTTAAATGGTAAATGGACTAGTTCTTATATAGCGCTTTTCTACTCAGTCTGAGCACTCAAAGCGCTTATAAAACACATTTTACATTTACCCATTCATACAAGCACTTCCATGATTAATTAAGCTAAGTGCTTTAATTATCTAACATTCCATCTCATTCATTCACACATTCTAACACTCCGACGGTTGCTTGTTAAGTATCTTGCCCAAGGATACATTGGCACGTAGCCTGGAGTAGCCAGGAATTGAACTGCTGACCTTCCGATCAGTAGGTGACCTGCTCTAACCTACTGAGCTACAGCCACCCCCAAACATGGAGCTGCCAGGCAGAAGGAAAAGACTACAGAGAAAATTCATGGATGTAGTGAAGGAGGGCAAGAATATTGGAGACAATAAATGACAGCCCTCCGTCTCCCATCAAAACTATCATGGGCTTAAATATCCAATGGGGGTGTTCCCATTTTGATTGTCTGTGGAGCACAGGATTTCCCTCTAAATAAGGCGGACTTGTTTTTATTAATATGATAAAAATGTATTCTTGCTTTTTTCTTTTTTTTTTAATTTTATATGTGTTTTTTTATTATTATTATTATTATTGTTGTTGCAGGTTACAAAATAATCAAGAAAATTGGGGAAGGCACATTTTCAGAGGTCCTGAAAGCTCAGAGCTTAAAAGATGGGAAGTTTTATGCATGTAAAACCATGAAGCAGACAATTAACAGGTATGTATTCTGGACATAACTGCCAGGTAGTGGCACTGAGTGGTGACCCATATGCCACATAGCTATTGCCATTTACTGCATGCCTTCCCCCTGCTCTCTTTCCTGTCTTCTCACCACTGTCTTATCTAAATAAAGCTATTATAAAAAGTACTTCTGTGTTTGGTTTTCACCAAGTGTGGCACTGAATTCTGACCAAACGGCTTTTGGTCTCATTTGTTCAAAGGGCATTGTTTGAGAAGGCTTGCTCTTTTTTACAGAGAAGAGGTTTTCTCCTGGTAACTCTTCCAAACAAGCCATACTTGTTCAGTGTTTTTCTAATTGTATTGTCATGAAATTTAACATTTAGCATGCTAATTGAGGCCTGTAGAGTCTGAGATGAGTTCTTGGTTTTTTTGCAGTGTCCCTGAGTATTGATCTGATCTTGGGGTGAATTTGCTCTGACGTCCACTCCTTGGAAGATTGGCAGCTGTCTTGAATGTTTTTCACTTGTGAATAATCTTTCTCGCCCTTTAACCCTTCCCAGATTGATGGACAACAGTTGCTTCTTTAAGATCATTGCTAATGTCTTTCCTCCTTGGCATTAACACATAGCTAAATGCTCCTGACCAACAAACTGCCAAAACATCTGCTTTTATAGAGGTGCTCACACTACTGATCACATAATCAAGTACATTTGATTAGCAGCACCTGCCCCTGAATTCCCATGAAAGCAGTCGGGATCTACTTAATTTTTCATACACTGCTTCTGCATTTTGACTTTTATAAATGATAAATAATGACATGGTGTAATATGTCATGTATTGTTGTTCATCTGAAAATTTTATTTACTTAATTTTGAGACCTTGTAAGGACCAGATTATTTTTATTATGTCCTAAAACATACATTTTTTTTTAACCATGCCATATTAAATGTGCTACCGCTTTTCTCCGTTAAGTCTGGAGCAGGCCAACAATCTGCGGGAAGTCCAGGCAATGAAGAGACTGAGCCCACACGCAAATATTGTCCAGCTACATGAACTGATTTTGTAAGTGTTGCCTATCATGTAGTTTTTGGTATCGTAATCTTGTGTATGATATGGTAGGTCATATTCATTTAATATGTTTCAGTGACAAGGAAACTGGAAGGGTATCTCTGATATGTGAGCTGATGGAGATGAATATTTATGAGTTCATACAAGGTAAGTTAAAGTCTGACAGAGTAAATCACTTTAAATTGTAGGCTTGTTTTGTGCCGGTTAAGAATGATAATTGTTTTTATTGCTTGCAGGAAGAAAAACGCCTCTGCCTGACCATACAGTAAAGCACTACATGTACCAGCTTTGCAAGTCACTTGAACACATGCACAGGTAAAAAGGAAACACTCAAGTTCACGTGAAATGATGAAATAAAAGTCACCGATCAGGTATGCTGAGACTGTTTTCTCCTTCACAGCTGTGGGATCTTTCACAGAGACGTGAAGCCAGAAAACATTCTCATAAAAGTGAGATGCATCATCACAGTAATCTGATGTACAAGTAAGTAACAGTTGGCACTTGTATTTTTAACATGCATTTTGTGCAACTGGCAGCAAAACGTTTTGAAGCTTGGTGACTTTGGCTCATGTCGGAGCGTGTACTCGAAGCCCCCCCACACAGAATACATCTCCACACGCTGGTACAGAGCTCCGGAGTGCCTCCTCACTGATGGGTACTACAGCCTTAAGATGGACATCTGGAGTGCCGGTTGTGTCTTCTTTGAAATCATGAGGTATCTTGTGTGCGACACAGAATTTCACCTGCAATACTTTAAGTTTAGCTAGAGGGCACCACATTTGCCCTTCTTTACATTCTCAGCTTTCTGGATAATTTGGCCTCCTGTCTTCCCACTACTAGCATAAAAAAGTGTCAAAGAAACCTATGTAAATAGCTTTGCTGTGGCAGCTGTGACATTAATACCCGTGTGTTTCAGCTTGAATCCCCTCTTCCCTGGAACCAATGAGTTGGACCAGGTTGCCAAGATTCATGATGTTTTGGGAACACCTGATCAAAGTGTCCTCCAAAAGTTCAAGCAGTAGGTGGTCATTATTATTGGACATTTTATATATAGACAGACACACACACACACACAGGGTCTTTACCTTACAATATAAAGCAACTTGAGGAGACTGTTGTTGTGACATAATTTTTGCATGGTTTAATTAAATATGCTAAAGTTAGTATACAAAAACTATCAGCTGATTCTGAGGGGGTTAGGTGAGAACTTTCGTCAGATTTGACTGATTTTGTGCAGAATGAACTATAAATGTTTTGTGTGCTCAGAAATGCTTGTCTTGGTGTTATAATGTCTGTGCAGGTCTAGAGCGATGCATTTCAACTTCCCCCCAAAGAAAGGCACTGGTATCTCACGGTTAATCCCCAAGTGTCCAGCTCCAGCTCTGTCTCTCCTCTATCAGATGCTTGCCTATGACCCAGATGAACGAATCACTGCAGAAACAGCCCTAAGGCACACATACTTTAGGGAAATAAGGTAAAGCACTTATATATCTTAAATGATAACTGATATTATCTAGGACAGGGGTCAGCAATCTGTAATACGGAAAGAGCCATTTGAACCCGGTTTCCACGGAAAACAAAACAGTGTGAGCCGCAAATACTAGCGGAAGCCGCGAGTGACGCATATATTGAGAAACAAAAATAAATAAATAAAATTATTTTATTTTAATATTTCAAGATCACAATAATGTTTCAATTTAAAACTACAACAAAAACCGAACTGACAAAAATAAAATGCACTTCAATTGGCTACTTTTATAATTTACTTCCACGAGCCGCAGATTAAGCCTGAATGAGCCGCGGGTTGCCGACCCCTGGTCTAGGACATAAATTACAACCTTCATTTGTATCAGAGTTGGATGGTTGGATACAAATTTGTTTGCTCTGCTTCTTTCTCCTAGGATGGCAGATAAGAAGACTGAGACTCTTCACAGAGTTTCTGGGACTATGGATATAATAGGGAGTAGTGTGATGCAAAACTCCATTGAGCACATCTGTCGGCCAGCCAGGGTTGGGAAACAACTGAGGGGAAGACACACAAGACAAACACCTTTAATGAGTGTAAGTCCAAGCTCTACTGGCCAGCAGAGATGGGAAGTAACAAAGTAAAAATACTTTGTTACTGTACTTAAGTAGATTTTTCAGGTATCTGTACTTTACTTGAGTATTTATTTTTCTGACTACTTTTTACTTTTGCTCCCTACATTTTTAAACAAATATCGGTGCTTTCTACTTCTTAGATTTTCGAAACAGGCTCGTTACTTTAGGTTTAACGTGTCTGAGAGAAGTTTGCATTTCCGGTCACTGCGCCGTCAAACATCAAATGATCTGAGTCTATATGGAGGAACAATAACACACAAGAGATAGTCGTACTGATGTATCCTCAATCCCCGAGGCTTACTGCATACAAAAACAGGCAAAACCATATAATTTATGTGTCATTTATAGTGTTATAATCAGGGGTAACAGTGGGCCGGACCAAGTTCATAAGTTGTGCTTGCAGTACCTCAGTATCTCAGCTAACACTACTGAAGAGGACCGAGCATAAAGAGAGTAATGTGTGGCAGGTAATTTTAAATGCAACGTTTCTAAATGCTCAACAAGCATCAGCAAACACACAAAGTGTCTGCAGTTTGTCACAGTGTGTCTGCTAGCTAAAAGAAGAGCTGCTGTATTTCCAGGGAGAGAAAAAAAGAGAGAAGTTCACTCAGAGATGGAGAAAGAGGACAGGAGAGGAAGAAGAGAGGTTAGATTTAAAAGTAAGGACTGCAAAACAAACTGAAGTATGCTGATTTTGTGTTATTCAAAGATTGTATGAAAATACTGCAGTTTAGTATGTAATAAACAGGTCAGTTTGCTGTACTGTATTTACAGTAAAGCTCTGTGTTGGACTGGCGCACAGCGTCTGTGTTCATGGTCAGAGTTACAGGTTACATGAAGAGCAGCAGAGATGAGTTTGAATCAAGGCTGTTGATGTTTAGATTCATTCACTGAATTCAACATATATTAAGATAGCTCGTGAAATACTGGGCTACATCTTTGTGAATTCAGTTCATCCACACAGGGCAGTAAACCTCAGAGCAGCAGCAGCAGCAGGTCAGCTGATCGTAGCCTGCACACCAAGAAAATTTACTAGAGCTCACAATAGAAAGTTGTGATTCTTCTCCCCATGCGGAGCCACTACAACTGATCTTAGGGTTCCTCCACCTTCTGAATCCCACTGTAACCCCTGAGTATCCTCATGTTTGTGTTTAGGTGTGGAGGCACCCACTGCTATGGAGGACACAGAGAATAGAGCTGTTTTTAAATTACCTTTCACAGCTTGTGTCCTATATAACAGATTCAAGCTGAGTGCATTCATTAGAATTAAAATTAGATTGGAATAATGTTTGTATTCTAATGCATTATTTTATATTATTACAATAATATATAATGAGGTTCAGTTAGCTTTACACAAACAATAGTCCTCCAAAGAGCTACTTTTACTTTCTTACTTTGAGTACATTTCAGAGCTTTACTTGAGTAAAGAATTTGAACCAGTACTTACAGCTTTTACCAAAGTATTTTTTAACAAGTTACTTGTACTTCTACTTAAGTACAGAATGTCAGTACTTTTGCCGCCTCTGCTGGCCAGCGATAGTCGGTTATAATAACATTCCCAAATACATCTGGTACTTTGTCTCTCTCCAGCACAACATGAAGCATGTAGCAGACACCCTCATCCGACGGAACATCCCGCATTATCCAGCAGAGCTGCCCAAGCTCAATGTGGTTGTACCGGGACCACAGATCTCCTTCCCAGTCTCCACTATGCCTGCATTCACAGTCACTCACAGAGGCACACTGCCAACAATCACATCCAAAAAGTGCCAGTCACAGTTGGCCAAGGTAAACACAGCAGTACTACACAGATATCAGGATTTTCACATTTTTGAATCCTTCATTTAATCCTCCTGTGAACTGCATCTGTGAAGAGCACTAAACAAATGCAGTAAAAAAAAACAAAACACTGTCGTATTAATGGTCACTATGTGGTTTTAAGAAAAAAATCTGAGTAATAAAATTAATACAACTAAGTAAGTGCCCTGATGATGCTTTTTGATATGGGCTTTCATTTAGCTGCATTTCCTCTCTTCACAGCCCCGGGATGACACACACCATGCAGCTTTCAAGACGTACTATATGCCACCTCTGGATAGAAAACATGGAGGCTGCTGAGAGCCAAAAACAACAAGTATTACATACATAAAAAAAAATGCCTCTTAATACTGGCTAGACCTGTGCTGAAATGGATAGTTTAAGACACATCTGTAAAATATCCCAACTGTGCTTGAGAAGGAAATCACATAAGACCATAAAACCTGTTATTTTACCACTTATGACTGCTGCACCAAACTGTTTAACCATGTTATGAAATTCATAAACAGTATATTCTTCCATCTATCGGATTAAGAGTATGTAGGTATAGTTTTACTTGACTTTGTCAGGTTTTGTTTACAACTCTTTAAAATAGACTTCAGTCTGAGGCTGACAATTGAACACATTGTACCATAGGAGAGCCACAGTTGAAAGACTTCTTGTAGAGCAATATGACACCTGCAAAAAGCAGCCATACCACTTGGGCTCATTTGAGTTTTATTGTACAATTTTGAATCAAATGATTAAGCTGATCTTAACACCAACAAGAGCACCGCCTAGTGGGGCAAAATAAGTCCGTCACACTGTTCGTTGTCACATGAAAAGCAAAGACTTAATAATTATATGACCTTGACCTCCAGGAGCTGATCTCTGCATAATGTCTTGATATGGAGAATAATCATGCACGGTTTCATCAAAATCCTTCAAACCATTTCTTAGATATGAAGTGGACATGAAAAAACTTGAAAACAAATTTAACTATATGACTTTAGCCATGACCCTATATCCAATCCCAACCTTGCTTTGGTCATAAGCTATCTACCCATGAAGTTTAGTAATTGTAAGCTGAACAGTTCTCGAGTTATTGAACGGACACTTTAATGGACCCCACCTGGACACCCACGCACTGTGGTGATCACCTAATATGTCCCATCTATCGGATGTATAAAAAAGAAAAAGTGAACACAAATGTTTTCAATTTGTCACCCTGCCCTGACCTCCCAACTATTTTTATGAGAACTCTATAAGTTCAAACATTACTTGAATGAGACTGAATCTGTAGTGTAATACTCCGGAAGCTCCAACAGCTGCATTTTTTCAAACCATTTCAAACAAATCTCCACTAATTTTGTTGAATAGCATAAATTTTCCCAGAGGGTTTGAGGAAAAGCTGTGATAAGGGAATTTAGTTACTCTCCAGTAAGACTGGAGGGGTCCAGTTTGAGACGAGTGCACTACCTTACCTGCAAAACTTCACATGCTGCAATCCACTGCAATTCAAAGTTGTAAAGTAATAAAGATGAAAATGTTCAGGGTTGGGGCTGAACTCTTGTTTATAACATTTGTATAGATGTGATGGAAGATCTTGGAACAAACTGAATTTAAAAAAGGCCCCAGTCTTTCTGTACAAATGTCAACAACCAGAACGAACTGTCCTCAGTCTCAGTGTTGCATCTGGAGGCAAATTTTGCACAGTTATGTTTAAACACTGATGGCAGATTGGGTCTAAATAAAGATTTTTGAATGTTGTGGCAAAATGTAGCTTGGCCAGTACCTCTATACCCCTCACTTGAGGGACTGTGTTTTTATTTCTCTCAGAGCTGTGAGCTCTTTAAACCAGACTGTGACTCAGTCTGCACTTCATTGTTTGTCATTGTGGCACATTATTAAAGTTTAAAAAAAAAAACAGCATCAAGCACCATTTGTATGTTGTCATTAATCTCCATTCAAAGCTGGCATATCAACAAACTCCTGACATGGCATTAATTATCAGTACATCTGGAGAAAAACAAACAGATGCATGTTTTTATAAACACAGCTGCTATGAAGTTGAGCAGTGTTGACATTCAATCATTACCTGATTCCACTCTTGACATTTCCACACTACCACATTAGACGTTGCAGCTTTTGTTATGCAAAATAAATTACATGTGAGTGCATGAATAAATAAAAACAGAAAACAGTGTATTCAAGATTATTTTAATATTATTAATATGTATACTTTAGGCTTTAGAAATATAACTATCAATGACAAAACTTCCACTGGAATAATGGTAGTTTGCTTAGGCCCCCATCAAATCAATTAATTACAATATACACATTATGATACAGAGCAGATTTGAATCTGAAATAATATTAAAATAAATGCTCAATAGATAAAGGTTTTAATAGTTTTTTAAATCATTTTCTTCACCTACTGTTAGCCATCTGTGAGTTCTGAGCACACCCAAAAATGTAAAGCCATATTCTTCTAATAAAACTAATTTAAGTGCAAACCGTTTTTTTTTTTGTTTTTTTTTTCCTTTAAAAAGACTATGATTGCAGCATCCAGCTTTATAGATTCAGATTTCAAGACTGAGGATGGTAAAGCCAAGTGGAACAAGGCAGTCCTCAACCCTCTTTTGTTCCACTAGAGTAGTTATATAAGAAACAAACAAGTAGCTAACAAAATCAGTGCAAAGTCATCAATGGGGAGATTCTATTCAAGAAAAGACATTAAGTGGTGGGTGAATGTGGATGGATGCAAAAATTTCAGATGCTTACGCACTTGGTCATAAAAGGACAGTCCTCCTAAAATTCATATTTTAGTCAGTAACCCTGAGTTGGGTTACATGGCAAAGTTAAACAAAACAAAGAGCTTATGAAAATTAAATGAACTGTCCCTTTAGTCTCAAGCCACAGTTGTCTGGTTTGCATCTAACAAAGCCAAGCATTAATTCCAGAAAGCCTAATGAGATCTGACACGCACGCACACACAAAAAAAAGATTTAAAAAAAAAAAAAAAATCTAAAAATGTATTAAAAGTTGAGAGAACAAAAGCACAATAGTCCACAATTGCACCACACCTTTTCCTGTTCCATTCCTTCTCTAAGTCAAGTGAGTGATAAACAAAAACAACAGAAAAGCCATTAACAAAACTGGGAGAGGGAGGGGTAGAAAAGAAAAGGAAAACTTGCAATGCTTGCAGGGTGAAGAGCAGCATCAGACTCTGGGTTGCAGGGTTCTTTAGCAGCAGAAATATTGTGGCTATACTACTGTTCCACTGGGAGAGCTGGCTTGGTTTTGGGATGACAATAAACCCTGAAAAAAGGAAAACAAGGAGATTTGCATTGGGAAAGTCCACATACTGAAGCAAAAAAAAAAAAAAAAAAAAAAAAAAAAAAAAAAAGAAAGAAAATTTTAAAAAATACATATATAACAAGTAGCTCATTAGAAAATTTGCCTCTTCTTTCCATATCCCAGTCGCTGCAAGAAATGAAGAGCCTGTGCACAGCGGTCAAAGTACAAAGTTGGTGTACAGTATGAGCCTATTAACGTCAGTCATCAAGGCACTTTTATAACTAGCTGTATGAACCTCTTGATGTGACCCTCAAGAACATTTGGCATTTTATTACATTTCTAATGCACCTGATCCTTACTATCCATGGTCCATGTCTCTGTAGTCATGGGTTTTGTATTAAAAAATAACTTTTCTACAGCCTCAAGCTTAGTATTGAAGTTTTTTTTAACCATATGAATGTCTCTCCACACTAAATAGCAAGACTTTTAGTCATGTTGCATATCCAGACGATCTGCATCATTCTGGGTATGTAAGCATGCACACACATATTTAGCTGTAAGCATGTGAAGAAGTGCAGAGAGTCTTTGGACAAATACAGAGCCATTAGCATAAAGGCTGAAATGTGAGTAGGGCTGGTATTCAACAGTGTTTTATCAAATCTGAATAGTCTCAGTTTAGGTCTGCAATCAGCAGTCCTAAACTGATGGCAAATTTAATATCAACTAAGGCCTGAATTATGCTTCTGCGTCTGGCCTATGCACATAACCGGAAATCCCCCCTGAACCCCATGATATAACTTGATGTGCGCATCTCGAGAAAAGGAACTACATGATGGGTCAACGCTGCCCACAAAGATTGTGATTACTGCGTGGGTTCAGGGGGGGATTCCATTTACCTATGTAGGTTCCACAAAGACCCGATGCCAAAGCATAATTCAGGCCTAACAATAATTACCTCAGCCTTTTCACAACCTGCATCTCCAACCTGAAAATAAGATCTAATGTTGGTAACTGATTACTCTGAGGCATTGATATCACAGCTGCAACATAATTACATACACCAGATAAAGCATTTGCTCAAAATGTTGATTTGAAGTAATTGTCATCTGAGCAACAAAAAAAAAAAAAAAAAAAAAAAAAATCACAAACAGTGGCTGCAGAGTTATGTGATAATATCTTCATCACAGTCAGTGGCTTGAAGAAAGCACATTAAGCAAGGGACAGATTGAATGGAGCTTTAACAGAATTAACAATTTAATTTTCTACCATTAATGACACTTTAATTGAAGAAAGCAACAGTCAGCACTGGCCAGAACTGAGAAGCTGCTTATATCACCTGGATGATTTGATCGTAGCTTTGCTAATGGGAAAGAAGAAGAAGAAAAAAAAAAAAAGCGAGATAAACAGTGTGGTAAGTGATTTGCGAGTGTCTGAGCTTAATGAAATTTGAGCATCTTGCTAACCAGGAAATGGATCCGACTACAAGAAAACCAAACCCTAACGCTCTAAATGTGACAACATATGTAGATGGCTTGTTGGCTATGCATCGTGGGATGATTATGGTGAACCAATGAACACACCTCATGTGGATTAACGGCTTCCTTCATCTCACAGATCCATACAAAAAATTCTATCAGAATTGATTATATAACCACAAACTATATTGTCATAGCATAGGGTTTTTTTCTGAAACTTGGGCACTGGAAAGCAGGTGTACATTAAACAAACTCTTATATCTTACGTTTCTTTCTTCAATTTGACTATAAAAGCTAGAAGTGGTATTCTAAATGTCCACAGTTTCATGTATGCTTTCAAAATAATAATTCTCTGCTTTAGTGGCTCACTACTGCCATCACTTCACATTTCTTCCCATTTCCTACATTAAAATGAACTTACCACTTTGCCTGGCCTCGCCCATGTGCAAATAAATCCCTCCTGACAAGCAGTCACTAAACAGTCCTCTAAAAATATGAGTACAGTCAGTCTCTCGTGTGCTATTTTTTTACAGATGAGGGGCTCAAGGAGGGGCACGTCCTCCATGCGCGGGCACAACAGAGTGCCTAGAGTCTTAGCAGGGTCTGTTTTGGTTTTTGTCAGCAGGTTGAGCTTGTCGCTGCTCTTGCTGCTGATGTGGCCCATGCTGTGGTTGCGTTTGTGGTCCTTCTCGTGATGCCGCTCCTTTCGATCATGGAGTGACAGTGTGGCAAACTTACTCACACCTGTAGCAATAGCGCTGTCCATAATACCACTACCAATTCCACTGCCGCTGCTGGCCTTGTTGGTGTTGTTTGCCGTTGTGGTGCCAGCTGAATGGGGAAGGCTGTTGGAACGTGGTAAAGTAGTAGAGAGGGAGTTAATGCCAGGAGTATTGGCACCACTGTTGTTTCCATTAGTAGTGTTACTAGAGGTGTTAGTTATTATTGTAGCACCAGCAGGAGGGCTGGTAGCATTCATCACGTTAGTATGTGTCCGTGTCCGTGAGAGCGGAAGATGTGGGAAAAGGATGTCCTCGGTGAGGTCCCATAGGCACAGCTGAGTGTCCTGACCCACTGAGCCAAACCGGTATGTGACACTAACAGGCCGGCTGTCTGTGGAGTTGCGCTTGGACAGTCGAGACTGTGTACTGTTGGCCCGGTCTCGTCCAAAATGGATCATCTGATCCTGGAAGTCCTCATCACTGCCACTGAACTCCATTGGGTCGCTTTCCTCCACGCTAGTGGTGTAATGGTCAAAAGCCACCACACTCACCCACGACTTGTGGCCGTGACCTCGGGCAATGACTCTGCAGTCCAAGAACGACCACACAGTCACTAAATCGTCCTCTCCACCTGCAACTATGTATTTTCCATCAGGGCTCCAGCACACACACAACAAACCACCAAAATAGCTCTTCATGGTGCCATGAAGCTCAACAGCATCAAAGTTGAACACCCGTAAGAAGCCGTCTTGGCTTACACAGGCGAGGAACTTCCCATCTGGAGAGAAGGCAAACTCATTCAGCGCTCCCTCTCCTACAGTCCATTTAAGAAGCGGGTTCCTCGTGGATTTACTCTTGCAGGTGTGTACAGAGTAATTCTCTCCCTGTTTGAGTAGCTGGTAGTGTGGTGCTGTGGTGCCACAGGTATGCTCCACATTGTATAGGTACATATTCCCACTGGCATGAGAAACTAGAAACAGACTCTCAGAGCCTGGCACCCATTTCACACATGTTACTCTGGATTTGTCTATCAATCTCTGTCAGGAGAAAAGGTTGAAGTTTGAGAGGCAGGAGGGGTAGGAGAGAGCAGAAGAGAAGGGGGAGACGAAAAAAAATAACTTTAGTACAGTAACACACTGAAGTTGGTATTCTCAAAAAGCTTAAAGTTTTATGATTTAAAACAAGTCTCTGTCCATTTGGTAATATTCTAGTTAGCAAATTTGTTGGAAATATTATTTTTTGTCATCAAGATGCTTTAAATGCATAAAAATGTCAAGCAGTATAACAAAAAAAATCCTGTGAGTTGTAAATTAATTGTGGAGTATATGTTTATCAATTTCCGTGAGATTGGATGAGATGCAAAACACACATTTTCATTTCCTGGGGCCTAAAAAAAAAAAAAATGTAGTGACAGTAAGATGTACCATAAACAATACTACAATAATAGTATATAGAATTTTATTTTACCCTGTGTCCTTCAGACTTACCTCCTCATTGAAGAGCTTGCTTGTCTCCTTCTTGATAGGATCAATGAGCTGTACCTGGCCTGCTGAGAAACCCACCAGCAAGGACACACTCTCTGCTGTAGCTGTGAGGTGGTTGAAGTCATGACACGTGGGCTGCGTTCCCTTATAAATGCGTTTGTCTATGGGCTTGCTCAAGTCAGCGGCCTAGAAAGAGAGTGAGGATGAATGCATATGCATACGGACTGCAGTAACCTTTAAATATCTAAAACAACTTCATCTACTCTGCTGCAATAAGCCATCGCACCTGAGAGTGCTGTGTTTTTATCTCAAACAGAAAGGAGACACTCAAATCTGCCTTTTGAAATTAACTCTTTAAGCCAATGCATTTTAAATCACGCATCTTGAACCAAACATACAGTAGAAGTGACTGGAAGGAAAATAATAGTAAACATTGAAAAACATAGTGTAGATGATGTTCACTTAAAAATGTGGAAGACATTCTTCACAGAGAAGTCTTTTCTCTGTGAAGAAAATGATAGCCACAAAGTAATTGTTTCAGGTGTTTTAGGAAAACAGCATTATACCTCTGCTTACAAGCTGCAGGACGTACATTGCAGATAGCGAATACAACACAACAGTTAAATTTGTTAATGATTAACAGTTTGCACAACTGGTAGAATGGAAAATTCTTTTCAGAGTAAGATGATGACTCAGTGGTTCCTCCATTACTGTGAGATGTGCCATTGACAGTTTTTGTTTTGCCTCAAAGAGCATAAATGTCAATGGAGGTCTTGATCAAGAGTCCAACAAAGGCAAAAAGTATTTTGTTTCACAATGGCAGAAAAATAAATAATATCATTGCATTAGGCACTGTCTTGATGAACATGCATAAAAACATGCATATATCAAGAGTGGTGGAAGTAAGAATTCACAAAACACTAACGCCTGACTTTTAATATTTTCCATTTTCACAGAAATTATGTCTGCTACAATTTATATCAGAAGAATAAATCCCGTACCACTCCCTGCTTATCTTACAAATGTAATGGTGACTAATTTTCCAAAACATATGACCCAGTCATTTCCAGCTGGGCAGTAACCTGGCATTTAACATTTTCTGACCACCTTGCATTGCACATATTAAAAACACTGAGGTCACTGCACAGCTTTGTTCTTTTACTATAGACACTTCAGCTCTTAATTGCTCCAAACATCTCCCGTTTATGGCAGTGTTTCACCAAGATACGGTTTTGCTACTCTAAAAACGACCACACGTCTGTGCATAAATATGGAAAAGGCTTTGAGACACTGCTTCATTGTCAGCTCACTCAATCTGTGATGTCAATCAAAACAGCTGTCAGCTAATAACTATTTTAAGCTGTGACACAACATATTTTCCTCATTTTATCAAGAGTAGCATGTGGACACTTTGCATTTTCATACTGAATGACAGCTGAACACTGCATACTTAGTGATTATCATGTCATCTCCACTTTATGTTGAACTCACTAATACATGTGTCTAACTTTTTGAAGATCCAAGTGACTTGTTAGTGACTGAAAATCTAAGCAGATCATAAGACTATACTTTGAGCACTCCTAGATCTCCTAATCAAAGACGCCTTTGACTTGTTATTACAGCCCAAAAATATGTCAAGTCAGCTTAGTTTGATTAGGTCAACCCCTCAAGAAGAATCCTTAACCCAGAAGCAGAGTGCCATTACGGGAGCAGTTAGCCAAATGAATTCGTATCACAGTCATTGTCGACATCTGTCAGTCAAAAGGACATCGACAGGTGTTTAGAGAGGCAGCGTCAATCTGTCACCGCTGACACTGGCAATTTCATCACAAACCAAACCCGTTATAAAAGCAATTTAAGCCCTGACAACTTAAATCATTACAGAAGGTCAACTTAACCCTCATGATATTTATCTAACCGGAAAAACCCGCCATCAAGTGAAACTAAACAGTGTGACAGAGAGAAGACGGGAGTTTTAGCCCCTGGCCTCGGAGTACCCACTGGCTTGCTAACGTTAGCCAGTTGCGTTGGCTTGCTAACTAATAGGCTAGGTTCGAGCTAACTAGCTAGCTGCAGCTAATTTCAAAGTCAAGCACCTGTCAGAGTGATTTAATACGCCAAAGAGAAGCCTAAACTCCAGCAACACCTCACACAGCAATGTTGTATTTTAACTTGCAGTAGCAAATTTCCGCTGACATAAGCCACATTAGCATGCTACCTTTCTAACGCCTTTGTAAATGTAGAAGTAGAGCTCACGGCCCACATTGAAACAGATCCTGTCGCCGTTGCCCGACTGGTCGTTGACGTTCACGAAGGAGACCTTGACGGGGTTGGAGCCTTGCGAATTGAAAGGCACCCTGTTGGGACGGCTGTATTCGGAGTGAGTGAGGAGTTTGTAGACGCCTTCCCGAGTGGTGAATTGAGTTTTAATTTCGTTCATCTCCTTCCCTCCTCCCTCCGCCGCCATCTTTGAAATTAACATTCATCCCTTTCCCCCAGGCCGGATCTTACGCACGGATGCGAGCGGCCATTCCGACTCTCCCGTTCCCCCCAATGGTTCACCGGGGAACTGGTGGAAGGGATGAGACTAGTTTAAACAAGTTGTGACAGCTTTGTGGGCTATTGAAATCATCGCAATATCAGCTTTATATGGAATCTTGTTTCCGCCACGGAACAAATTTCGTGATACGTATCTCGAAATTCCGACTTACTCAGTCAATAACTTAAAATCTTGGTTTAGCTTTGCCCGGCTGTTGTTTTGTTTTGTTTTTTATTAATAAATAAATAAATGTATTTATTCATGGCGTGTTTTTTTTTTGTTTTTTTTTTTTGTTCCACAAACATTAGACATGATTGTATTAAAACTCAATATATACATTTTGAAAAGTAAAGGTTTTAAATATTTAGTACTAAGTCATTGCTTGAATTATTGCCCCACGTCTGACCTTATTATCGCGTCAGTTTCTGCTTTGCTATTAAAGTACAGTTTACAATATATATTTCAAACACACACACTTTACTTTGGTCAGAATGAGCTTTAAAGCTATATGAAAACAACAGTTACTCAAATAGCAGGAGCAGCATAAGTTTTATTTTGAAAAAGCAATCACCGGACGTATTATTTTGTCACAATCTTGAGCCAACTTTGTGACTGATAAAATCTTGTGGCTGCAGTTGTGTAGCCTGTTCTCCTGACTGTGGCCGCACTTGGATGTCTCCTATCTGAGGCACCTGCTAACTAATTAATCTAGCAGCATTCCTGACCATCTTATCTCGGCATATTTGCAGTATTTCCAAGAAAATTCTTTCACGCGCCAAATATCATGGCACACAGGAGAAGACGACAACGTTCATTTCCAGGTATCAGTGTCTACCATTTAAAAATAGTTTGTCCCTGGGCGTCCTATTTTCCTAGTGTATTCCATTCTTTTATGTTGTAAACTTAACAACTCAACATATGCATAATCATATATATATATATATATATATATATATATATATATATATATATATATATATATATATATATAAATTAGTATAAGTTTTTGGGTGTGCTTTGATTGATGCAGTATTGCACTATAATCTGCATATAGTTTTCTGTATTCAGACAGCACTGATAGACATACATCCAACAATATGGACCAGCTTACTTTGAATTACATGGTAAGATTACTTGGGCCCATCTTCAGGTGCTCTGCTTTCTTCTCAGATCACTTGCAGTCTTGGAGAACTGGTATGACCTTTGTTTTCTGTTAGGAAATGTGCAACATGGAATCCAGCACAGGCTCTGACTCCGAAATCAGTCCAAGATGGTCCGACACCAGTACTATGGTACTGCTTGAATTCATAATTTGGCCAATAAACACACACACACACACACAGACACAATAAGCACATTTGTAAGTATAAATTATAGTCAAAGCACTTTTCAAATAATGTACATATTTTATGGAAAAAAAATACCTCTTAGAAACTCCGAGACAGTTTCAGTGTAATCATTCAATACAGGAAGCCTTGGGCATGCACTGATTTTTTTTTCAGTATAACTGCAATCTTGTTTATGCTGAACCCCTGGTTGTTGTGTGTAGGGATGTGTGAGCAGTGCACCAGAGAGTGGGGCCTCATGGCAGGCATTGCCACTAACACACAAGCCTGCAGGAAGGCGTGGCTGTTATTCTTTGGTTTGCATTCTCCTATCTCTTATTCATCCATTTATGCTGGAAAAATGCATTGTTTCTCTTTGTGTTCACGAATAAACATCCATGTGCTTATTATGATTGTAGTGTTTGGACCCGTATGATGGGAGCTCAGAGGATTCTGACGGGTCCACTATCAATGCCAGTGTCTCCAGCAGGCAAACAAAGCAGCAGGCAAAAGGTGGTGGAAAAGCAGGATGTCGACTCTTGGGCCAAACCAGGCGATTTATCTTTCATCACTCTGCTTCTGTTGCCCTCAGAGAAGGGGTGCAGAATGAGAAGAGAAACTGTCTGAGAGAGCAGCAAAATCTTCTGGATATCCAGATGAAATGTGGAAGTGACTCCGACCGGTGCGCCTGTGAGCTCGACACTCTGCCCTCTCACAGTGACAGGGATGCTTGTAAAACTCTTTCAGAAGAGAGGGGAACCGACTCAATGACACACACCCAAACCATGGACATGGAATTGCAGCTCGATGATTCAGGCTTACACATCACAGGATCCTCCACACTTCACCCACCTAAACCTCAAACCTCAGTGGAAGGGAGTTCATCCCAGATGCTGGGTTGCTCTTCTGAGAGATCATCCTGCTTGTGTAACTTTGGATCTCTTCACAAGAGAAAGCTGAATCTCCCTGGAGTAGAAGTGGTGGAATTAGGACAAAGGAAGAAGCAGTGTGTCTCCAACATGAAGGAAGAAGGAAACAAACGATTCTGCATCTAAACCATGTTAGTTCTCTAACCACCGACTGACAGACTGAACCCACATTAAATACTCTAAAAGATTTAAGGTGGACTGAAATACTGTAAATAGTTATTTGAAATTGCACTTTCTTTACTCATAAATAGTTAAGTTCGAGCAACTCCTGATGGCATTCAGCAGCTACCGCTTGCCTGAAATTTAGCCAAAGGTGACTCATTAAACTCTAATTTTTGTCCAAATGAGCTACTCAAATCCAAATGAATGAATAAAAAAAAAATCCTTGAGCTTCCAGTGGCTCCCAGCATGTTTTTAAGCATTCCTGTGTTAATTTGTCTTTGTATCTGCAGACTGCAGAAGGTTTACTTGAATTTACACAACTTATTCTAAATCCTTTTAAAAGCACAATCTAATGTTGCCTCAAACAGTTAATATGTGATTCAAGTGCAGACATTTAGCGCTACTTGAAGGGGTTTAGCAAAACTATACATGGTCTCCTGTTTTCAGAGGCTCAAAAGAAATTGGACAAACTACATAATTTTAAATATAAATGTTTTAATATTTGGATGAATATCTTTCGCAGTCAATTACTGTCTGAGGTCTAGCATCCATGGACGTCACCAAATGCTAAATTTCCTCCCATGAGATGTGCTGCTGGGCCTTTACTGTAGCTGCCTTCAGTTGCTACTTGTTTTTGGATCTCTGCATTCAGTTTAGTCTTCAGTAACTGCACAGCATGTTTTTTTTGGGTTGATATCAGGGGACTGATTTTGCTAAGGAAGAATTATCCCATGTCTTTGAGAAACTCTTGGGTTGCTTTTGCAGTATGCTTGGGGTCATTACTCATTTGCACTGTGAAGTGCTGTCTGATCAGTTTTGCAGCATTTGGCTAAATCTGAGCAGAGTATACCCCTGAACACTTTAGAATTCATCTTACTGCTTCTACACTATATTGCCAAATAATTGTAATAGTATCCAATTCTTAATCCATAGAGTTTAATATGATGTAGGCTCATCCTTTGCAGCTATAACAACTTAAACTCTTCTGGCAAGGCTTTCCACAAGGTGTGTTTATGGGAATTTTTGACAATTCTTCAAGAAGCACAGTTGTGAGGTCAGATGCTGATATTGGACAAGAAAGCCTGGCTTGCAGCGTCCGTTTTAATACAATGATTTGGATGGGTGAATGAATACTTTTGGCAATCTAGTGTATGATCAGTCACATCAATAGTTGCCCGGTTCAACTGACAGCCTTATGTGACTATGACAAAATACTGCCCCCACACATGATGTAATATGCTTCAGATTATGAGCCGTTTCTCTCCTTCACCATACTTTTCCCATCTTTCAGATACAAGTGTATCTTGGCTTCATCTGTTCAAATATATTTTTCCAGAAGTGTGCAGGCTCTTTTTGATGTTTCCTGGCAAAGTCTGATCTTGCCTTCTTTATCTTGAGGGTAGCCAGTGCTTTGCACGTTGCTGTAAATCCTCTGTATTTATATTCATGAAGGCATCTCTTGATTGTAGACTTTGACAATGACCCATCTCCTTGAAAATGTTCTTGACTTGTTAGATGTTGTGAAGGGGTTTTTCTTAATGAAGGAAAGAATTCTGTGATCATCCACTTTAGTTGTTTTCTGTGATCTTTCAGGCCTTTTGGTGGTGGTGTGCTAGTCAGTGCATTCCTTCCTTTTAACAATGTACCAGATTATTGTGTTGATTTGATCACCCCTATAGTTTTTTTTTTTAATCTCTCTTAGGTTTATCTAGCTAGTTCAACACCTAGACTATCCATCTGTCCCCTTAATTTGTCATGGGATAACAGGAACAGGCCTCACTTGGCCATAAAACTGCTTGTCAATTACTTTTGACCTTCTGAAAGTGGGTGATTGTATAAAAATGGCTGTAATTCCTAAACACTTAACACACACTCCTTGAATTAAAGCTGAAACTCTGCACTTCACTCACATCTTGATAGTTTAATGTGAAATCCAGCACACTGGATCTGTCTGTATACTATTTTAAAATGGGTTGAATTAAAATGCAGGACTGGAAGAACAGCAAGTTGCATGTTTTCCCCCTGTTTACATTCAATCTTTGCAATGGTTTATAGAGTAAAAATACAGAAATCAATGTTCCTTTCAGATCTTTTGTCATCAAATTCTATAGTTCATTCTTAGCCTGCAGTTAACAGTGTGTAGTAAAAACACACTGATGCCTCCAACCAGCAGGTGGCCGTGGATGGATGAAGGATGCAACTTAAGTAGTTTTGCCTGGCAGCTCAGTGAAGGTTTTACCATAGCATTAAACTTTGGATAATAAAACCATCAAATGCATAACTAAACGGAAGATGGTGACAGAGATAAACTCAAGTTTAGAGTGTTTATTTCCAAGTGAATTTTGTTTGTCTGGCTTGTGCTGTTGTGTCATTTTGCCTGGAAGTCAGGAGATTATCTGGATTCTGGCCTGACCTAAAACATTTGTTTCTCAGGAAAGACTCATTTGGTTGTTGCGTAGGTTCTTCCTGATTCTGTTCATGTCTGTTGACAAAACTGCCCAAAATGGCAATGGTGATATTCTTGCATTTCATTTAGGACAATCCATAATATCAGCTTCATTTAGTATATATATATAAAAAAAATAAGTAAAAAATCATATCACTGGTGTTCTTATTAGTATGTGTAATTCACTTTAAAATTTGTGCTAAAATATTTGCCAGTCTGAACAGCTGAGGCCCCCCCCCAAAAAAAGAATTAGATAGCAACAACCATGTATGATACTGATTAAACATTTATTAGAACACAAAGACCAAACAGTTCATTCCAACGAGCTTTATTCCATCTAAAAACAACGTTCTGGTTCTTCCATTAAAACATTTTCCTTTCAACTTTCCTTTTCCAAATTTCATTTTCTTTTCATCAACCATCAGACAACTTTTCCTTAACCTTCCAAAACACTTTCTAAGAACATTAAGAATGGTTAAATGCTCACTACTGTTCCACAAACATTTCTAACCAAGTTTTATTTTGGAATGCAACAGACTACAACCACTATTAGTACGTAATGAATGTAAGTGATTAAAATCATGACTTAGTGTGCAGGAATGTCTTGATTCATTTACTCTGTGCACAGGATAGCAACTCCACGCTCATAGAAGCTGTGAGGATCTTCCTTGGTGGCGATGTCGAAGTCAACGGTGAAGATGAGGTCAGACCGAGTGAAGTTCAGGTACACAGGTAGAGTCACCTGAAGCAAAAGGAAAACAAAAGGTGAGAAGGCCAACAAAACCAAAGCTGAATTTAATGATTTCATTATTTCACATATACACACAAAGAAAATATATACATATATTTGTTTAGTATATATCTTGATGGTGCTTTTACCATGTGTCTCTTCTCAGCATTGCTCTGCTTGATCCAGCGGAGCTGAGTGAGAGGCAGCTCAGTGGAGATGGAGGTGGACAGAGACAACTTGTTGTTGGCGCAAGTAGCTCCCTGCAGCTTCAGACCTGCAGGTACAGCCAGCAAGATTGGAATCAGAAACAAACACAAACAAACCCACAAAATTTTACAAGTCACTACATTAGACTACAAATATATTTAGCATGTTCTAGAGCCCTGCAAGTACCTATTAAGAATGTTAAACTTATATAGTGATAATTCAATTACAAAGCTCCCCCAAGTACAGCAGATGATGTGTGTTTAGTCTGACCTTTGATGCCAAAGCTGCAGGCATCCAGTGAGGCGCCCTGTGCGGTGGTGACGTTGACCTCAAGACACAGCTCTTCCAGTGACCAGCTGTTCGCCTGTGCCACATACTGGCGGGTAGCGGTAATGTAAGCCTCTGGCACAAACAAGCTGCCCAAGCACACATGGATGTTCTGGAAATGAAGAGAGGGTGAGACAAGAAATTAGAAAGAAAACAGAAATTAAAATACTAAATTGATTTTATCAAGCTGTTTAAGAGTCTGAGCTTGTTTGAGTCTGTACACAAGGAGTACCTTCAGTTCCTTTGCACCCCCACTGGCAGCTGCCTGGGAGATCTGCTGCAGCTGTTTGATACGCTCACTGAAGTCTGACACCCACTGGATTACAGTCATGGAGACTGGGACTGTGTACCGACACCAGCTACGGGGGAGGATTCCTGCACAGACAGATGTGTACCATAGGTATTCAAACAAATAAGCAAATTCATGAAAGTACAGTTATGAATCTGAGATAGAACCTTTGACAAGGTCACTGATGAGTGTTCGCAGGTAGTTGGTCTGCTTCTTCTTGCCCTCACACACTTGCACCACATCGGACAGATCCTGACGGACCTCCTGAAGCATCTTACATCCCATCTTCACCTCGCGCTCAAAGAACCTGAACAGGGGATCCTGGTATTTGGGAAAAGATGATATTAAAGCAAAAAAAATAACAGAAGCCAGAAAGATGCTTCAATGACCCTGGAGAAAAAAAAAGATGTTCCTCATCTTCTGGAAATAAAGCATTTTTTTTTATTTTTTTTTTTTTTATTCATTTTACCTGGTTACCTCAATTCATGCAACACCACAGCTGGTCAGTTGTCTATACATTAATTCCTTACAGTTATAAATGAAGGGAGGACATCTTAAAGCTTGTCATAAGTAGTCTGCTTGCCAACTACCTTTCCTCTGTTTTCTGCATTACCTTGATATTCTCCACTGTGCGTTTGAGAGGATTAACCATTTGTGGCATGAGCTGTAGCCAGTTCCAGGCAGTGGTGTGGAGAGTCCTCATCCAGGCTGGCTGGGTGTCAGATGTGGATGAAGTGCGCTCCTTCTTCTCAGTCTCGTAGGCAAGGTCATCCTCATCCTCCAACATCTGCATTTTCAGCATCTTACCCATCATGTCAGTGCCTGTGCAGCCCAGCAGAGGGAGTGATTGGGTAGGGAGGAAGGTGGAAGACAAGGCCATGGTGGGATGTAGGAGGGGAGAAGAAATTAATCACAGAACAAATGGCTTATCTCGAGGATGTGTTAAGAAAGGATTTGGTATATCAAAAAAAACAAAAAAAACAAAAAAAACACAAATAGGACTACACCAAGGTAGACAAAATACACAAGGCTTCAGGCAATATTTCCAACAAATGTAACTTTAAACAAAGTTGCCAAGTGGATAATGATCCACATTCCTGACTGAATCTGTAAAAGAAATGAACACAACCAATAAAAATAGCAGGTTTCAGGGAAGAAAGCTGGGGCGTGGAAGTGAGGATAAAGGAAGGGGAAATGGCACCATGTGTTCAGGGGGTGGATGTTTTGGCAGCCATGACTGTGGGAGATTGAAGGAGGTGTGGAGGTCAGACAGGAGGAGTGAAGGGATGGGAAGCAGGCATAGTTGGACATTTAAAGTCCTCATCTGTGGGTGGGATGGAAATAAAATCGTAGCAAAGCGACATGATGGCTGTGAAATACAGCTGCTGAAGGGTGAGGAGACACACACCCATCTTTTGGGAAGAACACCTTTTAAAGTAAAATGGCTATGACTACAGCTAGGCTGCATGTTACAGAAGGCTGCCACTAAGGGCTGCTTGTGAAATCTCAGAAAACGAACTGGTAGTGAGGGGAGAGAACTGATGGAAAGATGAGAGATGAACAGAAGGAATGTTTTCAACATGTTCTTTGCCACCAGGCAGACAGTATTCTGTCCAAAGCAGACGCAAAAAATCTAAGATCTCGACCTCTCATTGCATGGTGACACCCTGCCAAAGGAACGTGTTACAACACTAGAACAGAGAGAGAGTTGGTTAATGATCCACCCAGTGAGAATATTTCATCTGAACTGATGGAGAAAAAAAAGCTGCATTCAGTAACTGTAACAACAGTGAATCTGACCAGCTACAGCATACCCTGAGTGGTAAGCAGGACCTTCTCAGCATTGCTTGGTAATCCAAGCCAAGATGGCGTCTGAGTGTCAGGAAGCATCTCTACCCAGTGCATGAACTCCTCACGTCTGTAACAAATCAAATGGATCAAATGGTCACGGAAGAACGTTCTTCAGGAGAACAAAAAAAAAAGTCAAACTCAACCGATACTGACCGAATGCCATCGGGCATCTTGATGTCCTTGTGTCCGTCAACTTTGTTAGCCAGTTTGAACTCGCTGTCAAAGCTTCCTTTGGTGAAGATGCGATCCAGGAAGGTGTTGAGCAGCCGCTGGTCAAACTCATTGTCAATACGGCCTCCATAGATGGACTGGGCCATCAAGGTTTTCAGAGCTGCCCAGGGGATCTTGTCTGGAGCGATGTTCTGACGACCCTGTGTGTGTGTGTGTGTGTGTCAGTATAACGGTTAACTGGAATAAGGGGTCATATTGTTCAAACTGTGAAAGCCCAGGCTCTATTATCTGATTTAGAACTTCTAAAGGTGGGTTGTTGATACACAAAATAGAAAATATTTAAAATAATGTATGATTACTCCAACCTTAGCAGTATCATCCAGCCAGGTGTCAACGGTGTCACAAGCAGAGCGGAGGTCAGACTCTCCAAACTCGTATTTCTTGGACCAGCCCAGAGGTGCATAACGCAGGCGCTCCTGGATGACTGCATGGAACCAAGCTAGCAGGAAGTACAGACGCGCACGTTCATTGGGGGCCTGTGTAGACATGGGAAAAAAGTGATTTACATAGCACATTTGGACAGCATTTGTAGATTATTAATATTTGTGTGTCTGTGAGGTGTTTGTGTGTTACGTTACCTTGCACATGCGAGCCACAGGGATGCTGCTGAAAGTCCTGAGCATGTTTGCCTTGACACCAGGAGGTGGCTCAAACACAAAGATGCGACCAGCACGAAGCAGATTCACTGGCACCTGGTGGGAAAATACAGCATAAGAAAAACTGGGACTACTGAGAAGTGAGAATGAATTCATCCAAGTCAAGCTTTTTAGACACTGGAAATCTTCCAGTGAGTGATGTGGTGTACCTTGGGGTTGATCTCCATAGTGAGGAATAGCCTAAAGCTGGCATGAGGCTGCATAGAGTGAAGCTTTTTCTCCAGCTGCATCAGCCACCCAGGGGCGAGATGGACGTTCTCCAGCATCACCCACCTGCAAAACAAGGAACAGTCATGATATCGGTACAAGAAACCAAACTGTACACATTCTCACAAACACAAAGAAACCGCATTAGTTACCTGCCAGACTTGACAGCAGTGTTGATGTCTCTGTCAGCCTTATTGAAACCTTCAGCAGAACCTGTGGAGAGCAGCAGTATGCAGTTATTTACAATATCCTCAAAAAAAAAACAAAAAAAAAAAAAACTTTAATTTAGCACCTGGTTTACATCAGTGCTAAACCAAAAAGTTATGTTTATTTCCTTCTTACCAATAGAAATGGAGGTGATTTGTTTGTTCTGCTCAGCAGCCAGATCTCTGACGAGCCCACTGGCATCATAACCTGGTACAGAACACATCAACACTGGAGTGCTGGGCTTCACCTACAGATTAAAAAAAAAGAAAAGAGGAATGTCAGCAATATATGCAACAGTAACAATGTGAAGGTTGCTGAACTGAAAACAAAGTGATCATTACCTCACTGTCTATTATGTTAGCCAGGTCAAGAGGCTGCTCAATGATGTTCATGAAGGTCTCTCCCAGCACTTTTGATACAAAAATGTGCGACATGGCCAGGAGGCGGTCAGGACGGAAGGCGTGAATCAGCAGCAGCTGGTGCAGAGCTTGGCCAATGGTCGCTGAACAGATAATGGGAGAGGTCAGGGCAGATCAGAACTGTACATCTTTTTTTGCTTGTACACAATTTGCGAGTCAGCATACTCACTGGACTGTTTCTCCTCCGACCACAGGTACGGAACAGCCAGCTCTGGAGTGTTGCTCTCAATCCACATGAAGAATTGCTGAAGTAACAAGCAAAACAATAAATGATTACTGGTACAATTTATAAGAGTCAAACTACATGAGCAACACCCATCAATACTCACCTCATCAGCCTCAACTTTTTCAACCAAGTCTTTGAATGCTGGCAGGCGGCTGAGTCGGACCATGGCCTCACTCTGCTCAGCGGTCAGACCCTTCACCTTGGGAAGTGACGTGCCTGTCAGTACAATCTCCTTGCCACGGAGGAAGTGCTGGAACTCTGCATCATATGGCGGCTCACTGGAGAAAAGGAGGAAATAAGTAACTACTTTATAAAGTATAAAACCACTACTGGTGCTCCATTAGGGTAACACAGGTGTCTTACCTCGTCATGCCTTTTAGACTGATCTTAGCCAGCAGCATAGCAAAAGTAATGTGGTCCTGGTGCAGCATACCTCTGGCCACTCTGTTGAATGCCACCTAATGCCACACAAACCACATTTAGGCACACATCTGTCATCTGCAAAAATGAAAATCAGGGCTTTATTCATAAGAGTCATGTTTCAAACCTGGAAAAGGTCCTTGGTGATGACAGCGAGTCTCTGTGAATGATCACTAATGCTCTTGAGGTTGGGGTTCTCATACAGCACTGTGTGGTACGTGTCCAAGAAGAAGTGAAGAGAGTACTGGTAAAGGAAGTGCATCTGAAAAGAGAACATTTGTTCAATTTAATTTTCAGTCTACTCACAGTGCTGCACATACAAGCCAAAAACATATTTGATAACACGTATCTTGGCATGCATTTATGTTCCAGCAATTCTAAGAGAAGAAAAATCAATACACAAGTATTGGTGGAAAGAGCAAATGAGATGTGCCCAGACCTGGTTGAGAGCCTCCATAGTGAAGTAAATGCTGCTGCAGGCAGAGGACAGAGACAGGTATTGCTGTGACACCGCCTCCACCTCAGCCATGACGATATCAGTCTCCTCCACCTTCCTGGTCACCTCAGCTGCCTCCTTCTTCAGATTCTCCAGCGTTGTGATGATGGTGTCGTCGTCAAGGATGCGGCCCTTAACCTCATTGAGGGCCTGCAGCAGAGACTTTTCCAGCTGACGAAGACGCAGCTGGAACTCACCTGAAAGGCATGAGTTTTGAATCATTATGATTTCACTGGTCTCTGGTTCCACCACCTGTGCCTTATCATTTATCACCAAATCTGACTGTTTGTCTCACCCTGCAGTTTAAGGAGGTCAGAGCGTTTCTCATCCACATCAGGTCTCTCAGCCTTTAGGACCTCGTTGAGACACTGGCTCTGAAGGCTGCTGCGAGTCACAGTGAAGTTGACAAAGGTAACACGAGAACACAAGTCTGGTGGGAACTCAACCTGCAGACACAAGAGACCATACAATACAGATCAACTTTTTTAATTTTTTTATTAATGAAAGCAAAAGAATATAGTGTTAGTTGATCGATACTGATAAAATAAACAGTGCCCGTACCGTTGGGTCTCGTGTGGAGAGGAAGATGACAAATGAAGGTGATAGATCGATGTCTTGGTCTCCAAGGGTGATGAGGACACGGCCTCCAGTCCTGCGGACCTCTCTGTTCAGCACTGGGTTTAGAATGGGGTCGTAGCTTTCGACATCCTTGGGAGATAAAGAAGAATGACCAACTTTATTTAACCAGGATGTCCCTGGAAATTCAAATCAATTTTTCAAGTTTTTTTTTTTTTTTTTTTTTTAATGTCCAACTCTATACAAACAAGTCCTTGATGATTATGGAAGCTTTGGACAATTATCAAGCAGCAAGCACAGAAGGAAACGCAGACAGTGGAAGGAGGTAGCTCTTACTTGAACCAGCAGTGGGTTTCCAAAACGCAGAGCACTCTCCAGGTTCTTCCTAAAGGCGTCATCCAGGAAGCTGGTTCTTGTGATCTTGCGGTCTTTGTACTCGTTCATAATGAACTCTGTGGCTTGGCCTGATGGATCGATTATAAGTGGGTACCTAATATGGGAAAGATATTGAACAGAAAGTTAAACTGAACTCAAGGCCAGTAAAAATACCTAAAAATATTTAAATGGAGGTTTAGTTAGAGTTCCCTGACCTGTTGAACCGTTTCAGCATGATCGCGTTTTCAGTACAGAGGTCATCAGCTGGGAGAGAGTTTGCTTGCCAGCGGAGCCTCTCATCTGCATTGGACAGGTACTCTGTTCTAGCAATATCTGTGCGGAACTGGGAGAGAAAATTAAGTCAATAAGCACCTTGAAATTTGATCAAATCTAAAAATAAAATCACCAGTATCGTAACAACAACACTCGTGCTGGTGGCTACACTTTTGTATTGGTAATAACATTCATTGTAAAATCCTGGTCAGAGTGTGCTACAGCTGTACTAAATATGTATTAGTAATAATGAGGCTGATATTTGTAGGTGTGTTGATCAGAAATAGCTTTGACATGTGGATCAGGGTTGGAAATACCTGGATGTTGGCCTGCTGCAGGTGATGAGACCATGTAGTGAACAAGTTCTGCCTCATCTGCTGTTCAAAGTATCCGGCATATGTAATGAATGCTGCAGAAAGCAGGCAGTCTCCTGCAATGGTGGACATCTGGTTCTTGAACGTCTCACTGGTCTTCTCCCAGCGCTCTCTCTCTGCTGACAGACTCTTCAACAGGGCTGTGCTGCGGTTCACCTGGGAGTAAAGTGCAAAATAAGTTTTTTTTCAAGAGACTTTAGTTTAGTGTTGAACAGCTGATCTGAAGAGAAGCAAACGTGTGTTGGATGGACAGTTACCTTTGCCTCGACTGCAGCCAGATCAGCCTTGATGGCCTGGGCCTCTGAGATGAGGACAGCGTATTCCTCTTTGTACCGAGCAATGCTAGCCTCCAAGTCTCTGATCATCTGCTCCACCTCTTCTGCCTTTGTCTTATTGTCCTTGGCATCATCCTCAAGCTTCTGCAGTTCATTACGCAGAGGCTCCACTCGCTTCAGCATGTCAGCATAATTAAGCTAGAGGAGTGGTAAGAGTGCACATTAGAAGCAAACCCTCATTACCCAGTTTTAGTCCTTGTTTTCATAATGTTCAGGCTTCTCTACCTGAGCAATCGCCCATTTCACCATGGGTCCACAGGCCAGTGATGCCCTGTTGACTTGGTCATAGTTGTAGCTTGGGTTGGAGAGATAGTTCTTCTTCATCTTCTCACGGATGGAGTCACTGGATATGGTAGAAATAGTCCAAGAAGTTACAATACAACAGCACTCCCCACACCCCAATTTGAAGTGTGGCCAAATAATTAATTTTTAATCCCAGGAAATTAAACTTAATTTTGTGAAACCGTGTATAGGATTATTTTGAATTGGGTTTGGAGCTGGGAATGGGAATAATTACTAATTTCTGGCTGCAAGAAATCACCAGCACCACGGTTTTTACCATCAGCTTATTCTTAGATTTAAAACTAGGTGATTAAAACTGATTGCTAATCACAGGTGCCACTTGTACTGATTGAACTGCATTTGTGCTTCCATTAGACAAAAACAAAACACTCTGACACATATACCTCATTTCCTCAGAGGAAAAGTTGACTATGCTGCTGATGAAATTATCTCTGATGATAACTTGTCTGATTTTTTTCCAGTCATTGGTCTCCTCGCCCAGCATAAGGCAGATAGACTCCAGGGCCAGTTTGACTGCAGCTGGGGGGTTGGTCATAGCCCGTACTTCTACTAGGTGCTGCCGCTTAATGGAATTCACGGCTAGTTAAGTGAAAGGAGGAATATGTTTGCAAGAAATAAATAGTAGTGTTTAGGGCAGGAAGTAGGAAGAATTTGGAAACCGGTTCAGGGGGCAAAAAAGGGGGAGAGAGAGAGAGAGAGAGAGAGAAGGGAAGATTTTTAGTAAACAACTGCAAAAAAAAAGATTCTCTTATTTCACCTGATCTCTTCAGCAGAGAAGTTAACAATGGTGGGGATGAAGTTCTCCCTCATGATGATGGAACGGATCTGCTTCCAGTCAGTTGTGCTCTCTCCCAGGAGCAAACAAATGGACTCCAGAGCCAGCTTCACTGCTGCGGGTGGGTTGGCCATGGAACGCACCTCAACCAGGTGCTGCTTCTTAATAGACTTAACAGCTATCAATATCAGGTGAGCAAGGATGAGGATTTATGATGAGGGAAGGGGCATGATGAAGGGAGGATGTAAACAGAAGTTGTTAACTGTAAGTCTGCATTTAATCCAATTGTAATGTGCTGCTGTACTGCACACTAGAGGGCTATGCTGGTTTTACGACACTAAATGCATGAAAAAATGAGTATATGTCATAAAGACAGTGATGAATAAATAGATAAGAAACACTGTACCATTCTGAGCCTCAATAACAGCTGGCTCCACTTGGTCCAAATCCTGTTTGACCCTCAGCTGTTTGTCCTTAATCACCTCCTGCTGCTTGTACACAGCTTCCTGGATCTCCTGGCTCATCACCTTGAATCACATTAAGAGTGTAAGAGTATCCAAATTGAAACCCTAAACACTTGTAGCAGGGCTAAGTGATAATCTAATTAAAAAGGATTTAGAGAAAAGTAATATATTTTCTTGAAAAATGTTAAATTTCTGCCTTCCTACTTTTTTCTTCTCTGCCTCCTGCTGGTCTTTCACCATCTTCTTCAGCTTGTCGTTGGCAGCAGCGTTCTTTGCCTCCAACTCCTGGCTCTTAATTCTCAGGTCACGGCGAAGTTCCTCCACCTTGAAAAGGAGGCATAAACAAGCACTTCAAATGGCCTGACAAAATTTTATTGGGAAACTAACCTAACCCGGTTTTTAAGATTTCATTTTAATGAGGCTTTGATGTGTGAATGCCAGTGCACATTAAATGACATACAGAAATTAAAGACAATTTTACCTGATCTACAGTTTCCTTGATCTTGCGGAGACCAACGTTGAGGTGCATCTGCTGCTCCTCCAATTCACTGCGTTTCTCATTGAACAGGTTGGCATACTGATTGATGAAGTCCAGGTAGTGGCGAGGAGTAATGGCCATTGTGTGACCACCACGCTTGGCCAGACGGTTGTTAGCCTGAACGATTTGACAAGTATTATTTATGTATGTTACGTATGCTTCAGAAAATTGTACATTAATTAAAACCTAAGTAGCTTATTTGCTACCACTGGAAACATCTCTACCTGGTGCAGCGTCTGATGTACAAACACACAGCCATTGACGATAGCTTCTCTGTGAGAAGGTGGCTGGGGCAGTTTGTCGTAGACAATGGGCATGTAGTCTGGCACCTTGTAGTTGGGCTTCTCCAGATCCATCTTGCTGGTGAACTCCTTACCCACTTGATAAAGGGCCTCTGTGGACCAGTCTCCAAACCAGTTCAACACACACCTGACGCAGAGGAATGTTTTTAGTGACCACAGAAACAATTTCCTTTTTCCTCATATGCAACACAATCATCCACTGGAAGTATCTGTACCTGTTAAACAGGGCAGGAGATGTGGCAGCCCTGTCCTTCAGGCCCTCAGATGAGGGGTTCATAGTGAAAACCACGTGGAGGTTTCTGATAACCTGGCTTGTGAACCACTTGTACAGCTCCTCATGAGTGTCAAGCATCAGACCCTCTTTCTGGGCTCCCTCCTTACACTGAGTCATCAGGGTGGCATACTCATCTCCCTCAAACAGGCCAGGAACCTATAAAAAGCAGGGTAATATTGACACAATAAAGCCAGAAAACTATGGACATACAACCAAAACATATTACCTCAGAAACCTAAAAGCAGTGATGTCTTTATATACTCAAATGAGCAGAATGCCACAAAGATTAAACTGATGGCATACAACGGGCTATAATGGCTGCAAGTTACCTCGCCATTGGCCAGCAGAGTGTTCATTCTCTCAAGGAAACCAGAATCCAGCACATTGGACTCATCCATGATGAAGGCAATCTTCTCGTTCTTGCAACCTGAGCGACGCAGCACAGTACGCAGGTCTTCATCAAAATCCTCCCCGGTGTATTTCCTGTGTACCTGAAAATACGCACACGATAATCACTACACAGGTAGGGGACTGTAATATGACTCCAAATTGTCTTAAGATTTACTGTACCAACCTTAATCTGGTAGACACTCAATCCATTCATCCAGGCTACAAAGCGTGACAGAGTGGTCTTTCCTGCTCCACTCACACCAATCAACAGCAGATGTCCCTGAGGCTGACGGAAAATTCTACCAAAGGATACGGACTTTTGAAATATACTCCAAAATGAATATTTATTCTTGTAATTTTAATAATCACAGAGAGGCAGATAAAGAAGCTCAGGAGCCGTTACTCACCGGTCAATTCTGAGGACGTGGTCCAGCACCTCATTAAAGAGCACCAGAGGGACATCAAGCTCCTCCTCATAGAAGACCTTCAGACGGGCCTTCACATAGTCTCTCAGTTCCTCCTGTTCCACTGGGATGTAGTCCTGCATCCACAAAAAGACAACTCAGTAAAAATGCAACTGGAGCTACTGATGACATGAGGTGAATTCTTATAATTTTAGTAATATAAGAGCTGCAGTATCAGAGCTTGGCCAGCATATTTCTAATGTACCTTGGAGAGCCAGTTGCTGTAGAGGATAGGTCTGTTGAGAGCCTTCTCCTTATCAATGTTGGGGAAGTGTTTGAGAGCAACCATGTCAATGTTTTCATCTGTCCACCTTCTCTCGTCATCACCTACAAGCCTGAATAACCCAATCAGATATGATCACATTTTAAATGTTATTTGTCAAAAACACTTGGGGCATTACACATGATCATGACCACCCTCACAGAAGTGAGCACCCACCTATCCTGGAAGAGACGAAGGGCTTCATGGGCCCAGATGCGGATGAGCCCCTCCACAGGAAGTGTCTCAAGTGGCCGTAGGGCCTCGAAGATGCCCCTTACCCAGCGGGTCATCTCTCTGGGAGAGTAGATGTAGTGCGGTTGTGTGTCCTGGGTGAACCGCTCCTGGGGTAGGGGGGAAAAAAAAAAAAAAAAAAAGATTAAAAAATTGAATATACAAGCAAATTAGTAATAATATGAAAGATCACCACCAATAAAAGACAACATGCATATTAACGGAAGTGTAATCATCTTTACCTGAGACATGGTGTAGAACTCAACCATAGCAGCTGTAAGAGGTTCAGCGTAGGTTCGTAGAGACGGGATAAGGCGCAGCATGGCACGGTTAAAGGTTCCATAAATCTGGGTAAGAGAAGCTGGGCCTGGATAGTCCACATACACAACAGGAACATGACGCAGGAACCTAGGAAGAGCACATCATTATATGACAACTGTTAGTGCTTGACAAATGCAGCGGCCTTTTTTGTTTGTTTACAATTTTGAATTTGTTTTGCATTAAAACTTTATTATATTTTAGTTCTAATGAGGTGTAGGGTCTGAGTGCTGTACCTGTGTGTGAGAGGCTTTCTGCCAGGGTCAGTAGGTGGATTACAGGCACCAACAAACTGAATCCTCTCCAGTTTAACCCAAGTCTGGTCTGAGGTGCGGTAGAAGCCTCCATGCTCAACCATCTGCAAAAAGAGAAAAGAAAATGCATGTGATGCTGCCATGACTTTAATTTCATGTACTTAAAAATACAAAAAAAGCTTGGGGGAGAATCATTTACCTGTCTGATGAAAGAAATGACTCTCTGTGTGCCGTATTTGTCCATGTCAGGCAGATTGATCTCATCACAGAACAACACCAGCCACTTGCCCAGCTGGACAGGGGCAAGGACCACACCATTTGGAGTCCGGCGGTACTCGCAGTAGTGGTCAAAAGTCTTCAGCAGCAGTTCTGGCGTGGTGGCACTGGAGAAGTTCAGGCCAACAACCTGGTAGAAAGTAGCAGTAAAAACTTGGCCATTAGAAGATAACAACTTAGTTACAACAATAATGTCAACATTTGAAATATCTGCTGATCTTTTAAGTATATATAATTAACATGAAAAATTATTTTAGTCCAGTACCTCCATATCAGGCAAAGCCCTGAGGGCACTGAACAGAGTCATGGTCTTTCCAGAGCCAGGTGGTCCACATAGCACCAGTGGTTTGTGCTCTGCTAGCCATGTGTAAAGCAAAGCCTCATGGCGAACAGTGTCCAGGGTAGGAACAACAACATCTGGGGATGCCACCTTGTGGGTCTCCACTTCAATCTGGGGTACTTTGCCCTGCCAAGACTGCCACTCACCTGAGATGCACACCTAAACACAAAAAAAACCCCAAAACATAATGACCAGTCTGAAAAAACATGACTGGAGTGGATACAGAGAATCAGTAACAATAACAACCCTTTAACAACGAAAAGATGTACCTCATAGTCAATGATGGGAACATTGGGTGCAGAGGGTAGTGGCACAGTGGTGATGCGACGGATATATTCCCCAAGCTCTGCCCTCATTTTCAACCGTCCGTCACCAGAGAAGGACCAGAGCACAGCGTAGATCAAATACCTCTGCAGAGAAATACCATGAAATTAATCAGTTTTAAGAAAACAGTAACTATGTTGATGCAACAACTAAACATTTATTCTTCTTTCATTACAGGGTGAGAAGAAAGCAAAACATTACCTGCATGTATCTCTCCAGCTGATCAATGGGCATGGGGAAGTCAGGGTGGTTGTTGTTGTACAGAGCCACATTACGGCAAGCCTGGTGCAACATTGAGAACAGTGAGCCCAAACAGCGCATGCGGGTGAAGTCCATAATGTGCTCCATCTTAGAGGCATGCTCCAAAGCCTTGATCACAAGACCTGTGGAGGTAAAGTACGGCTGAAGGATCCCTGCAGCATCTCTCTGGATCTAGTTCAAAGCACACAGTAGGGACGGCATTAGAAAAGAAATGCTTGACAAGTCTTGTGTTTATTATACAGCATGTTTTCTTCCCTGGATTTACCTGCAGCATAGGTGAAGCAGTCTCATCCTCATCCTCTGTGCCCTTCCTCTTCCGCTGAGCTTCATCCTCTCCCTCATCCAATGGGATGCTGCGAATGCGAGCCAGGAAGTTGTTGAAGATCATGTCAGTGCTGAGAACATCCTCACTGAACCAGACCATACCACAGCGGGACACGGTGGCTAGAGTGGCATACTTCAGGTCCTGTACCTCAAACATCACACGCACCTGGATGCAAAAGGAATCATTTGGATTGAACACAAACCAGTTTCCGCCAGCCCAGACTGCATTAAGGAAAAAAAAACAAAAACAAAACCACAAGAACATCTTTGTCTAAAGTGCCGTGCTCTTACATTTGGTGGCAAGCTGAGACGCTCTCCATTGGGCAGGGTGAGCAACTTGTTGTCATCCAGGACAGAGTTAAGATTTTCAACCCACTCTGGGTCAACGTCACCATCAAAGATGATCCACTGGCGCTTCTGTAGTTCACCTCGAACGTTGTCAATGATCCTGAAATTGAAAGAAAAGAGTTTATAAATTTTTTTTTTCCCCCCAAAAATAGCCCTAATTTACAACAAGACGACTGGCTTGGAAGATGTATAATTATTCATACACTCTGTTACAGAACTCACTTCCTGAGGATGTGTGTGAACAAGCCATCAGTCCATTCACGAGTGTTGGGGTCCAGGGTTCCGTACAGGTGGTCCTTGCTGATGGCCTTGGGATCAATAATATGGGCCACGCCCTCAACGCCCTCCAGCCTTTCCAGAGCCTTGAGCAGCACCCTCCATGCCATGGTCTTCCCACTTCCTGAAGGACCCACCATCATCAAACCGTGGTTGATCTGTGTAATCTGGTATAGTTGGAGCACCTGGAAAAGGTTGAATGACAAGTTAGTAAATGTGAATCTTAAACGGAAAATCTTTTAAATCTTCTAAAATTTTCTAAGCCCAATGAACAGAAGTACATGAGTTCCATTTAACTTCATACCTTCTCTACCCACATGCTGCCAACATCGTCACCGTCTCCATAAGTGAGATACATCTCACTGCAGACTTTCTTCAGCTCCTCCCTCAGAGCAGTCATCTCTCCCCGCTGGTACTGAACTCCAGGGAAGACGTCTGACAACAGGCTGAACAGCAGAGGGATGTCTTCTGCCACCAGTTTGGGAACCATGGTCTCACACACACTCTGGATCAGGATCTAAAGCAAATGAATGAAACTGAGACAACCTATTTTCTAAAACAAATTTGTTTGAGTTGCCAATGTGGAAGAAACTTGACCTCCAAGTCCAAGATGTTTTCATACCTCCTGTTCTGGAAGGTTCTCTGCAATCTCGTTCTCATCAACAACCTCTCCACGCTCCAGCTTCTCTCTCTTGATTTTCTGGATGCGCTCACGCTTGACATTGCCAGCACTGATCAGCACACTCTTGAGTGCTCGGAGACCAAAGTCATAATGGCTCTGGGATGACAGCTGCTCATCGCACAGTCTTTAAAGAGGCATGAAAATAAGTCAGAGGAGAATAACAACTTGAAGTCCTCTCAAAGTTACTAAATAAAACAGTACATACTTGAAGAAAGGTACAATCTTCTTGGCGAGGGTCTCGGCTGTTCGGAAACCTTGAGAGTAGAGCATGACCTGTGCGATGAGCTGGCGGTCAGGTTTGGTCATGGCCAAGCTACGGAACAGTTTCTTCAGGTTGTCAGGCAAGTTGGAACGGCCAGCGTAGCCAGGGTTCATGGTGATGAAGATGGCCATGTCTGGGCTCACCTTCACCTGTTTGTTCAGGAGCTCTGTAGTGATAGGTACGCCTAGGAGAGTGACAGATAAAGGCTTATTTAATGCAGTCCACCTGTACAACTTAATCACTTGTGATGAATATAGTGACATATTCTGGTGATATTTTGCCTCAGAAGTAGGGCTGGGCAATATATATTGAGTTTTTAAGAAATCTATATATTTTCATTTTTTTAAGACAATATCGTTTATATCGATATAGTCTATGTCGCATTACAATTATACTTGTAGATCCACCAGTTCATCTTTCTCTTCTCCCAATTTGTCTCTGCACAACTTCACACTGCCCCGCCTCTCTCCCTCACCGCTTCACCCGTAAATCACGCAGGAAGCAACAGCATGGCAGTGTTGCCAACTCAGCAACTCTGTCTCTAGATTTAGTGACTTTTCAGACCCCCCTCCCGGCAACTTTTTTCCAAAAAGCAACTAGCCACAAATTTAGCAACTTTTTCTGGTGATGTCGGTGACTTTTGGAAAGTTTTGGAAACCTGAAATCCTCCATTGTTGCAGTGAGTACTAGATGTACAGGAGTACACACAGGAGGAAATACTTTGGTGAAGTCTACTTCACAGCAAACTGGCTTTTTAAAGAATCAGTCAGCCTTTTGCCATTTTTGCTATGAATCTTTTCTGTTTACATCTTAATAGCACAGCTGTGAGTCTTTTGTTATGGTGGAAAAAAGCATTAATTTATTTGAGAAGCATTATTATTTAAATATGCCAATATTTTTGAGCAATTTCTCATGTACATCTACAGCTGAATGTTAATAAAAGTGCCCGTGTGCCTTTTTGTTCATACCTTTTTGGGAAGAAAAAAATAAAATAGACATATACTGCATATCGCCATTCAGCTTAAAAAAAAAAAAAATAGAGATATTATTTTTGGTCCATATCACCCAGCCCTATTCAGAAGCATAAAGCGTTGAAAAATATGTGTATGTTGACAGATTGCCATCTTGGTATCTTGTTCCATGTAACTTCATTATTAGCCAAAAACAGAATTTGTTGTACTTTCACCTTCAGTGTGCAGTTGGAGCTGATTTTCAAAGCAGTGACTGTTTTGGTCTCACTCATTAAAAAGGACAGTTCCTGCACATTCAAAAACTGCCTTTCACAAATATTGTGCATACTTCTGTCTCTGTTGGGGTTGCTGTGCTCCCTCAAGGCGACCTGGATGTATTGGACCTGCTGGGAGACGGCGGACAGCATTCTCTCTTCCAGACGGTTGAATTCGTCGAAGCAGCCCCAGGCTCCTACCTGGCACAGACCCACGAAGATACGACCCATGGCCTAAAGAAAAGGAAAATAAAAAAAATTGCATTCAATGCATTAAAAAAAATCAATAACAGAACAAAGTGTTTAATTTCTGATGGTGTGGTGATGTCTTGTCATAAGATAGCTTAGGAACCAAAATTATGAACAGTCATGCACCTGGAAGTCGAAAGTCTCGTCACAGTTGAAGACCAGGACAAAACGCCCAAGCTGGTGACCGAGGGCTTTCACTGACTCAGTCTTCCCAGTGCCAGCAGGACCTAGATGAAGGACAAATTCAGTCAAGTTCTGGTGGGTTTTTTCATGTTATGCTGTAATTTCTTTCACACACAAAATTTCCATTTATTACTTGGGGGGAAAAAAAGAAAACTTCCATACCAAATGGAGATCCACCAAGACGAGCCTCCAGAGCCTGGGTCATGGTGAGATAGCAGCGATCAGTCAGTGGGGTCTGGACAAGCTTGTCCTGGACGCCCAGGTACTCAAAGCCATAATTGAACTTGGCATTGGCCATCTGAATGGACAGCTGTTGCAGGACATCCGTCTGCTTGGGATCAAAGTAGAAGCGCATCTGGCTGAGCCACTCAAAGGACTTGGGGTTGTCGATCTTGTTCTTGATCAGAGTCCTGGTCACATCGCGCTGGTGCACCAGCTCTGTGATCTAAGAATGGAGAACAAGATGGATTTCAGACCATTTTTATCCAACAACATTTTTTTCAAATACAGACTTAAAAACAAAGCAAAAAAAAAAAAAAAAAAATCCAAAGTCACCAGGTGCTCCAGTTTCCTCCTGCGGAGTGGAGGCTGCTCCATCAGCACAGTGTCAGCCAACACGTTGAGGGTGGCTTCGACATTCGACAGCACTCCCTGCAGTGGCGTCATGTCCCCACCACCAGAGATTGTGGTCAAGGCAGACTCAATGTTCTCTGACCAGGCAATCTGGGCGGAGAGGACCACTAGTTGGGCCTGTGAAGCAAGAATAAAGATAAAGTGACATTAACACAGTTCCAGATTTCGTCGTCCTCAGGAGTGTTTCAAAATTAACTGAGTATGGAATTTTCTTTCAATCGCAACCTGGTAACGATCAATCCAGTTGATGTATTGGCTCAGGTCAATGGCTGTGCCCTGGTTGAAAGCAGTGACCTCTGTGACAGACTCTGCCAGCAGTTTGGCCAAGGTCACCCTCATCTCCTTCTCCACCAGTGTCAACCACTCGTTTATCTTCGGGTGCTCTGTGATGGAGACTGGTGTCTTGTAGAGAATCTCCTCACCCTCACGTGATGAAATTCCCAGCACCTCGGTGTTGTCCTCGTTGAGGAGGATGCTGGAGACACCAGCGAACATCTTTTTGAAGTGCTTCTGGAGTTTGGCCACATTCTTGCTGTTGCCAATTATCTCAAGTAGATCCTCGTCTCCCACAAAGTAGAATCTGTCAAAACAAGTGTAAAATGGATCAAATCAGTATAATTATAAAATCATTCCAAATATCTGGTATACTCATTCACTTTTAAATTTGATAATGAAAATACACATGAATGCATGTTGCACATTCCCTAATTTTGTTTGCTCAGCTTCAGTACAAAATTCATACCTGGGGAATGAGGATCTCTCTCTCTCCAGGTATTCTCCAAGGGCTTTCTGAATTTTTCCCAGAAGATCAGCCAGTCGCTCCAGGGACCTCTGCACTCCCTGTATGTTCAGGACATCCATCACCAAAGGAGACTTTGTCACCTTCTTCATCAGTGCCAAGAACTCAGTGCTGATACTGGAAAAAGACAGACAGATTACACAACAAGATGGCAGAAAATATTTTCACTGTAGTGAATGATGACTAAACATGAGCGCACCAAACAAATTAAGCACCAATTCTTAAAGTTTGCTTTTAATGTTTATTAAAAATATTCTTAAAATGCTGACTTACCTCTGGAATCTCTGAGTTTCTACAGGCAGCAGATGTTTGATGTCAGCACTGCCTGTAAAGATGCCTTCCAGATAGACCCAGCGACGCTGCACATCAATCCAGACATCAAACAGAGCCATAATTCGATTAAGCTTGTCTTCCCAGCTCAGGGCATCTTCCTCAAACACCTGGGAGAAAAAGGAGAGAAGAGCATGATACTGATGCCATTCTGACCAACTGAAATTTGAGAAAAACACCCAGCAACCATCTTAATTAATCAAACCTATAGTTCTGTTTACCTTGTAGTAAGGAGACAACTTCATGGCAGACACACTGTTGATGTGTTCTTTGACCTTGTTGAAGAGGTCATCCCAGCCTCTAATCAGACGGCACTTGTTCTGGTAGTTCACCAGGTCGAGTTCATACGAGTTCCATACTTCACGAATCTAAAAACAAAAAGACACATAATTATGATTAAAGCAATACAAACCAGAGAGCTATTTCTAATCATGTAGACTACAACTGCACATCTCTCGTGAATCCGATCTCTTTACCTGTTTTAGGAACTCCTCCAAAGCCATTTCTCCCTGGGCTACCAGGAGAACATCCTTCACCACCATCTCATTCTTCTGCAAATCCACATCCCAGATCTGTCCAAGAGTCAGCTCTGACAGGACCCAGTTCACATGCAAGCGCTTCATCAGCTGCTTCCAGTGGCGGTCCTTCAGAGCTTCTGATTTAAGCTCAATCACCAACATGTTGACCTAGAGTAAAAAAGGAAAGAGCAGGGAATTTAAAATTTATTCGTCATGCGAGTAGAACTTGTGTTTAGTGGAAGAAACTTGTTTTCTGACCTTCAAGTATCCTTTAAGCAGCCTCTGTACATACTCGTAGGAAGCATACTGCCTCAGTCTTGCCTGGAAGTTCTTCAGCTGATTCAGAAGTGCGTCAAGGCTCTGACGGAGCTATGTATACAAATAAATAATTATATTCTATGAAGAATTTAAGGACAGTACGGAACACCACAGGGATTTAATCTTATATTTGGTACCTTGCGAGGTTGCACAGAAACCCATGGCTGTTCTTTCATTTGGTCGATCTGCTCCCAGATCTTCGACAGCTCAGACCACACTTCTTTCAGATCGTGCAGTTCCTCCAGTGCCACCTACAGGTCACCACAAAGGCAGAAATGGGTCAAAAAGGGTCAGGTACTGGTTTAGTCTGACATATGTATAATGACATACAGCCAGAAGACAGAATGGGTTAAATATTAATCAGTGTTTAAATAAGCGCTCAACTAGTGTTTTATAGCAATTGTTTAACCATTTCTGTAAATGTGTTCTGGCATTACCTGCACTCTCTCTTCACTGCCACTGAGCAGACCAGTATCAGTGAGCTCCAGGGCCTCTTTGGCACGGGCACACTTCTCCCTTTCAACCTTCAGACGGCCAAAATTGCCTTCATAGATTGTCAGAGACTGAAGGGCCTCTTCAGGACGCAGGTTACCCTAAAGGAACAGATCAGAAAGCAACTCAGATGTTTAATAGTATTACTGCACTTTAGCAAATGTCTGCCATTTCCTTATCAGTAATTTATCATTGCGTTATGAAACAAAAAAATATGAACCACATCTGAATTAAATGTACTGTACATAGAAATCCAAATTTATTAAGATCACAAAATTTTTCTTACAGCAACTGGTTTGGTCTTCTCCCAGTCATTAAGCAAGTCAGTGGTGCGGTTTTCCACAGCTTTGTCCTCTTGGACAATCTTCATCTGCAGGTTGGCCACTTGCTGCTGGATAGCCGTGTCCTTGCGCTTCATTATGTCACTGAATGCACCCCATTCACCTTCAATGTTGTCAATGTAGAGCCAAGAAGGAGGGAACTGAAATCTCTGTTTCTCCAGCAAACGCTGTCCATTACGGAACAACTGCAGGTAAAAAGGAGGGACACTAAAATTATAAAGTGTCTCAATTAAATTGATTTAAAACTAAAACACATGGTTTAGAGTACTTACATCCACATTTTTCTCAAACTGTTTGATCTTGCGCTTCAGAGTCTGGACATATGTTATGAAGTTGACAGCATCTGAGGTGCTGGCCGTGTCCACAGAATGTTGTTCAAGATCTTGACGGGACTGGTGAGGAACAGCAAAACATGCGTCATCTCTCCTGAAGTACTGCCCTGTTAGTGTAAGTGAATATGCAGGTATAATAGTAAATTACCTTGGAGATCTGAGCATGGAAGTCCTGCATGTTCTGCCCCAACATCTGGCCAAACTTGCTGAGGACTTCTTTGTGCCAGGAGTCATACTTCAAGTTCACCTTAGACTGGACCTGTTATCAAGAACAAATATGAACATTTCATGTATAGTCCACAGATACACAGAAGGATTTGGATTGTAAAAACTAAAACTGTGTGAAACAAATTTGCACAAATAAGGGAGAGTTTATTTATACCCGTTGTTTAAAAAAAACAAAAAAACAAAAACAATTTCAGCTTCAACACAACAACAGAGTCAGTCATTACTACCTTGCCATAGTCGATGATCACTGGTCCAAACTCTTTTCGTGTTTCAGCATTGTCAAAGGTTCCCCTAGCTTTGCGGATCTGAACCAGCAGGGCTTGCCACTTAGTGAGATCTTCACCAAGACGGTTGTAAATGTTTTCAGCTTGCATGTCCCACAAGCACTGGTACTGCAGCCACACCTGGACAGCAGTAACAAAAATAAAGCATATAAACAGTGAAATAATCACAAACCAACACACATGACAGTGTATCGGAACTGTCATAAAAGCTAAAGACAAACAAAGCATAAATACTTAAAAGTTGTCAATTTATTCAATTAGCATTAAACCTAATGTGTGACAGGAGGTCACTTATTTGAAGAAGAAGAAAAAAAAAAAAAAAAGGTGGCCCTTACCTTAACATACTGCTCCACCTCATTGACAATGTCTTCCACTGCATTGTAGGCCTCCTCTAGAGCTGCAGGTCCATCAGGCATCCGCGTCAGGGCATTACGGTAGAACTTCTCCTCCTCTGAAAGCTCATAGTGGACACCCACCTAATGGGGAGGGACAGAATGGCTTAGATAAAAGGAATAGTGCAAAGTATAATTGGACAAATCAAATATCATGTCTGAGTAAAATAAAGACATTTTATGACTTAATCAAAAATAACTTGAGTTTTGTCCAAAGTGGCTTTAAACTACATGTTCACATACCCTGGATATTCAACCAGTACAAACAACAACTATTTTAAGATGGCTACCTGGTATCTTTGGCTCTGAATCCTGGGCAGAGAAAGGATGACCATCTTCCAAGCAAACATCTCCTGGTAGAGCTTGTAGCGACAGTCTTCAATTGGTGGGTTCAAGTAGATCACCTGGTTAGTGATCCTCAGCTCATGGACCACATTCTAAGAATAAAAAATAATAATAAAACAGACAGTTGTGCCTAATATTCATGGTGTCCTATATGTGTTGCAGATTTTCTGCCCAGGTCCCTCTTGAAAATGAGATCTGGATCTCAGTGGGGTTTTAACTGGATAAATAAAGGAATAATGGGAAAAAAAAAAACCAAAAAAAAAAAACCAACATGACATAAAGCAGCACAGTGCCACTTATCACAATTATTACCTTGATTTTAGGCTCCCCTCCAGGTTTGTGGCTGACTTGTGGAGCCTCTGTGTCCATGTCCACATCAGCTTTGTCTTCTACCTGGCCACGAAGGACCTGGGTCCAAGCCTTGAGACCAGCCTGAAGACGCACTCCCAGGATACGCTCAATCTAAAAGATCATCATACATTTTAATACCATAGAAACAAGTGGCCTATAGAATGAAACAAAGCTTCAAATGCTCAAATATTCCAAGTACTTCCAATATTTTATAGCAGTTACAGAACAATGTGCAATTTTTAGTACCAACCTCAATGTCAAGTTTGTTGACCCAAATGGGCAAGTTGGAATAGGAATGCAGATTAAGGTCATCAACAGCTTTCTGCACACGGTTCAGGATGTCAGAGAAGGTCTTGTTGTCAAACATGCAAGTCTCCAGAGAACGAACCTCCAGGTCAATTTTCTCTTCAATCAGTAAGAGGTCATCCACCTAAAAGCAGCAATAGAAAAAAAAAATATTTGTTTGGTACAACTTGTAATTAACATTAAAATTACAATTTGGAGTCTGTGCTCTTCCAGGATGTCTAACTGCTGAATGGTGATATCTGCTTCACACTGACCTTCTCCTGAAAGTTGAAGACTGTCTCAGCCAGCCTCTGAACATAGGGATCAAGCTTGTAAGACTCCCAGACGAGAGTGATGCCCTCAGTGATCAGTGCCTGAACCTCTTTCTTGAGCCCAGCTACCAGGAGAGAGATGGAGGACCTCTCCTCCACTTTCTCGCAGGTACGCTCGTAGGTGCGCACGCTCTCAATCAAAGAGATGGCAAATGGGTACAGCTGATTAGCTTGATGGGCCTTGTTGACAATGGCCAAAGGAACACGGAAGCTCAACCACTTGAGGTTGCGGACCTCTTTAGATAGGGTGATGATCTCAGGAAGAAAGTTGACTTTAAGCTTAAGCATGTTTCCTCCCCTTCCACGGGCCCGGGTACTCTCAATAGTAAAGATCCTGCCAGACACACCGAGGTTACGCTGCTGAACCTGATTCACAAAAGAAAGGGATAACACGTATTGAGAATTAGCAATTAACAAAACAAAAGAAGCAGTGTATCAAAAACTGAATCTAGAATATTTTTACCGATTGATTATTTTAAATCAATGTTGAATTAAATGATACTGGTCTATACCTTGCGGGCCCAGTCATCAAATATCTCTTGAGTGTTGAGTTTAGCCCGGAAACTATCGCCATCCTGCTTCAGCTTCAGCCCCTCCACGTGGTTCTCCCAGCCTTTTCCCAGAACGTCCTCCACCCTCTTCATATAAGCAGTCAGCTGGCGGTCGATCTGCTTAGCCCAGATGATGGAGCCAGACACAGGAGGCAGGTCCCGGACATGACTCATCTTACAGGCCTGGCTCTGAGGATACTGCACTTTAAACTTGTCATGCAGGGACTCGATATCATCTTTCACACGCTGGATGAGCTGTGTCTGGTACTCCCGAATGGCACCACGGATGTGTGGGCGCACAAAGAGAGCATTGAAGCGGGAGAAGATGCGGAACATCTCATTGGCATTCTTGGCGGTTCCCAGCTGATCACGCAGGCGGGCAGTGATGCGGGTCTCCACACGGTCGATGCGCTCATCATAGCGTTTCATGGCAGCTTCCCAGGCCTCCGTGCCCTCCTTAGACACATCCAGGCCATCAACCTCTTTGACATTCTCATATGCCAGGTTGACCTCCTCAATAGCATTGGCATCAGCAGCATCAAAGAGAACTCCAGCCACCTTCATGTCTTGAGGCTCGACCGTCTCTCCAGGGGCATGCTGAGGCACTGCAGACACCTGAGAAAAAAAAAAAAAATTTTAAGCTCTCAATTGCCTTGTGATAAAATTGGAAATATTCTAACTAATTTTCAACATGCAGTCAATTTAAATGTGGTCTTTACAGATGTTGGAGAAACTATACCTGAGGCCTTAGCACACGAACGATGACGGCCCTCAGCTGCTCATGCTGCCTTCTGAAACGTCTCATGTGGTCCAGACGGGACTGAAGTTTCCTGTGAGCCGGGCTCAAACGCCACACCATCTTCAGGTTCTCCTCTCTCTTCCTCTTCACAATGTCCCTCAGAAGCACTTGCAGTTTCTCATACTCATCCTCCCAAGTCTGGAACACCTCAAAGCAAGCCACCATCACCTGCGCACAGAAGTGTTATGGACATTCAGGAAAATGTATATTACTATAAGTAGGTAAGGTAGGTAAGGTGTGTGTAATTCTGGGTTTTAGCTTTTCCTTTAGACCCGACCACACCAACCTTTTCAAATTCTTCATAGGCAACATGCATGAGCTTCCTGGTCCCCAACACCTTGAGGAGCTGCGAGCTGAGGTCCCTGGAGATGGCCTCTACAAGGCGCAGTGCTCTCTGGATGGGATACTTTGTGTTCCTGATCTTTTTCAGGTGAGTAAATATGGCCATCAGGGCCTGACGGATCTTATCGAGCTCGGAGGCAGAAAGCAGGTCATTAAGAGGGAAGTCCTTCATCAAAGGATTGTAGTCATTGACGGTTTCCACTGCCTGTTTCAAACCTGCAGAAAGAAGAAGAGGAAGAATGAACATTACTTGTGCTTCACTAAATGCAAAGATGAGTTAAGCAAGCCCAGTAATAACAGCAAAGGTACACCTTGTTTCACTCACCAGTGTCTGTGTCAAAACTGACAGTAGCATGGAAACGTTTCCCATGTTTCAAGATGTCCAGTGTGAGAAGAACCTCTGGGCTCTCTCTCTTTTCTTGGATCCTGTTGAGGGCTCTCTCCAGATTCAGCCAGAAACTAATTTCCTGCAAGGCTGTGCCCGAGGCGGGGTCACGATCAAGCTTTGTCACCTAGAAGGGCACAAAAAAAAATTGTGATGACAGACAAGTTTTTTTTTGTTTTTTTTTTTTTAACTAGAGATTTGTTTTACTTTGTTAAATACTTCCATCCTTTTTTCCCCCCTAACTGAAACTGAAATATGGGAACACCTCTTACCTTTTGGATCTCCCTGATCCAACGATTAACTCCAGATTGCAGTTGGTTAAGGAAAGTGGGATCTTCCACTTTGTCACCAAAGTCAGTAACTTTGGGCTTCTCTCCACGCTCATAGCACTGCTTGGCAACATTTGTGATGGTGGGGTGGATGAGCAGGCTGATCTCAGGAATCTCAATATTCTGCTGCAGGTGGAGAAGACCCATCTCGAGCTCAGCAATCTTCTTCTCAACAGAGGGGGCCATCTTATCCCCATCTCTAGAAAGTTGTGGCGGATAACACAGCGCTACAAATTATTTTTCATTCCATTACAGTCGTCGCTCAATGCCAAGTTTAGGACTTGAATTTATTTAAGGAAGGCTTTAAAAAGTAACTTTACCTATCTGCTTTGCCAGACTCACGGATGTAGGACTTGAAGAAAGGAGCCACAGCATTGCTGATGAAAGAGTGAAGTGTCTCGTAGGGAGAATCCTCACTCAAGGTCAGCACTCGCACTTGGGTTGATATTGGTTTGTCAGCATCAATGACCCCTGTCCTCTTGATCAAAGCCAAGCTGCAGGGTTAATATAAAAAAAAAAAAAAAGTAAATATGATCAGAATTTAAATACCTGTAGTGACAGAGTAATTAAACTTTTCTTTTAGTGCATGATTTACCTGTTGGACTTGATCCCATAGTGTATGTCAATGTTGATGTTATAAGTGATGCACTCTTTCTCCTCCTCCCCCTCATCTCCAACTTCCTCTGAGAGAATAAAATAATAATTTAATAACAGGACAGATCACTCATTGTTGAGTGGGTCCCAGATTCTTCACACTTATTACCTGCTAAAGTTAAAAGTGGCACCTTGCCAATGTCCACATTACAACATTCGTTTGCATTATGGACCATAAGCTGGGTTTTTTTTTTTTACATTGTTTGAACCTGTTTAGAAACTTGCATCAAGCACATATAATCAACTGCTTAAGCCCAATAAAGTCACCCTGCTGCTAAAGAAAAAAAAAAACTGAGTGCTAGACAAGAGTGGAGTTCATTTGGGTATGGTGAGAAATGCTGCAGCAGATGACAGTGCAGCTATCCATGTCCCCACCCTCCTGTGCAAGTGATGATGCATTGCAGCATCAGTATTCTTAGTCCAAAACTACAAATAGGATCTCTGGCTGGGAATCCAAAACCTCCAGGCTCAGAGTGGTCATGTGTGGTATCAAAGGATCAAAATTCAGCACAGACATAATAAGCCAGCAGCTCAGGAGCTGAGGATTAATTTGCCCGGAGAAACCGAAGATAATGTGTTCACTGACACAAGCTGGTTCACATGATAATATGACTTGCAGATATGACAAGGGACCCATTCTCTTTGAATTCTTAGCATTGTACACCATGTTTGTATTGTGTTTGGGTCTTCTTACTTGTACAGCAGGGCTTAGCCTTACCATGATATACATAGGATTACCTTACATAAATGCAGTACGAACACAAAATAACAGAGCGGCACCAACATACAGCAACAGTTTTTTTTGTTTTTTTTTTTATTGTTGAGATTGATTGTCCCCACCCAGTGTGGCGCAGTTGCCTTACAGTATATGAACAGCTTTAGCAAGTTCTCTGAATACTGCTATACAGATCGCAGATAATAATTGGTTTTAAAGCGATTTCGCAGGTATTTAGTCACTTGCAAAGACGTTGTATTTATTTTAAAGTAAGTACTGTTAATCAAATAATATTCATGAACTAGATTTCTAAAATGTACCTTTCAGAGCGCTTCTCTCGACCAGGATGGTGTGAACCTGGGGATCGGCCAGAAATTTCCTCATCTGCTCCACGGAGCTCTTCTCTTCCAGGGCGGTTTCCAGTGAGGCCGGGGCCTCGCCGCCATCTTCCAAGAGGAGCGGTACCAGCTTCCGAATGTGCTTCTGCAGCACCGAGGTATCGGCCACCGTCTGAACGGCCGACACCTCCATGGTGCCGGAGTTTTCCTCCGTCCCCCCGCCGTCGGACATCCTTGGAAGAGCACCAACGACGACCAGATGCTGTGTAAAGGTGAACAAAGAAAAAAAGGCTGACTGCAACTAAAAGACTGCAGCTTCCACCAAGCGGGTCACAGGTTGACCGACTGCCACTGTCAAAACGCCGCAACCGACGTAATCTTTTTTATATATGCAAAGGATTGTGGTACTTGTCGTTCCTTAAATGCGGAGCTCGTTGAACTATAATCCTCAAAGACTACAATACCCGTAATGCAATTGAATTAATCGGGTTTTTCCTCTGTCACACGTTATCACCATGTGTGACAAATAGGGGGAGAAAGGGAGTTGTCTCCAATGATACAGCTGACATACCTTTTAAAATACAAACCCGATTTATGGTGTTGCTAATTCACTAATAATATAATGTTAAAAAATTATAATAGGCAATTTTCAGGATCTTCAGGGTCATGTGCAAACCTGTGACCTACTACGGATGTATTATTACATGAAAAGTGGTGCAGAACAAGAGCCTGCCAATTATTTTGTATTGAAAACTTGTGCTAGACTCTTTGATCAAGTAAAAGCCATAATCCTAGTTCAGTAGTAGTACAAATCATAGCATCAAAGCATATAAAACTACCCAGAGTAGAAGTATTTATCATCCATCCATTTTCTCAACCCTCTTAATTAATTAAGTAAATAATAAATACCAAATTTATTGGTTGAAGCTGGTGACTATTTATTAATTAATTACACTGCTTGTTGTTTAATAATCTTCTTTTGGCTGTTGTCTTTAAAGGTTTCCTCAGCAGATCATCTGTCACACCAACCACACCAGCCCTCTGCGTCTCCTCCTTCACTGCTCCCATGACCCTGCATCCTTTTCCTCCTGCCTGGAGGCTCCATGTTTGACATTCTTTGTCCAATATCTAAAATATATCATTTAAATAGTGGTATGTCAAACCATAATCTCATCCTATTTGCAAAACAATTATCAAAGAAGAAGTACTGAAATCAAATTATAGTAGAAGGTAAGAAATACATTTAACTTATTCCAACGAGTAAAGTGCAACATTTGGACAGTAAAAACAGGACTTAATGACACTAATTTCCAAATTCACTAAAACTGTGCTTCAGAAGCTCAACAGAAAGCGAACTGTGCCTTGGGTTAACAGTGCTTTGCAGCAGTTAATGAGGGAAAGGGCTACAGCCCTGAAGAAATCTTTAAAATCAGGCCTTGAAACGGACTGCTTAATGTATGAAAGACCAACTTAGGAAGGCCAAAGCAAAAGGGAATACTAAATTGATGTGGCAAAGCACTGATCAACTCTTAGGAAAAGATCAAATGAAAAGTGTACCCACACAGATTAAAGTAAATGCGACCATACAAAATGACCATCTAATTATTCCCTCATGGTTTTAACTACTACAAGTAGTTTGACTTTTGACCACACAGATTAAGATTAAGTACAGGTATATTAAAACTGTACTTGAATATGCCCTATGCCCTATCCATGTTCTTGCTGTAAGATGTAATAGTGCTCCAGCCCAGGGGCATGATGGGAAGGAGGCACCTTTGAACATGCACCTGATGGGCATTTCATGTAAGTCATCATGTGGGGCAAGCACGTTGCCTTCCCCTAGCCCCAGCAGGGCAATGTTGCAACTAGCACAGCAAATACTGCTCAGGAACAGCTGCGAGAACAGGACAAAGAGTCTAGTTCACAGAGGCCACACCCTGCAATCCACAGGACACAAAGGAGCCCCTCTCAATGTCCCTGTGGCAGATATCCTAGGATACCTTTAGAGGTCCTCTGTCCAACTCATAATGGGTTAGAGCTGTTTTGTGGTTGGCTGGTATACATTTGGTGTGCATTTTAGAAATAATATTTATTACCTATGCTTCAAAATGTAGGTAATAAATATAGCCTCAAGACCCTAGAATACATGGATGGATGCTGTATATCAGTAAGAAGGCAGACCCACCAGTGACTGAAAATATTACATATTTGATATCATTTGATAATAATTTGTGTTCATGTATTGCATTAAAAGGAGCTTGTGGACTGGACTTATTGTTACCAGAATGTCTGTGTTACCATAAACCCAAACACAGGTTTGGGTTTATGGTAACACAGACATTGACAGTGAAGTAAATCATGCACACATTGCATGTTACTTTTAGTCATGCCAAAAGTATTTACTCATCTGCCTTCACACGCATATAAATTTGAGTGACATCCCATTATTAATCCATAGTTTAATATGCTGTCAGCCCACCCTTTGCAGCTGTAACAGCTTCAACCCTTCTGGGAAGGCTTTTCACAAGGTTTAGGAGTGTGTTTATGGGAATTTTTGATCATTCTTCCAGAAGCACGTTTGTGAGGTCAGACACTGATGTTGGACAAGAAGGCCTGGCTCAGTCTTTGCTCTAATTCATCTCAAAGGTGTTCTATCAGGTTGAGGTCAGAACTCTGTGCAGTCAAGTTCTTCCATGCCAAACTTGCTCATCTATGTCTTTATGGACCTTACTTTGTGCACTGGTGTGCAGTCATGTTCTAACAGCAAGAGGCTGTCCACAAACTGTTTGGAAGTTGGGATTTGGGAGCATGAAATTGTCCAAAATGCGTGGATATGCTGAAGCATTAAGAGTTCCTTTAACTGGAACTAAGGGGCCGAGCCCAACTCCTGAAAAACAACCCCACACAATAATCCCTCCTCCACCAAAATTTACACAGAGAAGTGTGATTCATCACTTCAGAGAACATGTCTCCACTGCTCCAGAGTCCAGTAGTGCATTCTTTACACCACTGCATCCAACACTTTGCATTGTGCTTGGTGATGTAAGGCTTGGATGCAGCTGTTCGACCATGGAAACCCATTCCATGAAGCTCTCTGCGCTCTGCTCTTGAGCTAATCTGAAGGCCACATAAAGTTTGGAGCTCTGTAGATTTTGACTCTCCAGAACGTTGGCGACCTTTGTTTACTATGTGCCTCATCATTTGCTGACCCCACTCTGTGATTTTATGTGGCCTACTACTTTGTGGATGAGCTGCTGTCATTCCCAATCGCTTCCACTTTCTTATACCACCACTGTGGAATATTTAGTGGTGAGGAAATTTCATGACTGGACAGAGAACCAAGCTGGAATTCACTGATTTCCCTTTTTTTTTTTTCACACAATTTTTTCACGATTTTACACACGTGACTGAAACACCTGAATTCAGTGATTTTGGATGGGTGAGTGAATACTTTATTCAATTCAATTCAATTTTATTTATATAGCGCCAAATCACAACAAGTAGTCGCCTCAAGGCAATATAGTGTATGTGCCAATGAGATAATAAGAAATAGGACACAGTGGTTCTGGTCTTGTTTATTTAAATAAATACCAGCATAATGTAAAACATTAGCTTCAAAGAGAAACCATAGTTCAAACTGTAACAAGCTAAGAGAAAACATAATTAGGGGTTAGCCTATACACCATATCCCTGAGTAACAGCAACATTTACAATTTATATTATACATTCCATATATTCAGTAGCTTTTCAAATGATTTATGGCTTTGAAATTATTACTGATTTAAAGTTTTTGATGATAAAAGCACATTTTTAAGACTTCTGCTAGCAATTAATATTAGTTTGCTAGACAAATAAAGCATAATTTAACAGATGTGCCAATGGACAGCTATGTATCTTAAAATTAAAAATGTCTTAAAAACAAACAAAAACAAAAAATCCCCAAAAATACAAAAAAAAAAAAAAAAAAGATGGCTCCTTGTTTGCATCAGTTCCTATGTAACAAACTTAACACTAGACTGTGTACACCTAGGGGGCAATTTTCAAATCCAGAATAACACATGATTTCAGCATTTTATGATGACTAAACTGCAAAATGAACATACCTTTAAGGCCAAAAAAAAAGAAAAGAAAAAAAAAAAAAAAGAGGATAATTTTTGAAGTTTTAGTCCATGACAAGATGCTCATTCCTCATCAGGGAACTTGAATTTAGCATAGACAATGAGCATAACTATGGACATGAAGACACACATGGAACCAACCACGAGGTAGGCAATGCCAAGGAACTCATTCTTTCCACCCATCCAGGACACGTTGCTGAACACAACTTTCTTTTTCCCACTAAACCTATAAACATGATAGTCTGGGGAACAAGAGTTAAGGATATACACCAAGAATAGATACAAATAAATACCAAGAATTGTGGAAAACAATAATTACAAAATAAGAGTTAAGCAACAAAGACATAACTTATATCAAGGAGTAAACTACCGATTTGTCATTGGAAACACGCAAATATATTTAAAAGTCAATAGCATTCAAACTTAGTCCTGTTTCCAAAATGAAAGATATCTCAGAGCGCTTTACATAAGTCACACCTTGGTACACAAAAATCAAAAATGATTTGCCTAGCTTGTTTACCTATGTCTGAAGATTTGCCTGCGTTGTGCTCTTAAACTCCTGAGTCACTGTGCTCATGCCTGTGTCCTTTAGAAAGAAAGAAAAAAAAAAAAAAAAAAAAAAAAAAAACAGAGCCACACCCAAGCTGTTGAACAAGTTATGAATACACTGGTGGCCATTCCAATGCCTGTGGCCCTGAGTTCAATAAGGAGCTTTGTAAATCCTGCCACAGGGGTGCAAAAGTCTTTAGACAACAGGCTATTTTACAAGTGTTAAATATCACTGGTGTCATATCATTAATTATACATGTGCTATTCAAACCAACAGCCAAGCCTGTGTGGATTTATGTTAAAAGAAACTGCATTTAAACTGTTTTTACAAATTCTGTCATCCTTTGCATATATGCATTTCTTCCCTTTATGGAATAAATTCATTTTGAAGTCAGCTATAACTGCGGCCTGTGCCATCTGACCACTCACAATTGCTTCTCAGCAGATGCATCTTGGCCTTAGTGTGTCAGGCTAAGGCATTGGATCCATGCTTAACAAACATTACCATTCATTTGTCTATGTATCATCCTTTAAATCGTCCCAAAATTTGTAATGTGTGTAAGGATACTGTAGGTAATCTCAAGTGAGTAGTTTCCAGCCGGGAGACCATCTGGATATTTGTCCTGTGAGATTCGTCGATACAGCTTTCTGAAATCTGGCAGGGCTGCCCTCCTCATCCACACCAGGAAATCTTGGTTCACAAACCCATTGTTACTAGGGTCTGATGTGTCCAACTCATATGCAGGCTTAGACCAATATATGGGCTTCACGGTACCTGCAAATCAAAGAAGCCCAACATTTATCAAACTGTTATGTCCAGGATTTCATCTAGTACATTTTTTAAAACCCCTCTTAAACATAATTAACCACAAATTACGATAAAATAAACCAGAGTTACTACCATTGAAGGCATCCTTCAGAGGGTTATTAGTTGGATTTCTGTATTTGATATTGTAGTCTGTCCACCAAGCTATCCCTTTTCCATCCAAGGACACCTCCTGCCGTGTCCCATTGACAGTCTGATACAACTTGAAGGTGTCTTAAACAAAAATTTAAAATAATAAATAAATAAATAACACTTACGCAGGGAATTATTTAAACTCCACCTCTTCTGCTACAGAGTTCATACATACCATTGAACATGCTGTTTGCTATTGATCCGCATGGCACAATTGGTTGGTTGTTGGAGTTATAGGCATAGGGAGCACAGTTATCACTGGGACTCTTAAAGAGATACAGAAAGTTTTGTTTTTTTTTTAAATTCATTCATTCATTATCTGAAATGTTTGCATGAATTGAGTAAAACCAACACTGCTTTAGAAACTGCACATTTTTACACTGATGAAAATACAACCTGTGCCCTTCTGTTTGACATGATGGCAACCCAGAGTTTTTTCAGTAGCGGATATGTGGTTTACAAAAACCAGCATGCAGCATGTGTGTGTCTGTGAAATACTGTGTGTTCTTAACTTACAGTGAAGTACTTCAGGTCTCCATACAGCTGGTTATCATCTTTGGATATCCCATACCTTCTGTAGTTTTGGAAGTAGTTCGACAATCCATAATAAAAGAACACAGGCCCCTGTGATTGAGGAAAAAGAAAACCAAAAGCTGCAATTTAATAAAAAAAAAAAAAGTTTTGCTGGCAGAAATTATAAAGTAAGGATCATTACAACCTTAAACAGAGTGTCTAAGGTGATATTCAGTGTGCATATGCAGTTCTGTGCATTTGAGTTGGCGCAGGAAGCACATGGTGTTCCACTTGCATCCCCAGTGTAGTCTCTCTGTGTGAGAAAGAACATCAAAGTATGAAATATTACTGGCTACAACACACATCTTGTTGTCTGTTCAAGTCTGTAGATACCATGGTCAGTCACTGTTCATTAGAATGAGCCACAGCGTGATAAAACCATCTGTCTGTAATGTGTAGGTACCCATTTGGGGCGAGTCAGTGTTTTGTATTCTTCCCTTTCCTTGAGTCAAGGTGCACTCTCCCACTGTAGTGGTGCCTTAGCCAAATGTGGGCGTACATGGTGCGGAAATGTTTAGTTAGGTGATACAGAACCTTAAGTTTCCCAGATCATTATAGTTCAACAAGATAATCATTGTTATTTACCTCATGTGTCAGTGGTTTTAATGTTTAACGATTGTTTAAATACGGGCTGCATGCTGGTGACATCCTAAGCTTGAGACAACACATGCTTTCAATGTGGCAGTCATACCTCTAACACCTGGATGCTCCTGGAAGTGACAAAGAGAGCGACTCCAACGCCGATGAACGCCAGGCCAATAAGGACAAAGCCTGGGATTACAATGCCAGCAGAAAGTATAGGCTGCCATGCAGGAAGCCTTTGCTGAGTGAAGGCGGTGTTGTCAGGCCGGTTGGTGAACTCGTTCTCTTCTTGCACCATTTCGTCGCTTCTATTGGGTTCAGTCTTTATAAGTTCACCGTTTATAGCTTTTCAAATGTATGTCACAGTCATGGCAACGTGTGAAACCTCATTAAAAGTATATTAGCTTTCTATTGCGTGCTCTGACACAAAGGACTTTTGCTTTAATCTCGTTTAGATCTTTTTTTTTTTCTTTTTTTTTTAAATTCACATAGCACAGCTCAATATGAAACAACACACGAATTAGATTAGGTTAGAAACCTGGTCAGCCGCCCCGCAGCACACAGGTAATTAAAATGATACCCCTGACGTTTTGCTCACTTTTAACTCGGTTTGTTCAGATACAGTTTTACCCGAAGAACAAATAAATTTGTCTGTATATTCACGCCTAATATTTGGATACAATTAGATATTTAGCTACTTACGTTTGGCCACCTCAAAACTGAAGACACGAAGGTCTCAGCAAAACATCGGTATACTTCCCTGAGTTGTACGAGCGACGGAGCGGAACACCTTTACCTGTTTAGCCCGCCTCCTTTGCCCCGCCCGCTCTTTGCTGAGGCTGTATGGAAGCTCACTTCCGCCAATAAAAAAATTTATTAATTTAAAAAATAGACACTTCCTGATTGTCAGAACTAAGCTGAAATTTCGAGTTTTGATTTATTAACTCGAAATTTCAAGTCATTTTTTCCAGAAGTTTGAATTAGCAAGTTGAAAATTTGAGATACCTGACTCCATATTTTGAAATAATAATCTGAAATTTTGGCTCATGGACAAGTTTTCTGTTTGTTTTTCTTGCAAACATTTGTTACAGGTCTGAATCCATGGAAGTCCGTTTCTGCCCCTGAAAAACTTTATTTTTACCATCTATAAGTCATGTGTGTCTTGCTGAAAGACACACTGTGGCTTGCAAAAGTTTTTTATTTGTAAAAAATGTTTTGAATAATGTATAATGTTCTTTCCACTTCACAATTGTATACCACTTTGAGTTGGTTTTTCACATTAAATTCCAGGGAAATATATTTATGTTTGTGGTTGTAATGTGACAAAATATGGAAAAGTTCAAGGGGTATGAATACTTTTGCAAGCCACTGTAATTAATCACTTAGAACTGAGTAAAGATCAAATTCTCATTGACAGAAAATGTGAACTGATTTAATGTGATTGGGAACTGTTTGATTGTTTTAACAAATCAAACTCATGAAAGGTTTTTATCTGCAGTATTGCCTGTGACATCCCCCTATTACTTTGAGTAGTTGTCATATTTGTATTCATACCAAAAAAAAAAAAAAATGCACACAAAGAGTTGAAAAAATTGTGTTATCTAAGTTTGAGTTAGGTTGCAGCTTACTAACTCAAACTCCTGAGAAAATAACTTGAAATTGGGAAAATATCTTAAAATTTCAGATCAAGTCAAAATTTTCCAATGATAACTCAATTTTTGATTTAGCTCTGAAAAAATCAGGAGTTTTTTTTATTTTTTTCCAGCGGCAGAAACAAGGTTTCACAGATTTTGATATTTGTCATTATTAACAGCTTTTCACAAACGAAGCAACCAGAAAATGCTGATTAAATATAAATAACTGACAGCAATTGACTGCTGTTCTCCACCATTTTTGTCCTATCCTCCTCACCCTTCAAGTTCCCCTGACCTCTGCCACAAGTTCCTGGACTTTTTCCAAGAAAAAGTTAATTCTATCCATGGGCACCTGTACATCTGCTGCATAATTTCAACCCCCCTACTCCAAATCTATCTCAGAGCTCCTTCCCCTCTGTAAATTCCTCTCAGGTCCGGTGGATCTCTCAGGCTAAAGTCTCCACCTGCACACTGGACCCCATGCAGACAGCATTGATCAAGACATGGCTACCTGCTCTATGCCCCCTTATAGCTGACATCATCAGCTCTTCTCTGGAGTCACGCGTGGTACCCTTCAGCTTCAAAACTGCGTCAGTGACTCCAGTCCTAAACCCTGACGACCTTAACCATTACCAGCCTATCGCCAACCTTCCTTTTGTCATGGAATGGCTGTGTGGCAGGCAGGAAAGAGGACCCCAATGCAGGATACGACAAACGGGAAGCTTAAATTAACTTAAAGCTTTATTCACTCAGGTGCAGAACGGAAGGCAGGGCTGAACAGAACCAATTCAGATTAACAACAAAAATTCTTTGCCCTAGAATCCAGATATTCAGCAAAAGCAGGACACACAGCAGGAGAACAAATGACAATGAGGACAAGACAACAGGCAGAGAACACACAGGACTTAAATACACAAGAGGATAATGAGGGGATTCGAAACAGCTGGGAACACAGGTGACACTGATTACTTGACGAGACCAGGGGAAGCAAAACAGAACACAACAGACAGGGACCGGACGACTATCAAAATAAATCAGGAAGTCAGAAAGGGGAACAAAGACGCAGACCTGACACCGGAAAATAGCTACAAGGAACTAGAAAATAAAGCATAACCAAATCCCACAGTCAAAAGAAACCCAGAACAGAACAGACAAAATTAAGGAAAAACAAAACACACAGGGTCAAAAGGACCCTGGACCATGACAACTTTCCTCTGAAAAATCTTGGAAAGAGCAGTGGCCACCCAACTTCAGCAACATGTCTAACCATGATCTGGCTTCAGAGCACACCACAGCCCTGAGACTGTTCACATTAAAATAACTAATGACCTTCTCATTGCCACCGACTCTGGCCCCATCAGCATCCTCATCCTCCTGGACCTTTCTGTAGCTTTTGACATCATTTCTCACACCGTCGTTCTTTCACTTCTATCCAGCTATCTCAGCCTCACTGGTACTGTACTCTCCTGGTTTCAGTCCTACCTCTCCAAATTTGTTACAGCGGGAGGCTGCATCTCCACCTCTGCTCCAGTTAACCACGATGTGCCTCAAGGTTCTGTACTTGGACCCCTTCTTTTCACCATCCACATGCTCCCCCTTAGTCAGATTGTCTGCCGCCATGGTCTCTGCTTCCATTCCTATGCTGCACAACTTTATTTCAATATCACACCTTCCACCCAGCTCCCCACTTAATCACTTAACTGTTTGCATGAAATCAAGTGGAGTGACTTAAGTCACGCATTACCTACAACATCCTTCTTCCCACTTATAAATCCCTCAATGCCCTGGCCCCTCAGTATTTGTCTGACCTCCTTCACCCATACAGTCTAGAACACAGATCTGCTTTCTGTCCCTCACACCAACTTCCATACCTTTGGGGACAGAGCCTTTAGTATGGCAGCCCCCACCCTCTGGAAGTCTCTCCTTTTTAAGCTTCACAAAGCCCTGTCACTGGACTCTTTTCAGAAACTTTTGAAAAGTCACCTGTTCTAAAAGGCCTTTAATCTCTAATTTATTTAATTTATATAGATAATTTTTTTTACTTTTGTTTATTTCACACTCTTTGCAAAGCATCCTTGGGTTTCTTAAAAGGTGCTATATAAATCTAAGTTATTATTATTATTATTAACAAAATGGAAAGAACACAAATTATTGACTGATAGGTGTAAGGTGAAGATATAAATTAAAACACCTGCACAATTCCATAGAGCATCCTAAATCGAGTTCTTTTATATCTAGATTCCACCAAAAAGAAAGGGCAAAGAAAATAACACATTACAAATAATTATCTGTTATCTAAACAGTAGGCAATGAATTAAACTATTGGGGAATAATTTTTGATTCACAGTCTTTAGTTTTATATAGTAGCCCATTACAGTCGGTTAAGAGATTTGTTTTCATATTTTTTAAATGAGTTTTACAACATAATTTGTAGTAAATTATCACGCTGAAAAAAAAAAAAAATTTCCATACATGCCCTCTATTTTGGCATGTTTCATTATAATTTAGATTTTTTTTAAATTTGCCTGTTACCAAATATTATTTGCTTTGTGTTACTCTGCTATAATTTAGTAATAAATCATTATTTTTTTCTTTTAAACCTCTCAACTCCCTTTGGTAAACAGTAATCCGTCCGCTGCAGTAGTTATGATCCATTTAACCACTAAAAGTGCCCTTGAGTAATAACAAAAGTCGTTACTAAAGGATTTTTTAGAGTGGCAAGTATCTCAACCAATTACTACAGTGGGTGGCAATTGCGCAAGGTTTTCCACTGACCAATCACAGAGCAGTTCGTTGTAAGGAGACTACTAGTGTGGAGCCTTTGTGTTGACATCTTCGGGGCATTGAGAGGTATTATTAATATTTTCAGCATTTTACATTTGATGGTTTCCCTGAGAACAATTACACTCCAGTAAAAGAATATTTGTGAGTGATTTCGCGGTCAGTCTATCAGTGCGCCTCAATTTGCAAACAGAAACCGGCGTAAGTGCCCATATGCTACCGTTGGTGCTAGCTGGAGCTTATTGTTAGCGTCGGCTAATGTAGCATGGCCGCTTGTGAAAAATTGGAAAAGAATTATTATAGTCAAGGCAAATATATGCTTTCAGTACAATGTGTGCGTAGCAGTAATATTAAAGGGTCATCATATAGATTTCATATGTTATATTCAAGGCGCTGTAAATGAGTAAAGCTGCTGTTAGGCAGCGCTTGCTAAGCTAGTTTTGCCGATAGCTTGCTATTTAAAGAAGCACAGAAAGAAAGACTGATTCTTTCTAACGGGATTCAGCATATTTTATCAGAAAGTTGAGTACAAACAGCCAGACGGTAAGCCGTGTCGTGTTTTCTCCAGGAGATATCCTAGTTTGATTAATAGTTACTCAGCAGTCTTTGCAAAGAAGCGAACCATTGTTAAACATATGCGTCCATGCAGGGTTTGGGGTATTTACTACTTTTTTGAGCTAAGTTGTAATCCAATCAATATCACATGAAAGGCCAACATCAAACAGTCCTGTTCGTAACTATATTTCTGGTTCTGTCTTTATTTCTTAGTGTTTGAATGGATATTACCAGATGCACGGAGAAATGGGTAAAACAAGACAAGGTTACTGTACCTTGGAGCCGTCATTTCATAAAGTCATGACATCCATAAACACGCAACATTGTTTAAATCATCCAGTTATACAGATGTTTTTGTTTGTTTATGTTTGTTTGTGTTTTGGATGGTGTATTTTAGAAAGCCCAGCAGTTTTTGGCAATTGGCTGCTGTTTGTAAAGGTGTAATATTCAAATGGGAGGGGGGATGGGGTTTATCAAATGTTTATGACCCAAACCACTAGTTAGTGACTCATTAGGATTTGAGAATCAGTAGGTCCTATTTTGTATGCTGTGTCTATTATTATTTAGTATGGATTTTGTAGTTTTTTTATGTTGTGAAATTAAATTTTTTATATATTTGGTGCCGTAAAGTGCTGTGACACACACACACACACACACACTTCTTTTTCCAGTACTCAAAACCACATCATCATGTTCATCTAATAAGTTGTAAATCCTTTTATTGGTTACACTGTTGCAAACATCCAAATTTCAACCATTTCACAAAAAAAAAAAAAAAAAAAATGTTGCTGAAGGCTTTATCATTAAGGATTGCATCTCATTTCTGTGCCACCTTTTTATTTTATTTTTTTAGGAGAGGCCTCCAACATCTTCCATAATGCTGTCTAGCAAGAAATCAGATGCTGGTTCCTCCTCCTCCTCCTCTTCATCTTCTGCACCAGGAGGTGATAGAGCCCCGGGTTCTGACATCCAGACGGGACCTGTGGCCTCAGTGGCTGGAGTTATGGATTCAAAGAAAAAGGAGCGGTCTTCCCCTAGTGGGGAGCACGGAGGAGCTTCGTTATCCCACCAGCCAGGCCCCGGAGGGGCAGATCAGGACTCTGCTGAAGTCCGTAGGACGAGTCGACGCAAGCGAGCAAAAGTAAATATTTTAGGTTTATGTATGCTCATGAGGAAAGGATTTTAGGAAATTAGTTTATTCAGGCAGTGTCATAAATCATTATGTTCTGTACTTCAGGAGTGTTCATTATCATCGTCATCATTATCATCATGCAGTGTTCATTATCCTAAGTCACAGGTTTTCATCTTATTGTGTGCCTCTGTGAAACTTAGAAATGGCAGTAGTTTCTTAGTGTTTACAGTGTGATAATTGTGGTGGTTGTTGGTTTCTCCTGAGAAATGTTTCAGCACTTCTAAGAGAAGTGGGAGTACATGAACTGTTTATGCGAATGCCGGTTTTAATGATGCTTTTATTGTGCCTACTGTTGCAGGTGGAGTACCGCGAGATGGACGAAAGCCTGGCTAATCTTTCGGAGGATGAATATTACTCAGAGGAGGAGAGGAACGCCAAAGCAGAGAAAGAAAGGAAGCAGGTCATCCCTCCTCCACCTCCACCAGTTGAGGAAGAGAATGACAGTGAACCAGAGGAACCATCTGGTGAGTGTAAGACTTGCATTAAAATAAAACATGTTCTGGTTGAATATTGAGTTTACAGTCTATCCTTTACTCAGTAATTTGTTGTAATTCAGAACTCAGTGCTGTGTTAATCTGATCCTAAAACTCAGTTTTAACAGAACACAAATATGCATGATTCTTTTTAGGTTTGGAAGGTGCTGCTTTCCAGAGCCGTCTTCCTCATGACCGCATGACATCCCAGGAAGCAGCCTGCTTCCCTGACATCATCAGTGGACCCCAACAGACTCAGAAGGTCTTCCTGTATATTCGCAACCGTACGGTATGTATTCATCTAAATGCATTAATTTGTGGTTATAGACAAAGGGTAGTACTGTAATTCATGTTAATCTCATCCAGCTCCAACTGTGGCTGGACAACCCCAAAATACAGTTGACCTTCGAAGCCACAGCACAACAACTTGAAGCTCCATATAACAGTGAGGAATTAAACCTTTTTTCCATTATTTTTATTTTCATCTTCATACATTGAGATTTGATGTCCATTTGTTCTCTTTGTAGGTGATACTATGTTGGTCCACAGGATACACAGCTACTTAGAAAGGCATGGCCTCATTAACTTTGGTATTTATAAGAGGGTCAAGCCTTTACCCAGTAAGTTCAGTCATTATTTCCTCTACTGAAATAACACTAGCCTTTAATATAATTTAGTGCAATTTATGTTTTTATATTATATTGGAGAGGTCAAATGTAATACCATATTAATGTGCTTCTGCCTTTTCTTGCAGCTAAGAAGACCGGGAAGGTTATAATCATTGGTGGAGGTGTGTCTGGCCTAGCTGCAGCCAGGCAGTTGCAGAGCTTTGGGATGGATGTTACTGTACTGGAAGCCAGGGTACATTAGCAACAGTGTTTTTATTAATCAGATATTGGTATAAATCATTTGCGACTGTAAAATGCTCACTGTAAATTGTATAATAAGTCTTGAAATGCTATTTATGCACTTTATTTATCCTCAGTCATGATCTAAAATGAACTTGTTTCTTGAAATGTTCATCTTTCCATGCAGGACCGTGTTGGAGGCAGAGTGGCCACATTTAGGAAGGGCAACTATGTTGCAGATCTGGGAGCCATGGTAGTCACAGGGCTGGGTAAGAATCAGATTCTTTTTGTTGAAATGCTCATCTAATAATCATCTAATTAAGTTAAAGCATCCTGTAAATCTTTAGTATCCAACTGTGTGCTGTAGCGGTGCATATATTTTGGCATACAATGCCTAATATCCAAAAACATGTTCAGGATGCAAATAATTAGTTATGCACCTCTTAGTGGCACCTGATAGTGAGGTCACAGCTTTTTTTTAATCAGTTTCACATTTACTTTGATTAACCTGTAGAGGGTGATAGATGCCTGTGTAATCTCAGTGCCTTTTGCGTTTGTCTGTGTGCTTATTCAGGAGGAAATCCTATGGCAGTGGTCAGTAAGCAGGTAAACATGGAACTAGCCAAGATCAAACAGAAGTGTCCACTGTATGAAGCCAATGGCCAGGCTGTGAGTATAATGAATGATCTTATCAGTTACTGAGTTGCCTCTTGTCCATTATCCTGTTGGGGCAAAATTCACTGAGACACCTGAGATAATTGTGGGCAAATACATATTTCCTTTAGTTTCTATGGGTTGTTTTTTGCAAAAATCCAAACTTTCTTAAGAAACCAAGATACAACAATAGGCTAACAGCAGTAGAGGCATGCATGTTGCCGTGTGAAAAATATCTGCTTGCTTCAACCATACTGACGTTCATACTGAGACACACCCATTAAACATTCCCAGTGATGGTAGCAAAACTATGTGAACCATTTGATTAAATAACTCATAGAACCTCCATGAGCAACGGACATTTGCACTATGTCCAGATGAGACGAGACCACACCAGCACAATGTTTAGAAGTCATTCTACATCATTTTTGTTGGGTTATCTAACTCTTAGAGATGACTTTGTAATCCTTTCCAGTTTTATGGATTTAGTAATTATTTGGAAATATGTTTCACGTCAGCAGACGCTCCTTGTGAAATACAAACTCAAAATTTTTGTGTGTGTGTGTGGTATTTCTGTAAGTTAAGTAGTCTCTAACAAAGTGGTTCTCAAACCTTTCTGGCATGCCACACTTCAGAAGCCAAAGAAAAAGTTCACACCCTATAAATTTCACTAACAGAAGAGTCCAAATCTAATTTGACTTTATAAAAGGTCTCGCAGTAACTTCAGCAACATTATTTTTTGTCATTCATCTTAGTTTCACTTCATTTTTTTCTCCCCACCTGTCAGTTCCTCATCACCAGTTCCTCTGCTTCCCACAGTTTGAGGGCCACAGCTCTAAACCCACCTCCATGCTGGTTTATTTATTTGACTTCAGGTTTGGTACCTCGTTACTCCAATCTCACTTTTTGAATACGCCTGGTGGTTCACGTGGTTTTTCTGTCACTGTTAATGTTTGAATGAGTGTTTTCATTATGGATGGCAAAGCAATGAGTTTGTTGAAATGGTTCACAACCTGGATGTTTTAAGACACATTTATGCATAAGTGTAGATAGAGCCATATAGATGGCTTTTTTGCTTTTTTTTTTTTTTTTTTTTTTTTTTTTTTTTTTTTTTTTTTTTAAAACAGAACTGTCTGTTAGGATTCTTATGCTTGCAGAGCAAATACTGTCTTGGCATTAAAGTGCTCTGTGTTTGTGTTCCTAGCTGGTTCCCACTTTTTTGTCCTCAGGCAGGGATATGGCGTTCAAATATACACAAAACACAACGGTGGAGCTATTTAGCTACTTACTGTTGCGTGTGATCAACAACAGCTCTAGTTCCTCTAGGAACAGAAAAGACCAGAAAACGGATGTAGCCTAATGTCATTAAATTGTGTTTTTTTCCTTTTGTTTGTGTTCTGCCCATTAAGCTGCAGCAACATTAGTAGGATGTTTAGGATCCTTTTCAGGGCACTCAATTGAAGTCGAGAATAGCCAGCAGGTCTCTTGAAGCATCTAAATCATGTGTAACTCATTTCCTCCTCTGCAGGAAAAGGCAAATTAAATGTACATGTTTTATTTTTGTGCAAACCTGTTTGAGTTTGAAGTTATTTACTTAATATGTTGTCTCTCTCTTCCCTCTCCCCTTTTGTCTTTTCAACCCCTTCCATGTTAATCTTTTGGTGAACTACTAAAGGGTGAACGGTGCACAAGTGTATGTATCTGCTTATTTAAATATTATTTTCTTACCTCATTTTGAACCAGTTTTAGAACTAAATATTCCTGCTCATCCACTTGAACTTTACATCTCTTAATCTTTTCTAATCCATGTTGGAGATAAAGAGAACAACAAATAAGCAAATTGTACTGAACCTTCATATTTGGGAGAAATAGAAACACTATATTTAGCCTTTTTTTTAAGCAGAGGATGCCCGAACCATTAGTTTGTCGTAAAATGTTGAATGAAATGTTAATTTGTGAGTAGAAGCAAACTAGCCATCACCTACAGGATATTTTATCTCATTCCAATAGTAAAAGAATCTGGTAATAATATTGGCTATATTCCTGTCAAATTGCAGGAGTGATGAGGTTTGCTGGGAAAGATGTTCAGTGCATTAATCAAATAAACTATGTAAAGCACCAGTCTTTGCTTACAGCATCCTCACATGCTTCAGACAGCTTGACATTTAAAATGTAGCGTGTTCTACTAACTCTTAACCATAGAACTAATTATTTTCTTGCATTGTGTCTGTGCTCAGTGATTTTGAAACATGTCGTATGTTACTGCATGTTTACCAAGGCGTCAAACGCTGGAATATTTGAAAACAGTTTTGAAGAGAAATGACTTGACTCTGCTTTTATTAGTGAATTAATGAGAAATCTGCAAATCAAAGTTGGGATATGGAGTGTTTTGTCAATATTAATTCGATAATCAGTAAACATCAAAAGTTTTTAGAGCAGTTTTGTTTATTGGACTGGTTGTAAAACTTATAGTCACATTTCACATACCTTTAGTTTTATTCCGCTGTCTTTAAATGTGACTGATGCCACATTGAATGTGATCGTTTGCGTGTCCAGGTCCCAAAAGAAAAAGATGAGATGGTGGAGCAGGAGTTCAACAGATTGCTGGAGGCCACCTCTTACCTCAGCCACCAGCTGGACTTCAACTTCCTCAACAACAAGCCTGTTTCCCTGGGACAGGCCCTGGAAGTGGTCATACAGTGAGTATGGGGAACACTGCAGGAGCACAGACAGGAGAGATGGTGGCAGATGCATCCTGTACATGTGGAACCAAAGATGCTTAGAGGTACTTTAATACGCCTCTAATCATGTCTCTATATATGCAGGCTGCAGGAGAAGCATGTAAAAGACGAGCAGATAGAACACTGGAAGAAGATTGTAAAGACTCAGGAAGAGCTCAGGGATCTTCTTAATAAGGTGAGCATAAATGACATGGATTTCCTTCTTAGATTAATTTTAAAATTGTCAAGATGACTTCAACTACAGTGTAACTTGCAAACCTAGTGATTAAGAAAAAAATATGACTTACCTTTTGCACTAAATGAGAGTCATTGCATGATCATGCAGTATAGAGGAACACTGAAGCAAAGTTATGGCTGTCATTGCCTTTCTCTTCCTCTCATCTCATCTCCTCTCATCTCCTGTGCTCCACTCTTTTCTCCACCTTTCAGTTGGTAGCCACTAAAGAACGTGTTAAGGAGCTCCATCAGCAGTATAAAGAAGCAAGTGAAGTAAAACCCCCCAGAGATATCACTGCTGAGTTCCTGGTGAAGAGCAAACACAGAGACCTCACCGCACTCTGTAAGGTAAGTTCAGCACATTTTTGGAAAAACTGAAAAATATGACAAACTAACTCATAAGTGTCACAGAAGAGCATTAGAATAATAATTCTTTCATATCTTTATATTTCGTACACTTTCACGCTGTAGGCAGTTACTTGGCAGGAGTATTGGACCTGGTAGTAATCACACTGCTGCTGCAGCAAGGTTTAAAAACTGTTGCTGTGTTTGTGAGGCGGTATTACATATTCTAGGCTGATAATCAGATGTATCCATTCTTCAGGAAGTTAATCAGCATAATGTTCAAGAGTTTTTCAGTGTTAAACAAGTAATTTTTAAGAGTATTATAATGCTAAAAAAAGGTCCTAGCATGTGAAGGGGATATTTTATGGACCACTAGGCCAGGGTGGATGCCTCACAGAATTTTAATGCCGTGCTGTCTAAGTAAACCAGACAAGCTGTGTTTAAGTGGTTTAATGCCTCAGTTGGACATAATATTAGAGTGAGTGCTGCTGTTTTATTTTTGGTGTGGATAAATCACCTCCACTACTTCTGTGTGTGTATTTAAGGGGGAAGATTTAGTTGGTTTAAACACAGCTGGTATCTGAATTGGATTTGTCTGCGACCCATCCGCTCTCTGAGTGACCACTTCAAGGCTTTGAATCACTGTCTGACGGTCGTTCTGTCTGCACATGTGTATTTACACACTTTGAGCAAGACAGGCTTAAGCTTTTAAGAGGGTGTGTTTGTGTACATGATATTCATTTATGACTACACCATACAAGATTTTAAAGTCTTTTTTGGGGGGAGGAGGAGGATAGTCTGTGGTAGTCTTGCTACTTTTCATATTTCCTCAGGTCAGCTAGTTTGGAGGCAGGCAACCGTAAGACTTGACTCAGTGTAGCTTTGCCTGAGGCTTGACGTGTTAGGTGGTATTGTGTCTTGTGGTGAACTGATGAACAGGTTAAGTCAGCCCTTTCTGTCAAAGCTGCCTTTTCTGCATGACCTGAAAATCTCGGGGAGTGTACCATGTACACACACACACACACACACACACGCATGGGAAACTCGCACCTAGTTCCATTTCAAAAGTCTGGAGTTTGACATAAAGTACTGGTGCATTGCTAATATTGGGTTATTAGATGTAAGTTGAAGTTAAAATTTATTAAAAGAATGATTCAGTGAGCCCAGACTATTAAAAAAAAAAAAAAAACACAGATATTATCAGTATCTGGAAACACAAGAGATTTCCTCTTCTGTCTGTAAGTGTGCACCCTTTGGACAGCGTTAAAATCAGGCTATATGTACACGGAATGAAATCTGCATTATATGATCGTTCTGGCTTTCTCATTCCCGTGCAGGAGTTTGACGAGTTGGTCGAGATGCAGGTCAAACTCGAGGAGAAGCTCCAAGAACTCGAGGCCAATCCACCCAGGTAAAAAAACAAAACAAAGTAAAACTAGAATTTAAAAAATATGTCATTTAAGTTACTGTTTATGATAACAAAAGTGAAATAAAGCTGTTCTAAAGAAATGCCTTACTTTTTCAGCGAGATACTGTTTTTAAATTTAAGTTCTTAGCCAGAACACATACCTTAAAGTTGGCTGTACTTTGTACCACAGCTTGCACCACTTGGCAATTTAGTGGCAAGGCAAATCCTGTTTTCAGCTTTGCAGTGGTGGTCTATTACATTGTACTAAGCAAATTAATTTGTGCAATACATTGCTGGTCCTTTTATGAGCATGAAAGTCCTCTAACAGCTGGGATTGAACTGATGAATCTTCGGGGGCTTTCCAGGCTAAGTGAGACTGATTACATCGAAGCATCATTGACTAAATGTGAATGAAACTAGTTGGCTAAATATATATAAAATAATTGCTTCTTGAAGCCCTTAACAACACTGAATACTTTGTTTATTGTTGTCAGTTAAAACATTTGTTTTTAAAATAGAAACCTAATCATGAAAAAGTTGGGACTGTGTGAAATGTGAATTAAAAACAGCACGCAATGATTTGGATATCTCATAAACCCACATTTAATTCATTAGAACTTGGAAAACCTATCAAATGCTTAAACTGAGACATTTTGCAATTTCATGAAAAATATTAGTTCATTTCTAAATTTGATGTCAGCAGCATGTCTCAAAAAAAGTTGGGATTGGGTCAACAAAAGGCTGGAAAAGTGTTACTAAAAAGAAACAGTTGGAGGAACATGTTGCAACTAATTACATTAATTGGCCACAGGTCAGTAACGTGTTTTGAGATGCAGAGTTTCTCAGAAGGAAAGTTGGGCAGTGGTTCACCAATTTGCAAAAAACTACATTTACAAATTATGGAACAATTTCAATAATCTTACCCAACATAAAATCATGAAGAGTCTGAATATCTTATCATATCTCACGAAAATGGAAATCACTGCCTATGGAAGTAGCAGCTTGCACTTCTGGAAAAACACCATCAGTACTCAAAGGTATATACAGGTTTTAGAGCAACATATGCTCCCATCCAGATGGCATCGTTTTCATGGAAGGCCTTGCATATCTGAGCAAGACAATGCTAAACCACATATTGCAGCTATTGAAACAGACAAAGAAGAGCCAGGACTGTTGAGCAGCTAAAATTTTATATCAGACAAGAATGGGACAGCATTCTTTCTCCCAAAAGTCCAGTAACTGATCTCCACAGTTCCCAGCTGTTTGCTGACTTTTGTTAGAAGATTGGATGCTGCACAGTGGTAAAGATGACTCCATCCCAACTTATTGAAACATTTTGCTGCCATCAAATTCAAAATGAGGTCACATTTTTCTTAAAATAGTACATTTTCTTAGTTTAAACATTTGATATATTGTGAAGAAAATAAGGGTTTCATGAGATGAAGTCATTACATTCTGTTTAAATTTACATTTTACACAGCATCCCAACTTTTTTGGAATGTGCTTTGAAAGAGCAGCTTGACTTGAGTGAGCATGTGCTGTCATTATACCTCACCTCTCTTTGCCTTTTCCTTCTTTCCCACAGTGATGTTTACCTGTCATCAAGGGATCGGCAGATCCTAGACTGGCACTTTGCCAACTTGGAGTTTGCCAATGCTACACCCCTCTCCACCCTTTCTCTCAAGCACTGGGATCAGGTATATACATGAACACATTTTGAAATGTCATAACTATGCGATGAAAGACTATTGTTGGTTTCACGCAGACAGTCGAGGTTGTTACCCATTTCATTTGCACATGCTGTTTGTCAACTTTGAGATACTTTTGTCTTTTTGTTTTTATTTGGGGAAGATTATCGTGCTGCTGGGATAACCGGTTATTAATGTTTTCACAGGATGATGACTTTGAGTTCACTGGCAGCCACCTGACAGTAAGAAATGGTTACTCATGTGTTCCTGTGGCCTTGGCTGAGGGTCTTGACATCAAACTAAACACAGCGGTGCGGCAGGTCCGATATACAGCATCTGGTATGCATCTTCTGTCATTTGGCAAAAGTGGAACTGAAGCTCATTATTGCAGTTCATCCAAATGTTAAAAGGTTCTCTGTTTCTCCTGTAGGCTGTGAGGTTATAGCTGTAAACACTCGCTCCACAACTCAGACCTTCATCTACAAGTGTGACGCTGTGCTGTGCACACTGCCTCTTGGCGTGCTGAAGCAGCAGCCACCTGCAGTCCAGTTTGTTCCTCCATTGCCAGAATGGAAGACATCAGCTATACAGAGGATGGGCTTTGGCAACCTCAACAAGGTTGGACTTGGATGTATAGATTGGCATTTATTTCATAAGTAAAAATGATAATCTTCTGTCTGCTGGATATTATTTGGATTCATTTAGATTCTACAGAGTCAGATTTTTATGTTGGTGTTCAAAGATTTTAATTTTAATCCCTCGTTCACGGCATGGGGATGTGTACGAGTGATGTGCAGACTCCTGAAACGTGTCATTTCCAACATTGGGGTTCAAGCTCTTTTGAGGCATGCGGCATGTTTCCAGCAGAACTGAGGAGCTCAGTCCCCTGGGAGACCTCCTCTGCTGTTTCTGCTGCAGCGTCATTATGCTGATAACTTGACCTTCAGCTGCTGGAGGGATATTGCATTCAAAGCATAATGATTATTCAGGATTTATTGATTGTATTCCCCAGGGGTTTGTTTTTCTGCTCTCAAATTGCTAAGCTTGCACCTCTGCTGTATTGAGCTGATTCATCCTCTGATTCATCCTTCATAAATCAGTCAAGGCGTTAATGTTTCAGACAACTCAGACATCAAGGATTCCCCTTTGCCCGATATATGGCTAGGTTAGTGTTGCTCTAACCCTCTTGTTTGTTTGGAAGATGAAGAGTGGTAATCAGAGAGGAGAGTGTGTGTGGAGGTGGAGCAAAGCTGGTTGGCGTGCAAATGAAAGATGCTTTTTGCCTCTGTGTTAGTAATCCGATCAGAGTGCTCATTCTGCGTCACTCCTGACCCCACCAGCTCTTCTACTCTCTCTGTTGCTGAGCATCATCTGCAGCAGAGTACTTTATCTTCTAATTCTGCTGCATCACAGAGGAGAGTACTGCATTATTATGCAATCGGAGCTGCTACTAATGCAGTTTCTCCAGCAGGAGGCGCTCTAACATTCACATGCTCATACCTATTTTGGACTGCAAATGTGCTGAACATGAGACATACTTCACAGGCAGTTGAGTTTTGACTTAAATAAGCACCCTGATTGTTAGGTGGCTTGCTCTTAATTTGTGACCCTCCCTGTTTTGAAGGTGGTGCTGTGTTTTGACCGTGTGTTCTGGGATCCGAGCGTTAACCTGTTCGGTCACGTCGGCTCCACCACTGCAAGTCGGGGCGAACTCTTCCTGTTCTGGAACCTCTACAAAGGTGGTGTACACGTCACGCATTACAGCCGTTTATGCTATTATTGTTTCAGTACTTCCTTAGGAGCTTTTACTTACTGTTCAGAAAATGAATCACAGCTACATTTAAATAACAAATTGATTCTTCCCTTCAGCCCCGATTCTACTCGCTCTGATGGCTGGTGAGGCTGCTGGCATTATGGAGAACATCAGTGATGATGTTATAGTCGGACGCTGTCTGGCCATTCTTAAAGGAATATTTGGAAGCAGTGCTGTGCCACAGGTACATCTTTTGTGCATTATTTGTGTTCTGTCCCCAGTTTTGTTCAAACACATCTTAATATTATGTTTGAAGCTTCCACTAAAGTAGTGGTTGGGTTTTTTTTTTTTTTTTTTAGCCTGTCATGTCTGGTAGATCTTGCAAGCAGAACTGTGATCTGAATGCGTTGTTGTGCCAAACATATTTGCTATTTCAAGATGAGCTCTATAGGTTCTCAATAGGCTCTTCTTGTTGATGTTTTAACCCTTTATTTTATTTATCTGAGTTATTTTTCCACATACTATGTAACAGCCAGAGCTGACAGGCTGAAGAAGAGGAAAATAAAGAGAAGAAAAAGGGAGAGAGAAAGGGAGCAAAAAAAAAAAGGGGAAAGAGCACAAGTCTATTAATCAGATACTTCATCACTTTAACATATAAAAAAATACTATCAATACTTGCAAAAATAAATTTGTGTGTGAAAAACAAAACTAACAAAGCATGTTACGCACACCAACAATTTTGTTGAGTTGTGATTGAGTGGGCGTTTGTGTCTGTGTCATGTTTGTGTCTGTGTCATGGAACGTACTTACCAATGAGGGCAAAACGCTGCAGCTCCACCCATCAGAAGCCAGAGGCAGGTACGGAAAGCCCCCGGAACCCCAGGCCACCAGCAGCCCACCAAGGGCCAGGAAGACCCCCGGCCACTCAGTCCAAAGACAACCGCACACCTACCCCAGCAGACGGGAGAGGGTGGTCTCATACGGAGCCCCCCCAGTCGAGGAGCGTTGGGTTTATTTTCAAGCTCAAACATTTGGGTTTTCTCAGTTGTCCAATATTTTAAGTGGAATGTCGAATTCATTCCTGAATTGACCCCCATAACTAGCAAAACTTAACACAGCAAGCATATGTGAAAGCACCCACAAGGGGAGTCGCATCCAAACCACCCTTCATTATAAATCATTTCCTTATGGTTTCAAATGGGATAAAATCATATGCATGCATGCCAAGGTTGGAACTGTGCACCATCCAGCTGTTTACAGGTCCCTCTAATATCATCATGGAAAATGCTTAAAAAGAGCGTGTTCTTTTTGTTTTTTGTTGTCATGGCAGCCAAAGGAAACTGTGGTCACCCGCTGGCGTGCCGACCCCTGGGCGAGAGGATCCTACTCGTATGTAGCAGCAGGTTCTTCAGGTAACGACTATGACCTGATGGCGCAGCCTATCACACCTGGCCCAGCGATACCGGGAGCCTCCCAGGTACACACAAGAGACGACCACTTATTGTTCAAGATTGTTTGGGGTGTATGTGTGTGATATTATGGGTGCCCATAATATTCAAGCAAAGCAAAGCGGAGCAGTTTATTCCCAACACAGATGTTTTTGGGCTGTTTTGATGTTGGCATGCCGATTGATGTGAAGTTTCTTATGCGTTGACTGATGAGCTCCACATCCCAATCCCTTACCTTCTTTTAATTGATTCTTGCGTTGGAACAATTTAAAGTGTATCGCAATGGATTTTTTTTTTTTCTTTTCCTTTTCAGCCTGTCCCTCGTCTCTTCTTCGCCGGTGAGCACACCATCAGAAATTATCCCGCTACAGTTCATGGGGCCCTCCTCAGCGGTCTTCGAGAGGCTGGCCGCATTGCTGATCAGTTCCTCGGTGCCATGTATACACTCCCCAGACAAACCACTCCCACAGCCACCAGTAACCCTCAGCAGGCGCAGCCCACTGCCACCGTCTGAGTTCTTCCCAGCACAGGACTGTATTATCAACTAAAGCAATTTGTGATGAATTTAAAAAAAAAAAAAAAAAAAAAAAAAAAGGTTTAACCATAAACTGGTGACATTTCTGCATAGCTTTTTTTTTTAACACATGAACTCTAGGCAGTACCAAGTCTGCAGGTTGTCCAAAGTTAGGCTTTCACAACAGGGAGAGACATTTTTAACTATTGGAAATTTAGTTTTGTGAAGGCTGATGTTTAGGTAGAGCATCGGGAACCAGGACAGGTGGCACCCACTAGCTGCTATGAATTCTCTCATCTCTCCGTAGAAAAATCTTTACAAAGGTTTATGACTACAATGTATTGTATGAAAGCGACTTCAGTCAAAGATCTGTGAAGTCTGAAAACCCTTTTAGACATGGCATAGATAACAGTGAGGGCATTCATACAAAGGCCAAACCTTAATTCTCCTAACGGCTTCATTCAGGCAAAACCTTTCAGAGTGATGGTGATTTGTGTCTACACCTGCCCACAGAGTCAGAGAAGTTTCTCTTCCGGTTTGGGAAATGGTGAAAATGAAATTAGATACAGGATCATTATCTACATGTTGCTTCTGTGTAGGATATTCTCTACTGAGCTGAGCAAATCGCAGAGATGCAGGAGACACATTCCCAGTAACGATCTATCGTAATAATCTTTCTGAGCTAGTAAGATAAATTATTTTGACGTTGACACTTCCAGAAAAGTGACTGGAAAAGCTGACACCTTCCGATGCCGTCAGATTGATGTGAAGGAGTGGATCATGGTGGGGGTCATGAAATTTCCTTTTTTGTTTTTCCATGAATTTTTTTTGCCATTAGACAGAAATAATGAGATTTGTAGAGTTTTCTGGCCATATGTGTAATTAAGATTCTTTTCGTTAGAGCAGATCTGTTCTTCAGAGATAGTTTGGGTCTTAAGTGTTCCCAGAAAAATGTGAAAACATACATACAGTTAAACTACAAACTAATACCAGAATAGGACATAGCCTACTACAAAGACTGGGCTGTCAGGAACCAGTGAGGAATAATAGTTTTTTTTGTTTCACACGCTAATGCTATAATTATTGAGCTTAAAACTGGCATGGAATTACTTTTGGTACTCGGAGTGATTCGATGTGGAGCTATCAGAGCTGAATGTCTTATTTATGTGGGTTTTTGTTACTCCAGAGGGGTTTTTTTTTCCTTCTTTTTGTCTTAAAGCTTAACGTTACTATATACTGTAGCTGTGTGCCTGTTAATATAATTTCTGTTTAGGTTGCAGAGTGTATTGAGAAAGACTTGTATTACAAGTTAAAGATATAGCTATTCAAAGAATTTACTTTTCTTTTTATTATTGTGATCAACACTTTTTTTTTGTATTGTCAGTTTCTTTTATTAAAAGATGAAAAGAAAATGCATCTTAATATTTTTTTTTTTGAAAAGCACAGGTTTAAAAGTGCAGTTTGTCCACCCTCTTCCTGAGCTGCTGTTACCTGCAGATGTGTAGTGTTTGTGCTTTTACGTGCATATGCAGGCTACGGCTAACCTTCCGGTGACCCTCCTTCATTGCAGGTCTGGCTGCCTCCCAGGGTCTGTGGTACTGTTTGTGTTTTTCAGAGAGGAGAGATATGAGGGTCCCTGGCAGCAGCTCCACATAGTGGGAGATCTGATGAATGAAGGGGGGGTGGATTAAAATGGTCGGCTATGAGCTTTTTTTCCTGGAGTTTCAGGGCTCAGTGCCCCTCTGTTTCCATGCACTCTTGAGCGTCATGGGCTTTTTTTTTCTTTCCCCTCCTCAGAGCTGCGGTTATTATTATCGTGACCAAAGGAGATGTTTGATGTAACAACAGTAATTTGAGCTGGGGTTTTGGACTGCTGCACTCAGATATTTTCACCTCCCTGGTAAACCATAGGCTCAGAGCAGTGTGTAACTGTTGACTGGTGAGGTTATTTTTCATAATAGCCTGTAGCCCACATCAACTGATTGCTTTATAGAGAGGCAGAAAGTATTATAAAGGTCTGTAACTAACTACAGCGTGCCTGAACACATGTAATTCATAGCTGCTGGGTGGAATGTGAGCCAACACAGGTACAAAACCTCCCACATGCTGTTCATCATCAGATCAACCCTTTAGTATACTTTGTGTTGTGACTAAATACCTGCACAACTAATCTCATCAAATATTTTTAGAAAAACAAAAAAATTATCACACTAGTGCCACTTCTAAAAGTTATATAACTCTGGACAATTGACCTCTGACCCTATGCATGTGTTCACTCAGTAAACATCCCCCTCGCTTTTCTTTTTACACCTGCTGTAGGCAGTGTAATCTCTGTCCTGCTTCACTCCTCCACTTGCCTGGAGTGCCGCTGAGTCATTTCTACGGTTGACTTCACAGCACTAATTCAGGTCAGCCATCAGAGCTGAGGCTCAGGAGTACCAGGGTCCAAACAGGCACTGCTGTGTTGTAGCACCTCCCTGCATCTGAATTTGGGACAGATTAAACCACGGGAGCAGGTTAACCCATGACTTTCAACCAGTTTGATAGATGTGAAACGACTGACTCTGTGCTCATTGTCATTTTGAGCTTGTTTCTTTATTCACATTGTTGGAGGAAAACCACAGGTGTGACTAACATTAGCAGTGACTTTAATAGTAGGACTATGAAACTGAATGCAAATCAGCCACTCATTATTTGGCTTGCCAATTTATTTATTTTTAACCATGACATAAAAACACCTTCACGATTAACACCTGTTCACTGGACACTTTACCTGTACCATTTGAGTACAGTGAACTCATGTTCAAGAAACCAGTTTAAGATGAGTTGAGCTTTGTGACATGGCACATTATTCTGTTGGAAGCAGCCATCAGAAGATGGGTACACTTAGGTCAGCAACAATGATACTCAGTTTGTATTAAGGGGCCCAAAGTGTGCCAAGAAAATATCCCCCACACCCACAGCCTGAACCATTGAAACAAGGCTGGTGTGGTCTTCTGCTGTATTCAGAGATGCTCTTCTGCATACCTTGGTTGTTAGGAGTGGTTTTAGAATTACTGATGCCTTCTCAGCTCAAAGCAGTCTGGCCATTTATCTGGCCTCTGATCTCTAGCATCAACAAGGCATTTTCACCCAGAGAATTTCCACTCACTGGATATTTTCTCTTTTTCAGACCATTCTCTGTAATCCCCAGAGACGTCTGCATGGGGAAAATCACAGCAGTTTCTGAAATGCTCAGACCAGCCTGTCTGGCACCAACAATTATGTCACATTCAAAATCATTTAAATAATCTTTCCTCCACATTGGCATGCTTAGTCTGAATTGCAGCAGGTTGCCTTTACTGCGTTATGGGTTGCTGCCATGTAACTGGCTGGTAATAAGCAGTTGAATAGGTGTTCCCAATTAAGTGCCTGATTTACAGTTAACTTAAATATCAGCCACTTCATTATACGTGACTGAAAATATACACATTTTTCTTAAAACTCCTGCACATAAAAGCCTTGCAGCTCGACTGAACATATTGAGGCTTGTAACTCTGGAGGTGCATAAAACTGGCGCTTGTGGGAAAATGCCATTCATAAGAACAATCCTTCTGAGACTCAGTCAGCATTACTTATGATCAGCAAAATAGCTAAGAACCAGGAGCTGTTAATGATCATAAAAAGACCAACACTAATAAGATGATTTCAAAGTAATGTACAGTTGCAGGAAAAGAAATGCTGGCTTTCATAAAGCAAGGCGTAGCTGTTTAAGAGAAAGATGTATGTGCTGACTTTGCATCTCACAGCAGCCTGTGGTTTCCCCCCTTTGTACCTGACCAATTTGCCTCATTTGTCTCCCTGCTTATTTTGCATACCATCAGCGGCTGTTCTCTCCACTCTGTCCAAACCAGGAGATTGGATTTGTGCTCTCTCTCTCTCTCTCTCACACACACACACCCACCCACCCACGCATGCACGCTGGGTGTACCGCTATGAAATCAAAACTTGCTGAGCTTGTTGGAGAGAGAGAACATAAAAGAGATTAACATACACGTTTGCCTTTTTCCACAGGTTCCAACACGGAGACGCTTTACAAACAGGTCGGTTTTTATTTTTATTGGAATACATATGGTCTGCTGTACAGTTGGCAGCTTCAAGAGACCTACATGCAGAGTGCGCCAGCCACAGTAAGGTTAAAACATGCACAATGTATTAAGTCTAAGACAGAAAAAAAAGAGAGCCTCCCCACACAGTACACCTGGCATTGCTGACAGAGAAGCAATAAATCAAAAATAATTTTGATCTGATTTCATCACATACACGTCTGTGTTTGACACCTCTGTCTGTCAGTCTCCGTGCTCTACACATACATTTATATACACTCATCATTTTATTTATTTATTTATTTTTATATATATATATATATATATATATATATATATATATATATCCCCTCAATTGTACAGTTCAGAAATTCTTATGTGGATGGATCAGTGTAAGAGACATAAGATCCAGTTAAAAAATGTAATCTTTTAATTCTTTATCTGATTGTTCCTGTTAGATTATTTATGTGTTTTCAATATATACACGGGAGCCTGCACCCTTCTTTCTTTGGCAGCACTTTCAAACATACAGCACAGAAGATGTACAAACCCTGAATTTATGCACGAGGGAAATCAGAGCAGCAAAGAGGCCGGAGCAGTAAATGGTCCCCGATTTAAAAAGACAAGAAGCCAAGAAAAGAAAAAAAAGGGAGGGGTGTGTGTGTGTGTGACACATGTTGAACCAATCAACACCGTAGACCTGCTCAGCTCTGATAAAACGCACATAACTCTCATTCTTTAAAGACTATCGCACAATGGTGTCTCTTTCTCTGATCTGTGATGTCATCATGTCTCCAGGTTGCATTAAACTAACAAGCACAAAAATACAGGAACTCTCCAGGAGTGTGACAGAAAAAAAACAAAAACAAAACAAACAAACAAAAAAAAACAGGTGATACATTACCTTGAAAAAAAAAAAAATTCTTAAAAATCAAGATGGACAAATACTTTATATATATTTCATTAATAAGGCCCATTTTACAAAATTACAACTTTTTCCTTAAATAAAATCTATCCGATATAGATTCCAAAATAAGACATCTTTTGTTTAACAAAGAAATAAAAACGTACATAAGAAGAAAACGAGAAAAAAAAAAACTCACTTTAATATTTCCCCTTTATTTCAGAATCTTAGAGACAGGGCATCCGTCTGGGGGAATCTCGTGCACTGTCTCTAGCTGTAAACTGTAAATACTGTGGAATGATTTTGGCACATCGTTAAAAGGCTGAGTCACAAACATGATTCCTTCACTGAGTGTATGCCAATTTCCTTTACCTGCTGAGATGATTATTGAATACAATTTGGCTGCTGCAAAAGAAATATAAACAAAACAATAAACTACATAACCAAATGTGGTACATTCAGCAAACAGCTACCGACAATTCTGGGGCACGAAAGAGGAAACCTTTTAACAAAGGGGACTAAGGGGGCATTAGTTGTTTGAGGTCTTAAAGTTAAGTGCTGGTTAAGTGCAGATTACAGCCTATGCCACCCAGTGACACCATAACCCTGGCTTCACAATGGAGGGCTTTGAGGACAAGGGCCTGCTAACTGCCCAAGAGCCATTCCTGCAATCTCCACTAAGTACATTCTAGTCTACTTTATAAAAAGAAAAGAAAACAAACAAACAAAAAGCCAATGATTTGAAAATAACGGATGTTTATACATACACCACCATCTTAAGATTTATATTAAGTTTTTAGCTGGTATCTTAACAGGAAAGCAGAAGCATCCTCTCTATTTTTTTTTTTTTTTAGACAGCAGCAATTACACCAGTGCTGTGATTCAGTAGATGTTCAGACATCAATCACAAATCAGAGGAAACAGAATCAGAACCCCCCACCCCCAGTTTAGTTTTCACTAGAGCCCTTAGATGACAAATTTGTACCTTCCACCATATCAACACTATACATACTTTCACCACTGGAAGCATCAAATAAGACCTGTCCCTTGTGAGTAGTGGCATTTTTTGCACAGTCAAGTGCAGAAAGAAGCCACAAGAGGCCTTCATGCTGGAACAGAGTCCAGGTGAGTTTCACTGGACGGAGTGGATGTACAATCAGGTCAGCCATAGTGTTACTGTACTTTGGGGCCTTGTAAGGAAGAAAGGTACCATGCATTGCAGGAGGATGGAGTTTCAACTTTGGCCTTTACCCAGCCTGGCTTGCTTTGAACCCTATCGAGGAGGGGAAACCTCCAACGCATCATAAAACCTACAATTTCCGACAGCTGGGGACCTCCCCCACACACAACTCAAATACTCTTTTTAGGGACAGAAAGGAAGAAAAAGGTTCAAAAGGTAAATGATTTAAAGGTAGAAAAAGGCTTCACAGTGGTGCTGCTTAGGATAGGTGGTGGAGTATCTTGTTGGATGGAGGAACAGGATGACAAGAACATTATGGGCAATAAGGCAGGATAAGGGTTGAGGAGGGCAATGGTGCTGGTGCTTGCATCACCACGTTGCTATATACAGTAATCCTGACTCACAAACACACACAGTCTCCAGCCAACTCAGGGTTCTGCAGACACCACTTGAGTTTCAAATGAGAACCCTCCCTGACATAACAACAACACACTCAGAGACGAGCACGTGCATCTCTGGCAGTGTGATCGCAGGCAGAAATGGACATTCAATACCCCTGGGCGTTTTAATCATCATCAAAGTGCACGTCACTGCCAAGCTGTCCATTTTTGACGCTCCTGTATTTAGAAGCCCTGAGTCAAGATATGGAGACAGGATTAGATGCAGCCCTGACCTTTGACCTTTAAACTACCCAGGGAACTACCCATCACTTTTTGGTGACAGGCCTCTGGCCTTCAATAAAACAAGTCTCTGAGGCAGCAGCACATATCATTGGTGTTTAGGGCCAAGGCTTTCCTTTTAGGAAATGAGAATCCAAGGAAATTGCAGAGAAACAGAGGAGGGAGGAGGAAGAAAGGGACACTTGGTTTTGGCAAAATCCTAAAGGGAAAGTTGGAATTGCTTAAAAAGATGAGAGACTGGGGAGGAGATGGCATTCTGTCTTGGTAAATGAGAAGAGTGGCAGTAGAAACAATAACAGAGGGAGCACAGAAGCACTATATGATCATCAACTCTTGCCTTGTGCACTGAGAGCTCTGAACAGTGTGTCTGGTCTGTTTTTGCTCCATCATAAAGCCAGCAGCGGCTGGCCACAAAGCAATCCTTTCTGAGGCAAAGCTGCACCCTGTGACTCTGACAGCCAAAGCCAAAGGACATAGCGGCGTGGCTCATATTCTTTAAAAGGGTACTTTGGAGGTGGGTTAGAAAAGGACTTGCATTTTGTCTGGGAATCTTAGTTTGTCTTCCCTCTGGGAGGGTATCCCTAAAAATAATGTTACAATGTTAAACAAAAAGCAAACAAAAACAAATCTGAACCTTACAGTAAGTATTCCGTGTAATTTATCTGAACGGCGAGTATAAGGAAATGGTGCAAATCTGAATTTACCTGTTGCATCTCAAGGCACAGATGAACCTACTGTAGATATTACTGCTAAAGGGTAAACATAATGGAAAGACAGACTGGTGAAAATGTGCAGATACACTTCTTAGTTTGGACCGTGGAAACGTGTCATTACACAGCTCTTTTTTTACATCACGGTTGCTGAAATTTTTACAGACATTTAACGGGGGGGACAGTTTAATTGCATATAATCTCCTGCTTGAATAAACTGTAAAGTGACAAAGTGGCAACAGACAGAGGTGCTGCCATCAGGTGGGTCTTTTCACAATAGAAGAATTTGCACATACATGGAGACTAATAAATATTACAGCTTGATGGCGGCTGGTAGAACACAGGAGAACTAAACAAAACCAAAAAAAAAAAAAAAAAAACTGAACCAGATCATCCCCAGCAGGGTCTGACAACACAGCATTGAAATCCACAACAGCAGAGGAGCCAGATGGAGAGCAGGCTTCAAAAGTCCCAAGTTCTTTCACAGATTCAGAACTTGGTCCAGAGTTGTCACAGTTACGATTATGATTTTCTCTATTTTTTTTTTCTTATTTATTTATTTTTGTCTGCAGTTTAACAGATCCAAGAGACAAAGAATGCAGTCGTGTTGGATTGGTGCGTCAAGCCGTCAAAGCAATTGGTCATTCTCAGCTGCATTCCTCCTCAGCGACATTCATAAATTTTGTTCACGTCGCCTGTCGTTCTGCAGTGAATCTTCTGTAACGGTCTCAAAACAAAGGTCAGGAGCCCGCTCAAAGACTCTACAGTGAAACTCGAAAAACGTCAGCAAGATTTCTGTTTACCTCAGCGAAAACACCTCATTTTATTACTGGCCGGTGGCTAAAATTGATTCTAGTGCACTGTCACTGCTGTAGTGGCCCCTGCCAGTGAGATATTGCTCCAACATACCAACCACGAGTTGTTGTTCATCATCGTAACAAAATAATACACCTCTATAGAAATAAGGAAGAGACACTAGGACGATTCGCACGGCGAACCAAGTCATGTACAAGCAGGACTGTCACTTCCTTGTTAGAAGTCCAACGCCCTCGGGTCTTTCCTATGACTGGTGTGCACACAGTATTTATGGCAACACTTATAATAATAATAATAAAAAAAAAAAAAAAAGATGTCCGCCCTGTCAGGCCACGGTTGCTGGTAATCCAAAGTCCAATGTTCAGTTCAGATAGAAACTCCATTTTGCTATGGCTCTTTCAAAACACATGAATGAGGACAGTTGCGACAGCTGTAAAATAAAGAACCATGGAAATTGTGTCATGGTTTGAGGTTATAAAAAATGCCACCCCCCCCCCAAATCCCATTTTTTTTTCCTTGCATGTGCATTGCATTTTATTGCATGCAATCTGCTTTCTTTTTAAATGACATGGTTGAGAAGAAAGAGAAAGGATGCTGCAGAACAGGAAGTGAATTACCAAGAATCAAAAAAAAAAATATAAACAAAAGGTCCCAGCCTGGGAGGAGCGGGGAAAAAAAAAAAAAAAAAAAAAAAGTGTGCGAGCGTGGGTCTGTATGTGTGTGTGCTCACCAAAAATCCAGCCAACCAGCAACCACTTAAGCATGCTGAGTCACAATCTTTCAAGTATTCATTTATTACTTAGAAACATGCAAATCTTCGTTCAGCATCTGAGACCTCAAATTAAATCCAGTTTGAGGTTACTGCACGCTGGAAAGTCGGGATATGGGCTGAAAATAAACCTAAAAGTTAAAAATGTGTATGTGTTTGCTTCTTGTTTTGTGGATATGTTTGCATGGCTTGTGTTCAGTACATATGTGAGCGGGGAAAAAAAAAAAAAAAAGAAGAAGAAGATGGTTTTCAGAGGAAAATGAGTCTGAAACAAAAACCGAGGGTAATTCGCTTCCTGTTTTTGGTCACATTTAAATTAGCGATCTTTTGGTTTTTGAAGAATCCTACACGAATAAACCCCAGCCCTGTGACATAAAGATGCTCTGCTGTCGACTGAAGATCGAGTTTGTCTTTTCAGTGATGAAGAAAAGCTGAAAATTTTGAAGCACAAGTGACATTTCCAGTTCTACTGAGGTTACTGTAAAATTCTCCGAGAAAGGCATTCTCACTCTTGAGTCCTTCTTCCTCCAACTCTCTGGCGCACAGGAAAATCTCCAGCCCTGTGCAGCATGCCAGCCTCTCCCTTGTCAAGTCTCAGGATTACACTATAATACATCCAACACAAGAAGCAGAAGAGAATACACTGGCCGATGAAGCAACCCCCCCAAAAACACTGTACAGGTGCTGACTTTCCATGCGTACCTTTTTCTGGGACAGAAAAAAGTTTTGCACGGGAAGAGGCGTCCGTGTCTCAGCGTACGCTCATCGTCAGGTCGGTGGTTTGTTGTTCAGTGGCTGCAACTGTTGTTTTCTTTTCTTGTTGATAAAGCTGCAGATGTTGTCTGCTGGAGATGGTGGTGGTGATCTATGTGGCTGCTATTTGATGAGAAACTAGCATTTGACCCTTCTTTTGCCATCGAGAGCTTAATGGAGTGCTGTGGGGGGGGGGGTTAGAAAGAGACAGTTAATCCTTCATATTTCAAAAATGTTATCAAAACTATTTATCTTTGTTAGAAACATGACTGGCCTGTAATTTCCTTATAATTTCATGGAAAGTTTGCCAGAACGAACAAGGCAATTTGAGAGTAATTATGGGGAAAATAGAGACCGAACTCATTGGTACACTTCCAATTTAAATCACCATTTTTAATTTTTTTGTCTTTTAGTCAGTACACAGCAAATCAGCTGAATATGTAAAATGTGATTATCATTAGTACGATAGAGGAATGAAGTCTCCGATCATAAATGAAGTTACTGTGCATTCATCTGGGTTCAAACTGAGCTTTTCTTTCAAGAAGTGTCACATTTTCCATAATTTGTCCCTAATTATGCTACTCTTTCCAGAGGAAATCATCAGAAAAGCGTATTTAAATTCATTGCGTGCAAGTTTAGCTACAGCACAGTTCTAAAATTGCCTTCTGCAAAGATTTCTGGTCTCAAATTATTTAACCACTGCATCACTGCAACCATGATGACCGTACAACACCGTGTGCTTGCAAACTGTCAAGTAAGCTTGATGCTTCAAATAGGAGAAGAAAGCCCCTTAAGAGATGGGACGCTGATGCAACAGGGGTAATTAGCATTTGTACATTTTAATCAACTGTCAATAGTCAGAGGGAAAAAAAAAAAAAAAAAAAAAAGAAATCCACCATGTCCTACCTGTCCACTTGCTGTAAACTCCCTCCTCAGACCCACTTGGCCTAATGTTGCTCTGACTGACGCTGGCTCCACAGTCTGCCTCCGGTTCCGCTTCTCCCCTCAGCTCTGGCCCCTAAGCCTTGCCCCCGACTGGACCACGGTTCCCCTCCTCTAGATAAGGCTCCGGCTGTCCTGGTTGTCCGATCATAAGAGGTCCCCAGGTGATGCTGGTCACCACTGGGTAGCTGTCGTCTCCAAGAGGCTGGGCTGTGGCTCGGGTTTGGACTGGGCTCTAGGTTATCGGAAGCCTAGAAGAAAGAAATTACATTTAACTGGCATCTGCAGTAAGTTCTTTTCCAGGTTTAAGAGGAATAATTTGGATATCTTTGCTGGAACAGAGGTCAGTACATTCAGTGCCACACTGTAGTTGGACTATAGGAGCTCTGGGCATTTTGTGGGGCCTTGTTTGGACCTTTGTCTTATGTGGGCATTAAATGCATGCTGTTTATGCTAACTGGTGTGCAACAAGAAAAGTCTGCCATGTGGATTTCTGCCAGGGGAAAAATCCCCAACCAAAAACCCCAAACATACCCCAAGCTGAGAGATTTATAATTTGGCGGGCAGACTAGAAAACAAACCCCAAGTTTCTAGTTTGTGGTGGCTACAATGGCACATCCCCTCTCATAACCTCAGTAACCCTTCTCTAAGAAAGCGAGAGTTAGATGACGATGCAGTTCCTAAAGCACACAGAAACAGCACCCTGCTCCTGTAATTTCAGTTTTTTAAAAAAGCACCATAATTAGTGACATTTGGTGGGCTGGAGTTGGCTTCTGGTGCAGTTTTAGAAAGCATTCTTGCTAATTGGCTTTAATGGAGCCCTGCTGGTCTGCCTTTCTCAGTCTCCTGGGGTAACAGACAGGAAATCAGTCACCAGAGAATGCTGCCAAGTGGGTGTGCTCAGTGTGGTCACTTCCTGCTCCAGTCACTGTGGGAGGAAACCGTCAAGTGGCTTATTCTCCTTCTATGGTAAGTTAAGGCTCCAGGACTGGGAGTTTTCACACAGTTTCCTTGAAATGGAGTTCCTCCTACACTCAACAGGAGGTTTGTACTGTACAACACACTACAATGGAATTAAATAATGCTGGATTGTGTAATGTACACATCAAACAATAAAGTGCTGTTCTTATACCGGCTTTTATATGTCAAGATATTTAAAGGAATGGCTTGACTTTTGTGAAATAGTCTCAAGTCTCCTGTATCTATGGTTGTATCAAGACTAAAAACGCAGTAAAACAACACTTTCAGGAGTCTGTCCACACCATTTGTCTAAACAACTTACACTTTTTGTACAGAATAAACCAGGAAAATATGCAGTATTTTGTGAGTTTTACATTTGTGGGTTTGTTTCCTTATTTCACCTTTATCCAATCAGGAAATCCCTCGAGACTGAATCAAATTTCCAAGGGAGACCTGGCCAAGAATGTCTTGCCTTTTAACAGAGCCAGCATAGCCGTTTAACCTGCTTCAGCTTTTATCTGCTGCACAGTCGGGAGAATGGCATCTCCCCTCTCTTTTAAGTGAAGAAGCATCTCGGCCAAAATGCTGAAATATGACTTTGAGCGCGTCTGGCTTAATAAATGCCTACACAGCTCATCCACCCTGGAATTTCAAGAGAAAACAGGTTCTTGCTACATTTACACTTTTATATAAAGAGTTTAGATTAAAAAGAAAGATGACTTTTGCTCTTCGATGCCGGATTATGGCCAGTGGATTTGTGAAATAAAAGGAGTAGCGCGTTGGAGCTCCTGCAGAACAAATTTTCTATCTGTCCTTGCTCGTTTGCCAAATTTTAAAGGAACGAGGTTGCATTGCCAACCAAAACTCTTAAATCTGCTCTCCAGCAGGCAATACTAGTGACATGCCAGGTGAACTGTTTCAGAAGAGGTGAAACTTCTGACGATGATATTCTTATTGGTTATGATTTTAAAATACCATTAAATTAACTTTCGTGGGTTGTTTCTGTGCAGTGTCTGCCTGCTGTTTTTTGGAGTGGGGGTGGGAGCAATTCTGACTTTACTGTGCTGTCAGTATAATATGTTTTGGTACCTCGTTCCTCGGCCATATTGGCACTGCTGTTCTCGGCCAAACATAAGTTCATGGCTCATTCACGCGTAGGCTGAGGTTTCTTACTGCTAGAATGGGATGGAAGTACTACAAAGATCTTCTGTTCTGCAGTCCAAGGTGTGGAGTGACTATAGCTATAGAAAACAAGCAAGCTCTATTTGAATGCTGATCTGTTAGGCAATTTAAATCAAGAGTGCTTGGAACCATGTCCTGTATGGCAATGGAAGCAGCTGTGTGTGGGAGTGCTGTGGTACGCTGCTTTCTCACATAATTATTTTGATTTTTGACCAATTAAAACATTTTTGGCCATTTTAACTGCTGAAGCATGAAGATTAAATCCTCTCTTTTGATATTAAACTAAAATCTTAACATTCGTGATTGCTTTTGAGACAAAACAAAGCATTAGAAAATGTCACTTACATTTATGGACCACAAATTAATTAAAAACAGCACTTATCTGCGGCCTTACCATAATCACAGTGCTAACATGCTGATGGTTGGCAGGTACTGTTTATCCATGTTCACCATCTTAGTGAACATTACTATCCTGCCATTTGCTCACGCTTGCAAACGCAAGGGGTAGCTGAGGATTATGGGAATGCTGTTGTGTTAAAGCTGAGAGTTTACTAGCCTTATTTCAATTTATCTGTTCAGCTGTAGCGGAAAAAAACTGCAAATTTGAACATCACTAAAGCTCTAAAAGAATTAAAGATTGGACGAGTCTTCAGGGGCAGTTCAGTCTGAATCAAAAGAACAATGGCTCCCTTAGAGCTGCACTACTAAAGCGTAGGTTTAAATAAACCAGATATGACCATGACCTTTCACTGGATGAAAAGATGTCAGTCTCTCTCTTTTATAAATAACATCCAAATATTTTATACATGAGGTTAAAAAAAAGAAAGCCAATCAATAAGCTATCAGTCTGCTCAGGTTGCTACAGGGTGCTTATAGGAACTAGGAGTGTTTTCTCCTCCTTAATGTCCATTGATCAATATCTTCTTACTGGTCCACAGTAAGCTGATTTTCAGTCTGCTCTCCTTCCATCACTGGGACATGAAATATGGTCATAAAAATTTGATGTTTAAATCTCCACAAGAAAAAAAAATAAATTCCTGTGGTCATGTTTTTTCATTTTATGGTTCAAAGAGAATTTTACGAGGAGCAAATATGCAAAATAAAAACAAAAAGCAGACTTTCATGGCTCAAACGGTTTGGCCCAAAACAGAGGAGTACAGATTACCACCCAGTTGAATAACAAATTGATGAGTGTCAGTTAATGATGAGAGCAGCTCCATCTACAACCTTGTAATAATACAAACCCTCTTTTATCAAACTCTGGCACTGCAAACACAGACTAATCCCAACCTTCCACTGTCCTAAGTACGGCTGTATTTATCCAAGCCTCTTGGGAACGGACACAGTTCAGACCACTGAAATATTCTACAAATCCAAACCAAAGATGAGTGGCTTTGCTCCAAGGCACGCTTCACAACCCAGTTATGTTTTGAAGTAACTTTTTTTTTATTACACTGGGGTAATTTTTGCACATAATTGCTATCCAAATCGAGTGACCAGTTCATGCATGAAATGTCCCGATGAACAAGGTTCTACCGCAGTCAAATGAGTAGATTTAGGAAATTCCCACAATAAAACTGAAAAGTGCATGAGTGACAAAAAAAAAAAAAACTACCGCGGTTTAGCAGTTCACAACTGATTTTAAATATCAGAGATGGGACTTGTTTGATGGTTCCAGGTTAACTGGGACCACAACGCATCAGCAATGTGGTTGTGGTTGTGAAATTGCAGAGCTAGGGTCAAGAGTGGCACTGAGTGGGCACTGCCTGATGAGGGCCTTAAAGTACAAAAAAATGCCAAAGCTTCATGACACTTTCTACTGTTCTGCTAAATATCAGTGATGAAAGGGGGTGTTAGAGGGTTGGGGCTCCGTGTTAGGTAGATTTAATTAAGCCCCTTGAAGATAATGAGATGGGAGGAGTCCTGCAGCAATTATATTGTCTGCTGTCACAGCTGTGAATAAAGTACAACTATGTACTGTAGTATGTGTATGCAGTAGTGTGTATCTGTAGTTAAAGACTAAGATTTGAGCCACTGCAGGCTTGTTTATCTACAAAAGAAATTAAGCCACTTTTTACAAGCAGCTGTTCAAGAACAAGTCTAAAACTGCTAAAATATTTGGATGAGACGGGTAATGCTGTGGGTTTCAGCTGAGACTGAGCCTGCTCTCCACAGGCCCTAGACTGGCAGCCGAAGGTGGATGCTGGCAAACTACTGAAGATCCCAGAGTACATCACCCACACTATGCTCTGACCTAAGTTTGTTTTCTTCTCAGAATCCACCAAAAGAGTCAACTTATGGAGTAAGCCCAACAAATATGAGGGTTTCACGGAGGAGTTCCAAGGCCATGGCTGGTGGGCTGTCGAGGCTTCTTGGGTTGATCTCTGCAAAGCATTGATGAGGCTGGGAGTGAATGAAGCGGTAAAGAGGGGAGCCATATGCTGAATCACTGAAACTATAAGAAGAGGGGTTGAAAAAGGGAGATCCTTGGCTTGTTGCTGCTAGGAGGCAAGTTGGGACCTGATAAACTCTGGCTGGGTCACTGGGGCAAGGGGGTATGATGCTGAAAGACCCAAAACCTCCAATGACCCCAGGCACATTACTAAAGATGCATCCCAGAGCACCATGAAGATGTATTTAGAAACCACAACATATACTATATACCAAAACACACGTATGTTAACACTGTAACCCAGTACTAGGTTTTTACCTCATCCTTCTGATGCATGAAACATTCACACTCCATTTATTAAACTACAGTCATGATCTCATGTGAAAGCATAAGCTCACATACATTATATCATAGCAATGTATCTGGCTCCTTACTCATAAGGTTTAAGTAATATGTGAGGCAACCAGTGGAAAAGTTTTGCCACACTTAATATGGAAAAAAAAATATAAGCTGTTAAACAGTGACAACATATTATGTACAAAATAAAGTCATAAAATCAAGTCATGTTCCTTAACACACACCTTTGCGTTTTATATGGACAAACATTCTCAGGTGTCTTCCAGTAATATTTATGTAGAATAGCAAATGGAGACTGGCAGAGTCTCACACCGATGTGGTAGCACATTTACATACGGGAAAGCTATTTTCTTCTCCTTGAGGTTTTTCTAACCTACTTTTCCCCCTGTTGAGGTCTTTTTCATTTCCATCCTCACTACTTTTTGTCCCACCCTTTTCTCTTTGTGCTTACTGGGGCAGCAGGAGTGGGGCCTGCAGAACTGCTGTGCTAAGCTTGAAGTCACAGAGCCTGGCGTCAGGGAAAAATACCAGCTGAGCACCAATGCAAAGGGGACACACCAGGAGCTGAGTCCTGCAGCTGCACTTTCTGGATTCTTTATCTTCAAGGCAAAACTATTTGCAGAGAACTTTAAGCTGAATAAAAACTTGTAATTGCTTATCGCCAGCTTTTTCATTTTATAACACCCAAAAGGAACATTAAACATATTTCAAAGCAGAACAAAACTTAAAAACATAGTTGCATCTAATACCTAAATGTTAAATAACACATTCAATAAATACAAAAGCCTATAAAATATAAATCTCTTGCAGAAAAGTGTAAAAATCTTAAGCCAATTTCCCTACCGGTGTTTGTTGTGAATACGATCGGCTCCAGGACTGAGAGGTAACGGGTGCATGGGGTATAGCCCGTCCCAAGCCTCCTGTTTCCATAGGGGGAGACTGAGAGATCTTGCGCATGTATACCTGGGAGAATGAACACCACAAAGAGCAAATTCACTTCCATAATTTTTTACCACGTTCTCTCTTTTGTGTAAGAAATGTACTCATTCACAACTCTCAGATGAATTTGGTATATATTTATTCATTTTCCCTACCTCAGCAGGGGACGGCTTGGCTCCCTTCTGTGCTGCAGCATTCCCGCTGCCTGTTCCACTGTTTACAGTGTCTTCTGTGTCAAAGGTGGTTGCCCTGTAAGCCCTCCATGTTACTGCAGTTTCTGCTTCATCTTCAGACCCACCATCTGTCATTGCTCTTGTACCCCTTCCTTGACATGCCTCATCCATGGCACCTCTGTTCCTCCAGGGGCTTCTCACAGTCACATTCTTCATATCTGGCAAACTGTCTTCCTGGGAGAGTTGGCTTTGTCTTTGGCTTCTCCAGCTGGTGATGGTGGTTGTGCTGCTGCTGCTGCTCTCAAATCCTGATTCTGTGTCATTGAAATCTGTGGAAGTGACATCTGGGGACTGGAGGCTAAAGCTGCTGCGCTGGCAGCACAGGTGGCTGGTGGTGGTCTCCACCCTGGAAGCGTTTTGGAGTTTAGACTTTGAGGAATCACTGTGGGTGGGTGGCCCACAGTCCTGGTCCTGGCATGGGCGCAAGGTGATCTCACTCTTGGGTATGGAGATCTCATATGGGACGGAAATACTGCCATGATGGTCACTGTTGGGGCCTGGCAATAAGTAAGATTATAAGTTTATATAGATGTAACAAGCTGACAGTGATGCATCACCCTTCAAAATATCAGTTTTTGGAGGGTAAAATTAATTTCTGTCCAACATTTTGGTTCATGGCCAAAACAAATGACATCCTATTGGTTGAAGTTCATGCTTAATGCTAGTTAGCAAATGTTAGCATGTTACTAGGTTCTGTTCCCTTTCCCCTCACCCCCAACTGGTCATAGCAGATGGCTGCCCCTTCCTGAGCCTGGTTCTGCTCGAGGTTTCTTCCTGTTAAAAGGGAGTTTTTCCTTCCCACTGTCACCAAGTGATTGCTTGATTGTTGGGTTTTTCTCTCTAATATTGAAGAATCTTTACTTTAAAATCTAACGCACCTTGAGGTGACAGTTGTTCTGATTTGGAGCTATATAAATAAAACTGAATTGACTTGAATTAGGATGATAAACAGTAAACATTATGCCATTCTGAGCATGCACTGAAGCTTCTGCCATTAACTGGGGGTTAATATTAATATTGATATTGATATTTGATATTGATATTAAAATGCCCAACTTTACAGCAGAGAAAAGCAAGTTTACAATAAAGTGAAAAACATGGAGTAGTGCGCCAACGAGATCGTTCTAGATTTCTAACACTTACCTATAACGATGTTACTGGTAGATGTGTGGCGTTCTTTGATAGGCACAGGTTCACTGGACACACTGCTGCTGCGACTGCTGGTTCTGGAAGAGCTTGGATCATTTGGGTAGATGGTTATACTACTGGTGATTTTACTAGTAGTGGTCACTATTGGTTTGGTGGAGATCTTGGGTTTCCCATTTGAAGACAAGGGTTCTGAAATCATTACTTCCTTTCTGTCAATTTCAACAATAGCAGGCTTGATCACAGCTTTTGACCTCAGTGCCTCTCTGGGACTGCATACTCGCTGGATTTCAATCCCTGCCGGAGAATGCATGGGTCCCTGGTGACCTCCCTCTACTACCTGTGACCGGCTGTGTAGTTCCTCATCAAACGAGCTCCTGGAAGAAGAACCCTCTGAATGTGAGTCCTGGATTTGAGGGTATCTAGAATACCTGGAGGTTGCAGTCCTATTGCTTACAGTTGTACTAGCTGCCTCAGCTACCTCAGTTGCAGGGTCCAGTTCAGAGGGTCTTGATCCAGTAGATTCTGTTTCAGAGGCAGAAGAATGACCCTCTGACCCCTGGTCATTGGGCAGCAATGAAGTGATAAGAGATCTGTAGGCTGTGTATGAGCCATTGGTTTTGGATATGGTAGAGGCAACAGATACAGATTCCTGAACCTGGTCTACTAATTCCTGATCTGAGGCAAGCACTGTTTCCTTCTCTAGAGCAGGGATGCTGTTCATTGTACTGGAGGTACTGTCAGGCACTACATCAGAGTTGTTTGATTCACTATCACTACCTACGTACAGTTTTGAGAACTTCTCTCTGGTCTTCTTGATATCATCAGTTTGCTTGTGAGCTGCCCTCAGTGGCTTCTGGTCATTAGCTGCTGGAGGGTAGCGACTGAGGACGGACACCTTCTTGGTATCACCAGAAGTTGTATTCACAGAGCTATATGTGGCTCCTCTTGGTTTTTCCTCAGCTCCTCGCGGCTTTTCTTCAGCTCCTCGCACTGTGTCTCTTATTCCATTATCAGATGAATTTGTGGTAGTTGTGGTTTTGGGTGTCCTCCTCTTGTGGGCAGGACTGAGAGCTCTCCTTGCTGAATTAGGAGAACTCTTCTCAGACTGGCCAAAATCTTTGTTCCATAGTTTATGCTGAGGAGATAGGTCCCTGTTCCTATGTTTTGGGGAGCTGGGTTCTGGGACAGTTGCTGCACTTCTATATTTAGGTTTCTCCTGTCTAAAACCTCCCTTCAGGATAATCTCGTCATTCTCAGCTTTGCCATTCTCAATTATCTTAGTAGGGGTGCTTCCATTGCCATGTTTATCCAAGTTACTTATTCCATTTCCTCCAATTCCACTTTTTCCACACAGCTGCATCCTGAGCTGTTCCACTTGCTCACTCAGCTGGCGAACTCGGTTCCGTTCTATCTGGAACTTTTCGTGAAGTTCACCATTTTTGGACTCAGAGTTCTTCAAATCCTCTTCCACAATCTGCAACTGTTTAAGGCGGTTCTTCAGTCGCTCTATCTCCTGTGTCAGCTCCTTTACTTTGTTGTCCTCTTGTGAGCCTTCAAGACTGCTGTTTTTCTCATTCTCAGATAGTTTTGAGTAGTCAAGGCTCTTCTTTCGTCCAGCCAGTTTACTTGTCAAGAGTGCTGTGGATGACAGCTCATCTTCAATTCTTGAGCTCATGAAATCTGCTCTGCCTGAGTCTGTCGACATGCCAAGGCGATTCTTTTGGTGTGCCAGTTTTTCTTCCAATTTCAGAATGATCTTCTCATCCTCTCTTTGTTTCTCTAGCAGCCTCTTACGCTCAGTCACAAAGGTCTGGGTGAATCCCTTGAGTTTGTCAAGCTCTATAGCCAAAGCCTGTTCTGCTCTCTCCAGCTTTGTCTCAGATCCCTCTACCTCCTTCAAACGAGCTTTTAGTGTCTCCAACTCAGATGAGAGCTTCTTGGTTAAGTTCTTCTCCTCATTGAGGCTAAGGCAGAGCTGGCTGCAGTCAGACTTGCTTTTCCCAAAAGCTTCTTCCAGTTTCTCCAGTTCAGCCATCCTTCGCTGAAGACGTTCAATCTCTGCCTTTAGCTCCTTTGTAAGGTTTTCCTCCTCTTCCAGTTTCTCTCTGACTGTGCGGCAAAGGTCCTCAGCTTTGCGTACCTCCTCATCTTTCCCTTGGATCTTCAAGAGACGTTTTCTCAGGGCCTCCACATCACCAAGCAGGGATGAGTTGCTTCCTTCTGCCTGGATGATCTTGTCCTGCAAAAGGAAAGAGTTCAGGAGTTCTTTTTACATACTGTGTTTCTGTTTCACTTCATTCATTCTTCTGACATGCACAAAACAAAACAAAAAGACAGACATCTCCCAACACACTGTCACAACTACATACCTGCAGGTCAAGAAGCTCATCCTCAGACTTTTGTAGCTTGTTGGTTGCTTCTTCCAGTTCATCAAGTCTTCGGCCAAGACTCTGCAGCTTGTGTTTCAGGTGGCGATGCGTCATGTCTTTATGATCAGACATGGTTCCAGATTTCTTTGTCTTGTATCAGCTGAGTATCTTTTGTTGTCCTGATTATCTGATGAAAATGTGTTGGGGAGTCCACATTTGTGCCGTTGTGGTACCAAGTCCGTGAGGCTCTTAAGGAAATGCTCCTTTCCCTTGTCAGCCCGTTTTGTTTGGTCACCGTCTCTTCAAGACTTCAAAATTCCCTCAGAGTGGCTTTTAGCAGACAAATCTGTAATCTGTAGGTGGCACAGAGAGAACAACAGTTAGTCATCTCTAATTTCTCAATGACAACCATTTGTATTCTCAAAAGTAGCACAGTGAGTAAAGGAAATGAGTCAGAAGACAGAAATTAGCTGACTGAACCTTGTGCCACATGAACATGGTCAGCATATAAGGACAGGCCATACACAAGTCAAGACACACCCTCACCCACACACACAGACATTATTTATACATAAACAAACCTAACTCACGCTGATTGCATTATATAAGAAGTGCAACATAAAGTTTTTACTCAATAACCATTTACTCAGCTGATCTTTTCATACTTAAAAATAAACATTTGTGCCCAAAATACACTTCATTACTTTGACAATAACACCTTAGACTAAGTGGACCACGATCCACAAACTGCACCTCTCTTCCTTTTGGCCACTGAACTGCTGTACATTTCATCGTACCCATCCTTTAAAAGGATATACGTGGATAATGGGGTTTTTAACAAGTCTGCACAGGCTTGAACACAAAGACACACACCCACACACAATGTTGTGTCCCTGTTCTTCATCCAACATTGATCCTTGCCTGCCTGCTTCTGCTGACAGTGGCATGTCTCAATAACACTAACCTACTAAGCTAGTAGAGCCAGTCCGTCTCAACATTACACCATTAATCGTCCCCACAAAGCAGTGATTAAAAAAAAAAAAAAAAAAAAAGGAGTTCTGGATTATCTCCAACCTAAGTGCTGATTAGACAACTAGGGATATTTAAGTCATGTTGTCTTTTTCTTTTTGTTAGCACAAAAATGTAAAAAGGAGGAGGGTTACATTACAATGTGTTTGATCCTATCTGCAAGCTCAGCATGGCTCAGTGTGATGAGAACACAGAATATTAGCACATTATAGTCTGCTTGTAGGCAGAGCCTCAGTTAATCTAACTGTCAACACACTGGAGTCAATTATGACTCAAGTAATGCATTCTCCTACTCCTGCTTCTAAAGCCTATTCCTTCCCATCCCCCCAAACATTGTGACCACAAGAGGGGAAGGAAAAAAAAAAATTATTTATATATATATATATATATATATATATATATATATATATATATATATATATATATATATATATATATATATATATATATATAGACACACATACACACATATATACATACACACCTAAGGGTACGAGACAACATCATCAAAAGGTTGAAGAAGAGTTTTTACCCACAAGCCATCCGTCTGCTCAACTCTGAGCCCTAACTGGACCATTATTGCACAATGTAAATATTATAATTTATAAAAGTGTGTATAGTGTATAGTATATAGAGTATAGTGTATAGTGTGAATTACTTTTTTAAAATTTTTATTCTTCTTATTTATATGTGTGTGTATATATGGTTGCAGGTACAAAATACATTTCACTGTGCATTGTACTGTGTATAACTGTGCATGTGACAAATAAACACTATCTTATCTTCTTATCTTATCATTTATTGATCCCCTGACAATCAGCTGTGTCTCCTCTTTACCCTGGTTTCAGCACAAAGACTGCCTTTCTGAAGCTACACACCACTACATATAAAGGCTACCGCAGTTTTCTTTTGAAATTTACTGCTGTAAAACATCAACCAGTGCAGTAAATTTACCAAGCATATTTCATTTCTTTGAACCATGTATGTAGATGGTATACAGTATGGTAAAACATGCTGTAACACTTTGCGCCAGGACAGAATAATATATTTTCTATAGTTTCAGTTGGTGTAAAAAACCCAAACCACTCGGCCCACAGTTCATTAAACGTCTTGTTGAACATAAACTAAAGCAGTGAGCTTTGAAAGTCAGTGCAACAAAAATTACTTAATGACAAAGCACAATGTGAACTCAAAGGCTTCAGCTGTAGGGTTTTAATTATTTTTCACTTTCATGAGGTCTAGTGGTTTGGTAATCTTCTCTCTGGAGTCCAAGACACTAAGGAAACAAAGAACATGGGCTTAGTATGAAGGAAGAGGGAAGACAAATGAAAGAATTTGGAGGGAAAACTGCTAACCTAGCTGTGTATTTAAATGCCAAAACACCTTACTCTATAAGTCACTTTTGATACACTGGCATTACTCAGCTGTGGCTTGTTAAGCGAGCTGTAGACCAATTTATCTTTCTTGTCTAGAGCTAGTCGCTCTATTCCAAAGCTGTCCCGACTGATCCCCTTCCAGCAGAGTAAAATTACTATGAGAAATTCCCATCTATCTATTAAAAACAGAGAGCAGACACACTGACAAAAATATTTAGGTTCAAGTCTTTATGACAGTTCTACAGACTGCAGAATTAAGCAGGGAGCATAAATCTAGTGAAAAACAAAAAGAAGTAAACTACTTTCAATCTGTATGCCTCAGGTGCTACACTCTAAAACTAGGCAGAAATCTGTCCAGTTTGATTCTTGGGCAAGACAGTAGGATCGCCAAACATATTTATAATTTATTAATTTTTTTTTAGAATTTGTCTTTAACATAATCCTGCATCCTGTCAGTCTTAAGTGTTTGATTCTGGTTCCCAAAAGCAGCTCTGGTTGAACCCTGTCCTGCTTAATAAATGTGTTCTGCTAGATCCAGACACTCCTGTCTTGGCAGGCTGCCTACCTCTCCTCTCATTCTCTCTTTATTTCTTTGCCAGTTCTCTACCTCCCTCCTCTCCCTCATCTCTCCCCTTCATCTCTTTCTGACACGCACACCAGCACGGCCAAGAGAACGCTTTCAAGGGGTGGCAGTGCGTGCAAAGTGACTCGGGCAAGGGCCTGCCTCTGCCAAACCAATCAACATACATGATTCACTTATGGTAGGCCTGGGGCCTCATTAGCCATGTTCAGGACAAGACAAGGGGGAAATAAAAAGGATAGTGGGTGAAAGGGGGAGAGCAGAAACAAGACAGGGAGGAGGAGGAGGGGGAAGCACAAAATGAGCACTGAAGAAATTACTGTATGTTTAAATGAAAACAAAGCAGTATTTAGTTAAAGACCATGCATTCCTTCTTTTGCAGTCCAAGATCCAGGCCAGGGAAGTGCTTTTAAAACCCCATAATGTACCTATATTCCTTTGTTTTTCCACACCTGGCTACTCATAAGTTAGTAGGATATTCTGTACAGCCAAGAACATGAAAACATGCTAAGGGGAGGATAAAGGGGGAAGGAAGTAGGGCAGGAGTGGGGCTGCTGAGGTATTCTGAACTCAATTCCAAGTTTCATTCCCCTGTTCTGTGCTTTGTTTGACAATTATGGAAAACCTAGATGGGGGTAGGAGCTGTGAGGCAAGGAAACTGACCCCTTTTATGCAGACACATTCCTAATGACGGACTAACCAGGGCACTGGCAGTCCCTCATGCTACCTTGTCTACTCTTATCCAGGACACTGACAAGCTGTCCTTGGCCAGTTCTCACTTTTTACAGAAGCGGATTCTTAGCTCAAACACTGTTTAGAAATTACGGCCAAGACACAGAGCTTATATATAAAAGCCAGTCTGCTCAGAGCATCAAGTCAATCAGGACAACTGGTAACCAGATATTTCAGTTATTGGTTTCTGACCACATTCCTCCCATTCATTTTTTTTTTCTGTTTTTTTTTTTTTTTTTTTTTTGCATTGTCCTGACAAACCTGTGTGACTGCTGCAACTATCTGGGCCAGTTCTGACAATGAGATACCCTAACTTCATAGAACATCTGCACCCCTTAATTCACAACTGTATAATAAGGAGAACACTAAAAACCAAGCTGTTCAATACAGCACTACATGACACTGGCTCCTTCCACTTCCATGAAATGTGGACAGGACGTTGACTACTTGACCTTTATACTCCCTTCTGCCATTGTCACAAGAAGCAGGGCAGTGAAACTGTTGATCTCAACAAGAGTTCAGCACTTATAAAGTACAGTTAGCTCAAGGTAAGCTATCTGAATAAGTCATTGAGACTCTTTAGAAATAGAGGCAAGTCAGAAAGTGAGCATTAGAATCAAGTGACGGAGGGAAAAGGACAAAAAAATGGAAGGGAGATCCAGTAAGAAAGGGATAGCTGTAGGAAAGAAAGGGATAATAAATCAGGGTCATGTGAAGGTAGAAACACAAGGTCACAGTGTTACTGATACCAAGGGCAAGGCTGGATTACCAATCAATTCAAGCAGGCAGCTGCCTTCAGGCCTGGGGCTATCTGGAATTCAAGTGAATCACTGTCCTGCAGTTAGTTAATGTATTATGTCCTGTGTTTTTAACGCATACTATTTGGGATGGGAATCAAGAACCAGTTCCACTTAAAAACTGGTTGAAAACAGTCCAATCCATTGAAAATCAACCCCCCCCCCCCCCCAATTTTTCTGGCACTTATAAAGCAGTCATGTCCTGTTTGGCTGTCACTGTGTTCAGACTCTTAGATTACAGAACAGATGCATTGAGGTTGTAAACATTTAGTAAGGGTGAAATTTTCCATGCTGACAACTGGTCAGGTTTCAGAAAGAATTGACCAATTAGTAAAATCGTCAATGGCATTGTTATCAACGCACATACAATGCACACAAAAAAGTAGCCAAGACCATTCTATTTTAAAGCAATTAGTCTTTCAACCTGTGCCTTCAATAGACAAGAAAAGTAATAATGGTAAGTTGCAAAGCGCAAAGTTATATGTGCCAATATGTTACATCAAACGGCAACAGCTTCTTCAGTGCTGACAGTTGAGCCACCTGTAGGGAATTAAAGCTAACAGGGCATTATAATTTGTATTTTAAACAAGGTTTGTTAAGCTAAAAATACAGCTGTTGTTCCAATCATTTGGTCAAATGTGAAAATTGTTGAAGTCATTTTTTGCCCTCACCTAAGTTTGCACCACTGTATAATATAGCAACCCAGCAGGCCTAAGTTGTATCTCTTCTGTCTCTGTAATCTCCGCTCATGTGTACAGAGCTGCACAAGCAGCCCCCACTGTCATGTCTGTGCTGCTGCCCATTAATAAGTGGAGAGGACTACATGAATCAAGTGCAACATTAAACATGCATCAGTTAAACATTTCAATTGATATTTAGAATGATAAAGACAATTTCTGAGCAACAAAGAAGACAAAAATAAGAATCAGTCCACTTCAACATATGGATGAAGATGCAATGGAAGGGCCAAACAGTGATGCATGTAAGAAGAGGGTGAGAACCACCAGAAGGGGCCTCCCAGGACTACTGTTGTTCTGAGGAGGAGTCTCACAACAACAACAGAAGGATGTGGAAGTAAAACTGTGTAGAGGAGGTCCATGCACTCTGCCTGTGCTCTCTCAAACACACACACATATACACACACACCAAGGTTACAATCATACACCATATCATTAAGGCTTTAGCCACTCTCTTCCTGCCTGCCTGCTGCCTTCAGTACATTCTGTTCTCTCCATGAAAGAGAAGGAAAGGAAAGAAGGGAAAAAAAAAAAATCACCTCTCTGTTGCACTTGACATTGGGTTGGAACTTATGGGTTTGAAGCTTTTCTGCCTCATACACAGTAGTTAAAGAAGGGCTCCAGTCCAATCAAAATGCCTCAACCACATCTTCATGCAGGGGGTTGTTGCCAGTTTGAATATTTAAATATGTGACATGTACTGTGTATTTTGTGTGTATTATGTGAGTGAGTGAGTGAGTGAAAGGACAACTGCAGTGGAAGGATGCTGGCGCAGCAGTGGAAGCCACAAGATGGTGGAGAGACCTGATGCTTGGCCTGCATTTTTCCATTTTTCCAAGAAAGAGAAAACCGGCATCCCATAATGTTTGGTTTCCTGTGCTGTCATGTTGCTTTTTTCTCCGTTTCTTTCACCGATTCAGTTTTGCACCACTTCTGGAAAAATGATAAAGAAATGAGAGGCAGTGTTGCATTTCAGCAGAAAAATGGATAAGGAGCTAAGGTCATGTAGCTCGCCCATTAGGGAAAGCTGAAGTGGGATGAGAATAGCAACTTGGATTTTTCCTTAAGATCCTGAGTGAAATGGCAGCTTACAGTACAAGTACTGAAATGTGGTGAGATAGTGGGTAAACAGAATGTCATCTGTATTAGAAAAATAGATTTGTTTATGGAAGACGACGTGGCAGCTAACCACAACATTATAAAGACAAAGCAGATGGTGTCTGTCAGGAGAACATCACTCAACATTAAAATACATCTTAGTGACATTATTATTATTATTTTGTAATTCTCTTCTTTTCGACAAGTTTTGTGTCCCCTTGAAACAAAGTAGGTTGATGCAGTTTTTTCTTTCTTCACTCTTATTTCCTCCAAGGATAGCTGGTGATGGAATTACTCAGCATGGGCACACATCTACACTGTCTAAAATCATTTTTCCTTTTAAGAGGAAAAGGGTGCTTGTTTACATTTGCAGAAAGAGAGAGAAGGATTAATAGTAAAACTTACTACTGGATTAAAGACCAGATATTCATTTGCTGTGTTTAGTTGCCACAGCAATGTTGCAGACAGGTAGGGCACACAGCCCCTCCCCTCACTAGCAGCTGAACAACCTGGTGAAGCAGCTTAAAGACTGACACCCTGGTCTTTATAAACAATTTCAAGAGGTCAGCAAAGCTCCTGTTTCAACAACACTGGAGTCTGTTAAATTATGATTAGCGGCTAAGGCTAATAATAAAATGCTAACATTAATGTTAGAGCAAGGCAGCAAATGTCATCAGTCCTGTCCATCTGTAAGATTCACAGACAGTGTTATTTTAACAGGATAACACAATTATTTGTGTCTAAAAAGTGTTGCGTTTCTTTTAAAGTCCCAGGATGAAGCTGAGAAAGATTTACCAGCAACTAGACAAACAGTAACAGCTTACCTTAACAACTATTGGATCAGCAATGAAAATATAGTGCCAAGGCACCAGAATCACTGGAAATAAACAGAACTGTAGCAGAATACATTTGCCTGGACCAGTACTATTCTAATCTTTGTTAAAAAACAATGACTTAATACAGCTCTAGTCGAAAGGTGGTCAAAGGTTATGCTTAGGAAAGTAAAAGTTCTCCTTGTGACCAAGGACAGCATTAAAGTTTTATACTGTCTATGGCTGTGACCCATATTTTTGTGAATATTATGTCAGTTTTGGTTTAAAAGCTTTGCTGTAAAGTAATCATCCTCTTCCCTGTGAGCCCAGTAACCCATACCCATTTCTAGGTCTCTCCGCCCATCCTGTCTGTCTACATCAAGAGTCTTGCTGCTGGGGCTTAAACCACTACTACACTTGTGCGACTGGGCATGATAAGTAGATGAGGGGGGTGAGAAATGCCAGAAGAGGTGGAAAAGAGGGTAAGACAAATGTGGCAGGGTGAGAGGAAAAAACTAGAGGAGTTGTCAGATTTCTTGGAACAGTATCGTGGTTCCAAACATGTACTACATTTTTGGCTTCTCTGGTTATGACCTGATTGAAGATGTGCCTTTGAAGAGATTGAATTAAACTCAAAGCTCCCAGAGCCCCCCCCCCCCCCCCCCTTTTTTTTTTGGCTCTGCTCCTAATCTTCATGACCAAACAGTAAATTGGAGCATGTTTTCCAACAGAAATCAGGATTACATCTACAAGCCCCTGCTGCTGCAACACAGAAGCAGAGCAGGGGAAGTATATTTGATGCTCTATTTAAAACAGGAGCACCCGAAAATACTAGCCAGTCAGTAGCTCGCTTGTCCTCAGGCAGATTTGCAGCCAAGGAGATCTGGAGCAACTTAAATCTAGTCAGTTCAACAAAAAACCAAAATATCTCAAAAATGCATGGATCTTTGATCCCCAACAGCACATTAATGCAAAAAAGAAAAAACAAAAAAAACCCCAGAAAAATCTCCTAACTTGCTTTAAAAACTACAGGTCAGTTTATACTTGAATATTTAGGTGGTGGTTTCAGTTCATATCTCAGTTTTTCTTTGGGGTGAAGAATTAAAAAAAAAAAAAAAAAAAAAAAACCCAAAGAACAACAGGAAATAAAATCTTTTTAACCACTGGCCTGATAACTTGATCATAATTATTTATTTATTTATTTTTTTTTTGGGGGGGGGGGGGGGTGACCAGTTCACTCATTATGTGAAGGGCATTTAAAGGTACAGTCTGTAAATTCTTGTGTTCGTGAACATTTTAAAACTTCTAAAATTAACAGCAGAAGAAACCAATGGTCTGCACAGCTTTACATTTGCAATGTATTGTGTGGAAGAGCTATCAGTGCAACTTTTATTTAACTAGGCAAGTCATTAAGAACCCATTCTTATTTACAATGATAGATGGTAGCCTCCACATGAGTATCAAGATCCAGGAAGATGGAACTGCGATTCAGTATCGTGGATGTTTGGATTACCTTTCTGTCCCAGCTTCAGAATAGATTCAGTGTGTTGGAGAATTGATTAACATATTTCATCCTTCACAGAAGACTTTAATGTTCATTTGCTGAATTCTAACTGCTTTGTATGCATCAACCCATATCCATACCCTGCCTATGTGTCAATGAGCTTAATACGAAAGTGGATCCTAGTCAACTCTATAAACTTTGATCTGTGGTAGGCTCTTATCTTGAAAGAGAAATACAGTTTGTCATACATGTTCCCAGTCCAAATTTTTGAAGTCCCTTTTAGACACACTGGTTAGACTGTAGCATAGCCCAACATATTTGACACTTTATTTACTTTGAATTAAGTAAAACATCTGTAAATATTTGTTTTAGAAAAAGAGGTACTGTAAATACTGTAGCATTCAACAGTTTTTGGTTTACAGTATTATATGTCTACAATGTTCAGAGTTTTAATCCTTTTAAGCCAAACCTGTAGATCCACACTGATACCAAGACTTTTATAATCTCACTCACTGTCCTTTAAAAGCTCCATTTTATTTAGTGCTACAAGTGATGGATGGATGGAAGTGAATATGTGCAGAGCAGCACGTATGAACACTTCAGACAAAAGGGAGCTTAGCAATACTTTTTTCTGCGTGTGTGTTCTGGGGAAGTGTATGTCCCATGCAACTTGCCATGAGGTTCCAAAGAAATATTTCCCACTTCTCATGAAGCATGTCCTTAGCACGTTATCCTCTGTACTTGGGTTCAAAGGTCACTGACCCATCAAATAACAGACCCAAGTAGTCATTCCTGTTATACTTCTTTGAAGCCCCTCAATTCCACCGCCTGGGGAGCATGTGTAGTTGGTGCACTGTAATATAAATTCTCAGCGTGGTCACAAAACAACAAAACAGGAAGCGTGTGGACATCCGCACTGACCCTCACGCTGTCTGATGACAAAATTTACATCACAAGTGGACTCGAGTAGCTGACACGTGGGCGCGAAACATAAAATCCCTGCTTCCGGGAGAGAGTAAACAAATAAATAATCACACATAGGTGTTAGGAAATGTAAAACGATTTCCATGTCTGAAAGAAAAAAATAATATCATCAGCTGATATACTGAAAATTATTTTATTTTATTTTTTTAAATCACCAAATATCACTATTAGTCTCAGTCTCACAAATGCTGTATTGGTCAGGCTCTAAACTGAACTAAAGTTAAACTGGTCAGGATGCAGAAAATAAAAATACATTTGTTGCTAAATGGTGTGATTGTTGTACAGCTAACAAATACTAAGGCATTTCAAATATGGGAAATATAATAAACTGATATCTGGTAAGCCAGTTACTTAGGGACTGTACAAACAGAACATGATGACACATACTCTTTAAGGAGGGAATTAACGACCTGTTCCAAAATTACCGAGACAATGGATTCATTGTCTCTAAGGTTATCAATTCGGTAAATCAACCCTGGAATATTTTTCAAGCATCTGCCAGTTACAAAACAGTGACACAGATCTAACTCAGATCCACAATCACGGAGTTGTGCACACCTGAATCACACACTGTTTCTCAATCCAGTGATAATGCACCTTTCCAGCATATTTGGTGGTGTTAAACCAAAGAAATGTAGTTCAAATGTTGAATATCAATAACCTGCCACACTGCTGTAGAGAATACAAAACATCCATTTCCTCCCACACACTCATGAAGGCCACCAATCTAAAACTTTAGCTTGCTTGCTGACATGGCTGAAAGATTGCTCAACTTTATCTTGAAGTTTTGTGTTGTGTATTTAACGCCAAGATAATAATAGTTGTTTTAATGAATAAATGCTTTTTTTTTTTTTTCTTCTCACATGCATAATTTCTCAAGAATTAACAGGGGAACTGACAAATAGGAGAACTGATAATTGCTTTGTATCAATAGCCATCACAAATGAGTATCCTGTTGAGCAATGAATGAAAAGCCATGTGTCCATAAAAGGCAAGTTTAAAATCTTAGTAAAGCATTCACCATGTGTTAACAAACAAACAAAAAAAAAAAAAAAAAAAGGGGGGAAGATGAAATATTTGTCATGGTCATTAAGTTTGACCTTAAGCATTTTTAGATTTTATGGGTCAGCCTGTATTGGTGCATGTGGGCGTGCTGCTCCTAGGAAAATGAAACCTCAGAAAGTCCCACTCGTAAAGTGACGGAAAGACTTTGGTCACTGTGAAACCATACCACGAAATCAGTATAAGCTGTGATTAGATCAGATGATCAGAGAAAAGAAAATGGCAGAGAAAGAAAGATAATCTTTCTCATAAGACTGTATAGCATGAATAGACATCTAATAGGCAACACCATTGTTTCCCTTTTTTCCCCTCTTTTTTTATAAACCAGTCCCAGTTCTCAAGTCGCATTACTTTCCCTATTTTCTCTCTCTCTTTGTTGGGTCCTTAAATTGCATCAGGTTATCTGCACAGTTGTTTGATAGAGTAGGTGGCCTGAGAGCAAGAAGGCTAAAGGTCATAGCAGCTGAGTGTTAATATATGGCTGAGTATCTGGGTAAATTCAATTAAAGCATCAGCCTCATGCATCATCACCTGAACTGCCATTTAACAAGTGCTAGTGGCAGAATAACAGCTGTTCATACACTTTCAACACACACACACACACACACACACACACACACACACACACACACAGGTAAAGTCCTGATGCTCTAAGAGCCTGAGAGCGAGCAGACACGCATAGTTGTGTATAATGATGAACTGCTGCTAAAGGAATGCATGTGTGTCAGCGTTTAACACTGATAAGGTGAAAACATCACAACATGATGACACTTGTTAGAGACAACACTGTGTGAACAAAGTGTGAGCAATGCAGAGAAGGAATGAGGTGAGGCAGACAGATGTTAAGCAAGAGCTAGAGTGATGAAGACAAGAGAATGACCGAGGCTATATCTTCTCATATTTAGATTTTTTTTGAAGTTTTCAGCAGCTTATTAAACATTTGGAGAATCAAGCAGTGGTGTTTGGTGTACGCAAACTTGCTGTGTGTTCTAGCTTTACTTGGAATGACTCTAAACCAGGGGTGGGCAACTCCAGGCCTCGAGGGCCGGTGTCCTGCAGGTTTTAGATGTGTCCCTGACCCAACACAACTGAGTCAAATATAGAAGTCATTAGCAGGACTCTGGAGAACTTGACTGCATACTGAGGAGGTAATTCAGCCATTTGATTCAGGTGTGTTGGATCGGGGAGACATCTAAAACCTGCAGGACACCGGCCCTCGAGACCTGGAATTGCCCACCCCTGCTCTAAACTATAGTCAGACTAAGAATGTCACCAGAATTGATATTTTCATGCATTAAAAAAAAAAGAAAAGAAAACTTAAGTACTGTAGGTGTATACAAGGCTGTAGTTCTGGAACTGTGCAGCTGCTCAACAGACATTTTATTTTATTTTTTTTAGAAAAGATACCAATACCAATATTTGTTCATTTAAAAATCTGATATATCAGCCAATAATTTCTTCTTTCAGACACACAAAACATGAACAGATAACCTAAATGTGTCATTATTTACGAGTCCATACATAATATGACATTGAGCTTGTTTTATTGTCACAAGTCATGGATTACTCCATTACCCTCTGCTTAAGGGCCTCTTTACACCTGTCACATTGGTTGTGTTGTAGGCTGACGGGGATGCCGCCACAGCTTAGGGCAGGTGTACCCACTGAAGTACTCTCTTGAATAACAGGTGTCAACAGGCAAAAAAAAAAAAAAAAATTGCCTGATTTCTCCCTTCTCCTCTTTACTTTTTAAATTTTCCATTCATCAGCTGTTATAAATGCTGATACCAATATATCATCACACATCCAAGTGACTTCTTGAGTATCAGCTGACCGCAGGTTTCCCCAGCCTTATTAACAGTACAATTGCATAATGACTGAAACTAACACCATTGCCTAACAATGAGCTATAAGCTCAGTTTCATGATTATTGAAATGCAAACTGTCATAACATTTATCAATGGCTATGAGTACTATTCACAGAGAACTGGGGATTGGCTGTTATCAGCATTGTAAGATGGTGAAAGTTATACTCTTATGCCCCATCCTCAGTTCAAGTGATGGTTGTTCCATTGTCATATAAATGGCTTTCTTGACTCCATGCTTAAACCTGGGTTGCTCCCTGTCCTGCACGTGCAAATTCTCATCATTAAAAGAGTGGCCACTGGCCTGTAGGTGTAGATAGACTACAGAGTCCTGGCCTGACGAGGCAGCTCTTCTGTATTATGCCAGACGCTTAAGCCAGATGTTGTTTGGTTTCCCCATTGTATAATTTATGGCAATCCTCTAGGCACTTAAACGCATATATTGCTCTGTTTGTGCCAGAGGACTCAATCCTTGGGGTGGACCAATTTCTGGTGTAGTTTTGGGATTTGAAAGCCAATGAGATGCTGTGTTTTGAAAATATGCATCTTGGTGGTTCCAACACTCCTGACATATAAGGGATTGGCTCATTTTTCACTATCTTACAGTGCTGTGATTGCAGCTATTCCCCAATACTGTTAGCCATGTCAATTTGCATATCAATGATCATGAAACTGATCTTGAGGCACAACTTCATGCAATGGTGCTGGTTTCGAGTGTTATGCAACTGTAATGTTTATAAGGTCGGGGAAAACTGCAGTCAGCTGACACTGAAGTCCCACAGATGAATGATGAAACGTTTCTCCCACTGAAAATGCTGCATCCACATGAACAGAATACACTTCATGGGATTTCCTTGCCTGCATTTTTGAGCATGCATCAACACATAAATACTTATGCTAATGTAAGATAATATACTTTAGTAGCCTACTTAGCAACCATCCTAAGATTTCAATCTGTGTCCTGTCAACAAAATCACTGATTGTAATGACCCACACCTACTTTCACATCTTGGCACATGATGCACATGAACAATAGTGGGTCACAACCACTTCCAGGGGACTACGTCCACTGGGGTTTAATTACTTGGGTCTCTCCACCTTTTGGTTTGAGAACTGAAGAAGCCTTTTGGATGAGAGCTAAAACCACCAAGAAACAAAAACAAGTCCAGTCATCCTTTTTTCAAGCTCCAGAGACTAACTCAGTCTTAAATATTTACATAACAACACTTAATGCTATGCAGCGTCAGTAGGAGGGAGTGTCTACAGACACACTGAGCAACGTGTAATTATGTGCTACAGAGGGGGGCACAAAAATGCATTTACAGGCCTGCAAAGTAAGATTTGTGGTGAAAACACTCACATAAAGGAACAGCACAAGATAGAAATCAGGTATTAAACTCGCTGCAATGAATGGCAGTGAATAATGAAACTAGTTTTCCCTAATAAAGAAAGTATTTCTATAAAATTGATCTACAGGGTCAGCAATTGTCCTTTTACCAGTAAAAGGTACAGGACATTAACAGTATTACTATAACATTATTTTCTTTCATCACCCTTGCTATTTTTCACCTTTTCCATCAGTTTCTGCCACCATCATCTCCATTCAGGTGACCTCTGAATGCCCCCCCCCCCATTTCTGCTGCTGCCTTCCTTCAATTTCCTTCCCTTCACCTTCACTGTATTACCCACATTTTCCTACTGCATTTTTGTGCCATTTCCCTCGTACATAAGAGGAAATGACAGCGGATCCTCAAAGTCTCCAGAGATTATGAATTGGGAATTTTATGAGGATAAGCCTCCTGGTAGCTAACAGACTGCCACTGTCAATTCATTCAGACACATCAATAGCTCTTAACATACAGCCCTTCTACCTTCTGCCTGGCTGCTCGGCATCCTGTTCATTCACCGTTTTCCCATCCTAACACACACACACACACACACACACACACACACACACACACACACACACACACACACACACACACACACACACACACACACACACACACACACACACAGCTTGCTTGGCAGTGCTTCATCAGCCTGAGCCTTGGCATTAGCAGCCTGCTGCGGCTGAATGGAGACCTCAGTGGCTCTCTGATGAGGAGGGAGACAAAAGAAAGAGAAAAGACAGAGAGAAGAGAAAGAGCAGAAAACAAATGCGCAGAGTGAGGTGTGTGTAATAATGCAAGGGAAGCAATGACAGACGGACAATGACAGAGAAAAAACAGATGAGGAGGAGAGAGAGAGAAACAAGGAGTGACTGTACAGAATGCAGAGCAGGTAACTGACAGTGGATTACTGCAGCAGGAATGCAGCAGTGGCTGCAGGATGGAGGAAAGGAAGAGGAGAGAGAGGGAGGAGAAGAGGAGATGTAGCAGAAGGTAAAAAAGATGACGTGTTTCAGAGGAGATGTGCATCCCTGCGGGATGATGCGGTACTTACAGATCATCTCTCTGTAACTAAGAGCAGTGTCTGACTGTGAACTGCAAAAGTATATCATGGACAAAAACATTGATAAACTAAGTTGAGTGTTACACTAATAGTATAAATCATTCATAAGTTAAAAAAAAGACTCACACCAATGTATATGGGAGGCCTATACAGGATTCAGAAGTGCCTTAGGTGTTTCCTGTTTTATTGCTGATTTTAATGGTCTTTGTCACTTTTAGGATGAGCATCCAGAATAATAAACACATGTAATGGCAGCTCAGTTTGGACACACAGAACACGCCCTGGCCACATATTGACCTTATACACTTATACACAGCAGACAGCTGAGGAGATATGATAACACAGTGATACATAAACTGACTCTGCTGACTAATCTAACATAAGAACAAACAGACACACGCACACTACAGCAAAAAAAAAAGTTATGCGATGAAGTTTGTGAATCATTTAGGATTTCTGCAACGATTCATCATAAAATGTGATTTGATCTTCATTGAAGTAAAAAAATGCAAACTAATAATACTGCCATACTTTTCATGCATTTATTGATCACACTAAGAATAAGAAAGTCATGTCTTGGATTGATTTAGCAGCAACAACCTCCTTTATACGTTTTCTGCAGCTGCTTACGAGAACTGCACAGCAATGAAAAGGAACTCTGGACCATCCCACCCTCCGGGGCTGTTTCAGTTCTGGGATGTCTTGAGGTCACAATGTCTCAGTTGGGTTGATATCAATAATCTGATTTGACCATTTCAAAACATAAATGTCCTCTTTTTCAACCACACAGTGGTTGATTTACTTGTGTAGTTTGATACATAGTCTGGATGTATCACTCCACCTCTCCTAAGCTTCCAGAAAGGGGTTGTTGTTCAGAAGTTCTCCTCTAAAATTTTTTGATACAACTTTGATGCTCCCTCATTCTTCAGTTTGTATGAGGTTTAGGTGTTAATATCCAGTTCCCTTTTTTCCTGCAAGCATTTTATTGTGTGTTACGTTTGATCTCCTTGACTGGAACACCTGACTCAGGGTAGCCTTTGAAGGGGTTATTACAGAGGTTCACTTATGCGGAGTGATTGCTCTGTGTGATTGTGTGTTATTAGTCACACCATTTGTCCTTTCCCGTGCCATCAATGAAGATCACGCCACATTTTACTGGAAATTACAACTTTCTTCTTGCAACTCTACATATATGTGCCACTCCTGTGTTACTTCAGGCTATAGGGAAGGAAATGCGGCGCCGGCATTTGTGCCCAACAGGAAACAGACTCACAAAGAGCAGAGGAGGGGTTGAGGAGGCAAGGAGGAGAAAGAGCACGGGGGGGGGGGGGGGGGGGGGGGGGGGGGGGGGGGGGGTGAAGGGAGGAAAGAGTGGGTAAGATTGGAGGATGGGGAGGATAAGATGGATGTGAAGGGAAAGATGTGACAAAGTTTCAACAGGCTAGGCTGAAATTCAGAAAATAATTCAAGCTGTAAATAAAAATGGGTAGTCACCTACCGCATTTAAAACTCTAATTGATATACTACAGTAGATTTTGACTCCTTTCTAACTTTACACAGAATTACTTCTAGTAAAACTGTAAATTTCACTAAAAGACACTCTGAACTTACTCAACTGTTAGGAGGCAACTAGTTTATGTAACACTTTGCTTGGTTCTGTCCCTGGAGCTGCTGGAAACTTGAGAAAACAGCTCGCATGGCGATCTCAGAAGGGGCTGATTTGGTCCAACTGAATGTTGCACTCAATTAATGGCACTATCCACCCACTATAACGCCACTTGCTAATTATTTGGCAAAAAAAGAAGGGCTGCCGTATGTGCTGTAAACAGGAGGGGGCTGAACAGTAGGACCAAAGAGCTCATTTTCCACTTCTGACATGAATAGGAGTTATATATCAGCATGACAGCACCAAATTACAACTGGCCTTATTCACATATAATGATAGATGATTTAGCCTACCTTAATTGGCAGACATAAGTGGACAAGTATTGGTGTGTGTTAGGTCATAACATTTGCCTGGTCATTTAAAGCTTATTTGTAGTTTTTATGTGTAAAACAGTTAAAAAGAGCAGTGGGTTAAGAGGATATATTAGCTAACTTCATGATTATAGATTCTATCGTAAAAAAAAAAACCCCAAACAAAATACCCATTCTTAGACTGGCAGGAGTGTTAGCGTAGTCCTTGGTGGGCTGCAGGGCTTGTACACACAGGAACCCCCCCCCAACTTACTTAATTTAAGATGCATCCTTTCCTCTAAAGCACATCAAGCTCCACACACACTCCATCCTGTGGTTAAAACACACAAACAGGGTGTGAGTTTAGTAAAAATGGATGCTGGTCATCATTATATCAACACACACACTCATGCCATCTTTCGCCATTGTTATCTTTGGCACTTGAGAAAGCCCGGGGCCTGCGGCCGGGCTGACAATGCAGTCACTGTAAGGGAGATCGTTCACAGTCAAGCTAAGAGGCTAAGAATGAGCTAACTGCTCAGATATGGGGCACATTCTGAGGCTTTGCAATAGACTCATGCATGAGCAGACAAGCAATGTTTGGCCACGACAACAGAAGGCCCTATTCAGTTCTCTGGGGAGGCACTGGTAAACACACACACGCACCATTATCATAATCATCATCATCCTAGAAGCTCTCATCTGCTTCAAAACATGCACACACAGATACACAGACACGCACACACTCATGCAGAAACAACCCAGACTTGAAGCATTCCACTACAGTAGCATTCCATATGTTTGGTTAAGCACAGTGAATCCAGATTTAAGACTCAAGTCTGGACTGAATTTAAAGGATGAGAGGGAAGTGGGGGAGGCAGTGGAGGGAACACTGCTGGAAACTATAAGCAGCAGCAGGACACCCGGGTTTGTAACTGTACATCACACAAAGAACATTATTTACGACATAACGAGCTTGAGTTTCAAGACATGGAAAATGGAAACACTGTAAAGTTTGAACATCTAGTTCACAAACTCCATCCTGATGAAGACAGAGCTATGTTAGAAGGCTCCTGAACAAGTAAGCAGACTTTGGTTTGTAACCGTTTTGTCCGGGAAAAGGAAATGAAAAATACTCCTGCAGTTAACACTAATTATATCAATGTTAAAAAGGAACAGCATAAATACAAAAATATCCTGACTTAGTGGTTCTCAGATCGTCCAGCATGAACCACTCCGGAAGCACAAAAAAAAAAAAAGGTTTACACCTGCTCCACAGTTTGAGAATCGCTGCCCCGACTTCGGGTATCTTCCTGGTTGCTGGTTCTAGCAAACAAATTGTCTCACACAAACACAGATGTGTTGTTTACCCTCAGTTTTCTAATGGATTAAAGATATGAGCTTCAACATGAAGATGTGGGAGCTTCAAGACCCTGGTAGGCAGATTTTGTTACATTTGGGCAAAAATGTTTCTCCTCTCTTACTGGCTGTAACTAAGCTTGCGCGCACACACAGACACAGTTGTGTCACATATTGTCTGTGATTACATCAGTTTTCAATTTTTTGCACGATATTAAAATGTTGTATTGTGATATCAATGACATAGATGCCATGTATTTATGCACACAACAACAACAAAAGCCCAGGCATGTCTGACACTGAGAGCCGCGTGTCAGCTTCTGATGATTTCGTATCTAAAAACAGAGCTACTTCAACAACCTTCAACAAAAGCACAATATTTTGCAAAATATGCAAGAAAACTGTTCCTGCTAAAGGTGGGAACAAACTTGTTTCACCACTTTTGAGCAAACACAAACACAAACACACACACACACACTATTGAGTGCAAATGGGATAAGAAAGCACATGAGGAGGATACCGCTGATACGCGACCCAAATGTAAACAAATCACTCAATCGTGCATTGCCGGAGCACTCGCTAGTTGCATTCCATGTAACAGGAAGAGCAAACAGTGGATAGATGTTTACTGATGCAGTCACATGGTGGAAAAGCAGCTGGTTAAAAATAAAATATCCCAGGTAGAAAATATGTTTCACTTTGAACTCATTTATCAATGTGCTCCAGGTGCAGCAGAAGAAAAATTCCCACACAGCTAATATATTTATTAAATTAAAAATCGGGTACCTGATGAAGGTCAGCAGGACTGAATCCAGTTTAATAAATGCATCAGCAGTGAGCGAGACATTGTGTGGGAGTTACATTTACAAGTTACAAGCTTATGTTTTTGTTAATTGTTATGTAGTTATACTTGAACTTAAAATTTCTAAGAAAACACTACTTATTCTGTGATACCTTCTTTTAATAGATTTGAGGTAGTTTGTAATCAATGACAGTAGCTCACTGGAAAAGGATGGAAAATTCCTTGCTGCTGCCTGCAATTAATGCAAAAAATGGTCAATATTTTCTATCTCACATATATAAAAAGACTGTCAAGAAGCTTTTCTCTTAACCTAGGCAGAATTAAGCAAGGGTGACAAGTGATGTACTCAAATACACTTTGATCGTGTAAGCAGCTTCTGATAGGCACAGAGCACTTGCCTTTTACTTGATCCTGCCACTCTGAACTTGTTTTCATGTCATTCTGCCAGTTTGTTCTTTCACATCTTCACTCCACAGGAAGGAGACAACCCTGCAGCCCTGCACTCAGCCATGTCAGGTTAGACTGGTGAAAGCAGCAGTATAACACGGGTTTTGCTGAATCATCTGACATTCTCACGACTCATTACAATTCAGCACTGGCCTAAACAGAATGTGTAATTCTGCTGTGTATAACAAAATAAGTTTGTGTGACTAATAAATTATAATTAAAACATGTGACTTAAAATCTGAGACAGTCTTTACAGTGCAGAAGAAATCATAAACCCAAGTGACCAGAGACCATGTTTGTCTGTGTTTGTGTGCATTGTGTTGGGGTGCGTGTTTGTGTGTGTGCAGGAAGTTCAGATAGTTAGCCAGCCCATAACCAAAGAAAACCAAAAACAGCTGTCTCCTGCTCATCCCTCGCACCCATCCGCTCCCCTTTATATACACACACAAACAGACACACACAGGTTGTGGGGAATTCATCATTTTACTCAGCAGAATTGAGTGAAACTGTGAGCTGGCTCTTCCTTCAGAATCAATCTCAGTGACTTACCTATCAGTCACCTGAGAACTGTACTACAAGGCAGATTTAGGGGCTTAGCAAAGTAGCGTCAGGGGTTTCAGCATTACAAATGTAGACGGGTACAAAATCGCTGCCTACTGACCTGTCAGTTCACTGGAAAATAGTGTGTCTATTTTAATGTGCATGTAGTAGGAAGGTTAAGTTTTTTTTTTGTCTCTCTCTGATGAGCATCAATCAGTGAACACATTTTTTAAGAGCATCTTTATTCCTTGACTTTTTTCTGTTTGCTACAAGCAATCTTAAAACACATGCTTATATTTTTCTATCAGCTGTAATATAATGTTATGATCCCGAAACAGTGGAATTGCTAATGTTATGGGAAGTAAAGCCAGATAAGATAAGATATCTTTGGTATACTGAACTTGCTTTCTTTACAGACCCAAGTTCAGTTTTTTGCCCCCTCTCTCTCACATCAAGTGCCATTTGCACAAATTTAAATATATTTTTTTATTTTATCTATCAGGAAAATAGTTTATACATGTCTATCTTGTATTATAAAGGTACACCCAACTCAACTGCAATGCAGTAAATGCAGTCTAATGCAAAAAAACCCTGCAATAAATTCTACTCTCATGTGGCTACTGAACTTTATGGCATTATGGCAGCTTGATTTTATGGGATAGACAAAATATTAGAAACACTTCTTAGTTGAACACAACACAATTCAGCAGCATGAAAAGCATAAGGTTCCAAAATTACTAACACCTCTGAATGACAATGAATGCCTCTAAAGACTAAAGTGGAAAGTGAGCATGAATTTATATGTAATTAATTTTAAATGCTGCCCTATCTACAGTGGGAATACACTGATTGTTTGGTAGTATGTTGTGTTTTTATGCTGAATATGAAGATTTGTATAAACGTGTTCTCTGTAATAGAAACAATCACTTTTTGAAGGCAAATCTGAAGCAAAATGTTAAAGTTTTATACAGAATGAAAACAATAAAAGGTTTGTTCCTTCTGGGCTAAATTCAATTATTATTTTTTCCACACAATAATAACGGTGTGTTTAGCTTTTCATTACATGCACAGTGCGTTAATAATGCAAAAACATTAACTGTGTCAAACAGTTAATTGCATTCTTACCCATAATGATTATCTGTGATATGCCTTCGAGCACTTAGACTTTCCCTTACACATACAGGACGCCAAGGTTCAGGCTGTGAGTTTATTTTTTTAACTGCTGAATTGACAATATGTTGTTTGACTCAAATGTAAACGCTCCGGAAGATATGACCAACACACCAACAAAATGGCTGCAGTGTCCAAGAGAACACGCAGATAAACCACGCTGAATAAAAGAAAAGAAACAAGGGAGAACCAAAGCAGGGGAAAGAGAGAACTCATGTTCAGTTTCCTCCAGAAGAGAACATTTCAGATCCTGAAACTCCATCCTGGGTTCTAGTGGCCAGGCGGGCCTCGTTTGCACGGGAGCCCATTTCCTGTGTGTGATCAGCAAAAGGGTGGGTGGGTGTGTGTGTGTGCGTGCGCGCACACACTGGGGCTTGCAGTTCAGTTAGGGCTGAGGTTGTTTTGTCTGCTAGGGGGAAAGGAATGCCCAAATCAAACATGGTGAATAGGATGCCTAGAAAGACAGAAAGAGACAAACGGAAAAGGAGCAGGAGTGAGGAGAAAGATTGGGAGAGACGGGAAACAGAAAAGTAGCAGACAGAAGGAATGAGCAAGAGAAAGGAGCAGGGAACATCAGCGAAGAACAGAAAAGGAGGCTGATATTTCATTTGCTGCCAGCAGCATTCATGCTGCTATTTGCATTCCGGCAGAGCAGCAAGGTGGAGTAAGAATTTTGTTAACAGGCTGATGAGCTGTCATATGGAATACCCTTCCACCTCTTAAACTTTGCAGTGAACCTGCAGAACCTGCCCTAATATCTAATGACTTACAGCCTTCCTGCTCCACAAATAACAGCTGAGGCATTCACAGCTACTTCTCACTAGAAGGCCAGATTATTTCACACCATTATTCATTATCCAACAACAGTAATAATGACAGCTAGCGATGTCACAGAGCTACTTTACTGGCAACACGCCACAGCTCAAGAGGACAGGAATTTCCTGACATGATAACTTGGCAAAATATGAGGCGTCATTAAAGGTCAAATGGACTGTTTAAAATAATCACTTGACACAGAAATGAAATTATACTGCAGGGAATTTACTTTATGAACTGAGAATGGGCCTTCCTTTTAAAGAAGGAACCCTCAAAGTTTTAACCACAAGCTGTTTTCACTATCAATTAATCAAGTCTTTTTTGTGTCTGTCTTACATACACCTCAAAATTCAGTAGTCAGGACTCTTTGAGACTTTAGAATTTAAATAACCATTAAAAACACAGTTCATATGTGACAAATTATTGCTGATATATTTTCTGTCAACTAATTACATCCATCTATCCATCCATTAATTCTCTTCCGCTTATCTGGGGCGGAAGAGAATGGACGCTAATTACATCAAATCAATAAGATGCACCAACTGCAATTTTCTTGGCCGATTCCGACCTTTTTCTAAGTGTGACCTGAAAGCTGCTAGCTTGTGTCTGGCTCTGTATACATGTTCAGCTGGGTGAAGGTGATTTAAGTGCCTGTTTAGTTCTGATGTTGTGAATGTCTTCATCTGAACCTCTGTTCTGACACATAGGCTTTGTCACTTTTTATTTAAAATCCAAATTTCTCTTTGAATTCTTTCATTTCTGACCCACTGCATGGCTCTTTGCCCTTTCCGCCCTTTGTAGTCTGGGTAATACTGACCAGTCATTGAGCAGGTTTTGGTTGCATGCAGGTAAACAGTCTGTGTGAAGAATAAAAGAGAAATGCACTGGTTCTATCATGTCATAATTTAGCATTTCATTATGATTTGATTTTAAATTTTATCTGCATTCATAGTCGGGGTTTAAACAATGACCTATGCAAAGAACAGGAAACCTTCACCAAGATATCTGCTGGAAGCCCTGAAACACTGGCTGCTGCCCTGAGAGGTTACAACACAACGAGACAAAAAAAAAAAAAAAAAATCAGTGATGTGATGTAAGCATGTTGGATTCAACATCATAGGCTGTGAACAAAGGTAAGCCTGCTACAGTAACATTACTAGTTACATGGGTGGAGTTAATGGTTAACACATTCTGTATTATTCTGAATGTATTCAAACTTTATATAACAAAAGAACACACTGAAAACACTAAACAAGGAAGAAGAATACACCAACTTTGTAAATTAAAAAGAAAAAAAAAGCTTTGCTGGGTGCATTGTGACTCTCCTACTTCCCAGTTCCAAAGTTCAGTTTCTGAACACTTCCTTGTGTTGTGCGCACGAGCTGGACCCTGCCTATGTACGACTGAGCTGCTGCTTGACTGGCAGAGCAGAATTGATAGGCTGCTATTGTTTCCTTTTAAGGTCAATTGTGTCTCAAATACTTGGCATGTCTGGGAGTACAGATGCAGCTGGCTGGCAGGAGAGATAAAACACTAATTTTACGACATTCTTCTGCGCAGTCCACACCTAAGGAGAAATAGGGAGGCAGAGGCAGAGACAGAGATGGAATGAGAGAAAGTATTTAAGACAAGTATGGATATGAAAGATCTGAAGTGGTTTGGAAAGAGAGAAGGAAAAAAAAAGAGCATGGCTAGAGGCTGAAAAAGAGGTGAAGACTGCAGGTTTTTCCAAGTGGGTGGGCAAGAGTCACTCTCTGACAGGGGCATCAAGCTTTACTGTGCCCTTGTTTGACTGGGCAGTCAAAACACGTCACCACAGAGGGTAAACACACATATACATACATGCCTACCCACACAGAGAGCTAAACATCTCACAGGGTGACTGACCAAGCAGCATTTCATGGCCTCAAGTTTGAAAGTTTGATTCCTTATCTGAGGAAGACAGACTTTCAGTATAGGATAGTCAGAGAGAGAGAAAAAAAAAAAAGCACAAGCAAAAAGCTTAAAATTCAGTGTTTAAATGTTCTATTCCAGAGGGCTGGAGACTGGGGGGTGGAGGGTGAGAGGGGGGGGGGGGGGGGGGGGGGGGGGCAGCCAGACCGGCTTAGTATTGCAAATAAACCCAGACGCTGAGAGAAAGCAAGGCAGCGGGCTGAAGGTTGGATCATAAAATATGCCTGGTATTCCACAATGTTCCACAGTGCACAAATGATCCACTCAGGGACTCAGGAATGATATTATGGGATTCCTGTGTGGCTTCAGTGTCTGAATGTGTCCACATGTACACACATGGCGCGCACAAAAACCTCAGCTAAGGGTGAGCCACAAGTTCAAGTCTGCAAGTGTATCATGCAACAATGAGTGAACACCGACCAATAACACAACCAAAATGAAATGAGAACAAACAGGTTACTTGTGTCTTTTGATAGGTACTGATGGTAATCCAAATGTTGACTTACTTGGCTATGAAATGAAGCACAGTCATGAGAGGCAGATGAAGGGACCACCGGAGCTGATGACTTGGGCATGGCCTGAGTGCCTGTGAGTGTCTACTTTAGTAAAGCAGATGGATGAGTATGTGTGTAATGACCGTATTATCTGAAATATGTTTAACAGCTCAGAAATGTCCCACTGAATTAGACTAAACACAGCCATAGTCCTGAAGTGATTAGTATACTAAGGCCTCAGCCACAAAGGCCTAGAGTCCCATCAGCAATCCCCTGGAAACCTCCATTTGCTAGGGAAAATGCATATTCCCTGACTGGTTGGCAAGTGGTTGCTGGTTATCGCTACATGAAAACAGTCACTGAATGCTTGGATTACTAGCAGATTGCCACAGTCACCCATAGTTTGCATGGAAGACACTAATTTGTAACTTAAGATGTGACGCAACCTGGAAATGGACAACGTTCGCCTTCAACAAAAAATTTGCACCTTTTGTTATAGTGGAAAGGCACATTTTTACACACTTTTACTCTTAAGGCAAATGGTCTCCATTTGTGACCTGATCTGGTAAAAGGAGTCACAAGTCGCAGGGGCTGCTTCTCATACGAATCAGCACGCTGACTGAAAAAAAAATTACATTACATATTTCATATGCAATGTAATTTTAATGATGACATCACCGGTAGCACGTGCGAGTGCTTGAAACATGTAAGTGGTCTCTCCATTGCTGCTAAGAACATCCCGTGAACCCGGAAATGCCCCGCAATACAGTGCGCCAGATCAAGTCACATTTGGTTACTACCACTTGGCGAGTAGTTCGTGAGTGTTTGCAGACAAGTTAGAGTCTTCCATGCAAACTACTGGCAACTGTGGCAAACTGCTAGCAACCAAAGCAATCATAAGAGGCTTTTGGTGCAGCACCGTATACCACTTTACAACTGTGATTACGAGAGGTTGCAAGCAATCAACAAGTTGGGGAACACACACTTTTCCCTGGCAAGTGGTGGTTACCAGGGAGTGACTGACCGATCCTCTAGGCTTGTGTGACTGGGAGTTTAGCAATCAGAGCTTAAGAGTAGATCACTTATTATTCTGATTGAGTACAATTACTCAGACATGAAGGGCAATGGAGACAGCCTTCAAAACTGGTGTAATTCCAGAGAACAAGCTGATGTTTAAGCGACAGCAGTGTTGGAAACGTTCACATCGTTGAAAACTAAAGCCTAAATTACTTCCAATATAACCTCCCAGCCCTCCTTGGTTGCATGTCATGCACCCCTCTTGTTTCCTATCTAGATCAACTGTTCTAAAGGGGAATAAACACCCTAAAATATGTTTTAGTTGCAGCTGTACTGGGCCAAAATTCTTCTTTTTCTACTCCCACTTACTACATAAAACTGTGACATAAAAGGCTTTGATGGCTCTTGAAGTAAAAGCTGCACTTTAGCAAGTCTATTTTTATGGCCTCACCATAGCAGCATTGTGCTGCTTCACTTCCCCTGGTCAGGGCAGCTAGCATGAGAAGGAGCTCCAAAAGCAACGTTGGCATGGAGGAAAAAAAACAGCAAACCCGGTCCTCAGCAGCCCTTAACAAAAGGCAGCAGTGCAGAGATCGCCTCCAAAATAAAACCAACCAGAAAAGAAGGGGGGAAAGGGCAGAAAGGAGGGGGGGGGGGGTAGCTGAAAATAGCCAAGCAGTCAGGGTCTACATGCATCAGCGCCATAATGATGAAAGCTCCAAAAGAAAAGCAGACTTGTTAATAAATGGATGGCTGGAAGAATATGGGGGGGGGGGGGGGGGTGCCTTCAGGAGAAGAAAGATATGTTAGTTCAGTTTTAAAATATTGTGGATGAAAAAAAGGACGTGAGAGTCACTTGATAACAGGCAAGGCAAGAAATGGTCATACAAATCAAACTGACATGATTTCCTTTTCCATTCAGCAACATACTGCAAAACTCTCTAAAGGCGCAAAAAAAGTAAACATCTAAAAAAAAAAAAAAAAAAGAGCTCAGCAGACAAAATAGCAGAGAATGGGAGGAACAGAAGATGGGTTAAGTGTGGAACAACCCGCCTGTGCGTCTCTCTGAGAACATGTATATTTTCTGATCACAAGAAAAATAATCCGCAAGAGGAATTTTATTTTGAGAGCCGCCCTGTAGAGCCAAGGCTCACAGCAGGTCAGAGAGTAGTGTGTGAAAGCGAGTGTGATGACGAGACTGTGCATATTCCTTCACACAGACATTCTCCATTAAAGTGTTAAATAGTGAAAACACCCCATGGATCACCAGGCAGATTGCTTGCAGAGGAAGAGCATTTGTGGACCCACACTGCTAAAGTCACACATGAGCAGATGAACAAACTTCCACAATCACACACACGAAAGATATATGCAGTTACACTTTAGCAAAAATTGATTTTTGAGTCCTTCTTTTGAAGACGTTGTTACTGGTATCAGTCATCCAGAGTCCATTTGTCTTTACCTCTTCATCTCATGTGAGACTGCGTACAGAAAAATATATAGCTGGCAATTAAAAATGGACGGCTTTATCCAGTCATTGTTCCTACACACTGTAAACTGGACTGTGGAGCATTTTAATAAATAAGCAATTTTGTTCTTTGACTAAAATGAGAAGATCAATATCACTCTGACCTCTCTCAGTTAATTACAAGACCACAGCTGGCAGCCAATCAAGTTAGGGTAGCACAAAGGCTGGAAACAGGAGGAAACAGCTAACCTGGCTCTGCCCAAATGTGACAAAATTACTAATTAACAAGGGATATCTTGTTTGTTCAATCTGAACTGAAACAAAAAGGTAGCGAGTGAGACAGAGGGAGTGGTTCCATTTGAAACTGTTAAATCCAACTTAGAGAAAAAAAATACACTGTAACCAGCAAAGTGCCGTATTACAGGCAACTACTTGTGAATATCCAAAAGTAAAGTCTGATTATGATGCAGAGCAACCAACAGCATGCAGTGCAGCTTCAATGAACCTTGATACAGATTCTTCAGCTTTGTGGCACTCTGAAGCTGGAAGAATGTTAACACCTTTTCTCTGAAGGATATTTTCCACACATTTAACTGGGTGCACATCGAACAGTGAAACCACAAAATTCTCACCACTCTCATATTTAAACCATTCTCTCTGTGAGCACCTGCCTTCATTCTGAACATTTATTTGGGTTTTTCCCTTGTGGCATTTCTGCTGGTTTTCCATTTAGTAGAGGTTCCCTGTTCCACATTTCACAACTAAGATCAAAACACAAAAGACACCTGACACATCAAAGAAAAAGACAAGACAGCACACGCATTCGGTATCGTCTCTCAAACCTCGCCCAAATGCACTGGCACCTGTATGAGGACAAATAATTCCTGGATCTTAAAGTCATTCACTCTCTTGTGAATTTAATCCACAGTTCTTAGCTTGTGTGAAGAGGAGTTATTATGATGTGAGAAAAAGATTTAAATCACCTAAAAGTATTAACAAGTGGACATTTTTGGCAATCGCACATTAAATTCAATAAAAACTGTAGGTTAAGAACACAGCTGTACACTCTTGACTCACGACCTCACTGTGAACTGGACCTCTGCTGAGCACTGGACTGGCATCACCATAGCAAACTCCTGCCAACCACTGTCATGTTAACCAGTGACCATTTGACTGCAAATAACAGACTAAAATATCATAAATTCTAGGGGAGAGACACTGTAACCATATGCCACAGAAAAGAGGTTGAAAGAAACATATTACAGCTCTAAACACTTATTAAATTGTAGTGATGGTACCCAAGACATACAAACCATGCTGCTGGGTGAAGGACTTTGGTTCAACATTTAGCCTTTTATGGATATTATTGAGGTTATGGTGATGTTGGGAAGTTAGACATCTGTGTCAGTATGTAGGTGGCATGAGGTGGTATTTTTCCTATCTTGTTACCACCTGTACTGGTGGCTTTTTAAGCTTCACCTCCATCAAAACGGAGGCAGATCTACCAGACATGACAGGCTAAAAAAAAAAAAAAAAAAAAAAAAAAAAAAAAAAAAAAAAAAAAAAAAAACGGAGGCAGTCTGCACCATCTTTCACTAGAAGCATCACAAGACTGAAACTGATAGAGCGTGATGTTCACCTTTCTTCCCCTCACGAGTGGATCACTGTCTGGCTAGACCACTAGGAAGAAGAACATGTCTTGAACCAGACTGCAACAGCTCCTGAAATATGCCAAATATGCCCATGACCCCCCCCCCCCCTTTCCTGAGGACGTAAGCCTGTTTCCTAGTCCACCCTCCTTCCCTTCTCAGCCCCCCAACCCACAGCATTCCTGCGTTTTACAGAGCTCCGAACGCACACATTCTTATAATCACAGATGACCCACTCACATAAAAAAAATGTTAAGGACATTAATAACACAAGTTTCCACCCATCTGACCCAGACATGCCTTTTAAGGGTAAGCGGTTCAGATTTCTCTTTTCATTAACTTCCAAAAATACTCCCGGACCAGGCATGGCAGGGGGGGGGGCAGGAAAAAAATAAGTAAGGAGGGGGTCCTCTCCCCTCTTCAGGAAAAGGAGAAGGAGAGAGCAAGTGAGACAAGATAACAATCGGAAGGAAAGTCAAAATATTGGCCAGTTAATGAGGAGAACAACTGAAAAAATAAAAAGTGTGTCTGAGGAATTTACAAGTTATGTCTTAACTTTAGCTCTCCCCTGTTAAAACGCCTCAGTCCCTTCCTCTAACTCCCTCCCTCCCTCTGCCTTGCTGTGCTTCCTACACGCTTTTGAAGTCAGTTTCCTTTGCACTTCTTTCCTCTTTTCTTCCAGCATCGACGAGGTAGCCATTTTTTGAGGAGCCTGTACAGTGCAGGAACAGAACAGGCACACAGGGGACTTTCTGTAAAACAGCTTGTTGAAGGCTGAAACTGGAACTTAATCCCACGCAGGAACCAGTTGGAAAAAGTAAAAAAATCCCCAAAACAAGAGACAAAACTCTTCCTTGTCAGGTCAACCTGAATGCATGTAAAAGCCAAACAGCAGCAGCAGCAGCAGCAGAAGCAGCACAGTGACCCACATTATCAGTCAATGTGGTCCAAACTCCAGCCGTGTGGGGCAGCTGGCCGATTAAACATTATCAAAGGCAGATATCAGGATATGTGAAACACATTGTTGGCCGGTTTTGAAAAACAAACTTGAATGACACAAAGAAGGAACTGCAACTCGACTTCATGACCTAAAATGCCATCATCTATCCATCAGTTAAACCACCTCTGACCTGTCGAGGACTGCAGGGGCTGGAGTCTACTCCTCACACACAAATAGACCCAAATACACTCACACACTTATAACCGTTAACCTAAAGATGTACAGTACCAGACAAAAGTCTGAACACACTCACCCATTCATATTAATTGGTGAGCACATCCAAACTTTTGATTGGTACTGTGCGGCTTCGGATGTGGGAGTAAGCCGGAGAAAGCAAAGTCAAAACATGCTGACTCCACAGCTGGAGCAGAATCTTCTTGCTGTGAGGCAACAGTGCTAACCAATACATCCAAACAAAAAAAAAAAAAAGGAAGAAAAATTTACCATTACGACACAGGTTATCTTCAGTGTTTTATACCTGTGATAAGCAGCAATGAGATTTTACTCACTGGGAATGAAGTTATTGTTTGCAAAAGCAAGACAAAGAGACAGATAAGAGACTTCAAAAGCTGGCTTGCATGAGAAACCGGCTATGTTAAGTCTGAAGACTAAACGAACCACAGATTACAGGACAACTACGGCCCTTGGAACAAAGACCGAACTGTTAAAAATTTGTGAATCATCATGACGTTAACCACAAATAAATTAGGTTCTACTTGGCATTTAAGGACTGGATGTTACCTACATTTTCTCATTTGGTGGACGGTTGAGAATCTTAAATGAAGACCAGATGAGGAGCTGTGTTTCCCCCTCTTTGGTTGCATGAGAAGGACATTCACATGGTCAACATCAGGGCAGCCGCTGATGTTGGGGATGGGTGTGAATGAATAAAGATATCCAAAATATGGCACTGAGAGATATTTTAAAAGTCTGGAACATGAAATCATCATAACCTATGGATAATTCCTAAGAAAAAGTCATTGAGGATGACTCATCTATTAGGAAGCGGCTCTTCTCTGTGCAAACAGCAGTTTTATGATGGACTTGTTACTGAGATTATACTAATCAAACTCCCACCTTTTTGGTTGGTTAATATCTCAGTTAGCATAGCATTTTTTCCTATGGTAACTCTAGAAACTAGGACAAAAAGGAGCTGCAAGCATTATAGTGCAGCTCCCCAAAGAGTGGAAAACAAGGAAATAGAAACGTGGTCTGCAAACTTCGCTGCGCCTTCAGTTTTAGTAAATGCTTGAAAAACAAAACTTGCAGCACTCACTGCTGCACACATTTCACCTGGTTTTGCATTACACCTGCTTAATCTGGAAAATCATCTCACCTTTATTAACAACCTCCTGCTGTTAAATGTTTCATAACTGCCCAGAAATGCAATAAAATCTTTTGCAGGTCACTAAATACCTGTGTGGGTTAAATGGGTGGCAGAGCTAGACGATCTTTACTGCTATGGATGGGAATTCAATAGCAGTTCCAAATTTTCCAGCTCTATGGCTCTATGCTAACTCTATGGCTCTAAGCTTATCAATTCTATCTATAAATGCTTGCATGCTTCTTTGACAGTTGCATAACCATCGAGGTTTTGCACACCTGATCCACATTCAAGCCTTTTTTTTTTTTACACTGTTTACACACTGAATACCTATATAATGTAAATCATGATAAAATACATAATGCACTGACAAAAAAACAAAACAAAAAAAACGTCTTTAATGAAACTGGTATGTGGTTATTACTCCTTTCTTCTCTCTCTCTCTTTCTGCCTTTCCTCCCTGCCAGCTCTCTTTATCAGTGGTGGTGGGCCAGTAACAGGGCAGGGCTCTGTGATTCCAGCTGTTCATGGGCTCATTTTATGTGAGTCTGTGCAGGTATTTCTGCGTTTTAAGGCACTTTTTCCTTAGTGTTGTCATCAGATGCTGGCGTCTGAGAATGTCACTCAGCGAGCAGTAGTCAGAAGTACATTTTAGCTCCAAGTGTTCACACGACTTGCTAATAACTCATATGCTGACATACTAATACATGCTCTCACTCTGTAAGAATGTCAAGACAAGAATGGATCCTGTTGATACCCCCTTCTAGTGTGTGTAAGTGTAAACGAATCTCCATTGTTAGTCTTTCAAAGTGTGCCAGAGAGCCTCACAACTCCTCTGGAGGGCTTTTTATCACGAGGTGGAACGGCCACTTATGGGGGTTTAAATACTGCACTTATCTCATTTGTTTGCAGCTGCAGGTGTACGTGACTGTAGGGCATCTGCAGCAAAATTTCACGATAACACACGATTTAAAAGTTAATATCGTCATTGTTTTCTTAATGACAAATTACCAAAAGCAGTGTAAGGATAAGGCCACACAACATTAAAATATTTCAGTCAAATTAGGGTTGCAACTAATGTGTCTAATGATTTGTCTATCCTCTACAATATATAGGAGAGTAAAAAAAAAAAAAGTTCAAGTTCAAGATGATGCTTGAAGTGTATAAAGTCTTTAGGGAAAACAAATATATACAATTTACAATGACATAAAAATAAAATAAATGAAATGAAAAGAGAATATTTGGCAGATCAAATCATTTGGCACACAAACAAACATCTGACATGCTCCTACATCTGGGACTGAAGCACATTTTTATTTTGTAATTAATTAATAATTTAATACTGAATACTTTCAGTTAATTAAATCTTAGTGTGCGGACTTTGTTTCACCAAGTGTACCCTCTGAAAGTTATGATCATAAAGGGGTAAAGAAAAGAAGCAGGTTTCCATAAAAAGAAAGACTGGAAGCAGGAGATGTTTTAGCATTTATGCTTAAAAAAAAAAAAAAAAAAGACACAATTTATCAACTGTCAAATTAGTCACATGCTGTTTTTCTGTCAGTTGACTAATCCTTCCAGCTCTTTCTACTTCCGACACACACACACGCAAAACACGCACACCATGTGCAGTATGTACAGGCAAAGACGCACCGGCGTCATCGTGGCATTAAGCCACCTTCCTACAAGTCTGCTAATACACCGACAGCAGCAGCAGCAGCTGGCCTGCACATTATCAGCAGCAGCCCTTGTCCCGGATATCGAGTCATTTATTGCGTTATCACAAAACAGACACATTCATAAAATGTTATGCACTCACAGGATGAGTGTGGGCTTCAGTAGAAGTTGCTGAGAGATCATGATTCATCTCTGCTATTTCAAGTAGTTTGTAACATCACTTTGCATCCTCCACTGCTCTATTCCTGGGTGAGAGGGTTACTGAGGGTAAAAGAGAAAGTCTACCTCTAAGAATAACCAACACCATCCGGTCCCAATTCTATCTGAGCTATCTATTACAGCACATTAGGATGTATAGGCTGCTCGTGTGGGTGCTGGCTTTCCCCATTTATACCTTCGAGGACTTTCAGAAATGCACTCCTTTCCGTTAACCTGATTGCATCAGCTTCATGGGACTTTTCAAAACTTCAGACTGCAATCTTACCAGGTTGGACTAAAGCAGCTACACGTGTCTGACCTGTGAATATTTCCAAGTGTTCTGTGGCTCTCTCTGTGTCTGAATGAAGTCGTAAGGACCACTGACATTAAAAGTGATGTAGCTGAAAGCTGCAGTGCCGTGACTCCAGTTGTTAAACCAAGTGTGCTTCAGCCACGCTGGACTCAATTAATGTAGTGGTATAATCTGCTATAATGCTAATTCTGAGACACAGATGGGTGTGAGTCTGGGTGATGAGAGAGAAAGACTTTACTGTTTATACCACAGAGCGAGCATTAAATCACACCTAATGCTGGTCACATATAGCAGAGCCTACTATAATATGTGGATTAGTGGATAGAAATGGATGATTATGTAGGTGTTCGAGCAATTTCTTATATGTATAATGGTGAACGGCAACAGGAGACTTAGCTGTTTTACGATATATTTATTTATATGGAATTGCACTGCTTAGGCCCAGCACGGGGGTCAACTTCAGTCAGGTAGACCAACAGGCTTGTACATTGTTGGGAACCCTGCTATGTGATAGTAAAGTGTATGTGTGTGTGTGTGTATCTGAGTTTAGCTAAATATCATAAAAAACATGCCATCTTAATACATCAACTATTTTTTTAACATTTTAAAAAATCTGGAAAATATGGACTGACAGGTATAGTAGTTTTTTCCCCATTAATCTAAGCAATGACAATATAAGTTCTTATTTCCTTGCACTTGCAATGCATGACGTCAATGCCCATTTTGTGTAATTCCACACTGATGTGTGACTGCACTACACTCACAGAAGAGAGCATGCATAAACCCTGACGTGTGGAGTGGCAGTATTATTACCATCGACCGGCTTGGGTTTGACATTCCCAGTGGTTTGATTCTCCCAGGCAGAAAACCTCAATATTTTAATTTAATCCCCAGGGCATTTATTTAGCCACTCCGTAATCCACAGGTCCAGTGCTTAGTCTGATAATTACCCTTATTGGACACCCATAATGATTAGTTTTTGGTTTCACCCAAAGCAGTGCAGGCAGTTTCATAGGGCGGTCGCAGCACTCTGCGGAGTGGAAAACCAATCATGCGTGCTATAGCTCAGGTCATAAAAGAGGAGAAAGAGGTATGATTATTACTGCGCATGGCAGGCGACAACTCCTGGACAAAACGTGCTGCAAACTCTTTGTGTAACTTTCACTTCTTGGCATTCAATATCTAGAAAGATTGCGGAACAGGTGCTAGTGGTGCTGGCACTCCTGCTGTGTCAACAGCACTATCACTGTGCTGAGCAATGATGTTCTGGAGATAAGGTCAAAGAGGGCATCTGCTGGGAAATATTCCCCCCGAGAGCCAGCTGAACCAAACCAAACTTGAAGCACATTTTCCCAGCAATGGAAGTGCCGTAGATCACCCATTAATCAGGGGAACTTTAGACATCTTACTCTTCACTTTGCTGCTACCCTCATTTGATTTTCCCTTTAAATTTCCCCCAACATTTCCAAACTGACAGCATAAACTGCCAACATTCCCTCCACATGCGGTTTAATAATCCCACCCAGAAATACCAAAATAACCCCTTTTTGCACATCTACCACTGTGACAAGCTTCCATGCAAGTGCCTGTCCAAGCTGGTAGCTCAGCTGGTATGTTCTACAGCTGGCTGGGAGGACGAGCCTTACTGGAAAGTCATCAGGGATTTTTTTTTGTCTCCATGTCTGAAACAGGTCAAGGCAGATCCCCCTCCATCTCCTTCCCTCCCCTTGCTGCTCTTTATGAGCCCCACCTGGCAGGTTAGTATTCTACTGCCAGCACCTTTTCTGCTGTTTACACATGCACACACATTTATCTGTTAGTGTTCTGGTGAATGAATGCAGGGCAAATACTGTTCAGACTGCACCAACACCGCCTTATTTTCACACGTGTAGCCCGATACTCAAACAGAATGAGGATGTATCGTCATGCTAGCACTTTCTTAACAAATAATCCAAGTAGGGCCAGGTCTTGCAGTTGTTTCAGTTATAGCTTCATGCTGCAATTTCAGTTGTATTAGTTGCTGCAAATGCCTGATTTTGTATTTGTATTCCAATCCAAAAAAAGCCCCAGACTATTGAATAAAGATTATCAGTCTAGTTGATTAATATTGGCCAGTTTTGGGTTAAAAGTTCAAAGATAGTGTAACAGACAAAAATTGGTATTCGCTGTTGCACAAATTTTTTTAAAGACTGGCCCAGGATTTCTGGTGAATCTCGAATTACTTTGTACATTCCTAATTTCAAGTGATATTTTTAAAATATAAATTATAGGGCTTTTTTTCTTTTTTTATGCTAAATTGCATTACATTAAGATTGCCCACCATTTAAAGATTGACCAGTACAAGCAGCTGCCAAATGGCTCAATTAACTTATCAAGAAAGTAAAATGCTCTAACAAGGGAGTTCAACTTTCCTGTAAAATAAGCTTATTCAGTAGGTGGTCTGCATGCACCACTGACTGGTCTATATGTGGATAATAGCCCAACAATGGCTTTGAGCCCAGTTTGTGCAGCCCTCAACTGAGCATAGGCAAAATATGTCTATATGTCTGATATCATAATTTGTTCAATATAAAAAAACTTCAGATATGTAATTAGAAGAGCCCTGACTCCATTGTATACTCACAGCACTGCGTGCAGTAGGTGCTCACAGCTGAGAGGACTGTCATGCAAAGTTAAGACGCGTCATCAGGTATGCTGCAAACTAGTTTGTGAAATACACTGCTTCAAACATAAACAATCCCCGCATAGGCTACTGTTTATATCAGAGCTATTCCGTCCTGTGTGGCTTCTACACTCTGTAAAGTCTTAGTACGCTCACTTTTGTTGCGGGTACTTAATGTCAGCAGAAGAAACTGAAACACTTTGACTTCATTAAACCTAAAAATCCCTGACGTCTTTAAAAAAAAAAAAAAAGAAAAAGAAAGAAAAAGAGAGAGGGGGAAAACCAACAAAGGCATGAGGGGCCTACAAGATGAAAGAGCTCAGAGAAAGACAATGTCCTTGCTATACAGCGGCCAAAAACCGTACACTACATAAATGTCAAGAACACGTCCAAGCAGCCTACACACTTCTACTCCATGTTCTTCCAGCCTGAGCAGCCAGCCTGAAAGGGTTGACGTTACCATGCGCGTAAACACCAGTAAAAATGTATCAAGTACAGCACCAAATAGATGCAACCTCATAGAAAACGCCAAGTGTTACCAAAAATAAGACAAACGGCGTCTGTACCGCTACATTTTTAACAACCTGAGGTTTCCCTGCAGAGCTGGATGCTTCAATTTGGCTTAAGAACGACGAGGAGGAGGTGGAGGGTTGAAAAACTTGCCGCAGTTCAGACTTGTGTAGTCCGGACTCCCCGAGTAAGACTCAAGAAGCCGCTGTCTGAATCCCCAAATATACACCCCGTTTCTTCGCCCAACCGCAAACACAAAATAAAGACTCAAATTTACCTTAGCAGCACCACCGCCGGGTCCGAAAAATGCAACGATAAATCCACAACTTCACGCGGGTTGAGCTCATGCGGACGGTAGGGCTCGCTGCAGCTGCCGACACGACCGGGACAAGTTCATCCACATATTCGCAGCCAAGACCAGAGAGTTGGAGGCGATAGGGGGGAAACCGGTTTTTGCTTTCCCCCTTTCCCTCAGTCGCTTTCGCTGGTCCTTTCCTCTCGGATATTCCCCTCCCTGGTCCTTCTGAGATTAAACCATCACATTCCACCGCGTCCTTAACAATGAAAAAAGGTGGGTTTTCCTTTTCTGTTGCCGGAGGACCCACCCCTCGGGATGACTCTGCTCGGCCTGACCGCAAAGAGAACGCCCTTCCCGGCTTCAAGGTCCCGCCTCTCTCTCCCACAGAACCTACGCAAGCCAGGCCGGTGAAGAGGAATGAATCCGAGCTGGATCCTGCGTAGATGCAGGCTCTGACCAAACGCATTGTAAAGAAAAGTTGTCTGTGACCACTGAATGAACTATTGTTTTGTGCATCACAGTCCCATTTGTAATATAAGGAGTGACTGAAAAGTTGGACTTATAAACTCACCATAAACTCATCAGCGCCTGGAGCTTCTTTCAAACAAACAAATCCAGAAGGAAAATTAACAATGATAACAATAATAGTGATAAAAGATTACTATTGCCATAGATCATATGCATATTATTAAGGTCCCAAAATAAAATTACTACCAAAAATAAAAATAAATAAACACTGGGACTATACTATAATTAAAATGTGCAAAGACTACAATTAATGTTATATAACAGTGAATGTCTTCTGTGGAATTGAAGGGAAAAGTTCCTTAAGTTTGGAAAAATGTCAAAAATAAAACTGACAAAATGCTTCCAGTGTGATAAATGTCACTTAATACAGCGGAGGGAAATAATTCTTTGAGCCCCTGCTTAATTTGCAAGTTTGCTAACTTACACAGAAATGAACAGTCTCTAATTTTTATGGTAGTTTCATTTTAATGGAGAGAGAGAAAATATCAGCCAAAAAATCTAGAAAAAACATGACTTAGTAGTTGGTGGAGAAACCCTTGCTGGTAATGGTAACATGTTTTTGTAGTTGGTCGCCAAGGTTACACAGATCTCCTCTTTACAGAAACTTTTGGCTGCCGCTTGAAGCTTCAGCTCCCTCCGCAGATTTTCTGTAGGATTGAGGTCTAGAGACTGGCTGGGCCACTCCATGACCTTAATGTGCTTCTTCTTTGCCACTTCTTTGCTGCCTTGGTGGAATGTTTTGGGTCATTGTCTGGAAAACCCATCCATAACCTATCTTCAGTTTTCTGGCCAAGGGAAAGAGGTTCTCCTGTCCATCGGCTTCTCACTGCGATGAAGTTGTCCTGTATCCTTAGCAGAAAAAATGCCCCAAAGCATAACACTTCCACTTCTGTGCATGACTGTGGGGATGGTGTTCTTTGGGCCATACTCAGCATTTCTCTTCTTCCAAGAGTTGATGCCAAAGAGCTCAATTTTGGTTTCATCTGACCACAGCACTTTCTCCCAAGCCTTCTCTCAATCATTTAGATGTTCACTGGCAAACTTAAGACAGGCCTGTACATGTGCTTTCTTGAGCAGGGGGGGGGGCTTGTGGATTTCAATCCATCATGGTGTATTGTGCTACCAATGGCGTTCTTGGTGACTGTGATCCCAAATGCCTTTCAGATCATTAACAAGCTCCTCCTGTGTAGTTTTGGGCTGATCCACCACCCAAAACTTTTCTCATGATCATCCCCACCCCATGAGGCAAGATCTTGCACGGACCATTGATGGTCAATTTTTTTTTTTTCTTTCTTCCACTTCAGAATACTTGCACCAACAATTGTCACCTTTGGGCCAAGCTTCTTACTGATGCTCTTGTTGCCTTGTGCAGGTCTACATTCTTGTCCCTGATGTCCTTTGACAGCTCTTTGGTCTGGCCCATGGTGGTGGAGAGGTTGGAATGGAAGAAATTCATTCTGTGGACAGATGTGAACAGATGTGCTCTATCTGTGCAGTGTTCTGGCTGGGTTGTAGGAGATCAAATACTTATTTCACTCAATGACAAGCAAATCAATTTATAACTTTTATGTAATGTGTTTTTTTTCTGGAGTTTGTGCTGTCTCCCTCCATTAAAATGAAACCACCACTAAAATCAATCAAAGCTCTGATGCACACAGTCTACATGGTGGAATGATTAGGATGAGTTCACCTCTCTGTTCTCTCTCTTTCAGCTTTCAAAAGGTGGCTTTTCCATACATTAGTGCCACTTGAATGAATACTAAAGCATTATTATTTGTTTTGCTTTCCCCCACGTGTTACTGTTCGCAAATTGTAGTGACTTGCCACAGCCGTCTAGACAAATACGCATAAAGTAGTCCTGGTTTTCCCCAGAAACCCTCCTGAAACAGAGGTGTATTGTTCACTTTGTTACTGCAGTACGGTTACATCAGGGCAGAAAATTCTTCACTGGGTGTTTATTATCTTTCAGTTGCATGACACTGGAAGTCTTCAAGATGATAAAATATGAATAAAATATGATAGGCAGCAAACCAACTAGGTGATGACCTCCTCACGCAAACACACACTCACAATAAAGTGTTTCTTGAGAAGCATTGTTTTTATTTGACACCAAAATAACAAGATAACACTGTTAAAGCAAAATCCACACTTCTTGGTTGGCAATGTTGTTTCCCACTCATTTAATATACCTCTCTCTCAGAAGTCCATCCAGTCATGTAACTTGACATAATGGGCTAAGCGAGGTATAAATAATGTTTTCACTCTCGACTGGTGGGGAAAGATACCAGAAATACCAAAAAATCAAAGAGTAATTAAATCCTTTCTGATGATGCTGAAAGGCAAAGGCATGCCTGAATACCATCCCACAAAAGCCAAGCACAGGTGTACCTGAATATGTATGAGTGCTTAAACATCTGTCTATAAACTTGACATGTTTCTGCACATATACAAATACGTATTTTTCTCCATGTGTGATTAAAACAAGGTTTGGGAGCTATAAGATATGGTTTTATTCCTCTGTTTCCAGATGTAGTGGTCTGCTGTACACATTAAAACAATCCTTGATCTTTAAATAAGCAAAGCACAAAAAAAAAAAAAAATCCATCAGGGTAATAGAAACTGAGATGACATGTAAGTAAATGGAAACTGGTTCGTTTTATAAGCATGAGTATCGGTCATGTTTCATCCATCTTGAGAGGTTTGGCTCATGCACAGACAAGCTTCTGTCATTTTGGAAATTCGCTTTAATACATCAAGTGATATAAATGTAAATGCATTACACAGACTGCAATCTGATGCATAAGGATGGGGTTGCAGGGAACGTAACCTCCTACACTGCATGACTCTAGCATGCAGACACAAGCTGATTCAGGAAGAGCAGGTTTCTAGCCAACATCCTTCCTAAACACAAACACCCTTCAACGGCCACAAATTTGCTTGTTCCAGTAAGAAGTGGTGGATGAACAGCACAATTCACACTCTAATCACATAAAAAAAAGAAATAAATAAAATATATCTTTCAGGAAGATACTTTGCTGTTTGTGATTCCCTGTCATCTATGTTAGGCATTTTATTTTAAATAGAGTGACTTGCAGCGGTTGCAACAACAGATAATCTCTAATAATCCCATGTAGCACACCAAAATTTACAAGCAGCCAATAGCAACGTGTGCGAGGCTTAGGCCAATCGTCCACCCATGATATACCTTTGACTAGAAAACAAACAGAAATAAAATGAGAGCAAAGTGGAAGCTTCAGCATAAGCAAATATGGCTTATGCCAGAGCTTTCCTACTTTATATCCTTTTTATAGTGAGGATAAGGATTAATGTGCTTAATTCACTGTCCTCTCAGAGTGGGTTATGGCCAGTATAAACAGATGTAACCCTGATGGATCAAAATGTGGGGCAGCTCATCGTGTGGGAAAACACTTATCCAATGCCATCAAACAAACGTTGTTTAAAGGGCCCATATTGAAGACAGCCTCCGCTCATAATAATAATAATAATAATAACAATATGTGACTCTTAGTTGCTTTTCCAGTTAAAGCAGTTAAAGCATCTACCAGCTCTTGTTAGGTTCTGATATTTGAAGTCTTAATTTGGAAATACTCAGAATGTCTCATGGGAGAGAAGAGAGAGCAAGAGCTCCTAATCCTTTGATACTTATAAAAAGTCATGTCCTACTGTCAGGTCTTATATCATCTGGAAGTACAGATGCCTCAGCCTGTCTCGTTCACCCTCCCATGGCCCTCTCTTTCTCACTGCAGGGGGACATTCCTCAATCCTCAGCCTCTGGCATGCAGTAAATCTGCCTGAGAGAGAGACCTACTCGCTCAAGCCTGCCAAAAACAATCTGCTAGGAAAGACATGCGGCTATTTATCAAAACCCAACCTCATATTTTCTTTTTGTTCTCCTGATGAGCATACAGAGCCTTGAAGAATAAAATATCTTGTGTAAAACGCAAGTCTTTCATGTCCGCAAGAGGGAAACTACCTCAAGGTCGAGGTGTGGTGAAGGAGCAACTGTGAAAAGGTGTCAGTAGGGCAAGAAGAGCTCCAGACAGGCTATGCCCTCCTTTTTTTCATTCCTGGTTTTAAACGGACTTTTGAGTACATAGCTCTTACAGGTGGAAAGTAGCTGTAGCATTCAGAAGAACTATTAAGCCCGTGGTAGCATTCCTCTGTCTCTGCACACCTGGATCTTGAGACGGAGGATTCCACAGACTGACCTGTGCAGTAGTGCAGAACATCAGTGATCACCTGCATGAATCTGTGTCTGACTATTGTTCATTTTTTCTGGGATGTTTGAAGGCTGTGCAGAGGACGTTATACGAGAAAAGGAATCAGGGTTTGCAGGTGGGAAGCCAGAGAAAAGTGTGAAGTCTATGAAATCATTTGTGAACTCTTTCACTTTTCACACTTCGACCTGGTATGTTTATTTATTTATAGTTTATTTTTTATAGGACATGTTACACTAACTGTGCCACACACAACAACATCCTACAGCCTACAGTTTGTGTAGGACAGACGTTGCCCTACAATTTGCAATGTCTGTCCCAGCACAGGGCCCAAACTGAAGACTACTGAAGTGCCATAAAACAAGAAGCAGCAGATTATTCACGACAGCTTGAGTTTAAAATGATCCCAAACAGGGTCCAGTTTAATTTGTGTAGGTAAGGTTTTCCATAATGGCACCTTGGAGTTTCCAATAGATGCTCCAAACATTACTGAACACAAAGCTTTAAGAGGAACCACAAGGAACCAGGATTTTAACTGCCAATTATAAGGGGCCTAATTGTTGTGGATGCTGCTTGTGACCAAGAAGTTACACAATAATTGTGAAGAAATCAGTTTAGTACCATGGCATCACAGCAAAAAGGTCCTGGGTTCGAATCCACCAGCCAGCTGGTGCCTTTCTGTGTGGCGTTTTCATGTTCTCCACATGTGTATGTGGATTCTCTCCAGGAATACGGTTAGGTTAATTGGTGATGCTGAATTGGCAGTAGGTGTGAATGTGAGTGTGAATGATATCTGTCTCTCTGTGTTAGCCCTGTGATAGATTGGTGACCTGTTCAGGGTATACCCCGCCTCTTGACCTTTGACAGCTGGGATAGGGTCCAGCCCAATTGTGACCCTAAATTGGATAAGCAGAAGAAGATGGATGGATGGAGAAGAAATCATACCATCATCAAATTTGCTTTTGCACCCTTACTCACCTTTTTAACTTGTTTCTCAAATTTTATCTGGGAATCTAAAATAATAAAGAGATCGTATAACCCTGAACACTGTTCTGCGGATTGCCCATTTGAGGCTTTGTGTGTGGTGTGAGCCCCTGGAAGAAGAGCAAACTGACACCATTTTCTTAAGGCTGAGCATGAGACATGTTTTCAAGCCATGCTACCCTGGACTGTAAATAATGTAAATCTAAATACATGTCTACATTAAAATTCTGATATTTTATTAGAAAACTTTTCAAACTGGTTCGAAATAAAAATATAGGCTTATCTGCTGTCTACCTACCTACCTACCTACCTATATATCCAGATAGATGGATATTGATATTGATCAGATGACTTCCTTTATGAGTCATAGCAAGAGATTACTCATAATTATTAGGTTTAAATTGAATGAACATTAAGAGAGTCCAAGAAACATTTTACTGTGGTTTAACAAACAATAGTTAATGAGCAAATTGATACATGCACTAGGATTGGCTGTACTGCACTGGGCCAATGAATTCAGTCTTTGCTTACACTGGCAGGGTAAAGCCTGGACAACTGTGCACCATCACATTCACAAAAATGCAACTTAGAGTCTCCACTTAAACTAGCCTCCATCATGTATTTGGACTCTGGGAGGAAACCAGAGCCTCCATAGGAAACCCACACAGGCAGGGGGACAAGATGAAACTTGACACACTGAAAGGACCTCGCTGGGTATTATATAAAATATATTCAAAAACAACACTTATCCAGTACTGCGCTTTGAACCAAACCACATCTCACATAAACTGCTCTCCATTTCATGACTGAGACAAATCTCAGTGACTTACTGTGGAATCTTTTTGAATCCACACCCAAACCATGAGCAACAAGTTGCATGTGAAAAGATTTTTACAGTGTATACCCAGCAATGGCACAGCATGTCTGGCACTCATGAAGGGCACAGCCACCGAAAACCTCTGCTGTCTTGTTCCACTGCCAAGCCATAATTACATCATTAAGGTTGGAGAGGCTCGTTAACCTTAATCTAGGAATTATACTGTGGCACCAGGGAGAAGAGGACGTGTTGTGTTGTGTGCTTGTACATAGGAGCTGGAATTAAACATTTACCACAGAGGGGGGGGGTGCTGCTTTGAACTACACTGAGTGAGAGTGGTGGTTCATGCAGTTCATAGAGGGCTATATAGAGTCTACTTGAAACATTCCCTTACAGTGCACTGTTTGAAACAGAGGAAGAGTCCTTTTATTAGTCTCTACCTCCATCATGTGGTTTAAATGCAGTATTGCCCACTTGTCTCAGCTGCTGCAAAGAAAGCAGCGTGATCTTCAGACTGTATTAACATACACTAAGTATTTACAGTACTCTTCACGAGTCTTGAGCCACCCCTCATTTCTTTATACTTTGCTTCCAAGAAGCCAGACTTTGTTTTGTAATTTTTTTAATTGGTCTTGAGCAATATTAGTTCTCCAGGTATTCTGAATTTCTTTAAAAGTTTTTCTTTCGGGATTGGTTGCTTTTTCATTTTCAGTCCAGTCCTTGTATCTGACCATTTCAGAGGAATGTTTGTTAAACCACTTAACACTGACCAATGAATCATTCAAGAATAAAAAAGGAACCTAAAAGGGATGAACCAGTGTTGTGTCCAATTTCAATTTGTATCTTTAGGCACTTTCATACTAGCAGCTTGTTGTAAAAACACATTTTGTTCCCATTTCTTTATTTGAAGCCATCAAAATTTGACGAATATAAAATATAATTTTTGTACCAAAATTCAATTCAATTTGATTTGATTTGATTGAGCTGCTCTGTACTGTGGTACCACATGGCATTGAAGAAGATAATAGTGGAGGAATTGTATCCTTAAATTTTGTTACAGCACTTTCAGAAAGTCATCTGCTGTAACGAAATTTAATCCTCACTGCTGTGTAATCCATTATTATAAATTTGAATGTTATTAAGAAATGATCAGATAAAAGAGGGTTTCCCGGGAATACTGTTAAATCTTCAGTTTCTATGCCATATGTCGGAACAAGATCCAGAGTGTGTTTAAAGCAGAGGGTGGGTTCATTTATACTTTGAGAGAGCCCAATTGAGTAATAATAGATTAAATCAGTGGTTCTTAAACTTTTTTCATCATGTCCCAGATGAAATCGTTTCACGCCCCATGCGAAGTGACTGCACAATATCTCTGTGTACACAGTAGGCAGTGGAGAGTTTCGCTAGTTGCTGTGCTGAAGTACCTGCTTATGTTTCCTTATTCTGCTGTAAGAATTAATCCGATGTTCAACATTTGTTGCTGTAACTTTTCTCGCATGTCTTCGCGCCCCACAGTTTGAGAAACACTGCATTAAAGGAAGACTTGAGAGTGCCATTTTCAGCATGTTAAAATCACCCACTATAATTATTTTTATCTGAACTGAGCAATAAATCAGATAAAAAGTCTGAGAAATCTGACAGAAACTCTGAGTAAGGACCAGGTGGACGATAGATAATAACAAATAAAACAGGTTTTTGAATTTCTCAGTTAGGGTGTACAAGGCTAAGAGTCAGAGTTTCAAATAAATTAAAACTCTGTCTGGATCTTTGGTTAATTAATATGCTGGAATTGAAGATTGCTGCTAATCCTCCTCCTCAACCTGTGTTTTGAGAAATCTGACAGTTAGTGTGACTTGGGGGTGCTGATTCATTTAAACTAACAAATTCATCCTGCTGTAACCAGGTTTCTGGCAGAAGAAATCAATATGTTGATCAATTATTAAAATATTTACTAATAGGGATTTGGAAGAGAGAGACCTAATGTTTAATAATCCACATTTAGCTGTTTTACTCTTTGGTGCAGTTGAGGATGTGATATTGTTCTTTCTTTGTGAATTTTTGTACTTAAATTATTTTTTTGCTGGTTTTTGGTTTTCTTTTTGGTGGTCTAGGAGCAGACACAGTATCTATGGGGATGTGGTTTTGGGGGGGATGGCAGGAGGAGAGAAGCGGCAGAGAGGCGTGTAAGACTGCAACTCTGCTTCCTGGTCTTAACCCCGGGTAGTCAGGTTTTGGGAGGGTTAATAAATTTGGTCAGATTTCTAGAAATGAGAGCTGCTCCATCTAAAGTGGGGTGGATGCCATCTTCTAACAGGACCAGGTTTCCCAATTATCTATAAAGCCTGCATTGTCTTTTGGACACCACTCAGACAGTCAGCAATTTAAGGAGAACATGTCAGTCCTGGTCCGATTGTGGAGGAGACCAGAGAAAGCTACAGAGTCTAACACTGTATTAGCAAAATTACACACCGATTCAGTATTAATTTTGGTGACCTCTGACTGATACAACCAGGTGTCATCCTTGCAGGCGTGAATGATTATTTTACCAAATCTACGTTCAGCCTTAGCCAGATTTCCTTCAGTGTCACCTGCTCTGGCCCCTGGAAGACAATCAGCTATGGTTGCTGGTGTATCTAGCTTCATGTTCCTCAGAGTAGAGTTGATAATAAGCAGTTGCTAAGTGCTGAAGAACTGGACTGACAGTCAGTGTCAACAGGTCTTATGGAGTAACAAATCCAAATTTGAAAATTTTGAATCAAATTGTCATCAATATGTATAGAGTAGGTTAGTACAGAGCTACAAGAGTGAATGTCTACATTCTCTTGTAAAACACGGTGGGGGGGTTTTGTTATAATTTTGGGCTGCATTCCAGTCAGTGGTATTGGGGATCTTGTTGAAGTTAATGGAATTATAAATAATGGAACACTATCAGTTATGGATTGGCTTCCCCAGAGCCCAGACAACAACATAACTGAAGCAGTGTGGGATCATCTTGACTGAGAACAGAACAAAAGGCAGCCAACATCCAAAGAAGAGCTTTAGTTGCCCTTCAAGAAGCCTGGAGAACTATTCCTGAAGACTGCTTAAAGAAAAAGCTGCCTAAGAGAGTTCAGGATGTTGTGAAGAATAAAGGTGGTCATACCAATTACTGACTTTCAAACTCATTGGAATTATAGACTTTTGCTAAGATAAGGTTTATTTGTCACATGCACAGTAATACACAGTGAAATGTATCTTGTACCTGCAGCTGATTGTAAGTAGTAAGAATATATAAATAAGAAGAATAAAAATAAGAAATATATCTTAGAAATATGTAAATAAGAATAAATATGTATGTCACACAAGCACACAAAATAATAATATATAAATATCTAGGGTAGAAATGTAAAATTATTGTCATTGGTATTTACACAAGGGTTACTGTCATGTTGGGCAGTGTGACAGGTGGAATTGGACCCCAAAAGCAGGCGTGAAGTAAAACGTCTTTTATTAACTGGACCACAACACAGAAGGGCATTAACCTTCCTGGCAAACAAAGGCTATAGTCCTGAACATAGCAAATCCTTGGCAAGACGTGAAACAAACTAACACACCACCACACAAGGGACATACAACAGTATCAACAACCTGACAAAGAACTGACGAAAACACAGACAATATATACACACACTTGGTAATGTGACAACGAGGAACACCTGGGAGGGAGACTCAGGAAGCTAAACACACTGCACAAGAAACAAGACACTACTAAAAAAAAACAGGAAGTGGAAACACAGACCAGGACTAATACACAAGAACTTGACTCAAGGACAGAGGGTAAACATTAACCACAAAAATAACCCACAACCAAAACATAAGCCAGGAATCAAATCAGGAACCTAACCTAAGAAAACCACATAACACATAAAACAGAATATCCCAAAGCAGACACAAAGTGCTAAATTTGTCACAAATGTACCACTGTCCCACATCTTTGATGTGTGATATTAGGAACGATGAAAATAATGATATTAAACTAAACATCAATCAAATCTGTATTTAAACTAGCTGATTAACTGTTATCATTCTGACAATAGCTCCAATCATCACTCACTGATGAGACAGAAACTTGTTAACTTAGATGCCTGGCAGCCCGTAAATTAATTACAGATATTAATGAAAAGTGTGATGCAGAAGTTAAAAAGAAAATAAAAACGCTGGTCAGAAACTTAAAGTGGCCTCATTTTAAATTTGGGGCAAGTTAAAGATGTTCTTGTGCTTGTGAGGGGCTAGATGAAGAGTGATTCAGATCAACCCCTAGGAGAGGAAACAAATTAAGGGTAGTGACTAAAATTGTAATAAATGTTTAATAATACTTAATAAAAATGTATTAAAAATAGATCAGCATATTTCATTTGAGACAGATCTGTGAACCAGCTGATGCAACTGTCCCTGGGAAATGTCTTTCCTCTGGGACCCAGGGATTCCAGAGAATATCTTAACTGCTGCTCTATGAAGTCACAGGCAAAAAACATTTTTTTTTGTGTGTGTGAAAAAAGACCTTTATAACATACATCACAATGACATCACAAAGTCTTTTTTATGGAAATTTTATATCAAACCAAGTCTGTGATCATTTAGTGGCAGTATTTTTTCATACATAGACTCACAATAATAACCCAATAATGTAATAACTTTAAAATAAGATAAATGTCATTTCATGTTTTGTATCGGCACGTCCCGGTCATTCTGCTTTTGAGAGCGTGTAGTGCGTAGTAGTTGAATCTTATTTCCTGTGTAGTGTGTGCTTCTGGGAGTTGTTTACTTTGTTGTTTACTAATGTTTTTATAGAAATACTGAAAATGTTGCGGCAAAGTGGGGGTTTTTCTTATGAAGAAGGAAATGACACCTCCTCTGTCTTGACCTTAGGGAACGCCCCCACTCACACTCACACATAAAAGCTCTCTCTGTCAGATAAATCTTTTCTGTTGCTCGACTGATCTTTTCTGTTGACATACTGAAGGAGATTAAAAACAGAAGAAGCAGTCAGGTAAGTGCACACTTCTCACCACCTTTTATTTGCAATTAACTACACTAAATAACTAACCAAAGTGAAAATTCTGAGATGTCGGTCAGTAAGTCAGTGGTGTTGGCATGTCTGCACTCGTGCTCATGTGGTGAGTGAAATGTTGTTGGAGTAGATAAGAAGAGCACAACATCTACAGCATGCAGGACCAGTAGAGTTATTCTTCTCTCAAATGGAGTGAGTGGAGAGTGTTTCTATACCAGGGAGTGCTGGGGCCAGGTGTTCTTAGCTTGGTATCTGCATAAAATGGCCAGAAGGCAATGTCTTTCTCATTATGTTCAACCTTAATGTAACCTCCAAAGCTATTCTTATTAATTACAGCACGCCAATATTAACACGATTAGCAAATAATGGACTAACATTAATAAAGTAATTAATTACACTTCATGAAGTCGAGGCTTCAGCACGTTTAAGCTGTCACAATTAAGCTGTCTCTGCAAGACAAATGCATGTTTCCTCCAAACAGGTTATGACAGAAACATGTCAGGAAGATGTTCAGAAAAAAATCACAATAAATACTGTCAGTTAAACCTTTTTCGAGCATGTTAAATTCACAACCTGGGATTTCTTTTTTTTTGTTAAGCATGTGTTTATTTCCTAGTAGGGATTACTAGGTTAACAAACAACTTCTCACAGCTCATTTACTGTAAGACGTAGCCTTCTTTATCATAATCGGGTATCACACTTCTTTTCTAGTAGTTCACACATTCGCCTACCAAGTGAAAGATTGCGTAACTGCACAGGGAGATTTTCCTTAAAAGTCTGTAGGTGTTTACAGTTTGTGCCAACATTCAGTGGGAGGTCCTTTACAGCAGGTTATAGTCCAAGAACCCCACACTGGTTAAACCACTTGTATATATTTTATTTCAGTCTTTGAATGAATTCAAGACATGTGAAAGAGATCAAAATCAGTACTTGAATAGCTTTAGCTTTGGTGACTTCTTGTTCTGTAACCATTTTATCTTCAGTGATGAACCTTAACAGTCACAAATCCACCCCAGTCTCCACCTCTTGGTCTGTAACTTTTTTTTTTTTTTTAATGTATGATTACTGTATGACTACAGTATGACTACAGTATGACTATTTACAGTAGTCATACAGTAAGATGCAGATTCATGTGTCCTCTCATCAAAAATATTGGCCTCTTAAAGACACATGTTCCTTAGAGCTTAGTAAGTGGGTAGTAGGAAGGTTATCTGATATCTGAGTCATAATTGGCATTTCATAGAGAGTGCTGAGATAATCTGTAGACACAGTATGTCAGCTTGATAGCACCATATCTGGGGGAAACAGTCACAAAACTTTACATGGACCAACATCTTAATAATTTTATGCTTCTTTTGTTCCTGTTGCAAGATGGCCTGCAGTGTACTAAGCTATGAACTGCAGACTCAAAAATTCTATATTGTGATTGGATATTGTACTGATGATAATACATTTTGTCTCCCACAGACAATCACTCAATCAGTTGCTGACAACCATGGCCAGTGTGGAGTCTGCAGACAGTAATTCCACTACCTTCCTGGACTCTGAATTTCGTTATGTGCTCTTCCCGGTTTTCTACACCATCTTCTTCATCCTGGGCTTCTTCGCTAACCTCTACATGCTGTTTGTCCTGCGCTGCCTCCGTCAGGCCAAGGCCATGGGAGAAATCCACATCTACATGACCAACTTGACCATCGCTGATCTTCTGTTCGTGTGCGCTCTTCCCTTTTGGATTAGCTATTATATCCATAAGGGAGACTGGAAGTATGGAGACTTCATGTGCCGGCTGATGGGCTCCTTCTTTTTCATCAACAACTACGGCACCATCCTCTTCCTCGCAGCCATCAGCATCAACAGATACTGGGCGGTCACTCGGCCTCTGGACGCAGCCTCGTCAGACCACAGGGTTCGTGGAATCATAGTTTGTGTTTCCATCTGGGTGTTCGTTCTAGCCATGTCTGTGCCTTTTCTGGTGAGTCCAGGGGTCAATGAAAACTTTAAAAACAACAACGTCATACGTCGCTGTTTTGAGGGCTACCAGAATGAAACTACTGATAAGAAGCAGACAGTGGCTGTCACTCATTTTTTAATAACTGGATTGTTTTTTGTTGTCTTTTTACTTGTTGTGATATGCAATTTTCTTATTGCTCGAGTCTTAGTTTCTCAAAATCCTACCCTGTCAGTAATTCAGTCTTCAGCAGCTCTGTCCAAAAAGTCCACTGTATCCTCCACACTAAAAATACCCAGAGGGGTGAAACGGAGGGCTCTGCAGATGTTGTCAGCAGTGGTGGGAGTGTTTGTTCTCTGTTTCCTGCCCCACCATGTAGTTCAAGGCCCCTGGGCTCTGGCGGTGCTGGAGATTGAAGAAGGCTTCGGCCACGTGAACTACAGTAGGGCCACCCGTCAGGTGCTGAATGATGCTCATCAGATCACCCTGGTTCTTATGGGCCTCAACTGCATTTTGGATCCTGTAGTTTATTATTTTGCCACAGGGAAGTTTAGAAGAATCATCACAGCCCACATTAAAAAGTTAATCACCACATTCACAAAAATGCAACTCAGAGCTGCCACTTAACCTGGCCTGCAGCATTTATTTGGGTCCTGGCTTGGAAATCAGAGGCCCCATGGGAAACCCACACAGGCATGGAGACAAGATGAAACCTGATATACTGAAAGGACCTTGCTGGATATTGTAGAAAATATATTCAAAAACAACACTGGTGCTGCTTTGAACTACACTGAGTGAGAGTGGTGGTTCATATAGTTCATATACAGTTCTATACAGAGTTGTATAGACCCTACTTGAAGCATTCCTACTGTGTACTACAGAGGAAGAGCCCTTTTATTAGTGTCTACCTCCACCGTGTGGTGCCCATGCATTGCCTACTTGTCTCAGCTACTGTAAAGAAAGCAGTGTATTCTTACTATTTTAACACACAGTAAGTATTTACAGTACTATGTAAGAATATTGAGCCACCCCTCATTTCTTTATATTTTGTTTCCAAGGTCCTGCGTAATAGATCTTCAGACTTTTTGAATGCCTTTGAAAGTTTTTCTTTGGATAATGCCTGCGTTTTTGCTCATTTTCAATGTTGTCCTCATACTTCACCATTCTCACATTTTTTTTCACACTTCTTTAGTTGAATCTCTGAAAATTGCCAAAGCTAACACGGTGTGAAGGTGTTTGCACCAAGAAGGTTATTCCCAAAGAACTATTATCCAAAAACTCATCTTGTCTTGGCAGAGTGTCTGTAAGAAATCTGGGAAAACAGGACAGGCATGGCAGGCCTGAAATAGTATCTACAGTATCTGAAAGTCAAGAAATTGGAACAAATCCATCAAAGACCGGACACAGTATGTTAGAGATGCATCTGGCCCTTCAGTAGATCCATTTACTGTTCAGAGAAGCCTCATCAGAAATGGTCTCAGTGAAAGGGTGGCTGTCAGGAGGCAAGAGGAAAGGAAACAGAGAGAGCAGGCTGACATTTGCCACATTACAGAAAAACTGGACTGAAAATCAGTGGAATCAGGTCTTATGGACTGATGAATCTAAATTTGAAATTTTTGGTTCAAATTATTGCCATTAGGTGATATCTATAAAACATGGTAGAGACTGTCATTGTTTGGGCTGCATTTCCACCAGTGGTGTTGGAGATCTTGTCAAATTGATGGATTTATAAATGCAGAAAAACATCTGGAAAGCATCTGATCTGACTTTTTTTTCAGCATGACAATGATCCCAAACAGACTGCCCAATTCAGGAATTACATACCTGGATAAAAAAACATGCAATGGACCACTATCAGTCATAGATTGGCCTCCCCAGAGCCCGGACCTCAACATTGTTGGAGCAGCGTGGGATCATCTTGACTGAGAACAGAACAAAAGGCAGCCAACATCCAAAGAAGAGCTTTGAATGTCCTTCAGAAAGCCTGGAGAACTGTTCCTGAAGACTGCTCAAAGAAATTACAAGAAAGCCCCCAAAGAAAGTTCAGTCTGTGTGGGAGAATAAAGGTGGTCACACCAAATATTGACTTTGAAGTTTGTCAGAATTGTACAGACTCTGTTTTTAATCATACACTGTATAATGCTTCTCACCTGTCTCACATAATTTTTTTCTTATTTCTTCATCAGAGGATCTTATTGCCACTCATTTTCTCAGCTGATTCCACCTGATCACACTTTTTTTTTTTTTAATGAAAGCACTCCCTTTCACTCACCTTTTCATATTTGTATGAAGGAATTCTGGTTTGGCAAGTTTTTCCTGTCTGTTATCCTTGTAATTTACTGGAGTTTTTGTGAATAAAAACTTTTTTTTTTCAGAAGATCTATGCCTTTATTAAATTCCTGCATTCTGATCAGATGCTCACAATGATGACTGGCCTTTCCTTCAAGATCGCCCACTTAAAAGAGCTACTAGATGAAATTTCTGTTTAAAATTGAACGCATCAGTAATTCTAGGCAAATAATTTAAATTCTATCATAATAAAGCACTCTAAAAAGTGTAATTCTGCAGAACACATTTAAATAATATCATTTGCTTCTGATGCTTTACCAATGAAACCTTGACTTTATCTAAACAGTCTCTGCAGGGATTCCTTGAAACAACCCTTACCGGTAGAACAGTAGTCCACAAAGCACTTGGTGCTTCTCATTATAGTCATTGTTTGGGGCACATGGTAATAACTGAGGGCAACTCAGACAGGTATAACAACATTAACCATGATGACATCTCAAACTGTGGTGGAAGGAGCAATAAAAAAGATCCTACTCTGATGCCTGAGCAAGAAACTGAATCTACAAAGTGATGGTGGCAAAGGCAGAATGTGTGCATTTTGCCACATCATTTTTATAGTGTTATAACATCAGGTGAAGACAGGGGGACAAAAAAAAAAGTGGTGTAGGATGTGGGATATAAGGAGCAATGAAAATATCCTAATGATATCAAACTAAACATCAGTCAAATCTGTATTTAAACTAGCTGATTAACTGTTATCATTCTGACTAATAGCACCAATCATGATCATTAAATTAGATGCCTGGCAGCCTGTAAATTAATCGCAGATATTAATGAAACACGTGATGCAGTTAAAAAGAAAATAAAGACACTGCTCAGAAACTTAAAGGGACTCCAATCCAGGAAGAAACATTTTGCATCTTTAAATCACAGAAGACTGTTTTCAAAATTTGCTTTATTTGGATAATGATTTATTATTGCTTCTAATACTTCAAACAGAATCCTTAATTTTTATATATGTATTTGTAGATCATTTATTTCTATAATGGTTGAGTTTCCATTCCCTCAGCACGATACTTTAATGTATTAGGGTGACTCTATAGACCTCCACACACTGCAGTTTGAGAAAGCATCAGAACACAACATGGACAAATTAAGAAACAAACGTGATCAGCAGTGTGACATATTTACATTTTTTACCCTTGTAGAGCAGGGCATGGGGCTTTGATTCCCAAGAACTATTTGACGCTTCTTTCTAAAGAAAAAACAAATAGGGCACAGGGAACAATGCCAAACAGAGAATTCAGCTGCAAATTCCCCAAACGCCACCAAATAAGGTCACAATCTGGTGATTCACAGAGTTTACAGAGGAATAAAACATTACATCTATCTATCTATCTATCTATCTATCTATCTATCTATCTATCTATCTATCTATCTATCTATCTATCTATCTATCTATCTATCTATCTATCTATCTATCTATCTATCTATCTATCTATCTATCTATCTATCTATCTATCTATCTATCTATCTATCTATCTATCTATCTATCTATCTAAACTAAATGTTTATAATACTTGTTTTAAAGAGTGGGTGGTGGTGGTTTGTATCAAAAGACTGTGAGCATGGAGAAATCCAGCTGTTTCTTTTTTCACTCACTGTTTAGTTATTTGCTTTCACTTTCTCCAGCTGTCGGTTCATATTTAGGCACCAAAACTAGTTTTAGAAAAAGGCTGTTTGGACTTGAGTCTGGTCTCACTGTTGCTTGCCACTGGAGCAATGCTGAAGGACAAGTATTTGTGAAACCTTCATTACAAAATGTATTTTATCAGTTGGACTTCATATATAATACACAATTTAGAAAACATATTTTACGAGACAAACTAATTACATGAATATTACCGGATTATTAACAATAATTGTTAACAATAAAGTAACTATTTAGAAAAGGTTGATTGACTATCAGTTTCTAAAGTGCTAAAGATAAAATGAATGGCTGTAGATGGAAGAATCTGGTTAGTTAGATGTACTGCGTCTTTTGTGCTTTCCTACTGTTGACATTATGCTGACATGATTCATATTCCAATGTTAGATAGATAGATAGATAGATAGATAGATAGATAGATAGATAGATAGATAGATAGGTAGATAGATAGATAGATAGATAGATAGATAGATAGATAGATAGATAGATAGATAGATAGATAGATAGATAGATAGATAGATAGATAGATAGATAGGCAGCGCTCTTAATCACAGGGATGAGCATGTTTGGCACAGAATTTTGCACCAGCTGACCCTGCTGACGCAGCCCCCCCCATTGGGGTTTGCGTTTCCTCTGCAAAATCTTTGGGGATTTAGAGCTTTTAAAGCACCCTAAAGGCCATTATAATACGTTACTAAATAAACTATCTGTGCAGCGTACCTTCAGCCAAAGAAGATCCACAATTCATGAATCATTGCATTGCAACATTTTTTTTTGTATTGCTTGAACAGATATACGCCACCATTGCAATAAGAGGGATGTGTAACTGTTGTGGTCCTTCGATGGGTGTACCCCCTCATGTGTATGGTGCAGAAAGGATGGCGCAGCGACACAGGACTTGGTCTTACTCCGGTTCCCTCTCCAGCTTGGGTCCTTTTTAGTTAACAAATAACAAATATAAAATACTTTTTAACATCAGAATGTTGGTAAAATCTTTTTTGTTTTTTTAAATAAAAAAAGTAGTTGAAATCATGCATGTGATATTACATTGTGGCAGTATTTTTTCATATATAGACTCACAATAGCAACCCTCAAAAACTTAAAAATGAACAAATGGTACGTTTTACGCATCCTATCAACATCTCCCAGCCATTCTCCTTTTTAGGACCCATTTGTGAGACAGACTGGGGACCTACCCACGGTGCGCCTGTCTCTCGCTCCAGTCCTTCCCTGGGGCTAAACTGGATGAGATGGATGGAAGGACCAATTTCCTGTGCCGCGCGTGATACCTCATGTCTCTAAGTGCCCCCCTTGCTGCCTTTAATCAGCCCCACCCAAGATATTTCAACAACCTGGATATTTTCCTGATTGTTCCAAGATACATGTACTTCTTCAGCTGGTGCGCATTGAGCTCTGTACCCGCATCACACACGTGATGCTTCTATGAATCGCATAAAAAGTTTTAAAACTCCAATATTGCAGCAAAGTGGGCGTTTCTTTGCGTTTTCACGAGGCGCCTGCAGTTGTGCGGGTTACGCCATTCGGGTCTTTCCTAAGAAGGCTCAGATGGCACCGCCTCCGTCTTGACCTGATGGAACACTCCCACTAACACAGTTACACTCACGCACAAGCACCCTCTCTGACAGATAAGGCGCATTCTTGCTGAACTGAAGCTGTGAATCCACTGAAAGTGTTTACATACTAATAACAGAGGAAGCAGTCGGGTAAGTGCGCAGTTTTCTCCTTTACTCGTCTTCTTATATGACAAAGAGAGGATATGGATAGATCAGATGAAGCCTACTGCAAAGTGTGAAGCTGATGTAGGGTTGCGGTGTGTTATATTAAAGAAATCACTCAGTGCCACGACCGGCTCAAAAGCCACAAACAACAAATAACAACAGGTGATATCATTGGTCGACTGAAAAACAAAAACAAAAACACAAAACTTTTAATTTGAAATGAACAAAACTAAAAGTGAAAATTCTGATATGTCGGTTAATAAGTCAGTGGTGTTGGCACACCTTCATGTGCGCTCATGGTGAATGAAAGAATATGACAGTGAATGGTTTAATCAAATGAAAAATGTTTGTTTTTGCTGAGCATGCTTTATTAATTTCTTAGCTTGATGCTTCACAGGTTAAAAATTTGGAGGACGAAACGTTAAACTTATGTCCCTCCCGAGGCTGTTCTTTTTAATTACAGCAGTAATTAACTCACTAACATTAATAAATTACACTCTATGACGTCAGTAACTGAAACACAAAAAAGCAATATCTGTTCCTAACTTGCTTCCTTACAGCTGGTTTTGATACAACTGCTGCTCTAAACAAAACCATTCATAGGGAAACCTCTGGGTTTTTTTCCCCTCTTTTTTTTCAGCGCTGTGGACTATGCTGGGTTTAATTTGACCTCTTTTAATAGGTGATTTGTGACAATACATGTGTTTAATTTACATTCCTGAACAGGTTTTCAGTCATTTCTGGCTCAGAAGTAACCATTTAACAGGCTTCAGCATGTTTTCGCTGTCACAGTTAGGTGTGCGCTGGAATATTTGAAAAGATCTGTGTAAGACATCTGTTTCCTCCAAGGGTACATATCCACAAAAAAGCACAATAAAAACTGTCAGTTAAATTTTTTCAAGTATGTTGATTTTTTTTTTTTTTTTTTTTTTTTAGCAGCAGAGATTATTTCCTAACAGTAGGGATGTGTCAGGTTAACAACTTCTATCGTAAGCATGTGTCACATTTTTTTCTAGTGGTTCACACATTCGCCTAACAAGTGAAACATTGCGTAACTGCACAGGGAGATTTTCCTTAAAAGTCTGTAGGTGTTTACAGTTTGTGCCAACATTCAGTGGGAGCTCCTTTACAGCAGGTTATAGTCCAAGAACCACATGCTGGTTAAACCTTTGAGCTTTTGCATGACTTTCTGTTTTGATTCTGACACTTGTCTTTGAATGAATTCAAGCCATGTGTGAGAGATCAAAATCTGTACTTTAATAGCTTTAGCTTCGGTGACTTCTTGTTCTGTAACCATTTTATCTTCAGTGGTGAACCTTAACAGTCACAAATCCACCTCAGTCTCACCTTTTTGATCTGGAACTGGTTTTTTGGTATGTAGTCTAACCATAAGATGCAGATTCATGTGTCCTCTCATCAAAAATATTGGCAGATACCTGATTCATAATAGGCATTTCATACAGTGTTGAGATCATCTGTAGATATATGTCAGCTTGATAACACCATATCCATGGGAAACATAGTCACAGAACCTCACATGAAGTCTTTGTTCAAATATGGGTGTGGTCCAACATCTTAATAATTTCATGCTTCGTTCCTCTTGCAAGACGGTCTGTAGTTTATAGCTTAGTGTACTTTTGTGTTTATATACATGCATGACATATGTTAAGTGACATGATGACTGTGTTCAGTTTGTTTACAACTGCTCAATTATTTCAGAAGAGTTGTTCAAATAGCAGTAAGAAACGATTTAATGCAATATTTAAGCTAATGAGCTAAAAGAGCTAAAAGAGAGAACACAAAAAGAGGAGATGAAAATGTGAAAACAGGCAAGAATGGGAAAATAAAGTGGGGTTATGTACAAACATACATGTAAATAAATTAATTAAACAGTTAAAATGTCAAAGAAGGGACATAACGTTTGACTGGCAAAGTTCTCCTCTAACGTACCCTGCCTTTGTCTTCTGCATCAACGCTCAGAGTAAAACTCTGACTGAGTCCGCAGCTCAAAAATACTGTATTGTGATTGGACAACTTAATAATTTCATGCTTCTTTTTTTTCTCGTTGCAAGATGGTCTGCAGTGTACTAAGCTGCAGACTCAAAAATTCTATATTGTGATTGGATATTGTACTGATGATAATACATTTTATCTCCCACAGACAATCACTCAGTCAGTTTCATGACAACCATGGCCAGTGTGGAGTCTGCAGACAGTAATTCCACTACCTTCCTGGACTCTGAATTTCGTTATGTGCTCTTCCCGGTTTTCTACACCATCTTCTTCATCCTGGGCTTCTTCGCTAACCTCTACGTGCTGTTTGTCCTGCGCTGCCTCCGTCAGGCCAAGGCCATGGGAGAAATCCGCATCTACATGACCAACTTGACCATCGCTGATCTTCTGTTCGTCTGCGCTCTTCCCTTTTGGATTAGCTATTATATCCATAAGGGAGACTGGAAGTATGGAGACTTCATGTGCCGGCTGACGGGCACCTTCTTTTTCATCAACGGCTACGGCACCATCCTCTTCCTCGCAGCCATCAGCATCAACAGATACTGGGCGGTCACTCGGCCTCTGGACGCAGCCTCGTCAGACCACAGGGTTCGTGGAATCATAGTTTGTATTTGCATCTGGGCGTTTACTCTAGCCATGTCTGTGCCTTCTCTGGTGAGTCCAGGGGTCAATGAACACTTTAAAAACAACAACGTCATACGTCGCTGTTTTGAGGGCTACCAGAATAGAACTACTGATGAGAAGCAGAAAGTGGCTGTCACTCATTTTTTAATAATTGGATTGTTTTTTGTTGTCTTTTTACTTGTTGTGATATGCAATTTTCTTATTGCTCGAGTCTTAGTTTCTCAAAATCCTACCCTGTCAGAAATTCGGTCTTCAGCAGCTTTGTCCAAAAAGTCCACTGTATCCTCCACATTAAAAAGGCCCAGAGGGGTGAAACGGAGGGCTCTGCAGATGTTGTGGGCAGTGGTGGGAGTGTTTGTTCTCTGTTTCCTGCCCCACCATGTAGTTCAAGGCCCCTGGACTCTGGCAGTGTTGGAGATCGAAGATGGCTTCGGCCACGTGAACTACAGTGGGGCCACCTGTCAGGTGCTGAATGATGCTCATCAGATCACCCTGGTTCTTATGGGCCTCAACTGCGTTTTGGATCCTGTAGTTTATTATTTTGCCACAGGGAAGTTTAGAAGGTTCATCACAGCCCACATTAAAAAGTTAATAAAGGGAGAAGGATGCTCTCAAACAATCACCACACAAATTTCCATGGACAGCGGACATCGTCTGAGTCAGAGACAGCAGAGCGAGCACCAACCGTCCAGAGAGGAGGGATTAAAATAACTTTAATATAAGTATAAAATCTGTATTTCTTACTCGTGTGTTACATTCTCATGCTGATGGTAAAGATTACAAACAATAAGGCATTGAGGTACACACCTCTGGGACTATAAACAGTTTAATTTCATGTCATGCACGTCGCCATCTGAATTGCGGCAGAAATTGCTACACTTCCTGTGTGAAGAAGAAACTGAAAAGCAGAAGTTTTGCAGTTTGTACTTTGTTTCTTTAACATTCTACAGAGGGATAGTTTCACCTGATGATGACATCAGGAACATCACGTGAATCTGACTTTTCATTTATGGCTTATGGTAGAAATCTGATGATTCACTGAAACAAACAGAACTACTGCCTGTAACTATGGACCTATTTACTGTATGTGTGTGGAACTGTATTTTGTATTTACTCTGAGCTTTTGATTTTTTTTTTCTATTAAGTGGAACAGTTTTGTTATCTTTTATTTTACAAAAAAAAAGAAAAAAGAGTTGACCTTGCAAAATCATTTGTATGTGTTTCATTTGCTGCATTGTGACACTTATCACATATCAAGGAGGAGGAAAGTACCAGCTTCGAGCCAATAAGAAAACATGCAAACAACATCGCCTGCCTAGAAGCGGTCAGCTGTGGGCTTTTAACCACATTTATAATGTGATAGCTTCTGTGGAACAGATACAATCTAAAAAGTGTCAGGAAGTGAATGTGCTAGCAAGCTTCATATAACAACCCCCATGACAGAGCTCTTATAAAACGCTCCTCTTAATTGCTAGATTTTTTTACTGCATATCTCCATCTCCTTTTATGGCAGACTTGAGTACACATTATCCCCGGTCATATTGGTGGGATCCAGATCGACGTAGTATTGGTTAGTGCTTGTGTAGTTCATGTACACATCTTTGTCAGGTTGCGGCAAATCTCCCCTAGTGTAAACAGAAACATCATCAGTCTGTGAATAAATGCAGTCTAGCTTATAGCACGAGTTAAAGTGCATGAGTGACCCGTGTGTGATTCTTCTCTCAAGACTTACTTTGATGTCATTTGAGGTCCCGGAAAACCTTTAAGAAAATAAATGAAAAGGATTCACAAAACATTTGAATTCACATTTAACCCAACAAGAAGAGCACAGCGGTGATCGTTACCTTTGGCTGCAGTGTTGGAGGTGGCCGGTGTTTGACCAGGTTTTTGGAAGCCCAGCCAGAAAACCACAGCAATGATGAGGATCAAGCTCAGAAGGGAAAAGAAGAAGGCAGCTATTCCTAAATTCTCTCCAACTAGTGGGATTTGAGGAAACAACAAGAAAGGGTTTAAACTTCAAAGCCACATGACACACACACACACACACACGCGCGCGCGCGCGCGCAAGGATTTTTGTTATATTTGAAAATAACTTTGATGCATTTAAGGTCACGCGTGTCTTATTTTTAGTTTAGCTGTGAAGTGAACCAAACAGGTTACCAACCTCTTGCTTGCACTGAGATGATGTAGACTGTGTGGGTATTGTTTGTGCATTTTTGTAACATCTGTCTCTTAGCGCAGCAGCGGTACTCCCCACTCTGCTCCGGCTTGGTCAGGGTCAGTTCCTTGCCGCTGCCCACTTCTTTCCAGGTCTGATTTTGCTGATGCTTCCAAGACCAAGTCACAGATTCCGATGTGGTGGGAGTGCTGCAGTATAGGCTGATTTTTTCACCTGCTGCAACAGGATAGTTTGGTATGGCAACTACATCCAGAGGAGGAATGGTTTCTATGGAATACAGTGCAGAAAGAAACAGAGAAGGAAGTTGAGGTAAAACAGTAACGTTTCAACGCGGGACACTGGTGTTGCATGCTGGATGTGTATTTATAAACTGTTGTCAACCACAGTAGTGATATAGTTCTACAAATAGCAAAGCTGGTCTGTGCGATTCACTTGAATCGCCCATTCATTGACGTCAGTGAGCTGGTTACTTCTACTTTCTTTTGTGCCTCTGTAGAGTTGGCTTTTTTTTTTTTTGTGAAATACTCAACAAACGTACAAATTAATAAGAAGTGCAGCAGGTCATGGTGATAAAGCATGAGTCCTAATTACTTAAGTGATCCTCTGGCTTTTAATGCAGTGCCAATTGCATAGCATAGTTGTTAACCAAACTCAGTAAAATAGTTCAGCTAATATCTACTAAAATGAATGGCAAATAAAGTGTGCATGATCTCACAGGATATATTCCAACAGCTTGTATTTTATATTTAAATATGTGAAAAACTATTAAGCTGCTATGAAATTTGGTTTGCCCAAAACAGGATGATCTTTCCATTAATCATCTGGAATAATTAGAATTTCTTGTGTAATACTTTGGTTTGCAATCAGCTTCTGCTATACATAATGTTTAGTTTAATGATCAAATGCTAAATGATAAGAAGCATGTAACCTGTTATTATTCAGCTCAAAACACTGAAGTACACAGCAATGTTCTGTCTCATAGAGCCACCAGCTTGCAAGTTGCTAGTCTTAAATTCAATCATTTCATTCAATCGAGTTCTCCAAAAGTTCATGGTTGGTATTACCTCTTGGAGTCACTGCGGTTGTTGTGGAATGAGTGGAGTACATACTCTGAGCCTGAGATTTAACTGCAAAGACAACAAGAGGCACAAATAACATGACAAAGCATTTGAAGCCCACTTTCTAGATTTTATTTTGAAATTCACTAGAAGAAAAGTTCTTACCTGTTCTCTCAAATAAAATAAAAAGTAGAATTAAGCCAGGCAGCATGTTGTTTGAGATGAACAAGAAGCAAATACTGCAGCTTGCCTCAGGCTATCAGGTCGGAAAAATGATTCACAGTGTTAAATCAAAGCATAGGTGAAACTAGAGGAAGTATAAGAGTGGGAAACCGACAAAGAGAAGTTTAAAGTTCCTTTTTACTGATGATAAGAAGAAAAGAGAGAAATAATAATTACACTCCCCAATTATCCATACTGAGGAAGCAGCGTGCAGTGTTTCCACTGCCTGGCATGAGAATGAATGGCAAGGTGAGCAAAAACAAAACAAAAAATGACTGAAAAAGCTGAGCAGAATGACAATTAAATAGACTGGCACTTTCTACCACAGGTCTCACTGATATAATCAGATGTGTGGACTGAAAATTATATAGTTAATAAATAGTATTTTTGCCAGCAAGATGAGCACTAATACCATGGAGTGTCAGGCCTAAAATCTATCTACAGCAGATGATCAGTATCTGAAAGTAATGCTCTTAACAAATAGGAAAAAATCCAGCAAGGATCTGACACAGGACCTGAGGGAAATGATCTCAGTGGAAGGGTGGCTGTCAAGACGTCATTCTTAGGGAATGGGAACATGGAGAAAAGGCTGATGTCAAATTACACAAGAACTGGACTGAAAATCAGTGGCAACAGGTCTTACGGGGCGATGAATCATAAGACTCCATTGACTCTTTTAAAAAGCAGCTGAAGACATTTTTATACAGACAAGCTTTTAATTAACATGTTATATTGTATTCTATTGTTTTATATTGTTGTACTTTTATTTTAGTTTTTTGTTGTGAAGCACTTTGTGATTTTTATCTGTGATAAGTGCTATATAAATAAATTTTACTTACTTTTACTTACTAGAAGAGAGGTCGGACGGGGGGCGCTATGCGGCACGGAAGGGAGTAGACGCGTCCTCTAACTGCTCCGAGAGAATGTGATCAAATTTATTTCTTTCTGTATATTCTTGTGCATGGCGACGGTCCTGGTACTTCTATAAACTGTTTTAAGAGCCACTGCTTCAGTGTAACGCTCCACAAATCTTTCAATATGACTTCTACTTGTCCTAAACAAGACACATCGAAGGGAGGCCGCAAAGCCCACACCCCTCCTGACCCAGGTATGCCGATAGCATCAGCTAACACCGTCGATGCTGAAATGATAAACACAATGATGACGTCCCTAAAGAATGATATCTTTGAAAAGATCGACGCTATGTCCGCTGGCTTTCACACGGAAATCCACTCGGTGAGACAGGAGTTTAAATCCTCAATTGAACCTCTGCAACGCATGTTAGATGCTCACGAACTTGCTGTGAAGGATCTGGAGCAGGCTAGCACCGATCACAGCGGCCGAATCACCGAGCTTGAGACTGCTCTGAAGGGGCTAACTGTGTCATGTCCTGGGCCGTTGGCCCAGCGTTTTGTGTTAGTTTATTTCCTGAGTGTGTCCTCCCAGTAGGTTGATGTCTTGTGTTTCCTAGTGTTGTGATATGTCTGCGTCTCTGTCCTGAGTCTGTGCCTGTTGTTTAGTCAGTATGTTCCTTGGTTTGTCACTTCCTGTTTATTTTGACAGTCTGGTTTTCCTGTGCTTTGTGTTCAGCTTTGCTTCCCCTGTGTAATTAGTTTCATTTGCCTCACCTGTTGTTCCCTGCTGTTTCCTCTTGCCCTGATTACCCAGTGTGTATTTAAGCCCTCAGTTTCCATGTGTTCCTTGTCGCGTCGTTGATGTTTTGTGCCCGCATGTTCCTGTGTTCCCTGTGCCTGCCCTTCGTCTCCCTGTGCCTCCCTTCCAAGGTTTTTGTATTTGTGTTTCCCCGTTGAAATAAATCCCCTTTTTAGTTATGTTTGCTTCTGGAGTCCTTCATGTGAGTCCTTCCTCGTCCGTTTCCTCCCCGGCCATGACAGAACGACGCGACCATTACAAAACCCCCTCCGGCTCCAATTTTTTCGACGGCACTCGTCTAGCGCTGGGGGGCCCGGCGTCTTTGAACAGTCCCCGTCATCGTCACTCACCTGCCTCCCCTTTCGCTGATCCCTCCCTTCCTCGGCAGCCGCGGAGGAGAGGGAGTTCCCGGCAGCAACGGCGGAAGGCACCCCGAGACCCGAGCGGTATAACGCCGCGGACCGCTTCACCACTTCACACCCAATCCTCCGTTTCCGTGAGTAACACTGGCTTCAACGCTACTATGCCTGCGGACAATTATTCCCGTCACCCCCCCTGCCTTTCCCCTCCCTGAGGTGGCAAAGCAGACCATTATCTGTTGGGTGGATTCACTGGTTATGGACCTTCTGGCTGACCCATGTGAGCAGGAACAGCAACAGCTCACGGCCCAGCTGCAAGGGCTAGTCGATGATTACCCTTGGTTATTTGGCTCTCTGCATGGGTTAGTGCAGGATTTCTTAACCTCCACCCTTCACCTACAGCAGTCCCCAGTGTCAGCTCATTCTCAGTCCCCAGTGTCAGCGCATTCTCAGTGCCCGGTGTCAGCTGTGGCTCAGTCTCAGTCTCCCCAGTCAGCTGTGCCTCAGGCTGCTTCCACGCAGTCAGCTCCTCTCCCTAGCTCGCAGTCAGTCTCCTCGCAGTCAGTCTCCTCGCAGTCAGTCTCCTCGCAGTCAGTCTCCTCGCAGTCAGTCTCCTCGCAGTCAGTCTCCCCTAGCTCGCAGTTAGCTCTAACGCCCTTAGCTCCTGCTCTCTCTAGCTCGCAGTCTGCTCTTTCTGTCTCCCGGCCTGCTTCCACGCGGCCAGTTTTGACGTACTCAGGCCCCTCTAGCCTTCAGTCGGTTTCCCTAATGTCTGTTCACCCTAGCACTCTGTCAGTTCCTCCAGTGTCAGTTCCTCCAGTGTCAGCTCCTCCTCAGTCGCAGTGTTCCCAGTCAGCTGTAGCTCCAGCTCCTCCTCAGTCGCAGTGTTCCCAGTCAGCTGTAGCTCCAGCTCCTCCTCAGTCGCAGTGTTCCCAGTCAGCTGTAGCTCCAGCTCCTCCTCAGTCGCAGTGTTCCCAGTCAGCTGTAGCTCCAGCTCCTCCTCAGTCGCAGTGTTCCCAGTCAGCTGTAGCTCCAGCTCCTCCTCAGTCGCAGTGTTCCCAGTCAGCTGTAGCTCCAGCTCCTCCTCAGTGGCAGTGTTCCCAGTCAGCTGTAGCTCCAGCTCCTCCTCAGTGGCAGTGTTCCCAGTCAGCTGTAGCTCCAGCTCCTCCTCAGTGGCAGTGTTCCCAGTCAGCTGTAGCTCCAGCTCCTCCTCAGTGGCAGTGTTCCCAGTCAGCTGTAGCTCCAGCTCCTCCTCAGTGGCAGTGTTCCCAGTCAGCTGTAGCTCCAGCTCCTCCTCAGTCGCAGTCTCAGACCCCTCAGTTAGCTCCAGCTCCCTCTGCTCACCCTGCTCCCGCTCCCTTGGCTCCAGCTCCCCCTGCACCCGTACCTGTTCCGCGGGTGGGGGCAGCCACGGACGGGCTGACCTCTGCACCCGTACCTGTTCCGCGGGTGGGGGCAGCCACGGACGGGCTGACCTCTGCACCCGTACCTGTTCCGCGGGTGGGGGCAGCCACGGACGGGCTGACCTCTGCACCCGTACCTGTTCCGCGGGTGGGGGCAGCCACGGACGGGCTGACCTCTGCACCCGTACCTGTTCCGCGGGTGGGGGGCAGCCACGGACGGGCTGACCTCTGCACCCGTACCTGTTCCGCGGGTGGGGGCAGCCACGGACGGGCTGACCTCTGCACCCGTTCCTGTTCCGCGGGTGGGGGCAGCCACGGACGGGCTGACCTCTGCACCCGTTCCTGTTCCGCGGGTGGGGGCAGCCACGGACGGGCTGACCTCTGCACCCGTTCCTGTTCCGCGGGTGGGGGCAGCCACGGACGGGCTGACCTCTGCACCCGTTCCTGTTCCGCGGGTGGGGGCAACCAGGTCCAAGCCTTCGCATCGGTTTTCTGTGTTAGCTGCAGCAGCAGGGTCTCAGTCAGCTCTAGCTCCAGTCGCTCTCCCTCGCCTTCAGTCAGCTCCAGTAACTCTTCCTCGGTCCCCAGTGTCAGCTGTTTCAGTGCCCTCTCAGTCAGTTCCCTCAGCCCCTGTCTTAGTTCCTTCGGTTTTGGTCCCAGTTCCCTCAGCTCCTGCTCCTTCTGTAGCTCCAGTAGTGTCAGCTCCCTCTCAGGCCCCAGTGTCAGCTAGCTCTCGGTCTGTTTCCACGCAGCCAGATCTCCCTAGCTCTCGGTCTGTTTCCACGCAGCCAGATCTCCCTAGCTCTCGGTCTGTTTCCACGCAGCCAGTCGTCTCCCGGCCTGCTTCCACGCAGCCAGTCGTCACCCGGCCTGCTTCCACGCAGCCAGTCGTCTCCCGGCCTGCTTCCACGCAGCCAGTCGTCTCCCGGCCTGCTTCCACGCAGCCAGTCGTCTCCCGGCCTGCTTCCACGCAGCCAGTCGTCTCCCGGCCTGCTTCCACGCAGCCAGTCGTCTCCCGGCCTGCTTCCACGCAGTCCCCTGCACCTCGGCTATTCCTCGAGCAGCCCCTGCTGCTCAATAAAGCAGCAGTGTGCCCTGTTCCGCGGTCCCAGCCTACGCATCCGGTGCCTCACTATGTAGGCCCCGTTCAGCCATGGGCTCAGCTCACTCCAAGCCGATGGGGGTCTCCGCTCAGTCCGAGCACTCCGCGCCAGAGGGCCCCGCTCAGTCCGAGCCGATGGGGGTCTCCGCTCAGTCCGAGCCGATGGGGGTCTCCGCTCAGTCCGAGCGCTCCGCGCCAGAGGGTCCCGCTCAGTCCGAGCCGATGGGGGTCTCCGCTCAGTCCGAGCGCTCCGCGCACGAGGGTCCCGCTCAGTCCGAGCCGATGGGGGTCTCCGCTCAGTCCGAGCGCTCCGAGCCAGGGGGTCCCGCTCAGTCCGAGCCGGTGGGGGTCTCTGCTCAGTCCGAGCGCTCCACGTCACCCGAGGGTTCCCCACCAGAGCCCGGGGTCGCCCTTCTCCGCCGCCGCATGCCCCGCGGTCGGCCTCCAGTGACCCCTCCTCGTCGCCGCCGCCACTGGGAGCGCGGTCGGCCTCCAGTGACTCCTCCTCGTCGTCGCCGCCGCCGCTGGGAGCGCGGTCGGCCTCCAGTGACTCCTCCTCGTCGTCGCCGCCGCCGCTGGGAGCGCGGTCGGCCTCCAGTGACTCCTCCTCGTCGTCGCCGCCGCCGCTGGGAGCGCGGTCGGCCTCCAGTGACTCCTCCTCGTCGTCGCCGCCGCCGCTGGGAGCGCGGTCGGCCTCCAGTGACTCCTCCTCGTCGTCGCCGCCGCCGCTGGGAGCGCGGTCGGCCTCCAGTGACTCCCCCTCGTCGTCACCGCTGGGAGCGCGGTCGGCCTCCAGTGATTCCTTCTCGTCCTCGCCGCCGCCGCCGCTGGGAGCGCGGTCGGCCTCCCTCGTTGGGACTTTGCTTTGTGGCCCCTTGGCCTCTGCGGCCTCCTGAACTGTGTGTTTTTTGTTTTGGATTTCCCACTGACTCCCCTGAACTGTGGACTGTTTTTTCCCCTGCTGTTTTTGTTTTGTCATAGCTCCTGGACTGTTCCTTGTTTCGACCCCCTATTTTGGACATTGGAGCTCTCCGGCCTTGTGCCGTCGCTTTTTGTTTCATCCGGTTGTTTTTTTTTGTTTTCTCATCCCCGTGTTTTTGCTCTGGTTTTTGGACTGTATTCAGCTTGTGCCATTGCTTTTCTTTGTTCGGTTCCTTGTGCTTATTGTTTTTTGCCCTTGTGCTCTACCCTTGCTCCAGTGCTTCCTTGTGTTTTTGGGTTTGTTCCTGACTTTGTTTGCTCCCTGTCTGTTTTTGTTTCGGGCCCTCCTTCCTGGTCCCCCGCCTCCCGCCCTGGTCTGGTTTTGTTTCTTGTTTTGGCCGTCGGGAGCCGGCCTTTGAGGGGGGGGTACTGTCATGTCCTGGGCCGTTGGCCCAGCGTTTTGTGTTAGTTTATTTCCTGAGTGTGTCCTCCCAGTAGGTTGATGTCTTGTGTTTCCTAGTGTTGTGATATGTCTGCGTCTCTGTCCTGAGTCTGTGCCTGTTGTTTAGTCAGTATGTTCCTTGGTTTGTCACTTCCTGTTTATTTTGACAGTCTGGTTTTCCTGTGCTTTGTGTTCAGCTTTGCTTCCCCTGTGTAATTAGTTTCATTTGCCTCACCTGTTGTTCCCTGCTGTTTCCTCTTGCCCTGATTACCCAGTGTGTATTTAAGCCCTCAGTTTCCATGTGTTCCTTGTCGCGTCGTTGATGTTTTGTGCCCGCATGTTCCTGTGTTCCCTGTGCCTGCCCTTCGTCTCCCTGTGCCTCCCTTCCAAGGTTTTTGTATTTGTGTTTCCCCGTTGAAATAAATCCCCTTTTTAGTTATGTTTGCTTCTGGAGTCCTTCATGTGAGTCCTTCCTCGTCCGTTTCCTCCCCGGCCATGACAAACTGCACAGCTGCAGCGTCTGGAAGACAAGTGTGAGGATTTGGAAAGCAGGTCACGGAGGAATAATATTTGGGTGACGGGCATCCCAGAGGGGCTCGAAGGGCCCCGTGCTACTGACTTTATGTCACAGCTGCTACAGGATTTGCTGGGCCTACAGGAGAAACCCCTCCTTGACCGTGCACACCGCACTCTACGGGAAAAACCTAAGGATGGGGACCCTCCTCGTCCTTTCGTTATTAGAGTGCACTTATTTCATGTACGTAACCAGATTTTGCAGCGCGCAGGAGAAGCATCTCCCCTGTACTACAAAGGCAAATGTGTATCGCTCTTCCCGGACTTCACCGCTTCTGTGGCCAAGAAACGGGCAGCATTCGGGGCGGTCAAGCGTGCTCTCCGCTCTCGCTCTGATGTTAAATTTGGCCTTTTCTACCCAGCGATCCTCAAGATTACCATGCCAGATGGGACGACTCATCGCTTTGAAGATCCTTTGCAGGCGGCGGATTTTGTCAACAAAAACTAGCAGGACACACTCTAATCCTACAGTTCCTCCTTCCTTTGAAATGTCATCAAGCACATACTTTTTTTTTTTTTTTCCTTCTTTCAAATATTGTGCATAGATGTGTGGGTTTGTGGGTTTTCTTCTTTCTTAATATGGTTAAATGACAAACACCGTTATTGAAATGTCACATCACTCAGGTAGCACAGGGTTTTTTTCCCTCTTTTTTTTTCTTTTTGAAATTTTTTTTATTTTTCTTCTACGGCTACCATGGAGCGCTTTTGGTTGCTGTTGTGGTTTTTAGGGCTCGCATGCATCTCACTTGGGAAGATGCCAGTGCAGGGGTTGGGTTGGGGTTTAGTTGGATGGCAGTATCCTGCTTGTGTAATTCATTTCATTGTATGTGTTTTTGTTTTTTGTGTTTTTTGTATTTTTAACTCATTGTGCAGCCTTGTCACATCTCTGCCTGTTAATTTCGCTGACACGTCCAAGTTTTGATACCCATGATGTATGGCCCCCAGCCTAGGCTAACTGAAAAGCGTGATGGTGGTGCTCTGAAGTTTATTAGCTGGAACTGCAAGGGTCTTAACTCCCCAGTGAAACGTACAAGGGTCTTACATCATCTTCACCATCTGGGAGCTCAGGTAATATTTCTGCAGGAGACACACTTGAAGCCATCTATTCTCCCCAGACTTAGGGGTAACTGGATTGGCCAAACCTATTACTCATCCTTCCATAAAAAGTGTAGGGGGGTTGCAATTCTGCTACATAAATCTGTACCATTTACATGCTCAGATGTTGTATCTGACCCATATGGTAGATATTTAATTCTTACTGGTAAAATGCATAACACTCCGGTGCTTCTTGTCAATATATATGCACCCAACCAGGACGATGCAGGGTTTTTTAGACACCTCTTCTCTATCCTCCCAGACCTGTCATCTCATCTTCTCCTTATGGGTGGAGATTTTAACTGTTGGCTGAATCCACATCCTGACCGCTCATCTACTAAGTCTGTAAGCCTCTCAAATTCGGCCAGTGCTGTTAGAACTTTTATGGAAGACTTTGCTGTTTCTGATCCCTGGCGATTCTTTAACCCCTCACATAAAACATATTCTTTTTTCTCTCCTGTGCACCATACATTCACCCGAATAGATTACTTTCTAGTTGACAATAGGATACTTCCATCTGTACTCCCCGACTCATGTTTATACGACGCCGCAGTAATTTCTGATCATTCCCCGGTTTGTATGTGTATTCAGTTTAAAGCTAGTGTCCAATCAAGGCCCCCTTGGCGGTTTAATGTACGTCTGCTTTCGGATGAAAAATTTGTTGAGCTAATCTCTTCCCAAATTGATTTCTTTCTAACGATAAATAAAACCCCTGATATATCCTCTGCTGTGTTGTGGGACACCTTGAAGGCTTATATAAGAGGCCAGATAATCTCTTATACATGTAATGAGAATAAAAAGAGAAAAGATAAACTGTTGAGCCTGTCTAGACGCATTTTGCAATTAGATAATCTTTATGCAGTCTCACCCAGTGCAGTCTTGTACAAAGAACGCATAACCTTACAGTCAGAGTATAACAATCTTGCTGTAGATCATGCTGTTGACATGCTTCTTAAATCTGGGAGCACATACTACGAACACGGTGACAAAGCTGGAAAATTACTGGCTCACAAACTGAAGCAGGTGTCCTCTTCCCATCAAATTTCTCAAATTCGCACATCATCAGGAATTACAATAGATCCAATAGAAATCAACAACGAATTTAAACAGTACTATGAATCCCTTTACACATCGGAAATACAATGTGGTAAGCAAGACTTTGAAAATTTCTTCTCATCTATTGAAACCCCTATGGTGCACCCTCATAAGGTTGAGGATCTGGAGAAACCGATAACTGCCTTAGAGCTCGGTAATGCCATTACCTCCATGCAGACTGGTAAATGTCCAGGACCTGACGGGTTTCCGGTCGAATTCTTTAAAAAATTTCAACACAAACTGATCCCAGTATTGCTTGACATGTTCAATGAATCATTTATAGCACACAAATTACCCCATACATTAAATCAGGCTTCTATTTCTTTAATTTTAAAAAAAGGAAAAGATCCATTGGACTGTGCGTCTTATCGGCCAATCAGCTTATTAAACGTTGACTTTAAAATACTTTCAAAAACACTTGCTAAACGCCTTGAAACTGTTTTACCGTCTATTATCTCTCCTGAGCAAACAGGCTTTATAAAGAACAGACATTCCTTTTTTAACCTGAGGCGTCTCTTCAACACAATTTACCATCTTCCAATGTGCCACTAGCCGTGTTGTCTTTAGACGCAGAAAAGGCATTCGACCGGGTGGAATGGCGATATCTATTTTTTACTTTAGAAAAATTTGGTTTTCAGAATAATTTCATTTCATGGGTGAAAATCTTATATTCCTCTCCCCTGGCATCTGTTAGAACAAATTATGATCAGTCATCATACTTCCCTCTTCACCACTCTACTCGGCAGGGCTGTCCCTTGAGCCCTCTTCTGTTTGCTCTGGCTATTGAGCCTCTCTCAATTGCCCTCCGTAGCAACTCAAAAATTTTGGGTATTTTGTCTTGTGGTCTGGAGCAAAAAGTATCCTTGTATGCGGACGATCTTCTTTATATTTCGAACTTCTCTGTTTCCATCCCAGCAACTCTCTCCACACTGGACTCCTTTGGCGCTATTTCTGGTTATAAGCTAAACTTGGGCAAAAGTGAACTCTTCCCCTTAAATAAAGCTGCAAATGAGTATCTGTTAGAGACCTTGCCTTTTAAGATTGTCAAGCATAGTTTCCTCTATTTAGGTATTCTTGTAACCTCCAAATTTAGGGACCTTTATGCAGCAAACTTTGCCACCCTTTTGACTCGTACAAAGATGGACTTTGAACGCTGGTCTTTACTAAATTTATCTATTGCAGCCCGTATCAACACTGTTAAAATGATTATTCTCCCCAAATTTTTGTATCTCTTTCAATATGTTCCTATTTTCTTACCACAAACTTTCTTCTTAAATCTGGATGGCTGCATATGTGACTTTATTTGGAGTAAAAAGCCTCCACGGATGCGTAAGCAGCTATTGCAAAGACCTAAATCCTTAGGTGGTATGGCTCTTCCTAACCTTAGATACTACTATTGGGCAGCTAATCTTAAAATATTACAGTTTTGGCTTCACCCAAATTTAGGTGCTTCCATCCCAATATGGCTATCAATGGAGGCCAGTACTTGCCGACCAGTATCTCTGTCGGCTCTGGTTCACTCCCCTATTAAATCTGCCACTGACTTGTATACGAAGAATATAATTGTTAAGACATCTTTGAAAATTTGGAAACAATTCAGATGTTCTTTTGGGCTTCAGTCATATTCGTTGCAGGCCCCAATAACATCAAACCACATCTTTTCCCCATCTCTAGTAGATGGCGCTTTCACCGTTTGGGCCAACTTAGGTATCAGATCATTTAATGATTTATATATGAATAATGTCTTTGCTTCCTTTGAGCAATTATCCCAAAAATTTCCCCTCCCAAAGCAACATTTTTTTAGATACCGTATTTTCTGGAGTATAAGTTGCACTTTTTTTCATAGTTTGGCTGGGGATGCGACCTATACTCCGGAGCAACTTATATGTGAAATTTATAACACATGAACCAAAATACTCCAGCCACTTGACATCTCCGTGAACTGCAGCTTTAAGGCAGTCTTGCGTAACCTGTGGGCGCAGTGGATGATGGATGGAGAGCACAGCTTAACGGCAACTGGGAGAATGCGCCACCCAACTTTCCTGGAAGTCCTTGGATGGATCAACAAAACATGGGCTTCAGTGACAACCAAACCATCCTGTTGGGATTCAGAAAGGCTGGAATAATTGGAACTGCAGCTGATGACGAGTCTGACGAAAGCGACACAGAAGAGGAAACGGCGCTTCGTCTACGTACGGAGTGTACGGAGTTGTTTAGAAGTGACACCGAGGATGAAGAATTCAATGGATTGATGGTTTGGTTAACTTGTTAGCATGTTCTTTATGCTATGGTTATCTGAATAACTGTTAATGTTACGTTAACATACTGTACCAGACACGTACTCTGTTCGTTGTGCGTCATGTAGCTGAATGTGTTACGTTAGCATAACGTAGGCGTAACCGTGTTCGGCCTGTTCTTTAATCCATTATTATTTTAAATTGCGTTTCAAGATGGAATTTCTGCTCTGGGTCTCGGATTCTATCAAATAACCCCCCCCCCAAAAAAGTGCGACTTATAGTCCAGTGCGACTTATATATGTTTTTTTTTCTTTATTATGCATTTTTTGGCTGGTGCGACCTATACTCCGGAGCGACTTATAGTCCGAAAAATACGGTACTTGCAGATTCGTAGCTTCGTCAATAACAGATTTCCTTGTTTTCCTGCTGAGCCCCCAGTTTCTTCTTTAGATTTTTTTTTAGACCAGTCCCATCTTTGAAGGGTATGATCTCATACATTTATATTCAGATTTACTCTTTGGATCTGACTCCTGTGACTCCTCTCAGGAGGCTGTGGGAGGAAGACCTGAAGGAGCAGATAACTGACGATACGTGGAATAAAGCACTTAGAAAAGTGCATGAATCTTCTATTTGTGCTAAGCATGCATTTGTTCAATGTAAAATAGTACATCGTGCACACCTAACGAAAGCCAGGTTGTCAATAATGTTTCCAGTTGTGGACCGCTGTGGTCTGACGCCCGCAACCCATGCTCACATGATGTGGTCTTGTCCTAACCTGAGATCATACTGGGGAGAGATATTTGACTCGCTAACTAAGACTGCCGGAAAACAAATTATGCCTGCTGCTAGTATCGCAGTATTTGGGGTACCACCTCCTTACATACACCTGTCTCCTCAGGAAGAGGCTTTCGCAGCCTTTGTCTGCTTATTGGCCCGATGCCTAATTCTAACAAAATGGAAATCTTCATCACCACCATCACATACCCACTGGGTCAGAGAAGTCCTTTACTTTGCTAAATTGGAGAAAATAAGATTTATGCTAATGGGCAGAGAGAATAAATTGAGTGCAATGTGGGATTGTTTCTATGATCATGTAGGGAGACTTGTTCTCCCTGATGTCCCGGATTGATGCATCTCACACTGTAATGTTGAAATGACAGGCAACCTGAAAAAGTATTTTATTTGTTTATCTAATGTAACTGAATTAGGACAATTCTGCAAAGATGAGTGGGCCAAAATTCCTCCAGAATGCTGTAAAAGCCTCATTGCAAGTTATCGCAGACGCTTGGTTGCAGTTGTTGCTGCTAAGGGTGGCCCAACCAGTTATTAGGTTTAGGGGGCAATCACTTTTTCACACAGGGCCATGATGGTTTGGATTTTTTTTCACCTTTACTAATAAACACCTTCATTTACAACTTGCATTTTGTGTTTACTTGTGTTGTCCCTGACTATTGTTTAAATTGGTTTGATATTCCGAAACACTTAAGTGTGACAAACATGCAAAAAAACAGGAAATGAGGCAGGGGGCAAACACTTTTTCACACCACTGTATTTACAAGAATATCCCTTTGTACTGTGCTGTTTTTGTACTTTTACTCATGTACTTACTTTTGATATTAGTTTACTGTAAAGACTGGCTTTATCAAAAGGTCCTTTAAGAATGTTCGGCCACTTCTGTCTACCAGATTCAGGCTGTTGCCACTGGACATGCTGACAGACCTTTCACCCAGGGCAGGAAGTTGGCTCTTGCCAAATAAAAATTTCCTTTCATGCTCATTTATGCCTTAACAGTAACCATCAAATACCCAGCTTATCCATAAATTCATTGGTTGTTGTGTCTTTACTGGTCTCTACTCTTTTCAAAACTTGTTTTTTATTGCTCGAGTAGAGCAAGTCCAGCTTCTATAAAAATAAGTTGTAGATCAAGTTCATGTATGGCCATTGTTTTTGCAAATGAACTGAAGTGATGTTTCTGGAATAGGAAGTGGTTACTCTTGCATCATTTAAGCATTGCTCAAACAAACTGAGAGCTGCAGTTAATTTCTGCACAAAACATCAAGAGAGACAGAGACAGCCAGATGGAACAGTTTCGTAATGCACAACAACAAAAAGAATTATTTAAAGCGTCTTAGCTTGATGTTAGTGCTTTAAAGAATATTTTCATTTTTACTTTTTGATCTAAGCTAAAAGAGGATTGAATACTTGACTGTACATTCATCATGTGGAGTCCTAGTAAACCCCAGTGAGGCTCTATAACTGCAGGTTGAGCAAATAAGTGGCAACTTTCAGTAAATTATCACAAAAACCTATATAAAATGTCAGTATTTTGTATTTCAGTGTAATTTCCGATGTACTATATAAAATTCAACAATATAAAAAGCACCAAATGTATCAAGACTATCATCAGGAGCAGCAAATTCAATGGCTTTACATGATTCGTAGTAATAGTTTATGCCGTTCTGGAAAATTATTCGTAAATGCCACCAATTGAAAGTCTGCACACACTGAAAATTCACTTAAATAGAAAATAAATAAATGAAGACATATGGAGCTATATGGTGAAGCAAATGTGACTGAAATTTTACATTCTTCAAGATAGACAACTTTTTGTTAATAAAAGCTTTGTGTGCTCTTGGCATTTTTTTTGACCAGCTTCGTGACGAAGTCATCTGGAGGCTTTCCTGGAGGTTACGGTGGCGGAAGTGGCTTCTCTTGCATGTTAAAACTGTTCCTGAAATAAACCGCTGCAGTTTGTCAAACTCACCCTGAACTGTCTCAGCTGGGTTTAGGTCAGGTGATCAGGGATGCCAGGTTGTCTGATGGGTGATCGTCTAAACTGACCAGAACGATCAAACCACAGTGCACCAAGGCAGGTTGTGCTAACTAGCTGAATGAAACATCATCTAGGAAATATTTTTACCTCAGCTAGAAATAAAGATATTTCCTCTATATATTTATTTTCTTTTAGTTTGCTGAGTTCACAATCATGTGACATGTTTCAGGGTGTTCTCTCACGCTTTCATTTTTTTTGTAAAAATGTAATTTTTATTTTTATTTCTGAGAACTGCTAAGTGTTTTCTCATCTTCCCCAAAGTGCATTCACACCATCGCACCATCACAGCATTACACCATCTCACACACACACGCCTTTAGGCGCCACAAGGGAAACAGCATGCAGATTACTTATCAGTTCATCTTCTCTGCACCTCTTACAGACACAGCAAAAAAGTCCACTGCTATGATATCTATTTCTTGCCAAAGTAGTTGCTTTCACATTCTTCTTTTTATTTGATTATCTCTACAGTGGTTTCTTTGAAGGCCGATTCACCCTGAACTATTAATGTTCAGGTACATATTCTCACCAAACTCTCTCATGCACTGATGCCTTTAAGTACCTTTAAATGCCAGTTTCTTTGGCTCTAATGAATGCATCTTCTGTGACAGAGGTGACTCCATTTAAGTTTTATTATGACAATCAAATATTTTGCACATTCAAATATTTTTCACATGAAGAAACTTTCAAAGTTGTTGAAATTTTCCAGATATTTCCCTAACTTTCATGTGTTAAAGTGATGTTGGTCTGTAATTTTTCTGCAGTTGACCATGATATTTATTACTACGTTGTCAAAAAGGCTTTTTGCTATATGCTAACAGTGCACTAGCACACAATAACTCGTGCATTGTCAAGTTGATGGAGATTTTTTCTCAGTTTGCTCATGTCTTGCGTATTTGTGTTTTGTTAAGTTGGGGTGTGTTTACTATTTGCCTTGAGAAGTCTGCAAATTTCCCACTAATACTTTTTTAAGAAAGTGAGGAAGTGTGTCCAAAGGTTTGACTGGCATTTACATGCATATATCATCAGTGTGTCATGGCTTAGAGTGGAGAGTGAAGCAATTCCATAGTAGGAGGACCAGGACATACAGAGGCAGGGTAGAAACCAACCAGTGGTAGAAGCAGGACCTGCAGGGCTGGTGTGGTTACACAAGAAGCTGCTGATGAACTCTTCTGGATGCCAGGGATTTAGTTGGAGGTAGAACCCATTGGGAGGCCAAACAGGAAGAGGAGAAGGTTGCTGAAGGGCTCCCAGACTCAGACTTCCATGATACTCTGGGGTGGTGAAAAGGTAGCGCCGTTGTGAAACGGTTGCATGACCTCAGACATCTGTCCCCCCCTGTTTTGGATGGATGTTCTGTTAACTGCAATTTCCCCATTTGTGGGACTAATAAAGGCATTCTTGATTCTTGATTCTTGAAATGTCAAGAGGATGCACGTGGAGCTGGGCTGCAGATGGGACAGAGAGCACGTGGAAATGGGGACATGGAGGTGGGCAGCAGGCTAGCTGGCCGGTTGTTAGCAGGTTTGGTCAAAGGGGAGGTCTCGCTGGAGTGTTTTGGAGCCAGTTCTCATGTTCAGTGAAGTTTGGACATTTTTCTTCATTAGTTTCTTCATTTGAACCATACCTGATTAAAGCTGGTAATAAGGATCCTCTGTACTGTGCTGTAATGTATTGTCCACCTGGCCCTAGCTTGTTTTTATAGGAGTACAGTGACTTCTTATCATCCAGTAGCAAAACAATGGGGCAAGTAAGGAGGAGTATATACTTTAATGTTGCCATAGGGAGGTGGCTGCAAGACTTCCCACAATGCACTGACTATTTCTTCTCTATATTCCTCTGTTTATTCATGATGCATTTTCATGCCACTACAGCAACTTATAAGCTTTTGTTCTTGTCTCTTCAAGTTCTCCTTCTTCTCAACCCCTAACTGCTTGCTGCAGATGGCTGCGCCTCCCTGCGCCTGGTTTGGCAGGAGGTTACTTCCTGTTCAAAGGGAATTCTTCTTTCCCATTATTGCCAAAGTGCTCATTCACAGGGGATATTCTGATGTTGCTGTTCTCTTTCTGACATTGTAGGGTGTTCATTTTGCAACTGAGTTGACTGAATTGAAAAATAACTAAAAACAGGAAATGACTAAAAAGAATCATGACAAAAACAGGATTTAAAGCGAGGCCAACTAACAGAAAATGAACTGTTTTTCAGGTTGTTCAAGGTAGCACAACTGGGGAGCAAAGACAAAGAGGAGGGCAGGACTATATATACACAGGAGACATGCGGAAAACAGAACACAGGTGAAGACAATTAGGGCAGGTAGACAATCAAAGGGAGGGAAAAAAACAGGAAGTAAAACTAGAATGAACCAGAAAGGAAAAAAAACTTTCTAGTGAAACAGAAAATAACCAAAAGACATTAAGACACTAAACATCAGGGGAACTCGAGCGGACCAAACTATTACATGTAAGACATAGCCAGAACAGAGGGTGGCTAAATGGCAATATGCTGAGGGAACTAAAAACGCAAGAAGGAAAAAAATAAACTCAAACAGGAACAGGAACCAAAAAGGAACAAATTCACAAAAATAAAAAACTCATTAGCTACACAAAACCCTGGGACTGTGACACTATGTGTCCTGTTCAAAATTTAAAATCTGTCCTTTGATAAGGTTCAAGAAAAATGGATAACGAAAAATAGTTGATGGATTTTGTGCAACAGAAAATAGCAATCTTTGATAAGTTTGAAAAAGTGTTTTCATAACTTATGTGACACACAATACTTCCCCCTGAATTCTGCCAAAGTACAGAGTCAGCTAAAATAGGAGTCTACGTGCTAGATTAGTAGATGTGCTTTGTTGATTTCTCTTCATGTCACTCGTTTGATTTAAGCCTCGTGTTTTGGGATAAGACTCACAGCCTGCAACATTCTAACCACTGCACGAACTTGTGATATGCATTCACTTATAAGTAATTTTTTAAACTGCGCACTACTCGACAGCCGCCTGTGCTCAAATGCCGCGCCCAAGAAACAGTGTCAAAATGTAGATACTGTACATATTGCTTGTTTTCAGGGCTATTTTTATAGAGTGTAAAGGAAGATCTTGTTGACCTTTCTTTTGCAGTGAAAAGTTTAATGTGTGGCAGTGCGTTTCCTTTACCCTTTGGCCATCTATGACTTCCTCTTTATGACGGTGCAGAGGAACTGCTGCCTCTCTGAGAGAAAGACAAATGATGATATTGTAAATGATCTGTCCTGATGTGAGTGCCTATTAGTGTGTATGCATGTGTGTGTTTGCTTTTCCCCCCAAGCCATTATTCTTCTATTATTCATCACTCATTCACTATTCTGGTTGCGGTCATGCCTGTTGGCTCTCACTTCAGCCACAATTACAGTCTTTCCGTCACAGGATGGTATTAAAATCATGTGTGAAGTTGTGTTCATACACTTTTTTTTTTTTTTAACCTTCTTGGACATAAAAAAAAAATAACATTTACATTCTTCCTCGACTATTTCTATCAGCACTGCTTTTACTGATCTGCAGGGGGCAGCAGCCACCCAGTGGTTGAAGAAGCTGGTTACTGTGGGTTGTGTGACTCTGAACAGATAGAATGAGTCATCTTCTCTGAACAGGAAAGCTCTTACAGACTTCACTATTCCCATTCGAGTTCTGTTCCATTTAGTAACCTAGCAGAACTGAAAAGCCACCCCATGTACACTCTGAGGCTACTTTGTAAGGACCTCGATTCAACTGCTTGCAAATATCTGTTCAGTCAGTCACATGACGGCAACTCATTTGTAAACTTGGTCAAAGCGACCTGCTGAAGTTCAAACTGAGCATCAGAATGGGGAAGAAATGTGATTTAAATAACTTTGAATGCAGCATGGTTGTTGTGCCAGACGTACTTCTGTGAGTATTTCAGAAACTGCTGATCTACAGGGATTTCCTCACACAACCATCTCTAGGGTTTGCAGAGAATAACCTGAAAAAGAGAAAATATCCAGTGAGCGGTAGTTCTCTGGGTGAAAATTCCTTGTTGATGCTAGAGGTCAGAGCAGAATGGCCAGACTGCTTTGAGATGGTAGGAAGGCAGCAGTAATTCAAAAAAACCGCTTTTTACAAACAAGGTATGCAGAAGAGCATCTGTGAATGCACAACATGTCAACCTTGAAGGAGCTGAACAACAGCAACAGAAGAATGGGAAACTGAGGCCACAATTTGGATGGGCTCACCATAATGGGACAGTAGAAGACTGAGCATTGTTTAAATGCCGCAACTTACCTGAGTATTGTTGCTGACCATGCCCATCCCTTTATGACCACAGTGTACCCATTTTCTTCCCAAGTCTAATTACCACTTACAATAGGCACCGACCTGCAAATTCAGCAACTCATTTTAAAAGAGATTTGAATTATTTATTTCAACAGAATAACTGCCATAACCCCAGCCCCCTAGAGACTGTGTCAGGGACCTGGGAGTCATTTTTGAGCAGGATATGTCCTTCAATGTGCACATTAAACAAATATGTAGGACTGCCTTCTTTCATCTGCACAGTATCTCTTAAATGAGAAACATCTTGTCTCAGGGTTCAAAAACTAGTTCATGCATTTATTACTTCTAGCCGGTAATATTGTAATTCATTATTATCAGGTTATTCTAAAAACTCTTTGAAAAGCCTTCAGGTGATCCAAGCAAGAGCACTGAGAGGGACTAGAAAGAGAATATATTTTCCCCCATATTTCTCTTCACTGGCTCCCTGTTAAATCCAGAATCAAACTTAAAATACTTCTCACATTCAAAATCTTGAATGATCAGGCCCTGTCATATCTTAAAGACCTCACATTACAATTAACACTTCACTCTTAGACTGCTGGCTTGCTTGTGGTTCCTAGGGTTTCTAAATGTAGAATGGGAAGCAGAGCCTTCAGCTCCAATACAGCATGTCATTACTGTCTTATCTCTCCCCTGGTCTGTGTTTTGTCCCATTTCCCAATGCTCTCCCTTTTTTTTTTTTCTCTCTTTCCCCTCACCCTCCAATCAGTCGTGGCAGAAGGCTGCCCCTCCCTGAGCCTGGTCCTGTCAGAGGTTTCTTTCTGTTAACAGTGACTTTTTCCTACTGACCACTGCAAAGTGCTTGTTCGATTGTTGAGGTTTTCCCCAGAATATTACTGTAGGGTCTTTACATTACATTACAAAGCACCTTGAGGTGACTGCTGTTGTGATTTGGCACTGTATAAGTAAACCTAAACTGAATTTTAACTTTTCATTTCCAAATGAATGACAGTGCTATTTCTTGGTTCAGATCAGGGTTATTATAGTTAACGAAAACGAACGAAATAACGAAAACTGAAATTGAAAAAACATTGTCGTTAACTGAAATAAATAAAAACTATAATTAAAAGGAAAAAACGATAACTAATTAAAACTGAATTGTGAGTTTACAAAACTAACTAAAACTAACTGAAATTATCGATAAACTGACTTTCATTTACTTGTTTTTTTGGGTTTTTTTTTTTAAGCCTTGTGGATTGATATGAAATCATTGTTTCCGCTCTCCGAGTTTAAGCTGGGAGCGCCACAGGACAACTGTGTGAGTGCGCATGTGCGTGCGCTCGCCGCGCTGGTCCGCAAAGTAATGGCTGCGGTCTGCCGAGAAAGCGGCAGAGTCCCGTATGGAGGTTCTTTGAGTACAAACACCTGCACACGACCACAAGGTAATTAACACACACAATCCAGCTACACAAGCATAAATGCGGACATGAGGTCGGCAACTTCTGTAGGTTGTGTACAGAGGCCGCAAAGACCCTGCAGGTTTAATTAGCGAGCATCTAACCAAGCTAGCTCCAAAACAGAAGCAGCTTCAGGTGGTGAGAACATCAGGATGCAGATGGATTTGACCTTTGACTCCTTCAAAGAGTTTGTTTTTGTTTAACACCACATGTAGGCGTTATTAATCTGCTGCACTGATGCTGAAGTTTATTGTGGAGTTTATTGTAGAATTTATTGAGTTTGGGAGTTTATGTTTTTCTTTGTTTCTCCCTGTTGATGTTCATGTGTGTCCTTAATATTACACAAATTTAGCATGTCTTGTGAACAGTTGGTTGTTGAATATATTTCTTTAAACTGTATCTTTTGTCAAGTTTTCATTACACAATAGTCACTTTTGCGCCTTGAATCTTGCACCTGATCAGGTATGAAAATACTAAAACTAATACTGAAACTAACTAAAACTAAGCATGAAACCAAAAATAAAAACTAATAAAAACGAGCAAAACCTCTCTGAAAACTAATTAAAACTAACTGAATTAGAGAAATAAAAGTAAAAACTAACTAAAACTAAACTATAATGTAAAATCCAAAACTATTATAACCCTGGTTCAGATGGTACACAATCTGACTTTAATCCTGTAACATCTGGCTATAATTTCTTTGGGCAGCAGAATTGAGATATAACAAAATTAAATTGATGATTATTGATAATCACTCATGTGATTTTCATTTGATACAATGTAACATTGTTATCATGCCACCTTATTTCTTTTTATGTTACATATTTTAATTTGTTAGCTACAGTTATCAGATTTTTTGTCTTCTTTTTATTGGTTTAAATTATATGTATTTTTTTTTAATGAGCATTTTGTTGGTTTTGATAGCTGTCTTTTTGAACTTGTTTTTCTTTTATCGCCATCTTATGGGATTTTTTTGTGTTTTTGCTACTTTTTTTGGACTTTCAGTTTTTTTTTTTTTTAACCAGTGATTAATGATTCTTAATTATTCTATTAATTCACCAGCTTGTCTGTCTATGGATTTAGTTGTACATTTTATGTCATACAGTTTTGCTTGCTATAAAATTATGGATTAGAGCAGCTTTAATAGTAAAGCAGAGTGTAAGGCTACAAAACACTAAACCCTTGAGACCCTTTTATAATTAAGTGCCTTCATGCATTATATTTTCCAGTTTCTCTGTGCAGCCACAGGCTCTTAGTGAAAACTAAACACATAGTCAACCACTGGATGGTGCTCTGTGCTCAGAGTTTCCGCATCATGTTTGTACATGCATTAAAGCCTCTGCAAAGAATAGAAACCTTCACCTTTGAGTTTTTTATGTACTGGTACTGTAGGCAGGTTTTCCGGTTAAAGAGAAGACTGCAGTGTTCAACAAAAATATTTAATGTTTTATTCATTTAACACAGGAAGCTTATTGTCCTAATTTATACATTTTGGACAGTGTGGTAACTTGTAACCAGGCACCTTCATTGTAAGAAAAAAAAATATCTATATGTATATCAAAGCAATTTTTAAGCTTGTAGGTTAATTTCCTTTGAATAAATCTACACACTTGCCTTCACAGTTTCTCTGGCTCTGGGTGTTTTCAGCTTGCACTTGAATTAATGTTCCCCCCGTTTGTCTTTGTGTTGTGAACATTTGCCCGATGGGGGGTTACAGTCACTTCATTAGGAGGAAAATACATTACTGTACTGTTGAGTGAAAAAAGCACGAGATTCAGTCGGAGATTTCCTCTCGGAGACAGTTGCTCTTGATGACCCAAATGAAATATGAAAGCATTATGCATGTCTGCGTGTATGTGTGTGTGTGTGTGTGTGTGTGTGTGTGTGTGTGTGTGTGTGTGTGTGTGTGTGTGTGTGTGTATGCATGCAGAAAGCCAGTAGAGCGCACTCATCCCTGCATCATTTTTTGATGGATAAGTTTCCTCCCTCCTCTCGTCACGCGTTGGTTGTCACAGTGATGACGAGTAGCTTCCTTCTGCTTTTCTGGCGGGTGGCGGGATGTGACAGTCGTACGGGGCAGCTGCCAGCCAGTGTCTCACTGCTCTTCAGCCTCCCTCTCACCCTCCCAGTTCACACAATAAACTCCTTACCTATTCTTACCAATCTAATCTTCAGCAGAGCATCTGAAATCACGAGGACGATATCCTCTCATGTGCCCCTGTGAGCTGGCCCGTGTGTTGCTTCAGCAATAATAATAACAGCATTAAAAACAACAACAGCAGTGACAAGAGCTATTACAACAACATGCAGCACAACAACTGAGTACATCCAGCATTCAACTCCAGATGGGCTCTTCCTGTGCCAGGCAGGAAATGCAACTAGGCACCCTCGCCATCATATTTCATTTTAGCAGAGAACATCACTTCATCTTCGGCACATCCAACGGCTGAGCTGTAAATTTATTCCAGTCTTTTTGTTCTCCTTCTCTGCATGGATTCTACTCGAGTTGCTGTCGTCGTTGGCGAGAAACAGTGGACATTCAAATGTGAATATTTAGCCTCAGAACCTTTTCCCCTGCCTGCTGTGGCATCTCTATGAATGGAATGGGGATGAGTTTACTGTTAGAGCACACACAGATGTGCACAGTGGCATGGCTTGCATGCAAACACACTCATCTACATACACATGGATGCAACATGAATGCCCTGCAAGCATCCTCATGAATATAATAGTATTTAAAAAATATTTAAAGTAAACATGTAAAAATGGCTCTGCATGTTAATGGAAGGAGCACGTCACTATTGTTGTGCTTAAAGAAATGTTTTCAGTAGCTGTGGAAGAGCTCTGTGTTAGCAAGTTGTCAGCTTGAGCTTTATCAGGGAAATAAAAGCTGTAAAACATTTGAAGTCACTCTCTCGCCTCCCGCTGGCTCAGAATGCAGCAGAGATGCTTCTTATTGGTTTTAGCAGATAACATCACATCACCTCAATCTGGCTTCTTTCCAGCTCTTTCTGATTGTTTAAGAATTGATTTGAATACTTTACTGAGCACTTTAAGGCTTGTCCAGGGTGCACCTTGCCTCCTGCCCTGCAACAGCTGGGATAAACCCCAGCTTCCCTGTAACAGTGAATTGGATAATTGGAAGAAAATGGATGGATGGATGGATGTGCTTTTGCCATCAGGACCCCTCAGCTCTAGAAAAAAAAACTGTCCAAGGCGATAAGGCTTGCAGAATCAGTGACTACTTCAAATACATTTTTATAGACATACTGTTTGTTGAGTTGTTTTGCTTTTATTCTATATTCTCTTAGTATTTACTTATACTAAAATTATGCACTTAGCACTTTTGCATCATTTTCTTGTTGTTTTTATATTTTCTTAATTTCACATCAATTTGATCTCATTTTCTTCAACTGCATACATAAAGCTATTATTATTTACCAAGTAGTTAGCACTGAAGAATTGTGCACCATTGTATTATCTTGTTTGGGTGTAAAGTTTTAAAGATTAGAAACTTGCCCAACAAGTGAAAAATCCCTTTTTCAATTCTGGGAGGAGACATAAACCTCTAGGGGGTTGTGTCAGGAAACTACCCTCTGGGATTACCCTTCGTAAATGAGGGAACAGCCAAATGCAGCTTCATACAGGCAGAAAGGTTTTAATGAAGGCTGCTATTTAGTTGCATTTTGGGAAATGCAGTATTTAGTAGATTTTAAAAAAAATAATTAAAATCTTATAAAAGCCTGGTCTCTGTTGATTCCATTTTGAACATTTTACTGAACCATCGTTTGCAAGTCAGACTCCTTTTTGAATCTCTGCTCTTGGTAGCCATATGGAAGCGTAATAGTAAATTAAATTGATTAATCTACTAAATTAATGCTCAAAAATCGAATCTGTTTAATTTAATTTGACCTTCATTTAATCAGCAGGGTCTCTAATGATATTTTTTTTTTCAAGAGGGGTAGCAAATGGCAGTCTAATTATGTTTCCTTAACCAAAAGTAATCCAAAATAAAAATCACGTCTAATCAGTTATTTTCTTCATGTATCATAGAATTCCAAGTATATGATTAAATATCCCCAAATGACATTCACAATCTGTACAAACAAACATCCCCTTTTTTTTGGGTTTGTTTTGAGTTTTTTCTTTAATTTTTTCCTTAATTGAAATAAGGGAGACCGGAGAAGACAGATCTTGATCCAGTAAATATCCCAGTAGGCAAAAGTACATTAATTCACACATGGAAAAAGGAGAAAAGAAAGGAGGGAAAACATGAAGGGTCCTGCAGCACCTGTGAAACACTCCAGTTTTAGTTGAATTCATGTGGTTCTGCTTATGTATCCATGCACATCCATGCACACACACTCGTACGGGTATACGAATGTGTCTGTGTGTGTGTGAGACTGCATTATCCCTGTGCTGCACAGTGCAGATGATGTGCTCAGTTCTGCTGTGTAGGCCCTGTGTTGAACAGATGTCACGGACGCTGATACTGTCCCCATGCTGAGCGGGAACAAATTACAGGCCGATACACACACACACACACACACACAGATACACAAAAGCACGCACATACACATACACACACACACATGCACACGCACACACACAAACACACACACAAGCAGCAAATATAACCTTCAGATTACAGATGGCCCCTATCAGAGGCTGCTGGCTGGATTTGGAAGATGTAAATACTGAGAGGGTAATCCAGCACAGGACAGAGGGGTCTAAACATGGGGCAGGACTGGCACCAGATGGTGGATGCGTATGCATGTGTGTGTGTGTGTGTGTGTGTGTTTTAGAGGGGATGTTAAGCATGCTGAGGTTCTGACATTGGGATTACGGTTTTCAGTGTTTGATGTGCCACAGATGGAACTCTATTTCATTGTTCTCAGCACAAAATGCAGGTGGATAATAGTCCCCAAATGAAACACCCAGATTCTCTTTCATTGTCTCCTTGCCCATGGTGGAGCAAGGTAAAGGGTCTTCACTAAGAGCGACCTTGAGTAGCAGGTGAGTGGGAAGCACAATAAGTTAATGTGAGAACGAGCACAGCTCCATATTAGACAGGCAGGGAAGAAGATGGACAGAGAGTAACACAAGAAAGAGAAAGCTTGTTGTCATACAAGTAAAACCTTGCTTTCTTCTTTGACTCGCGGAGGCCACAAGCCAAATCGAGCTGGCACGCTTTGATACGGTGCACCATCCTCAGGAACATTTTCTATCCCGCATTCCTCCTCATTTCACCTCCTCTTCTCCTTCCTCCTCCACCTCCCGTCTCTCGCACCCTTTTTGTCCTTGCCATAATTTCATCTCTTTGCACGTCATTAGCAAGCTGGCGCCTAATGAATTTCTTATCTCTCTGAATTCAGTGGCTGTTGTGATAACGTTTATTGTTTTCAGTTTTGCCATTCCCCACGCTGGCAGCGCTGCCGTGTATATGAAAGAGAGGGTGAGAGGGAAAGAAACCGGGAGAGAGACAGATGTTTAGACAGAAAGACAGAGGCAGAACTCACAAGTGGTGGTGTTTTATAATCCAATATGTAAGTTTAAAAAGCGCAAGGAAATGAAAGCACCAAAGTGTGTATGCGAGTGGTAGGAGTGGATGGCAGTACAAGGGTAGACCGCAGTGAGAACAGGTGGTGCGAATGACAGAATAAGGAGAGCAGGAAATGTAAAAAAAAAAAAAAAAAAGGCCAAAATAACAGAAATGAAAAAAGGATGTCTGAAACTTTTTCAAAAGAGAGAAAAGAAACCTTGAAAGCGAAATGAAAACAAGAGGCACTGACTGGAAACTGATACAAGGAGTGACTGGAGAAGGAGAAGCTGGAATGATTAAACAAGGAGAGAAGAAAGGATGGGAGGCAGATCGAAGGACAGAGCAGTAGCAGATGGGACTGTTCTGGTCTGTTACTAATGTTCCTCGGAAGAATGAAAGTCCAGGAAGATGTTAGCACAATCACACTAGCTCATATACGCACAATCACACTGTCAGCTGAGTAGGTGTTACCGAGGGCCCCTGTAAACATCAGCAACCACCTACTGACTTTCCCTCAGCAGTATTTAGTAACTTAGTGACCCGTGTAACCCTTCACACTCTAGCGTCATTCCCAGTAGTAGCGCACGGTCGATCCAAAGTGTCACCTCGCTAAATATGGGCACGCACATATATACACACTGCTCGGTGGAAGTGTTAAGCACATTCTTCTGACACCTTTCCTGATAACAGAATGCATGCAGGGTGTGATGCGAGGAGGAGAGGGAGGGATTGAAGCTAAAAACATCTGTGCCACATTGTCAGAATTAGTGTAATGTAGTGTCAAAACAAGGCCTCAGCTGAGCATTTGAGCTGTATTTTAATGGACAAGTGATGAATTGGCATTGTTGTAACTTTGGAACTCCATTTTCACTGTAGTAATATATATTTTATATGAGACTTACAATGTGGCTAAATACTTTACGAAGCTTACAAACATTTTTTAAGCATCTCCTGGTAAACCTGGCATCAAAGCAGTACTTTAGACTGAAATGTTTAGAGAAACGTCCAACTTTAGAGTCTTCCTCCTGTTCGATGTTCAGGTCTGGGCTCAAATCCCAAAGTTGGTTTGACTGAAGATTTTGGAAAAATTCAGTCCAACTTCAAAGTTCAAGTAAGATAAAGATGATTGTTAAAAAAGAGAAGGACTAAGAATGTCTAAGAAGTTACTTATGTCATAATTAAACATCTGAAATACAGTAACTGATGTACTGTGGGTCTCCAGTGTTACTCATACCAAGAATAAATTACTTACAGGGACCAAATCAAAAGAAGAAACCAGACTTGATTCACATGTGACCTTCTAACCTTTGTGTATGTGCCCTCTCGCATACAAATGGATTGTAGTGCACACCAAGACCCCCAAACCCACCTGGTCTGGGTTTGAATCCTCTCGCCCCATGACAGCTGGGATATATATAAGTTTGGACATGCTCACAGCTTATGAATTGTCCCTCTCCTTTTTCGCCTCTGAGGATGCGGCATCCATCTTTTCCAAAAATAATTTCAATTTTCAATATTTCTGACCACAGAACAGTTTTCCTCTTTGCATCAGTCTACTTTAAGGCTTTGGATAGCAGTGTTTTTGTATCATGTTCACATGTAGCTTCTTTCAAGTTTTAACCTGCATTTGTGGATGGCTCAGGGAACTGTATTCTCAGACAATGATTTCTGGAAGTGTTGCTTGAGTTCCATGACAGAATCGTGCCTGTTTTAAATGCAGTGCTGCTTGAGGCCTCACTAAGAGGCTCTTGTTATACACAATCATGTTACTGACCTGCGGCCAAATAACCTACTTAATGATCCTCCAGCAGTTTCTTTTTAGTACCTTTTGCTGCCCCCATCCCAATTTTCTGAGAACCTTTTTGGGAACTGGGGTTGTAAAAAGACTAATTGTATATGCTGCCACTATAGCACAGTTTACTAAAACACACTGTGCTCTGTGAAAACAGAAATCCAAAATGCAAGCAATGTCATGTCACACAGTAAGTCTCTAAAACCTAATCTAGAGTCCACTAAATCTAATACTGGTGCTCTCTTTAAAGTGTCAAGTAAGTTAGCCCTCTTTGCTCTGACCTCTTCCATAGGAAAAAAGAAAGAAAGAAAATGTAGCCTAGATCGATAAGTTGAAGGACAACAGGCAATGAGTGTGAAAAGAAGTGACACAAGCACATGTGTGTAAAGCTCTCCTGAAGTAAAGGTCAGAAAGAGGTGAAGTCTGTGTTTAAAATGATTTTAACCCAAGCTAAAGGATGTGAGGAAAGGAGAGGTCTCTGGAGAGGTTAACACTGACTTTGATGCTTTCAGCTGATGCTGAGATACTGACATATAGGGTATTAAGAAAAGATTTGAGGATGCTGATGGGTAAGTTAGAGCTACATCTGTGCCTGTTCAGAGCACATTATTATTATTATTTTATAGTGTACATGTCTGTAGTATCAGGAGTCAGCTCTGAGGCCGTTTTGTTTGGCCTTCATAAAATTCTTTTACAAATAGAATTTCCAGTTATTCATCTCTTCCAAGAGGACCCTACAAACTTTCCATCCTGCTCTGCACCAGCAGCTCAGACAGCCATTGTACATGGGGTAGCGAGTCTACACAAGGACCCAGCAGCTTCATTACACTCCCAGTCTCATCACAGTACACCCAGCCAGAAAGCAGCCACCGTGCTGTTCAGCGCTGCAGAGCCTGCCAACTGTCCACATGTCCTGAGCAGGGCTGAAGTGGGCGCGGCCTGCAGAGAGACGCTTTACTGCCTCCACAGGAACATCAGGAGTGCAATTCTGCTTGCTGTCCCCACACATATGGCCTTGTTTTTCATTTTTGGGTGTACACAGTGGAAAGGAGAAGGAGAGAGAGAGACAGCAAGAGAAGATAGTGAAGCTAGTAAAGAGGAGAAAGCAACAGAAAGGCAAAAAAAGATAGAGATGACCAGACAAAGACAGACTGGAAGAGAGAGAAAGAGAAAGAGAGAATGAGAGAGAGGGGGGAAGAAAACCAGAGTGGCAAGAAATGAGTAATTGAGGGAGATGGAGAGAAAAGGGTTGAGAGGGTGTGAAATGCGAGAAGAGAGTTTGATTTGTTTTTCAGCAGTGTCGTGCTGTCACAGAAATGTGTTTACCAGCCCCTACTTTGCCATTAGTGACACTTGGGCGCTCCTGTAGAAGAAACCAAATAGGTTGATAACTGCCTCATGTATCCTCCAAATATCCCCATAGCTCTCCATCTGTTGGACTGTGTCTGTCCGTATGTCTCCTCTCCTCTCGTCATCAGTCCCACTCTCTGTCTCCCTTTTCTGCCTTTTGTTTTTTTTCCTCTTGTTTCTGTCTGTTACCTACTTGTGCTCAACCTTCGTCCAGGTTTGAGTCACTGCTGAAGCCGAATCAAGGTTAGAGCGGTTAGGAGCATGCAAATTAGAGAGAGCAGGACAGATGCAGATGCTGTGTCCAATTTTAGGGATCACCTCATTTGACAGATGTGGCCTACCATGGTCTAGCTTCCTAAAATAAGTTGGGGTGTGGAAGATTTAAAATAGAAGTAGCTGCTGTCTTGCTGGTAATATGAAAATTAGGAGTGTGTTTATGAGAATATTTGACCATTCTTCCAGAAGTGCATTTGTGAGGTCAGACACTGATGCTGGATGAGAAGGCCTGGCTCACAGTCTCCGCTCTAATTCATCCCAAAGGTGTTCTATCAGGTTGAGGTCAGAACTCTGTGCAGGGCAGGCAAGTTCTTCCACACCAAACTTGCTCATCCATGCCTTTATGGTCCTTGCTTTGTGCACTGGTGCGCAGCAGGGTTATTATAGTTAACGAAAACGAACGAAATAACGAAAACTGAAATTGAAAAAACATTGTCGTTAACTGAAATAAATAAAAACTATAATTAAAAGGAAAAAACGATAATAATTAAAACTGAATTGTGAGTTTACAAAACTAACTAAAACTAACTGAAATGATCGATAAACTGACTTTCATTTACTTGTTTTTTTGGGTTTTTTTTTTTAAGCCTTGTGGATTGATATGAAATCATTGTTTCCGCTCTCCGAGTTTAAGCTGGGAGCGCCACAGGACAACTGTGTGAGTGCGCATGTGCGTGCGCTCGCCGCGCTGGTCCGCAAAGTAATGGCTGCGGTCTGCCGAGTCCCGTATGGAGGTTCTTTGAGTACAAACACCTGCACACGACCACAAGGTAATTAACACACACAATCCAGCTACACAAGCATAAATGCGGACATGAGGTCGGCAACTTCTGTAGGTTGTGTACAGAGGCCGCAAAGACCCTGCAGGTTTAATTAGCGAGCATCTAACCAAGCTAGCTCCAAAACAGAAGCAGCTTCAGGTGGTGAGAACATCAGGATGCAGATGGATTTGACCTTTGACTCCTTCAAAGAGTTTGTTTTTGTTTAACACCACATGTAGGCGTTATTAATCTGCTGCACTGATGCTGAAGTTTATTGTGGAGTTTATTGTAGAATTTATTGAGTTTGGGAGTTTATGTTTTTCTTTGTTTCTCCCTGTTGATGTTCATGTGTGTCCTTAATATTACACAAATTTAGCATGTCTTGTGAACAGTTGGTTGTTGACTATATTTCTTTAAACTGTATATTTTGTCAAGTTTTCATTACACAATAGTCACTTTTGCACCTTGAATCTTGCACCTGATCAGGTATGAAAATACTAAAACTAATACTGAAACTAACTAAAACTAACTAAAACTAAGCATGAAACCAAAAATAAAAACTAATAAAAACGAGCAAAACCACTCTGAAAACTAATTAAAACTAACTGAATTAGAGAAAAAAAAGTAAAAACTAACTAAAACTAAACTATAATGTAAAATCCAAAACTATTATAACCCTGGTGCGGAGTCATGTTGGAACAGGAAGGGGTCATCCCCAAACTGTTCATACAAAGTTAGGAACATGAAATTGTCCAGAATGTCTTGGTATGCTGAAGCATTAAGAGTTCCTTTCACTGGAGCTAAGGGCCTGAGCCCAACTCCTGAAAAACAACCCCACACCATAATCCCCCCTCTGCCAAACTTTACACTTGGCACAATACAGTCAGACAGGTACCGTTCTGGCAACTACCAAACCCAGACTCATCCATCGGATTGCCAGACGTGATTCGTCACTCCAGAGAACACATCTCCACAGCTCTAGAGTCCAGATGTGACATGCTTTACATCACCCGATGCTTTGCATTGTAAGGCTTGATGTAAGGCTTGGATGCAGCTTCTTGACCATGGAAACCCATTCCACGAAGCTCTCCAAGCTCTCCGCTCTGAAGGCCACATGAAGTTTGGAGGTCTGTAGCTATAGATTCTGCAGAAAGTTGGCGACCTCTGCACACTATGCTCCTCAGCATGCGCTGACCCCGCTCTGTGATTTTACGTGGCCTATCCACTTCACGGCTGAGTTGTCATTCCCAATTGCTTCCATTTTGTTATATTACCACTAATAGTTGACTGGAATATTTTATAGCAAAGACATTTCACAACAGGTGGCATCCTACCACTGTAACACGCTGGAATTCACTGAGCTTCTGAGATCAACCCATTCTTTCACAAATGTTTGTTGAAGCAGTCTGCATGCCTAGGTGCGTGATTGGAATACCTGAATTCAATTATTTGAATGGGTGAGTGAATACTTTTGGCAATGTAGTGTAGCTGTTAGGCTAAAAAAGAGTTTAAAGCTAGTGGGAGAAAAAAAAAAACCTTTGGCAAAATACTTTGGGAAGTCCCCAGCTCAGGTAAGTTGAGTAATATAGATATACAGGTCACTGGTCAACAGGTGTATCTTAATTTATTGAACACAAGTATTCATGGGTAGTTGCCATTAAAAAAAACAACAACATAAGCATCACTTAACAAGTCAGTTCAACATTGGAGCTACATGACTTTGTTTAGCACAACACATGAATATACTAGAAAAGCAGATCGTTCTCAGAGACTGATTTTGATTTTGACTCATCAAAGCAAAATATAAATGCTACCATAGGCATTCACCATACACTATAGGCTGAAACAGGATTACAGGAACATTAAAAAAACACAACAAGAGGTGATGCTGCGTTAACAGCTGCTGGCTGGCTATTACATAACTCCTGAGTCCCTATTAGCAATGCAAATGCAAATGGAAAAAAAGAGGGGGGGGTAGTGTATTGTTCTCAGAGGACCTTGCTAGTGGATACTCACTCCGAAACAGTCCCACAGAACTGTTTGGTCCAAGAACTGCTATTAAGAGGTGGCAAACATCAAGAAAACTGGTGATTATCTAAAGGAATATCGGCAGACTGCGGACAGTAAAAATTGACTAGCTGTGTCCCTGAGATCTTTGCACTTCACGTATTGACGTCTTTTCAGTGTGAAATATTTAAAATGCATACAGCCAAACTTTTTCCATTTTACAAGGCAGGTGTATGAAGCAGTTTAATGCTCACTTTTTCTTCACCTCTGTCCTCTTTTTTCTGATCTTTTTTTCCCTCAAATCTCAAACCCTGTCCTCTTGAAAACACCATTTCAGACTGAACAAATACCTTTTTTTTTTTTGCTACTCACACATCTTATGTCTTTTTTTTTTGTCTATAACCTGCCAGTCACCTTCATACAGTTGTACCTCTGACTTCATAGCACTTTTGTCTTTCAACCTGGCTGCTTTTATCTCCTTTGCTTGCATAATAGCCTGTGTATCCATCTTGCTGCCAATCTCTGCAGCCCCTCTATTTTGCCCTTTAGCAGCCTGCAAGGTCTCTCTGTGTCTCTGCCAGACTGTCAGACTCACTTTCTCAGACTCAGCTTTTGCAGACTGTGTTGACTAACAGAAACTCCTCAATGCCGTAAGTGACATTATGTGAGGAGCTTAGAATAAGTCCCAAATAAGACATACTTATACCAAATCTGAGTGACACCAACAACTCATGCAAAGTGACAAAATTTTAAATGAAACTTGCTAGTATTTGATACTAGAAAACTGACCTTGACTGACAAAAGGATGTCAGTATTGTTTAATAGACTGTAACAGTTTTTCCCCCTTTATAGATAGATTATAAAATGGCTTTTAGTCTTGTATCCCCCCACCCCCCACCCACGCTGCATTGAATAATCCTGCCAAAAGGAGCCTGGAGGTGAAAGGTGCGACTACACCGGGTTTCTGCTGCCAAATTCTTTAAAGGTGTAAGCTTCTTCTCATATTCTAGTGTCAGACCTGTCACAGAGCGGTGCTCAAAGAGCAAGGTGGAAAATACCCTTTGTTAATATTTTAACAGCTCTAATGGTTAGAGATCAGGCAGAGTGACAGGTACAGGTAAGGCATATTGAATCCAATGGTCAATACATAGAAGAGAGCTGAGCCAAAGTAGTCTATGCTGAGGATTTTTTTTTTCTTTTGAGTCAACATTCAACATTGCAGTGTTGACTTAAAGCTGTTGACTTAAGGGATGGAAAAGTAATGGAGGAGAACAGCAAAAGACGGGGGAAAAAAGAGTATTAGATATAATGGAAAAATATCAAAGACAAAATCTGTTCTGTGGGTGTATGTCGCCATCTGTGTCTCTGTGTGTGTACGAGTTGCTGAAAGTCCTTGTAGTTGTGTGGCTGTGCACGTGCGTGTGTTCGTGTGCCATCTTGGGAGCAGCTTGTGAATGGGAGGATTTAAAGGGGAGAAGTTTGAGCAGAAAGCTGCTGGAGGTAATCTTGTGGCCTACAGCTGATAACAGCTTTCCACCTGGAGCCTCTTAACAAACGCCTGGACCACCATCAATCAACCAAATGTCCTTCAGAGAGAGAGAGAGAGAGAGAGATGGAGAGAGGGAGAGAAAGCAGTTGAAGTTTAGAGAGGAGGAATGACGTGATGCAGTCCTGGTTTGAACCATGCAGGAATGCTATAAGTACAACTTTAAACATTTAAAGGTGGGAAAATATGCAACATTTGTAGATTCCTCTTCACTTTTGCAGTTCTCCATCTTAAAGGGGCCCTCCAACAATATGGTGACATAAAACTACTAGTGACAGAAATACTGAAAAAAGGGTCTGTGAAAATCACAGTTTAAGGTCTTTTGTGGTCCTGGAGTGAGCTCTATCAAGTCTGAGAGAATGACTTAAAGTGTTACCCCTTGTGTGACGTGGCCTGGGCCTGAAAGGTCCACATTTTAGCACAAACCATGTTAATCTAGAGTGTGGAGAAGAAATAGTTCAACTCACAGTGTCAGTGCCAAACAGATCACCGTTTGGCGAGATTACAGGCACTGCAGTTCACTGCAGTTTTAACTTCAGATGTCTACACGAGAAATGCATGGTGGAAAATCTTAAACCTTATCCCAGACGTGATTTGGATGCATGTGGTGGCACGTCAAATGTGTGTGAGCGTGTGTGCGCACATCTGTCCGTCTGTCTGGTCCTGGCCTAATAGGCGCTCAGCCCATGCATTGCTGACAGAAAATCAATGGCACACTCTGTAGGCCCAATACTTCTACCTCTGTGTAGTGAGAGAGAGGAGGAGAGAGAGAAGTTGACCCACTGTAAACACTATGGATTCATGTCCAGGGCTTATGACAGAGTTGTCACACATCTCCTGTCACTGAATCTTGATTTCCATTGTGGACTCTAATCTTCCAGGGCTTTCATGCTTGCACGCAACCTTGACAGCACACAGATTAGTACACCAGATGCACAGTACCATTTGTGCAACTAAAAAAACATTAAGCTACAGACTTGCAGCCTAACGTTCCCCAATGGGGTCAAGTTAATCAGATTACCCACAACTTTAGTCATTAAAGACGGATCTTGTGGAACAGAACAGATGAAAAACAATAAAGGAAATTGGAAAGAAGAGTTCAGTGGAGTTAAACAGTAAAAAAGTGCAGATTGTGTACTGTCTTGTCTGCATTCTGGCAGTCAACTGTGGTTCTTGCTGAGTCTGAGACAAGGCACGTGGGAGCTGTGTGAAAATCTGCAGCGAAGGTGTGAGGACTCAAAGTTAAATTAGAATTTTAAGATAAGATAAAATGAAATTTTAATGATCCCTATGGGGGAATTAGTTGGGTACAGCAGCAAAAGTAATATGATTCGACAGCAAAATTGGCTTTATAGAACCTTTAAAAGAAGAAAAAATAGAGAGGGGGAAAAAAAACAATGAAAGATGTTCAGCCAATCACATGGCAGCAACTGAGTGCATTTAGGCATGCGGACATGGTCAAAACAACCTACCAAAGTTCAAAGTGAGCATCAGAATGGGGAAGAAAGGTGGTTTAAGTAACTTTGAATGTGGCATGGTAGTTGATGCCAGGTGTACTGGTCCGAGTATTTCAGAAACTGCTGATGTACTGTGATTTTCCCACATAACCATCTCCATGGCTTACAGAGAATGGACTGAAAAAGAGAAAATATCCCATGAAAGGCAGTTATCTGGGTGAAAATGCCTTGCTGATGCCATGGTCAGCGGAGAGTGGCCAAAGGTCATCTCAAACTGGTTTCTTCAAATGACCTCCACAGTCACCAGATCTCAATCCAATAGAACACCTTTGGGATGTGCATGGATGTGCAGCTAACAAATCTGCACCAACAGTGCGATGCTATCATGTTAACATCTCCAAAATCTCTGAGGAATGTTTCCAGCAAATTGTCTGTGTAGATTCTCAGTTATCCAGGTCATAGTAGTCTCTGGAGCTTGAAAAAGGCGACTGGACTTCTTTTTGTTTCTTGAAGACGTTTCACCTCTCATCCGAAAGGCTTCTTCAGTTCTCAACCAAATGGTGGAGAGACCCAGGTATTTAAACCCCTGTGGGCGTAGTCCCCTGGAGGTGGTTATGACCCTCTATTGATCATGTGCTTGAACACATGTGCCCAGGTGTGAAGGGGGCGTGGGTCATATTTAATCAGTGGTTTCAGTTGAAACCAATTTAGGACTCCGCTCCATTGTTTCCTGTGGCCTATTGAGGTCACTGGAACAAAGGTGTGAATGGGGGTTGAGACGTCTGGGAAGGGAGCTCAGGACAGCACTGTAAGCGGGGGAAAGTTGGTGACGTAATCCACCTCCTCTGTTCAATGATGGTTGTTCACAGTGGACATAGATGGCTTCTTTCACTCCTCTTTCAAACCATCTGTTTTCCCTGTCCAAAATGTGGACATTGGCATCCTCAAAAGAGTGCCCTTTTTCCTTCAGATGCAGATGTACTGCTGAATCTTGTCCTGTCGAGGTGGCTCTTCTATGTTGTGCCATTCGTTTGTGAAGAGGCTGTTTGGTTTCACCAATGTAGAGGTCCGAGCACTCTTCACTGCACTGAACAGCATACACTACATCGCTGATCTTGTGTTTGGCGGGTTTGTCCTTGGGATGAACCAGTTTTTGTCTTAGGGTGTGACTTGGTTTGAAGTATACTGAGATGTCATGCTTGGAGAAAATTCTTCTGAGTTTCTCTGACAAGCCTGACACATATGGGATGACAATGTTGTTCCTCTTGTCCTTCCCATTCTCTGTAGTTTGTGTTTGGCCTTCATTCCTGTGCATCTTAGCTGATTTGATGAAGGCCCAGTTGGGGTAACCGCATGTTTTGAGGGCTTTCTTAATGTGTGTGTGTTCCTTATGCTTCCCTTCTGCCTTAGAGGGAACACTTTCCGCACGGTGTTGTAGGGTCCTGATCACCCCAAGTTTGTGTTCCAGAGGGTGGTGGGAGTCAAAGAGGAGATACTGGTCTGTGTGTGTGGGCTTCCGGTAAACTTTAATGTTGAGGCTTCCATCTTCCTCGATAAGCACCGCACAGTCCAGGAATGGTAACTTGTTATCTCTGGTGTCCTCCCTGGTAAAACGTATGTATTTATCCACTGAGTTAATGTGACGAGTGAAGGCTTCTACTTCTTGGGTTTTGATTTTGACCCAGGTGTCATCTACATATCTGTACCAGTGGCTAGGTGCCATCCCTTTGAAAGAACCAAGAGCTTTACTTTCCACTTCCTCCATGTAAAGGTTGGCTACAATGGGAGACACTGGGGAGCCCATGGCACATCCATGCTTCTGTCTGTAGAATCCATCATTGTATTTAAAATATGTTGTGGTCCACTGTGAACAACCATCATTGAACAGAGGAGGTGGATTACGTCACCAACTTTCCCCCGCTTACAGTGCTGTCCTGAGCTCCCTTCCCAGACGTCTCAACCCCCATTCACACCTTTGTTCCAGTGACCTCAATAGGCCACAGGAAACAATGGAGCGGAGTCCTAAATTGGTTTCAACTGAAACCACTGATTAAATATGACCCACGCCCCCTTCACACCTGGGCACATGTGTTCAAGCACATGATCAATAGAGGGTCATAACCACCTCCAGGGGACTACGCCCACAGGGGTTTAAATACCTGGGTCTCTCCACCATTTGGTTGAGAACTGAAGAAGCCTTTCGGATGAGAGGTGAAACGTCTTCAAGAAACAAAAAGAAGTCCAGTCGCCTTTTTCAAGCTCCAGAGGTTTCCAGCAAATTGTTGAATCTATACCATGAAGAATTAAAGCAGCTCTGAAGGCAAAAAGGGGTCCAGCCAGTTACTAGTAAGGTGTACCTAATGAAGTGACCAGTGAGTGTATATCACATTGCCAATATGTGCTTTATACAGTATGCATATGTGAGATGAAATATCTCTGAATCCCAGCTTTAATAACTATTCCCTGCTGGGGAAGAACATGTGTTTGAAACTACTTGAAACATCATTACTTGTTTGAGGAAAGGGCTTGAAAAGCTAAAATGTTTACACGCAGTTCACAAAGCCTGAAATTATAAGGCTTATCTGTAGTAAGGAAAATCAGTGTAGTGGCTTTGTTGCAAGGCCAAGAAAGTTCACAGAAAAACACTTCATGGTGGCCGGACGAGTGGACAAATGTTGGACTGTGACATGGGAGATTGTGTTGTTTGTTGCATTTTTCCTCTCTGGAGTAACCATTGTTTTTCCCGTAACAATGATGCTCTGTCTAAGCCTCAAAGGAAATGTTCAAGGTTTTAAGAAATGATATTACAAGAATGATATTCTTGTAAACGCTCACATGATCACAAGATTATTGCACGCTTGTCATGTCTGTATGGTGATTTTGAAGGTGGTACCAGCTGCTTGCCATCTTGCAGGGCTTACATGCCACTTTCCAGTCTTTGTGCTAAGTTAAGTGAATGAGAGGGTATCATTCTTATCAAATAACTCACTGCCAGAAAGGAAATAAAGGCATTTCCCTCTATTTCTGCAGTACTGATTTGTAATCATTTTGAAGGCTTTAAAGGCAATGACTTTTAGAACCAACTGGATCAGCCTGAATTGCGCTTGGTTTTCTGATTAATGGAATGAAAATGTAATATAACAGAAGAGAAGTGACCAGAACTGAACTAAACTGAGCATAATGATATGGAACAGACTGGAGTGGATAGAGGCAGGAGAGCAGAATCAAAAGGGAAGGACCAAAACAGTATGTTGTTGAGCAGAACAGATCGTCATATGGTGGATTAAAATGGAACAAAGCGAAATGGACTGCAGTATACAAAAGAGTATACCACAGAAGACAGAATGCAATACCGAAAGGGCAGACTAAATAAACAGTAAACACGAGAAAACACTAGACAAACACAGAGCCAGACAAAGCAGGGCCAAAGGAAATGGAATCAGGAGGCCTAGAGGAGGTCAGCGGACTCCCGCCTCAAGCTCTGTCTCCTGCTGTTGTGTGAATTTCCCTGCGAAATGCTGGATCACATGGTAATCTCAGTCTAATACACAAATCCCCAACCCCAATCCAATCAAACCTAATACTCCCACTGGGCCAAGCAGAGCCACCCACCCGCCATCCCTCCCATCAGCTCCATCAAACACCAACATCACTGAGAGGTGGAATCTCCTTGTCAAGTGGTGTAAGTCTATGAAAGGATTTAGGTATTTGCCGCTAGCGGCTGTAGCATCCGTGTCAAAAAGCTATTGAGGAAGTTCTTCGCCCTTTAACTTTTTATTGAAGTGTTTGGATGAACTGGGAGTGAACATTCATAACTACAACACTCAGATCAAATGGCATATGTAGAAACAGAATATGGTTCATTTTAATTCACACAAATGCACTCAGAGAGGAGAGAAATAGCAGACGTAGTCTTGAAAGCGCACACACACACACACACAGATATAGTGGATGTGTGTCTGCGTGTGTGCGTGCAAGTGTGTGTTTGTGTGCATGTAATGCCCAGCCGGCAGTGTTTAATGCTGTCCCAGAGGGTTTTAATCCAGATTATCAGGAGTATAAAGTCACTGAGTCTCCCTCTCAGCTCAGCCTAGCCTAACGCTTAGTGCGTGTGCACACACACACACACACACACACACACACACACACACACACACACACACACACACACACACACACACACACACATATCCCCTCAGTCTTGGTTTCCCTTTTTCAATCTGTCTCACACACACTTGCGCACACACACAAAAAGGGGTGGGGGGGTGGGGGCTGTTTTGGATTATCCTCTAGGGGGTGCTGTGTACCCAGATACAAAGCTTCATCCTGGTTGGTGTGTCTAAAGCAGACAACGTCTCTCCTTATGGCTGCAGTTCACCACGACTCGTGAAGCCCTCAGATCAGCCGCACTCAGCTTGACCTATTTCAGCATATTCACAATATTATTGTTGACTCATTTTACATTTAGAAATCCTCCTTATCTTACACTAAATGAACATTTGATCCTGTGACAAACAACTGAGACATATATCTGCACAGTACTACCTACCAATAGCTGTTTAGGTCATAAGCACACGCCAGACTTCCCATCCACCTTTGAGACAGCTGCACCATGATTTACATACAGCAGTGTGATCTGCATATCGACCAGTTGGTCTGGATTAATTTCACTGTGCTTAATCTGATAGTGGAGATTGATGCTTGCAGCAGGGTAGGCCGGTCTGTGTATGTTTCCTCATATTCGCTCACTCACTCAGACGTTGCAGTGACAGGCAGTCTGATTGGATCACAACCAATCATTTTCCACTCAAATAGAGAGCAAATGAAATGTCTCTGCTACATGCAGTGCTGTGCACGGTTAGAATCCATGAGGCACTGAGGCCTTTCCCTTGTTTTCTTCTGTAAATACAGTGAACGTCTGTATAGTTTCTTCTATTCATTGTGCTCCCCTTCTTCTCTTTAGCTGTAATGTTGCTTCCCCCTCTGAGATTGCACTACCTCTAGGTTTTTCTCCCCCTCTTTTGCATTCTCTCTGCATGCGTGTTTCCCGGTGCTCTGTAAATTAGGCTGAAAATGGAAGATTAACCTCTGGAGATGAGAAGCTTTCTTAATGCGCTCTGTTCCTCTCGCTCCTGGTCTCTTTTCAGTAAACCACTGCATTACAATATTATTTAATGGGAGCATCTAATTGGAATCAGCTGGAAAGCAGATAAACTGGGTGGCCAAACCTTTTACTAGGCTGTTAGATTCAAACATGGAGGATTATGCTCATTAAAACACTCTGGTGCTGAAGTTATTTTGTGTGCAAGTGTGTGTATGTCAAGAGAAATGAGGCGAGGGGGAAGTTGCTGCATGGTAGAGTTTCCGGGAATTTGTGTGTGTACCATTCATGGATGCACATGTTCCTCGATCTCATTATTTCACCTAGTAATTAAATATTGTTCCAAAAATGACATTTTTTTCAGCATTAAACACATACATTAAGCTTCATTATTTCTGGGTAGTCATTTGTTGCATATCAGACCTCTAAAAACATGCTTGTTGAAGGCTGGGACAAACTGTTCCAGCTAACTTTCTGTATTGTTTATTGTCTTCACCATGGTTTCCACTGTAATCAAAATGAGTAAATACACCGAGCCCATGTTTGCTGCTCCTTTAAACAATGACAAAGGAAGTGTTTTTAGCAGCTGTGGGCGGCCTCTTCTGTTTCTGTTCAGCGTGAACCGTGCATTGCAAACCTACAGTAGGTGTTGCAATGCCTAAATCAGAGTGTAAAACCTGCTGCACCCTGTCGTTTTTCTTTCTATTCTATAGTACAGTTAAAAAAAAAAAAAGCAAAAGAGCAGTGATTCATAAAACGTTTAGAAAAAGCATGTAAGTTGTATTTTTAATCAGGCTTTCACAACTACACAGCTAGACAGCTGGAATTTGAATTATTACACAACCAAACTAGAAAATACTAAATATGCATAAAATAATGAATAAAAATGGGCCAAGTGACAGATGATTGTCAGCTGGTTTTGTGTTTACAGAGCTGTGCACTTTTTACGAGTCTTTATGCCACTGCCTTTTGCAAAATGCAATTAAATTCAACTTTATTGTTAATATAATTGAACAACAAATCAAATAAGTGCTTATACTGTGTGTGTGTGTATGTGTGTGTAAACACTGACAACACTGTGTACCTTTATAAAGTCTGGAGCAGTGGTCTTAAACTTCAGGATTGCTAAACTTAGACTTTACGAGGAGACCACCCCCCAGCATGAACTAATTTGGTTAAACAACTCCATGTATCAGTGGCGGTAGATGAGCAACTTTTGAACATCTTATCTCTTCAATTTTATGCAGTGGGTCTACCAGAGAGCCTCTACAGATGGCGATGTTGTTTGGTTGGGCCATTATTTTGGTCCAGATTGGAAAATCTCCGCAACTGTTGGGTGAATTGCCATGACATTTTGTACACATTCATTGTCCCTGGACAATAAATTTGATTTGTGTTATCATCGGATTTTCCTTCTAGAGCCACCATGAAGTTGACATTTTTGGCTTATAGAGAAATGTCTCCACAATTGTTGCACAGATAGGCATAAAAGTTACTGCAGGTATTCCTCGCAGGATGAATTGTAATGCCTTTGGCGGTTTATTGACTCTCTAGTTCTTGAATGAAAAAAGCCAACATTGGCCTCAGCTTTGTAGTGATTATAACTAAACTGCGAGTATGAGAAAACTAAGCTGCTATTCTCATGTCATGTGCATGTTATTACCATATAACACTTACATTCCCTTAAAAGAATGTAATAGAAAGAGTTTATGTTCACCTTGTTGATTCCAGGTCCTGGTTTCTGGGTTCTTCCCTTCCCCCTTACTGGATCCTGATGTTCACGCCTTTCATATCATTTGCTGAAGTCTGAGTAGTGCAGGTAATGGATGCCCTCCAGGACCTATATAAGTTGGCTGAAATGGCACTTCAGCGTCTTTGAAAGTTGTGGTTCATCAGGGCATTGTGTGTTTTGAGAGTGCGCTGTTAGTTGTTGCTGTATGTTTGTTAGGTTAGGATTCTTATGTTCATTGCTAGCTTGTTTATGCTCATTCCACTTGATTGATTTTATTCATTGTTTCATTGTTTTGTGTTAGTGTTGATTTAGACTTTTGTGGTGAATCTTTGAGAAGCCTACAACGTAACCTACGTAGTTGGCTGATGCCATTACCAACATTCATGCTTTTGTGTGGTGTTTATGTGTCAGTTACCTTGTGGTTGTGCACCGGTGTTGGTTCCAGCCATGGCAGAAACAAATAAAATGCTGGGACCATTTTTCCCTCGTGGTTCCCCACTCTTTGTTGTTCCATTTCTTTGTATATTCCCTCACATCCATTTCGATAGCGATCTCCCTCCGGGAATTTGCTGACATCTGTGAGTCCTTATATTGAGGCTGTGATTATTATTCCTTATTTTGTGACAACGATCGTTAAAACTGGAGCAAAAAAGTAGCCAGAAATGCACAGGAGGAGTGGACCGTACTGAACAGGCCAGTTTCAATAGTTGTGGGCTGCAGGGATGCAGCTTGTAGTTACATTTTCATTAATGTGTACATCAGGTTATGGAATAGGTCACGGTATGGTTTCAGGGGGGTTTGCTGTTATCATGTACTTAAAGCATAGTTTTAATAGACAAGCATAAACCCCTTATTGCATTGTGAGAAGAAGCTTGTAGGGGAGGGTTGCCATATTCTTTTGATATCCACCTTCCTCCCTTGTTTTTCCTTGGTTTGTTAGGGAGTAGAGGTGTAGGATTGTAACTTTTCTTTAAACTAAATTAGTTAGTTGTTGGGGTTTTGTTTTAAGTTAGGGCTGTTCTGGTTGTTATGCTGGCCTTGGCTCTCCCTGAAGCTAATTTATGGTTCCTTTTTAATATCCTGGTAAAAAAATAAAAAAATTCAAACAGTCTTCTCATGTTTCTCTAGTATTATGTTATTCTCTTTACCCCAAGACCAACCTGTGGACGTGACAAACATATTGACTCTAGAAGAATAGTTTCTGGATCCTAGCCTTTGCTGCGTTGGCTGAGGTTTTTGAACACGCTGCAGTACCTTGTCCCTGTTGTGGATGGTGTTATCTGAGATACTCTCTTGGTTGCACTTGTGTTTGTTTTTAAGTAAAAAAAAAAAAAATAAACAACCGGTAAAAATTTCACAAGGGATTTGTACTTACTGCCAAGTTTTTCAGGCTTGTAAAACTGCCAGAAATTCAAATCATTGTGAACATTACTCAGCTTGCACTTCCACAGCAATTTACAGTGCTGTGTGCTGCTGAAAATCCCATTTTTCATGCAGTGCGTGAATAGTTGTTGGTTGTAATTGGCCATATGCCATTTGGGACTCACCCTTCAACTTTTACTGGAAATAATTTTACACTTCTGAGAGACATCACCAGATCTGCTTGTTTATATTAGCCGGGCATTACCTCTGTAGCCTTCCATGGTGTAACGCGTCATACGCCGTACGTTATATGCCAACTTACCTAACTTCACTAACTCTCCAAAACCTCTCAAATATTGGCTGCATCACAAAATTATTGCATTGCTGTACATTTTTTCTTTTAGATAGCTTTACTGCTCACATCTAACTGTTAAACCTCATAAATCCTCTTTGTCACGGATGCCTTAATGCTATGCTTGAGTGGAACACCTGGCAAAACAGCTACACTGATCACTCTGTCGAGGTTAAAAGCATGTGGACCAATTTTTTGCTCTCTGTGTCTGCTTGCTTTTGGGACCTGAAGGAGCATTTGGACCCAGAAATGGCAATTAGTTTATACTTAACCAGTAAATTCCCATTATGAGCATAAGGAAGCTTAAAGCACTGCTGTACATACTGTAAGTAAAACCTCACAGACCTTTAGCAAAACATCAACACTATTTATCCTGTTCAAATTATTTCATTGCTGTTTGTCTTTATCATTAGAGAGCTGGCCCTGTGACAGACTTGGTGAACCCTGCCTCTCACCCAACAACAGTGTGAATTAGCTTCAGTGCCCCAGTGGCCTTCTATAGGATTAATGGATAAATTTAATGGATGGACAATTGACAGCAGAGATTGACAGGAAACCAAAGAAATATCAAGCAGGCGCAGCTGTTTTTATATGTTTAACACATTTCCTTGGGTGCGCGCTAAACCTATAGGTTGCCATGCTGCATGATAAAGACCTGGTCCAGCGTTCCATGACCAGGATGAAAACTGCATTGTTACTCTTAAATCTGAGGTTTGACTAATGGATGAGCTCTGCTTTCCAGCACCCTTGCATAGAGCCCCCCTCCCCCCTACTCTCCCCCACCCAAATGTGTCTACTTGGAGAAGGCATTTGGTTGCATTACTCGGGGCATCCTCTGAGGGGTGCTGTGGGAGTATGAGCTGTCTGTATATTGTTACGGGCCATTCATCCCTGTACTGCAGCAAGAGCTTGGTCCACATTGCTGGCAATAAGTCAGACTCATTTCTGATGGGTGTTGGACTCTGCCAGGGCAGAGTTTCTAGGCATAACTAAGTAGCTTCCTCCTTGGTGGCCTCAGAATCTCATCTCTACTTTTTGCAAATGATGTGGTCCATGAGGTGGTGGCCTCCAGTTTACACTGGAGCAGTTTACAGCTGGGTGTGGAGTGGTGGGTATGAGAATTTGTACCTCTATGTTTGAGGCCATGGTCCTCACCCGGAAGAGGATGAAATGCCCACTCTGGCTCAGGGACAAATCGCTGCCCCAAATGGAGGAGTTTAAGTATCTCGGGGTCATGTTCATGAAGAGAGACGTGGGAGATTGATAGATGGGTTAGAGCTGCGGCTGCGGTGATGCGGGTGTTGCACCGGTCCACCTTGGTGAAGAGAGAGCTGAGTGTAAAAGCTTACCGGTTGAGCTACGTCCTTACAGTCACAAGCTTTGGGTAGTTACCGAAAGATCGAGATTGTGTATACAAGCGGCAGAAATGAGCTTCCTTCGAAGGCTGCATGGCCTCTCCCTTAAAGGTAGGGTGAAGAGTACAGTCATTTGGGAGGGGCTCAGAATAGAGCCGGTACTCCTCCACATTGAAAGGAGCCAGTTGAGGTGGTTCGGACATCTGTCTAGGATGCCTCCTAGGCACCTTTTGGGTAAGATGTTTCAGGCATGTCCTACTGGGACAAGGCCCTGGGGCAGACCCAGCACACAGAGAGATTACATCCCCCGGATAAGCTGGAGGAGATGACTGAGGAGAGGGAGGGCTGGGCTTCTCTGCTTAGGCTGCTGCCCCTGCAACCTGGCCCTGGATAAGTGGAAGAAAATGGACAGATGGATGCATTATTATTACCTGTGCTGACATACACATAGTAGGAGCTGTACAGGTATGCTTTCATTACAGATTACAATTTAGGATTGAGTTTCTAATAGCAGTTAAACACTTAAAAGAGTAAGTGAAATATTGCTCAAACAAACACACAAACACCCACCCACCCATACACACACGCACACAAACTGCTCTCAGGTTATTACAGGGTGTCATTGTTTAATTCTTGCTCATTAAATGCTCCAGACAATGACAAAGCGCCTCAGTCTCTGACAGCCTCTTTGTTAACCCTCTCCCTCTTATCTTTTTCCGCCTCCTATTCTCGCCCCTCTCTGCTCCGCTTTGTGTCTATTGTATGACACTCAAGGACGATTTGACGGCATCCCCAGCCACCACTTAAACATCCCTATTCATCTCAAAGTAAAACCTGCGAGGGAGAGAGAAATACCAACTCAAACTGTCGAGAGAACAATTTGCAAAAGCCTTGGAATGTCAGATACCTCTCGCCACTTACTGGTAATATAAAACTCACGCTGATGGAGACAATGCTGATGGCATTGGCGGCAGAGACAGTGGTGATATAAGATGTCATAACCCTGTGTCCTTGCGCCGAGTGTTCAGAAGCATCAATCTGTTTGACCTTTATCCGGGACTCAAGCCTGTCTACACTCAAATTTTTCCTCTCTATTTCTTTCACTCTCTCCAGGCCTGCCCTGACAATGATTGTTACAAAGAGCGCTTGGAGTCTACATGTGTGCCTGTGTGAGCGAGGGAGAGAAAGACCGAAGAAGATGGAGAGACAGAGAGAGGCTGCCCCTGAGTGCATTCGCATAAGAACTGGGGCCACCTGAGAGCAACCGAGCACAGAATAGTGAAGATGAGAGAAAATGAAGAGACAAAAGCACTTCCCTGGTGTAATTATGCTTTCATTTCATGGCCAAGTATCCACATGATGTGCCCTGCATGCAGAGACACTCATTAGGGTTATGGCACATCAGGAATATAACTGTTGAGAGCAAGCAAAAGTATATGCATGGTGAGGGTACAACAGCAACAGTAACTCCAGTAAAAGATGCAGGGTTTACAACTACTCGGTGCAGCAAAACTGCGAGCAACGGAAGAGAACGCTCTCACATTTGCATGCATGCCATTCTGCATTTTGAGCTCCAAAACACAATGCAAATACATTTTTTATTTTTGAGCAAAACAAAACTGGTATTATGTTGCTAATACTGGTGGTTTAAGCAGTTGTTTTGATTACTTTTATGGCGAGAATTTTTCTGTTTTTCATTTCAGGGAGTAAATATCAAATTTTTGGATGAGATAAGTCTCTCCTGTGATGCTCATGAAAGGAAAACACCACGGCAAACAACAAACCCTCTCAAAGCATTACTACAAATACAAACAAAGCTCAGAGCGAATCCACAGAACTTACCCTGCATCAGAGTAGAATTCCCCCCCTGCATCCCTTCTGCTAGTAAAGCAGTCGGCTCCTGATGCTTGGATCAATGTTGCAACAAATAACTCTAATATGTCTGACTGTGAGCGCTGTCATGCCCTACCTTATGCACCGTTGAAGAAGAATGGGATGTTAATGTAGTTAAATATGCACTCTCATTACTGCTGGCAGGGACTCACTTCATTAACAGCCCCCTGCTAATGTGCCACTCTACTTTTTTGTACTTTTATGCGTGTGTTTGCCAGTCTCTGCGCACCACTGGAGTGTGATACATGAAGAGAGAGAAGTCGAGATAGAAAAGCTGTGTGATGGAAATGTGCACATCACCGTTGTACAGGTGTTTGAATGCAGGTGTGATGGATGAGAAAACGCATCTGTGTGCCTGCGGTTCTCCAGGAAAGGTGAGATGAGCATTAACTAAATAAGTAAACTGAAAAACTGTCAGATATTGATAAGTCCACAATTTGTTCTCTTTCGTCTACTCCTTATCCACTTCCTCCTTTGTGACTCATTGGGATTTAATAAGGGAAATCAATGAAGAATAATGGCTTCCACTTAGATTCACCTCAACAGAATCGGGAGCACTAATATTTTGTATATGCTGTATGAGAACACTTTTTTTTTAGCATTATTTTCCTTCCATTTTTTTTCTCTACCATTTCTTTGTGTTTTTGTGTAGCCTATTTGTGTTTTTCTTAGCCATTTAGCATTTGAGCAAAAGTCACGGGGTTAATACATCTTTTTGCAAAGTTAAAGGTAAACATCTCCCAACTGCAATGAGCTTATTCAACATTTCGCTTGTTACCATATTTGTGTGTTCATGGTTACAAAAATTACATGTCCTGTGGTTGTGACAAGCTAGCACTTTTGCCCACATTCTGGCGCTGTCAGTTTTAGACATTGTGAGACTCAGATTAAATGCACAGTGCCCTGCATGCTAAAAAAAGAAACAAATGGAGTACTCAGCATGTTGGAATGAAAATCTGACAGCTACTGATTAAGAGTTTCTAAGTGACTTGTTGGGAATATGCCTCCATGGTGTAATGGTTTCCCCATTTGCCTAACAAGCAAAAGATCTTTGGTTTGATCCTGGGAGGAGACGCAAATCTGGCGTAAAAACCTGCCAATTCAAATATGTGGAGTTGTCTGCTGTGACTACCCCTTATGAATAAGGGAGCTTTTATGTGACTAGTTGGGAATGAGACTAGGTTACAGCACAGTCACGTACCAAAAGTTTTTTGTTTCATCCACTTTGCTGCTTCAGTTTTTATTTGGATTGTTTTTCTTTCGTCTCATGCTTCTATGATATTGTGAAAAACAATCATAAACATTTCATTAGTTTCAAAGACTTTTATTGGCAAAGAAATCAAATTTGTGCAATGAGTCAGCATTTACAGTGTTGTGACCCTTCTTCTTCTTCATATTTTGTGCAGTTCTCTGTGGTATGCTGGATATCAGCTTCTGGGCCAAATCCTGATTGATGGCAATCCTGCCTTATCAGTACTCAAAGCTCATCATAGTTTGTGGGCTTTTCTTGTCCACGCTCTTTTTAAGGATTGGCCATAGATTCTTGATTGGATTAAGATCCGGGGAATTTGATGCTCTCCAAGCCAATTAGTTATAACTTTTGCCTTGTGGCATGGTGCTCCAGTGTGCTGGAATATGTAGAAATTGTCACCACTATTGCGCCTGGATCACTGGTAGAAGTTTTTATAGCAGTCTTTATTCATAGCAGTGTTCTGTGAGTAAGCCATGGATGCATAGCAACCATAGTCTCAGGACACTTCACTGTTGGCACAGTCTGATCACTTTTGGCCACACGGGCACACTCATTTCTGTTTCCATCGGTTTCTCCACATTGCATTGCCTTTCACACTGACTTAAGTTAATGTAGATTAACCTCTAAACACAGGTACTGATACAAAGTTATTATCTTACCTCACGTCAGCCTTGCTCCAAACATAAACCGAGCCTTCATTGTTAAATGTGAGAATTTCGCAAAGGTGGGTTCCCACATTCTGTTTAAACAGATTTATGTCCCCACAAAATGACTAATATGAGCTCACACACTCAGACACACACTCAGAAACACATGCGCGCATACCTCTCTCACCAGTGTCTGGGATTCTGGCAATTAATGGGGCGGCAAATGAGATTGTTACTGATGTGTGGTAGCGAGTTGAGCGAAGGTGTGGAGGTGATGGAGGGAGACAGGAGGAAGACAAAGAAGAGCCGAGGGGAGGCAAATGGCGTGAAGATGTTGTGATGCAAATTAGAAACTTCTGGATGTTGCAAATGTAGGTTGAGGTCCTGAAAATAGACTTCTGGATAACTTTCATAAGCCTGTAGAACAGGTGTGAAGCTAAAATCATCTCAAGAGCAGCAACATTAACTTAGAGACTCAAGTTTGCATGTACAGGTAATGATACATTAAAAGCCCCTTCATTTTTTATTTATTTATTTATTTTTAAATGTTTCTGTGATATAATGACTAACAACTGTAAGCATTTCACAAGTTTCAAAGGCTTTATTGGCAAATACATTTCTGCAGAGAGTCAGTATTTACAGTGGTGACCTTTCTTCTTCATAACTTCTACAATTCTCAGCTTCTGGGCCAAAGCCTGATTGAGGGCAATCAGTTTCTCTCTTAGCACTGCTCGAAGCTGATCACTGAACTCAGCTTGGAGTTTTGTTTGTCCACCCACTTTTTAAAACTTGATCATAGATTTTTGATTGGATGAAGATCTGGGGAGTTTCCTGGCCATCGCTCTTAAATGTTAATTTGATGATCTCCCAGTCACATAGTTATCCCTCGCCTTGTGACATGGTGTTCCATCATACTCGAAAAAGCACAGATTGTCACCAGTATTGCTGCTGGATCTCTGGCAGAAGTTGGTCTTTGAGAATGTTTCTTTTTCTACCATTTTATACACAATTGTATCTTTGTCCTACTGTAACACTGCAGTCATTTACTGTATGTCTGTGATTGCGCAGAAACCTTTCGCATGTATAAATAAATATAGGATGGAACATTTCTTCACTTATAATGAAAACAGAATGGCTGATTTTGTTTCATGATGATTCTGCATTCCCTCCCTCTATTTTCCCGTCACTCAGATGTATATTATGACCCACATCTTCTGCCAGGGTGACTCATCTTAATTGCTGATTGCCTCTCAGTTCTCCATTTGTCTCTACCCCCTCATTGCTGAGCCTTGGTGACTGTAGCAGCGGCTATTGGGCTATCGCCTATCCCCACCCCCACCTCCACCCCAGGGGTGGGGGGGTAAGAGAGACTTGCCTCTGTGCGACATTGTCTCCCTCGGAGCTTGTATTTTCCTGCAGGTGGCTGGTGCATCAGGAGGATGAGCTATCCATTTATATCACTTTATCCAGAGGACACACTATTAGAGGGCTAGCCAGGAGGAAACTCACATGTACTTGCCTAGCGTGCACACGCATACATGCACGCACGCGCGCGCACACACACACACACACACACACACACACACACACACACACACACACACACACACACACACACAGTGCAATAAGACCCTTATGTGTGTGTTAATGCCTTATAAACACGTAATTTTGCAAATTAGCGAAGGTATAGATTTGCAGATCCATCGCACCTTCACCAATAGATTTTTGTTAAGAAAATGTATTGATTTGGTACATTGACTGTGTCCATATTCATTCATACAGAATGTCAGAATCCATTAATCTTCGTCTTTCTTGTGTCAAGATTTTTCTTCTCACTGCTTTTTGTATGCACGTTTTAACATTCACACTCATGTTAGTGAGTGTAATAACATGCATTACTGTGCAGTTGATTGTGTAATTTCTATTGACTGTATAATATGATGTGACACATGGGCATTTAATTTTTTTTGTCATGACTACAGCAACACCTCCTACTCAATCCTGAATGTATGGCTGACTGTGCTGGTTGTTTTTTTTTTTTGTCAGCGCGTCTCTCAGTAATCTGTGGGACTGCACATAACAAATGTCTTCAATCTGTTGTCTAATCATGGCTCAAACCAGGGGAACAATAACATGCTGACATCATACAGCAGATTACAGTGAATCTGCTCTGCTCTCGCAGGGCTCTGCCGATCTGTTCCACCACACTGTGGGGAATGGAGTAGAAATTTAATAGAATATTTCTCAGGTATCACTTATCTGGTTAGTTTCTCTGACATTTTCTTTTCCTCCAAGTTAAGGAAAAGCAATTGTGCCGCTTGAACTTCAGAGAGACTAAAGCTTCATATTTTACAAATAGCAATCATAATAAGATGAAATTCAAGCAATGCAATTTAGGATGAAAAACAGCCATAAAGACGAGTCTGAATAATTTCTCCCACTGCTTTTGTCATTATTCCCAGAAAGATGACAGTGTTCGTTTGACGTTCCATTTACAATGGGCTCCTACTGTTGCTGAAAATACAGTTCATTTACATTTAGTTATCAAACTCAAACATGCACAAAATGAATGAGAGCCATCCATGCATAATACATTTAATATTAAAAATGACTGGAACCATATTTTATCTATATGACCACGCCTTTGGCTTATAACAACCTTTCCAATCTCAGCCCTGCAGAATCCAGCTGTCACTCTATTGCAGCCCTATTACAAAAATATCAAACAGGGAGTTGAATCAATTGGATGTGGTGTAATGATATAATCAATATGCATCATGTTCTGTGTTTTCCATATGGCATTTAATCATACTAATGGCTGTTCTTTAAAGTGGTAAGTGAAGCATGATGACACATTTCAAATGCTACACTTGTCCTCCCGTTCTGGTTTAGCTTCAACTGAACAAATTGACTGTATGCGGTGAGCGACGCAGCGCCGTGACCTTTTCCCCAAACACTTCCACAGTACAGCCCCGCTCCAGTTTAATATCTACTGTGTACAACTGAAAAAGATACTGGTTGAATAGACAGCCCATTTCTCTGTCTCTCCTGCAAATAAATCTGTACGTCCTCCCTCCTGCCCCCCTCTCATACCTTTCTGAGTCCACTTGTAGGAGACCCCCAACCAATAAAACCTGATCTTCATAAGTCTTGAGGGGAGAGGTGGGCTAAGTTTGGGGAAATTGCTGCATGGAAAAGGCAATATATGGAATTAGAGATAAGAGAGTGCCATGGGAACTAGCTGAGGATATTGCCTGCTTAAGGCGCTGATTTACACTCGGGATACAGGGACCGGAGAGGAAAGGGAAGCCCTGAGCCAACTGTTGGCTGCAGACATTAGTACTGTATATATAGTTAGTAATTAAAATTTCTACACTATAATGATGTATTGGTAAGATTAAATTTAGCTGGCTGGCAGATTGTGTTAGAAATATTATTTAAAAATGAAATGACAGCTCACTCAAGCGCAAGATAGCTACCAAGCAGACATACCTTAAAGGTATAATTTCTTCATCTGTCAGCTTTTACTGTTACTGCACCATCTACATCCTCCTGCACATATCACTGTTGAGCCATCCTGTCCCCCAGAATCCACAAATATTTGATCTGACATCCTACAAACATGCAGTTACGACCAAACGAGGGACAAAATGGGTTTTGTACTCTGTGGCGAAACCTGATTTTAAGGCAGGGTTGGTGAGGTGTCATGTTCAGTTCTTCAGCATTCCACCTGTTTCTCTCAATTTATCTCTCAGCAGTATATTGGATAATAAATGGCATGACATTCAATCAGCATATTTCTACATCCCCACAATGTGTGCACGTGTGTGTGTGTGTGTGTGTGTGTGTGCGCTTGCACACTGTCTGTGTGCATATGTTGTAAACTTGATTGATGGATGGATGATGACGGGGGTGTCATGCAAGGACTGTTATGCTTTTTTTTTTCATTTGTCTGCCTGGGAAATGATGCATGTCTCAAAGTCGTCCCTACTTAACCCACACACAAATCTACACTTGCAAATGATGTGTTTGCCCACTCAGACATACATGAAGAATACAGCACAGTTTTGGGGTAGTTGCATCATGCATTATGGACAGGATAGGTCTGTAATTCTGTAAACTCCAATCTCGTTGTACATTCTGTATAATGACAATAAAGGCATTCTATTCTATTCTGTTTTAATGCGGGAGACTGAGCTCTGGGCTGAATCGACCAGAGAACAGAGAGAGGAAGGGAGTGAGTGAGGGAGAAAGAGAAACTGGGAACTGGGAGATGTATTGATTAGAGAGCAACAGGCAATGTGAAAAATGCTTAATGGATACTACAAATAAAATACCAGTGCCAAAAAAGTTGGAATGCTGTGTAAATTGTAAATAAAACAGAATGCAACGATTTAGCTGCTCCATAGTGTTTTTACATTTACCTAACAAGCAAAAAAAAAAAACAAAATCAAAAATCTCTGGTTTGATTTTTGCAAAAGACACAACTCCCTTTGGGGTTGCATCAGGAAGGGCATCCAGTCTAAAAACTGCCAAATCAAACATGCAGAGCTGTGGCAATCCCTTGTGAGTAAGGGAGCGGCTGAAAGTAGTTTCTATTTAATTATTTGCAGATCTCATAAACCCATATTTTATTCACAGTACATGGAAGCATATCAAATGCTTAAACTGAGACATTTTACAATTTCATGAAAAATATTAGCTAATTTTGGATTTGGTGGCAGCAACACATCTCAAAAAAATTGGGATGGGGGCAAATAAAGACTGGGAAAGTAAGTGGTACTAAAAAGAAACGGCTGAAGGAACAATTTGCGCTTAATTATGTTAATTGCCTACCAGTCACTAACATGATTGGATATAAAAAAACATCTTAGAGAGGCAGAGTTTCTCAGAAATAAATCAGGGCAGAGGTTCACCAATCTACAAAAAAATGCAAATTTCAAAATGCAAACTGTGGAACAATTTCAGAATGTTGACCTAAAATTATGTAGACGTTGACTAGTTCGTCATACGACCATCAAAAGGTTTAGAGAATATGGAGAAAACTCTGTGCGCAAAGGACGAGGCCAAAATCAATGCTGGATGCCTGTGAGCTTCAGACCCTCAGGCGGCACTGCATTAAAAACAGGCACGATTCTGTCATGGAAATCACTGCATGGGCTCAGGAACACTTCCAGAAATCACTGTTTGTGAACATGCACAAATGTAAGTTAAATATTTTAAGATGGCGGCGCGCAGCTGTGCAGCGGCTTCTCGAACTCCTGGTGTTAAGCCTGATGCAAATGTTTTTCCAGCTGTTTTTCCAACTGGTCGTGAGACCTACCTCGCCTGCCTTGTGCGTGTAACGTATCTGCACACACTAATGCTGCTGTGCTGCTGTCATTTGTACAACGTGTCACTACCTTTACTCCACATATTAAACTGTTTATTTTATATTGTTTATTTTTATTGTTATACATATCTCCATCCATCCATCCATCCAACCATTTGTCCCATATTTGTATTTTTTAGTCTTTAATATACTTGGAAAAAGGTGTGCTGTGATATCTGCACCAAGACGATCCTTTAAGTCCTGTAAGTTGCGAGGCGGCTCTCCATGGATCACATTTGTTTGTCCAGCACATCCCACAGATGCATGACTGGATTGAGATCTGGGGAATTTGGAGGCCAAGCCAACACCTTAAATTCATTGTTGTGCTCCTCAAACTATTCCTGAAGCATTTTTGCTTTGTGGCAGGGTGCATTATTCTGCAGAAAGAGGCCACACGCATCAGGGAATGCCATTTCCATGAAAGGGTGTACATGGTCTGCAACAGTGCTTAGATAGGTGGTACGTGTCAAAGTAACATGGATGACAAAACCCAAGATTTTGCAGCAGAACATTCTCCAAAGCATCACACTGCCTCCACTGGCTTGCCTTCATCCCATAGTGCATCCTGGTGCCAGGTGTTCCCCAGGTGAGAGATGAACATGAACTCACTTTTCCATGTGATGTAAAAAAGGACATGATTCACCAGACCAGGTCACCTTCTTCCATTGCTCCGTGATCCAGAAAAATACAACAAAGAAGACCCAGGACTGGTGAGCAAGTAGAATCCTATATCAGACAGGAATGGGACAGCATTCCTGTCCCAAAGGTTCAGCAACTGGTCTCTTCAGTTTAGGATATGTTTTCTATGTTCTACTGTGAATAAAACATGGGTTTATGAGATTTGCAAATCATTGTATTCTGTTTTTATTTACATTTTACACAGGGTCCCAATATTTTTTGGAATTGGGGTTAAAATAAATTTGAGATTTTTAGGGTTTGAGGCTCTTAAATCATCACAGATGACTTATAGTTGGCAGCTTTAGGCATTGTTTACAAAATTTTAAAACCAGAGTCAAGCTCCACATACAGTCAGAAAATGAACAGTATCCAATTAAAGTGCGAGGGAAAAATTAGTAGTAAGAGAAAAGTATGTAGGGTTTTTGTCATAAGGCAGTTTCTGCAGTAATCCTGTAATTAGTACAACTCATCTGAGATCCGTTGTATCTGCTTTAGCAGCTTCAGTAAGTTCTAAGAAAATGTTTCTTCATATGTAAAAAGAAAGAAAGACGGAGAGAGACAAAGAGCCCTTCTGTTTTCAAGCCCTAACTGGCAAGTAAACACAGGAGCCAATCACACTCCTGCTCACTGCAGTCACATCACTGAGAAGCAATCTGGATCAGCTCCACTCAGTCAGGGTGCGGGTGTGTTAAAGCACCCTGCGCAGAGAACTGTTTAGCTGCAAGCGCTGTGGATCTCTGAAAACACATCAGCATCCCAGACACCTAATTTCAGCGATCTCGCTTCTGCCTCTCTCTCTTTTCTCTTCTTCTTCTCTCCCTCCCTCTGCCAATCGCCATCTCTCCATCTTTTCCCTGGTCCCCCTTGAGCAAGCACACATACACACACACCCATACTCATTACAGCCATCCTCATTGTCCAGGAAGTGGAAGCGATAGCTTTTTCGTAGTTATTTCCATCACCCCTCAGCTTTGCCAGCTCTTGGCCTCCCCTAAGATAATACCCATTTATCCCACCGGGTGTTTACACAAGCGATTCAGGTTAAGTGACTTGCTGAGAGGAATGACAGACAGCAGCTTTCCTTTATTCAAGTAAAATTGGATTCATCAACCACTGCTTAATGGCTCCATTCAAGCTTTTGACTACACTCCATCTGACACATTAGTAAGTGTCTGTGGTGTATTTATCCGTGTTTTTGCTCACATGTATGCCTGTATAAATGTCCAAACCTCGTGATCTCAATAGGGGATAGAAAAATATGCTGTTGGTTTTTGCTATCAGTGGTTCAACAACCATAAAGCCCAAAGCTTTTACATCCCTGAGCCTTATAAAAATCGCTCTCTAGCTTCCCTGCTATAAACCACAGCAATAAACAGGCCCACATCCACTATGCTAATTTGCAGGCTTTTTGCATGTTTCCACCTATTTGCATGAAGTGTGTTTCAAATGTGTTTTACTGGGGAACATGCAGCACAGTAGCTGATCCCAAGGTCATTTTGAAATGTTATTTCAATTTAGCAGCTCTACAGTAGCATGAGCATAAAAACAAAACAAAACAAACAAACAAAAAAAACACCTTTCACTACTTGTTTCCTTGATTCATTGTTTTTTTTATTCCCCTTGTTTTATATCTTCCTTTTTTCCCTCTCTCCCTGTTTCCTTTGCTTTTAGGAGAAATCTACTATATCTGTCTTGGCACTTGTTCAATTACATGTGAAATGCCCCATTACTCCTTTCGAATGACCTGTGGTCACCACAGAAGAGTAGGTTAAGTGCACTTTTAACACAGACCAACATTTATCTATCGAACATGAGGCTATATAATAGAACAGAATAAGACAAGTTTAAAAGTGACGCTGAATTCCTTTTTGTGCAATTTGAAGCTTTTGTTTTCGTTCATCACACCCATTTCAGTTACTCATTCTAGCACAAAATGACTGTTTATCATGGAGGTTGTTTCCCACTTTCCTTATTCAAACAAGCAAGATGTACATGTTTACACATTCTGTTAAAAGGATTATTTTGCAAATTGGTTTACTTGTACCAACAGGGACTGACACACCCTGAAGAAAGTGTTCTTGTAAAGGATAAAAACACCAAAAACAAAAAAAATCAGTAAATGTATAGACCATTTAGGCCGGCCAAGCAGAAACTGCAGAAAATTACCGTTTAACGAGTATAATTTTTGGATAGATATGTAGTACATATATATGGCTGGGATGGACTCCAGCCTGTGAATTAGTCAATAAGTGAATGAAGATTTTGTTGTTGCTTTGTGGCAGGCAAATTTTAAAAAACAAACAATCATGAAGCAAAAAGTGGTTACAGTCATGGTATAAAACAAACAAAAAAAAAAAGTACAACCTCTGTCAATTCTAAGGTCATATCAGGACACAATAAAAACTATGAGGTCCACACCATTTAGGTGTGTGTTAACACAACGTCAAGGAGGAAAGATAACAGTGATCTTAGAGGTCCATCATTCTATAGTGAGAGCAATTAATTACAAATGAAAAACATTCACAAAACATCTTCCTGGGTATGAACGTCACAGTAAGTTCAGACCTACATCTCAGATTCTACAGGCCTCAGTTAGCATGTTAAATTTTAAAGTTTATGACAGTAAAATTAGAAAAAAGGTGGAACAAATATGGCTTGTTTGGCAGCGTTGTCAGGAGAAAGCCTCTTCTCTCTAAAAAAATAACACGGCAGTGCAGTTTAGGTTTGAAATTTTGGATCTGAACAAACCACAAGACATCCAAAAAAACAAACACACCATATTAGCACAAAAAAACCTTATACCAACTGTCAAGCACGGTGGTGGAAGGGTGATGATTTGGGCTGGTTTTTCAGCCACAGGACCTGGACAGTTGTTAAGTCAATCATGATCTCCTCTGTATACCAAAGTATTCTTAGTCAAATATAAGCCATGTGTCTGACAGATAAAGTTTGGTTGAAATTGGGTCATGCAACAGGAAAATGATAATAGCTGAAAAAAAAAAAGCAACAAGGTTCTGGACTGATGAGAAGATGGAGACATGGAGATAGGCAAAAGTAACTTTAATAAAGTTTTGTGTGAGTAAAAGCTGACAAACAAAAGGTGACTGAGAGCTCCAGAAAAAAAAAGTACCAACAAAGAAACATCTGAATAAAAAAGGAGGAAGAGGATAAAAAACAAAGGAAAAAGATGATGTGGATACACAGGGAATGTAAACAGAATACAATAATACTGTAATACTCACACACCAGGACTGGGAACAGGTGGAAAGAAGTTGGGCGGAGCAGACAAAAGCAAAAAGTTAGTGATTACCAAAATAAAAGAGGAAAAGAAAACACTAAAAACTAAACAGAGAAATGGAAAAGAGACAAGCAAAAAAGACTTTTCATTTGAATTTTTCTTTTAACTTGAATAAGGTGTTAAGTGGTAAGCAAACAAAACTAACTATAATAAAATAAAGCGTATAATAAATACTTCACTTATAATTTCTTCCTGTTATAAATGTTTGTAGCCTGGCTAAAAATAAAAAGTAAGTGGAAATAAAGGAAAAAAAGCACCCGAATAAGAAAAAAAATGAAACAAACGTTACGTTTTGAATCGTGCCTTTGTTTTACCTGCCCACCTTTCTAATGGGTGTTAGATGGTGAGCCATTTTATTCTAGTTTGTTTCACTGGTGTAAGGGCTCTCTCATTGTAATTAATTTCTGTGGAACAACAAACCGTCACAAGTGTGTGCCTTGTCTCTGATTTATGAAGCATTTAAAAGGTTGTGGGGGGAGGGGGGGGGGCACACACAAAAGGTTCCCAACTAAATAAAGCAGGCCTCAGCCAAGCTCTCATAGCCAATGTCAGAGAGAGAGCGAGAGGAGAAGGACTGAGAGAGGATTCATGATTAACTTTCATTTCCTATGCCTTATTATTCCTTGCCCAAATGAAATTTCAGAGGAGGAGATAAATCTTCCGGCGGTGCCCGGTTTTTGTGCACCTAATGTCCAGGAATAGCTTCTGCTTGCCATTGCTCAGCTTATCGCTTTAAATTCATAGCAAACTAGCTGTCTAGTTTGGCCCGGCAAAATATGGAAGTCTGCATCAGGCTAGTTTGTGCGCGAGTGTGTGTTACTGTGTGAAGAAAAAGGGGAATAATGTCAGTCTGTCGTAACTAACCTCTGTCTGATATTTATAGATGAAAGAGTACATAAGCAAAAGAATAATGCAGAACAATGAATAATGGTAATTCTAACTTACAGTAATTGCTGAAACTGCTGCAATGCTAAAATATTGTCACTCTGTATGCGCATTATTCATTTGTGATGCACGTGCAAACACGAGAATTTGACGCTCCAGTAATATTTTATATAGGAGCGCCAATAGAAGCGAAACCGGGAAGCACACAGCCTTTTAATCACACTCTTCTTGGCCAATTTCTGGATGGACGCATGAATAAGTAGGTATCGATGTCACGACTCGACTGTCCCTCCTGCTCATTATTCTGTTTTAGTGGAAAAGCCAACTGTCTATTGATGCCTCTAACTATCAGTTCTCCTCCTTTTTAGACCAAAATAAGTGACAAGCGCTTTACTATTCCTCATTTATTCCAGCCAAAGTGTTAGATTGCTGGAGGTTACTGGAATATCCAGATTTGCTAGATAAACACATTCAAAATATGATGTGAGACTGCGAAATAGATGTCGCCGTTCAAGTTTGGCTATAATTCAATAAAGGTTGCAAAATATGTTGTTTAACTTCCAGAACAAAAGACAGAAGCAGTTCTGCATCTTTTGAGGGCTGCATCTAGCTCATGTTGTAAAACCCGCTCGCTTCTGCATTGTTTGGTCCTCTGCACATGCTCATTATTTTCTCTCTTCCTGGTTTTGTTCAGACTTTCCCTCCAGACCCACCGATTTCTACAGTGAGACGACATCAAGTGCATATCATCCGATTTTTGACGCGTTAATAATTTAACAAGTATGACTTGGAATTGTTGAGTTTACTGAGCTCCATTATAACAGGGCTCTCTGGTAAGTGTTTTTTTTTTTTCATTGTTACTGGGTTACACCGGCAGCACTGCAGTCAGGCAGTGATGTTTCCTCACCTCTAAATCCATCCATAAGTCTAACAAGAAGGTTTTGTGCTGCGTTACAGCAGGATCCAGGGACAGCATTGTAGTGCTTGCAGTTCATGTAAGAATAATAAAAAAAATTACCCTCAGTGCAAAATTATGATTGTACACATTACCCAGTTCTAACACGTCCTTCGATTAAATTATACTGATTGTTTGGTCCTCCAGTTTGCTATTATCTCTTTAAGCATAACAGAAACAATATACAGGTGCTGGTCATAAAATTAGACTATCATGAAAAAGTTGATTTGTGTCAGTAATTCCATTCAAAAAGTGAAACTTGTATATTATATCCATTCATTACACACAGACTGATATATTTCAAATGTTTATTTCTTTTAATTTTGATGATTATAACTGACAACTAATGAAAACTCCAAATTTAATATCTCAGAAAATTAGAATATTACTTAAGACCAACACAAAAAAAGGATTTCTAGAAATGTTGGCCAACTGAAAAGTATGAATATGAATATGAAAAGCACTTAGAACTTATTTGGGGCTCCTTTTGCCTGGATTACTGCAGCAATGTGGTGTGGCCTGGAGTCGATCAGTCCCAGGTTGCTCTGCTAGTGACCTTCAGCTCTTCTGAATTGTTGAGTCTGGCGTATCGCATCTTCCTCTTCACAGTACCCCATAGATTTTCTATGGGGTTAAGGTCAGGCGAGTTTGCTGGCCAATTAAGAACACTTTCATCAGAGAACATAACTCAGCAGTCCAGTCCTTTTTGTCTTTAGCCCAGGCGAGACGCTTCTGACACAGTCTCTTGTTCACGAGTGGCTTAAAACAAGGACTGCGACAGCTAAAACCCATGTCTGTATACGTCTGCGGGTGCGTGGTGGTTCTTGAAGCACTGACTCCAGCTGCAGTCCACTCTTTGCGAATCTCCCCCACATTTTTGAATGGGTTTATTTCACAATCCTCTCCAGGGTGCGGTTATCCCTACTGTTTGTACACTTTTTTCTACCGCATCGTTTCCTTCCCTTCACCTCTCTATTAATGTGCTTGGACACAGAGCTCTGTGAACAGCCAACCTCTTTAGCAATGACTTCTTGTGTCTTGCTCTCCTTGTGCAAGGTGTTAATGGTCAGCAGTCTTCCCCATGATTGTGTATCCTACAGAACTAGACTGAGAGACCATTTAAAGGCCTTTGCAGGTGTTTTGAGTTCATTAGCTGATTAGAGTGTGACACCAGGTGTCTTTAATATTGAACCTTTTCACAATATTCTAGTTTTCTGAGATACTGAATTTGGGGTTTTCATTAGTTGTCAGTTATAATCTTCAAAATTAAAAGAAATAAACATTTGAAATATATCAGTCTATGTGTAATGAATGAATATAATATACAAGTTTCACTTTTTGAATGGAATTACTGAAATAAATCATGATATGATATTCATGATATTCTAATTTTATGACCAGCACTGTATAGTCAAGTGTTTCCTGTTACAGACACTACCCTGCAACATGCTGCACAAAACTCATCCCAGAAGCCTGCAACATAATTTATCCTTTAAATAGGGTGCATTTGTGGACGGCGTCTGAAGAGTGGGTAAAAATCACTTGTTTGTCACACTCCAGTTTGAAAAAGAAGTAGAAACATCAATATTATTTTTTTTGTTTTTTCTTTTTTGGCCATATAAACTGAAAAGACAAAAAAAAAAAAACACTGAACATGTAGCATTCAAAAACTGGCACAAGAGGAACATCACAATTGCATTCATATATCAAATAAACAGCAATTTATATTTGATGATTACAGCCAAACCCTGTGTGAACTTCATCACTAGGACCAATTTTGTTTCAAAAACACCAGCTCATATAAAAATTGTATTATTTACTGGAAAAAAAATTGTGTTACACAGGTTAGCTCAGTTTTTTTTTTTTTGCCATTTTATTACGGCTGAGTTCTTTATTTTTACTGTTTACTAGATTTTGGTTTGGGTTAAAAGCACCCTTTTCCAATGTTGAACACAACACAGAACTCAATATTCTAGGTTATCGGTAAGATTAGTTACACTCTATACTCCTGAGACCCGGCCTGTTGACTTGCCCTCCATAGTGGGCATTATCATGCACATCTTTTGAGTTTTTCAAGAAACTAAATTAAATCCTGTTGTACTCTAAAGAGGACATCCTGGGCTTCCTGAGGATATGTCACGTGACAGGCTGGCATGTTGGGAACTTTATTTTGTTCTCATTCCAAAATGGCCGGCATTACAGGAAGCACATTTTATGGAAAGATGAGAACTAAGTTAAAAATTGCTACTTTTTTGTTATTTTCTTCACGGTTATCATATATGAGTTTGTTTGTTTGTAAAGGTTTCAGGAAGAGTATTTTCTATTTTAAGAGCAGTTAAATCATTTATGTTTTGAAATAATGGTCTTTGAATAAATGGATGTCAGGACCGGCTTCATGTACTTTGATACCTAATCCTTGTAGGCAGCAGGACTGATGCAGAGAGGATTCTGTACAAGATGGTACAAAAGTACAAGATTTTGCACCATCCACTAGGGTTGCCTACTTGTACTGCAGGGTACTGTTTGCCTCCTGGTGTACAGTCCACCAGATTGACTCCTTTGAGACCACAAGAAGGTCATCCTGGCAATTTCTGCAGTCCCAGCTGCAGGCGGGCAAATCTGCAGTTACCCTGTGTGGTATGGTGGCAGTGATCCAGCCAGTTCATGTTGGTCACTCGGCACTCAGTAGAGATTAATCATCTCTGATCTCCCAGTTTCTTAAAGGTGCCCAGAGACATACAGTGTGGACCCTCAGTCTCCCGCAGGGAACCTCCATAATCCTTGATGCTCTTCAGAACCCCCCCCCCTTTGCTCCCCTCAAGGATGCAGATTTGAAATCACTTTCCCTCAAAACAGTTTTCTTGGCATAACATCTGCCAGGAGCATTAGCGCACTCCATGCTCTTGTCAGTTCAGGATTGCTGCAGGTTTTTGCTGGAATGATCACAAATTTTCTTTCAACCTAACTCTGCCGAAGGCGCTATCCAAGTTCCACCTGTCCCAGTCTGTCAAGCTATGGTCACTTGGCTTAGACCGGGAAGCAGCTGTGCACCAGGCTGCTCTGTGCCCTGGCTGGATCTTGTCAGGTGCACTCAGACTATTAGGAAGACAGACCCTCTTTTTGTCTGCTTTAACCCTCATGTCTTCAGTAGACCCTTGTCAAAGCCCAGGCTGAATGACCTCCAGAACCATTGGGTTGTAGAGGCCATTCAGTGGGTGTACGCATTTTCGAGTGCTCTCCTCCCATCCAGAGTACGGGTTCCAATCAAACTATCAGGGACTTCACACCTGCACAGCTGTTTTATGGATGTTTAGCTGTGGGGCTTGGCTGTGCAAGCTGGAGTGTCTTAAAGAAGTATTCACATGTCCTGACTAATAGGGGGTGCAAAATCCATCTAGAATAAGATATCACTCATTCTGTTGCCCTATGGAGCTTTTTTAAAAAAATTTTGTATCGTTGGTTAATGAACATATTTAATTAAATTGCTGATTTCGGCTGTTTGTTTTGTATGAAGATCCTCCCGTCGTCCACTACAGCAGACATGCTGAAAAAATTTAATTAAAAATAAATTTGAAAAAGTCAAAATTGTAAGAAGTTTCTTTGACCCCAAGGATGTAGGAAATTAGAAAGAAAAATAAATTTGATGACACTTATTTTTCTTGGATCCCAGGAGGCTATGCAAAGGTAATAGCACCACAGTACATTATATGTTAAAATAGTCACACGGTTGGCATTGCTTAACTTACAACAATAGGCTGCAGACATGGAAGGGAGTTTCTTTTCTTTTTTTTTTTTTTCCATATCTGCTTTTAAATTCTCCCATCTGCTGGCAGGAAAACCTCTCAGAGAGTTTGCTCTCTACTTGGAGAAAGAACAACAACCGCGCTTCCCCCAGTGCTTTGAAATAAATGTGATTTTAGGCAAAAACCTCAACATCCTCTAAGCAATGACTGAGACCATATACTATAATCAGGCTGTAATAACTTGTATTGTCTGAGCATTACATTTTTTTTAGACATTTCTGTATTTAAATCAATATTTTATAACACACCTCATTTTTATTGAATCCCAGCAGGGTGCTGATTACCCTTCTATGTCTAGTCTTACCATAAACTCACATTTGATTAGGGCTCTGTTGTGAAGATTGTGAAAAAGCATAATTAATGCACACTGCAGAATGAAACGGGACAGTCATCACGAGTTTTGGGAAATTTTGTGATCCAGTTTATGGTTTGGAAGTGCTCAGGATTTGCTTGCCCAGTGCCTGCTTTGTCAGGACAGTCATATTTCCCATCGTTCATTGATATTCATGATGCCTGAGACTGAGCCATTTGTTCACTTTCTGTGCCAACTGCGGTCCACCCACCAGTTATGAAAATTTATGGGCATGTTTGGAGACCGTGGAGACTCATTACAATATCAAGGAGAAACAGCGGACCAAGTATATGTCGTCTCTGAGCACCTTTGAATTATCTATCTTGCTTCATCCTCTAGCCTCGCCTGCACATACGGCACACAATTTGTGTGCTTGCTCATACTGTACCGCCGCAGTGGGAGGATGGCTCACACCAACAGCCACTTCAGTCAAATATGTGGAAATACATACGGCTTGGCATTCTCTATGTAATTATAGGTATGGAGGAGATCTTTACACTATCAGTGCCGCAGGTGGCAATTATTCTTCTTATACATAACTGGACGTGACTGACAGACAACAATGGACATATAAAAAAAAAAAACTACAGTAGCTCTACCTCAATTACTGTTAATTTCCATCAGGTGGGTATGTCTACTGGGAAGCTTAATAATTGATTGCTTTTGTTTGTTATTTACCTCCTGTTTTCAGTGTACTCTAACAATAAAAAATGCATCAGTACATCAGATTTTGGTTGTCAGCTGAAGCTGTTTTAAAATAAGCATGTTACCAGATGAGGATTGGTGGTTCAGGCTCTCAGTCCATAGGAGCCAGACCCTGGCGTGCCGCAGCACATAACTGAAGGGATGTTTATTTCTTTCCCTGTGTGCATATATAATTTGCGTGTGGGTGTATGTGTTTTGCATATGGCCCCCTGTCATACTGTGGGCAGTAGAAACAGGGTCCCTGTGGCTCAGTGTATGTGCTGTGTTTGCATGAGTGTATGTTTGTTTCCCCATGCCTTGATTGCTAATTCTGCCTGCAGTTATGTCTTTGCAAATTCCCCCACATTCACAGACATTTTCAGCTTTTCTTTGTTCGACTTTCTTTGTCTCGGCTGCCAGTTCAGTCGTACAGGTATACGCGAGCAGCGGAGCCGTACCTGCTGACACAAAAACAAGCGAACAAAAACAGAAAATGTCTCTGTGCATGCAGCGCCAGCAGATGCTTTTATGAGTGTGTTGGCAGTATCTGTGTGGGTGTGTAATTGCCATCAGACTTGGATCAAACAAACTCATGGGTTTTGGGAAGATTGAACTTGTTGATGGTGTGTGCTGCCTGCAGCAGGCTCATCTGAGCAAGGATTTGAAACACTGCCTAAATCTGGGAGAAAGGATGAGCAGAGCACAGAAAAGGCCTTTAAGGGATGTATCACATTCTCAGGCCATTAGCCTTCTAGGGTTTTTGTCTGCTGCTTCTTGGTTTCTGTTGGTGGCACGGTCAATAGTTAATTAAAGGCTGACACAAGAGAGGAGCCTTCATACTCCTGGAGTGTGGAATGGGTCTTTCCTGATTTACTTGCCTGAAAAAACACATTTTCTCTCTTTTCCTCTTCTTTCTTTTCTTTTTTTATTTTACTTTTAATTTTATGGTTATTTCTGGTTTAATACAACTTATTAAAACTAGTGTCTGCTCACAGTAATACCGATAAGAACACTGCAGGCACTTAGCTACTCCGTTAACACCCCAAGTTGATGATTCCTGTTTTACGTCAGTTGTAAATATTCATTGACTTTGCAATAGCTTGGCCTTCATGTCACAAGGGATGCAGAATGTCATGGTGGAGGATGGCTGTGCATTTAGCATGTCTGATTGTTATGGAGGAGACTGGGATTTATGCCACACACCTGCAATTAAATTAACTTAATTAATTTTTTTTTTCCTAACCAAGAGTTTTAGCTGCTTTCCAGAGTGCCTACAACAAAGTTCATTTAAGAATGATCTTCCCAACAACTTTCTAGCTGCGACAGTGTACGAGGATTTTGTAGGAAGAACAAACCCATCGCTGCACTTTAGGTAATCCAGGGTAAATTGTCTCAGGGGATCTGCACGGTTAGTCCTGTGCAAAGCTTCACAGTCGTAGCAGTGTACTGTCACAACCAGCCTGTTGGCTACTTTTGTTTGTGCTGTTGTTGGTACATCAGTCTGTTGTGGAGTAGAGCAAAGTCAAAAACATGCATTCAGACAAGTGAGACTAAACTGTCCAGGTTCTCATGAGTGCTTTATTGATCTTTGAGGATTTTCTTTTTCATGCTTCTTTCTGTCATGGTGAACTCAGCTGTTGCTCCTGTTCCTGTTCAGGTTCACTTTTCAACCAATCAGTGTTTAGCTTACACATAGTGTAATCCTCATTGGATTTTTGGAGAACTGCAGGCAACTGCATTTGCCTGGGTTGCATACTTGCCAAATAATGGTAAAAAGTGCAGACAAAAGAATAAAAATGAAATAAACTAGTATTTTGAATGTATGCAAACATTTCAAAATACACATAAGTCTTCACAGCAGTGGGTTTTTTTTTTTGTTTTGTTTTTTTAACAGCAGGCATTTTGACTTTTCGGTGCATGAACAGCCTAATAACACTAAATATGGCTCTGTTTCATTTCTCTGTAACCCATATCACTAAAGCGGTATGAACACCCACATTAAATTCAGTAATCATTAATTACCCCTGTGCTTATCCTGCTAAAACATATCAAGATGTTTGCCTTGACAATGTCCTCTCAAATGCGTGTTCCTTCATTCCCTTAAGTGCTCTTTGTGATTTCTCCATACCTCCACTTTCTCCTCACCGTGCTCAAGTTTATTTATCTACAGAACACAAGAGCTTCTCATGGGAAATAACAGCAATTAGACCTCTGGCTGTCAGATCCTTTGATATTTACTTTTGATGGTCTGCCCTCTATATGTACTTGGTTTGATCGGCTCACAGCCTGCCTGCTGCTGTGTTTCGATGGAACATAAACCATTGTTTTTGCCGGTTTATCCTCTATCGGTTCTGTTCCTGATGAATATCTCAGTTGTTACTGACCACAGAGCAATCCAGGGTGCCCTGTTGATTCCTTGCCTGCAACACCAGTTCCCCTTCAGTGGGGAGCAAACATCTTTCAACTAATGATCTACTTTACATTTGTTTTAATTAGGTGTATTTAAATAGCTCCGAGCAATAATTAACTAGCCAGAGCATCAAAGTGGGAGTAAGTGATTGAGTAAGCCTTTTTTCTGTTGTGGTGTCTTGTTGTTGTTTTCCTGCTGCAGCTAGTTCCATCAACCAGGGCACGGTGCCAACACTGCATTAAAGAGGAGCTTGTTCTTTCTCCCCCTCTTCTTCTCCTCTGAACATCTCCAGAGGAGAAAGGGGCTGCCTCTGGTAGCCTCCCATCACCTGTGTGACAACAAACAACCCTCCGTGGAGCAGGTGGAGAGTGAAAGGATGGGAGTGCAAATCGACAGTCTAACACAAACATGACTGATGAGAGAGACGACCAACTGAAGGAAAACGGGAGAGGAAGCGTGACACGGGAAGGGAAGGAAAGGAGGGAAGAAGAGAGGAGGGGAGGTGGGTGAAAGCGGGTGGATGCTTCCAGGGCAGAGCACAAGATGGTGTTTGAAGTGCTCTGGGGGTCTCTTCGCTTTATTGTCTCTTTTAATGAGCTTTTTATGTTCTTGTGTATTTTACACACCATGTGATGGTCGCTCAATGCCTCCTTCACGGCCGTCTGATGGATCCGTTCTTTTTTATCCAGCTATTCACCACTGCATGTAAATTTAATTATAAGCATCTGGTTAGCGAATAGGCCTAATTAGCAGATAGGGGCTAGAACATCAGGTCAGAGGCTCTCTTCTCCCTACCACTCACCCGATCCCCTCTTTCCCCTCAGGCAGAGATTACTCTGCTTTTTGGACCGATGTCTTGGCCATGTTTATGTTTCTAGTTATCAGTTTTTAGGACAGAATAGTTGCAGCAAAAGCAATTTGTGTGAAGAAAAATAAGGTTAGGATGGTTGAAAAGTGCTTCAAAACATAACTGGGACCGAGCTGTCAGGAAAATGAGATGAATAGCATTCAGAATTCAAAGGCACAGTGGGCTTATAGGAAAACAAGCAGTCTATAATTAGAGGAGATCGGTGAATTCTGATTGAGGTGAACACACAGCCCATTAAAGGGGTTATGTTAAAAAAAAAAAGAAGAAGAAAAAAAAGAGGGGCTCTAGAAACTCCAAAGAAACACAAAAGTTTGCTTTCAAAGATTCTGTGTGATTTCAAACAGTGTACTCTCAGAGCCAGGAGCTTCTCCTTGGGCATGTTTTCCACCAAAATATTGCCTATAATGATGCAGCCTGCAGGGCCTAGAGGTATCCCCACAGACTTTTAAATTAAGGTCTTTTTCTGCACTCTTAAAACTTGAAAGCAGCCCCCCCGTTCAGCGAGATATTTCTGTTAGTTTAGGTTGTGGATAGCTGAGCCTGTTACATTTTTCTTCTTTAAAAGCCAAGGTTATTTGTCTTTCCTAAATTGACAAAGACTTCTTGAGAGATTGATTCATTCATTTGTTCGGTGGTATTTAAAGGCTCGCAGGAAGAACAAATGCGCCCCCGGTTTCTGGTCCATGAAATGATCTGACAGCTGATGTTTAAATACTGATGCTCTTACTGTCTCTTTGTCATGTGACGGAAAGCTTCGACTTGCCCCATTTCAGCAATCATTGCATCCTTTAGGAGCAGGTTATAACTCATTGTCTATTGATGTTTTGCTAGGTGCTAGAATATCTGTGGATCTTTGGACTACTGTTTGACCTTCTCACCTCATTTTTATCAGCGGAAAAATCACCAATTAGCGATTAACATGGACGTTAGCCCCCTGTCTACCCTCTCTTTCTTTCAGGAAGCTGTGAAAGAAATAGTCTTGGCCAAACAATAACAGTTCTGGTCAAAATGTCAGTTTGGACTTCACTAAATAGATGTGATGTTTTAATGAGGAGCAAAGGGATGAACCAAACGAGATGGGGGTGGGGGTGGAGGGGAGCAGGAAAACATGGAAGGAACAGGAGGAAGTGCTTTCTTACCTCGGAGGAGGACACGAGTCATTTAATTGTGTTGTAATGGAGGTCAGCACTTACATGGTCTCTTGGCAGCCAGCAACCCTCGGTCCCCCAGCCAGCCTCAAACTCTCCGAGGCTGCATGACTAAACATCTGATGTCTGTTAAAGAGATGAAGAGTGATCATGGAAGAGGATGAAACAGAACACAACATGGAGGACCTCTAAGTCCTTGTTTCATTTAGTCCTCTGGTCACATGAGGGAGTGGTGACTGACAGTAGAGGTGACTTGCCTGTCTGCTCAGCTGATTGCTGCACTGACTGACTTCCCTGCTCGCCATCAGTCTTTTTCTTTCTTTTTCTGCCCCGTGTTATACCCCCCCTTCTCGTTTTCATTTGTCTTCTGAGAACATATGGGATCAACATGATAATGGGTGAGGTCAGGGGCAAAAATACAGCTATAGGTTTATGTTTGTGGGCCTAAAGAGATGCTTAGACTCAGATACTGAAGTTAAATAAAGTTGCACTGTATGGCACGGTACATTTTTAAAGGTGCTTTCAGATGCAAAGGTTGCCACCGCAGAAAGAAGGTTAAAAAACTCAATACGACACACCTCTTTGGACTAGGAGCTGAAGAGGAAACACACAAGAGAAGGTTTTTAACCTGTCCGTCCTTATAAAAGAGACAATTAAAATGTTTTTGTGCAACGGGCCACAAGTTTTTGATATAGTTAAAACAACACGCAATAAGTGGCAGCCTAATGGCTAATAAAAGAAGTGTTTGTAGACTTAATGTTTTATTTAGTTCGTTGAGAGGGAATTGCGTGACATTACGTGTTTTTTTTTTTTTCCTTTGTAAACAACATATGCAGAGGCCTCAAACATTAGGCAAAGGGGCAGAATGAGAAAAGGAAGTGGAGAAAGCATAAACAAGTCAGGTCTGGCTGAGTGAGCAAGCTAATTAACTCGAAAAACTATAAAAATGTAAATTGCAATTTTCTTCCGTGGGCATCTAATTAAAGCCACTGGAATGTTAAGGACCAAATTGAATTTGCTAAAGAAAAGGACAAATATATGATTTTGCCATATTGTCAGGTATTGATTGCCTACAGTGGTCTCCCTCACAGCCATGCAGAGAAAGAGAGAGACAAAGAGAAGGAGAGTGAGGTGTGGATGTGAACAGGAAGCAAGGGGGGGGGGGGGTGAAGAAAGGAGGGTGCTGATGAGAAGGTTTGTACAGAGAAAGCTAGAGAGACTTCTACAGTGAGCTAAGTGTTCCTACAAAAGCAAAACAGTTTGGCAGAGAAAATGTGACAACAAAACACAGTGCCCACCAGAGACAGAGGATGTAATCAGAGCCAAATGGCCCTCCTAATACTCCACAGGTGCTCAGCGCAGACGGTTACCTGATACATGGAAAAATGATATGAAATGACTGGGACCTGCTACAAATCCTCATAAGGTTCACCAAGCCTCTTAGATCCTCCGTGGCCCTGGAGTTAATTGTGTTAGCTTAATTGGTACAGTGTATGTATGATACTTCGTTGTAATTATTGTGCATGCAAAATTGTTGTGGTTTATCTCGTTATATCATGTCCTCTGGGCATGTGATTAGTGTGTACACTTGCAGAGTTGCGCGGGCGCGTGCATGTCTGTGTGCGAATATATCTTTGATGGTGTGTGCATGCACTTGCATATGCCCATGTAATGCAGGTAAATAAAAGCTTATCCCTCGTGCATCAGTGCTGAAAAAAGGAGATCAGCTGATTTTAAATGCCAGTCCATTTTTCATTCTAAAACTTGAGGGGAGTTGAAAGGGGTGGGGGCGGGGGGCTAAGGGAAAACTAGCCAGCAACTACTCACACTTTATCTTTTACTCATTCTGTTTTTATTTTACGGCTGCACAGCTCTGAATATTTAAGCTGTCATTATACCAGATGGGAACAGGAAGGCTGAGGATTGTATGGTTTTTATTGAGGTAATAAACAATAATCACTAGCTTTCCCAACAAGCAGAGCAGACCAACTGAATGCTGCGGCTTTGCCGCTGTGATGTTAAATTCATAAAGCTAATGAGAGGGATTCTCATCCAGCAGCAAGGTGAGGGTTTTTTCTTTTTTTTTGTGGCTTTGCATACATTGTCATCATAGTCACATATAAGCCTTTTTTTCTCTGTTACCTCTCATTTACCCCTCTTATTCCAGCCTTTGTGTTAAACAGGATACATCCAAAAAAATAAATGTGTTTAGCAGCTTGAAAACTATTATTTTTCTCCCCACTTCCAAAAATAAAGCATCCTTTAATTTTAAGTTGAATCTGCAAGGTGACAGTTGGAGTGGAAGTTAAACAGCTCATTGAGAAGCCATGGGAGCAAATGTAGCTACATTCAAAGAAAGAAAGACTTGATTGACAAATTTACAAGCTTCCATAAATCCTTCCTTTTCCTCGTTCCCTCCCATCCTTGGCCTACCAGGGTATCCGTCGACAGTTGCAGTTTGTTAGCCCAGTAAAAGTTTTATACGTGCAGAAGAGAGGAACGGTCTGTCTGTTGGTGACATGAGTTATGGGCTGCAGTAAACAAACTTGAAGAAAGGCAATAAATAGAGTGAATCAGAATGGCAGCTTTAATAACGCATTAACAAGAGTTGCTGCCACAAGACATGCTTCTGTGTCTGTACTGTAAGAGTATGTCACGTGTGTGGGTGCACATTTCTGTTTAAGGCTTGCGGCTCCAGCATAAAAGCATGCTGCACCTGAATCCCTAACAAAAGAAGAAAGAAAAATGTGCAGAATAAACAAGAATGCCTCTGGTTCTGCTGGGTGTTTTTGATAAATTTGGGGTCTGCCAGTGTAATGCTAAACTGTTAAAATAAAGAAATCAAGGTACAAGTTACAGTTTAGTATGCAGTTTTGAAAGCACTTCTTTTTCTCATTCTTTGTATTCATTTTCTCTCTAACTGACATTCATGCGCTTTTGCAGATGCTAAAAAAATCACATGACACATGGACTGATTGATCCTGGATGAGCCCCCATATGCTACAGCTCTGGCTCATGAGTTAGCAATATGGTGATAGAAACAAAATTGAATAAACCAAGTTTTGTATTTATTAAGATAACAAACAAATAATGTTCCGTGAGGAAAATGTGCTCCTGCAGCGCCTGCTGACTGTGAAGAGGAGTGTGAATTTTAAAAGGGAACTACATATTTCAAAATCCATAATTTATTTTTATTTATACATTATGCATTCTATTGGACTTTGCATGATTTTTTTAAAAAGATTTTTCATAGTTCTCTCATAATGGGCCTTGGTGCAGCCTCTCAGTTCATCTATTCAATTTTCAATTCAATTTTATTTATATAGCACCAAACCACAACAACAGTTGCCACAAGGCACTTTATATTGTAAGGTTAAGACCACACAATAATACAGAGAAAACTCCAAAAATCAGATGAGCCTCCTATGAGCAAGCAATTGGCGTTAGTGGGAGCAAAAAACTCCCTTTTAACAGGAAGAACCTTCCTGCAGAACCAGACTAAGAGAGGGGCAGTCATCTGCTGCAACTGCTTGGGAGTGAGGGGAGGGAGACAGGACAAAAGACATAATGTGGAAGAGAGCCAGAAATGAATAATAGCTAATGATGAAATTCAGAGTGGTGTTCAAACACATAGAGAGTGACAGACATGAGTGAAGAAGAAACACTCAGGGCATCATGGGAAGCCCCCCCTCAGCAGCCTAGGCCTATTGCAGCATAACTAAGGGAGGGTTCAAGGTCACCTTATCCAGCCCTAACTATAAACTTAATCAAAAGGAATGTTTTAAGCCTAATCTTAAAATTAGTGCGGGTGCTCCCATTCTACTATTAGTTACCCAAGGAACCACAAGTAAGTCTGCACACCAGTTTTCTTCTCACTGGCTGCTACCTCCAAACAAAATGTTTGAAAACTATGTGAATGAGGCCTCTGTGCTAACAGCCAGAATTGTGTGCCTGAGATGACCATAGCCATGTTTAGTATGAGCAGCCACTATTGTAAAAGTGCATATATTATGTAAAATAAGGAAAAGCATAGGTCCAAGGTGGCATGATGGTACAGTCCTTAGCACTGCTTCCTCACCACAAGAAGGTTTTGAGTTTGACTTGACTGGCATTTCTCTTTTTTTAGTTTGTACATTTTTCCCTGGGGTGCTTCTGTCTCCCCCTACTATCCAAAGATTCACATGTTAGGCTTATTGATGATTCTAAATTGGCCATAGATATGGATGCGAGAGGGTGTGGTTGTCTGTGTCTTTTCATTAACCATGTGATTGACTAGTGACTCTACTTCTTGCCCTGTGACATCTAGGATAGTACGCAGCCCCTGCAATCCTGATTAATAAAATGGATAGATGGATAATAGGCCAAATTTCCATCAAGTGCTACTGGTCAGGAACAGCTGACTGTTTATTGGGCTATCTGAAACAGCCAACCAGAGCTGAAAGGCTCTGCCATCCACTACCATACTTGTGGATGTAACACATTTCCTAAGCGCCACTGTTAATCTATATTTACTTACACTGATTTAATCTTAGAAAAATGTATTTTTTCTGTAGTATCTAATTTTTTTCTTATTACAGATACACATTCATGCACACATACATATACAGTTATTGATCACAAGTGAACCACTCAGGGAGAAAACTGACTGAGCACGACAATATAAATTTATGAGTTGTAGTAAATGACAGTTAACGATTGCTTCAGCATTGGTTTTCCAGCAAGTGAATAAAGACGTATTTTTCCTTTCTGCTGGTTGTGGCACCTGAGGGCATTTTTTTCGCCAGGTGCACAACTTTACATATTTCTTGCCTTAAGAGTGAAATAATTTATTATGACAAACAACTTATTAATAAGAAATCAATAAGAGACTCCCAGAAGTGTTTTGCACAAAACATTAATAAATTTTTAAAAACCTTTTAGGTGAAAGAGAAAACCTGAAGAAAGTAAAGTAAATGGGCGCTGAATGCCACATACAGATAATGAAGTAAATGATATGGAAAAAAATGCTAAAATTATTTTTTGTCTGCATCCAGTCTCGATGATGGAATTGTTTTGTATGTAAATTTGTAAGTGTGTGGGTGAGCAGAGAGGGAGGGTGGAAGTTAAAAAAAAAAAATATTGGCCCTTCTGGAGAAGCGAAGTCATTATACATCATATTTATTGCTCCCCACATATCATTTTAATTTACATTTATGGGGTTGTTGATATCTGTTAAACATGTATTGATGTGTTGTGAGTTTGTGTTTCATATTGCCAGCCTCATTTCCTTTTATTTGACCTCCAAGTGCCTTTTGACTGCTGCGTGTCTGTGTGCCTGGAATGAAAATGAAGATGTTAGTCACATTAGTGGCACTTCCCCTTTCTCTTTTTATTTATTTTTTTGTTCTGTTTTGTTTTTTGCAACAGTTTATTTAGTCATATACAATTAAAAAAATAATGACTATTAACATAAACATTTTAGGGCACTTTTTTTTTTTTTAATTTGTTGCTGGAATAAAGTGGCATGAAAAAATTATTTGCCGCCTTTGTGATTATTTTTTTTTCATATTTGTCACAATTGCATGTTTCAGATAATCAAACCTGATTATTGCCAGATCTGTTGAATCAAGAAATCACTTAAACAGAAGCTGTCTGATGAAGTGAAGTATGCTAAAAGATCTGAAAAAGCAGCTCATCGTGCCACGATTTAAAGGTACCACGAGTAAGCCTGGAGTGTGAGAGCAACATGCTCTACTGGGGTGATATCTGTGTTTGAAACACACCATTTTGGTGCCTCTAGAGGGGTCTAGAGAAAACTACAGATGTTATTTTGGCAAATTTATACACCCATTTAATATTATGGAGGACAGTGATGTCTGTGTAGGTTCTCAGTCATCCAGGTCATGGTAGTCTCAGGAGCTTGAAAAAAGGCAACTGGACTAAGTTTTTCAAGATTTTTCACCTCTCATTCACAAAGTTTCTTCACTTGTAAAACCAAAAGGTAGAGTCCCAGGTATTTACACCCAAGTGGGGGTTGTCCCCTTGGGATGTGGTTGTTGACCCACTATTCTTACTGTGCGTCATCGTGTGAGCCAAGGTGTGAAAAAAAGGCGTGGGCCATTACCACCGGGGGGGGATTTGAATGAAACTACTGTGAAACTTTGCTCCATCTTATTAAGTGACCTATTGAGGTCACCTGAAGTAAGGTGTGAGTGGGGGTTGATGTGCCTGGACAAGACTGCACTGTTGGTGGCTGACAGCTGGTGTTGTAAGCTACCACCTCTGTTCAATAATGGTCATTCATATGGACATACTCCTCTTTCAAACCATCTGTCTTCTCGGTTCAAAATGTGAATATTGGCACCCTGGAAATGGCTTTTCACGGCACTGTACCTGTAAACCAAAGTCCTGTTTTCATCTCAACAAACCACCTCACTCTCTATGTAGATATTCTGACAGTTTTTCCTTTTCACCAGTTGATTTCATTTTGTTCTTGACCAGTGTGTCCATCTCTTTTTAATATTTTTGGGGTTTTTTTCAGAATATGATGATCAGATACAATGCTGCTGGGATTTTTCACATCACTGAACAGTCACCCATGACTTATATAGTATAATTACCTAACATTAGCCGTGTAATTGTGCTGAATCTAGGGCCTCATTTTTTGTATATAAAATAATTACCCAGATGGTAATTTTAAACAAAAGGACACAGAAATTATACTTTTTTATTTTTTACTTCTTTTTAAATTGTCTCAATGGCATTATAAAAGAAAGATTATGCTGTGGTACAAATTATGCTGCAAGTATTTTATAAGTTGTGTGTAAGTGCTGCATATTTTAGACAACGGGTTTTACTCTTGCGTTTTTATTTAAGTAGCCTACTGAAAAAAGTCAACTCACAAAATATCTTTGATAATTTCTACTAAATCCAACTTGGTAGGAAACACAACTGCAATAACTGCAGTGTATTTACCTGAAAGCCAAAATAATGTATAATGACAACATAAGAAGATGATGCTAGGATACTCTATAATGCAACGCACACCCTTAATAACACTGTACCTTCACAGTGTAAGAACAGGAAACATTATCTGTCCTTTTCTTTAAAATACCCCATAAAAAAACTACCTTTAAATGCATATTTTTTTTATAATTTGATTAATTCCTTCGAAAAATATTCACAAGGTACTCATTACTAAAAAAATACTGACTCTGTGGGCAAATACTACTTTTCTTTCTCTTTTCCTTTAAAACTGTCAGTTGTTACTCCCTTATTTTACTTTATCTATATTTTAACTAATACAAGAAACTGATAAGTTTTAAACCGAATACAAATGACCAAATAAGTTGTATGCGGCATACCAGATTTTTTTTTTTTTGTTTTTTTGTTTGAGCTTGACTTTAATAATATATCTATTGCTTTTTTTTTTCTTAGTCAACCAATGGCAACATACAAACAACCACCGCAGCTACACCACACTGACACATACACAGAAAATGGCAGACTATGAATCAGCTGCTGCAGCTGCTGTAAAATCTTTTTGTTTGTACTGGAGGGCATCGGGCTCCATGCAGCCCTTTGTGCGTCTGTGTGTGCCTTGGAGGAGATGGACAGACTCTCTCTCTCTCTCTCTCTGCTTGCAGGAAGACCATACAGAGCTTTGGTACAGAAGGACACAATGAGGTGGCAGCTCCGCTTGGCTGACCAGGCATAGCCGGAACAGGAAGAGAGATTACCTCCCAGAGGGTCTCCTTGGGTGCGTGTGCATGTGTGTGTTCACATGAGTGTGTGAATACATGCATGTGTCTGTGTCTCTGTGAGCGCATGCATGTGTGTGACATCCTTTTCCAATTAGGAACACATTCCCCTCTTTGCCACCAGGGTCACTGGAGCATTATCTTCCGCAGCCCTGTCCCTGCATAGCTTCTAAACGCTGGACGAAGCAACATGACGGGGTCAGTTCAGATATTTTAAATACACGGAGGGATGCTACAGAGCTGTGGGGGTTGAACGTTTTCTTTTTGACACAGCTACCCTTAATTTACAGAATTACATGTGATTTTAAAGCTTTATTGTTTGAAAAATGAAACAGAATTTTAATGTTAGCGTAGCAGCAACAGTGGTTTTGCATTTTTCTATTGATTTTTTTTTTTTGTACTTCATGGTGTGGCTGGAGCCTGTCACAGCATGATCTGGGGAAGAGGTGGGTTACATACTCTAAAGAATACATAGTTGCACCAGGTCCTATATTACTTATTATATCCACATTGTTTCAATATTTTTATGATATCTTTGGATTAGGTAAAAGTCACTTTCACCTACTGACCCACTTTCGCCTCTTTGACCCACTTAATACTTTTTTTAACATGCATCTCGGGCAAAGAGTTACCAAGTGGACATTTCCATGCATTTGTGTAAACACTCACTCAAGCCACTTGTCTAGATGTGTAGTCAAATGTAAATGTTAATGTGACCTGATGTGTACCCATTCTTGCCAGGATGTGATGGTTCTCTTTCATCTTATCTTATGAACATTTGCAAGTTGCAAATGACTTTGTCCTTCTAATTGCAATGGGTGAAAGAGCCCATAGATGCATATTAGTTTTTATTTTTATTTTTCTTTGCAAGCACTTGCAAAACAAATCTGGTGCTTGACTGGCGACAGACGGCCATAATAACTGTGCACGATACTGTAACTGTGCAGGACGCCCTTGCAATTCAAATATCTTTTTGTTCTTCAGCATATGGTGGATAAACTCTTCAAACTCACCCAAGTCAGAGGCAAAGGCAGGACTCTGACAGACACACAGAGACCAGGAGTCCAGCTTTCATAAAGGATAATAACTACTCTTTTAGCTTCTCTATTTTCTGTGACATAATGCCAAAGGCTAGATAAAATACCACTAATCTGATTTTCACGATACCGCATGTACATCTATGAACAGCATGCAGACAAACCGACAGATAGACGGAGAGCAGTAGACAGACGGGACATGTATCTGGAGGGGAGAGTGGTATTCTGTGAGGATTGATAGACTCCATATTGTGAGCTAATGATCTCCCTAGGGCGCTGGGGAGAAACGATGAAACCAGTCTGCATGACACTGTCACACTCCCTATGTCACGCTGCCACCTTCATCTCTCAGTCTTTTCTCTCCCTCACTTGCTCTCACTCTGTCTTCCTCTCAACCTCCCTTTTTTTCCCTCTTCCTTGGGGAAATGCATCGATTCACCTTTGTTTGTACTGTCACCCACACATATTCAGCTGTCACAGCGAGGAACGGAGTTCACTGAACTGATGGAGCTGATTTAGAATAAGAGTCATAAGCTGTCCCCGTTTCCCAAAAATGAAACTCTGTGACATCTATTTTCATTTAGTTCAATCTGGACAAAAATGGCAGAAATGTCTGTAGGAGGTGTTTAAAAGATGGTTGAGAATAGGTGGGAGATAGCATCATACTCCAGGCTTTGCAGACATAATAGGGAAAAGATCTTTTTAAATCAATTGTCAGCGCTCTTACAATCACGGGCACAATGAGTGCATTCACCAGTTGTGTTGATGGAAAAGCACAATCATTTCCTGCAATCTGATTCTCACTGCCTTGCCAAGCTGTCACTGCGCCAATAAAAAACAAAGTGAGAGAGGAGGCAAACACACAAAAGTATAGAGGTTTGGAGTTAACTGGAGGTAGAATGTTACCTGTTACCTCTGACACATTATATCTGCCAGTATGTGGAGCTGAATTGTTGCTATTGAAACACCAAAGAGTGTGTTTGAATGTGCACTAGAGAGATTATGAAAGAGCAAACCCTTGGGCACAGACCCAGACACACAGGAGCAAGACACCGCGTGTGACAATGACATTTTGCATCTCTTTTGAGCAGTTTTTTTTTTGTGCCTTTGTGTAGTTGCTTTTTTTGTTTTTCTGCAGTTGCGTCATATTCATTTGTAATTATTTTGTGCGTCTTTGTAGTTGTTTGTCCCTCGTTACAATTGTTTCGTGGCTCATGTTCGGCCGTTTGTAATTGATTTGCTATTTTGCGTGGCTTTGTAGATGTTGTGCACCCGTTTGCGGCTGTGCTGTGTATCTTTGTAGCATTGCAGTTATAGTCCTCTGTGATTGTCATACTGACTTGACATCTCAAGGCTGTGGCACACACGCTCCCTCATGTCTTGGTTCCTATGGGCCTCTTCAGTGAGTTATCTGTAGCTGTGCCTGTGCTTGTAGTGAAGACAAACAGGCTAAAATGAAAATGATTTTTCCTGGCACCTCCGCATCAACTGTCTGCCTCTTAACGCGGGTCTTGCGCGTCTGCCCTCATCCGGTGCTGAAAACAAATAATCTCCTTTCGGTGCTGACACCTCGGCGTCTTCAGTTCATTTCTTCTTTTCCTGTGAGGAAAACAGTCTAGAATTACAGTTTTCTCAACTTTACCTCTCCTCTCTTCTTGATCAAATGTACACAGCAAGGTCTTTTTTTGTGTGTTTTACTTTGCAAGCTTCATATTGTTGACTTGTTCAGACACTAAAGGGAGAAAGACAGAGTAGGTGAGCCACAGCTGGTGATGTCTGGGTAGATGTTGGCTGTATTATGTCTTGGTTCTGTTTGAAATGGCTAAGACTGTCTGAATTCTTCTGCTATTTCAACCATGTCTGTGCAGCAGTGGAGTGTGGACATGACTGACAAAGAAAGTGGAGCTTTTGAAGAGATTTATGCACCTGGCCTACTGTTTGAGAGTGTACAAACATCCTCTGTACATCTGACTCAGCATGCCATTTTCTGATAATGGTTTGCTTTCCTGCGTCATTCTCTTAGCTTCTCTTACATAAAAAAAAAATAAATCAATAATGAAGTGAGTAAAAAGTGTCATTATGTATGCCATTGCAAATCTCAGAGGAAAAATAACATTGATTGAAGGCCCAGGGGACTGTGAATCACTTACTGAACAAAATTCATCTCAGCAGCTTCATCTTGACACATGCAGGTGCCAGCATGTTGTCCTGTTTGTGCTGCAAAAATAATGGCATTTCTGAGTATCTGGAAAACATAGTTTGTTTCACTTGAATGTTAAATTATTCTGCACTAGAAACTGCAGGAAATTTCTCTGGATAAAAACCTTTTGTATTTTTGTACCAAACATTAGATTTTTTTTTTGCCATAAAGTTTACTGACCAGACAATAAGATTTTAAATACAGTTTTTACCGTCCAATCATACAACCATCATAGTATAGCCTATCTGACAGTATTTGACAGCGTTATCAATCCGCACTGGGTCTGCCATTATTTTGCCCAGGCTTTCCAGACTTCCCAGATTGCATTCTAGTTTCTAATAAAATTACAACCATTAAATTTCCTACCTACTCGTGCGTTTATCTGCCAAAATATGCAGCTTAGACCAATAAATTGCTATGGCAAAATAAAACGCTTTTATTGCATCTCTTACAGTATTCTGACATAACGTCTCTTCCCAGCAAGCTTTAATCACTATAACTTCCTGGGATACTATGACTGCTTGCCTTGGATTGTACCAGTTGGGAAACTGATCAATACAGAGGATATAACCCACAGAGGGCATTTACTCTGTAATAATGGTTCTTTAATTTGCTAGATTTGTCATACAATATGTTAGGCAAACTGCTACTTTCTTTAGCGATGTATGGCACAAATTATTCTTCTTAGCACAATACGGATGGAAAAATGTAAATGTGAAGAGGATGCCCCATGTATTGCATCAGCAGTACTGTGAGCTCAGAGATGATTGCTTCCACAATCAAACAATAAAAACAATGAAAGGCCAAGATCTTGCCCAGCTGGTATGGGCTGTTAGATACGGACCATATTGATTCACTGTGTCTCATTTTGAGCACTTTTCTGTATATGCTTCCACTGCAGCACTGTGCACATTATACGCTTAATTGCACAGTGGGTGTACTTCAAGTGGGTAATGTCAAAGTTGTGAACTTATCTAAGATGACAGTTCCAGTATTTGAAACCTGACTGTCACACTGGTTGCAGCATCTAGGAAACATTTATATCTTGTCAAACATCTCTGCATGATAGTGTTTTAACCCGCATTTGCGTATGGGATAGCAAGCTGTGTTCACAGACAGTAATTTCTGGAAGTGTTCCTGATCCCATGCAATGACTTCCAAGAGAGAACCTCTGTTTTTAATGCTGTGTCTCCTGAGGGCCCAAAGATCGGGAGCATCCAGTGTTGATTTTTAACCTCTTCCCTTTCTCCAGATTCTCTGAATCTTTTGATGATCGTATGTACTGTGTGTATGATGGGATATTCAAATTCCTCACTTGGAAGAACAAAAGTAACTAGTGAGAGTGAAATGGTGTTTTCCATACTGTAAATGGGACCTTCTGTTTGCACCATTGATGGGGCGCTTGTGCATCTGTTACTGTCCCTAAAGAAACAGGAATGGGATACAAAATTTATTTGGGACTGTACATATTGTAGCTATTACAGGTAATTTCAAACCATTAACCCTTCCGAATAAAGTTATATGCCCGTGACCTTCCAGGTTTGCTGGGTATTTTGCCCAAATGCATTTATTCTAGGGCTGCAACGATTCATCGATTAACTCGATTCTAAAAATTTATCGACACAAATTTACTGTGTCGATGCTTCGTTTAAACTCTGCAGCACTCAGCTGTCTCGGTGTAAGCGGCGCTCCTCACTAGCATTAGTAGCATTAGAGCTCCGTCGTTTTTTTGTGGGTTTATTGGTGGCTGGCAAACCAACATAGAACTGCATTACCGCCACCTACTGGACTGGAGTGTGAATCACTCACGTATACACAAGCACACATTCTAAAAATCTCTCCGTCGCTGCGATGGATTTCCTTTAACACAGAGTGGATCATCACTAGAGTTGCCACCTGTCTCGTAAAATACAGAACCCCGTATGTTACGGGACTCAGTGGAATACGGCTCCATAACATGCGGGGTTCCATACTTTACGGGACGGGTGACAACTATCGCTGACATGCATTTCCACGCCTCCACTGCTCTCTGTGTGTCTGTGTGTGTTCTGCTCGCTGAGAATTTCAGGTGTTATTTTTGTCTTTACTTCAGCTGTAGCTACCACAACTGGTTTGCTAGCGAGCGCGGGCCATTAGCACTAGCGATGGTTCGGTACCGGAAGGCCCGCCCCCCCAGACCCGAGGGGCTCCGTCAAAATATTTTTTATACTTTAATCCCTTATTAGTGACTAAATATAGACCTGCAGTAGAAACGTATTTTCGAGAATGCTTGTGAATACAAAGCATTACAACATTACTCACACATGCGCCATGGCTCCCGCAGCCACTAGTTTTTCAGAACACTCATAGCAGTCAGCGGTTTTAACTGCGCAAGCGCAAAGAGACGGTGAGCTCAAGTAGTGAAAAAGAAAACGTTTTTCCAGCGTCCAAAACAGCAGGTTTTTCTTTTAATAACCACCATTAAATCTGTGAAACAGCTGGAGGGCCTTCATCAAGCACCTGATCAGCAAGTGTTAAGGTGAAGAAAAGAGAACTTTGTAGCTGCTCCATCCACCGCTGTTTGTTCACATGGCGAGAAACTGCAGTACGGAAGTTAAAATATGCAGATAAACTGTTAATAAAAAAAGTATTTCTTAGCCGATTACTCGATTAATCGATGGAATAATCGATAGAATACTCGATTAATAAAATAATCGTTTTATGCAGCCCTAATTTATTCGTTTCAACATTGTTGTATTTGAATATAAAAGACAAAAAAAAGAAAAGTTTCCACAAAAATACAAAAAATCTCACACAGTTATCTCACACACACACACACACACACACACACACAGAGAGAGAGAGACACGTATGCAGACCCATTCTCACCGCTAAAACAATTACAGGTAGTTTCCCTCTGTGTTAAGAGAGTGACTGAGGTGTTCTTGTTCTATAATTACAACTCTCATCATGCACATCCCACTGCAGTGCCCCAAACCACCATATCTGCCTCAGCCACTTTGTTCAATGGATGTCAGATCTCACTGTGTGGTCTATGTTGAGAGACCATTATATTTAAAGCACTGTAGGAACTTCTGAAACAGCGGGGACACTCGGTTCCTTTGTTCTAATTTCCTCTCTTCCTCTGCTTTTGACAGTAGCCATCTTGTTTTTTTTCTTTTGTGTGCAGTGACACCTGCTCCTTCCCTCCTCTCTTTATTTCCTTTTTTTTTTTTTTTTTCCAACCTAGTGTCTTTATGCTTCTCTTTTTATACCCCCACTGATCTGTATGCCTCGTGTGCTTTCACACCCCATTTTCCAATGCTGGCTCTAGGTATTCTCACTGTGGAGAAATCTGTCTGTTTCATTTGGGTGTGGAAAGAGTATGCTAATATTGCCTGCTAATGCCCATTGGGTGGGATAATGGCAGCCATCACTCACTGATGCAGCACAAAAACTGACAATTTGCTCTCCTTACGCTGACAAACAGCATATACTTCCCACCGTTCTGTCACTCTGTCTTTTGTTTTTTATTCCCTTTGTTCACACTGAATCCGTCTTCCCCCTTGACTGTCTCTCCAAGTCTCCTTACTATTCTGCTTTCATCCACTGTTCAGTCTTTCAAGTTAGTATCGTACAACAAGACATAGGCCATGACCCCTGAAGGATGCTATTGCAAAAATGGAAACTGCACTTGGATCTAAAAGCTTTACAACTGATCGTTTTACTCATGCATAAATTATTCAGTCAAGTACTGAAAAGAGGGACACACTAAGAGTCATGGCTACTATTACAAGTCAGTCATCCTACAGGGAATTATTTTTGCTGTGATGGAATTGTTGGCAGGATAAATGGCAGCTATGTGACCAATATGCATGCCTTTAAATCCAACCACATATCAAAAAGGAAATATAGCATTTCTTCCGTCTGTTTCTTGGAACAGGCAACTGTACACAGCAAGCCAGGATGTTTAAGTATCGACCTGCCAGTGTATCAGTCAGCGAAACACCATTTTTCTTTTGAAATTAAAAATCAAAGTCCTACTCGTATCTTTTTTTTGTGTTATTTCTTTTGTTAAAGCTTGAAACTCACATATACTGAAAAGTGACGACAAGCTACAACATGGGAATATAATCACTTTTCAAAGTTGGTATGGTGAAGCAATTTATTATTTAAATGCTACACTTTGCTTATTTTAACCAGTGGCCAACTGATGAATGTTGAAATTGGCAACCTCCTCCCAACCTCCACTCACTAGGGGTGTATTCCCCAATCCATTGGCAAGTAGTTGCTGGAAGTTGCTAGCTTTTGCCAGGCGTTACTGGTTGCAAAGAGTCTCCTTTTCTGGTTTGCATTACACTTTTCAGTTTCACTACTGTTTGGTGAGTAGTTTGCAAGTGTTTGCAGACAGCCTGCATCTTCCATGCCAACTACAAGTAACCACAGCAACCTACTGATGCTACTTACAGTGTCTTTAAGTTTCAGAAAGTTCTATTCTTTCTGAAACCTTTTTCTTAGATTAGGCACTCTTTACAAACATCCTGTGCACTTAGAATCGAGAGATACAAACGATTTAGTCATTATTCATTATGGTTGCATGCATGCTTGCTCCCCATGCTGTGCAGAGTACTGTTTATTGTTGGCAATTAAATTAAAGCTACATATGGTAACGACACATGCAGGACTCCTATTGATTCACACCAGAAAACAGCTTTAAACCCCTGTTTGCAGCTTTTATAAAAAGGCAATAAATTAGGAACTGATCTAAACATATAACATGAAAGATGAAACAACACTTAAAACAAACAGAAGCAACTTTCTGTGAGGGGAGCCTTTACTAGGAGGCATTGTTAATGATAGGTGAGAGCCTGCAATATGTTTCTTTCTTCCAATTAGAACTGTGAAGGAATCTGGCTCGTCTGTTCATCTCACACAAGAATAAACTGCAGAGGCTGATTTGTGTAATTATTTTGACAAGGGTTGGAGCCCAGCGGTCAGCCCAGAGAAAACATCACATTGTCCACTCTGTTTATTCAACTGCACTCAAATCAGAGGCCAGAAGACTGATATGATGATGTAGTGAGTTATTCAAAGTTTATAATGGACAACATTTGACTGAGATTGTGGTTGGTTCAATTTGTTTATTTGTTATTGATTGTTTTGCATGGAAATTTTTACTAGAGGCTCAGACCAACTTGGAAATTATGAACCGCTGGAGCTGATTTGGATTAGGATTCAGGAATTCTGTGCACAAGAAAAAAAAAATATCACAAGCTTATCATGGTCCAGATATTGTTCTGGATCCAGGGACTCAACTGATGAAGGGAATTTTCAGCCTTGACAGATGTGAGCAGTCATTGTTCTGCCATAGCTCAATGATAGCCTTACTGCTGAAGCATACTGTGTAAGAGCCACTTTACATCTTAAACACTGTGATTGTTGTAAATTTACATATCAGAGATGCCTGCAATCTACAGCTATAAGTAGAATAATAGATGCTTTTTGTCTACACAACCTCTGAACAGTGAAAAACATGTGAGTCTGGTGAAGGAGACAAGCATAAGAGAATTCAGGTATGGCATAGAGTCATTTTGTGTTTGTATTGTTAAGAGTCACAGTTTTAATGCAGCCGCTAAAATGCAGCCATTGTGAAAATTGATACCAAGATTGCACATAAACGTCCAACAAGGTGAAATAAACATAAAGCAGCATTTGCTTGTCTCATGTGAAGCTCAAGGTTGTCACAAAATGTCATTTTCTGCTGTGGCAGCATGCACTTTACAGCAAAGCTTAGCCTTTTCCCATTAACCCAACTGATCTGGGAGTGGATTCGTCTGCCCTTTCAAATCGCTGTCTCCAGGGTAACTAAAGCAGTTACTCTTGCACCTGTTAAGAACTGAAAAGGAAGAGCAGATGATTCACCTGAAGCCAGACTGCAATCACCTCTATTCATAGATTAATAACCTCCTATGGTTCCAGACCAGCAGCGTTTCAGTGGGTGTTCTGCAGTGTTGGCGGGGAATGCTCAAAAGCATTGTACTCGCTAAGCAATCAGCTGAACGTGATTGCTAATTTGAATGGGGGGATTTGATATTTTGCTCTTTTCATGCACACCTGCACACATATAGACATGCCTACACATGCTTTATCACGTTTCAATGCGGTGAAAGCCAAACTTAAATGGTTAAATGGTTTACCTCCATTTAATGCTGCTGTACCAAACTTTGCTGTTGGTCATCAGTGAATGGGGAATGGGGTGAAATAGCTAATTTAATTATTTACACATCTACTCATGATATAGAATGTAGTAAGAACTTCAATGAAACAATGCTAATGAACTTTAATTTTCCTTACAGGTAAGGCTTCGGAGGTTAGGAAAAATAGATTCCACATATTTCAGTGACTGCTGTCAAATTCCCTATCTTGATGTGGGAATGTCAATAAGTAACTTATGGTTTATGATTGGTATATTTCTTGCATACAACTCTATAGGGCCCCATTCATTTTGGACTATCTCACAAGCTCAAACTATGAGCTACAAGCCAATCTCATGCAGTTTCAGAAATTCTTTGATGGGACTCTTTTAAGGTTGTTCCTGCAAACTTCATATTAATGCACAATACTGTAATTGGAACTGACCAATAACCTTTGATTTCACAGCTTTGTAATTCAGAGCGAAAGACCATAAAAATACAAAATTGGGGTTGAATTGGTCAAACATGGGATTTTCACTCGGAATACTGGGATCAACCATAATAAAAAAGAAGTTATTATTTTTAGATGTAGCTGACTTTCTGTTTTCATGTTTTAAAACTTATTTCAGATTTCCGAGACAATTTTACACCCTTTTTACAATATTTCGCAACTATCTGTTGGAAAACCCATTCTTCCAGAAAGCTCTAAAAGCAAACTTTTCCCATGTTGGTTGTTTTTCTCCAAGTCACGGCATGATTAGTTATTTGCACTAATGGATCTGGAAAGGCAATAATTACGATGTTGCAGGAACACCAGGATGGTGATATCAGGTCATGCGGTTCAATATTCAGTGCTGTCATGAGAAGGAGACAGTTGTTGGGTGCTACAGATGTTGCCAGTGGGGGTTGCTGAGGGTCAGTGATCTGCAGCCCTGCAGTCCCAGAGATGGCGGCTGTTGTGCGGCTGGAGCAAGGCGACTCTACCTAACTCTGCAGGGTCAAGGCACAAAGGGCTACGGGGTGTTCTCCCTTCAAAATGTGACAAATACGATGTGACATGTCAGTGCATGCTCAAGAACTTCGCCCTCTTTCACTCATGCTAGTGTAATATTCTTTTGCTTCTGTTCCTTTCTCTGGCACACAAAAACCCCCACACACACTCGAAAAGACACATACATACCAAAAAGCAGACACAGAAACACAAATACACTCAAACAGAGAAATACAGTTACTCACTCTTGCATGAATACGCACGTATGCGCAGAGGCGCACACACACACCCTACTCACCCTGTGGCTGTCATCAAAAGCAGCCACTCTGCCCTACACTGTGTAAAAGTAACAGCTTGCTTTTATTCTCCTCTTCCACTGTCTTCTCTTTTCCCAATGTTCACTCCTCCTCTCCACTGCCTTCCAGTCATTCCATGTCATCCCACCTCTCCGACACCTCTCCTACCAGCCGACAGTTAAGTGCATTTGCAGACCCTCTCAGAAAGGCTGTCATATATATTTCAAAACCATTTCAAAAACCGATTTAGATGGACAGAATGCACATTCACCGAGAGGCTGTGCAGGGCGCATGTTCACACAGTGGCTTTCTGGAGTCATTTTTTTTTCATTCTTGAATAAGACATTTTTGAATGTCATGCTCTCGTTGTCAGTGTAGCGTGTAAGTGTACTCATGATTTGATTTTTCAAAGTGGGCAAATATAATATTTGACAAGTTTTTTTTTTCTGTCTACTTTGAGAAGACATATTCACCTAACCAAAAGTTATTAATTCCTTTAATAAAAGTGGCCTCTTCTATATCTTCAGCAACATTTGCTCCTTGTAACCGTGCAGTTTATACATAATTAATGAAGCACAGATAAATTATGCAGACATACAAATGCTGGTTGTGGATGAAAAGGCATCCACACAAGTGGTAACAGTCAGAAAATCACCCCAATTTGTATTTTCTCCTTTGATGCCGTTAGATTAATTGCGATAATTTTACCTGCATGTTTGCTTGTCCTCGTAACCCCCACCCAGTACCGCGAATGCCGGGAAGTGTTAATAATATTTAAAGTTGAACGCCATCTGTTCCCAGGGTCTAACCTGAATACCAATACGGCTGCAAATGTTGCAATTAACAGAGCCAAGATGTCAGGAACACTGGAGAGGCAGGCTTTAAGCCTTCCCGCTCCAGGAAAAGAGAGGCAGATGTGATGTGAGCAGAGATGACTTTCCAGTTCTCGGGGGGCAAAACACTCCTCTTGTCCCCCTTTTTCACTACCTCCATCTGCCCTTATTTGATGAGCTCCTCAGTATCATCTTTACTTAGGGGAATGTGCTTTTAAAAATATAGGCCTTATAAATGCCTGTCTCTCTCCATTTGAATGTTTTATACAGAGAGCAGAAACACATCAGCCAGGTGAATGAGAAGCCTGCTGCTATTTTTTTTTTTTTCCAGAAATTAAACCAAATTGCATTTGCTCTGCCATACACAGTTCGTCGCCACAGGGATGCTCTGTTTGTGCATGTGTTGCCGTGAATGAAGAAGAGGGGAATCCATATGAGTAGTTTGATTAAAACAATATGTAGACTATCAGACTGTGTACAATATGTTAGACTGACGCTAATGCGGATAAATCTGAAAATGTAATTTATGGGTGGAAAGTTTTATCATCTGCAACCCTGCTTTTAGATCGTTATCCGAAGGCTTGCCGTCAATATTTACATTTCCGCTTCTTTCACAAACAAAACGGTGCATTAAAGTCAGGATCTGCTAATGTTGATTTGGCCATGTCACATCGCAGTTCCTCTCTGACTATGTTGTTTTACTGCAGTCGCACGGCATAATGAGTGACATATCGTTCTGCTTGCTGCCAACACTCGCACACACGTGAGATCAAGTCCTGGGCTGCACTGTGAGAGCCTTGGGCACACAGGAAGAGAAGGTGATTGAGCAACTAGTTTAATAGTTGAGCTGCTCAGAAATTTCAGCTTAATACAGTATTTCACAAACTTATTAGACTGCCTGCCATAAAAACAAGAAAAAAATATTTTAGAAATCTGTCAAAAAAAAGAAGTCAGAAATGAATGAATAATGAAGCGTAACATTAAATCACTAAAATGATTTTTTTTCTGTTCAGGAATGCAAGTAAAAAATTGAAATTTGGCATCTTAATAAAAAGAAAAATAATGTGCTTCACTATTTTTTATGCTTTTTTGTAAATTAGAACATTTTAGAATTGATAATAATTATATTTCAGCATTTAAAATATAATTTTAGTTAAGGAGCGTCCACATACTGGTGGGTTAAACATTACAGAAACATTAAAAATGATTTTGGTAATTACCAGCAGTGTCAACTACCAGCACTGACAATCAATGCATGTTAGTGTCATCAAAACACCGTTCCTCACCCACATATTCACACACCAATTTTCAAAAGATTTTCAAAAAAGAAAATACATTAGAAATCACTTCCCCTCGTCTTCTATTCACACTAAGTTGGTGGTTTTGATCCTTAGAGGTGAGCTCTCAAAAGCAGATGCTGTCCGTTTCAAACTTCCATTATCCCTTTTCCTCTCTCTCTTTCACTCCCTACTCTTCACCGTGTCCGCAGCGGAGTGGTGGGCAGAAGAAGCTGCCTGTTGTGGGATCACTGGTGTCACTGTTCACACATTCAGGTTCGTGTGACATTGACCTGCGGGTGACAGTAAAGCTCCTTTCTCGGGAGGGTTAGGTGTTGCCAAGGCTGCTGAAAGTGCCACCAGTGAGGTCATGCTGTGAGGCATGTGGCATTCAACGGATTTACTTTAATGATTCAGGCAGAAAAAGTCTAGCGGTCCCACTGTGACCCAGTGACCTGGAATCTGTTTAGATTAAAGTCAGTCGGCGTTTGACAGTATCAAAAAGAAATACACAGCTTGTGAACTTAAGGACCACAAGTGTGTATTACCCACAATGACAAAAATAATCCTGTAAACAATTATCAACCAGAGTGCACTGATACTATAAAGAGTTTATTATCCATATGTTTATAATCTGGGCATATGTCTGATTATTGCTGAGATGGTCCAGTGGGCATGTTAGAGTGTATGCTCTGTGGGAGTGCAAGCTATGACTTCCAATATCAGCTGGCCTCAAAGCCGCTTCTATAATGCATGAAGATCAATACACTGTGGCTTTGTGACTGGGGCCTTGCAACTCTGTGCCCATATCAAGTATTCTCGGCAACTGCCCTGCCGTTTGAAGAGATCTATGCCTTTGGATTTATCAGGGCTCTGGGGATAGCAGACTACAGGCTGGATACCCAAACTGCTATTGTTTGGTACAAAAACAAAGCTGGCAGTGCTGTGTTTAGGGTATTTCTGACATTTGCAGTTTTATGACAGTATTTGATGACAGCTTTCACAGAGGCATTTTCAAGAGATCAGAACAAAAGGGGCTTTATACCAGTAATCCATCTCTTCTCCAAACTTTGTGTTCCAAAGCTTCTCCATTAAAGGATATGGTTGGTGCATTTATTTCATTATTTATTAATTATTTGTAATTGTTGTTGTGTGATCACAGTAGGAGTTTGTGCAGTAGCAACACCTTACTAGAGGGGCATCTGAAGCTAATGTTTCAAGAAAAAGTCTCAAAAAAAATGTGGTCTGGTCTTCATAACTCACAATTATAGACAAACACAATCGGACTAAACTAATGACACGCAAACGCACATGGGCTTTTAAATGTCTTTACTGAACAGGCCAAACATTCACAGGGCTGGGTGATAAAAAAGCTGCATCCATTGGTTGTTTCCTGTAGCTGCTTGTTAGACCAGCAACGAAACATTTCAGATCATCCATCCCAACAAAACTGCTTCAGTTCATCAATATTTACAGGGTGATTCAAGTTAACAGACCTCTTCAAAAGTTAGTTAAGGTCACAACTCTGAATTGGCCATTCCTTAAACATGAACTTCTTCTTTTTCCATCAATCTGTTGTTATCTTGATTTTGCTCTTTGGGTCATTGTCGTATTCATTGCCTGGCCTCTCCTCAGCCTGAGGTCATGGACTCTGTTCTGTTGTGTATTTCTTTTTATCAAAAAGTTCATTTTTTTCCATCATCTGTCTGAAGAAATGGAGAACACTGGTTTCCTTTGAGGTGTCCTTCCATTAACATCATTTTTATTCTGTGCTTTTCTTATATCAGGCACATGAACACAGATTTTAGCAACTCTGTGTGAGCTGAAGATGTTTTCTTCTTTTGCCACTGGGTTATTTTTCACCTCTTTCAGGACTGCACATTGTGGTCTTGGCATGGTCTTTGCAGGACACCAGCTCTTAGGGAGAGTAATAACATCCTGAAGTGCCTCCATTTAGAGTTATTTTGTCATATTGTGTATTGATGAATAGAAATGGCTTTGGAAATGCTTTATGTCATCATTTCCATCTTTGTGCATCTGTATAACACATCTTATAAGATCCTGTGAAAGACTGGTTGTTCACCCCAACCAGTCTTTATTAAAAGCAGACTTCAATAACCATATTTTGTATGCCATTAGTCAGAGGGAGGGGCACTGCTACCACCAACACTCCCAATCTCCTAATTGCAACATATGACTCTAAGCAGCCATTAGAAGAGTCATTAGCATAGAGGTTACTTTTTCCAGCCTGCACTGTGTGATTACTCTGTGTTTTCAATAAAAACATGAAAACTACAACTAATTCTGTGTCATTTGTTTTGTCAGATTGTGTTTGTAATTGTGATTCAGTTTAAGACCCTATTTTATGAGTAATGAAAATGATCTGTATTTTTCTCCATGCAGAACTAAAGGAAAAATATTCATCAGGAAGCACAGCAAGTACTAGTACTAGTAACAGTCAATGCTGGTCAAATCTGCTTTTCTCACATTGTACAAAAACAGTACACCTCCTCCCCTGGTGCAGTGACAGTTTTGTATTACACTGAAGGCACTCCAGACAGAACATAGATTAGCTAAAGAGTCCCTGAAGATTTTTTTATTTTCAAGAAATGAAACCAATTTATGTTCAGCTATTTTCAGTCGAATGAATTTTGTTCATCCCTACCCCTCAAAATGGGTTTAATGCATAAGCAAATTTATTGCGAAGCCTTATATCCAGAAGAACACATTACATTATCTAAATGATTTCTCTACATATGGTAAAAAAAAAAAAAAAGTCCTCTGGAGTGTGAGAATGACTTGCTAATCGAGTCACTCCTACTATTTCATATTCTAACTTTTTCAAGGTCAGGGTCATGGGTTGGAGCCTGTTCCAGCATGCACTGGGCACGTGGCGAGCAAACATAGCAGCCCTCCACATTGGGAGAAACCAGGTAACGGACTTGCCCACTTGGCATCATGCAAACTCCAAACAGAAGCACCTGGCTTCAGACTGAGGTTTTAGTAGCCATTAGGACACTGTTCTGCCAAAGAAGTTATCAGTTATAGCACTCTTAAGTCCAATAGATAATTTAGTCCTCCCAGAAGGAACATTATTAAAATATTGCAGTGATTTGTGTCCTGGTCTCTGCCATGTCCTTACCACACACACACACACACACACACACACACACACACACACACACACACACACACACACACACACACACACACACACACACACACACGGAGTCCCCACACATTTATTGGAGCGAAACAGACAGGGCCATGCAGGTAACCAAGATAAAAACACTGGAAGCATGAGAGAAGAAAAAAAAGTAAGGACGTGGCAGAGATCAGGACACAAATCACTGCAATATTTTAATAATATTCCTGCTGGGAGGACTAAATTATCTATTGGATTTAAGAGTGCCATTAAAATAGTGCAGTTCTATTGAACCTCATGTTTTTTTTAGGTCTTAATGCTTAATATATTTCTTCTATAGTGTTTCCATAGGACATAAATATAACTTGGGTGGTATTTTTTAGGTCTAGTTAATAGTCATAAAAAATGTAACACAGTAGGAAATGGAACATGCAACTATACAGATTCACTGCTGCGGTGGATGGCATTTATCACAGCCACATACCTTGTATGCTTTGTTTGACTTTCACAACCTGATGAAGTGTTATACCCCAACAAGCCCCTGGCTGATCTCCCTACTGCCTAATGGCCTACTCTAATGGCTGTTTGTCTTGTTTCATGGTAATTGGGGGGCAACTGACACTGCAGCAAAGTCTCTGCTATTCTTTTTTACTACTGAGATTCCTCTGCTGGCCCCCTCTGGGTCCTGTGCTTTGTAGGTGCCAGTTTCTTCTCTAATGATATCATAATTGCCATTTTCCCACACAGTGGACAATGGTTGCCAAGCCTGAAGGTGGCCCTGAAAATGAGCTGGAGATCAAACCAGGGACACCATGATGATGAGACCGTGTAGATGCATGAAAAAAAATAAAAACATACTCATCAAAGCAGAGTGTATTGCAGTCCCTTTTCAATACTGTGTCTCCCTCATTCTTTTGCTACCAGCCAGACCATATGGTTATCCACAATACATCATTAGTGTAAAAAAGAAATGCAAATGTATTTTCTCTGTGTCAGTCAACGTCAAGGCATTCAATGCATGTGTGTGTGTGTGTGTCCTTGAACAGAGTGTAAGAACCCGAGATATTAACCTGACCCATGTACTGATCCACACTATTAGCCCAGGGTCCAGATACACAATTACATACATGTGCCAAGATGAACTAACAACATTTTTCATATTTCACACTCCATTTTTGAAATATCTTTTTCAACAATTAAAAAAAAAAAAAAAGTCCAGCTGCACTCCTCTCTGCACACTCAGAGGAGTGAGATAGCGCAGCCAGGGCTGTTTGAACAATCATTTCTCAGTCCAGCTGAATTCATGCTGACGCTCCAGTTTGCTCAGTTTGCTTTCTGAAAACTCCCCTCTTCCTCTTTTTAATCCTCTGAGGGGAAGCGAGAAAGAGAGGGGAGAGAGTAAGAAGGAGAGACCAGCATTGAATGCTGACAGGGACATAACTTGCCTACCCTGCATACCTTGTTTACAGTCTCCCTCCCTGCTGCTATACTCTCCTCTCTCAATGGAGCCATAAAAAACAAATAGGGGCTTTTAGAGAAATTGCCTGTGCACTGAAGATTAATAACAGTTGCACAAGTTCACCCAAGAAAGTCTCCAGAAGCAAGAACGATATTGGAAGATTAAAAGTGCCACATCCCTAAATTGGAATGATTCAGTGCTCGGGCCGCTCTCTAACCAGCTTATTGAGAGTCAGGGCTTTGGTCTACCTGCCAGACAAAGAGCATCATTAAGTATTTACTTCTGGATGAGTGTCCACTGCATGATGAGCTGAGGGTGGTATCGATCCAGCGTGTCTAAGATTGAAGTGGCCTGGGAGTTGTGGCAGGAGCACAGAAAAGACAGGTCATCCTGTTCGAGGGTAGGTCAGCCTTTTAATGTTTGCAGCAGAGTAGTTTAAAAAGAAGCAATGGGAGCACCAATTTGACCCACTGACATCAGTAATATTGCAGATCTTTTGGCTGGTTGTGGGACCGATTCGTTATATGTTTAATGTGCATTATCCCTTTACACTGAAGACTGCTGATTTCCCCACTAACTAGGAACAGAGATGCAAGTTCATCAAAAGGAAATCAAAGATCTTTGATGAACCTACAGCTCGTCATGAGCAAAACTGAGGAGCTGGCTGTTGATTTTAAAAGAAATGAGGTAAAGCTACACCTCCCTGCATCAGTAGGGATGAGGTGGAGTGGGTGAGGCTCGCGAGGATTAGCACTGTAGGAGATCCTGCCATATTCTTGTCCCATCTCCACCCTTGTTGAAGAACAGTTAATATTTTTGCGTTTCAAGTAAGATCAAGTAGCTTAATTTTCTGTTTTGTTGTAATAGTGCTATCATTATACCTCGATATACAGTGTATCACAAAAGTGAGTACACCCCTCACATGTCTGCATATATTTAAGTATATCTTTTCATGGGACAACACTGACAAAATGACACTTTGACACAGTGAAAAGTAGTCTGTGTGCAGCTTATATAACAATCTTCATGTAGAGCAACAATTCGTCTTTTAAGATCCTCAGAGTTCTTTGCCATGAGGTGCCATGTTGGAACTTTCAGTGACCAGTATGAGAGAGTGTGAGAGCTGTACTACAAAACTGAACACACCTGCTCCCTGTGCACACCTGAGACCTGGTAACACTAACGAGTCACATGACATTTTGGAGGGGAAGTGACAAGCAGTGCTCAATTTGGACATTTACGGGTGTAGGCTCTTAGGGGTGTACTCACTTTTGTTGCTGCTTATTTAGACATTAATGGCTGTATATTGAGTTATTTTGAGGGAAGAATAAATTCACAGTGTTATATAAGCTGTACTCACTTTTGTGATACACTGTATGACAACCTTCTAATAAGAAAGGAAAAAAAGTACAATCGATTTAATGCTCATTGTGAATATTCAGGCACCCTGTACTGATTAACCACGACACTTTGATCTGCATATTTTCAGCAGCGCCCGAGAGTTTCTATGGTAACAAGGAGGCGCACACGTCTCCACAGCAACCGGATCTAAGCGTCTCAGAAGTTGGATAGCAACCACTACAGAACGCAACAGGCGTCAAGTTTTTAGAGCCGCGTAAATAATCAGTAATTCGAGCAAAATTGCCCTTCAATAATTCGAACTTCTACCAGTTTGGAAGATAAGACCTGTGGGAATGTCGAAGAAGAAGAAGATGGAGTTAAACGCCGAAGGCTTCACCGTAAAGTCCACTTTGAGGAACGCAGTGGTGAGTGAAGTTTTTTCAGTTAGCACTAGCTATAACAGCGGCGTCAGAGTGGAGCGTTCATGTAGACTGTGTTTTTCTGAAAGCGCTGACAGTCACCTGACATGCACCCTGGAAGCCCCATTCACATATTAATGTGGTAGCTGATGGAAAAAGAGGGATGGAGGATTTACGGTTAGGATTTTATAAGCCATTTTGTCAGAGGAGTGCCAAGCCAATTTCAGAGAAGTTTAAAGTGTTGGCTGCAATAATAATGTCATTCAGCTAGTCACATTGAATGCCATTATCATTGTAACATTACCTGCTACAAGTGGAAAAAGCTCCTATACTTATCGTGTTTCTTTATATCAAATTATAAATGGACTGGTACTTATACAATATAGTGGTTTTCTACTGTAAATGAGCACTCATCATCGTTTTTTGCTACAAGCCAATCTCATGCAGTGCTTTCATTCTATGCTTTTAAGTGCTATGCCTAGCATTCACATCCACACACTGATGGATGCATCGGGAGCAACTTGGGGTTCAGTATCTTGTGCAAGGATACTTCAACATGCAGACTGGAGGAGCCAGGGATCAAACCACTGATCTTCTGATGAGTGAACAACCTGCCCTACCTCCTGACAAATGCTTGTTTCTGTCCCAGACAAATGGTTAAATAGGACCTGCTTGAAATGGACTTAGACGCATTTCAACCAGTTTAAAGTTATTTTTGTTAATTTTAGACAGTGAACGCAATGCGCAGAAATATTTCATTTTAAAGTATAAGCCCTCAGTTACAGAAATTTATCAGCATGATTTAAGGTGCATTCATTTCAAAATAAATGTGTCCTAGGTATCAACTGCTATCTCAGCTTTTTTGGCCAACCTATTTACCTCCAACTTTTAGCAGCAAGCCACAGATCAAGCACGGCAATAGCAACAATCCCGCCGTCATTTCTCCAGAAACTGCATAGTCTAGTTATTTTTTGCTCTGGGAGCAGAGCAAGAGGAAAAATCAGAATGCCTGAACAAACTCTCTTCAGCCATTATTCTACTGTATCTGTGTTCTGTGTGTGTGTGTGTCTGTTTCTGTGTGTGTGTGTGTGCGCACACGTGTGCCTAACCCTTTTGGTCAGACAAGCTTGAGTGGGTTTCACACAAATATGGAGATTTGAGAACTCTAAAATTATCCAATAACTTTTATGGACTAAAATGACACTTATAAAGCCCATTCCAAAGCTATAAGGCAATGATTAGACGCCATGAAACTCAGAAACCGTGTGCTAAGAAAAATGCAAATGATGTTTTTTATAACAGCATTTTCTTTTTATGGACTATCGTGCTTATGGGATGGTTGGAGTTGTGTGCAGCGCATGGTTTGAGCCTGAAAGCTTGTAGTTTTGTTTTTGATTGCCTTGCTACAAATAGAAAAGAAACTGCACTTATTTTTGTACTGCCTGTTGTTTTACACTGGGAAAGACAAGAGGCCTTCTGTATCTCGATTTCCTTGCCGAGACGTCCTTATTTGGGACCTCAAGTGTGGTTAAACTGTTGAAGGGCTTGACTAATTTCCAAAGAAAGACTTTCTTCCTCACATTTACTGCAAATGAAGATGGATCAGGAACGTGTAATAGGTTGTATGGCTGTGGACATTAGTCTTTATTGACTTCATGGACTTTATTGATTGGTCAGTAAAACTAGCTTCTGTCTGGCAAAAAATAGATTATTTAAAATTGGCACTAATTGTATTTGGGTTGAACTTCTGCCTTGTGCAAAACTGTAGATCATTTTATTTGAATAAGTTGTTTTTTTACCAGTAAGTTTACTAGAATCTTTTTAACCGATCACTGGAAAAGCTACTGTGTCTGAGGACCAAGGTTAAGCTGTGCTTTGCTTTGTTTTAGAGAGGGGAAAGCATAGTCTGGGATGTCTCACATGGAACATTTAAAGGAGACCTATTATGCCTTTCCTTTTATTTCAGTGACATATACTGGGTTTTTACTGCATCCCAGACTATTTCAGTGCCCAGCAAAGGGAAATAACAGTATAATAAAAATATATAAACTATTTTTTTAAATGGCTTACATTAACTCAGACCTTAATTTCTTAATCAACTGCCAGAAATAAGAGTAAAATGATTAAAGTAGATAGACTCATTGCCTTAACTATATGCCTTAACTTAACAGTCTGCTTAGATGCATAGTCACAACCCAAAGACATATTTTCAGAGAGAGATAGGCCTGCATATATACTGTTTAATTGGTGGATGCTCAAATTAAAACATGGCCAAACTTTCAAACAGTGAGTTCAGGGTTTGTGCCTTTGAGCAAACCGTGTGAGATTCAGACTGCTCGTAATGCTTGATTTTAGACAATTTTCCCTACTCTTCCCTCTGTATTATGTCAGTGAGTGCAGATATCCCTAATAGACCCATCTTGTTCAAACCTTCCATTTATAAGAGCAGTCAGTCTAAAGGAAGTTGGTCAGAGGGTGAAGGCTTCTTTCAAACAGAGGGTAAACTGAGGGGCTGCACCAAGGTCCAGTACAAGATAACTAATGATTATTTTAAAGGGTGAGTCATGCAAAGTTACTCTAGTAGAGTCCAAGAATAAAAATATAGAGCTAGAAATTAGCACAATAGGTCTCCTTTAAACACAAGCAGTGGTGTCATAGTCACACATCATCAGATTACTTAAATGTAGCTTTAATAAAAGTTGCTCCAGTTCACGTACAAAAGTCTCCAGAGTCAAAGACAAGACTGGGAGATGAAAAGCACCACATCCCTAAACTGGAATGATTCAGTGTTCAGGCTGCACTTTAACCGGCTTGTTAAAGTCTGGGCTGTGGCCCACCTGCCATACAAAGAGGATCATTAAAGGTAGGGTGTAAAACCAGCAGGAGTAAACTAATTTTTTTTTGGACGCAAACAGCCACAGGATCCCACAACCTTCAGGAACAGGCTACTGTAGGTTTAGGTGTTTGAGAAACACAGTTTCTCCTTCTACAGACAGACCGGTGGAAGACCTGACCCTCTCCTGACACACTTTAGGAGCTTCGGCTCAGTCACTGTAAATAGTTTGTGTAGTTTGCAAAACACTATAAATATGTTTTGTGTGTCTGCTTCAATCAGCTATTTTTCTATATCCCAGTTGTTTTCATGTAGCTTCATAATTTGTTGTGCTATTACTTATTTTTTTAAACAAAATCTTCACATTAGTGGTTATTTTCTAGTTGTATACATGTACAAACAAAAACAGAATGAGCAGACAACAGTACAATTACATACACGAGTACTACTGATGTACAAAAAGTATGAGCACACCCAAGTAAAAAATGTTCCGGTGCTAGACCAACAACAACCACAATATCTGTGAATTGGCTCACTATTTGTCTCCTTCCATGTTATCTTCTTCAGGCCTTCTGCTGTTGTAAACACAGGAACTCTTTCAGACCTTTACTCTGTCAACCATGCAAGATCCGAGAAAGTATTTTGAAGTTATTTTGTATATAAAATTGTGCAAATCTGTGTTTCTCAGTGTCAGTTGAGTGTAAGTAAATGGTTTGGATGATGATTGATGCTCTGCACTGTCTTCAAATGATGGACAGGCAAGCCCTTTTCTGAGTGTCCCTTACGCTACAATCTAGCATGTAAAATGCTATAGAATTATTTTATTAAGTGATAGAAGTGCCTGTTGCTCAGATATGGAGGTGGGAACTTACCTTAAACTTCTGAACTTACACTGTTGCTGCGTTCAGTCTTCATATTTTGATTTTTGAGGTGCGTGTCTGCAGACTGTGATGTGCCTGTGAGGATGCTCTTTTTTTAAAGGAACACTTCTTGTATGTAAGGAGCATAGTGGTGGATTTCTCACATATTGCTTTTACAGTAATTGGCACAGAGGCAGGGGCAGCTGGTTAGAGACAAAGCGTGTCAGAGGCAACCGCATTGTTTATATTTTGCTTAAATATGACAGTTTGAGGCATTCTGCTGCCCGATCTCTCCAGCAATTATCTTTAACTTATTTCCTAGACAACACCAAGCCCTTTGTTAAAATTTATTTCTTAAAGGGTGTATATTAAAAAAGTAATTTTTTTTCTGTATTTTTAAAGCAGGCTTCCAGGCCTACTTGAAAACATATAAACCGATCAAGCATAGCTTTATGACCAAATGGCTAATATTGCTACCAAAACAGTTCTGACCGATTGAGGCATGGACTCCACTAGACCCCTGAAGGTGTGCTGTGGTATCTGGCACCAAGATGTTAACAACAGATCCTTTATTGGGGTGGCTGTAGCTCAGTAGGTAGAGCAGGTCACCTACTGATCGGAAGGTCAGCGGTTCGAATCCTGGCTACTCCAGGCTACATGCCAATGTATCCTTGGGCAAGATACTTAACCCCAAGTTGCCCTCCGACCGTTCTGTCGGAGTATGTATGCGTGTGAATGTTAGTTAATTAAAAAAGCACTTAGCTTCGTAAAAATGGAAGTGCTTGTATGAATGGGAGTGCATGGGTGAATGCAAACAGGTTGTATAAGCGCTTTGAGTGCTCATACTGAGTATAAAAGCGCTATATAAGAACTAGTCCATTTACCATTTAAGTCCTGTAAGTTGCGAGGTGGGCTCTCCACGGTTCAGACTTGCTTGTCCAGCGCATCCCACAGATGTTCAATTGGATTGAGATCTGGGGAATTTGGAGGCCAAGTCAACATCTCCTCACCCATCAGGGAATGCCATTTCCATGAAAGGGTGTACATAGTCTGCAACAACGCTTAGGTAGGTAGTAAGTGTCAATGTAACATCCAAATGGATGTCAGGACCCCAAGTTTCCCAGCAGAACATTGCCCAAAGTATCACTGCCTGTGCCGGCTTGCCTTCTTCCCATAGTACATCCTGGTGTCAGGTAGTCCCCAGGTAAGCAATGCACATCCACATGATGTAAAAGAAATGTGATTCATCAGGCCAGGCCACCTTCTTCCATTGCTCCGTAGTCTAGTTCTGATGCTCACATGCCCATTGTTGGCACTTTAGGTGGTGGACAGCATGGACACCCTGGATGGTATGCGGATATGCAGCCCCATATGCGACAAACTGTGATGCACTGTGTATTCTGACATCAGAACCAGCATTAACTTTTTTGGCAGTTTGACCTGCAGTAGCTCCTCTGTTAGATTGGACCACATGGGTCAGCCTTTGCTCCCCATGTGCATCAGTGAGCCTTGACTGCCCATGACCCTGTCCCTGGTTCACCACTGTTCCTTCATTGGACCGCTTTTGATAGATACTGACCACTGCAGACTGGGAACAAGAGCTGAAGTTCTGGAGGTGCGGCCCTTGTCAAACTTGCTCAAATCCTTATGCTTGCCCATTTTTCCTGCTTCTAACACATCAACTTTAAGGACAAAATGTTCACTTACTCCATAATATATCCCACCTACTAACAGGTGCCATGATGAAGCAATAATCAGTGTTATTCACTTCACCTGTCAGTGGTCATAATGTTATGTCCGATGGGTGTAAATGTAATTTCTGTTTCATCTGGAAGTTCAAAGAATACCTTACATTTATTGTAATCCTGTTAAGGTGACAGCTTTGAGATGGTTCACAGCTATTTTGGACATTACATTGGAAAGTGAGTGATCCCTGGTCAGCAGTAGTTTAATGAATGAATTTGAGCGTCAGTTTGAGAATTTCTGTCTGAAGTTTTTTTGGCTCTCACATACGCACCTTTTTATAATTCCTAAAATGTTGGCCTAAGACATGTTGCCTATACCCTGCATGTGATGAATAGTAGCAGAACAGCCACACAGTTCTGATGACAACGACACATACTTGAAACTGCAACTGCAGTTGCCTTTTATTTTTCTGTAGCTGCGACTGCCTTGAGATGCAAAAGAGGCAGTGTAGAGCTATCATTGACTTCCTCTTCCTTTCTTGAAGGTCATAAACAAATCTCTTGTCAAGAGCTTTCATGAGGAAGGCTCCTGCAAAGCCCTTTAATATTCACCATCTCCCTAGAGGATCTGCTGTGTCTGGAACATGAATGATACCCGCACACTGCCATACCACTGGCTAAATCCTCAACAAAAACCATTACATTTTTCAGGGGCTTGCTCGTGTCTGTTGCTCTCTGTTTTTTTTTTTTTTTGTCCCCTGTGGTCACGGACATTTTGCTCCACAGAGGGCAGCTTTGCGGAGAACTGTGATTTGTAGGTAACGACATGGCTATTTCAAACCTTGAAAGGGTATGGGGACTTGAAGCATAGGCTTATTATTCTTTAAAGTATTTGTGGTTATAGAAATTGAATCAATAGCACAGGCCCCTGAAACCCTTCCTCCCTTTTTTTTTCTAGTGATTCATCCTCAAGCATTTAAAGAGAAACAAGATCCACTTTACATTCTGGTGGGAGGTCGTCATCACATGTTTCATACAGAGAGGGAGAACAAAGCTGTTATTTTCTGTGTCAGATGCTTATTCTGGCTAGATGACAAAAAAAAAAATTTAAAAAATAACATTTTGGCAAGACTGCAAACACCTGCACAGTGCTGTGAAATGAATGGATACGACCAAAACAATTGCCCCCCACCCCCCCACCCCCCCAAATGATGCAAGTGATACACATCAAATTAGGTAGATATAATCATATGGAAATGTTTTTGTCTAATTGAATAAATGAAATGCCTGATACATAATAACTAATAATTTAATTACTTAAATGGAATTACTTTAAAAGACCATATTTAAAAATCACAGTATCAAGATTTTTAATGTTATTTTTGCACAAGAAGGCCTTTATGAAGATTAGAATATGCTTTATGTATCTTTAGATTTAATAAAATAGAAATAAAGCATAAAGAACACAAGATCAAAACACTAAATAATCTATTCTTTCACTCTGATGAAAATAAATAAAAACAATTACTGTAGATGCCAGTTTTGATGTGACTGTTTTTAAACAAAGTTAACATCTGGCTCGTTAGCATTAATGTTTCCCATAGCAGAACTGTGAACTATAATTGGGCTTATGATTCCAAACACTGTGGCACATATTATTCTGTTGTCGGGCAAAACATCCATTAGCCTTGAGTGTCACATTATCTTTGCCTCACCTTTCTCCCTGACGTGTTGTGTGGAGGAGCTGCTTGAGGCCCAACCACAGTGAAGTCCAGCACAGAAGCAGCGTGACCACAAAGTGAGTCTCATTTTTAAAAACTGAAAAATTTCCAAGCAGCAGCCATAAGTGTTTTTGGCTCACCTTTGGTCTCTTAGTCATTCTTCACCTTATCTTTACTGTGGTTGAAGGTAGCAACTGAGTAAGCATTACCCAGGCAGTGAAATTTTGGAGATGCACAATAATTAGTGTTACAAAATGTCTTTTTTCACATGTGCCACGAGTTTCACTTATATCTATCTAAATGTCTATCACTCTATAGATATAAATGGTGAAAGCAGCTGTCTGTGGTTAGTGCAACCTTATTTGAGTAGTTGGAGTCAGAGCTGCCGGTCAAAGGTGTATAATCAGGGCAAGTTATTACATCACTCTGCATGAACACTATTCTGAAAATAAAAACATTGTTCAATAACTATTGAGCTTACAGATCAGTCTTGTGGGTCTGGTATTGATTTATAGAATACTGAAGATTAAATTAGAATAGAATATATGACCTTTGATGATCGTCATGCCCTGAGATTGATTTATGTGGTCTATAATTTGCTGAATGTTTGCCATCACACATCCTGCAGTGTTTCCTCTTTGTGCGTACTGCTTTTATGCTTAAACAACCTCAGCGCTGAGGTCTGTCAAGGTCTTAAATGTCACACAGCCCTTTCTCTAAGGAAATGCTCCTTTCTGAGGAGATAAAAGATGTGGAAGTTTCAAACATTTCTGTACTCTTGTGGTTCCTATCCTCTATGTATAGCACTCTACAATAGACATAGGCTCTAAGATTAAAGCGATAATGCTTTTATGAGCAGTAAAGTTCAGTAAACAGTAAAAGAAAATCAAATCTTTTATTTGATTTTAAATATTTGGTGTCTTTAAAATAGCGCTGATCATTTTTAGATACACTAGGTAGGTTTTCAAGGTACTTTGCTTCTCACAGAATCAACATTTACTTCTGGGGGATTTGTGTGCTCACATGTGGGCGTGTCAAAGGAAGTGCAACCACACTTTCTTAAACAAATTAATAAGTCCAACATATTAGACAGCACTACCTCATCAAAACAAAAAATTATGGCATATGTTTTGGAAAAATTGTGTTCCATCCCTCCAGTAGGGATTTTGAGACTTGTAGAATCAAACCTATGTGGTCATCCAGCACCTTACTACAACACTATGTAGGTTTTTCCTTTGTCACTTGTCGGAATCTGTACAATGTAATACATGCTCAAGTACATGAACATGACCCTCTCATGCTGTGCTGCACAGTTCACCTGAGAGGGCAAATCGATACAATCTACACCTGATCCCAACCTCAACTTTTGTGTAACGAGGCTCTGCAGATTGCTGAGATGATAGACTTCATGATAGAAATCACACCTCATTTGATGTTTATTTGGCCTCTGTGATAAAAACAAACGGCCAGCAAATGGTGTCCCCAAGACTCGTACAAGGCTCCCCACAATCCGCCAAACTCCAATCCCCCAGCTCTGTCGTCATCCCGCCCGTTCACCCACTAACCTCAGGGGACAGATGGAGACTCCATGCCGGTGAACGTGACCTCCATATCTTATCCTTCCCCTGCAGCATAATCATTATATACCTGAGCAGATGTCTCAGCCCCTTATTCTGTCTCCCTCGCTCTCTCTCTTGTTCTCTCTTTCATTGCAGAACCTTTATTCAACCAGCCAGCACTCAAAACATTTATACAGTGAAACAATGGGCTACCAGAAAATTACTTCATATGCACTCCAACTCCTAAACTAAATCAATTAAATAATAATGACAGTAAATTAAAAAGCAACAGAGCATAGATGCAGCCTGATTTAATTGTATTGTATCATAGTAATTTGCTTTAGTGGATAGTTTAGAAGGATGCTTTGTTGAGACTGTGTCAGAGATGTGTATACGCACATCTTAACTATTTGTTTTTGATGCTTTAGCTCCAGAGTGTCATAGTAATAAATGAATCCATCTGAATGAATTAAACAAGTGACAGTTTCGAATTGATCCTTGATTAGGGCTTTAAATGAATGTAGAATTTCAATGCAACTAGATTAAATGTAATCTCACTTTAAAATGTAATGTAAACTTGGTTAAAATGCAGTCTCAAATTTGATTTAAGAAGATTTAAAAGTTTTTCTAATAGCCTTATGTACATTAGTTAAAGGTTGATTTAAAATGATTAAACCCCATCCACTGAAAAACACCATAGGGTGGAATAATCATAACAAATGCAATGAGAACACAACAATAAATGTCTGAGATAAAAAATAAGGCTATTTCAGATAAATGATAGGACCGTGATTGAATCCTTGAAAGTTTTTATGAAGATGAATCTGCCTGCTTACTACTTTCACTTGCCATCAAAATCATCCTTCTCCATCACTCTGAACATGTTTACTGACACAGAGACTCATAATGTGCACAGCATGAGACATAAATTGCCCATGAAACACACTCAGGTGTTCTGTGTCTGTGTTGTGTCTTGCCTGTGCAAGGCAAGGCATACTGAGCAAAGTCGGATGCCCTCACCTGTCTGCTTGGCCGCCACACTTGAACTGCCTCACGGAAATGTTTTCTAAACCAGCAGTCCTTGTAGAGACACACGCACCATTTTTCTGTATCCGTCTTTCCCTTCCCTGCGCTCATCTTATCAGCACCAGAAGCCTGCAGTCCATCCCAGCAAGCAGCTGGGTTATTTGATGAAGAACTGAGTCATGGTTAAAAAAAAAAAAAAGAAGGTTAAATTGGCAATGGACTCTGGAGGCCTGCTGGCGTTTCTATTACTATCGATCAACCACGGAGCCTAAAGGCCTTGAGTGCATGAAATTTTGGCAAACGTTGACATCCTACAGTTTTCCCCAAAACTTTGTACATCCTTCCTTGGAATGAAAAACTGCATACAAATTTTATATATATATATATATATATATATATATATATATATATATATATATATATATATAAACATCTTAAGCATTAGATAAAGATATGTTTTTTAATCCATGAAATGCTGCGAATTTAAAATGGAAATAAAGTCTGCCTCTGCAATGCTGTTTTGAAACTTTGCTTTGATCCTCTAAATACCAAAATCTGGAGTTTAGATCACATTGAAACTCTGCATTTCAGCTCAGGGTAAATTTGGCAGAACTTTCAAAAAAAGCAGTTCCTCTGATTCATGTTTCCTAGCCAGGTATCAACAAATATATCAGGTTATAATTGATAGCGTGCCTTCTGAAGTGCCGGTCTGCTGAAATGTCTGTGACCTTTTCCATGGTTAAGGAAAAATGTCATCAGTAAACTTCAGTCAAATATGTGGAAGAATTTCCACAACATTCTATTATGACCTTATAGGAAGTGCTCAGCTGATTATATCTATTATGTTTGCCTTTCTCAGAGTTTGGTTGACAATTACACTGGCCTCTGTGTTTGTTATGTTCTCCTTCAAGCCCTTGTAGTTTGCATTCTAATTAGATGGCGTTTAATAGCGAATGTTTATTGCTCCTTGCAGGGCCTCTATTTTCTGCTCAAGAGTTAATTAGCCCTATGTCACGCGATAACCATCGCAGAGGTCATCTGGACCTATGTCTTTTCTATGAGCAGTGTCCTTGCATCAAATGCATGAATTTTGTCAGGGTTTTTTTTTTGTTTGTTTGTTTGTTGGACACCAAATTCTCTATAAATGATAAAGAATCACCATAAAAACAGTTTTTTTAATATACTTTTTTGTGTAAGATGGTGATGACTTATTGTATCACAAATCAGGACATTCATTTTCTCAAGCCTTTAGGGATATTCCACTGGGCTTATTCAAGAAACTTTAAAAAAATAAAAATATAGAAAAAAAATGTTGGGCATCCTATTCTTATGCCCACGTGGTAGAATAATAAATTTTATGTATTCCCCAGTTGGTTCCTAGTAGTTGCTCACAGTCACTGTGAAACTGATTACTAAACCCCAAGTCAGGCAGACCTAGAGGTCAGTTGATGACCACCAGTTGCTAGGGAAAAGTGAGTTTTCCCCGACTGGTTGGCGACTTGTTGCTTGGAGATTGTTGGCTGAGTGAAACTGGCTCTAAAGAGAGTGCACCACAAACCTCCTTGTGATTGCTTTAGTCACTTGGCAATTTGCACAGAAGACGCCAATTTGTCTTCAACCATTCGCTAACTACTGAGCCGCAGTAAAACTTGAAAAAGTGCAACTCAAACCGGAAATAGAGAATGTTCATCTTCAAAAGTTATGACTTATGGCTTAAATAAACATGTTTCAAAAGGTGCCCTTTTTATTCTGAAGGCAGGAAGTCTTTATTTCCGATTTCTGTCACACTCTTCACAGTCTTGTAAGCACATACTGTAGTGAGTAGTTGTCAGGGAATGCACTCATTTTCCGACCAATGGATGCCAGGGGTTGCTGACCGGTCTCTAGACTTATGTAACTGAGCCCTAATATGCCTCCTTGAGATTGCAACTGTAAATAATATACAAGTGTGGACAACAAATGTCAGCACTAACAAGCTATCTGGAGCCCATGCCACCTTTAAGAGCCTGCTTACACTTATTTTGCCAGTTAGTCACTGACTCCACCACGTTTGTTGTGCTTTCTGAGCATTTAATAAAAACAGTTTTCACTTCAGATGCTCTTCCAGATTCAGCCTTCCCATTTAGCCAGGCTTGGGGCCAGCACTAGGAGTGTACTAGCTTGTGACCATCTGAAGCTCAAACCAAGGATCTTTCACATATAAGGCAAATGTGTTAACTACTATAGCAGTGGTTCCAAAAATATGGGCCACAGTCCACCAGGGGGCTGTGTCGGTACTGTGGGTGGGCTGCAGTAATAATAGAAATTCAGTTTAGAATTAGTCACAAATATACATAGTTACATATTTATATAAATGTATTTATTTATGTAGAAGTGAATTAAAACTGGTAATAGGAGGTGATTTGTTTGTGATACTCATTACTCTGACCTAAATTTACTGCTCTTGTATTGAAGTTTGTTTCCCAGTGGTGAGTGGGTCACATATTAGCATTAGCACTTTACATATGACTGGGTAGTATTAGCAATTTATAACCAGCAGCTTGTGCTATTTCTGTGTTTTTGAATCAAATTTACAAGGAAATACATCAGTTTCTCTTGTATTTTGATGAGAGGGAAAACAGGGTTCTAGCCAGGAAAAGTTCACAGGCCGGCGCTATTGGACGACCGAGGCGGGCGTGGGATTTTCTCATTTTTAAGTGGGCCGCAGCACTCTTGACTTTGGGAACCATTGTACTACACCATGAACCTTTCTGAACCTGTAATATTACTGCCTAGAGTTGTATGGTTACTTGATTACTTAGGTCAGTCAAATTTATACTTTTGTCACATTGAAAAAGTAAGTGATTTGTATTCTTTTTCCCAATAGCAAGCTTGTGTGTGTGGAAGGTGGTTGTGCTGTGAATAAACTGCCAATCAGTGGTTGTTAGAGTGAAGGTAGCCGATTGGGAAAGTTTAAAATATCTAGTAATAATACTTTGATCTGTGATTTCATGGCCATGGCTGCCTTTCTACATTCCTGCCTAAGTCAAAAGCTCAAAAAGCTTTTACCTAGGCAACTGTGGTTCAAGTTGTGTGTTTTATTTTGAGGCATCATTTGAAGTTTGTTTTAGACTTTTCATTTCGAATTGCTGTTTGGTTTGGGCACCAAACCCACTTGATTAGGTTTAGGAGCATATTGTGCTTTGGGTTAAAAGGCAGCTTTCAAAACTTAAACCACTTGATAGACATCTGGAATGGAGCGGCAGTAGGGATGCAAGAGAATAAATCCTTTATAATAAACCTTTTAACACTGCCAGCACTCACTTCATTTTTTTTTTTTTTTTTTTGCTGCATTCCTTTGCAAAACGCTATCCAAAAAGCTGTGCTGCTGCTTTCTGTCACTGCTGCTGACAGCGTTTCAGAAGTTTCACTGTCACTCCAGCATTAGCTTGTTATCTTTAAGTCCAGTGTACTCTTTTGGATAAGGTTGTATTGTCGCACCGCAGTCCTCGCTCAGTCATTTGAGTCCTTCGGTGACATGAGGAGTGACAAGGTCAGAGCGTGGACGCAGACACCAGTGCTACTCATATTCTGCATAATAATCTATTCCATGTGAGTCGCATGACCTAAATACCAGGCCTTAAAATCATAATTGTAAATGCTCCAAAGAGCTCATTTCCATTCAGCAGCATTTGATTGGTGTACATTGTGTGCCCAATAAATCATTATTAGTTTTAGTCTGTGGCTGCTGTTTTTTCTTTTAAACTTCATTCCAGTTTGTCTCTTTTTTTGTCAGGATTTTTTTTTCAAGCACATGATTTGGATCATTACCAATCAAGAACTCAAATGTTTCATAGCTGAAAACTGTAAGTAATTTTACCTCCATGTTAAGTCGGTTCACATTATATCAAGTACCACATTACGTTGTGTCTGTGTCTTTAGGTGAACATACCTCCTATAAGTGACAAACTTTAACATAAATGAGGATGTGTTCAATTGTGTTAAACTGATGAGGTATTAGACGACATGTACCCATCCTCCATCATTATCGCCCGTCACTCTGACTTGTCCTTGCTAAAGGAGAATGGCCCCGTTTTAGTCTTCTAATCGGCCACTGTTAGGTGTACGTTATGAACTTGACTTCAGGGTCAGATGTGACAGCTCGCATACTGCGTACATCAACATAATGGGGGACCAGTGGCAGAAAAATCAATGTATCTGACAAACACAGTTGTTCCAATCCAATAACACCAAGAGGTGGCCTTTGTTTTGCCACCCCCTACTTTGAAAATCTTTTAAAATCGCCATCACGCTAAAACATTGGCCTGACCTTTTGAATTTTGCTGACCAGCACAGAGAGCAAAAAGGGCTTTTTATCTGTAATCCCTCAAGGACAATGACAAAATCCACTATCCGTTGGTGATACACAGCAACTGCAACCTTGTTATGATGTTAGAGAAAGAATGTGTTTAAATGTGAAAGAATGTCTCCGTCATAATGCTTATTAAGGGAATGCTTTCTGTAAAGAGAAGAAGGATGGTAGGGCAGAGCAAAACAGCACCAGCAGCACAATGAATGCAGTTTAAAAAGCACAGCAGCCAACTTCATAGATGGTGCTCCGGGGCTGTGGTGTTCTTCACCCGGTGCCAAGAAAGTAAACCTGCAAACCCTTTGAGATTAGAAGTAGTGTGTATGTTCCCTTCGAAATTCCACCGAGGATTACTCTGCTATTTAGCTCATGCCTCACATCCAGCTGAGTTGAAGTGCTCCCAGTTGAAGGTGTGCTGGAGGCAACAGCTCTGCCGCAGCAAGCTGGAGAAGGCAGGGAAAGGGAAGGGCTGGAAGGCAAAAGTACTCTGATACTGTCAGAAATGATCCACATCACGGCCCGGCAACCCCCCCCCCCCCCCCCCCCCGCTCCAGCCACTTCTGCTCATTATGATCGTCATCCGGAAACACCAAGCAAATTCCACTAACGAGTGTTTGATCAACACGCCGAGCTGTAGCAGAGGAAGACAGGCAACCTGTTCATGACTCATTCTCTCTCTCTCTCGCTCTCTCTGTCTTTCTCTACCTTTCTCTCTCTTCTACTTTTGTCTGTATTTTTTTCCTCTCTCCCTCCTACTCCCTTAAGACAGAGGAGAACAAAGGGAGAGACAGAAGAAAAGCAATATAACCTCTTGGCCCTTATCTGCGGAGCACACCAGAGCATGTCTGGCCTCAGACAAGGCTTTGCCTGTCCTTTGAAGGAGCTCATCTCCCTTTGATTTCAGCCAAATGGTTCAGCACAGTGACAGATGCTCAACTTTCCATCTGCCACTCTGACACCCATCTCTTTAGTGCTGTTGAATCTAACTGACTTTGTTTGGACTGTCTGTCTGGCTGTCTGAATAAGGTTGTGACATGGATGCTGATGTGAGTGCTAATGTAAGCGATTGTGACTAAGACCTTTAGTTACAAAAGATAAAAGAAATTTGCCGCCACTCTTTTTTTTTTTTTTTGAGGTCGTCTGTACCGTCTTGGCTGTACTTTTATGATAACACTTTAGACATTTAGTTGATGCTCTGATACTGAGTGATTTAATGAGGAGTCTTAGGGGTCATCATCATATTACCTTGACAATATTCCTCTGAGATGGGCCACAGAAAGACATAAAAATTCAAGCCAAGGAGAGTCAGGCAGCCTTTTTATGAGAAGAATCTCGAGGCAGTTGAGGGGAAAGATATTGGAGAGTGATATGATTCAAGAGGGAGAGGATGACGTAGCATATCCCTTAATGGGTAAGTATTTATTTTATGACTGAAGGAGAACGTTCTGTTCAGACTGAACTTCTGAGTTTGCTAAATAAACAGTAAAATAATCTCTTTAATGAATTGCGTTGGTGTGGTCTGTTTCTGAGATCCTTTACACTGACTGTAAGCTAAATCACAGGACCGGAGGCACACAGTTTGCTATTGTAGCAAACCCGTTATTTACTATTTCTCATTCACACAGCCTTGATTTATGCCTGTCATCTAAGGTGCGAGATAGAGGAGGTGGCACAGCAAGACTCATACTAATAGCCTAGACACCTGTTTCACTGTCAGAGCATCAGCAACCTGCAATGCAGAGCAAGAGGTGGAGAAGTGGGAGGAGTGATTGAATAGAAGGATAGGTAGATGAATGGATCACACTGTAAGAGAATGATACTAGTCTACTATGACTTTAGTAGAATCTTGTTCTTTGAATAAATCAGCTCAAAAAGCCAGGTGCTGTTGGCACAGCAGGCTTTGAGGTATGGCTTTGCTTTAGTTTCTTTTTATTTGTTTGTTTGTTTGACTGTCTGCATGTGTTATTGCCTCCCTGTAGCTCAGCTAAAAGTGCCGCCTCTCTCTCTGAGAGAGCTGCTGAAGCAACAAGGCACAGTGTGTGTGATTTGAGATGGTGGAGAAGTGCCTGTTTTCAAGGCTGCTGGGGGGCAAAATGTTTTTTCTTTTTTACTGGGTGGACTGTCATTCAAGGAAATATCTGCAGGAGGTCACAATAACATACCTCTGGTCTTTATTATTCATTTTCTGTAACACAAAGCATTAAGAAACTTCTTTTTTGTTATTAAACATAGGGGGGTAGATGAGCATTTGAGTGAGTTGAGCTGATTTAGGCTAGCTGTACGTGTAGGGTATTCAGTAGCAGGGATGTAGCCTTCAGTGTGCTTTCCTTCCCTTTAATTTATGTAAAGGTCAAATTTCAGACCTCTGGTCTCTGTAAGCAAACTTCCAGCTTTGCTTTTAACAGACGGCCTTACAGGCAGCAAGGCTGATTTCCAGGAATAGAAAGTCACACTGGGTTTGCGATAAGACCAAGGGCCTGGGGTTCGTTTTGCAATACATACTAATCACGTAGATAATGTTCTTCAGTGTTAAACAATATTCCCATATCAGAGGTAGAACCTGTATCGCTTACCATGTGCAGTCTGCTTATCTCCTCACGCCTCCCTCCACTCCTCAGGGATTTGTCAGTGCTGGGCTACCTGTGACACTTGGGAATGTGTGTGCATGTGGCTGTGGTGTGGTGTGGATGAGGCTGCAGACTCACCCGCGCTCTCCTGTCTCATCTGTAAGGCTGTCTTTCTGCAGCTCTGTGGTAAAAATCGATGGCCTCCTGCTGCTCTGGGTGTGTCCTTTTTTCGTCTCTGACCCCAGGGGCTTGTTGCTGCCAAATCAAACCTTCCACAGCACCCATGTTGCTCCCTCTCTAAACGGTGTGGCCATACATAAGTTTACCTGTTGGCATGTCTCATTGGCTATCTCATCATCTCCTTGCTTAGACTTCTTTTAGCCTTCTTGCCTGTCTCAGCATCTCCCTGTCTGGCAGTTTATTTGCACGGCTGCCTCCTTATCTGCCATCTTCTTGCTACCCAAAAATAAAACACCAACTTAGGTTTAAACTTTTGGATGACTCATGCTGTTTCTGAGCTTTGACCAGCACTCTGTAACCACTAACAAAGTGTGTTGTTATACTGATTTCAGGATCTTTAAGATTCTGTGAGGTGGTTTTCAGTCAGTCCTCAATTAAATGCAGTTATGAGGATGTTTATTGACAAGAAGCTGGTCATTCAGTGATTTAAACTAGGAGCAGAGTTAATTTCGTGATTTGCAGCAGCAGAAGTGGCAAGGCAAGGGATGTATAGTTCCTCTTGTGTGTGTCATTAATTTCATGGCCCTGTGCTGTGTTTTAATACCTTCAGGTGTCATCACTGATCCTTCTCTTAACAGTCAGAAATAAAAACGTGAGCTTGTCTTACACAGATATTTATGTGTATGTGTGTCTGTGTTTGTGTGTGTATGTATTGGTGTGGTCATGCCAAATGCAAAGCAAATTTTTTAAGTGGCGCAGTTACATAGACAGTCTATGCAATCAATTCAATTCAATTTTATTTATATAGCGCAAAATCACAACAGTCACCTCAAAGCGCTTTATATTGTAAGGTAAAGACCCTACAATAATATAGAGAAAACCCAACAGTCAAAACGACCCCCTATGAGCAAGCACTTGGTGACAGTGGGAAGGAAAAACTCCCTTTTAAAAGGAAGAAACCTCCAGCAGAACCAGGCTCAGGGAGGGTTAGGGCTGAGGGGAGAGACGAGACAAAAGACAAGGTGAACATGAGGGATGTACCAACATATTAGCTGAATATCAACTCATACAGCCAACTGATTAACAGAGTTAACTGATATCTGCCAACTGGCAAATAAAACACTGATGTTAGCGTCCGATACTTAATTGTTGTGTCTGATTAATTTTGTGCTGGGGGAAATGATTCAAAAATAGTGTAGTAGTGAGAAGAAATTTTAAGCAGGTCATTTGCTTTTTATAATAAAATATTACTTCTATGGTGCAAAGGTGGGAAAATAGGAACAAAATATCATGATTAAGCTGGAGTGGACCCACATGCAGGATATGGATGTAACAAAAAGTAAGCTTTTAATTTTTCTGTTTGAAAAAAAAAAATCCAAAATTTAACAAAGTCTGAAACTACACATGAAACAGGCATTCAAAACACACAAAAGGAGCATAAGATTCACCAGGAGTACAAACAAAGCAGCTCAATAGACTACAAACAAAGAACAGGAGTATACACACACACACACACACACACGACAGGTCATTAGCCATAGGTGGGAAACAGGAAGTACAAAATAGTATTAATTGTCATGGCCGGCAGTGTGGCAGGCATAGTTTGGACCCAAATGCAGTACTCAGCAGACAGATGTAAACTTAAGAGGCTTTAATCACAAACTTCAGACAAAAACCTCCATGGGGCAGAACCTGAACAGGAAATCCAGAAACCTCAGGCAACAACAGAAGCAGACAAGCATGAGAGGACCTACTGATGACAACACAGACAATATATACCCCCAATGAGACAATGGGAAACAGCTGGGAGAACAGGTGAACAAAATGAGACAAATGAGACAAGGGGAAGCAAAGCAGGACACAAGGCACATGGAACACAAGACTGGCAAAGTAAAACAGGAAGTGAGAAGGCAGGGAACAGAAATGTAAACTTGACACTGCACAGTGAGACAGACACACTGAAGAAAACAGACACAAAAGACTTCACACAAACGGTGGGAACCAAACTCTAAAGACACAGGGATAAAAGTATAACTACACAAACCAAGGATGAACCAGGAAGAAACAAATGCACCAAGCAATGCAAGAAAAAATACAACATAAAATGAACCCCCAATCACTAAAACTACAAAAGTCCATAAAACTAAGAAACAACACGGAAGAAATTAAGCAATAACAGAAAATCAAAAATTAAAAACACTGGGCAAAAGACCCAGAACCATGACATTAAGACTGAAGCATGAAGACAGTGAAACCTTGAATTGGATAAGCAGTTAAGAAAATGGCTGAACTGCTAGATGAACACTGGTATGATTATCAAGCCAGAATATCAGCAACATCAGTGTCATTAGTATTACTGCACAGCTAATCTTTCTTTGTTTTTTGCTAAACAAATGAAAAATGAAATGAAATGAAAAAAAGATTAGGTGACCAAGTATCCAACTATCACTGAAAACTATATTCAGAGACCGAGTTGTCATAGCCTGACTGCATGATGGATTACGTGGGTTTAACACAGCTTGTACATATGTGTTGCACTCTACATGTGCATTCACATGTTTTTTCCTTTGTGAAGTTTAACCTCGCAGGCTCAGTGCATTTGGATTCCCATTCACTTAACGAGTAGTGGGAGCTAACATTTTCTGCCTTTTCCATGCAGCCTGATTCACTGTGTGCCATCATCTCAACTGTGGTTTGGTGATACGAATCAGCCAATAGGGCTCCGTAAGCACAAGGCTGCCCTGCTGCCTGGCTGATAAGTGGGCCACACAGAGAAGATGGAAAATACTCAGGGCATTCTCACTCCCTCTCTCTCCCGTGCTCTGTCTTGCTCGCTCTCTTTTCTCTCGCTCGCACAGCTCCTCTTTCATTTATACTCCTCCCCTCACACTCCCACCTCAAACTCTTTCTTTCACATCCCCTTAACATCTCCCTGTGTCTATGCTGTTCTTTTAAGTGATGGGGTTAAACTAGAGGAGACAGAAAACAGTGGGGCGCTCTTCAATGCCTGACGCTGCTTTTTGAAGTTCTTCTTTAAAGTTGTCCCTCTCGAGCACAGTTCAATAGTAGGTGGCTGTCACCTGTTTCATCCTCGTGTCTTTGTAGTGACACGAGGCGTGTAGTGCCGTCTTTACCTAGCCGTGTCGTCATTTTTCATTACAAACATCCCTGCCCTTGTGCCTGTGCACATGATACAGTTGATGCAAAAGCCTGTGACACAGTGACAATAAAGCACACCTCTCTGTTGCTGTGACTCTGAACAAAAGACTCTGTTACCTTTCATCAGTCTGTGGTTTTCCCGTCCAGTGAGACCTCTTTACCCATTTGTTCTCATCCGACCTTGTCTCTCACAACGCTGCTAATTTCTGCACATAATGAAACTCACTACACTTGCTGTTTGGTCATGAGAAATTAATGAAGTGTTGCACAAATACTGTGCAGTTATTCTTCTGAAAGGAATCTGCCTCCCACCAGTCTGTGTTTTGCCCTGCAGAGGGAATGAGTTAGCAGAAATATCATGTTGAATGATTGTTTGGACATGGCCGTGTAACACTGGATCTCTAACAGCCTAAATACCCCTATTATTTTGTCTGTTTCTTGCTCATTTAAATTTTCAGTATGCTAAAGTATGCATGCGTAACCCAGCTTTGTATCCCTTGTGACCAGCGGGCAGGCAGCTGGCTGGGCTATATAGCAGTGAAAAATGCTCTGTAAATAAAGCAAGCTAATTTTTTTGCCTGTGGCAGCGATGTGCAAGCTGACCTTATCAGGAGAGCCTCGGCCTTTCTATTCCATCCTCTGTGACTCACTTACCCCGCGCCCTCCATCGGGAAAGGCGGCCTTCTACACGGAACTGGATTTCAATAACTTTCTCACTCGGGAAATGCAGAGAGAGAGAAAGAGCAGGTGAGCCGGTACCTACCTCCTGTGCTGTGTCAGTAAACAGGTGATGCAATTAAACCCATGTGCAGTGGCACCCCTGTTCCTGCACAAATGCAAGGCAGTGAAATAACGTTCTCTCCTGATAAACAAGTGGCAGAAAGGTGATGAGAGATGGGTAAAAATTAAGGCGATTAACGAGGACCTTTTTTCAGGAATTCCAAGTTTAGTAGCGATGGCCATGCAGGACTGTCAATGAACTGACAGGCCTTCATCAGACATCTATCAGAGGAATTTAAGGGAGTTTTTGGGGTGGTGCTGAAGATGGAGAGATGAGCAAGAGCGCTGGAGCTGAAGGCCCAGGCACAATGATGGATCACCTACACGCTGCGCCAGCCCTGCCATGCTGAACTCACCCTCAGAATTGATGAGCCACACCTATTGTCTCCCTGTCTCCCCCGTCCTATGATATCCACAATTCTTCCATCTCCCTCCCCTGTTTCCTACTTCACTCCCTTAAATTTTTCTCTATCTTTCTCATTCCATTTCTTTCCAGCATTTTCTCTAGCCATCTCGTACTTCACCTTTATCCCTCATTTTCAGCATTTTTCTTGGCTCAGAATGAGAGGCAACGCAACAGTAGGCTTGATTGCTTCGTGTACAGTAAAGCCCACGAGTGTGTTACACTATTTGACAGACATCCATGCATGTTCCCTTTATTTCTGATTACTTGATAAGGAAAAATGCTAATATGGCTGAATAAAAATAACCTCCAATTGAAAAACATCTTGGGAAATTATTTTTATATGGAATACAATATTGCATATATTGCTATATATTGCCTGTTTTTGGGTGCTCGACTTCACTCTGTGTGTCAACATTAGGAGAAACATCGAGGTCCCATACTAATAAGGTTAGAGGGAGCATCTCTGTTTCTCATGATGACACCTTTATAAATGATGGGAGCACAAGGCCCTGCTGGTGTTCAATCACATCTCTGCAGGGGCTTGCCCACGGGGAACTCAGCATGTGTGGTGTGTGAGCGCATATTTGTGCTTTACTGCCTCGGTGGGTCTAACAGCAGCCAGGTTTACGGTGAATGTAGTTGGAGCGGACAACAGCATTAGGGAGGAAACAGATCTGGAGGCAAAGTGGAGACGAAGGAGAGAAATGACAGCCTGGAGCTCATCTGACCAGCACTGCCTTGTTATGACTCTCTGATATGTGCTCCAGGGGCACACAAAACAGACACTTATTGCCTTACACCACCTCTCTCTGTTCTGTGGTCTGTTGTCTCACAGACTCACTTTATGGCCTCCACAGAGGGGTGGGAGGTTATCTGCTTGTATAGGGTATGTATAGGCTCCTGTTGTCTGCCTTTTTGTTGTTTTGTTTTGTTTTTTTCTGTTTAGGCCAGTGCTTAAGAAGAGGGATGATTTTAGGATTGCATAGGAGGTCTCTAACAACAAAACCTGTTGTTATATGACTGTTTTTCCTTGTGTAGATAACTCAAACTTTAACACAGTACAGACCTAAATTACTAAATGAACAACACATTTTTGTATATATGCTGTTTCTCACATATAGACTTTGCTTAAAGGTACAATCAGTAATTTTTGGAGGTTATTTAATAGAAAAAAAGAATATTGCACTCATAAATATACACTGAATGCTTTCTCATAAACTCAGTAATCTATCAAAAATACATAGGAATGGACACTGGTTTGTGGAAGCCTCCACATTCCTCCACCAAATTCGAATACAGTGGCTGGGAAGGACTTCTCCCTTCTGACTAATCGCGCTTTATGTGGCCAGAGACTGACCACATAAGTAATATACCAAAGGCAGAAGAGAAGACTGCTGTGGAAGGATATTGAAAATCATGCATGCACCTAGTGATGGGCAAATGAAGCTTTTGTGAAGCACTGAACCGCTTGAACCAATTCTTTCGAAAATGGGTTCATTATGCGAAGCTTCAATTACAGCGCCCTCTCCTGGAGAAATGCAATGCTTTCAATTACACATGTATGCACATGCGCGCACACACACACACACACACACACACACACACCTTAACCTCTAGCTTAAAACTCCTAAAAATCACACTTTCCCTCTAATAAATAGTTTGACTACATTCTCACATATGAGAGTTTAGTCACCGTCAGAGTCCAACAAAGTTACAGCCCCTTCAAAGCCAGCTTCGCTAACAGCAGCTAACTGTAGGTGGCAAAAACAGCAGCACTTACTGACAGAAAAGTTCAGCATATCCTCAGCAACTCACTTTAGCATTGCTGTCATCAGTAAGAAGTGAGCTTCACTATTTCATCAAACATATTGGACTCCTTTCACAAAGGAGTCTAAATTTATTGCTTTTGATCTCTCTTGGCTGATTAAAACATGTTTGTCTAATAGCAGCCGCTGTAGCTAGGGTTATGCACTTGAATTGGGAGGAGTAAGAAAACAGAATTCAGTTGACTGCGATCTGCAATCTACTGACATTTAACGGTGAAAAATTTACACTCTGTAACTTTAAGTGAGGATTGTACAATTTTTCGCTTGGGGGTGTGGGGTCAAACTGTAAGTCGTCCATGTGTGCTCTAAGACAAACAAGGTATGTGGCTGTAGTTATTCTTTGTAGGTATTCTCAGCATACAGGGGCTTTGGAAACACTTCTTATAAATGGCAGAACAGGAGCAGGCAGATCACTGGAATAATATCAGGAAGTCAGCAGGTGATAATCTCCCCACAACGCTATTCCTCTTACAATTGTCTTCAAGCTGCTGGGAATGGCAGCCTATATCAGTAACAAAGGGGAAGGGGCTTCTGTGCTTGGCTTTTTGTAGCATGTGCAGATCCATGAGAAAATATGCCATTGTGCACGGGTGTATGTGAATGTTCACGTGAACTGCCTGCTGGTGATGATAATTGGAAAGAAAACAAGGAGACGACTGTGAAGCTCGCAACACTTCAGATATGAACACAGGCCACTGAATTGACTGCAGCGTCATCATTCCTGACCATAAAAGCTGCTCAGCCAGTCAATGCAGTCTGGCTTCATTCTCTCCTCACTGGCCAGTCTGAGCTATTTTTAGCCTCCCTGTGCATCGTGGCTCAACCACCGTTGTAGCTACCTGGATATGAGGGCTTTGTCACTCCTGCAGGCTGGAGCAGCACTGATCTCGCAAGCCTTACAGTTTCCTATTTCCTCAGTTTGGGCTGCAAAAAAACAAAACAAAAGAACAATACAAAAAAAAAAAAAACCCTCAAAAAACTACTGCACTGAAAGGAATGCGCAAACACACATACAAAGAAAGAGGGAAGGCAAACAGATAACAGTGATGTGTGAAACAATTGCAGTGTTGTGTTAACTTATATGATGTGACAAGGCAGAAACAAAATTCTAATGAGGCAAGCTGACATGTTACTATTGATGAAAACGCTAAGTTAAAAGAATTCAAGCAATTATGGACTAATTGGTTTTGAGTCTAATAAAAGGAAAACTCTCTTTATACAAAACAAGAGGTGCAACACTTCAGTTAATCACTGTATGTGATTTAATTTAAACTCAAAATAACAGTCTCATAATAGGCATACGTGTGTGTTGGGATTCCTTTAGAATAGTAGAGTAGGAATACTGCAGAGTTCCTTTTCTTGTGTTTTACATGCATTGTTAGTCACAGACATTTTGTTTGGGTTGTCTGCCTTTCCTGCAGGTGTACAAACCTGTGCCTATTAATCAGCGTAATATTATTCAGTATTCCCTGGCATGGTAAACAAATGCTCCAAACGGATTCATTTGAAATGACTGCGCTGCCATCCCACGGTGCATTAGGGCTGTTTAAACGCACTGAGTGCTCGACAACACTCACTTGGGGTCCCTCATGGTAGTTTTTCTTTTTGTTTCTCGAGTCTAGCGACGCTGGCATCCACTACATCGTATTGCACACCTAGCTTAAAGTTTGATCCATGTTGCGTCATTCTTTGGTGCCGGTTTTACTGATGTACTAAGACATTTGTAGTTTTTTTTTTTTTTTTTTTCTTAACAGTCCTCCAAGGTGAGAGCCAGGCGGAGGTATATTTTCAGTGCAATTTGATGGTCTGTCAGCAAGATTATGCAAAAACTAGCAGGTTGAATTTTATGAAGCATATGAAGAAGTCAGTGGCCTTGGTGGAGGATGCACTCTCTTAGTGCCCTTCTAGTATGTAGATTTACCCTAAGTAACCAACAAGCAACACATGATGAATGATGTAACATGAAAACTTTGAGTAGCATGTAATAGCCCAGAGCCTCTTTAAAACCTCTGAAGTTGAACACCAGTCTGACGATGTCCTGCCAAAGATAACACAGTCCCACTCTTTTCTGCTTGTGGGTCACTGTGGCATCATTCAGTTCCTCAAAGAGTTGTAATCTGAGGATTGATGACATTCACCCATCTGCCAGTCATGTGGCAGTGTGACACAGATAGCAGGAAATGCACGCAAGGGTTGCACAAGGGGAAAATAGTGACACAACGCTTTCTCTCACTTTTCCACTACACCATGCTGTTGAAAAGGTATAATATTTTTATTTCAATTAAACAAAACTGCTGACTCTTCACCGAGATGTTTCGGTCACTTTGTTGAGTGAATTTTTGCAGCTTCTTTTTGTGTGTGTGTGTGTGTGTGTGTGTGTGTGTGTGTGTGTGTTTTAGGGTTTTCTAAATATGTTTCACCTTTGCAATATCTTTCAACATGTTGATAACAAAATTTAACAGTAAGGTCAATTTCTTCTGTCCCAGTTGCACTGTAACACGGGACTGTGGCTGGAGGGGTCTCTTCCACAGTCAAATCGCCCCCCTGTGTGCTCACCAATACCTACAGTAATACTATTGCTGCCTGGGTGGGGTATGTATTTAATGCATACCAATTAAGGGAGCACTAGCCACCCTCCATAATGCATACTGTGTAGCCCTGACACAAAAAAATATATCATCGCTGGTGAAAGAGACACACAGTGGGGAGATTATTTCCTTCTTCCAAGCATGGTGAGAAACAAGGAGGATATACCACCAGGATAGCCCCGTTATCATACAGAGATGAATTATTCATCAATTCAGCCTGTTGTAATTAGTGACCATAAATGGACAAATATCAAAAGACCAGCTAAATTCATATTTACATGGTTTTTTTTTTTGTTTGTTTGTCTTTAGGCCTATAGAACTGCTAACTTGTGCAGCCTGTTATTATATAGGTGTGGTAAAAACTCTTCACCATGCCGTCCCCCCCACACAGCACACGCACACACGGTCGGTGGTACAAAGTTTAATAGAGGGCTAAACTCTGCAAACGTAAAGACAGAAGACAGAAATACCTTTTTTTTTTTGCTCATTTTGAGATGAGAGAAATACATCATTTCAAAGTTTGCGTGAGTTTGCCCTTGTCACGAGTGACTGTAGTGAAGCATATTAGATTTCATATTAATCTGATAATAATAATGATAATCTTAATTGAATGGATTAATGGGAAAGCTAAAAATCTCTTTGATTGGCCAGTTATTTGCAATCATGTCGACCACCGTGAGTCCCTGGGATAATCCATCTGCACAGCCCTGCCTTTTCTTAAAATAATTTTCTTAAAATCTTCACTTGCTCTCCTTTGTAGTGTGCTGCATTTACTTACATCGCTTGTGTGGGCGCCACCATCAATGGCTCCCACAGCAATAGTGGCAGACACTGTGGCTGATGTGTTAGGAGTCCCATTGGCTTTCAGTGGCACAGTAATAGCACATATCCAATATGGAGGCAGAAAAAAGATGATCCTAACAATGCCTCTGGCAGTGCCTCTGGCTACATGGCCAATGCAAGCGCACACACAGGAAACACATGCACACGAACACACAAACACACACACACACACACACACACACACACACACACACACACACACACACACACACACACACACACACACACACACACACACACACACACACACACTCTATCTGTGTTTTTCCTTCCTTAGAGGAGCAGAAGAGCAGGCACATGTGTCTCTCCGAATTACTTTAGAGAAAAAGCAGTGGGAGTGATTTTATTCTTGTAGGAGAAAACACAGTCAATTCTGATTTCATAAAACAACACTCTTACTCGCCGTGCATGTCTCATTCTGTTTAAATCTTTACTTCGCTCCTTTCTTTCCTTTCTTAATTACCAGTTTCTCCTTTCTGCCTGACCAGGTGCCGGGTCCCCCAGCTGCCGGGGCTTTTCGTGAATGCCCAGCCAAACCAGGCAGGTTCCGCAAAAGCTACCAACGTGGCGAGCTTCCGATTGCAGTGAAACATGATAACAGTGGCAACAGTATTGCATGGAAGGTAGGGACACTACTTTTTGATGAGTTTTTTTTATACTTACGGTTTTCACAATCTAGTGTATTGAAACAAAGGCTGGGGTGCTGGATGTGTCATTGGTTAATGCTGTATGTATTGCCAACATCAGGTAGGTCATCTTTTGATGAGAACCCTAAAAATCTCAACTCTGGAATGAAATTCAATACAGGTTTTTTTGTTGTTGTTTTTTGTTTTTTTCTCCTGTTTCAATCCACCCTTGCTGTCAAGTACATGCGATGGTTGGATCTGAAGACTTGATAAGTGCTGTGCAAACACCATTTATCGTCATCATTATCAAGTAGGCTGAGGTGAAGATGACAGTTTCTCACATATTCTCGGGCCCAGTGTGGGCTGTTATCCTGTAGGAGGCAGTGTAGATTAGCTCACTTGAAGGCTTCACCTGTCCCACAGCACCAGTCAGAGAACCCATCAATCACACACTCCATAGGAACTCAGGGCAGTCGCAGCAAAACTCAGGGAGTGACTGTGTATGTATTTGCAAGTTTACTGTATTTGTGTGTTTCAACAAGCCACTCTGAGCCATTACAGCGTGGGTAGGATGGATGCATTTTGTTTTTTTTGTTTTTTTCTAATCACCATGTTGCTTTATTTCAGCTCCCACTATGCTGCCAGCTATTCCATAACTTCACAACTTCACGCAGCAGCTATGCTTAATGGCGTTTATTCATAGTAAGCAATGATAAATGAATCAAGCAAATTATGCCCCCCCCCCCTTCCTTTTTTCCTACTTCAAAGGGAGAACGAAAGGTGGGTGGGTGAGTGAGTGAGCTTTCTTGCTAGTTAGCTGTCTGTCTTCAGGTGAAAACACTGTAAAAGCATCTCCCTTTATATGAATTATTTATGTAAAGTGTTCAAATGAATCTATGCATTTGGAAAAAAGAAAAAGAATGCGTTTCTTTTGTGCTCTGCCCATGAAAAAACACTCAGTAAGTGGGATGTGGTGTATGTAATTGTTGCTGTCATACTCAGTGCTGCTGTTATGCTTATTGATCCCCCCCGCCACCCCCACCCACCACTTACTCATAGGCTGATCTTTTTTTAAATCCTCAGTAAAAGGAGGGTTTTCCTGGGTGCTCGTTCACACTTAGGGCTTGCACTTTGAAGTATCTTTGCAGGGCATGTCTTTTTTTTTTTTTTTTTCTTGGCTTCCCTGAAATTTTCTTTTAGTCTGAGACTAGTTTTAATCCATGTCTGGGAAACCTGCTGTATATGACTAAATTTAGCCAGCCTCTTGTTTACCAGAGGCAGTCCAGGGTGCACTGTATGTGTGGGTATAATGTAACAGAAAGTGTAGCTATGATCGGAGTAAGTGGAAAGGGGTTGCCACGTGTTTGCACTGAGCTGCCCTCGGGGCACGGGTTCAAGACGGCAGCTCAGGATCAATCCCAGTCTGAAAGCACAGCCCCCTAGCAAATATAAAGTCTGGGGAAGGCAAGAAACAGAGAGAGCCTTTCGCAAAGAAAAAAATGACTGGCGTGTTTATTTAGTTTGTGTGCTCATGTATACAGAGTGTGTGCATATCTGTGTGTGGTGTCGTGTACTGTACGTATCGGTTTCGACTGCCAGTTGATGAGTGTGTGCATTTGGGTCAGCAGTTCAAACCCCCAACAAAGATTTTGTTTGTGCTTGTTTGCCTCAGCAAAAGTCAATGCCACTCACTTCTCAAATTGACCACGAAATAGACAAACAGGCCTCATAACATAGCTAAACAAATCTTTGAAATCAATACCAGCATCTCCCTTGTAAAGATGCAGACAGGTAGTTCCTTTTTCCCGGTTCCACTTCCAGTGCACAGTCATACTCTCTCTGAGCAGCAGGATGAACAGCGTGTGTTACTGGCCTCTCAATGAATCATCAGCTACATGATATTAACATTTCTCCTCTTACACTGTAGTAGCCCTGCACTGGGGCTGTAGGCAGTTGCATGAGTTAATATTCTGGTGGAAAATCAGCTGTGTCATAACTTACTGGCAAAACATTTTGTTTCCCAAACATCGCTACGTGGCAGTGAAAGGGGGCTGTTCTCAGTCCTGGTTTTCCTACATGTATTCCTCCTGTGATCATATATTGTTATATTGAATTATCATGAACATGAAGCTAAGTTTATTGCAAAAAATATTCAAAATTTTGCCTTTAACTTGTTCTTTTGTTTGTTTTTATATTTTTATTAGTATTTTACAGGATCTGGCTCATTTGGCCCATAAATTCATATATTTTTTATGCTGCAACAAAACACTCCAAAATATGTGCCTGCTTTGACTGCTAGCTTACCTTTCACACACTGATCTGAAACAAGGCAGGTAGGTGCTTTTGACTTTTGGAAACTTCTTTACTGTTAACTGTGAAATGCCAGACCAAAATTCACTCGTGCTTTCCTTTTAGTCGGTTCAAGTACTGCTAAAAAAATGTCTCTTTCACTCTCTTCAATCTCTTTCACTCACTAAATGCTTTCTTTAAGAGCGACTCAATAGATAAAACTCAACTCCACATCCTTCTGGGTGGGTAGTGTAGAATTGTGAGCACTGTAACTGCAGGTATGGTGTTCACTCAACCGAATAACTTAACAGGTATTAATATAAGTTATTGTTTATATTAAAAAATGTGTAATTAGGTTTTTAAGAAGTAGCTGGTTAACTGAAGGAAATAAATTGTTCCTAAATATGTACAATTATTATAAGGAAATGCTAATTATTACATTATAATCAGGCGCAAATGATACATTATGATCACTAGAGATACAACTTTGTGACTGTATGCTTAGCTTGCCACTGTATGTGTGGCTTAATAATGTGTGGTTGGGTCTATATGTTCAGGGGAAAAGCAAGTGAACCAAATGTCAAGGGCAAGTTGAAAAAGGGAAGGTTGTATCTGAAAGGTAATTTGGCTCTCCAGAGGTAAAAGCCTCAGCTGTAATGGGGCGCTCAGGTAAAAGCTTTACACGTATGGGGAACATGTGCGGCAGGTAGATAAGAGAGAGTCGAGCGAGTTCCTATCCCTGTCTGTGTGTTATTGTGTGCCTGTGTGTTTGTGCGCTGTGGTGTGTGCGTGCGTGTGTGCATGAGTGCTTGTATGGTTTGTGCTTGTATTTGGCCACTGCCATAACGTAGCAGCCAAAGGCCTGGAACAGCACTGTAATCTACTGCGATCCCTGGTGCCAAAAAAGAGAGAGACAGAGAAAGAGAGGGAACAGAGAGAGGGAGAAAGAGAGAGAGAGAGAGAGAGAGAGAGCGCTCCACAGGGACTCAGCAATCAGGAGACATGGCAGCCGCTTGGCTCTCAGTTATAATGGATGAGTTGAGGTCTTCCTGCATTCCCTGCGGGGTTTGGTTTGACTCCCCGTCTCTACCCTCCGCTTTGCTCTGCAGGCTTGCAGCCAGACATCGTGGTACACAGATGCATGCACACACATTCACCTCACATGTACTATATACCTCCTGAACAGTCTTGTATATTTCATTTCATTGATCGCTTATCTGTTTTATCTTGTCCCTTGATCTCGTGTTCAGCTCTGTGTCTCTCTTGTATGCTTCCGGGTTGTTGCTTTGTCCTCTTTATAAATCCTGCCCGCCTGCCCCCTCCCCTCTCTCAGCTCATGTATTTTATCTATTCCCCTTTGTCCTTTTACGAGGCCTGTCTAGGGGCAGAAGGAAAAGGCCATTTTATAAAAATATCGATGCAAACCTGATTTCTGCTCACCCTCCGCCACCACACCAACTTCGGCCGGTATAAGGGGCGCAGCGATTGGGGGGGGGCAATCAATTAATCTGATCAAGCGCTTTAGGAAATGGAGAGCGTAAGCGCTCCTAGGGGACGGATATCCATCTCCTTGGGATGATTGAATTACGCACAGAGTGAGAGTTGGAGGGGAGGGAGGGCTGGAGAAATGAGGTGGTTAGGGTGACCGAGGATGAGGGTGCATGTGCTTGAGAGTTGCAGTGGGAGTGTGTGCTTGATACAAATGAAAGATAGACAGAGAATGAAAAAGAGCGTGAGCAAAAGAGTGGGGTGCAAGAGAGATGAGGTCATTGCAGATACAGCAATGGAAAAGATCCTTCCTTCCCCCTCTATCCTGCTTCCACACCATCTAACTATTTGCATTTTTATGTGTCATACCTTATAGTTGATAACCCCTTCTTTGGACAGCTGTGTTACATATTATTGGTATATTCTTATGCTTGGGAGTCAATCCAGAGCAATGGTGCTTTCGACTGATTTTTCATTTATTTAATAGCAAAGTGAAACACAGTCTGCATATGGACCAGCAGTATGTAACGCTATGGTATTTGGTCCGGTGTCTCACACCTAAATTAGTTATTACATGATTCATATTTTTTGTGACTCAGATTATGACTGACAGTGGTTTGCTGTGGCATGATACTAAAATTATCCCCTGAAGTTTCCTTTCATTCAGAAATTAGAGACTTTAAAGTAGCCAATCTAAGAACAGATACTTCTTCCAGCCCAAAGTACAGCAGCAAAGCACTTTCCCAACAGCTGTTTCATAAATACGCCTCAGCAACTGAGCTTTTCCATTGTTTTGTACGATGCACAATATGGTGCAACATCTTGCTTAGAAATAGTGCTCCTTTTGCTTTAATTCTGTTGAATGCATACCATACCTCCTCTTCTCCTCCTTGGCAATGATGTCTTATCAGCTGTGAGTACTAGAGCTTTGTCAGGGAACCTTTGAATAGACAGAATAAAATGGGGTTAACCATGCGTTTTCTACAGCTCCCTGGCTGAAAGCTGGATACTCTGGGGGGATAGTTCTGTGTCATAAGGAAAGAGATGAAACACAATAAGAGGAAAGAATATGAACAAGCCCCCCTGGGCTTTCACTGAGAGGAGAGAGAAAAGAGAAAGAGGGAGTTTAGATTAGAGAAGTGGAAAAAGCAGCATGCATCCTCACTGAAAAATGAGACACGAGAAGAGAAAGGAGGAGTAGATGAAGGAGGTGGAAGGAAAAGGCCTCCAACAAGCAAGGCTGGCTAACCATCAAGATGTGCATGGGCTGCCTCCCTGGAGGGAAAGAATTGCTGAATGACTGCTGGGAAGAAGCCCGATGAGCTGCACCACTTCCATGCTGCTGGTGTGACTGCAGGAATGGAGGGACTGTTGGAATGGAGGCATCCAGTAGAGAGAGCTTGTCTGTGGATCTTGAACTGCTACACCGCCTGCCGCCCTGAGCCATTACTCATAGCAGACGAACGCCACATGAAGCTGATGATGGTTGTTTAGCCTGTGGGCCTTCCACTCTTGCTGTGATATGAGACAATAGGAAAAATGGATTTTTGGAGAAAATGGTGGATCATTGGAGATACTTTTATTTCAGAAGATGACTTGCAGTGTGACTCGGTATAAAGCTGTTTACCTCTTTAGTTCTGCTTATGGGTCCTAAATAGGACTCATAGTTATGGCCATGTAAATTTAAGGCAAAATACTAAATACTAAAACATGCTTTTTACGTGTCCTGTTTAATTTTGGGCTATATCATGAAACAGCATTGAACACTAGTTTCCAATAAAAATTATGTAGCTTAACAATGTATAATTTTAAGGGATGTTATCTCAAAATGTATTTTTTCCTCAGGCTCTGAGCCACAAATGTCCACTTCAGCAGCACTCTGCAGTTTTATATCTGCTTTTACATTCTGACAGCTTTACAGAGACGTTTGTTAACACACACTTCTTATTTATAATGATTTATTCCTAAGTGATAAAAAGCTATTTCCAAAATCCCTCCTGTAAAAACATTCCACTAATGTGTTGACAAAACTGGAAAAGTTTTTTTTTTTAACCTGGTTTTATCAAATGTTCTGTTTTCTGTTCTTTAGATGGGTGGAAGTTTGCACATATTTAGGTGCAAACTTTGTACATTTAAGTAAGTATTTTAAAAAAAAACCTTTTTGAAATAATTGTTTTGCTGTGTGTAATCAGCTGGTGAAGTTTCATAATGTTATGTATTGTCTCCCCTTACCTTTCTTTCCTGATCCTGATTTTCAGCAGTAGTGAGCTTTATCTGTAAAGTTTCCACACACAGCACTGTGGCAGGCAACCAACCAATCACAGCATCTCTTCATTCCAGATGCCACAGCCCAAATGAACTCTTAGACAGGCACAATCAACTTCTCATTCGTTTTTGTGCTCTTTGGGATCGCTGAGAGGCCCTTCCTTTTTGGCCCACTGTTCATTTCCTTGTCCCCAAGCTCACATCGTCCCTCATGGACACCCTGTTGATCTGAGTTCTGCTACTGTCTGCCCCTAGCCTCCCATGCCTCCAGCTCCAGCTGCAACCCCACACAGCTGGCTTCCCTGTGCAGATGGTGACTAAAACAAATGCCCACGCACTCTCTTAGGGAAACATAGGATTGTGATTCCTCGTAGACAGATGGGAAAAGCCACGGATAGCTTGGGGTAAAGACGAGAGAGTGAGGTGATAGATGACATCACTGTGAAGTGAGGGAAGGAGATTGTGGAACGGGCAGGGTGGCTACCAAATTAGACAGAGACAGAGGACAAGACAGAGAGGGACATGGTGTGTCTGCCAAAGCTACAAATCATGTCCCCCGAATGCAGCACGGGCACTGTCACCCCTCCCTCCTACAAAATAAGCCAGAGATCTATTGATTGGCACTCGTATTTGCTAGCGGGCTCCAGCTCAAAATGGAGCCTTTAATTAACTTAATGGACCGGCTGCAGCTGTGCGCGAGCCAGTAAGGGAGGAATAGAAATAGATAGATTGGGGGAGAGAGGGAGTGAGAGCCAGCATAAAGAATAAGTGGGGTTAACTGCAGACCCCTTCTACAATCAGTCAGGCGGGCCAGGACAGAGAAGGAGGTTGAGACTGAATGGGCTGATGTCCTCCCCGTTCCTCAGATTTTCCAGTTATCTGCATCCAGTGTCCACCTTTCCTTTTGGCACCGACTTTCTTCACCATTCATTCAGTAGTGATGACTATGACTATATGACATTTTTCCTTTCAGACTGGCCACCAACAGTACTGGCATGTCTGTGTTGGCCAGATTTAGCCTTCACACTCAGACCCTATATACCCTGCCCTGAGTCAGGAGTGACCTCCAAATGCCAGCCCTCTGCCTGCCAAGCCCATGTTTCTGCACACATCCTGCCCACTCTGTTCCACCCACCCCTCTGCTATGCACCATTCTTATTCCTGTCCACTCATCCATTCTGTCAAAGGTTAATTGGTTTGGAAATGATTCGATTCATTCTCAACGTTAATGCTGTTATCATGCTTTTGTTTGAAAAAAAAAAGAGAGAGAGAAAGAAAAACTACCCCCCACATGCACTTAAGCCTAATTTAAAATAAAGGGGAAAGAAAAAAAAAATCCAATTTAATTTTTTTCTTACTCTAGCTCTGGCTTGTCCCCACAAGTCTTTTCCTTTAAATTATGGCAGAATTTCATTACCTTGAAAGCTTTTCTGCCTCCTCCCTCTCCTCCCCTCCCTGTCTCCAATACTTTGAATGGATCAGGACTAATGTCTTTCTTGTAACCTCAAGGTCGGAATATTTGGATCCATGGAAGCGCTCAAGGGTCTCTGTGATTAATGCACTGTACAAAGTACCTTGGAATAATGCGGTGGCTGATGACTGCGCAGAGTGATCCGTATACACACACGCCTACATCTGCTGGAGGTAGTTGTAGATAGAGGTGCCCCTGTCAGTGCCCTTGATGTGGATCATAGGAGGCATTGATATTCAAATAGGGTTACCTAGAGGCCCTCTCTAAGTTCCCCTGAACAGTGCCATATAGTACTTGCTTCCCCAAGGAGCTTCCTGCGTTTCTCTCTTTAGTGTTAGAGCTTTACTTACATGGGCTTTGTTGGACATAACCAGGATTGCTTCCCTCAAAGCTGCTTATAGGATGACAGATTTACATTGGTGTACCTCATTCTCAGTGTAGTCCCCGTATGCAAAAGTCACGTTGGTGCCTTATCAACAATGATTTCAAACTTCATTTACCTATTAGTATGTCAAATCAGAAAATTAATTAGACTTCTAAATGTCAATAAGAAAATGTTTTTCCCACACTTGTATCTGCAATAAAACAGGAAGGTTCTGATTACTGCTTTGGTCTTGATGGTTTTTTTTTTTTTTTTTTTTTTTTTTTTTGGGGGGGGGGGTGTTTGCTGACACAGCTGTGATGTCTGATAAAAATGTGATTTTCTCTGTTTCCATGGCCACCTTGCAGAGGTCTTCACGGTGGCTGCTGTGCATGCTGTCCACGCCCTATTGATCAGAGAAACAGAGGCCTATGTATTGAAGTTGTTTACAGGGCTGCAGATGCTATCTCCACTTCTGTTAATTATTTACATTCGGTTCCACAAATCTGATCAATAGTTAATTGAGCCAGCGGGAGCTGTCTGGGAGAAAAACAGAAACTTTGCAGAACCAAGGGATGTTAGTCTTCAGTGCTGTAATGTAAAGGTGCTTTGTTTTCATTCATAGTTGTGGGCATGGCGTTATACTGGGTTTTCTTGTTTAAAGACAAAAACAAGGTTCTGAATGACTTCCTTGCTCTGATCTAGTCTTCACTGCCTTAAAGCAGAAATAATTCTAAATGGCAGCATTTTAAGGGAGTAGAGGAAGAAGCCATTCTCTTGATTTAACTGACATTTAAAGTGGCAAGTGTAAGATGATAGCTTTACCCTTTGTCTGTTGTGGACTTTTTCTGGAAGTGACATCTGAACCCCACCAGCTCACTTGATCAAAGTCTGCATAAAACATGGCAAACACAGGATAGTTGGTATTAATGAAGCATTTATGTATAAGTAATGAAAAATAATAAATCCTACATCTGCTCATACTTTAAGAGTGACCCTGCTCTGTAACATCCATCCTCTTCTGCTTATCCCTTTGTTTCTCAAATGTTTGTAAAGGCAGGCTGCATGGCCAGACTTGATTTTATACCCATGTGACAATGGGACTGAAAACATCTGAATTCAAAGATTAAGAGGTGTGGCCCAATACATTTTGTTAATATAGTGCACATTTTTAATCTTTCCAGTGCAGGTTGTATAGCACCCTGCATTTAGAAAACAAATTTTGTACACGCTCCCTATGTCCAAGTTGTCCCGTGTGTGAGAAATACATAATTCAGCTTTTTTTTTTCAGATCTATATTTATTCACTGCACACTGTCTAATTATGGAGACAATTATTGCACTCTTAGATGTGACATTAGGCTGGAGATATTTAATCACTGGTGAAGAGAAACATATGTATCTAAAGATTTTAATGCATTTGAGCTTTTATATCTAAAAATATTATTTGTTGAGTTCAACAGCAGTAAAGTCTATAACTTGTTCATCAATGATTAAGCAGAGATTTAGCAGTATGCCAGAGATTTTAGTTCCTAAGATATTCCACTGTTTGATAAATTAAGATTCAAGCATAACAAACTACAAAATGCTCATTAAGTTGGTGAAAATAAAACAGCAATACATCACAGAAATACAACAAAATTCATGCAATTGCAATTTGTAGATCATAATTTGGAGATTCATATCTTCAGTTCAGCCAATATTCTGAGAATCACAAAAAAGAAATACAGCAGCTTGAGATGTGACACGATTAAAAAAATACATTTCAAAACAGTATCATATATATAATCATGGTAAACGTTTGGCTTTTGTGCAAAACAGAACCAATTTTCCCAACAGCTTTGGGCAGTAATATTGTTTATGTTTATGAAGATGTACTCTAACTTCTCAGTCTCCATTTACCATACTGTCACCCTCTTAAAATAATGGCCTAAGTCATTTTTCAGATAAGGCAAAAACTGAACCAAATATTGAATATATGATGATTTAGTCAAAAAATAACATTTTCATTAAAAAATGGCTTAGGCCATTATTTCAAGAGGGTGACGATACTGCACTGGGTGTGTAACTATTTAACATGAGCCAGAGTTTTGTTGTTTTATTATCTTCTAATTTTAAAGCGATTCAAAGAAGCAGCCAAAATGTAGGACTACTGTGGCAAAATGGTGAAAGCTAAATGAGGTTCAACTAAATGATATTTTAATTTTAATTTTATATTGCAAAAAGACAATGTTGGCAGCTGACAAACACTGTGGACACTGTGACACCTACTAAACAATATCTTGATATATAAATAAGATAAAAATATCCCCAAACTTCAGCAAACCGACGTGCGTTTCTGCAGACGTACAAAACATCATAGAAGACAAAGTAGCAGCAGTTATTGGTACTTAAAGCACATGAATGAATGTAAGAATTAAGCACACAGTTTATCCAACATCATCCGTTTTTCTTGAAATTTTGGTGCCAGATCAGAACAATTTGAAATATTGTTTGCAGAATCATTAAATTCTACTCCACAAACATGTTAAGGTATTCAGAAATACTCTAATGTGTATCCCACATGGTTTTTGCAGAAACATGGTCTAATTAGTAAAATTATTTTTATATCTGCTAATTACCAGATTTATTTTTATATTTGCTAATCTGAATGACTTAATGCCCTATAATAATATAGGGCAATAAGGCTTGACATGGTTTTTGGAGGAAGAAATATAATTAGCAAATTTAGTATTTAAAATGGCACATACTGGCCATCATTAAAAATTCCATGACATAAGAATAGGGAAATATTTTTCATTTCACTGGCTTCATTTCTCAGTTTTTGTGTAGGGGGCTCCAAATTTACACAGCACGTGCACCCCATTTTGTCATCATTGTAAGCACACTATTAGACCAGCTTTGGCTTGCAAACTATTTGGGATATCAGAAATAATGCTTGTAGGCCCACCTCTTAAAGGAAACCCTGACTATGAAGACATATATAGCTTATATTAAAATCAGCAAATTAGATCTTTGTTGTTTACATGCAGTCTGGTTAGTGACATTAAATGTTGGCAATTTTCTTGCTTCCAATCTCTGGACCCTACAGCAAAATAAGCACGTATAAATATACCAGACATTACTAAAGACGTACATCAAATTGAAGATGATTACGGAGCTGAGAATGAGGCTGAATTGTTGGTTGCTGTGCAGCAGCCACTCCTCTATGCCAATCGAGAGAGAGCGTTTGTTTTAAGGAGCTCTGCTTTCTGTCATGAGCTGTTAGAAGTCGCCGTATGAATCAAACTGTCATTTAAAACTAAATAAAATGAATTCCAGTGACAGTCATTTCAGAGATTAGCACCCACCACCATAATGTAATCCCCCATTTGTTTTTTTTTTATCAAAGCAAGTAGACACACAAGTAGACATGGTCCATACTTGCAGGCATGCACACGTTCTGTGGGCTGCCATACAGCTGGCCTCAGTCACACAGGCCCAGAGAAAGTGGTGCAGGTGGTTGCTCAAGGTTTCAAGCAATCGGTGCAAAATCAATTACTGCAGCCCCATTCACACAGGGATAAAGACCAGTCAGTGTCCTGGTAACCACCAGTTGCTAGGGAAAGTGTATATTTCGTGACTGGTTGGCAAGTGGTTGCTGGCAGTTACTGGCATGAAATTGGTTGCAGAGTAGTATACAACGGTGCATCCAAAATCTCCTCGCGAGTGCTTTGATCACTAGCAGGTTGCTGCAGTTGCCAGCAGTTTGCATGGAAGATGCTAACTTGTCTGCAAACACTCACTAACTACTTACCAATAGTGAAACTGTGAAAAGTGTGAAAAAGCAGACTGGACTCTTGAAATGTGTTGGTTGTCCTGGTTGAAGGTGAATGTTCAGCATTTCCAGTTTTCCGGTTAAACAGCAGCAACCTGGTAGAGACCAAAGCATTCACAAGGAGATTTTCAGTGCAGCACCATCTTTGCCAGACAGCCAGGAGCCTCCAACCAGCCAGCAACCTCAGAAACCTAGCAACCCCTCACCAACTGGTTGGGGAAGACACATTTTTTCCCCAGCAACCAGGGGTTGCTGACTGGTCTGTAGGCCTGTGTGACTGAAGCTTTAACTGGAGAATACTGATTCTCCAATTAGAGGCCATTAAATTGGAGAATATTGATTATTGAGCTAACCGAGTAGACTGTCAGCTTTCTCCGTGATCAGGTCATGATGTTCACTTTCAGAGGCAGCAACTGCCCTAGTGGGTGGCTTACAGCATAACAGGAGTGGATCTATTATTTTCCATCTTTAACATTTCATAAAGCAATTTTCACTTGCTGTATTAAAGCATTTACACTCCAGTTGTGAGCAAATTGTAGGCATTGTGTTTCAGCTATTGGGAAAAACTACAGCATTTGTGAGCTCGTTTAGTCCACTAAATGCATCAGGAGAGAAATGCCTGGGGTCTTTTGGAAGTCGTCATTGTCCAGAAGCATTGTTCACACCCCTTTCTCCTTTTCTCATTGAGAGGAAAGCTTTGAAGCCTAATATCATTTCACTTGATTCCTGTGGACTGAAAATCACGATCAAAAGCGACATAGTGTGGCATTCTTTGACTCCGCACTGTTCAAAATAATAGCTCTGGAGTGCAACCAGTTCACATCATTGACCTGGAGTGCATTGTGCATGCAAAGCAATGACAGAATTTAAAGGTCAAAATATTTATTCAACACTGAGAATTTTTAAAGCTACAATTTTTTTTTTCTTTTTTACAACGTTCTTTAGTAGGAGAAGACATTTATAGTATATTAAAACCCACAAGCTGAAATGGGGTTTCTTTTAAAATCTGATTGTTTTTTTAATGACCAGAGGGAAATTTTACAATTTCATCAATGAAAGAAACTCTGCACTTTAATCATTCTATACAGTAAAGCTCAAACATTCAAAAAAGAAGAAGTCTTCTTTTAACTGGAATGGGGGGGGCTTTAAAACTTAATGCTGTCTCCACACCATTCAAACTATTGCCTCTAAATTGGCTTAAAAAGCACGCAGCATATGCAGCTGCATGTGTATTTATCTCAAAAGAGACAGTGTGCATGAAATCATGCATTATTCCTTGAAATACCTCTTACATTGAGAAGATTTTTTTGTTTCAGACAACAAAGGGTACAAAGATTTGAGTACAAATCAAGTGAAAATATTGCGCTTGATTTGTAACTTATACTGTATCAGTACAGCATTGAGCACCGCAGCAGACAGTAATGCTGGCATACTCAAAAGAAATAAGTGTGCAAAAAATTCTCGGTTCACTCGACTGTTAAGGGCTCTGCTTTCCAGATCAGAAGCAGATGTATCTGAATTTATGTATGCATGTAAATGTAGCTTGTGTGTCTGTCTGAGTGAGTGAGTGACAGGAACTGATTAAGGTATGCAGTGGCAGCTCTGTTTTAGTAATCTTTCCTGCCATACCTCAGGGACCGAACAGTATGTGCCAGGATCCGGCTGCAAGGCATATAATGCATTATGAGGAGAAATTCATCTTATTGTTTCTGTTCCCATTTAACAGTTTGAGCTGCACATGTGCCATTGTTAACTGACAAACATGTCAATGACTAATCTCCCTGGGTGTTCGACCACCACACCTTGTATTGGCTTTGGCGTCTCCTTATCTCGCTTCCGTTTCCAGCCTGTCACTGATAAGAGGGAATGGAGGGAGTAGGAGCTGGGGAAAGAAGAAAAATGAGAAGAAAAAGAATTGTAGTAAAAAAAATATGTATAGAGAGAGGCAGAAATTGAGAAAGAAATAGGGCATGATTAAGGAGAGGGGTCTCTGTGGTGACACCCCCCACCCCCACCCCACCCCGATCCTTTTGTGCTATGTAGGTTGTTCAACATGCTCTGTTGTCATTGTCTTTTTTCCTGAGAGCAGATAAACAGCATCTCTGTTTTGTCCTCATCTACTTGGGCTACAGTGTTAGTCCTGATAGCAAATACAACCGAGCGACCTTCGAATAGTCAATTCTATTTTGATTTCTGTGTATGTGTGTGTGCGTGTAATTAAACCGCACCCGCACACTCTCACAGGACACACTCCATTCTATGTTTCTTAGTGCATGTAGAAAGGTTCAGTAATTTGTATGCAGATAGATGATCAACGGAAGAGGCGAGCAGCGTGGTGGCAGCCGTGACTCTTCAATCTGAGTCTGACCTGACCCAGCAGTATTGCTAAATCTGACTTGTTACACGACGAGTGCTCTGGCACACCTCGCCTTGCTGAGACAACCTCTGGCCACAATCTGGGTGTCTTTGTCAGCTCGTAACAGCCCGGCCCCCAGAATTGCTGAGGTGGTGGATTTTCCTGTCCTCCCTCACTCATTGTCAACCCCCCCCCTCCCTTATTCCTTCCCAGCATCCACAGGTCAGCATTTTTTTCTTTGCTGTCACCCATTCACACTTCCAGAGACTCTCTCTGTATCAGGGGACTGTATTATAGTCTAGAGATGGAAATCCCCTAGATTATTTCCTTGCTGGCAATTAGCAGCACACAGACATCTCACTGTTTCACACTAAGAGATCTGACAGAGACCAGTAAAAAAAAGGGAATGAACGAAAAGTATGACAAGAAAGGGGAGGGGAATGCTGAGAAAGAGAGAGAATAAAACCATACACAGAAGGTCTTGATTAAGTGGTCTTTTAAATGCGTGAGTGGGTAGCAATTCAGCAGCTCTTTAGTCCCGGGAGGACCTGTCTCAATTACCCTAATGAGGCAGAGTGACTCTGGCTTTCCTGGAAGGGTATGGGAGGCAGGGAACCTAGCAAGGCCATACAGGAGAGACGGAGGAAGCAAGAGCCTCGACGTGTGTGTGTGTGTGTGTGTGTCTGTGTGTGTTTGTGTGTGTCTGTGTGTGTTTGTGTGTGTGAAGCACGCACGATATGGATGCCCTGTGAAGTTAAATGGAGCGTGCCGGGTTCCCAATGAGCCAGTGTTAGCTGTTGGACTGACACACAGTGACCTCCCGCTGTGCGCATCACTTTCTCATCTGTGCTGTCGGGGAAGGGCAGTTAACCCCAGTCTGCCCTGAACCTTAGCCTTCGCTAAACCAATACATATTTTCAATAAAGGCTGAGCAATAAGAATGCACATGTCCCAATAAGTAGGCCTGCATCTGTTCTCACCCTGCTTCGTGAAGTAAGAATGAAATAATTTTGCAAAATAATTTTATGAACGCCTCGCTGGGGTTATGAACTACAGGTCACAAATGGAAAGTTTTTAGCAACAAACCTGTTCAGAATGTGCACTTGCTTTGACATAATCACCACAGTGAATAAATAAGATAAGTGCCAGACCTCATAGTAAAGAATGATAGTGTGCGGCTTTTGAAGTGGAATGGTGATCTTAATCAGTGTCGTGATACTGTGTTTCAGAGATTCCTTATTTTATGAGTGAAATCCAAAGAGCAAAATCCAGGACTGAATAATTATGATAACGCTGAAGTGCCAAAAACTGCCGTGAATGGCCACTTGAGGCTTACAAGGCACTCCCCATATATCCTCTTAAGCAGTATCTTGGCCCTGGATGCTCTTGCAAAATAATTTCTTAATCTCAAGAGTTTCACTTCCTGGTTCAGTAAAGGTTTAGAAGAAATTGAAAGAAAGTAAAATGACCAAGTTTATAGAAATAACCATCATTTACAATCTTGTGCAAAAATGGCTTTGGTCTCCAAAGAGAACTTAAGTTATATTAAGGCATAAAGTTATGGTTAATTCAGTGTGTGGCCACTTTCAATGATAGTGGCCATGGCACTACAGTATTTTGTCTTGTTCAGTATTTGGTTCTATTTTAAGACAGTATAGACTTAAAAGCACATTGCTAACAAGCTAGCTAGCCACAAAGTCCTTCTAGAAGCAAGTCTCGAAGCTCAGAAGAAATGTTAGATTGGATCCAGGCAGATATTTGAAGCCCTGCCTAATGAATGAGGAAAGAGCCATACCTTTAATTCCAGTGGTTTTTGGGACCTAAAAACTACATTTATTAAGCTCTCAGCCAAAACAAAGCAAAATTTCCCTCATAGTTATACTCCTATTCCAACTTCTGAAATGCTTTTGAGCCTCCACTGTGTGCATGTCAGCGCGACAATATGATTGGCTTATGTTTCCCATTTTGGCTGTTGATTGCCTTTGTGGGGACAGGGGGAGGGCAGCTGCCATCTTTAGTGTTTCAAAGTTCTGCAGATTTCTGCTAAGGATTATTTGAGTGTCATTGCTCCTTTTTATAATTTGTCTTTTAGCCAGCACCAGCCTTAACTGGAGTAAAGTCTAAGTCCTCATTTAAGCCAGGATATTTAGCGGCCTGTAAGTTATAAATCCAAAAAGGTTCATTTTAGTTAAGACTCCTTTGTCAGTTGCCTCTTTGTATTGAAAGAGGAAAGAGACTCCTACTGGTGGTGTTTTACTAGTGGGATTTTCCACTCTGATACGAAGTGGAACACCATATGTGGAAGGTGCCTATTGGTTGAATGCAACTAGAAAAGATTTAGTTTGTTCATGGACTCTTTTTTTTTTGGGGCTGTATGCCAAAATATGTTGGATTTTTGGGTAAATATAACCATGCAATGAGAATGAAGGTATTTTAATTTTATATTAAAAGCCTTTGAGTTTTTTTTATATAAATATATTTTTAGCTTATATGTATTCCTTCCAAATGGAAGTGTTTTGAATCCTTAAAGTGCTGCTGTATATTTTTCATTATGTCATTTGTTGAGCACTTTTTATTCCAGAGCAAGATATCTTTGCAACTACTGGCCATTTACAGTCATGTGAAAAAGAGTTTTCGTAGGACCGTATGCAGTTCTGGGAAAAAACTACTCCTCATGATTTAGTAGCTTGCAGAACATTTTAAATTTTAAATGCTCTGTCTTGAATTCAAACATTTAACATGCTGACTGAGGCCTGTAGAATCTAAGCTATAGCTTCTTTTTTGTTTTTTTCCTTTTGCATTTCCTTTTTCTGAGCATTGCAAAGTCTGACCTTGGGATGAATTTGCTGGGAAGATTGTGCCATTATGTTACCACACACCTGAGTGCTCCAGACCAGCAGTCAGAATTTCTGCTTTTATAGGGGTACTCACTCTTGCTGATGATCAGTTAATCGAGTGCATTTGATTAGCAGCACCTGCTGTTAAGAATTAACAGTAGCAAAAAAAACTGAAACTTTTAGTTTAGCTTCTTTTTTTCCCCCTAAACCTTTGTTTTTAAGCCCTTATTTCGCTTTACAGAACATGGTGTTATTGTGAGGCTGCCCTCACCGATAGCCCTGTCACCTTTCACATTCAGTTGCTGCAAAACAACTGGAATCATTTGTCATTCTTTCTGGGCCACTGAGTGAAATATGACTCATAGGTCTCAGAAATGGTGAATTTGAAAAAAGCACATTGGTACACATTGCCTTGGTCTCAAATCTCCTCCTTCTCCCCTTTCTTTCCTCCACGCTCTCAGTCATACAAAAGAAATGGCTTCAATTTAGACACTCCTAACGGTCTCTCTTAATGGCTCCTTGTAATAGAAGTTATTTATGGGAAGATTCATTTTAATCTGTCAGTCTGGGGAGTAAAAATTCTGCCCGTGAAATGTCTGTCCCTAAAGGCTGCACCCTGTTGCTGACCAGAACACTCCTCCTTTAATAAAAGAAATAAAGAAAAGTTGTATGCCAAGGCCAGGGATGATTTAGCTCATTAAGTTGGGGTTTGAATTGCAGCCTAGCTTGCAGGGCTTGGCTTTAGGTGTGAAATGTCAATAGCAAAGAGTGCCGCGTCTCCCTTGTCAGCCCTGACGGAAGACCAACAACCAGCCAGGCTGCCATTTGTCTTCCTGAGTGAGTTTTCTAATAACCATAATGGCTGTGGCAGTAAATTACCAACAGCCTGTCACAGAGAACATAGTGCAGCATTTAAATCTAACAAAGAGCCCCCACCCTCTATCTCTATGCTTTGCCCCGATTTTATTTTTAAAACTTAGGAACTCATTCCCTTAAGGAGCACTTCAAGCTAATAGAGAATAGCCAAACCCACTGCAGAGCTCAAGTATATCACATCCTAACTGGACAGAAAATCCTTGACTCTCCTCTTTTTAAAAGCCTAGAATAAGATATTAAGCACTGGCATGACATGCTTCTTTTTTTTTTTATGTTAAGCAGACAGCACTATAATACCAGTTAACTATTTGAATTATGCAGCAGTGTCGTCACTGTATTCCTCACCTGTCTGTTGGAGTCCCACTTTAGTGAACCAACATATTAATGCTGATGGCCGATTGGAATTAGGTGTCATCTTACCCTTGACCCCATCATTGTATGCCCTCACACAAGCCAGTGTTTTTCCATCGTTCTCCTATGGAGTTAACTGCAGTCCCTGTGTGAGATGAGCGTGCTCAGTAATTGGAGCAGTGGGAGCCGATTTGTTCACGTCCTCTCCTTCAGTAGCAGCAGTTTGCCAGTGGGCAGCCCATGGAGTGATGCCATCCTGCCATTTGTCAGACAGGGTGCAATTTCCCGGTCATCTGTTTCCATCCATAACTGAAGGTGAGGGAAAAAAATGGTGAATGATGGCGACTTTAATGTGGAACCTGATACTGTAGGGGCTTACTCCTAGTAAGCAGTGACAAGCAAGACTCATGCACTCTCGACTTTGTGGCAAATTCCTCAGCTCAGTGCTCATAGTTCTCCAATACTCACTATTTACAAATGACGCATTTCTCGGTAATGTGGCGCTTGGCTGATTATTTTTGTTTGCAGAACTGTGGCATTCTACCAGATGGAGGGTACTGTGCCTCTGGGAGGGTGTGTCATTTTTTTTAAATGAGAGCTGCCTAACGTGAAGAATTTGCCCCTTGGGAACAGATGAGAGATTCCAGTCATTTTTGTCTTATGCATTAACCTCTTTTTATACCTCCGTGAGACAATTGTTTTTATTTCTGAGACAGTGGCTTTTATTCCCTGAAAGACAGGCACAAAATAATATGGTCCAAAGGTTAGATAATGGCATTAACTTTGAAACAGACCTTCTTCGGTGTTGGTAATTCACAATACTGGATTTAGTCTATGTATTTCTAGCCGTTTTCCGCCGCCGGTTTAACACAAAATAATCTGTCTCACTAGCAATCAAGGCTCTTCTCAGCAAAGCGCCGTAAAACAAAGAAAGCATGCAGTGTGCAGCTGTGCAGCACGATAAGTGTGTGCACTCTGCTTCCTAAACTGAGCTGACACGCACTTCTATCTATCCATTTACCAAAGCCAATTATTTTTTCAATCCAAAGGTGCCCGTGATACCTCCCACATCTGACTGATGCAGCAGGGACAGGAGACTTCTAAAGAAGATGAACGGGTGGTATGGGCAGTGCCCTTCTGATTCCGGGGACGGGCTGTGTTGTTTGTAATTACAAATTGATGTCCTTTGTAGCTATGGGTTGGTGTGATCTATGTGTTGGGGGAGGCAGGCATCATGTGAGGAAATGCAGCTGCTCTTCCTTTCTTCCCTCCCTGCAGTAAAGGGTTTCCTTTCAAAGGAGCCAAATGTATCCCCTTTCAGCAAGGCAAAATGGAGTCTCAGTAGTTCATTTGAGCCTTCACATAAGATTGAACAGGTGTTAGGATGACTTTCCCACAAATATCTTTTATTCTTCTTTTCTCAGGAATTTGGAACTGCATGAATATGCTTTGTGTGTTTCCTGTCATTTTGTGTGTTTTTTTGTTTTTTTTTTCTCTTTTCTGGCTTGATTCTATCCAGGAGCTTTTTTTTGCTATATATTGTTTTTTGTGTGGTTATTTCTATTTTTTATTTTACTAAGAAAACCTGTCTCTGGGTAGAAATATGAGTATCTTGTATCTTCTTTCTTGAAACTGTGTTTTTTTTCTTTTTTAAACCGAGAGATTTGCAGGCCTGAGTATAGCTGAAAAACACAATTACAGATAAAGAAAACACAGCACTTTAGATGTTTATCACTTTTAACTGCTGCCATCAACAGAATTAGAATTACTTTGAGTTTTTACTTTTTTCTGTTACCTGGACATCATAAAAAACAGTTTTGCACAGAACACGGTGTAACAATTATAGGTGGTTTTTACGCTGTTTATGTTTGACCAATAATAGCAGGAAGTGCTTATTACTCTGTTTTAATGCTTCATCTAGACCATGGACAAATAAATATACCCATTAAAAGCACATTGAGCAGGTGAAATGTGTTTTTATTGGAAAGCTTATAGGCATAAAACACTGAGGGAACAGAGGCATAGCATCTATATTGACTATAACTGTGGACAATCTACCACGAGAGCTGCTGCCTTGTTTATATACAGTGCTATGAAAAAGTATTTGCCCCTTTCCTTATTTCTTAGTTTTTTTGCATATTTGTTGTTAGGCAAAGATAACCCGAGTAAATACAAGATGCAGTTTTTAAACGATGATTTCATTTATTAAGGGGAAAAAAGCGCTCTAAGCCTACCTGGCCCGAAGTGAAAAAGTAATTACGTCCTAAATCTAATAGCTGGTTGATGCCACCATTGGCAGCAAGAACTGCAATCAAGCACTTGGCCAATGGTTTTAATTCAGCCACATTGGAGGGTTTTCGAGCATGAATGACCTGTTTAAGGTCATGCCAAAGGACCTCAATCAGATCTAAGCCTGGACTTCGACTAGGCCACTCTAAAACTGTCATTTTGTGTTTTTGAGCCATTCAGAGGTGGACTTACTGGTGTGTTTCTTGTTTTGGCTTCAGCTGTGTGCAGTCAACCTTTGGCAAATGTGAGATGAGCCTTTGTGTTCTTTTTGGTCAGCAGTGGTTTTCACCTTGGAACTCCCCCATGGATGCCATTTTTGCCCAGTCTCTTTCTTATTGTTGAATCATGTGTGTTGACTTAAATTGTGACAGGTGAGGCCTGTAGTTCTTTAGATGTTGTTCTGGGTTCTTTTTACCTTCTGGATGAGTCACAGATCTGCTCTTTAAGTAATTTTGGTAGGCCGGCCACTGCTGGGAAGGTTCACTACTGTTACTACAGTAGTTTTCTCCATTTTTGGATATTGGCTCTCACCATGATTTGCTGGTGTTCCAAAGCCTTGGAAATGACTGCATTCTTTATTTACTTAGGTCATCTTTGCCTAATATTAAAATTTGTTTGATTTTCTGAAACATGTAAGTGTGACAAATCAAATTAGGAATGGGACAAATACTTTTTCACTGCACTGTTGTTGCATACTATTGTAGAACAGCATAAAAGTTGCTACAAGGCCAAGGAACCTAATACACTGCCGTTAGGAGTGAGTGTCTGTTCAAGAAAGGCAGTCTGTGCTACTACCAATGCTTTAAGGATGCACTGTGTGCGACCCCCAGAAGAGATTGATCAATAAATCACTGCAATGAAGTGGCACATCGATTACACCAATGACAGGGCATTTACAGGTTTAATCTGTATAATGAGCGTAACCTTTTTTCTTTCAGCCACCTGCTTTCTGCCTGGCATGGGCCTTTCCAAGGCCAGCAGGGACCAAAGAGGGGGTAGGAGCAAGATAAGATGAATGCCTCTGTGCAGGCACACTGTGTGGGGGCTGTTGTGGACAGGAGTAAGGGTGAAATGAGGTAGAGCATGAGATACAGTAATGCCACAAAAAAAAACACAGAGGGGGGAAAAGCAAAATGACAGGAAAAGGAGAGAGGAAAAGAGAGACATTCATGTGACACCTGGGTCTGCGTTTGTGTCACAGCTGTAGGTAAGATTGTGGTGCAGAGGGGAGGATCATCATCACCACCCATTCGTATGCAGCGTAGAGAGGCCGCCAGTGATTAATGTGTGCCATGGGTAACTCCAGGCTCTGCAGTCTCTCTAGCATTTACAGTGTGAGCCTCTCTCCTCCTCTTGCCTTCACAAGCCTGAACAGCTTCTATTGCTCTTTCCTTACGTCTCGCTGCAGTAGAAACACCTGCTGGTCTTCTTCTGTTGCTTAGGCCTACAGTGATCGATGTTACTAACATTAGCTAATTTGTAGATAACCTGTTTCTTCTAGTTATAAAATAGCTGAAGTACTCTGTAAGTTCCCTCTTTATTTAACTGTGATCTTTTATTCTTTTTTCTGTTTTGCAAAGAAATCCAAATTTACAAAAATCACATTAATGCCCAGTTACCTGTATGCTACTTTCTAGGGTTAAGTGCACTTTTTGGAAACAGCACGTTCGCTTATGGACTGTACAGGTAATAAACCATCTAAAACAGCTGACTTTGCTAAACATCCCACAACAGGCAGAGAATAGTAAAATGATATTTCCACAAGCATTTAAAGAAACCCATTCTCTGAACCGTTACAGTTGTCTTTTCAGTGTGTATAGGGTACATGTGGGTACATCTTTATTTTGTACAGAGAATGATTTCCTAGCATGAAACCTTTATTCTACATTGTAGTTACTGTAATATACAAGAAAAGTGTCTCATCATGAAATATTACAGTAATATGCTATAAAAAAATAGCTTTACAGTATAATACTATTAACTATTTGTTCACCATTATGTTATTAGTATTTAGTATTCCTATTGTAATCTTCAACTCAACTCAACTTTTATTGTCAATTGCTGCCAAATGTACAAGACAGGCAGAGAACTGAAATTAGATGTCCCACGACCCATGGAAAAAAAACGTGTTCAATATAAAATATGAAATATACAATATATACTCAAAATGTACATGATATATACACAGTAAATTAAAATGTTCAATAAACACAATATATACACCTTAACACACTTCCATAACTAACTCTACACAGTAACTGGTAGCAGCAACACAGTGGCTGTAAAATAAATAAAAAATAAGTAATAAAGGGGGGGGGGGGTATGGTGAAACTGTGTGTGTGTGTGCGTGTTTGTGTTTGGGGGTGGGGGTGGGGACAGCAGATTACAATCTAGGGTCCTGGATAGCAAAGGGGAGAGAGGGCAGAGAGTTCAGCTTCCTGACAACCTGGTGGAAGAAGCTGTTGTTCAGTCTAGTGGAGGAGGCTCCTGAACCTCCTCCCTGATGGAAGGAGCCTGAGGAGGTTGTGTGAGGGGTGGGTGGGGTCGCCCTCAATTCTGGCTGCTCTGTGGGCGAGGCTTTCTTGGCCAGTGCAGCAGAGTTGGTGGTCTTGGAGAGATCATCTGAGACACCCAGAAATTTGGTGCTACTCACCCTTGCTACTGTAGAGCCATTGATGATTAGAGGGGCGTGCTGGGTTTGTGATCTTCTAAAATCGATGGCCATCTCCTTTGTTTTCCCCACATTTGGGGAGAGGTTGTTGCCTCTGCTTATGGCATATCCATAGGGTCAGTCTGCTCACCTCACTCCTGTAGTGGGTCTCGTTGTTGTTGTTGTTGTTGTTGATCAGACCCACAACTGTTGTATCGTCTGCAAACTTGATGAAGAGGTTGGTATTGTGGAGTGCAGTCATGAGTCAGCAAAGTAAAAAGCAGGGGGCTGAACACACATCCCTGATGAGCTCCTGTGCTCAGTGAGATGGTGCCTGAGGTGTTACTGCCAACTCTGATTGCCTGATGTCTCCCAGTGAGAAGGTCCAGCGGCCAGTTACGTAATGAAGTGCTAAGGCCCAGATGGTCCAGGTTGTGAATAAGTTGCTGAAGGATAATGGTGTTGAATGCTGAACTGAAATCTATGAACAGCATTCTGACATAGAAAAATCTTAGTTACAGTTTTAAGCTGCGTCCACACTGGAAGCGACGTGACGACCAGACACCACAGAAGTGAATGACATCCTGCGATTTAAAGCCACCCTGGGTGAAATAACTGCTGGCGACAGGAAATGGACAGGAGATAAACTTTTCTCAACTTCCAGTGAGAGTGAAGAATACTCTTGATTGCACCATACTATTGTATTCAACATTTTTAACAGCTACAGTAGCTTGATGCAGATGATTAACCTCAGATATGGTAGCAGAGTGCTAGCTAAACCTTAACACTGTTCTCAGCTACACAAACATTGGGTATCATGTCATACATCTGAGTTTAAACTTGGCATAACTCAAATAAACACTGCACAAATAATAAATGAAGGGTTTCAATGGTATTTTAACATTTTACAGTATACACAACTTTTAATGGCTTTGTGTTGATTGTGTGCTGAACGGATACAAAAAACAAAATGATGACTATTCCATGGTGAGATTGTACAGTAGCTTGCTGTCAGTGCTTTTCCTCGAGTACATTGGGATTTACACTAGTCAGATGTCATTGTACATCTTTCCTGGACTTTCACAGCTCTTTATTACAGTGTGCCATTTACTTTTTCTTGCAGCCTAATGGAGTGCATAAACCTGACGAGGTTTAATGTCTTTAACCTTGGACTCTCAATATGAATTAAATCTATTAAAAGCTCTAAATGAATGTAAGAAAGTTAAAAAAAAATCTTAAAAACAGAAATCATGCTGGAATCATTTAAATGATTAGGGCTCTAAAAGACTGTCTGCTAAAGAAATCACAGCATGGTAAATGTTCTTCCCCATGGATGACTGCAAAAAAATGTCTCTGGGGCACAAAGTGCTCTGAGCATGTTGTCAAGGGAATATTACTGCAGTGTTATGATGTGTTTTTATTCTGTCAGTCTCATCCCCAAGGGCAGGAACCCCACTCACAACTGTGCTGCCTGCTGGTTCACTTAGACAGAAATGCTTCGACATATACAGCACACAGACACGGTGACACAAACAAGCACAGTCACAGACAGACGATACACACAAGCACCAGTGCACACGTGTACAGTCCCACACACCATCACCTTCAGAAAGTTGACTGCACGCAGCTGAAGCCAAGTTAAATGCTGCTTTGCCAGTCCATCTTTGCTACCGCTCCCTCCCTTGTTCTCACCCCTCCCGGCTCCTCATCTCTTTGACTCCCAAGGACAAGCAGACCCACCGTACAATGGGACACCATTTATCACCGCAGGAACAATTACTAGAGACGTTTCATTGTCAGAAAATTTCAAACCATTCTTCCCCATCTCTCTCTCTTTATCTTCCGCCTCCTGCGCTCTCCTTCTGTCTTTCTTTTTTTGCCCTCCTGCCACCGCCTCTTTTTTCTCTCTTTCCTCTGCTCTGCCTCTTTGCATGGCTCCCAATGAGCTCTATTGCAGGTCAGACTCCCATTAGCCCAAGCACATCACTGTAGATTACAGCACAGAGGCGGTGGAGCTCTGTATTATATCTCATCTAAAGGCCCTGACAGACTTTTCTGTTTCTAACAATGTGATCGTCTTTTTTCCCAAGGAAAGGCATGGAAAATTGCCTCTGATACTGTATCTCCAGCCCTGTGCTTTAATGAAGCCTTTCAGCACGGCACAGTGTGAAGGAGACGGAAGAGAGTCAGTTGTCCAATCTTTCCGTTTGATCATACATATGGGCCTAGTCCCAGTAAAGCAGAGCAGAGCAGGGAAGGATTTTAAATGCCAGATACGAATCAGATATGTCATGTGCTGCTCGTTCTCAAGCTTTTTTCTCCCCTTGTTTTGGTTAATTTTTTGCTCTGTGATGCATTTGCACAGCATTGTAAAAGTAGGTTAAAGTAAGTTTTCTATATTGATGAGTCACTTGATGCTCAAAGCCTTTGCAATGATTGAAAAGAGTAAATGAAGCACACAGCCTTGTTGCGTCACCAACTAAAAGGTTAGCGTGACTCTCTGCTCCCCCTGCTCTAAACAGTCGGAACAATACGACAGTTCAGCTCTTTACTGACTTTGTGCTTCGCCTCCATTCTTTTGAACTAATGTAATATTTCACAACTGTACTAGGCTTTCTGTCCTGAAAATGTTTTGGGTTCAGGTCTTTCTCATTCTTTCTTTATGTTTCTTCATTTGCCTGATGCTTTTATTTCAGTCAGTCAGCGACTGGTTTTGACACAGCAGTGAAAAACATTTTAGCAGATGAGCAAGTCCAACCAAGCGTGGAACAGCACTTCAGGTTTTCTGCATAGCATCTTTGACATCCATCGGTGCAGAATGGAAATGGGCCCTGAGTGTCAAATGTGCTGTGATTTATCTGCAAGTGCTGATATGATCACTAATAGATCGTTTTTAATGACTAATGGCGTTTGAAAAGTGCTTGGGTCTGTGCTGAGGCATAGAGGGCAAATTACCTTTTTACAGCACAGTGCATTGTTCTCCCTGTGGTGATAGCAGCACTTCTAAGTCAGAGTGGAATCATGCTGAGCGTATGTGTGTCCATTTGTGTCACTGAGCGGCTGGGAGACCCTAAGGTAGTGCCTGAGGGGTGCTCAGTGGCTTCTAACATGCCCTTGACAGCCTCCAAATATGTCCCAATACTGGCCTGTAGCCACAGGTAAATCCACAGGTTAAACTTACAGTATAATTCATACAGACACATGTGTCCCAGCGTGCACGCATGCACACACACACACACACACACACACACACACACACACACACACACACACACACACACACACACACACACACACACACACACACACACACACAGGCAATCCAGTGCAGCCCATGACTTAATGATCTCTACAGGGCTTCTGCTTTTTTCTTGTTTGTGTACTTTGTGTAGTTGTTACATATTTCCTACCAAAAAAAATAATAAATTTTAGATGTCAGATAAGCTGATATAAACAATGCCGTTGGATGTTTAGCTCATATATTAAGGAATGCCTAATGGGGACTCTCCAGCCTTTGTGAGCAGCAAGCTCTACTTGTGTCTGAAGTTAAACAACTACAATTAAAGTGTAATTTAAGCATAATTGAGTCCATTGTCAGCTTTAATTTTGTTCTTTCAGTGACACTTTGCGTTGGCCAGAGAAAGTCTGGACACAGTCTGGCCAGAGAAAGTCTCTGTGAGGGTGTTGGTGCATTGATCTTCCAAAAATCTTCACACTTTCCAATGCCACTGCAATATTTATTTATTTTTTCAATCTAGTATTTTAAGCCAGGACTGGATTGCTCTTGGCATATTTTACCCTTAATGCACGATATTATGTTTGCAGTGGAAATCTAAATTGATGCAATTTAAGGTCATTTAATCTTTTTTTCATAATTGATGTAATTCCTAAAAAACCTGTTGTGTGTGTTTGGGGGAAAAGAAGTATTTAGTAGAAACTTTTACTGAGGCCTGCTCTGCCTGAGCCACATGACCTGTTGGTACTGTGTGTGATAGTGCGCCACGGGAGGAAGAGAAGAAAAAAATGGGAGATGGAGACAGAAATAGTGAGGTGGGGTTGAGACAGAACCAAACGTGTGGAAGAATTGGACAATGAGAGAAACATTATTCTGTTTTTTGTAGGGGGCATTTTAGCTCTAGGAGCAGCAGCTGGTTCCTGCAGCAGCCAGACACCCCGGGGAACGCGCAGACATTCCTGCAGGTCTGTCTTTGCAATAATTTTGTGCTGACAGGGGTTAAAAAGTGTCAGATAGCTAGAACACTATAGATCTGGCATGCCTACACAAGTAAGACAACAAAGAATTCGCCGTCTGTCTGCTGCCTTCACTGAATGCTGAAAAAGAAAAGAAAATTGAAGATAGGCTGTTACATTCCACACTGCCCGTTCTTCTGTCAGCCCACAATACTTTAACCAAAATGGAAATTTCCAGTAACATTCAGTGAAACTACCTTAACCTTTAGGCAGATTTAATACTGAAGTTGCCAGGCAGTAAAGGACTTGGGCTGCGTTGCAGTGCTGGTATTTTAATTTCTATCCCATCCTCTGAATCCGAGAATAGACACAAACCGCAGATGATCCATACAGAGTTTAATATCACTGAGAGGCCTAGAACAATGATTTAGAGCAACTAAATAGATGCTCCACATAATCAACTTTGCATATTTGATGTGAGGCACTCTCCAAAGTGGGCAGGCTTTCAAATGTAAATTTTGCCCGCAAACTTAAATCACTTAGTGCATTTTACTTGAAGCATATCTTTGACAACAATAAATCACAAGGTTGCTGCATCCATTAGCAAATTGGCTCTGCGGTAGATGGAAGAATAAAGGGAGAGAGAGGCAGAGCGAGGGTGTGCAGCAGCGGTCTTTTATAATCAGCAGTAACAGTTTCAGAGCTAGCCAGACACTGCAGCACATGGACACCCATAAACCTATAGTCGCATACATCACAACAATAGGCTCATTGATTGGCTAGCCTGGACAGTGGGTGGGATGCACTAGCTCTAAGTGATGCATGCCACAGTCCAGTCAGCTCTGAAGAGTCCTCTGTTCTGTCTTGGGCCCTGTCACAGTCATAGCCCTCTCTGTGAGATGCGCGTGACGGATCCTTCAATGGGCGTCCTTCATGGCTCACAGTTTGTAGCCAACGCACACTCTCCGTGTGCCTCTGTCCAGCGTCTCATCCCCATTCTGTCAGTCTCCCTCTCACAGATACATTTCAGCACTCTGGCCTTGTCTTTTCTCTTTACTTTAATTTGGGGAGTTTTATTGTATTTGGATAAGAGCAGGGTACACTGTGTCCGTCCTTTCAGAAACATACATCAGACAGAGTAGCTGGTGCATTCGTGAGCACAAAGAGAGAGAAAAGAGGAGGAGAAATGGGGCCAATTAGAAGCCTGGAGCTAGCACAGTCTTCTGATACTACTGGTCTGGGCCAGACCACTGTGTGTGTGTGTGTGTGTGTGTGTGTGTGTGTGTGTGTGTGTGGTGTGTGTGTGTGTGTGTGTGTGTGTGTGTGTGCGTGTGTGTTTGTTTCTCTGTGTGTAGGTGGATTGTTTGCAGGTACTGTATGGGAAGGGATGAGTGAAAAAAAAGAAAGAAAGAACAGGAAATCCATTATTTCTATTTTGGTGTCTAACATTACTAGATTCTGGCTGACATATGATTTATGGAAATGACTGTTGGGGGCTTTGAGCCCAGAGGCTTTGTGTAAAAAAAAACAAAAAAAAAATCCCAAAAAACCCTTGTTTTCTTTGGGAATCAGATATGATACCAAACAGTGGCTACCAGGGTTTTGATATTATTTTTACTATTTTTCGCTCATTTATCTCCATGTTTCCGTGCCAAATAATGTAGCATAAAATGAGTTGTGTGCCCTAGGTCCTGGGTGGATATCGTCTGATTAGACCAGCTATGTAGTTAGAGCACAAATGCACCAGAAGCAGTATGGATCCATGGCATGGATTTAAAATAAGGAAATGTAAGAATGCAAAGGCGAAGGGGATGGAAGAATAGAGGAAAACTGTATTAAAAAAAAAATCATACTCTGGGCGTCTTTTCACACTCTGGTATGCAGTCAAATCAGACTGCCCAACTCTACATTCTGTGTGATCAAAGTTAGCAGATCAAACAACTCAACTGGCAGACAACTCAGTTACCTATCCCAAGGCTTCAGGAAATATTGCTCACACCCTGCAATTACTCAGCTGTGATGCAGAGAAAATTTCTAGCCATTCACTGGAGAGTTGTTAAAGGGGCTGACCAACAATATTTGTCTTTATTGTTTGAGGAGAGAAGCTTGTGCTTTGGTGCTGTCATAGCTTGCTGTTGATTTGTTCCTGCATCCTCCCTGAATTCAAATACTATGTATCTTTACAGCCCTGAACTCCTCCTTGTTAATTAACAGGACAATAAACAGACTTGCTCCCATTAGCTGTGGTGACTGCTGCATATTTCCCCAGACACCGTCTGACTGGTACATAGGGGCATTTTCTACTTCACAATATGTTAATCAGCCTCCTTCATCTCAAGCTCTCCATCTTCTCTCTGCGTCTTCAAAGTCAAGAGGAGACCTTGTTCCCTCCTGTCCCCTTGCCCTGCTCTATCTCCATCTGCAGGTAGCTTAATCTGTCTTAACTTGAGAGCTTTGCTACTTTACTGGGGTCCTCACCGACCAATTACTATCCATTTCAAGTGGAGGGCTCATCAAGGTGGTGTCACCAAGGAAAAAAAAAGCGCACGTCCTCTTGACCTTTTGATTGCCGTGATGCATCAAGTGCCAAAGCAAACAAGAGAAGCGGCGAGTGATGACTAACTCATCATCAACCAAAAAAAGTGCAACAGTGTAGTCATCCCTTAAATCTGTGCTGAAAGTGCAAAGGACTGTGTAACACTCTGGGCTTTATGTGGCATGGAACCTCTTTATTTTGGAGTGGAGCGAATGGCAATAATCCGACCTACAGATAATAAGACAGCATGTCATAAATCCCCTCAGAAAACTAAGGCAGTTAGGCTCATATTTGCTCATTCCGGCAGGGCACGCACTGTTTGCTGCTCAGAAGGGATTGTCTCTATCCTTTTCTTTTTTTTTTTTTTGTACTAAGACTGAAACTCATGAAATAGTCAAACTCTTTAAATATCAGCTGGCCTCATATACACAGAGCAGACACCCACCCAGCTTTCAACGTAGCTGAAGTGTGAACTCTGTAAACAGAGATTGTCCCTTAGAGAGCGAGAGGCAGGAACATTATCATAAGCAACTGTCAGATTTTGTCTTTGCATTGTTAAGTAGAGAAAAAAAAGACCAGACCATGATTTAATTAAAGCTAGACAGAGGGCACAGGAGGAATGAAAATATGATGGGGGGGGGGCATATAAGTTAATAAAGTAGTGTGAGGGAGTGGGTGTGAGTGCAGTTATTGTCAGGCTTTTTGCAGATTTTATATTTTTACCTTTGGGCGGGTAGAACAGCTGTGGGGTTATGTGTGTTCCCAGCTGCAGGTTGAAGACAGGCAGTAGTTGAGCATGCCAATCTGGTGGCCTCTTTCAGTCCTGCCTGTCTAGCCAGATCTTCAGGGCTTCCCGTTAGCCCCCTCTGTTTTGCTGCTCTCTGGCATAAGAGCTAATTAAAACATGGCTAAATTAACAACACATGCACTAGCTAGTCTGCCTCGCTTATTTGAAGGCCTCCTCCCCTGCTTTTTTTTTTTTTTTTTTTCTGTACCTACTGCACACACACAAACACACTCCTCTTTGCCTTTCCTCGTCTCCCTATCTCATTGAGGCTGCCAACCGCGGGAACATGTGTTTACCTTAAGGGGTTTTATAGCAATTACACTCCTGTGCTCTCTTTGCCTGTTTTGTTTTCCATTTATGTGTTTATTTAATTGGCATTCAGTGTGCTGTAATTCTATTAGTTCCTGAAAAGGTCAGGGTCATACGAGAGTGGCTTCTGGCAGCCTTGCTCATGAAACACCTAACACTGAAAATGCTCCTTACATACATGGAGATAATTAAAAAGGGGCCAATGCTAGAAGTTACTTCATAATCTTTTTTGGAAGAAAAAAATCATGCAGTATTAAAAAGGAGCTCTGGATTGTAATCAAGTCTGTGAAATGCAGTTGGAATATAAATATTAGTTCCTACTGATATGAGGTAATTTTTTATTCATGACTATTCTATACTGGAATTTAAGATTATTAAACATCATTGTAAGACAGAAAGCACAGGGACTGTCAAAGTTGTCCTTTTCCTATGAACAGCCACCAGCCCTATTTACTTTTTGCAGATTCCCTCCCTTCATCTCTTTTTTTTGGGTAACAATATTATGCTCAAATAACACTAAATGTAATTCTTGAATGGTAATAACTATTGAATGCATGCAGAGTCTGAGTCACTGATAAAAGCCTTAGTGCTGTCACTTCGGTATTAGCTGCAAGTCTCTCTGAGATTGTATGCAGTGAGGCACTTTTCTGCTGTCAGGTCATCATCCAAATTACCCAGGAATTTTGAAGTATTTAAATTTTAAACTCCCATAAAGTGGCCTACATGGCCCCAGCTGCATTTGGCTGTTAATATTGAATGAAGACGAACAGATCAGCATGTGTAATGGGAACTTGGCCGAAGACGTGGCGCGAGCTGACGGGTGTTTCAGATGATCCGTCAGCATGTCTGCTGACCCCAATGACCAGTTATTACAATTATGCATGATGAGATGCAGACACTTGATGGAAACAAAAGCTGACAAACCTGCAGTGTGTTTGTGTTGCTGCAGCAGTGATGGAAAGGAAAGGTTATTCATCTTTAAAGGTATTATGAAAACACAGTAAATGATGTTGTTATAAGCGGTTTGCTCTGAAGATGGGCTAGAGACACTTTATTTTTCAGTTAATAGAAAAAAGAAAAATCATGACATATAAATTGTATGGTGACAGAACCTAGCACATTATAGGAGAGACATGAATAGATCACGAATAGATATCTATAGGAGAATTCTGTAATGGCAAAGATAGCGATTGTTCAGCGGCTGGAAATGCAAGAATATCAGCCGCTGATGTTACACTGATACATGCAAACAGTTGAGGTCCACAACAGTGTTATCACATCTCTCTCTCTCTCTCTCTATCATACTAAAATATTTTGGGATTATTATTCAGCTGGAAAAACACAACAAAATTCTAATTAAACGACTGGCTCAATCTGTTAACGGACCGTGCAAATCTTGAAAAGCTCACGTTAACTTTAAAGGACAATCTGATTCCCATCTCCACAGCTGATTTCTGTTTACACCACCACGTCTCTTACCCACAACTCCTGTTTGTTAACTCAGAACAACAAAATAACCTGCAACATACCTGCGCCAGTCTTTTTTTTTGTTTTACAACTATCCTGATGTTTTAAGCTTCTCGTCATTGTTTCTGTTGCTTTGTAAATATTTCTGTAACACTGTAACCAGAGAATTAATTCATGTACAGGCTCCCTATTGATTTAGATAGGGTCTTTTAAATAACTGCCCACACATTACCAGAAGGTGTTGCCAAGATTGTTCCCGACTTGCTTCAAAAAGGACTTTGACATAACAAGGAGATCTTTAACACAGGTAAAATAAAATATAATGCTTCAATAATGGTTGGCAAAGTGGACTCTGATGAGTATTTCACTCGCAGCCCCATCACACTGATATTCAGGAGGTTAAAAAAAAGATACACAATTAACCATAATCATTTCATATAATTTTTTTATTTGAAACTATTTTTGTCCTGCTGCTCTGCCATGTTAAATACATTTTTACTTACATTCTTTTTCTCCTACTCCATCATCCACCTCTCTCTCTCTCTCTCTCTCTGAGGATGGTGCTGATTATGGTTAATTATGTTGATAAATGGTAGTGCTGAGGGTACTCCATCAGCATTTCATAATCTGTCTTCACTCTCTTCTTTTTTCATGGCTAAGCTGTGCCAGTGTGCAGGTTGATACAAATGGTAATGGTGCTTAAATACTCATACACATAATGTTTGAACTCTGACTTGGACAGGCTCTGAGAACTCAAGTCTCTCCACATGCCACTAAGATGATGCAGTCTTTACATATGTTAGATGGTGTGTGCAGTTAAATTAACAAAAAGTGTAACTGTACATGTGTTTTTAGGTGAGAAGGGTGTTTCACCAGTGACGTGTCAGTGCCAGTGTGTCCTCCTTTATTTGTCTGAAATTGCAGGTAGTGGGGCTAATTTTAGTAATGGCACAAAATTTGACATCATCATAATTCTGTTTTTTGTAGTAAAGAGTCTCTTTTTGTAAAGAGTGGTACAGTGCTGGTTCAAAACTAGCCTGTTTGGAATGAGCTAATTATCTACTTCCTTTGCAATGACTACTGTAGTGCTAATACAGGCAGTAAGGATTTTTCCTGCATATAAACCCTCAAAGAAGGTTTTGGTCTTCCATCAAAGAGAATCACAATGGCTAAAAAAAAAAAAGATATATATATATATATATATATATATATATATATATATATATATATATATATATATATATATAATTGTGGAAAATGACTTTTTATTTCTAAAAATTCTAGAACTATGAAAAAAGTCAGAATTAAGATTTATTTATTTATTTTTTAAAAGCCTGTCTTGTCTGGCAGATTTTGCAAGCAGAACTATGATCTGACTGCACTGTTCTCCCAAACATATTTTGCTCTTCCAACACGAGCTCTGTAAATTAAAGATTTGTTCTGAGAACTCAGACTTTCTCAGTATTCTGAAAAAAAAAGTTATGACCCCAAAATATATATATATATCTATATATATACACATGCTTCCATATTTTTTGTTATATCTAACGACCAAAAAGAAAAAACATAAACTTACATTAACAAAGGTAACACAGACACTTTGCCGCAGCTACATGTCAAGCTAGTCGTGCATAGTTACCCCACAAAGGCTCATTTTGATAGAGATGCTAAAGATAGCGCACATTTTGGGTTTTTTGTAACAGAATGAAAATTTTGTAGTACACAGTGTATTGATGTTACACTGGCGAGCAATCCAATATAAGAGTAATTCTTTCATCGTTATACACGAATCTTACCCACAAGATGTGAAGTGTGTGAGGTGGTGCTTCACTGGGGAGAGTGTAACCCAGATCATTTTCTGTAGCAAGATTTCTCCCAATGCCTGACATTCATGTTATGAAGAAACACTCATGCAATGGTACTGTTTTGAAGAAGACAGCCACACTCACTGAACACTGTGCATACATGTGTGTGTGTGTGTGTGTGTGTGTGTCTGTGTTGCTGCTAATGAAGACACAAAGCTTGAAGAGATCGCGATGAAGAGAACAAGCTAGCTGAGGCAGCCATTGATAAATAACCACTGGGGACTTAGTCATATGTGGTGAGATCTGTTTTTGTATCACTGTGGCAAAGCAGTGTTTACCACAGAATGCTTGGGTTGGTGCAATTTACTGAGGCTCCTTAAATGCCACACTTGCAAGCGTCCTGTAGCTGTGTAACAGAAAACAACTCTTAACCGTATGAGAATCCATCCTCAATAATAAACCCACCAACTATGAATTAGATGGTTATTGAGAAAAAAAACACACACACATGCACACACACACACACACACACACACACATTACTGCAATTTCAGGGAGGACTACTAGGGCTGAAAAATGAAGACACCAAAAACTGCAGTTCACAGACCCCCCCCCAATTTTTTCTTCCCACCAACACCACCACCATCATCATGATAAATACATAGACAGAAACACATACTCAGATTCTTTTTAGATGATACCTTATTTATGTGGCATCTGTAAACATAATTTTGTTTTGTTTTTTTAGATTTTTCTGCATTTTGTTTTGTATTGCTCTTGTTTTGTATTGTCAGTGCAGAGGAAAGATATCGCAAACAGCACACATACATGCAGTAAACTCAGACTGACGGTCCTTTGTGAATGTGCATAAACAGAATAGTATATAACTTTAACTATTAATTCTTTATAATCCATTTCTCTTTCTGTAGTTTGGGGTGTGAAGGTTTTTCAGGCTATCGTGCTGTTATTTTAGAGCTGACTGGGTCCTCTTCTGACATTGCTCTTGAATGTGCACTCTTAACATTCAAACAAGGATTATGCCCCATCCCCAAACCCCCTCTCACTTAATTGGCTTAGATGAATATCTAAAGAGCTAAAGCTGGGTTTAAGCCATGCAATTAGCAGACTGCTGTTATTGAATTTGCATGAACACCACAGATGCTGGTTGTGTGCCATAAACAACGTTTAAATCATAATGCATATGATGGATACTCTGCATACTGTAAAATGTTTATTTATAGAAGGAGCAAGAAAGGGAGAGATGGTGTGAGAAAATTGCCTAAAATTCAATATGCTGTGCAATTATCATGTGTAATAGCCTGTAAAATCCTAATATCTATTCAGCCACTTGGAAAGACACGAAGAAATGGCCTGGCCACTTAGCCCACTTTCTGTGGCCCCTTCCTGGCCATGACAGACGGCCCTGTCTGGAGAGCAGAAAGAAATAATATAAGCCATATTTCATTCAAAGGCCCTACCATGTAGTCTCATTCTTTCTGTTTAACAGCCCCCCCCATTCCTTATCTTTCCGATTTCTCCAGTGCTATATTGGTGATTACCTCCGGTGAATCAGCAGAGATAATGGGGACTGTATTCTGGAGGTAAAATGCACTGTGAGGAGGTTGTTCTTCAATTTTCTCACTGCTCTGCGCTATTTATTCCAGGGGTTCGGGACATGCTGAAAGTCAATTTTGGACCTGTTAAGACTTCTGTGACATCACCTGTTGCAAATGTATCTATGCGTGTTTATCTATGCACACTATATATTCTTCAAAAGACACTTGTATTTTTCTATATTTTAACCAAACATGAAAAAAGAATCCTTGCTATTTATCCCTTGTTACAGTTTAGGGCAGCATATACAGTTTATTTTCTTGCAAGAAAATAACATGCTAAGAGTGACAACTGAATCACAGTAAGAACAAGGATTGATGAGCAGAATTTAAACTAAAAATTGACTGAATCTTTGCAAGATCGTTCTCATTATCTTCCCTTCTGCTGCATACAAAAGATTAGGAAAAGGGTATAAAAAAGAAAAAAAAAAGTGGCTGTGGGAGCCCAAGTGTATGGATGGTTCTATGTTTCCATGCAAATGCTTTTGGCATACAACTGTGAGCATGTGCTCGTAGCTGCAGCGCACCATCCAGATCAAGCAGGTTGCGCCTATTTTTTTTCTTTAATAATAAGCCTGTCAGACGCATACCAATCTTCATCTCCTAGCTGTTCTTTTTGTCATCTGACAACTCCTGTCAAATCAGGATCCTCCTTCCCCCCAACACACACACACACACACACACACACGTCACACATACCTCACACCAACAACAGCAAACATAAACAAAAGTAGCACCAACACCAATTTCTTTGATATTTTTGAAGTACTTTTAACCGTTATGACTGCTCTAAACTTGTCTGTGCCTGATGTGACAGTTTGACCAGCATTGTTTATCTGCTTCATAAAAACTGGCAAAACATAGATTCTATACTATCAGGAATGAATGGAGGGACCATTTCTTTATTTGCTATCCCCTCCACCACCACCAATACCATCATCTTCCCAATGTGTCACTTCTGAAAAGAGCAGGGAGCACTCACCCACCCCTACTCGAAGATTTCCTCATTCTGTGGCAAACTGATAAGCTCTGACTTACTTCCTCCATGTGGGTCAGAGAGACTTGGGGACGCACCACTTGTATTGCCTTTTGTAATTACATCTGCTTCACTGCACTGTTTCTGCTCCCCACACTCTCTTCTTATTCCAAATAAGAAATACATTTGTGGTTGTATGTGCATGGATGCATGTAGGAGGGAGATGGGTGTGAGTGTGTGTGTGTGTGTGTTTGTGTGTTGGGGATGTTTGAACAAGCATAATCCCTGTACACCATCTCCAGACAACAGCTATTTTTCTTACATCCAAGCAAACATTAAATTGAAAAAAAAGCTTTTGTCCTTTCAAGTACATATATCTTTATTCTATCCATCTGTTGTAGTGCCACCCTCCGCTGGCTATAATGGTTCCCCTACTGTGACTCTTCACCCTCTTTTTCAGGCTATAGCATATATTTGTCCATTTTTTCCATTCGGAGGAGCAAAAAAAAAAATCTTCACATGCTTCAGTTATGAGTGTGCGTGCCTGTAAATATGAGTGTGCAGTGAGGAAAAGAGATTTTTATGAGTCTGCAGGAGGTTTATTCATATTTTCCTTTACTGAAGAACGGGAAGGGAGTGTTTCATGAAACAACATAAAGAAGACCCTCATGTATTTGAAAATTTGAATTTTCTGGCTTTACAGGGTTAAGTCTCAGTCACTCTGCTAATCAATACTAAAAATTAATGTACGCATTCACAACAGTATCAATACTAACAGTGCCATCCTATCCCTCAGCTCACTAACAGCTGCAGTAGTTTGACATTCACAACTCTGACCTACATTTTGAGAGGAATAAAGTAAAAATCATGTTTAAGCAACACTGAAATATTAAACAGTTATCATAAATGTTAACCTGGCTGACATACACTTTCACGTGAGCCGTTTAACTATTAGCATTTACGGTTGTCTGTTATCATCAAGGTAGCAACTAGCAGCAGTGGTTAATGATAGGCTGTGGGAGCCTAAGCAGCAATCATTATCAGGCATGCCCGGTGTTCTAACTAGACAGAAAGAGTGGCAACCTACCTTAGCAATTATTTGATCAACAACATAAATATGGTGCCAAGTCATCACGAGCAAAGCACTACCTCAGACAACAACCTAAAATATATACCTTGCTGTTATGTTTAATTCTATTTATTGTAGTGTTATCATTGATGTTATTGTTTATATTGTCCTAATCCATCGAGATTTCCTCAATTAATAGAACTTAACTAAAACTTGACAAGTTGATGCTCTTGTGCAGATTCTTGTAGTCTCTGTGTGAGGATTTGGGTTGTTGTTCTTGATCTTTTGCAGGTGTTACGGTTTCCTCATCCAGTATGCAAAGGTATGCTTGGGCCTGAGTGACTTAAATTTCATCATCAGATGGTACCTGAGTGTCTGAGAGTTTTTGTGACTTCTCTGACTTGTTTGCAGAGACTTCAATTCCTTAACTGTACATGTGCCCTACGAGCAGACTTCAGGCATAATAATAAGTCTGGTTGAAGTCAGTCAGTCATTCCATTTATACTCCATTTATATAAAATCATAACAGGAAGGACTACACATCTGTGGTGTCTGCAGCTATAATCTCTGCCTTACACTGTGACTGTAGATGCAGAAGGCAGCACAGTTTCTTTTTTAAAAATAACTTTCATTAGCTTCCAACTCCTTTGTTTTTGATATATATTTTTTCCATATTAAAATTTAGAAGAGTGGAAGAAAATTCTGTCATTTCAGTCGAGCTGGGCATTGCTTCGCATTTAGTTATTGATATGATTATCAAAAGATAATGGACAGGCTATCCCTAAACATGAATCTTGCATCAGCAGCAGTAGCAATTCCATGTGTACTTGTGCATCGCTATATTTCAAAAGCTTCCTTTCATCCCACTCATAAGGCCCTACATGTAGAGAGCATTAATCTCTCTGAAACAATCCTTTTCTTTGAATTCAGTCCTTCTGTCAAAGGTCTTGAGTGACTGTGTTGAACTGTGGGGCTGAAGATGCTATCATCAGCACTGGGGAAAGACATTTTTCTCCCTGCAGGTGGATGACGAACTGTGTATTTGTGCGTGTGCGCGCGTTTGTTTGTGTGTGTAACCCTAGGGTTTTATTTTCTATTGCTGGCTGCCCATCGCCATGCTTTTTACAGCTCTTGATTGTCACCACAGTAAATTGTGTTCTTATTTCTGGACCATCACCTCTGCAGCTCGCTGCCACTCACAACGCGAAAGGATGATTCTACGTCCTCTGACAAAAAGCTTTGCGCTGACATCACCGCTGACCCTTATAACAAAGGGGGTGGCCATGTGCTTACATGGTAAAACCCTGGTCAGCTTTGAATGTGATGATGCCTCAGTTCTCCACGTTACCTTCCACTGACCCAGCAAGTAAGCCACATTTGTGGAGTCATGACTCTCGTCTGTTTTGCAGGACAGTCTTTCAGAAGGTAAGAAGTGTTGATCCTGCTGGACAAACATGTTCTAAGTGATGCTGTCTTGTGCAAAACCCAATATTGGGCTACTGCTCACAGCCTTATCAATCTCCCAGCTTTCCTGGATTAGGTTTAAATAAAACGCCGCAGTCCCATTTGACTTTTATAGCTGCCTTTCATCTTTTTTTTCTCTCCTTTTTCCCCTTACCTTGATAGAAGCAAAAAAAAATAAAAGAATGGGCTATAAGCTGCCTGTGAGGGTGAACAGAGGGACACAATTCTGATTTTCTCTTTTTTTCCTTTCTTTTTAATCATTAATTCTTTCTTTCTTGCTTCACTTTCTTACTTGTTTCCATGCTTTGTTCCTTTCATTGCTTCTTGTTTTTATCCTTTGCTTACCCTTTTTACTCTGTCGTCTGTTCTTGTCCTCTCCATCCTTGCAGCCTCGATAGCTCTGTGGAGTCCAGGCCCTCTTTGATCTCTAGTCCAGAACACAGGATGAGAGTTATCCACTGGCAACAACAAGAACATCCCATTAGGAGCTGGACAGAGCCTTGACAGACACTCTCTGTCACTGCTGCTGTGACTGCGGCTGCAGCAGCAGCTTGGCTCTAAAAGCACACTGCCTGCTGATACTGATGCTGCTGAGTCTCTCTGCTGCTCTGTAGCTCAGGGTGGGCATTACTGGCTCAGTACACTTGACACACAAACTCAGAGTGAGGCTCACTTGTTGAATTTAAAACTTTAAATGCCATCTTTTAATTGTGTTTTAGTTAGTCATGGATGTGACAGCCACCGGTGTTTGTGGCTTTGAAACTTTGGTTGGGTGCCTGGTTCAAGGTGTCTTAACAGAGCTCGGAACTTTAAATTAGGCAAGAGTTCCCTGGGGTATTCCCTTGATCAAGCAATTCCTCACCAAGGCTCATTTATATGACCCATTTTGCATTTTGGTAACAAGTGACTAGAGATTTTTTTTTTAACATCTTTTAACCAACATTTCCATTTTACATGTCATACTGTAGAAAGGAAACAACCTCTATGCGGAGCTCTCTTTTGCCTGATTTAAGGCATTATACGTACATGATAACCTGCAGTTCAGTCAGGCAACTCAAGTTAGACATCATTTAAAGTCTGCATATGTCTACAGCCCAAGCGCCCCCCCCCCCCCCCAAAAAAAAAAAAATACGATGCATCTAAAATTGGAGAGTGATAACAAATGGATGCTGGGTTGGTAAAGAGGTTTAAAACAGCAGACAGGGCAACTTCCCCTCTGATGGGGAGGGATGTGAGATGTTTTGCAGCTTAAATATGTTGCCTAATTGGGAAGATGTGTTTGGTATATGACATAAGGATAGTGAGGCATGTTACATGTGTACCATGCCGTGCAGCTCGAGTTGCCAGCTGAAACTAGCTCACAGACTTTACTCCATGTGGTGCATTCTAATGAACAGCTCCTGCCAATACCGAACATGAATCTATTCTCTCTGTAGAAAGGAGTTTATTATAACACCGAAATGTAAATGTGGTAGAAGTGAAGGTTGTGTTTTAAAAGGAAGTGATGCGCCTAGTTAACCCTCAACTGACCAAGCTGTTTTAGTGAGTAAAATTAAAGTGGGGTCATTTACGTTTTGTGAAAAAATACTTTTTTTTTAATGGTTCTTTTTGTGTCTGTCATACCTGCACTGTTTCCTCTATATATGACAGGTATTCTCTAATATTCTAATGCAATGAATTATGATCTCAAATTAGTTTTATGGAAAAGGGAGATAAAAATAAAATATACAATTTAATTTATTTAGACAAAGGGATTAGTATTATATTAGTATATTGGAATGTGGGTATATTTCCACTATATTGGCTCCTCTCTATTCAGTCTCTGTTAAATCTAGAATTGAATTTAAAATCTTCTCCTCACATGTATACATATAAATTTTGAATAATCCCCCCCCCCGTAACCAGTTCCCACTTTGAACTCAGGGGACAGACACTCTCTCTGCTCTTAAAACATTCCCTTTTTTGATAAAGCTCATAGTTAGGACTATGGCTGCTGTGGGACTTCCTGTGATGCACTGAGCATTTCTTCACCACTCACCTGTTTTTACTCTGTGTGTCTCCTCTAGCCCTATGTTTCCGTTTTCTTTTCTCTTTGCCCTCACCCCCAACCAGTTACTGCAAGGGGGTGGCTATAGCAAAACAGTTAAGAATAATGAAAAATGGATTTTCATGTGAGTAGAAAGGCTAAGTTGCACATGGCGTGATCAGTAGTCAAGATAAATACAAGACCCTACCCCTGACCCTAATGCCACAACTGCCACAGGCAAACAGGGATCAGGCGATCGGCATGCTGACTGCCAGAAGGAATGACCATAAAATTTTTAAGCAAATCGCAGATGGTCATGCAGAAATCCCACAATGATTTGAGATGGAATGACCCAGTACTGTCTTTACTGTGTAGAATTAATGTCTAGTTCTGTCTTTATCTTGAATTATAAAGTGCCTTGATGCTGAGGTCATAAATGGCACCACTTGGTCACTTGAAGGTAATTAAAATCAGTGCATCGATCCACTATAAACACACAAATCTTGAAATTTTTTTTCTTCAGTAATTTTTGGTACTTTTTGCGTACACTATTCTCCATGTAAGAGACAACTGACCACCTTGGAAACAAAGAATCCAGGTCACGTTCACATATATAAACTACCTGTTTATTTCTCCTATCCAGTCTCTTAATTTTGTTGATCCCTTTTCTTGAATTTCACATAAACATTGTCACTCATCCTGGTAATTCTCCCTTGTTATCTTAAACAGGCCAAGCATTCGTCTTGGTCGCTATTGTTTTAGCTTTGTGCACAAAATCAATGGAGCTCATTCATCACATGCTCATTGAAAATGAGTATATTTGTTTGAACATTTGTGAGGATTTGTCTGCGTAGTGCGAGGCAGAGGAGTGAGATTTGTCAAAACTGCAGACAGTAGATGCTGCAGTCATGGTATTTGCTTGCAGAAAAAGTATGATTCTGTCCCCTTATCTTTCCCGGGCGTCTGACACGTACAAATCACAGACACATACACTTATATGCGAGTAATTAATGCATGCGTACCACACATGCACTTGCAAACTCGTAGGCACAGACACACACAAAGAGAAATACCCCATTTGGTTTCTGTTTCCGTCACAAACAGCCAGTGATGGATAGGCCTTTTCCATTTTAAACAGGGAGAAAACACATGCCCCCGGGGACCCATGTGTGTGGAAGTACTTTGAAGTGTCCACATTTAATTCTTCTGTATGATAAATGAGAGGAGAACTGCAGTTGTAGCCTGTGAGGAAAAGCTCTGCTTGCTCAACAAGGGGAGCGGTAACAAATGTAGCGATAGCTGATAAGCTGACTGTGTCTCTTGCTTGTTGTTCTGCTCCCTGCAGACCCCCACAGCCAGATAACAAATCCATCCTATCAATCAAACCCATCAATGGCTGGCTGCAGATTAGAGACAGTGATTTTGGGGCTGATTGGAGGCGAAATGCTGATTACACCTCCCTCTCTCCGACTTGATTACACTCTGCCCGTGTGTTGTCAAGCTCAGATGCTGAGCTGTAATCACTGGAAGCTAAAAGCAGACGCTGTGGCTCCTGAGTAGACAAGACGCAGACACGGTCACACTGCTAGAAGACTATTGCTAGATTATTTTAAAAATCTGTACCTCACATGTAAGCATACTCGTAGGCCTGCTAATATTACTTGAATGAAACCTCTGATCACATTTAGTTCTTCTCAGACTCTTGTCATGGTCAGCGCCTCCTGAATCCCTCCGGCTTCTCTATACTTTTCTGGCCTACTTCCATCGCAGTGGCAGAGGGTCCCACACAGCGAGTAGAGTCCTAATCTGAGCTTTATTTAGCCGCCTCACCTTTAAAACTGGAGCAGCTTCCACACAGTTTCCTCAGCATCTTCTAACATTACTGCCCTCAATCCCTTCTACTCATCCATCAGCCCCTCGTCACTCTGTTTACATTATTTTTCAGTACCTGATATATTTTGGCAGCTTGAGTGCAGCTAGCAGAGGCAGCAGGGTATATTTTGTACAACAGAAACGGCATGAGCTGATTGAAATTAGTAAACACATCCATTGGAGGATATTACCAACTTTCTGCTGGCAAGTTTGAAATGTATGTGGCAAATTAATTGGTTTACTCTCTTACTTGTTTTGGAGTAGAATAATTGTGATGGGCTCGCAGTGGGAGTTCAAGAACGAGCCAGATTTATTCTTTATTTTTTATGTAAACAAAAAAACAGTGGAAGCACAAACTTTGTCGTGATTTTCGCAATGACAGTTTGTGCAAATATACCTGTTTGAGAAAAGCCTGAAGTATTTTCTTTCTTTTTTTTTTTTGCTACATATTTATGTGACATGCTGATTTTTTTATGTGAGCTAAAACGTTAATTCGAGTTTGCCGTCACTGTATGAGGAAGGCTTTATTGGGAAAATGGAAACGCTCCAACATTTGCAGTTTGTAACATCTACCATGAATATTCGTCACCTTTAATAACAGTGTTAATAGAAACAATCTGAATGGAAACACTGTCTTACAGGGTCGCTCCTTCAGCTCGCCCGCCTAATGTTTGTTATACTAATAACGACCTCCTGCTTTTAATCCTCAACACCCCATTTAAGACTGCTGGCACAACTGTGTACCTAAATAAAGTTCTTTTCATCTCAGCATGTGTGTGTGTGTGTGTGTGTGTGTGTGTGTGTGTGTGTGTGTGTGTGTGTGTGTGTGTGTGTGTGTGTGAGACAGGGAGAGAGAGAGAGAGAGAGAGAGAGAGAGAGAGAGAGTGTGGTTGGTTCGCATAAAATTCATAACTCACTATGTCCTGGTTTTGAACTATCTTTGAAGCCACAAAATTGTCTCATCCAGCCTGTGTTAGGTATCATTTCAATTGACACCATGCACTCGGCTACTAGTGCTTTGAATTGAGCATACTTGCATGCTTGTTAGATGGAAACAGCTGTCAGGGGAGATAGTGAGAGTGACTCACTCCTCTTTCCCTCACTTATCGTTTGCCTATTCCAGTCTTGCTCTTCTTATTGTGACCTCCAAGAAAGTCAAAATATTCTCATCCTTTTCCCTTTATTTTTTTCCCCCCGTCTCGTATTCACAGTGAGTGCACGCAGCACGCCGACTGATTTTTGGAAATATTGTGGCCACAGGTGTGCTGTGCACCTGTGGCACAGTTGGAAACAAGCTTGGATTAGTATGAATAAATTATTACCTGTCTGCGCTGTGTGCTCGCGACAGTTTCTGAAATGTTAGAGAGGCGCTGCCATAACAGCTTATTTAAAAAGAAAATTAAAAGCCGTGTGGAAGAGGTGCAACAGCTATGCAAACAAATCTTTGTAGTTTAGTCGAAAATAAAAGCCAATATTTATGTCAGAGCCAGAACTTATTTTGCTGCCACTGTGTTAATTTAGTTAATGAGGAGACATCAACATGTGTTAACATTTTTAAGAAGAACAAAACGCTGAATGCAGAAAGTGCTTCAGTGGTATTTTGAGGGATAAAGTTAGCAGCAACCTACAGTCAGGTGGGCACCAGCTGTTATTTCTGAGGATTTGGCAAACTCAGCAACCTCCACAGAAAAGATGTTTGCACACATCTGTTCTTACACCGGTTTCCTATGTGTATTGTTGTCTTTGTTGTGTGTGTGTGGAATAAGTTGAAAGCAGAATTCACTTTTTATATATGTAAGATGAATTAAATCTATCAATTAAAACTAAAGATGCTGATTTCTCTCGGCAACTATTAACTTAACAGTTTATGCATTCATAGTAGTAAGTGTGATTTCGCTCTCCACACAGTACAGGTATGTGACATGCTGATGGTCTTTTGACCTTTGCAGCTTATTGACTTGTGTCATGGTATATTCATTTTATATTCGTCTTCATCTTTTATCTTGGCCCCCGCAGGATTTCTGGTAAATGCTCCCCCTGAATAACAATTTAATACAGTGTTTTATGTAACTTATTTTTTAATAATCTCAGAAGCCAAATCCCTATGACATGACAAAAAGCCAAGGGACTATCCTTCCTTTCCCTACTCTACCTGGAGCCAGGCCCTGGAGATACTTACAGGACAAGGCCTTGTGGCCGGGCCTTAGCCCATGGGGCCTGACCGGGCACAGTCCAAAAGCAATACATACGCCCGCCTTCCTGTGAGCCCACCGCTCTCAGGAGGGACTATAGGAGTTCTGGTGCTTTTTGTACCAGATTTTTATGAGCTCTTTAACGTTTTAAAGCAGTAGGTATTTGCTAACTTAATGGCTGAAACTTTTGTCTAATAAAAATACCCCCTGCAGAGGGTCACCTTGCTGGTGAAAACTCAGTTCAACTATAATTACTATTATTTCATTGGAAAAAAATTATTTTTTGAAAATGTTACATCCATCCATTCTCAGGGTCGCGGGGGAATGGGCGTGGGGGGGTGGAGCCTGTCACAGCTGTCATAGAGCAAGAGGCTGCATAAACACACTGAAGAAATCAGCATTATTCGTTATTAGAGTGTTATTAAAGTGTTATTATCCATAACACTTTTTTACGTCAAAGCATCAGTCAGGAAAAAATTTATATTGCAAAATTTTCTCAGTCCCGATCTGTGACGTGACTGCAGACTGCCTGCGCTGTCATGAACGCTGGAATCTGACATCTACCAAAGAATAATGCCTCCATGCCCGACATGTAGAAAAAAAATAGAACAAAAACTGACCGACGCACAATGTAGTGTTATTGTTCAGTTATTTAGTTACACCGTGGAGTCTAGACTACACTGTTGTGCTGTGTGTTGTTATTTTTAGCGCCGGGTGGTTCACACCTGCCTCCCATATCCCCATAATTTATGGCTCCATCAGCCTGTATCTCTTTCTTCGGTCTATCTTTTAGATGCATCCACACTGTTTATTTTCTGTCGTGTGTGCTCCGCATTCTTTTTTTGGTCTTGTTTAATACATTTTCAGCAGAACTAATAGACGCTTGTTTGGCTATAGTGACTGTGTGGTGAATGACTCATAGTGTTAGTGGCTCCAATAGGAAGCCTGTTCTCCTCTCAAAGCTGAAATAATTGACAGCAGCTCATCTGCTAGCTCATCTAAATACAGAAACCTGTACTTGTGTTAACAGGAGGCAGAATCCAGGTCAAGTCATTTTGGCATCATCAATTAAAATAGCATCACTGTCAAACAGCTGCAGTGCAGCCTGTTTCTTGCCTGATCTATGAGACAGACTTCAGTAAGAGAGCAAGATAAGATGAAAAAAAATTTCTTTCGCTGCAAAGGTTCAGGTGAAAGTGCTCTTATAACAGCAGTGTGTCACCAATAGCAGGTTGGCAAGCTGGGACTTGATCAGATACTTTAATCTGATTAGATGTCTGAAAGATGATATTACTGCGGCTCTTTTGGAAATCTAGGTTTATTACCAACTGGCTTCCATACACACAACAAACACCCCCCCTTCCCCAGATGTTTGGCCTGCAAGCTAACAATCATGTGAGGTTTTATATAATAGGAAGTGTCAGCTTGTTGTTTGTTACATGTGACATAGTCTACAGTTACCTCAGGTTCAAATGCAAAGCCCCCCACCAAAAAAGGTACACACGCATTCCCTCTCCCCCCCTATTCTCTGTGCCACTTTCACACTCCCCCTAGCATTTACACCCTCAGAGTGTGTACCAGAAATAATACGCCACCATGGAAAGCTGCAGCTTATCACGTCTGTGCACACTCCCGGGCTTCGTATGGAGCGGCACGCACATGCATTCACACACCTCACACAAAATCGCATCCAGGTATTATGTATTTAAAGTGGCAACCTGCTGTTTTCTGTTCCTCTTGGTCTCCTGTGGCCTTCAGGGGCCTCTGATACTGCTGTTTAATGAGCAGAGGCTGTCCTCACACTCGCTCCAAGTCTGGCCTGCTTCTGTTGTTGTCTGTCTGCCGTTGCAGCGCTGACCAGAGGAGACACGCAGGTCTGAGTCCCAGGGCTAATTGCTGCTACTTGGCTGATAGTCTTTCTGTGCTCTACTCTCATTGACTCCCCAGACTACCAGGGGGATTCCCTTAGGCACCCAAAGACAAACAAACCTGGGCGGACAATCAATAACGGATGCAAGAGTTACCACTCAGCACAGTGTCTGATTAAGATTCCCTGGGAATGTATGTGAGCGCGTTTGTTGATTGTCCTCACTCCGTCGGTGCTAACTGGAATCTTCAGTCAGTCCCTAAGTGCTTGTTTATGTGATTTTGATTATGAGAATCAGAGTTCACACCAGCAGCAAATTAATGCTTCAGGTAATTATTCACGCAACATCGCAGGTTCACAACGTAGTCTTGTGAGAGCAGACAATGTGCCAACAGCAAAAAAGTAAGACTGCGTGTGCCACTTTCAGTTAGCCCAAGGTATTACTTTGACATTTTTCCCTGTTTTGTGTCATTTTTTCTGATACTACAACGAAGAATTCATAGAAAAAAAAAATCACATCCAAAGTTATCGTAGATATAATCAGATGTAAAACACAGCATGATTTGAAGGTTGGGGGAGATATCAGATAGGGATTCACATTTTAGTCTAGTGTTCACATCCTTTTACATTTACACTAATTGCATTTTGTGCGTATTTTTTCTACAAACTGTACTTTTTTGTATTATACGTTACCATTTACTTAAACTACGAGGTTGGGTTTTTTCCATCCTTTTTTGTGGAATATAATTCTGCTGTAATGATTCAGTTGATCTCATCTACAGCTGAATTAAATATCCTATTTTTTGTCTAGTATTGTTTCTAATGTAGCAGCATTTAAAGAATGCATTTTGAAATTCACTGGATGCTGTGTCCGTATCAGTATTAGCAGTTATGGAATTTAGAGTTGCTGCTGCAAGGCCAAGTTTACTGGTTAAAAAAAAAAAAAGGGGGGGGGGGGGGGGTAGTGTTTTATTGTGTGTGCTGTTTGTGTTATTTCTGTAGCCTGATCCAAAAAAGCAGCTCATGGCATGACGTGTCCCTGTGTACTGCTGACTGCCACTGGCTAGTGAGCAGTGCGGTGCTGTAGTGTCATCTCACCTCTCTTCACCCTCTCATCCCCTCCATTCCCTCTCCACCCCTGCTCTCTGGGCTCGTGTTTGCTTTTGTTCTCGTCTCCAGTCAACCTGACTCACAGTGATGATCTTGACCAAGCGCGGGGAAAGGTCAAGGTTGGCTGGCAAATTGCCTCAAAGCAATCAGCCTTGTCTCTCTGCGTTAACAGTGCGAGCTCTCGGTCTCTGTCGCCATCTATGCCATGTCTCCATCTTTAGTCTGTCATCCTCCATCTCTGTGTTTACCCGGGGTTGAGAGGTGCATCAGGGAGCTCGAGTGAGGTAAGGGTGGTGCCCTGCTTTGAAGTCTCGGCTCTGACCGGCAGTGGGGTGAGGGCTAGGGACTTAAAAGCACACGGTTTCTCTGCCTGGGTGACATTTCAGCACAGAGCAGTGTGGCCCAGTAGGGTGCATGTGTACACACCAGTCATCCATAACATTAAAGCCACTGACAGGTAAAGTGAATGACATTGATAATGTTGTCACAATGCAATGTTCTGCTAGAAAAACTTGGGTCCCAAAGTTCCATGTCGACGCCTGAAACATCGTTTCAGCACCTTGTACTGCTTTACAGGTTGCTCAGATCATTTTACTCAGGTTCATTTCTATAGCTGATACACACTCGCTAACTCGGCACACGTAGATATAACGTTTCATAGATGCACAAAATGCATGCGTTGCGTGACTCAAAGACTGCTTCCTTTGGATCACCTGTGCATTTGAGTTCATTATGGCTGCTGGCTTTGCTCCGACGGCTTCGCACAGATGAAAGACTTCACTTTCACATGTCACGCAATAGACACACACGCAGCCGAACAACATCAAAGTCTGCCGGTGTACTGTAGCTGGACAAATGTCTTTATCTACCACTTGATTGTGTTCCCGCGCGCTTTTCTGTCTTCCCTGTAAATGGTGTAAACAGGTGTTAACATGTCAGCCCCCACAGGATGCCACATGCCGTGGTGTCACGATCTTCTGAACAGCTGTCCCCTAGCAATGTGTGTGTGTGAATGTGTAGGTGAGTGTGTGTGAGTACGTGTATGTGTTCACTGCAAGGGTTATACATGAGGGCAAGAGGAGATTTAGCCCTAGTTTTGTGCAGAGCCAAGGACAAACAAAAGGGAAAGGGCAAAGACTGAGAGGGGGCCTCGTGGCTGTAACCAATACACTCAAACTCCTGGCTCACCAAATTCTGAAACATAGTCAGGACTCCTTGTTACATTTAACACACACTAGGTACTGTTTTTTTGACGTGCATGGGGGTGATCTAGAGTATTATATTGTCACATGAGGAAGTATAAAAATCCACTATAGCCCCTATTAGACAGCAGGTGGGTTGGTGGGTGGGCAATGGCGTAAATCATAGGAACAAAAAAGGTTAAGATACGAGTTCACATTTCCTGTAGGACTGTGTAAGGCTGCCACATCCTAGAGCAGCTATTCCCACACTTGAAGCTTCCACGGCCCATTTTAAAATCTCAGCTTCTTCTGTGGTGCACTCAAACCTTTAATGACACAAGCGTAAGATGAAGTATTTTCTTCTTTGTGTTATTGATTTTTTTTTGTCCCCTGCAGTATTTGCCCAGCCCACCAGGAATCACTGTCCTACAGACATTTGGTCATGTTATTTTCAGACACTGAAGATCTACAGAAACAATACTCTACTCTCTCTCTCAGTTCCTTTGGATTAATAGGGTGCTAATGCTACCTGTGTTATAAATGTGTGTTTCTGTCCTCAGGTGGACATCGAGACACTAGACTACCACCACTTCCTGCCACTGTTCTTTGATGGTTTAACTGAGACTGCTTTTCCGTACGAGCTCTTCGCCCGCCAGGGAATCCGTGATATGCTGGACCGTGGAGGCCACAAGATCCTGACTGTCATTCCCCAGCTCATCATACCCATCAGGAGTAAGTCTAGGAGGGTGCCCGCACTCACGGTTTACCAATCACACAAAACAGAGCTCCTTTCCCGTGTGACCCAGTGTGTCATGTCATTTTTACCTTTGCTTCGCTTTCATATTTTCTCAGGGAAGCGTGTGGTTACCTCAAGACAAATCCAAGTCAGTTAAAAGCCTTATTAGAAATGAGGGTATTGGGCCAGATTTAACAGTAAAATCATATTTTACTGTTAAGAGAAATCAAAGATAAAATTTCAAATATGTGTAACTCGACTGCTTTAATTATTGCTTTTCAGGGCGAGAGTCTTTTTTGCAATCACACAGGGTCATTATTACTGCAATTTTCTGTGATTAAAATATAGCAGCTTTTCAATTAGCTTTGGCAACAAAATGCCCTCATCATCATTTGCATTACTTTTGCAGACCTTTGTATATGTAAATATTATTATTATTTTATCACTGATTGACAGCCAAGTAATCATCCCAGACTTAAACTGCAGCCTTAATAAATTTTTTTGCATGTCATTATTTCATTATTCACTATTTGGTGACAGCATCGTTAGCTTATGATCTCTGACAAATCCCAAGACTAAAAGGCACACCCAGCTGCTGATACTCTATCTTTCTGCTGCCTTGAGTAAATGAGAGCTCAGTATAACACCAGCGACAAAAGAAGGGCAGCCACTGTAACGTCACTGTGATTGACAAGCATATCTTGCATGATCCTATCTAGTTTACAAAATGAATGTTTTATTCAGTATAACTACAAACTAGTGATGAGCCGGTAAAGTGTTTACTGAGGTTACAGAACAAGAGAACCATTTTCTCATAGACCTCTATAGAACCAGAGTTCTTTTTGCAGCCAAAGGAGATAGAAAAAATGCACACTTAAGGCACCTCCATGTTGGCTTCACTTTACAGGCCTGGAAGTTCTGCCTTTCTTTTTACACTCAAAAACACTCAAATGAAATGAAAGAGCTGCTAAAGTTGGTAAGAAACCTGATGTTAATGAAAATGGATTCCTCGCCTTTTTATATATAATAGCATATATTTATATATTTACGTACGTATCTTTCTTAGGCCTTTCTCAGACTTTGCTTTGGAGATTGACTGCAACAAAAATAGAACAACATGCTTTACCAGAAACAGAATCACCTGTCTCGCTGACTGCCACTACGGACATTTCTAACATTATACAACTAGTCCCGATGTGACGTCCTAATTTGGGTTTGCTGTCATACAGTTCCTATTATTACATTAACCCTCAGGGTGAAGCGTCCTTGTTTTTTGCATTTGCCGGAAGACGCTGGCTCTAAAAGCATGCCCGATAATCTGCCATGAATGTGGTGACATGCTACATTTAACTGTGTCATCATGCTGTGCCTCCCTACCTTTCCAGGCTGACACGTTTAGACGCATACACACACGCACAGTCTCACACACACACATACACACACACGTGCTTGCAGAAGGAGGTGGGCGGAAAGGTCGTGCCTCAGGGCGTAGTGGTGTACGACTTCAAAAATAGATGTTGGAATTTACAGGGATGCGGACAGGAAAGGTTTCATATGCGGCAAGAACAAGGAAGAGCAAGAAACCGAGAAGTTGGAGGAATGTGAAGTGTGGCTTTGTTGGAAAAATTTCAGCACATGCACAGGCACAAAGTCTGAAACACACAGACACACACGCACACACACACAGAAACTCTTTTGTTTGGCGCCACTGCCAAGTGGAGTGTCAGTTTCAAAGTGGGAGCCTTTAAGTGGCGCCCAGTGAGCCTGCGGTAGTGTTCATGTCATGGGCAGTTGGCTGGGGGTGGTTACGTGTATGTGCAATGTGTGTGTGTGTGTGTGTGTGTGTGTGCTTCTTGTTTGTGTGGATGTTGGATGTCTGTGGAGGCAGAGGGGCATGACGGCCAACACTAGGCAGGGCTGTTGGAGACACAGAGACATGGTGACAGACTGACCCTGGCATAAAGTTGCACTGAGTGCAAGCTGCTCGGTCTTACCCACTGCACATTATACAGTGTAACATCTCTAAAGTGTGGTGTATGCATACGTTTTACTGCTTTATAACAACCCCAATTCCCAAAAGGTTGGGATGATGTAATATGTAAATAAAAGCAGAATGCAATAATTTGCAAATCTCCTAAACCCATATTTTATTAACAGTAGCACATAGAAGAGACATAAATTTTTTAAACCATTTCTGACCAGTTTCAGAAAAAAATAAGGCTATTTTGAATTTGATGGCAGCAACATGTCTCAAAACAGTTGGGGTAGAGCCATATTTACCACTGTGTAGCATCCCCTCTTCTTTTAACAACAGTTCAGCATCCGGACTCTTCTACTACGAAGCCATGCTGTTGTAATGGATGTAGCATACAGTTTAGTATAGTCATGCTGAAATATGCAGGGCCTTCCCTGAAAATCTGAATATGTTGCCCTAAAACCTGTCAGCTGCCACTTCCATTGGCACTGATGTGGCCCCATCTCATCACAGATGCAGACTTTTTGAACTGAGCAAGCCGGATGGTTGTTCTGCTCTTTAGTACATAAAAAGTGTTTTCCAAAAAGAATTTCACATTTCAATTTATCTGACCACAGAACAGTTTTCCACTTTGCCTCTATACCACACCATATTGAATGAGCTTTTGCTCAGGGAAAACAGCAGCATTCATGGATCATGTTCACATGTGGCTTCTACTTTGCATGATAGAGCGTTAACCTACATTTGTGGTGCACGGAGAACTGTGTTCACAAACAATCATTTCTGGAAGTGTGCGGCTGCAGACCAAGGACAGCCATCACTAGTCCTCTGCTGAGTTCAAGTTTGCCCATATACTAGTGAAGTAACTCATTCCTGCTTCATTATTTTTGGTCACAAAATATTTATGTTTAATAATTCATTTAAGCATGGCTTATAAATCAGTTGCATATTCTGATATATACAGGTACATGAAAGCATATTGCCTATTTGGCCCTCTGTAATGAAGCACTTTACACACAACTTAACATTATACACAGTGGTACTTGGCTACTCAGTAACCCAGACAGCATTTTATAAGTTCAAACCGCTCAGCAGTTTTGGCCATTTGCCTTCTGGAGGCCAGACCATAGGTGATGGTTATGCTCCTCATGAAAACACACACTTTGCCCTGATAATGGAATTTTAAATGGCTTGCTCCTTATTAACTTTTTCGTTTATTAAAAATCAGGCCCGTTTTGCCATCCACAAGGCAAAGCCGCCAGTCCGTGTCTCTGTTGCAGATTAATTACTTTTCTATGGTGTAGGAAAGAAGAAGGGATGGCAGAAAGAGGAAGAAAGTAAAAAGCCATCCACAGTTTAAAATGGCAAGATATATATTTTTCTCCTCTGACGTTAATACATCTTCAGTGTGGCTGGCAGACTCTTATCTGCAGAGCGACTGAGCCACGTCAGGCCCTGGTGAATTTTGATGATGACTGCAGGTCACCCAATGAGAATACACAATGAGGAAGGCTGTGGCTGACATTATACTCTGAGGCCCTGTCCTCAGTGACTTCAAGACTGAACTATTTCCTACTGTACACCATGTTCCCTTTTAGTTGTTCTAGAAAGACTACCTCACAGCTGGAAAAGAGGCGAGAACAGTTTCATAGGATTTAATATATTTTTGTGGTGTTGATGCATTTTAGAAGGCTTTTGTTTTCCCAGTGTCTTTTTGAAATGACAAATGGTTTGCTATGAAACACCAATTTATGTAAGTAAAGTCATAAAAAATGGTTTTGTTCAGCCAAACAGATCCAAGGTGACTCGGGAGAAAAAGGCAGAATGTTTTTGAAACGCTGTTGTTTTGGGCTTGTCTGGCTTCCTTAAATGAGGAGGAAGAGTCTGAGCTGTGCCTGCGCACAGTTGATTGGCATAACATTTGTTCAGCTTTGAACTAAAATGAGACTTTCATTACAAGGAGATCCTCAGTTCCGCCTCTGCACGGGAACATCTTCTTCTGATCTCAAAAGTGTATTTATACCCCGAGCGAGAACAATTCACTGCTAAACTCTCCGAGGTGTCGCCCTGCCTCTGACATTTCACAGGATGCCGAATACGGGGTCACCGTTGTTTTATTTCCACGCTGAATACGAAACAAGCTCAAGCATGAATAGATGATTATTCAGATTTGTCCTAACACAGGTTTTAAACCAGCATTAATATATCAGGCCCTCGGCTGCCTTCCCACTGGCTCTTTTAATTTTTTTTTCTTCTCTCTCTCTCTCTCTCTTTTTTTCACCAAGGCAAGAGTGCTGATGAATAATTGAACAGTCCCGCGGTCCAAATGTCACAGCAGGGAAAATTGTTTGCGCTGGCTGGTAATTAGAATTTCATTGTTTGTTATGTAGGTTTGAAATTCCTGTCATTCCACATTCCACCTTATCTTGGTGATGGCAGATATCACCACGCTTGTCTGTCCAGGGAGACACTAAGCCAAAGATGGAGAGATGGCATAAAGCACAATACATTTGCTCATTCAGCACACACACATTCACTCATTCACTCACTCGCACTTTGTCACTGACGCAAAGTCACGCTCCTTCTCCTTCTCCTGCTCTCAGATGGACACAAAGCGGCAGCGCTGGTTCAGTTAGTCTTTTCTGAATGCAATATGCAATATTCCTTGAACCTCTGAGCCTCATGTTGTCATCTGGCTCTTCTGCATTGTATGACTTGGTTCGTGTTTTGTTCCTGCCATGTTCAGCACCGCCTGTGCTCGTGGCTGAGGCTGACATTTTGTCTCATTGCTTGTAAAATGCTTGTGCTGAAATGTGCACTTGTGCAAATACGTGTGTGTGATGTGTGACTGGTGTACGAGAGTGTGGATCCGCGCGCTTGCGACTGCTCCGTATTTGCATATTAGCTGTTTTAACACTGGGTGATGCAGTATCCTGTTCTCTTGCTGATCTCACTGTCACACACAATCTTTCAGGGCTGTTGCTCTCTTTCTCTCTTGGTTAGTCTTATGTCAGTTTGAATATGATGCCATGGATGGGTATTGTCATGATCTCGGGGAAATTACTACTTTTTCTATTGAGTTTGGTATGTTACTGAAATGTGTATTGATTGTGATACACAAAAGATTAAAGGGAATCTACATCCAGAGCTACATCTGAAATAATACAGGAGATAGCGACTTAGCACTCCTGAATAGAAATCCATGGTAGATTACTGTGCCAATTGTCCCGTCCCTAAAGAGCCAGTTAATAACATAATTATTAACCATATTAACCAGTTATGCCACTGTGGTGACATTTGTGCACAGTGGAGCTTCACACAGATTCAGCTGTGTGGTAGAAGGCACCAGTGGCAACCTTGCAGTGATAGAAGGAGCACCTCCATTAAATATTTCACTTATTTATTTATTCATTTATTTAAAGCTAACAAGTTGGCGCCACCTTTTTCTTGATTAGCAGCCATTTCAATAATACTACATTATAAAGATTACAGGTAGGCAGTTCACATAGAGAGGAAAAGAGGAAGTATTACAATGGTTCCATAACCACTGTTTATTCTCTAACCCTTTATTAGTATTTTTTAGCCAAAAGTCAGCAGCTGATGAACTCCCAGATTGGTTTTCTGGCTTCTGGTAAATGTCAAGTATTTCCTACCTTTTAGTTCTGCTTTTGGTCTCTACCAGCCCCAGCAATAAGCTATAAGCAGAGCAAACTGGACAGAAAATGGAGCTGAAACTCTATAAAGGTATGCAGAGTAGATTGGAAGTCAGTCATTCAGAAGTGGCCTTTGTTCTGTGTAACAGACAAAAAAAGCTCTTCAATTTATTGAGACAAGTAACCGGTTACCTCCAGTTGCCCAGGATGAGGGATTGCTGTGACAGAATAGCTGAAGATTGAGCTTTCCTGTGAATGATATGTTAACTTGTGTTAAACAAACACTTTATTGAGTTTGAATGTTGTCATCGTCAGCGTGACCGAAAAGCAAACATTTGCGTGTTTTCATTCTGATGTGCCTGTTGACCGACGTTTATTCCGTGAGAGTTAATATTATTACAGCTTTAGCAATCATGCAAAGTCAGTGACATAACCACAAAGCAAAACCCGTGGCTGCAGTTTCTCTAAATTGGTGTGGAGGAGTTGGGATACTCCTTCATTGTGTCTTTAAAGTCAGATGGCTGGTTTTAATACTTCTGCTGTTTCTTGGTGTCTTTCGCCAGATTGAAGCTGCATAATAGCGGTATGTCTCTCACTCATTCTCTTCCTATTTTCCTCTCCATCAACCACGGGCTCTCAGTGTTTTTGCGCTCTGTAGCTGATTTCTTTGTTTTTGACTCTTTCTTTTAAATGTTTTTTTTTTTTTTTCATACCTTTCATATTTGTTTTTCTAAGTGCGTACTGGCAGAATAGTAAGTGTGAAGCTATTGCAATCTCTTTTTTGTGGAAGTAAGCATCAAATGACAGTTTAAGGTTTCATAAAGAGACACGGCTTTTGGGAGGGATATACTGTTTTAGACTGCACAAAGGGAATTACCGATGCTTCAGAGGGTCACATAAAAACCAAAACAGCTGAAATAAAACAACAAGTATAAAAATGCCAGTCTTGGGGGCTATTAGGTTATTTTCTAACTCTTTGCATTCTGCCTTTCATGTCTCTTTATCTCTGTTCTGACATGTGTCTTATGCTGTTTTCCTCCCTTTATTCTTTCTATGTTTGTCTCTCTGGATCTCTCTAGCTCTCCATTTCTCCAACCATCATTCTCTTTTGTTCTCTCTATCAGTGGGAGATGGAGTTAAGTGCAGCTGTAGGCCAAATAGCCCAGTGATTGGCTCTCGCTTACTCCTGCCTCCCCAGTGCATTTGAAATCACTGATTGCAGACAAGCTAGTCTAAATCAAAGCTCTGCTATGAGGGAAATTCTTTAAAGGAAAAAGGGAGTCAGCTAAACCCATACTTATGTACCTTTTGATTGTACATATCAGGACCTTCACCTACATGAACAAACAATGTGTAAACCTACTGTATTACCCAGAAGCCTGCGACTATCTGTCTGTCCTTTTTAATTTATATCAAATTTGAGCCTCCATTCCTGACCTTTGCTACTTTTTCCCTGCACTTCCAGATGCCCTGAACACAAGGAACCATCAGGTGATGTGCACCACCATGAAGATCATGCAGCATCTGGTGATGTCTGCAGACGGTGTGGGAGAAGCTCTGGTGCCCTACTACAGGCAGATCCTTGTTGTTTTTAACCTCTTCAAGAACAAGAGAAGTGAGTTTCAGCCACACAAGTTCTGCAGTGTTCAATTCAAGGACAAGTGGTGTGGGAGGTGTTTTTGTCTTTTGGAGCAGATATTGTGTAAGCTTGTTCTTTTTGTGGCTTGTCCTGATTGCTATGACTGAAGAGCAGTGTGTGTGCATGCATGTGTGTGTGTGTGTGTGGGGGGGTGGGGGGGGGGGGGGGGGGGGTGATTCAACAGTCCAGAAAAATGCCACATGGAGGTTAAGTGTCTCTCTTTATTTGACTCTTTTTATTTGAGTACAAGTAGAAAAGGATTCTGTTTTCTACATTTTCTTTTCTTCAGACTCAAAGCTTCTGTCTCTGAGTCCTTTTTACTTTTTCTCCTTCCACTTAAGCATCCACTTGACAGAGAAGCTCAATTTTGTCTTTTCTGCTGTCAGTCAGGCTGCATTGTGCAGAGCTGTTGAGGAGGAGACTTTGTCCTTGCTCGCTCTGAAAGGCTCCACCTGGGTGACACCAGGACCTGGGGAGATTGGCATCAGATAGGCAGGGCTCTTTGTGTGGCTGTGTCAAAGCACTTAGCATGGTGTGACATGATGTGGGCCCATTGAAGGCTTAAAGGCACAACCAGCCTCAAACACCACTGGTAGGATGTGGAGAGTGACATTGTGAATCAATCATCTAAACACAAGCTTTAACGGGAGAAAACACAAGGCTTTAGTCTCTTAATCAATATCCAATTTGAATCTCTTGTCTCTTTAATTCGCTTACATTTATCTGTTTGTTGAGATAGTGAGAAAAGACAAAGGACGGAAAAAGAAAGCCTGCCTTATTAGCGCATGGCCTTATGCAAATCTCCTCTGTAAATTAGCTGTCAAATCAATCCCCTAAACCGTTTTGAAGCGTGAGTTTCTCCACCACATCGAAAGCTCTGGAGTCAGCCAGTGAACCCCACCGTGAATATTTCTGCCTGGTAGTTACCGTGCCATCCTGTCTACCTGCCTGCCTGCTCGTCTGTCCTCTTCTGGCAGGCATCGATTAAATCTGAGCCAACCTCTCACCTGGCAGACGTCTCTGCTATCTACCTCTTGAGACCAGCCTGGACCAGACAGAGGGCCATACAGCTGCCACAGCACAGGGCCCGATCTGCTAAACAAGGACAGAGTTTCCTGTCCTGTCATTTATAGGCACCCAGCAGAGTTTCTCTAAAGTTTGATGACAGTCGAGACTGAAAATATTACCAAAGGAAAGCATGTCGGTGCAAGTGAGTATCTGTATACTGTAAGTTCATAGATAGCTGGATAATTTCCTTGTGTTTATACCCCCCACCCCATCTGAGGCTTCAGCCTTTGATGAGCTGTCACAATTCATGTTCTCTTCCACCCACTCCCCTCTAACAGAGAAAGATATAACTTCAAATACAGAGAATAGATGCTTCCTTTTGGGGGGGAACAAACACTGTGTGAACCAGAACTGTGTGTTCTTCCTGGCTAATACACAAATATTTCAGGGTTGTTGTTCTCTCGCAGTCTTTCTGTGTGTGCCTTTGTCTTTGTTTCTCTCTTCTGTTTTATGTCTTGTTTATATCAATATCAAAGCTTTCATTGAAGTCCATCTATTATCTAATATTACTTATATACACCTCCAGGTCCGTCCCACGCTCAATCGGCTGTCTCGGACAGAGCCTCTAGCAGACAGGCACAATCATTGTGTTAATACAGTAGAAGACACAGAAGACCATCTAGTTGTGTGTGTGGTAACTCCCACACTGTAACTCACAGAGCTTGCATGGCATCCCTTTTATCTCTTGAGCCACAAAGGGGCCACTGTCCATTTCATACCAAATATGTGTGTATGTGTCTACATTTGTGTACGTCTGTCATGAATAGATCTGTTGTATCCCCTATGCAGCTGTTGCCTTCAGTGCTTTCCGTCTCCGTCTCTCCCTGTTCACTGTTGTCGATCTGCCAGCCTTGGGCGCACAATGCTTTACTACACATCTACTACATGCCCCAAATATACACACACAGTCACACATACGTACCATCACACACTGCTCCAGTTGAGGCTGCACAACCTGACTCTGTTCCTGTCTGCCCAGTTGTTTGAGCTGTGAATCAATAGGCTGACAGCCACTGCTGCAGGGTCAGGGCCACAGTTAGATATCACCAACATCTCATCACGGGACAGATCCCTTAGGCTGTGTTCCCACGCTTCCGCTGTGTCGCTCCCACTCTGAGACAGGGTTGTGACCTGTTAAATTGGTCTGTATACAGCCCTTATCTGAGCCATTTTTCCAAGGTCAGAGCTGGAACTTAACAGCCATCTCCAAAATGGACCCCCGAGTGTCCTTTCACTCAGATACAGCACTGGGCCTCTGACCAGAAGAACAGTGTTACAACCCACCAACCCATGTGTTCATTCGTTTTGGGATCCAGGCCTCTGTCATTGTTCAAAGAGAGAAAAATATGCCTGTTTAACTCCGGGCTGCTGGCTGCCATTCTTCCCACTGTCACAGTAATGCGTCATTTTGAAGTGCACAGTAATGAGCAATCACATAGTATCACCATCCTTGATGTACCCCTTTGTCTCCTGAATCAGCGCTCTCAGCTTTTGTTTGCTTTGTGCCTTTTGTTTATCAACTGTTCTTTGTGTGTGTGTGTGTGTGTGTGTGTGTGTGTGTGTGTGTGTGTGTGTGTGTGTGTGTGTGTGTGTGTGTGACAATGTTGAGGACAGTGTAGGAATTCCTCCAATACGATTTGCATGGCTCTCTTGTTTGCTTGATGTGATGAATCTTATCCCTAATGAAATGCAACAATGTTCCTTAAGAAGGAGAGATGTGCTCCGTCATCCAGAAAATTCCTCTTCTGAGCTCAAGGGATGGAAACTCATCTACTGTACTGTACATTATATCAGGAAGGGACTCTGCAGCAGTGTAAACAACATAGAAAAAAAAATTATTCTGGGATTGCGAATGAAGATGAAATGGTTGCCAGCACTGACTGTATTTATAATGGCTAGATTAGTGACAACAGATTCTTTGTTATTACAAAATTCCACTTTCTCACACTCAGTTGTTACCTTACAATGAATAGATCCTGATAAGCTGAGGAGGCACATAGAAAACTACTAAAACTATCTCAAGTTTGAATTTGGAAAAATCTAAAATACATTGCATGTTTCCAGTAACACAGGATGCTTCAGTACTTCTGTTTTTTCACCAGATATTGAACAGTTTCTTTCAGCCTTTTTGATATAAATCTCTAAGTGTTACAATCCAGGGACATGCCACCCACTCTTCATAGACTTGAAAAGTAAAGGCCAAGTGTCTCACGACTACAAAAACAATTTCCGTGACATCTTCAGCATCTACAGTACAAATACTGAATATAGCTGATGTTTGTCTGCATGGCTCCTGTGGTATTTGTTTGAGCCTTGCACCACTAGATAAATGATGAGACAGCGCCAAGATAGACAAGATGGACATAGCTGCCATGACGTCACCATGACGCCTTGATTTTGGCCTTGTGGCCATAGCCATCTTTTTTTTTTAGTTAGTAGTGACCATGTTTGGACAAGCAAGTGGAACGCTAACACACACACACACACGCATGCACGCACGCACACACACACACACACAAATGGTGGAGCCATCCAGTTCAGTGACTCAAATTAGCTCATGTGAAGCCTAGTGGAAAGCTAATACAATTTAACAGATGTAACAGATGGGTTATGTAAAAAAAAAAAAAAAAATCACCCCCAATATACTCCTTAAATGTTATGTTTTACATTTTAAATAAATTTAAAATAAACATTATTTACATAGTACCAGTTTACAGGAGTAGTCATCTCAAGGCACTTCTGACAATCCCCTATGAACAAGCACTTTGCAGGTGGGAAGGAAGAACTCTGTTTTAGCAGGAAGAAAACTGGTGGGCCAGTCATCTACCATAACCAGTTTGTTATTAAGGGGAAAGAGACAACTTAAAATAAGAGCATAGAATACTCAAAGAGCATAGAATACTCAGAGTACGGGAGGGAGAGGGAATGATTTTAACCTGGGAGTTTATTGGGATTGATTTGTTTTCAGAGCCAACCTCAAGTGGATATTCAGCCGCAGCTGTTGGTGCTTGGCTTCAAACACACGGCTTCTTAGCCAACAAATTCTTTAAGTGTAGTTATTTGTTCTTCTTTATCCATCCAACTCTTTTAATCCAGACACAATAGTGGATTTAAAAAAGATGCTCCACATCACTGGCAGCCATCTTGGTTGTTTATGAAAATGCCTCAGTGATGTAGCCGTTATATGCAGCCATCGTATCAAAGCTGTTGTGGTTGATGTAGCGCAGGCAAAGCCACTTTGAAATCTGTATGACCAGGAGGTGGGCCTGGCGTGTTCTGCCACAGCAAATGAAACATGAGCTCTCAGATTCGTCTGGTTCCCGGGGTAGCATTGTTGTTGTTGCCCTGATAATTTTCTTCGCTTATCTGTAAGGTGTAGGTCCTTAAACACCTATTCATCACTGACAAGCGCACTCTCGCTGTCTCTCTCTCTCTCTCTCTCTCACACACACACACACACATACACACACACACACACACCTAGAAATACACTTATTCACACCTATTGCTCACACACCAGTGATCTGGTTCATTTAGCCTCTTTTATCTTTCTGCTAGGAATGTGGCCAGCTATGATAGGGTCTCGCCCACATGCATTGCTGTGCCTACACTCACACACACACACACCCACACAGGTTGTGATAGTGGCTCTCTGCCTTGTGTGTCTGGACAACTGGTGAGGTTTTTGTGTTGGTGACAGATGTAGTGCTGTGGCTGGCTGCTCTGTCTTATCTCATGACCATGCTCTATCAGAGTATCACATGACATGGTCCTAGACAAAATCACAGGTCACGTTGGGCCTTTTATATTTATACGTCGGCTCAGTTACAGCCCATACTGATCGTTGGAATTAAATGGAAATAAACACGGGGAGCTGGTTGACCACACAACCGCCACCCACCCCGTCAGACCCCGACACAAGGACATGGAGAGTCAGAAAATAGGAAGGAAGGAGACCAATTCTGCTGTAGAGATTGTGTTCAACTATCATACTACTAGAAAATGGCCACCTTGAACAGAAACACTAGGAAAATAAATCCAAAGGCTTTTTTTCCCCTTTTTCCTCAGCTCATTTTAATAAGACAGAAGGCCAAACGTATGCCTGTGTACTCAACCACCTGTGCTCCTGTCCACAATACAACATAATACTCCCATTTACTGCCACACCACTACACTGTGGCGTGTATGATGTTGAAGTTAATTCCTGGGGATTCCCATTCACAAACATTTGCTTTATTTAATGACCTTTTCCAGCTGCTGTTGTGAAAAATTAATTCACTGCCATGCTTTCATTGTGTACATAGCAACACGATGGAGGAGCCATGCTCGCGCGCGCGCGCACACACACACAGACAAACTCACACCCCCACTATAATCCATCATCTTCCACAGACACACAGAGCTCCTTCTCCCAGTGGACATCAGAGAACACACCTCATCTTCAGCCCCCATCTCCTCTTCCATGTAGCCCCCTCCAACAGGAGATATCTATCAAACCATCACATCGTGCCGAAACCCCTCTGCCATTATGATATGAGATGAATGGGAAAAACAGAGAGCCAAAAGAGAAATGGAAGAAGATATAGCATGAGTGAGCAAGAGATGAAATCCAGGTATGCCGAGTTGCCCGTCCTTACCTGCTGCACTGTTAGCATGCTTCACAGCACATAATGACTTTTTTCTTTCCCTCCCGAAGCTTAAGAAAAGACACAAGGTTGAGGAAAATAGTGGAAATATAGTTTTATATTAATGCAGCACACACACACACACACACCCAACCTGTCCCTATCTCCCTCCACTCCAATACTCCTTCCGCCTGCGGATATGCCCACCTGGCTCTGTTAATTTCTATTGTCAGCAGGTCTGAGGCGGAGCAGCCAATCAGTTGCCAGCGTCAGCCCTTGGGCCTGCAGTCACTCTGCGGCTCCAATTTAAAGGTCAGCTGATAAGCAGCCAGATTCATGCATAATCTGAGCTGCTCGGCAGTCAGACAGGCAGACTGCTCAATGAATACACACACACACATCCACACCCAGCATCCACACCTCGTGGTCTGATTGACCCTCACAAACTTCTGTTTTTACTCAGCAGATGCTATGAGGTGCATTTCACGTGTCCTTCTCCAATTGGAATGAATGTGCGCCTCTATTGTTCCATCAAGTCACATAAGGTACTTTTACTAATTACATTAGAGGAGCATCTCACAAAGAACTTGGTCTTATGTTTGTTGATTTGTTCATTATTTTGTGCTTAGTGCCTTTTTGCAACGTGAAGCACTTAGGGGAATTTTGGGATTTTTAACAAAGCACTGAGGCTGGCAGTATGTTTAAAAAGGAGTCAAATTTGAGCAATTCAGCTGCTGCAGCACGTGGAGGACGGCCAGCAGATCTTGCACCTTCATGGCGCCACTGGTCAGCAGTATGATATGATCAGTTATCTTTCTATTTGGTATTTCCTTCACCTTGATCACTTCCATCTGGTGGGATTACAGTGTATAAATGGTTTAATCACAATCATTTTCAGTGCTGTACATTTATGACTTTTACAGCTTTTATTTTGCAAACCCATTGAATTAAATTAAGTGATCTGATGGGATGCTTTAAAAGCGAGAGGCAACATTTGACCTCCTGCAGATGGAAACTGACAACTGACTTTGCCGAGTTTGTTCTTTTTGTTTATTTATTCCACCAGAAGATGCACAGGCAGAACATTTTTTTAAGCTAGTGGATGAAGTAGAACAGGTGTATTCAATGCTAAAAAAATCAATTTCCCCATAACTCATTGGTTCCTCTTATCTGCTAGTTCACAGTCTTCAGTAAATCTTGGAAATTTCTTGGACTTCAGATGAGCTTTTAGACAGATTGGATCGAGTTTGAAATCAGTAACTTTTGTTTTGTAGATTGACACGTAGGTACTGTATCCTTAGTGTTGAACCATAAGTCTTTATTCTCAGTGGGGCTGCTCCTTTCATTCCCTCTAATCCAAGAAGCACCCAATTACTTAATTGGATGAGTTATGAGGGTCCTTTCCTTTCTCGATTCCCTCCCATCTCAATGAGATTAACACATGCTGTAATTAATGAATTTGGGGCACTTTGAAACGATTTGCAGGATTGTCCTGGCTCGGGGGGCCTGACATGTGTAACACAATTATCGAGTTGTTGAAACGAGACAAAAGAGTGAGATGAATAGTATCAACATTAGCTGTGTTTGCTAAAAACAGGTGATTGTTCCAGTCACAGTCTGGATTAGAGTCGTGGGCTGCTTTGTTGTCACTCGGATTAACGTGCAGGTGCGTGTGTATTTGTGTGTGTGTGTGTGTGGGGGGGCATTCATATGTATAAATCTGTGTCCTTGCATGAGAATTTTTTGTGCTTCATGACTTGGTAGTGGCGAGCAGGGAGCTCTCCTGCAGCTTCTTCCCACATCATTGTGTTTGACATCTCCGCGGGCAGGCAGCGACAGAGTGCTGGTGTGTGTGCAGACATTTGTCCGGCCCGCTTTGGATCAGCATTCGCACCCTGCATCAGGTTGGCTGTCAGCTTTCATAAGCACACCTTCACGAATGGGTCCACTGCTTGAATGTGAAGAAGAAAAAAAAAAAAAAAACACAACAAAGGCACAGTTGTGCAAAAACAAATAACAAATGGCATTTCTACAGTCTCCTGATTTTGTTGTCTCAGGCAAGGACACTCATAATAAACGATGAATAAAATAGATTTTATCACCTGTGTCTGGATTCTTGTGATACATACACATTTCAAACAGGTCACTGTTTGCAAAACACTCAGGATTGTCAGGAGTCCTCGATGTGGCAGTCATATTGCATCTGTGACTGTCATTTTTTTTTTGTCTCCTCTGTCTTCTTTCACACAGGTTCCACTTTAATGCTGCTAGGAAGACCACTCAGTCACCCATAGTCATTCTCACTGAACCAAACAAAGCCAGCGTAATGCTGTCGCACATACCCCCTGACCCCAACCCTTTAGAGACCCACACCTATTACAGCCCCTTCTGAGCATATTTTACTGCCAGCTAACCCTTTACCTCATAATGTACCAGTCAGTCTCCTTACTGTCTCACATTGATGTAATTGAACAGGTCAAGCAACCCCCACTCCACACATTATGCACACAGCACACAAATGCAACAATTTAGTGATGTTTCAAATTGTCACCCTCTTACAACAGTTGGCTGAGTCATTTTTTAATGAAAGTTTTATTTTTCCCTGAATCATCATATTTTCAGTGTGTGGTTCAGTTTTTTTTTTGCCTTTTCTGAAAAACCGGAAAAAAATGACTTAGGCCATTAGCTTAAGAGGGTGATGAAATCGTATTGTAAGATCACTGGAATTTTTTTCACTTGTACAACATGGGTTCTATTTTATTCTGTTTTGTTTTGTTTATTTTTTACAGTTTTTACTGGCCGTGGCCAGGGGCATAACTTTCCTGTTGTAAGTTCTGTCTGTTCTGGCTGTCCGTCTTATCCTCTCGAACACCTCGAGGGGACTTCTTCCATTTTTAAAGTGTTCTTCTGGCTTCAAGGATGAACTGTTTAGAATTTGATGGTCAAAATTCTTGTGAATGCAAGATCTCGGAAAGAACTGGATCATTGCATGTGGACCAAACGCTCACTTGGACAAACTGATGAATTTGATCATGGATCAGTAAATTTTTTTTAATCATAATTCTAGAATTTATGCTTAAATAATGACATAAAAAGTCATCTGTAAACTATGTGGTGTTAAAGAAAAATCTAGCAGAAAAATGTAGCACGCGACTTTTATATTCAGCTACGAGCTAACGGTGTGCTCAGAAATGAATAGAGTCGCTTGAAATTTTTATCTACATAAAATATGCTTCAAGCGCTTAGCCTTTTTAGTGCTGCAACATTGCTAATGGTTAAGTTTCATTTAATAAAGGAAAGATTAATATTTAAATAGGCTGCTGGCAATGTACAGTATTATCATTTAGAATGCACATTGCACATTGTTTGCATAATTAATTCACTGCAGCTTCATCTGTAAATAATATTGTTACCACACCAATTGCACAGACACAGAAGACCATTATCGGAGTGTGTGTGTGTGTGTGTGTGTGTGTGTGTGTGTGTGTGTGTGTGTGTGTGTGTGTGTGTGTGTGTGTGTGTGTATATATATGTGTGTGTGCACGAGTGCAGTAGGGCACACTGTCACTGCTGCGCAAACACTGAGAAAATTCCCACTTTAGTGCCTTATTTACTTTCAGGATCAGTTCTGTCACACGGGCATGAGTGCAGGACACACACATGCACACACACTGACTGTGCCCTTCAAAGTCAATAGAGGGGATATAAACATCAATGTCTACGTCACACCGTCACGTGGAATGTGGAGTATACCTGCCACAATCTGCTTGAGATCATATTTTATAGGCAGATTCTTGGCCTCTCTGGTGAAACTTTTGCATGTGTCACACACTGGTAAATTGTGGTCACTTTGTAACACAAACCGTCTTCATGTTGCAAGTACAGAAAATGGGATGAACATAAACAAAACACTCCTGTGGTGACTTATACAGATCTGGTGTTCCCAGTGTGTTTGTTTTTTTTTTTTTTTCTTTTCTATGTATCTCTTGTTGATAAGGACACAAGGTGGACTCTTCATCTTGCACCCTGCGACAGTGGCCACATAATTAATTTTATCGCACCTTCAGTAGCAGCCAAGGTTTTTACATTATCTGTTGTGCTCTGTGTTTGCTCCCGGTCCTCCTTTTCAGGCTCTACATAACTGAGGTGATGCATAGTTTTCACTTTTTTCTTCAGTGTAGCCCAAGTGCTAAAAGCCTTGGCCTCTTTATTCTCTTGTGCAGCCCCCTTCTCCCAATAACGCTGTTCTACTGTTGACCCCAGCTAGATGAATTATTCACCTTGAGGATTGTGGCAAGTCTTGTAACGCGCTGACCTGCCAACCCTCTGGGTGCCTGAGACACTTTACATTACTCCCAAAGGAGATGCACCCATGGTTCTCCTCTTCTCCTCTCAGCTTCTGTCTTCTGCACCACCTCCTCCCATCAAATATTTACTCTGTGTGGATGGAGAGGCGAATCCCTGGCTCCCCCGTGACTTTCGCTCACTCTCTCACCTCATCTCTCAACATGTCTCGCTGTTCTTCTCGGCTTCTCCTTTACGCACAGAGGCAACAGGGAGATAGAATGAGGTGATGAGTGCCTGAAACATTTTGGTCTCTGCCCCCTGCTTGTCAAACATGCTGGAGTTTCAGCTCCAGTGAGGGCCTGCCACCCTACTGTAAAGTCTTTCCTAGACAGATGTGGATCACAGTGCTTTGATAGCAGACTCTTTTGGTGTCTGCCTTTTACCTTTTCCTTTAAAAGGTATAATTTTTCATTTCAAAAGGTGATGGCAGTGGATATGCATGCCACTCAGGATATTTTTTCTTATAGGCCCAGGAAAAGTGACTGTTTCATCATCCAGCATTTTAAACGTAATAACATAATGGCCCAGTGGTCAATGACCAGTAAATAAGTTTCCACTTCACTTTGTAGTGTAAAAGTTTCACTTTAATAGAAGGGTATGAAGCTAGTAAAAAGAAAACAGGGCTTTGTAGGACAACAGAAAACACAGCAGGATGGTGACTGTGGTGGTGCGGAACGGTACTTTAAAATTATACGGTAGTCAAAAATTATATGTGAGCAGTCATAGATACATTATATAAGATTTATCCCAATCTGTTTTTCTCAGGAAAAAAAAAGTTGCTAAAACAACAGCGACTTTGATGCAAGTGTTATCTGTGGTGGAGCTGAAGCTTTTACATGCACAGCGAGCAGTGAAGAGCTGTATATTTATATTACAGCTTTAGTTAGCAATTATTTTGCAGCTTTAGGTTATTATTGTAAAGTATCAACATAAATCTACTCATAATTATATGAAGAAGTTAAATTAGTTCTTTTTTCCCACTGGTCTTGTAAAAATATTCAAGGGGCCAGTAAAATGGTAAAACTGCTGGCCTTGGGGCGGGGGGGGTGCATGTGTGACCCTAAAATAGCACAATTTTCTGTTACAGTTTTGAACAATTTTTTTTTTCTTTCATTGTTTTCAGTAGTCTGAACTGGATAGGGTTCATGGTCATTTGTGAGCTCACATCTTGGAGTTGCTTGGCAACCGCACCATGACAACGAGAGTCTTGGACGTCACTATAGGCGGTCAAGAAGTAGACAGTCGCATGAACTTAAACAGCAATGAAATACATAAAAATGCTGATGCTTTTATCATTGTCCCTTTTTTTTTTGAAAGTATACTAAGTTGAGCTAGCTGTGAGAGGGTCGTGGCTCGTTTACCTTACGCGTCTGTGGTGTTTTTTTTTATCTCATGTAACTCATGTAACTCGTCTTCTCTAATGGCAACCAATTATAACATAATATAGTCCACGCAGATGTTCTTAACTTTAACTCTGATTGCTGCTCATTTTGTCATTTAAATCTAATGTTAGAGAAATCTTTGATTTGAAACCAACGCTTTCAGGCTTTAGCAGTTATTTTTTGTGCTGCACGCAGGTGAGCAAGCTCAGAGTTTGAGCTTGCATTCAGAGGATGTGTGTTGGCCCCTGCGGGGTCACACTCGCTCTCTTGTGTTTGTCACCATATCCTTTGTTCCCCACAGGCCTGCTATTCTGGGAAGCGAAAGGTCATCTTCCCCTCGGATACTGGCACCTTAAGGATGCTCATAACTGCACGCTGTCTCTGGTTTCTATAGAAAGAGTCAGGAGGTTCTCTGCTGCTGATTTTCAGCCTGCTTAGTCTGCATTGCTTGTTTATGTATTAGTGTTTAAAGTAGATGCAGAGGCAAGTGTCCTGTTAGGTGTCTCTAATAATATATGGAGACTTCCATTTGTATAGCTGAATGCCTCAAGTGTTGAATGTTTGCTGTGTTTTTATTTCAGGTGCTGTGTATATGCATGGATGTATGTGTGTGTGGGTGGCTGACGGCAAGCTGAAACAGATGCTCTAGGGTAATTTAAGGTAGACTGAGAACATCTGTGCTTATTGAGTACTGAGGTATGTGACAGTTGAAGCAGGGTCACTTGGTCCCTTCTCTATTTATGTCTCCCTATGTTCCCCTGACATATGAAGGCAAAGTGATGGGAAACTGATCCAGGCAGGATACCCCTTCCCCTCACCCTGCACATACAAGAGAGTGACCCCATATAATTTAGCATAAGGCCTCTCCTCATTGGAAAGTACAGAGACCAGAAAAACCAGTGAATTTCATCACCTGGCTCCATATGTGCAAAGACATGGGACAGCTGCTTTTCAGTCATTGGAAAATAGCTACTAGAATACACTTTAGGGGCGAATAAGAGAAGAAACCATATGTTGCTGAAGGTTATGTGAGACCACGCAAATTGAAGTTCAGCTCTCTTGGTAGCAAGAAAGATGCTTTCAACTTGAGAATGGTAGTTTGGTTAGTTTAGTTGCTGATAAATGCAGGCAGCAGTGCATTGAGTGGAGCATTAAAGTGGGTGCGCCACCTTTTTCTTGAGAGTCTCCTGGAAACTCTCACGACACAGCGGCCCATCAGATGGGTGATGTGCACATTGATTAAGCCAGAGATACTTTAGAAGTCCTCACCAACAGGATATCTAAGACTGGGCTTAGATATCTAAATGAGTAATGCTGTTGCAGCAGCTATAGATGATTTAGATCAAAACTGCCTGATAGCAAGTATGATGCGCTCAGTATTTGTTTGTGAGTTTTAGCTTTTCCTGTGCATAAACAGAGTTGGTTTCCTGTGTGGCTGTGTGTATTTATACTACTCAATGCAGCAGTCACCGCAGGGTGGGCTTTTATTAAAGAGTTGTAATGAGTGAGAGCCATCATAAGCCAGTTGCCTATTGATTACCTATAAAGAGCACTCAGTGGAGACGTGTTGTGATCCATAGATAATGCTTTGCACAGGGAGGCTCAACTTACCCTGGTTCCAAACCTCTGCATTGCCACTCACATCTCAAATTTTGTTGAGCAATTCAAATGGATGTGGCAAAGAGGTTGGAGAATGAGCCTTTAGGCAGGACTACACACTGCTATGGTTGTGAGCCGTGTCAGTTCAACACATTAAATGTACTTCACAATCAGCCATTAAATATTTTTAAAGCATAATTGCTAAACATGGGTTAAGCTGTAGCTCATTTAACAAGCATATTGTACTGTTTATGTATATGCTTACCCTACTAACAGTGCACCTGCTAATGCAGCTTCAGTGCTGAAAATGACGTCAAACCAGCCAGACATGTCTTTCAGAGCAAAATCAAAACCTCCCACAGAAAGCAGCTAACAAGAAGGCAATCAGGCAGAATAATGGAGTGGTAAAAAAAAAAAGGGGGCTTTCAATTTGAACATCAGTGCGGGCTCAGCTACCGCACCAATAAGAGCTCAGCTTTGAAGTCATGACAATAAGATGCACAGAGGCTGAGACTATGTGGACATCCACATACACAAAGGGCCGGGAACAACACACAGAATAAATACATTTGTTCTTGTGCCAATAAAATGAAGTTATATTACATATGAATGCTGCTCTGCTAGTGTATTCTGATGCCTACTGCTAACAAACAGATGATTGATTTGTGAGTCTGTGACATTGTACTTCTCTGTTTATATAACTGCTGCAAGTTTTTGCCTTTGCACAAAAATAGAACCAAGCAAAGGACAACATCAGTCTGGGAATGAATCTGAGCAAAGTTTCCTTCTTGAATTTTTATGAGAGCCTAAGTTTAATCCATCTTAGACAGTGAGCATAATGTCTTCAATATAATGTTGAACAGAGAGGCAATTTCATTAATGAGTTCTTCTGTTACTCTAGAAAATGTTTTCATAGGCCTAATGGTAAAAAAAAGCTTCTCTGTTATTGGAACTTCTTTTAATGGGGTTGACTGTCTGTGATTTCCACATTTTTCTTTTTCTTTTTTTCTAATTGTTTATCCCATTTGACATCTATTCGTTATATTTAAGGATTCGTTATTGTATTACCAGCAGTATCATCAGTACAACTTTAAGTACATTTACTCCAAATAATACTTTACTGGAATTTACAGGCAAATATTATAATTTTGTGTGTGTGTGTGTGTGTGTGTGTGTGTGTGTCTGTGTGATTGCTGCACAGTGCTGAAGCTTATGAGAAAGACAGCTGCGCCCACCCCTTGTACACAGGCTCCAAGAGAAGGATCTCTTTACTGGAGAGGGAATAGCGAAAATGCATCATAATTTCTCGATAACGACAGCAGAGCCGATAATGTCAGAGCTTATCAATATGAGCTTTAACATTTTAGCCCCGGTGCTTGCTTAATGCTGGGTTTCGGTACCCATCCCTAATCGTAATGATTACTCTCCGTGGAGAAAAATACTGAGTATTCATTTTGCAGGGGAAAAGCAAATGAGAAAAGAGGAGAGGGATGTTGTATTGAGACCAAGTGTAAACTGGCAAGATTCAATAGAAATTTTCTTAGAATAACAGCACTGTCAGTTGAAATCATAACACAATCTCTCTTGTTGTGAGTATTAAGTAAAACCATGCCCCGTAGCAGATTTGCTGCCAGACTCAATCAACTATTGTTTGATGTTCTCCAAACTAATGTTGTGGCAAACCCGGGGCTTAAAAGATTTAGGCTGGCTTGTACAAAACTACATGTAAGGTACAGAAGGCTTACGCTGCAGCATCCACTTTTTGTCTCGCAGCTATAAGCGAGCCGGAGGTGAAATATGTGCTGTACATCTCTACATGACCTGTTACACAAAACAGATCCTCAATCAGTTACAAATTACAGAAACTTCCCAACTTGCAAATGGTGCCTTAAGTATTTGGTAACCATGGTAATTGAGGTTAGGACCTGATTTAGAACAATTACAGATGAGCAGTTCTTAAGTTAGTGCAAGAATTAGCTATGATACACACCCAGATTTTCATAGTGACTTGCAGTGGCATTGGCACAGCTATGTTTGGCAGTACTGTAGGTCATTATTAGGGAGAGAAAGCACAGCGGCAGCCCTGCAGTGGACAGAAAACATAAACTATGTGTAAGTACAGCGACATGCACAGATCCCCCTGGGGCTCGAGGCTGGGTGGTGAGATTGAGGAGTCACCCCCTATCACTAGTGATCCATGCACACAAGCCAAAACCCTCTTGACAAAACACACAGAGCAAGAATTGTTGTGACACACACACACACACACACACACACACACACACACACACACACACACACACACACACACACACACACACACACATGCCTCAGACAGTTCATTTCAATGCAAATAAGTGTTCACCCCTCTTCTGGGAGGAGTTCTTGGCAGACTGCATTTTCTCTTCTCTATCATATGGAAGATCTAGATTGTATAGTGAGCTCTCGGGCAGAACCAAACAGCTATGAGTACATATAGTGCCCTGCCTGCTTGAACTGATTTACTGAGTTTTATGTTAAGTAGAAAGGACTTTTTATCCTGCACTTTGTTCATGGAGAAAGATGTAGCCATGCTCACAGTGACAGATGTGTATTTACAATGTCTTAAATGCACAGTGTAGTTTTAATTGTTTAGCATCACGGAGTTGCTGTATTGTTATGCTGATGTATGGTCCACTCTACACTGTGTGCCTGCAGCATTAAAGATGAAGCTACTGTCTTCCGCCCTCCCAGCGGGCCTTTGTCCTCAAAAAAATGGAAGCTCCTCGCTTCATCGGATAGATTACAGCCAATTAAATGTGTCCGTTATCACCCATTAATTACCGCCACCACTTCTGCTAGAAATAGGCCTGACCAAGCAACGGCCATGGACGTGAAATTGACCCAAATACATCAAGATGAGTTTCCATTTTTTACCTCTTTAATCAGCTCTCATCAACAGAGGCCTATCACTGAAACAAGTCATCTTTCACATTGATGCCCAGTTAGATGAGTTTTACTGGCCTAGCATACCTACAGTACATTTGTGTATGTATGTGCCTTATGTTAGTAAATGAATGGATGTATACATGTGTTTTGGCACATATACATGCATTCATTTGTGTTTGCTGCATTGCTACATGTGGTTGTGTTTTTGCACACACTGCTCCACGTGCATGTGCTGTGGGCGCATGTTGGGTATTTGAGGTCAAAGCTGATGGAGTGGGCTTCCTGAGAGACATGCAGCGGCCCTGAAGGATTGACACCCTGTGACACCTCTCTCCGTCTGCCTGATTAGTCACCTCTTTGATGTAGCAGCCTATATTAAGGCTCTTAAGTAGAAGACAGCCTGACACTTGCCAGATGAATAGGGCTCATAATACATAACACTGAAACACCATTTTCCATCATATATTAAACTTCAGCACTTTTTTTACTTACCTACTGCTACTTTCTGGGTGTTTTGCAGATTGTTTGACTATTGCCAGTTTTTTTTTTTTTTTTTTTTGAGTGAAGGATGTGGACCCTTATGAAATCTGCAAAATTTCAGGGACTCAGATAAAGTAAATACTTCCTGTCTGTCTACTTTTTGGTTTCTCTTCCTCACTGTCTGTCTCTCTTCTCTCTCTGTCTCTCCCCCTTGTACTCTCTTCTTTACAAGCTCAGGGGAGTCGACAGCTGCCCTCTAACCCTGAAATCAGGCATTAGAGGAAAAAGCCTGACAATTAGTCTGCTATTGCCACTGGGATGGGATCAGAATAACAAGACAAAGAGCAAAAGAGCGGAAGATAGACAGGTTTAAGATATATTCCTGCCTTGGGAACATTTGAAGACACCTATTAAGCGTTTCCTTTTTCACACAGTGGTGCATTATCATAACCTTAGTAGCATGTGACATTTTATTTCGCATACTTTTATTTCAGTTCCTGGCAAAATATGTGGTAGTATATGTAATAAAATGATCGTGTTGCTATCCATACAGCAGATTAACACGATTATTTCTGTTGTTTATTGAGTCATATATATATATTCCAGCAAAGCAGGGTTATTTATATAAAATCAGATGGTAATGGCAGTCTCTTCTCCAAACTGGCTAGGTTGTTTTTTTTTTGTTTAGTTTTGTTTTTTGGCTAATAATAGCTAATGCCAACTTTTCTGCTAACACTGACCAGTTTCAAGCCATGCATTGTGGCTAAATACTATCCTGAGTTATTAAGACATTTTAGTTCATGTAAACCCCGGGGCTAATGTGGCTAATAATTTAGCTTGCCATGATCAAATTACTTTATCAGTTACAAAATAACCACTGTAAAATTATCTAGCAGTTTTCTTGCACTCAAACATTATTATCAGTTGGATGCACCAGCTTTCCATATTACATCACCAGCTAAAGCCTAGAGACCAGTTGACAACAATCTGGCAACCACCACTATGGAAAATTAGTAGTCCCTGACCAATTATGAGTGGTTGCTGGAAGTTGCTATCTACCGTAATGCTAGGTGAAATTAGTTGCAAAGAGCTATAGCAGTGCTGCACCAAGAACCTCCGTGTAATTTCTGTACTGAGTGGTGGTTGCCACACAGTCATGCTAGTGACCAAACCAATCATCAGTTTTTTGTTGCTGCCCCCTCTTTGCAATCAATTTCACCAGCAAGCAACCTCCAGCAACCATTCACCAATTGGTTGAGGGAATACACATTTTTCCCTACAGCCAGAAGTTGCCAGGGAATTTCCAACATCAGTGATATGAAGGTTTTGAGCTTAGCCAACAATAAACCATGCAAAGCATGATACATACAAAGCAAAGCTGCAAAATTGATTGTTTTATACGCAAACAGCCAAATAGAGTGCAAGACTGTAATGCAGCAGAACAATCCATGACTGTGCTCGTGTATCTGTTGTCAGTTATTTGGTGATCCTACCTCACACACAGAGTGCAACCAAGTGCAGTTTACATAAGGGACGCAGGTGTCATTAACAAACAGAGGTTTTGCACTGGTTGTGCAAAGAACCTTTATTTCCTAATTTTGTTTTTAGTAGTATGGTGGAATGCATCTACACTTGTGGGCAGAGGTTTACATACACTCATCATGGCCATGAATATCATGGTAATTGGGGGCTTTTAATGATTTTTTTACTGTTCTTTTTCCAGATCTGCCAGGTCTGTGCCAAGAAGCCAACCAGTGTAAATGACTTGTACCAATTCTCACAAGAAGAGTGGTCAAATATCCAGCCATAATTATGACAGAAGCTTGGTGATTGCTACAAAAAGCATCTGATTGAGTTGCAACTTGCTAAGGGACATGTACGAGGAAATACAAAGAAAATTATTTTTGGAAATCTAGGCATCTGAAGCAGTACAAATAGTGTAATGCAGCTAAAACAGAAAATGCTTTCTTCTTCACAAATGCAAATACTTTACTCTGAAAGTTGCTTTTTTTGGACATACGGGCAGTTAAAAGAGCAACGTAAGAGATGAGATAAGTGATGAAGTGAAAAATGGCAGAAAGTTTCAACCTGCCGCTGCACAGGTTAAAAAAGTAACTCTATGTGAATGTGTGTGTGTGTGTGTGTGCATGTGCACCCACACACATGTGTTTAAACGATCAAACTTCCTTGCAGCTCCGTCAGCTCCACGGTTGTAGAAAACATTTTACAAGATCAAAGCATTTAACACTCCCGAGCCCTGGGCACCAGCCAGCTTCCTCCCAACCTATTTCTTCACACATGCAGACACACACACACACACACACACACACACTCACTCACATGTAGTTCATCTAGCCTTCACCACTGCACATCTCCGGGGATTTTATAACACTGAAGTCACCCAAACATTCCACCTGGAAACGACCGCCACCAGGTTCTGAGATAAGCTGAACATAGTTGAAGCCCCTCAGCTCTCATCTCCTGAGCAGCAGCCACACCAGTAGCAGAGTGGTATCAGCTCGACCGCAGCAGTCACGCTCCCTCCCTCTCTCCCTTCGTCCCTATCTCACTCCCCCCCTCCCCTCCAGGTGCTCTTTGACAGAAATAATTGAGGTGGGGAGGTGGTGGGAGGTTAATGAAGCACTCCCAACACACAGCTGACCTTTCCCCAGCCCCTGTGCAAATCATCGCAGCACAGTTTTTTGGACATTTTTAAATGAAAGCCTTTAAATAATTTATCTAACTATAGTTCCCGCAAGGCCCTTCATTAGAGGTTGGCCGTGACATTTTCCTCCTCCTCCTCCCCCCCATCCTCTCATACTTACCGCCTCACATCCAGTCCAAGAATATCACTGTTGATTTCTCGCGTCTTTGTCTCTCTTCTGCTGTCATCTCTTTCCTGGTCTGTGTCTTCGTCTCGGTGTCCTTTTCTCTTTCTCACTCTTCCTTTCGCTCCCTGTTTCTCCCTGTCTGACATTAGCTGCATTAAAGATTGAGATCTCTGGTGTGCTCCACGCATGGCTGTGAAATGACAGCTGGGTGTCAAGACATGAGATGTGATTTTGCCATGGTGGGATGGAAATGGAGCATATTTAATCCTTAAATGTATTGCGGGCTAACTGACAGTCGAATAGATTGCGAGGAGGAAACAACAGGAAACCTGAAAACTGATGAATCATTAGATGAAGTACTAAACTGTACACTGGCAGAGAGAAAATTAAGAAGTTTTCTCCTGTCTTATTACCTGTGTGTTGTTTGGTTGTATAATTGAGAAGCTTAGAGACGACTGACTGCCATTAAGACAGGCAGGCAGACTTAACCTTTATGCCTTTACTTTATCTCCACAGGAAACGGGATGGATGGCATTGATTTCTGTTTTATACTTGACTGTGTTGAAGACAGATTTGTACAAACGTGTGTTAGAAATGGGTGACAAGACAGGTGCAGGTACCAGGAAGGGAATCAAAGCTATTAATTAACAAACCCCTGTGCAAACAGATGGATGTATAAGTGTGCCTGCACAGGCATGAATCAAACACAACATAACAAAATCACCCTCTTTGTCTGGTGCATTGGTGTGAAAGACAAAACAAACTAGATCAAATATATATTAAGTGAAGAGTGCTGTCATATTACAAGAAATGCAATTCATCAGGTCTGTTTTGCTGATGAAACTGAGAAAAATGAGATGTGACAAGCATTTGAGTTATACAATATTGATATTAGTGGAAATGTTATCAGATACAATGTGTGAGACAGTGCAGAAACCCAGGCCTCCCAGGGGAAGAGCAGTAGTAAGGCAATATCCTCAGACACTCACACAACTTGAAAGGCTTCTGTATAGCTGTAGGCAGTTTTCCAAAAAATCCCAGCAAGTCATTTAAGCAGACCTCAAAGAGTAAGTGTGATTTAACCTTTTTTGGTAGCCAACACAACTATAACCAAAGCAGAACCCCAAGCAAATTAACAAAGCATCAGGGTTTTCCTTGCAGAAAAAAAAATGTTTGGCATCAACCAAAGACATTTAGGCCCTTGATATATTAAAAAAAAAAAAAAGATTTTTAAACATTTTCTTAAGTGGTGTTTATTTAGTCAAACATAGTTAAATACATAGACTTCTGTTAAGTAAGGTAACACAGACTCCCCACCCCCAGAGGCTCGTTTTGAGCCAAGAAAAACCCTAAGCATAAGCAGGAGTTTGACAGAGTTTGACAGTCTTAAGGCTGCCTCTGCTCTGCACACAGAGAAAAATATTCCTATTAAAAACACATTTGTTAGTTTGACAAAATACACGTTGCATCTGGAAATGCAAATACAGAAATGCAATCCCTCTTGGTTCAAGAGATGTGTTAGTCTGGCACGAATAGACAAGTCCGGTGACTAATTTGTGCGTTCCTCCATCTGGTGCGCCCGCATCACTGGGGTGGCAAGTCATAGCGACAGTGTCTACTGCTGCCAGTGACGGGTGTATGGGCAGTCGGAATAATGATGTTAGGCAGTGGCCAGTTACTCCTTGTGATGCTGGCTCTGGGTTAGAGCAGCTCATGTTTTAGATCAAAATAATACCACAATAGGTTGATTGATTTATTCTGTGCAAAAATCATACCACTTAGAGAGTGTCATAGCTAATAATCCGCAGTCTTTTTCTCCATGTTAAGTTAGGCAGCTGTATTGATCAATGAGACTAAATCCTGGTAATCAAACACTGGTTTTACATTCAGTTTCACTCCAAAGATGTTCAGTAAATGTTGGCGCAGCTGAGCGCTGGTTTTCCAGACACAGATGTAATATTTAAATAAAATTTGCAATAATGATATTTATGATGATACAGAAACTAAAAGGGCAGCACAGTAGTGCAGCGGTTAGCACTGCTGCCTCACAACAAGAAGGTCCTGGGTTTGAATCCATCATCTGGCCAGGGCCTTTCTGTGTAGAGTTTGCATGTTCTCCCCGTGGCCGCATGGGTTCTCTCTGGGTACGACGGCATCCTCCCACAGTCCACAGACATGCCGTTGGTGGGGTTAGGTTAATTGATGATTCTAAATTGCAGAAAGGTGTGAATCATCTCTTTTTCTGTGTTAGCCCTGTGACAAAGCAGCATTTTACTGGTGATTGCAGCTTGCAGGCAGCAGCGATTGTCATTGATGACAGACTGTCATTGATGACTAATTTGAAGTGTGAATCTATTGAAACAAAGTGCCAGCAGCAGCATTATAGTGCAATAGCAGTGACTCAGCATTATATACAGTGACACAGCACACATTGAATAGCCTAAGTAGAGTTTTCCTATATAAAAAAATTGCAATTGATAGTTCTACCTGGGATGGTTTATCTTGGGTCAAGCTTTTTAACCACCTGCTTGAAGCCCTCCTTTACCTCCAGGTAAGTGCTCAGTAATTTATATCCGCAGGGTGCTCTTCCTGTCACACTGAGTGCAGTTAGCAAGCTCTTAGTTAAATCACTTGTTTACTTTTGGATCGCACATCACTTGCTGTTAATATCTCCTCCTTCATAGGCTGGTTGTACTCAACCCCAAGCAGTGAAACAAGTTTGTTGTTTCCACCTTTAGCAGGAGCAGTTTTCTTGCATATTTTTTTTTGCTGGAGTTTGTTGAAGTCACACTTTAGATACTAAATTGTCATTATAGACTAACATGCATCTCTCTGTCTTTCTCAGACATATTTGGGCACATTAGAGAATGGAGTCACTATATCACTGATATCATGATATGCTACTTTTATATCACACAAAAACGATAAAATATCAGTATTATCAAAGCAACATCTCCATTCTGAGATACAAACATACGAAGCTTTGATTGTTTCATGTTACTGTGGTGATTATGGAATTAATATAAATCTATTGGTGCATGATACTACTTCAGTTTTGCAACTTAATGGCAAAATAACTTGCTGAATAATTTCTGAACAACTTTCCACTAGAAACATGGAGAAACATTCGATCTTGGTATTTGGCATTTTGTTTGACTGTGCGATTGCATTAGACATCCTGATTGTAATTCTCTCACCATGCTCATTAGATCATTTGACAACAACACTATGAATCTTTTACTCACTTCATTAGTCAGGATGTGTTTTCATTCCCATAATAAATCTGTTCCTTTGTCACTGCATTTCCTTCTTTCTCACTCTTGCTCTCTTGCTATATCAGAAGTTCTTTATAACCTGGAAACAAGGGCAGATTTATGCCTTTGTCTGGGACAGAGGTAGGTATGGTTTACAGCGTGAGTTGTGAGGAATGAATTGTGTGCAGGATCAGGCCAGAGGATGGGACAGGAGAGGAGAGGGTTATCTGCTGGTCTCTTTCCTTGTGCTGTAGTGGATTCAGACAGCGATATTAGGGAAGGACTGCTTCATTAATTCTCAGGGACCATGGCCATGTCGTCTAGCTGTGTCTAGTTGTGGCTGTTTGTGTCGCTCACCTTGGAAGACTGCTGCTCTTGCTCTTTTTTTCCTCTCTTGCGCTCAGTCATCTCTGGTTCTTTCTGGTCCCCCTTTAAGGCCAGGATTTGCATTAATAACAGGGGTCGCTAGGCGAGATGTATTGGATAGACGTGTAAATTTTACTTACATAAAGATGGATGGCCTAATCTACCAACAGGAAGGCACTTATAATAAGCTGCTGACTTAATTTGGGCAACTTTCCACATGACATTGTGGTTTTAAATGCCAAGATGGAGCTTGGATATGTATATTAAAGAATAAAGGCAAGTCAAATGGTCCATTTAGACTCTTCTAATGTACTTTGAGTCAAAACACACCCAAAACTAGAGCATGAAAAGAAAGTTATTTGTACCACTATTCTACAGAGCAACAATGTCTTAGTGTTTTTATTGTTTTAACAGAGCTGGGTTAATGTTTTCACCTTGCAGGCTTTAACATTTACCCGTGGCTGCGTGATTGCATTTTGATGATTTCCTGTGTCGTGTGCTTTGCGATACGCTTTACTTGTTTCAGTAGGTCATGCTGTATTTCAGAGAGAACAAAGGGCGAAATGCAGTATTTGTTTCTGCCTCAAATGCATTGCTTCATTGTTCTGCTTTCAATATCTAAACATTGAAATGGTAGGAGTTTTTGCATCCCATTTTTCTCCTGGCACGGAAATGCAGACACACACACACACACACACACACACACACACACACACACACACACACACACACACACACACACACACACACACACACACACACACACACACACACACACCCAGAACTATCACAGTAAGTGATTGGATGTTAACCAGTCTGGAATAAAACAGATGGTAGAGCTGCGCTACAGCACCAAACACAGGAAATGGATTTATTCAGCCCACCCTCCGCCTGTTTTCCCATAATCCTTTACTGTCTTCTGGCCTCCCACCATTACACACTGACATACAATGATATACTGATCAGCCACAACATTAAAAGCACTGACAGGTGAAAGAGATGACATTAATCATCTCATTACAATGCAACATTTGCTGTGAAACCTTTAGTCCTATCATTAATTTGACACACACCACCCACGTAAACATTTTTACTCACACCACCAGAGGTCTCGGGTTTATGCCCTGACGGGTCGGAGCTGTTTTGGCGACATGAGCAGGATCCAAGCAGATGGTTTTAATATTTAGCTGATCTTTGTGTATTTAACCATTTCATCACTGTACCAAGAATACATTCAGTTGTCTACATTTTTTAAAAGAATTTGTGACTATAAAGACATTGATAGTGGAAGGGAAAGTTTTTAGAGTCAGTAACTCTACTAGTTTTGTTCTGTCCTTTGCACGGTTTCACAGCATTTCAAAAACAGCGTGTTTAGCCTGCACAAGGTCTTTTATTTTGAAAATTGATCAGATTCTAGACGCCGTTCTTGTGTCTGACTTCCTTCCCTCCTCACCTGCTTGACACAACTTCCATAAAAAAAATAGACCCAGTGTTATTTTAAGTGACACAGAGTGGAGAGCTGCTTCTGTGAGGTTTCTGAAATGCAGGTGGAATTGCAAGCATTGCCTTGAGTATGTGTGTAGGAGCCAGAATGCAGGATAGCACGGCCATGGCCATCGTATTCCTGCAATTAGAGGAGTTGATTTTTAGTTGTCGCTTCAAATTCAAAGGAATAGATTAGGCAGAGATGGAGCTGGAAAGGATGTGCAGCATGTTAGAGTGATTAAAGATAGAGATGGAAATGTGCTAACAAGTGGAGGAGTGCTTTGAGAAGCCAATGAATGAAAAAAATGACATAGAAGAAGGATGGAGGACAGATAATGAATCAGTAAGTGCAGAGGATTAATAAGAAGGAAATGAGGGCAGCTATGAAGAGGATGAAGCATGGGAAGGTGATTGGTCCAGATGACATACCTGTGGAGGTGTGGAGAAGAGAGGGCAGTGGACTTTTTAACCAGATTGTTTAACACAGTCCTGGAGAGAGAGAGGATTCCTGAAGAATGGAGAAGAAGTGTATTGGTACCAATTTTCAAGAACAAGGGAGGTGTGCTGAGCTGTATTTTCTACAGAGAGAGGAAAAATGATGATCCATACCAAGAAGCTATGGGAAAGAGTTGTTGAAGGTTAAGAAGAGAGGTGACGATCAGTGAGCTTCCTCCACCGCACTGGAGGAAGCATCACAGACGTCGGGGGAAGCGCGGCGGGCGACTGGTGAAGCTAAAGGTATATCTGGCCCACTCTTCCAGAGTTTTCCTAATCCAAAATGAACCTGATCCTAATTTTTTTGCTTCGTGGCGTTCTTTGGATCACGCCAACTCCTGGCTGGTACCTGTTGTTGGCCCGGATCAAGTTATCCCACCCCCGCGCTCCTACCCACTACGCCTGCACCAGCGAGGAGTGAACCTCCAGAACCTTCGGCCTCTGGCGCGCACTCCCCCCACTACTGCTGTTCTGGATCCGGCTCCCATCAGGATGGGTCTGGTGAACGCCAGATCTGTAACGAACAAAACTTTTATTATAAAAGATTTCTTTATTTCCCATGGACTGGATTTCCTCTGTGTGACTGAAACCTGGATGTCTCCTGGTGAGTCCAGCGCCTTTTCTGAACTGTTGCCACCTGACTGCTTGTATTTCAATTCTTCGCGGTCCTCTGGTCGTGGCGGAGGTTTAGCGACTGTGTTCAAATCGAACTTTGACTGTAAGCAGTTGTCTCCTTCAGTTGATGGAGAAATACAGGGGTCAGAAGGGCTTACACTGTGTCTTTGTGAATCTAAAGAAAGCATATGATAGGGTGTCAAAAACGGTGAAGAAGTCAGGAGTGGCAGAGAAGTATGTGAGGATGACGCAAGACATGTATGAGGACAGCAAGACAGTGATGAGGTGTGCAGTAGGAGTGACAGATAGGATTACGTCAGGGGTTCTGTCATCAGGGCTCTGAGTCCCTTCTTGTTCGCAGCAGTGTTGAACAGGCTGACAGATCAGATCAGACAGGAGTCTCTGTGAACTATGATGTTTGCAGATGACACTGCGACATCTGCAGTGAGTAGGGAGCGGGTGGAAGAGAGTCTGGAGAGGTGGAGGTATGCACTAGAGAGAAGAGAAATTAATTCAGTAGAACCAAGACAGAATACAAGTGTGTGAATGAGAGGGAGGTGGGTGGAAAGGTGAACATGCAAGGAGCAGAGGTAGTGAAGGTAGATGGGTATAAAAACCTGGGGCCATCTAAAGTAACAGTGCACAAGAGAGGTGAAGAAGAGAGAACAGGTAGGGTGGAGTGGGTGGTTATGAGTGTCAGGGGTGATTTGTGACAGGATAGCAGCAAGAGTGAAAGGAAAGGTTAACAAGATGTTAGTGAGATGTTAGTGAGACCTGCTGAGATGGTTTGGACATGTGTACAGGATGCAGAGTGGACAATAGATATTGAAGCTGAACCTGCCAGGCAGGCAGAGGGTTTGCTTGATAGAGGAGGATGCTAGGGATAGGGTGAGATGGAGAAAAATGCGAAGCTGTGGTGACCCCTAAAGGGAGCAGCTGAAAGAAGAAGTTGTTTAGTTTGCTTGTAGCCAGCAGAATTTATGAGCTCTTTTAGGTGAATAAATGCATAAAATGCAAGAGAGGTGGCAAAAACATAGCTACGGTTCTTCTGGAAGTCATCTTCATCTACAAACATTTTTTCAGCGCCTTTCTCCTTTTCTTATCGACAGGAAAGCTGTGAAGTCTAATATCACTTCCTCGGTTTCCTTTCCATTTCAAATTACAACCAAAAACATTTTTTTCTTACTTCCCACTCCAAAAGCAGCACCTATATCATTTACCCAGGATGCATTTGGCAAAGCAATGGCTGACTTTGTAGGTGAAAGATTTAAGATTTTTAAAACTATGAAAATGTTTTGTGCCTTTTAAAGAGTGCTTTAGCAGGAGAGGACATTTTTAAGGCCCCAAAGTTGAAATAGTTAGGGTTCCTTTTAATCGAGACGCCAAATCCGAGGATGGCTGAAATGTGCAACTGAAATTCTTGAGTGTAATTCAGTTGGCGCAGCAGTTGCACTGCTTAATCAATGCACCTCGCCTTTCCCTTTCTGCTTTCTGCATATCAGTGCAACTTCCCCAGAACGAACTGTGGAGATACTTAATGGAGATGTCTGGCTGCAGCAGCAGACTGCCAACCACTAGAATGTGAGCTTTTATGTTAAAAGCTGCTACACCTTTTCCACATCATCACAGAGGAATAAAAACAACAACGAAAAAAAAGTTGCTTTGCTTTTGTGTACATGCTGGCGATTACTGTGTGCATGCACGTGTTTGAGCATCTGCTTGTTTATTTATCTGTGCCTACAATCCTCTCTTCAGATAACTTATTCACCCCTCCAGCTACTTGTTCCTTTAGCACAGTGACAGCCTTACACATCAGTGCTGTTGCCTCCTTTATTGTTGTTGCCACTCACATTAATAATTCGCTTTTTTGTTAAATGGCTGATGTAAAGTGGGCTAATCCCTTTATGAGGGGAGAGAGTGAGGCTGAATTTGTCAGCGAGTGTTTTTTAATGAATCAAGCTTGTATCATCGGTATGCACAATGTGTTATTGTGTAATGCGCAGGCGGGTGTGTGCATTTTGTCTGGGAGGGGAGCAGGGCTAATTTCCACCCTGCTAGGGTCCTGGAGGACTAAGCTGCTTTTGACCTGATAAGCTCATTAGAATTCCACACTAATTACAACAGGCCCTGTTTGGCTGTCACCAGATGAGAACAACAGGTCCCGACCACATCAGCCTACCTTCGAGTGAGAGTAAAGTAGTGGAATAGAAGAAAGTATGTACAGAGGCTTGTGAGGAGCAAGAAGGGAAATAAGAAGAGGAGCGAAAAAGACTAAGAGAAAGGGGAAATTAATTGTTCAGGGGTCCAGGTAAAAGTGATTAAGAAAATTGTCATGACTAGTACAAAGCGCGGAAAGCATTATGAACAGAGAATCATATAACATTGATGCAAACAAAGGAAGACAGTGACAGGAGGAAGAGGGAGAGACAGGTGGGAGAGGACAAGAGAGAAAGATTGTAAATTAGCCGGGCCGCTGCAGAGCATTTTCTCTGACTTGTCGAGGCTAAACTGAGGGCAGCAGGGAGTGGGGCCCGATATGTCAAAATCTCCCTGGCAACCAATCCTTCAGCCACCCCCACCCCTACACGCACCAACACACACACACACACACACACACACACACACACACACACACACACACACACACACACACACACCACACTGCACGCAGCACCCTGTAGAGGCTGGACTGGGGTGTTGTTGCATCCAGGGCCAGATTAAATCTAAAGCAGCCCGCAAATTTTATACCAGAGTTTCTCTAGCTGCCTTTTTTACATGCTGAAATTCAGACATGGCTTCCTTTTCACACTTTTACTCTTTTATTCCTCTTTCTTCACCTCCCTCCTGTCATTCAGTCTGTTTCGCTCAGCCTTTCATGCGTCCCCCGTCTTATTTCTCGCGGTGTCTTTCTCTTGTAACTCAGGCTGCAGTGCCCGCAGTCAAAAGGATCACTTGTCTCTATTCAGTGCGTGTCTCTTGTGTCTGTGTGCGCACTTGCATGTGTTCAGATGTGTGCATTAACGTATCTGTCTGTTTGAGCGTGGGATGTGCTGTCTGGGGGGTAAAAGCACTCACAGGGGACCGTCAGCCTCGACCTCTATTATTCCTATCCATTTGCTGTTTCCTCTCACACTGCTGCAGAATGTGAATGGGAATTATTAGAGTATGTCGATTTGTTCTCTGTGTCAATATGAAGCATCCCTCTAATCCCACTGTAGTGCCATAGTCAGTCATTCAGACACTCTGTCTGCTATAGTCCAAAGCCTGTAGAGCCAGAGGCCTCACTCATTAACTTGGCCTTTCTAAGAGACAGCAAGCCACCCCCCGAGGCCATCGCCTGTTTACGTGTGAGACATGAGTTAGATTATTTGTGTGCGTGAGTGTGTGTTCGCATGCGCTTGTGTGTACGCAGGTGTATTCTCTTGCACGGGGACGTAACGTGTGTGTTTGTAATCGATTTAGCTTACTCCAGGGCAGCGTGTTTGCTGCCCCTCAGCAGCAGCTGGTGGGTGGGCAGAGCAGAGATGAGTGGGTTAGCCCCTGGCACACATCTGCACCCTGGGAGCAGTAGCTGCTGGCGCCAGCCATCTTTGGCACCGCTTCTTCCCCAGGTCCTCCAAAGGCTGCGTCCCTCAGGAGGTGTGCATGATTGCAGAATGGTGCATGTGTGTTTGTGTGTGTGCGTGTGTGCATGCACGTCTTTTTGTGTGGCGTATCTGTTAAGATATGTGTTTTTCAGCTGTGATGAAATTGTGCAGCCATGTACGTGTTAGTAGCCGTGGTGAGTGTGCCATGAGGTTTGTGTGTGTTGAGCCACGTGACCTGCAGTGTCTCCTCGGAAGCTGTGGCTGCGTAGCCCAGGCAGAAGAGGATGGTGACACTTTACTCCACTGGGATGACACTTAATTGGACTCAGTGTTTGGCACTTTACTCGCTCCCTTCATTCACTGCAACAGTATCTCCATCCACTGCCCTTCATCTCTTTATGCTTTTTTCGTACATATGTTTCTCTTCAGTTTTTACCTTTTCAAAAGTTCCAAATTAAAATGCTCTCTGCTGCTTTCTACTTCAGTCCCCCACCCCCTAGTTTCTTTGTCTCTGTTTGACTTTCTCTTCCTCCGGTCTCTCGCACTCATCCCTCCCTCCTAATTTGAGAAACAGCAGTGGGATCGATTGGTGGTCGCAGCCTCTCTTCTCCCCGCCCTGCACAAATTTATTATTCTCTGAAAGACTCACACACTGATGGTCCCCTGGAGGGCCAGGTTGTGCAGCTACCAATGCACACAAACACACACGCACAGACATACTCTCACACATATGCACGCCACCAATGTCAAATGTTGATGCATTATCATTTCACAGTAGACAAACACACACACACAAACAATGGCACACTTACACATGCTAACGTGCACAGTGTCACCTCATATATTATAGATGCAGACTCTGAAGCAAGATGTACTCACACATGCGCATTAATTTAAGCAAACACAGACACCCTCTGACACAGAAACCGGAATAAGCTGGGGGATCCTGGTCTGAGTCAGCATTTCGCATCCGCTGGTAACAGTGTAGCTTTATCTAGATCGGTGATGGCATAGTTTCAGCAGCCATGTGGAAATGTAGGAGGTTGTATAATAGCTACAGTGAAATCTGAAGTGAAAAACAGTATATTTCTCAAAAAGTTATAGAGTTATGGAAGTAAAGAATTTTCAAAGGTGGCGTGATTGCGCACAAGTGAGCTGAAAATGTGAGTGGGTGATAGTCATAGAACAAAATGATGTCAAGGTACAAGTTGGTTTAGAAAATGAGCAAAAACTTAAATTTATTCTAATTTGTGTCACTTCAATGCCTGAATGGCAGAAAGAATAGAAAGTGTGCAGGAGATTTGTTACAGTTTTTGAACTAGGAAGCAATAGTCTGAAGCAGTGGTGTCATTTCCACAGTGAAATGAGAGAGCAGGTCTGCTAACTGCTCACTTTTGTACTTCCAGTTAGATTTGCTTTCTAATATCTCTCTAAGCAGTATCTGATTACTGTCCTGCCACCACATATGCTGATATGCTAATATGACCCAACATCAATTATCACTATGCAATCAAAGCAATTAACTTAATAAGCAGGAGGTGCTGTGTGAACTTGATCAGTCATGGGTTTCACTCTACCTTCACTCTACTCTACCCTCATATGCGAGCAAACATTCTCAGTGATGAAATTTAGCAAAGATACAGATCTACTGAGTGACGCTGATCTGTCCTCTGTCCTTCGCATTTCTCCTTCAGGCACTGAACCTGACTTTAATGCACTTGTTCAAATCCAAAACTGACTGGATTTCTCTCACTGAACAAGAGAAAAAGAACTTTGTAGAAAGTTACAAGTCTTTGAAATTTTGCAAAAACATTCACAATCAGTTTATGATTGTTTTGGGGAATGTTGATTAAATAATGATAAAAATCTTTACTATCATTGCCTATTTGTAAGAGATGAAATTAATATTGAGCCAAATTGAGTTCAGCTTATTGGTGCACCCCCACAACAGACGCAGTTTCTCACGTGGCCTCTTGGGAAAATGAATTTCCTAGCCCTGCTCTAGAGCATTAGCAACACATAGATTTATATAAAAATGTAGATTGGTTTAAATCCATATGTTGTCTGCTAGTTTGCAGTATTGTGTGTTTAGCTGTTGTTCCAAAGAGACAGATTTTAGAAATCCTTTAGCCCTAAAAAAAAAAAAAGGAAAAGAAAAGAAAAGTGAGAAAAATTAATTAACTTTGCACTCAGTCTGAATACACTTTACAACCTCCGAAGCACTGACCTTTCAAACTCGTCACTTCACTGCACAGCACATCAACCTGGATGAATAAGCTAAAAGCTGGGCTTCAAAAAAATAATTGAAGAAGAATAGTTTTACCCTTCTTTTTTGAATAAATTCAACACATAATAGAGCCACACAGATGATTATGAGGGAATTTAAGCAGAAATGTGGGGTTTACTTTCAACAAAGGGACAGAAATACAGTTTGTCTGTCCTCTCTGTAGACTCTTTGCTTTGTTATTTTTTTACACTTTGGCCTGGGGTGTGTGCAGAAGGTTGTGTTTTGACCAGATAGTTATTAAGAATGTGCTTCTCATCTACGCGAGGCTGCTGGCCTCCATCAGTTCCCTTCTTGAATGTGGCGGGGTGCTGTCGTCCTCTCCTCCCTCCTATTTATGACTCTGCTTTGACTCAGGCCGCAACTTCCAATTTACACACAGCTACAAATCACCCACAGTAACTTTGGGACGCTGAGTTGTCCATGTTCAAAGAAGCTAGGCTAGGCTAGGCTAATAGGCTGGAAGTAAGAGATACAGGGAGAGTGCAGGTGGGTTTTTCAGCTAATGAGGAACTTGGTTTCAAAGCTTTGGATGATGATACCTCAAGCTAAAGCCAGATGGAGGAGAAGGGGGTCATATGACTTTCATCTACTTGATGGCGAGAGCAGATTATTCTTTTTTATATTATGCCACAGCGCCTGCTCTATAATTTTGTCCATCTATAGTAGAAAGCAAAGCCCAAATCATCCAAGGCCCTGAAGGAGATCTAATCTGAAATTGCTGCTTTATGGCATACTCGACGTGTTTCATTTCATTAGCTGTTTAAATTGCTCTAGCTGAGTAATTTACCTTACATTTAACGCTGACCATCTTGACTTCACTTTAAATACAAATTCTGATAGCTGCCTTTCATCAGCTTAAGTCTCCCTCAGATGCCATCTTCTCAGATGTTCACTCTGACTGAGAAACAGAGAGAAAATGGAGATTACAGGGAAACGTGTCACCTGTGTTGTGTCTGAGCTTGTGTAACATCTACCCTGCCTGATCATTCAAGACTAGTTTGAGCGAAACCTGGCCATGTGAGTTCAGTTAGCCGAGTGTGCTGCATGCAGAGCAGAGAGGCAAGATTAGTAGTTACAGCAAGTGAATGTATCAAAGCCTGTGTTTTTCAAAAGCCCTGCAGTTATTGCTTACTGTTAGGCCTATAAAGTGGTTTGTAGTGTATAAAATAATCATAAACATTATAATCTCATTCTTGCACAAACATCTTATCATAAAACAACAGCGGGCATGAAACTTCATTAAAGGACAGAACATAAAAGCAACATAAAAGAAATCAAATAAAATAATGATTAGGAGAATTTTTAAAGTCGTGCATAAAAAATTGGATTTCTGAAGATTATGCTTATTTTTGCCGAACTGCACCAACTGAAATGCTTGGCCGTACATGACAAAGACCGAACCATGTTCAGTTTGCTTGATTTAGTTGAGACTTGCTTGTGAATCATACACACACACACACACACACACACATATATATATATATATATATATATATATATATATAGAGGTTCTCAGAAAGTGAGGATGTGCTTTAGTTTTTTTCAAAGCTTTTGAAAAGTAGCATGAGAAGGAGTGATGTGTCTGATAACAGTGCACACACACACACACACCTTGCACAGCACGTGCACCCTGCACAACACGAGCCCATATCATACAGTGCCCAAGGATGGCAGACTTTCATTTTTAAAAGACTGTTATGGAAAGACCCATTACAGTGCAGAAGGTTTCAACCTCAATTATATGGAGAATATATAGTAGTCAGGTCGCTAATGAAAATGGAGGAGAGTGTCTACTCTTGCAAACAGCTTTCTGTGAAAGATGGGGAAGTAATCTATTCTCTTTACGAGGAGCAGTACTTTTCCCCCCCTCTGATTGCCACAGCTTTAATGAAGAGCTTACATACCTGAGGGGAATGATTCAGGAGCAAAGCATCAGACAACATATTGGATGTGGCTCTAAAATGGAAGTCAAGGAAAGCAGGGCTTTACATTGTATGTGTGTCTGTGTGTATGTGTGTGAAACCCTGTTGTTGATGCCTGCTTAGGTTAACTTTACATATATTTAACAAGCAAAAGAAAGCATGCAGAAACATAACATTTACACTGAATATTCAAGCAGATCAGTCAACACAGGAAGGTGACAACACAAAGCTCTTCTCAGAAAATGTGAAGGATGCATGGAGTATTCAAACAGAGGTCATATTCACATTGTTGTTTCTCACAGCATCATTCAGGTGTACGGTTTGAAGGAAAGAGCATGTGATTGCCTTGTGCTCATTTAAACTTTTAAACATTTACTTTTCTCCAGCGTGGCGCTACAGTGCTGCAGCAGCAGCAGCTGCCCCCACCCCTTACTCACGGTCTCCGAAAGCGAGAGCTCCGTATCTTCTTCCCATACTGTCTGTCTTTTTCGTTTTTCACACCGAAAATGATGAAGCTTTTGCCCTTTTCCGTCCTTTTGTCTGCACTGCTTTCACCTGTGTTTCATTCCCACCTGTGCTTAATCACCAAGTACCCCCCCGTGTGTGTGCATAACCCCTTATCATTTCCCAAATTGCACCCCCATGAATTCCTCTCCAGTAAAGGCAAGTCTGATTAACTGAGTGAAACAACATATAAATAAGGAGTTGTTGTTTAGAGTCCCCCCTCCTGCCACGCTTCTTTTAAATGTTGAAGGTAAAAGCAGTTCTGCAAAGGATGCACCTGTGCGTCCTTGATAATAGCTCTGCCAGCAAGCCTCCTCTGTCCTCCCTAACCCTCCACAGATCCTTCAGTATGGCGTACTAAGATTGATTCTCTGGTCACAGGCAGGAGGGCTGAGACCAGAGGAGACGAGGAGGGTCAAATTAGTGAAATTGAAAAGACTACTGTCCTGTCTTCCCCTTTGTCTTTGTCATTTAGTTTGTTTATGCTCCGTGTGCTCCTTGTACTCCTATTTTAAAATTCCTGTTTTGATTCACTTTTGGACTTGGTGTTTCCTGCTTTCTTTAATTGGCCATTAAAGGCTCATTTTTCATACAGTCTGCCCCAAGACTTGCATGTGGGTCGTCTCTCTAGCACTCTCTAGCATTTTAGACGTGTGCCATGTTGAAAGGGGCACGTGGATGTGACTTGGTCTGACCAAGTGAAGTTGCTGGTGCTGCTTTTACTGAAAAGTAACCACGGTTTTCATTTAGACATGCAGATGTCACGTAAAGATGTCAGATTAATGGAGAGGAGTCCAGGTCTCAGAGGGGCTTTACAGCAAATTCGCAAGCACATCGATGACACTGACACGTTGTGTCTGCTTTTGCCTGTGTGGAACCACAAGCCACGCATGATGCAACATCCTCTCATCCTGTCCCTGGAAAATGATTCTGACCTGTAAAAGTGAAAGATGTAACAGAGAGAGACAGTTTCAAGTTACAAACAGTTGATTTGGTGTTCTGGACTTGTTGGCTAAAATTGGCCAGGTAACAAATTTGCATTAAAGCCAGCCAGTAAAACTTATTCTTGGCAGCTGGTGGGTTTATTTATTTAATTTTCTGTCATTGTTTGCCAGCCCTTGAAGGGTGAACAAACCCTAATCTTGGACACTAAGTAAGAGTTCCTGCAGACAATGTGCAATCAGTGTTGTTTACACTACAGCTGTCCTGCAATCGAATCCAATCAAGAAAGCTATGCCTCTGCATGCCTGCTCTACCTGTGGTCAAAAGAACAGCTTGTCTTGTTAATCATTTGTCATAAATATTGGTTGCGGCAACATCGACTGACACACAAAACACAAACTAAAAAATTCTATCCATCTAATATATGTTATTACGCAAAACTCAGGCACGACTCAGAATAAAGGGGAAAAAACTGAGCTGCGAAAGATCAGGCCTGGGTTAATACATCAAGCTAGAGGGAGATAAAGACAAAGAGGCGGAAAGACGGAGAAATAAGATTTTATTTAAGCGAGCGTGCCGCTGCCTCAGAGACAGCGCAGCGATGTGAAGCTGACCTCTGGAAGGAAAGCAGCAGCAGGGCTCACTGAGGTTGATCCAATTCTGGGCAGTCAGTGCCAACACTCTGATTAAGAGGTGATGAAGAGGGCAGGCCGACCATCATCTCCGCAGGTGGATTCACTCTGGGATGCATATGGATTGGGGGAGATGAGGCACGGGGAAAGTTCAAGCACCATAGCCAGAGGGATAATCAGTGAAGGCGCTAAAATTACTCGTGCTTTTTTTGCCTTATCCAAATGTTGCCAGATAACAACGACGCATACTTGCTCAATCCATCTCACTCCTGCTTGACTTGGTATGGTCGGGAGCTTAGGGTGGTAAATATTAGCACCAAGATGCACGTGGTCTTGCTTTAAGGTTGTAAGAAAGGAATCCAAGGTGATGGTGGGGAGTTCCTCTGCTGGGCCAAAACTTGAGCAACTGCTCATCTCTAATTGGACTTGTCTTAGTAACCTTTCTCCAGCCTGGGTTCCCATTCATCACTTTTTGTCTGCCTGTCAAAGGTGGGGCAGGTCATCATACACACAGTGTAGTTCTGCACTAATGTTTTCATTTAAAATCTAAAAAAAAAAAATTACCATGTTTATGCCTTTGGATGTTTGTTTGTTGTGTGGGATTTTCAATTTTAGGATTCATATTTAAATTTTTTCTATTCAGATCAGTTCAACTTTATTTACATAGCACACACAACAACAGTCACCTCAAGGTATATTGCAAGGTAAAGATCCTTCAATAATACACAGAATACCCTGTCAATCAGATGACCCCCTACGACAGTGGGAAGAAAAATTCCCTTTTAACGGGAAGAAACCTTCAGCAGAACCAGGCTCAGGGAGGGACAGCCATCTGCTGCGACTGGTTGGGGGTGAAAGGAACAGGACAAAAGACACACTGTGGAAGAGAGCCAGAGATTAATAATAACTAATGATTAAATGCAGAGTGGTGTATAAACAGAGTAAAATGAGGTGAGTGAAGAAGAAACACTCACTGCATCATGGGAACCCCCCAGCAGCCTAGGCCTACTGCAGCATAACTAAGGGATGGTTCAGGATCACCTGATCCAGCCCTAACTATAAGCTTTATCAAAAAGGAAAGTTTTAAGCCTAATCTTAAAAACAGAGAGGGTGTCTGTCTCCCGAATCCAAGCTGGAAGCTGGTTCCACAGAAGAGGGGCCTGAAAGCTGAAGGCTCTGCCTCCCATTCTACTTTTAAATACCTGAGGAACCACAAGTAAGCCAGCAGTCTGAGAGGGAAGTGCTCTGTTGGGGTGATATTGATATTATGAGGTCTTTAAGATAAGATGGGGCCTGATTATTCAAGACCTTGTATGTGAGAAGAAGGATTTTAAATAAAATTCTGGATTTAACAGGGAGCAAATATGGGAGAAATGTCTTTCTAGTCCATGTCAGTACAATAGCTGCAGCATTTTGGATCAGCTGAAGGCTTTTCAGGGATTTTTTTTTTGGGACAATCTGATAGTAATGAATTGCAGTAGTCCAGCCTAAAAGTAATAAATGCATGAATTAGTTCTTCAGCATCACTCTGAGACAGGATGTTTCTAATTTTAGAAATAGTGCGCAAATCCAAAAAAGCAGTCCCACATATTTGTTTAATATGTGCATTGACGGACATATCCTGGTGAAAAATGACTCCAAGAGGCCAAGTAATGCCACTGGTTAGACACTGGTATCTGGTTAGAGACCATGTTTCTAAGATTTTTGGGGCTGAGTACAATAACTTCAGTTTCATCTGAATTTAGAAACATTTTTTAAAGACCAATTCAGCTTTAGCACTTAACATCCTTCCCACTGACTTCTCACACTTCAGTACCTCTTATTGTTGCCAACTTAGTGACTGTTGCTAGAGTCAATGACTTTTCCAAGGACTTTAGGGACTTGCTCTCCTGCCACAGGCCCACCACTCCATCTGCTCTGCCTAGCAAGTGACAGAGCAGCAACACCCAGACTGGGCATTCCTCTGTGTGAGAGAAAGACAAAGAGACTCTCTGTTCCTTTAACTTTCTTTCTGAGTAATAATTTTACTTATAAATACCAGCTCAGCCATTGTCTTTAGCTTATGAATATGCAGATTCTGTCGGATAATGTTTCTATGTTGTGTTTTAGTCTGGAGAGACAGAAATAATTCAGTGTATAAAAAGGAAGACATACCCACTGTGACATCATCCATCATTTAGCCAGTGCCTGTGAAGTCTCGATCTGAGGATTTTGCCATTGATATCTTAGTGGTTTGAAACTGGCAAAGAGTGGATCTGACTGGCACTGCATGCCCATACATTAGTGACATCAATAATTTACATAATGAGCATCATGTTATACTCAGTGCAGCATTTGGTAATGAGACAATGACCTCTGGCTGGTCATTTATTAATTTAAGAGATTTTGGTGATGGCTTCACATTTCAAACTATAGCCATCTTTTATTTACTTTCTGTAGCAGGAAAAAGAGACTTTTCTTATTGCTTCCTAACTTCCAGACACTGAAACTGAGCCAAAAACGTTAAAGCCAGGCTCAGAAACCTTTTGTAATTTAATCCCTCTTGTGTGGGTGCTCTTTTCCTATTGTCCTGGAAATGGATAATGCTCCCGGTACGGCTCCAGTATGTCACCATATTTGTTTTGCAATGACTCCCAGTCTATTTTTTCCACCATGCCACTTGTGTGTTACTTTCAGTGACAGTTCCATTGTCAGTCCAAGCATGAAAAAAAAAAAGAAAAAAAAGACCATTGCTGTTTTGCCTCTGAAGTGTTTTCTGCAGACATCCAACCCTTTACTTCCTGTTCACACCGGCACAGACATGCCCTGTGTTCATTCAGTGTGGTGCATTTACAGACAGAGATTATTTCTAAAAAATGTGCTAAAAGCTGGATAGAGGTTGCATCAGAGAGAATGTAGACACACGTACACACTCACCGTACACCACCGCACACACATGGAAAGTTTTGCTATGTTTTTGAATCAGAGGGGGAATCGGTCCTGCGTTGTTGAAAATGCAGAAACAGGTAGGAGACAGACGTGAAACCAGACAGATACGCAAACAGACAGACTGACAGCAGCAACACACAAAGATGGAGGGGAGGCCTGCAGAGAGATGTGAGAGAGTGTGTTAATCCACATGGTGTAGCATTTCCTATGTGGATCAGTGTGCGTTTGAACTTTTCAAGGGGAGGATGGCAAGGAGCGATCGGCCACTCTGTAAATGTCAGTGGATCTGAACGGGCTGAGCCCAGACAGCCTTGTGCCGTCGCCTGCCACTCACGCTCTTCTTTATCCATCCTTCGCTCTTTTGTCTCTGTCTGGGAGCTGTTTATTTTCTCCTCTCCTTCCCCATCCTCTGTTATCCCACCCACCCTCTCCCTCTCACTTTTATTATTGTCTTTTACCTTTGCCTTGCCGTTGCCTGCAGGAATAAAGCAGATAGACAAGGCTGTTTTTTGTTTCTTTGTTTCTCTCTTTTCTCGCCCTTTTCTGGATTTCTGTTGAACCTAACTCCACCTGACTAGTAACCGCTGTGTTTCACATTACTCAGTTTCATAGACCATATTGCATTCTGGCTTCTTGCCTTTATATTCCCCATAATTTATTAGCCTACCTTTATTTTTCTCTGCTGGTAATTAGATTTTTTTCTTTTTTGTGTGTCTTGTAGAAGATGTTGTTTTATTACATTCTTCCAAACCATCTTCAATTTCCTAAGGAATTATCAAGGGAGAGTCCCTTCATTTAATTTGTACGGAAATTAATTTGTCAGTGTAAGAAATGGGATACTTGCTAATCTGGTTAGGCCAGCATTTGTGCCCCCCCTCCAACACACACACGCACACACACACACACACACACACACACACACACACACACACACACACACACACACACACACACACACACACTTTAGTCCGCCTCTCTGCCAGTGTTCAGGAGAGGGGAGGCAGAGACAGCAGACAGGCATGCCGTTGCCGTTCTTGGAGACGAGACAAGAATTCAAATAGAAGTGAAGGAAAATACATATCTTTTGGCGACAAAAGAAACACTGAAAGGGGAAGTGAGAAAGACACAAGGAGAGAGGAAGAGTATTAAAATCAAAATGCCAAGAGGCGGGGTCATAAAACGACTACCTTTATTGAGCAGGGCACAGTGGGCCAGTTGCTGCCTGCGGGCCTTTTCTACTCTTGTACTGCACTGCAAGTCGTACTCTTACTTCACTTCAGCCCAGTGAAGCTTTCCTGTCAGGATGTTTTGAGGAAAAACATAAACGGTGAGAGGATAAGGCAATAAATGAAAGAAATACATATATTTTTGTATAGTTGTTACAGCATATTTAAAGATTTTTTAGTTGTGTGAATGATGTTTAGGTCTTTAGCTGCAAAAGCAGAGGCCGGGTGGGTTGGACAGGCAGGTGAATGATGCTCTTTGGCATTGGGCTGGCAGACTGGGACCTGCGGTAAGACAGCTGGCACAAAAGGAGGATTTAGAGCACAAGGAGAGAGAGCCAAGGACAAGGGAAACTTAACAAAAGAGGAAATCTTTGGAATTAGCGTAAGTGTTACACCCTAAGCAGTGGCAGATAACCTGGAAAGGAGTAAGTGGAAGAGCAGGATATAAACACTGCAACTCACCACGCACACACAGAGAGAAAAGTGAGGGGAGAGAAACAAAATGGTCGACCAGCAGTGAAGGTAGGGGGGCCATGGTATTAACTCAGAAATATGAGAGTGATCTCAGCCTTCTTAACTAACTCATAATCAGTGAAATGTTCCAGTATCAGTACCTCCTTTCAGTGTCCACATACTTTTGGCCAAGGAGCAAGTATTGTTAAAAATGTATGAAGTCGGAATGAACTTAGAAGTACTCAATAATCCAAGAAATATGGAAATTTATGTGCATTGCAGTATCTATCAAAAACGAAAGAACGAATGAGAGGAAGAAGAAGAAGAAAAAAGCTGTGTGAGTGTATGTGTCCCTCTCCTCCTCGGTCCCATCCCTCCTGGCCATCTCTCTCTGCACTCAGGCAGTCTCTCTGGCTGTTGTGTGTTTGTCTGAGATATGGACTTGGATGCACCGCGCAACCGCCCACTCCACACATTCCTCTGTAGTCCACCCGCTTCTCTTGGACGTTGAACAAATTGATTTGGGCGTTGATTATTCAAGGGGCATGTTTCATAACTTTTGACTGGCTTTTCTCCACCTCCTACTCCTGTTTTTCTCTGTGCATCTGGCGCTTTCCAACTCACGCCTATGTCCAGCTGTGGCTCTGCAGGATGCAGCTGAAGGAGGCCTGTGGGTCACGTAGTAACTTCAAATTGCAGTTTGAAGGAATTTCATACAGAGAGGGTTTGACTTTGCTGACTTTGAGCACAGTTTGTTAACAACATATTGCCCTCATGTGTGCAACTTCACATGAATATGTTAATTTTCTCAGTGTTTAATTATTTTATAACACTCCTGTAGATTAAAAGGAATCACTAGGATAGGGAATGAAACCCGTGGCTGCATAAAAATCTATATGTGTATACTAATAATGAATATTCAAGAAAGACTGGACACCAACTAATAAAGCATTCATCACAGGAACATGAGCTGAGGCAGAGCTGCAGACACACTCCCGCTTGTTATTAATATAAATGATCACCAAAAATGACTAATCGACTCAACTCTGTCCCTCTCTCTTGAGCCAGGAAGTCAAATGAGTTTCTCTGAACATGTAGCATACTTTTTATAAAAAGAAAGTTTTTTTAAAGTGATAATCCTAGTTAGGATCAAATCCTGACATTATAACATACAAGGGATTATGTTCACGTGTCCCTCAGATGAAAGCAGAGCTTTTAGAAGAACTGCAACAGCTGTTAAGTAGGGCAGGAATTTAGTAATTAGTTTCATAATTGATCATTTTCCTAATTAAGCAATCAACTTTTCAGTTTAGTGTAAAAAGGCAGTGTCCTGAAATGATTGTTTTTGTCTGCCAAACACCCAAAGACCTCAAGATAATTCATTTAAAAGAAGCTGGGATCAGAAAATGTGTATTTTTGCTCGGGGGGGGGGGACTGATCGGTTATCAAAATAGTTGCTGATTAATTTTCTGTTGATAAATTAATTTTGTCTCTACTTAAAAGAACAGCTTGTGTAGAGAGAAAACCGACTTCTTTGACACAAAATATCACATGCAGCTAATTAACTAACCGTTCAGGTTTATGCTACTTGCATAAAGTTGGTCCGTCCATTAATAAAGAGTAAAGCTGCCATTAGGAATAACCAAAAATAAATAAATAAATAAAAATGCTATCAGTACTTTTTTTTTAGCCACTGCTACCCTCATCAAACACCTTGCACAGATCAGCAGTGGGAGAAGACAGTGAGCGAGGAGTGACACACAGAAATGAGCCACAGAGTAAATGAGAGCGTTATAAAGAGAAAATGAGGCACTAGTGATTAATTAACTTCTCTCGCTTCCTCGTCCTGTAAGGCCAGGATAATTTTGTGACTTTATACAAGTGCCGCAGTGCTGTGCGCTCCGGCTCGGTCTCGTACACCATGAAACATAGATCAAGAGGAAAGTTTGAGGACGGAGAGACTGTGTATTATATGAGCTTCGGCTTGATTGCTCTGCAACCAGAGAAGAGTGAGGGGGAGGAATAGCTTTGCTGAACTCACTAATACATCTGATGTATTTCTTCCTCTTGAATGTAATGCACTCACACACCTTATGCAATATAGAAGTACTTGAAGATATAAACTGTCCACTCTGATGTGCGAATCTATCCAGAATGTTGCAGCTGCTGCTTCCTGTTGAACCCTTTGGCTCTCAGTGTGTATGCAGTGTTTGTGTACGAGCGTGACGCTCCATGTGCATACGTCTTTTTGTTGGCCTCTAGCACACTGCTGTAATCAGGTAAGCCCAGCAGCAGTGTTATCTCTGTCAGGTACTATTAACCACTAGCTAACTCCTCCACAGTGCTCCTTGTGTGTTTCATCCCTTTCCCATCTTTTCTTCCCCTTTCTTCCTCTTCAGCAGCCTCCAGGCTCTCTAATATGCCTCCCCTATGGCTTCCCTTCCTCTCCTACCTCATCTACTTCCCCTCTGGCACACTTCATCTGAGTGTCACCAGAACCAGGGTTGGGCCTGCTTCTGTCTTCCTTTGGTTTCCTGGGTAGAAAAGATCAGTACTGTGTCATCTGAGATGTTAATATGTGTCAGTGTGACAAGTGACTAAATTTAGATGAGAATGGAGAGCAAAGTTAGCAAGCTACATTCATTACCAACAACAGAGAAAGCCGTATTATTTTACAGATAACACTATAAAATATGTTCCAAAAGGCCTGAACACCACAAAGAAAGTCCAGACGTTCAGTTCTGTGATGACGGTGAACCCTAGCAGGTGAAGTTAGCTTAGAGATCAAAACCTTGTTGCAAGCTGTAAATATGTTTGTTTCATGCCTGAAGTTGAGGGTATATAGTGACTGACTTGCTTGTGGAGCCAGCCTCAAGTGGCCAATGAAGAAAATATCTTGTTGTGGGTGCTAATTCAGCTGTATAGCTAACAGAAGCCGCTGGCAAAGCTAACATAACTTTGATGGACATGCGAATAAATAAGAATCCCCTTCACTATAATAAATGTCAGTTGAAGTTTCATTTTCTCAAGTGTAACAGACTTTTCTTTTTCTGAGGTGGAATGATTGTACAGCATAAATCTTTAATTACTTTAAAAAACAAGTATTGGATAGACAGGTTTGGATGTATTTTAGATTTTTTCTAATCCACACAGGGTCAAAAATAAGCATGCAGGATCAAATATATACATATAGTCATTTAAATCTTTTAATAAGTGGTGCTGAAGGTTCTACAGTGTCTTAACTTGACAAGGCCAAGGCCAATTTACCGCTTGTCAGTGATCATGCTTGACCATGACTGGTAGTTCCTCTTTGTCAGCATAAAAACTATTTGTTTGACAGCACTCATTAAACTGATCAATACTCAGAACAATGGGAAAATCCAAGGAACTCAGTGAGTTTCTAAGAAGAACTGTAGATTTACACAAGTTGGGAAAATCTCTTGGAGCCATTTCTAAACAACTGGAGATTGCAATATCATTAGTGTAAATAGTTAATAGTCCAAGTTACGTGAACCTATCCACAGTGAAGACCTTAGATATCAAAATGTGGATTCCTGTAATTGATTATAAACATAACTGCAAATGCACTGGTGCTCATAGGCAAAAGCAAAACACAAATGCAGCTTTTCCAGTTGTCTTCCCCCCAAATTCACACACACATACACAGACACACACACACACACACACACACACACACACACACACACACACACACACACACACACACACACACACACACACACACACACACCCTGTCTCTAGACTATGTGTGTTTAGAATGAAAATGAAAGCTCGCAGTGAGAGTATTTGCCAAGGTGTCTCTTTGGTGGATAGATGATTTAGTGGGTGATTCTATGAGGAGATTCCTCTGTGGTCTCAGCTGGGATGAAGTGAAAAAGATAGCGAGGAGAGACGAGTGAGGGGAGACTGCCCTAGTCATTTGATGGAGAGGTGGAGTAGAACTGGGTAATAAGACTGCACAGGTGTCCGTGGGCACACGTGCACACACACACAGAGAAGCCAGAGCACATGCACAAAATCGTCCGGCAGATTAAATGCGCTGCAGGTTGTGTGAGACCAGAAAGCCAAGGAGAGAGAAAGGGAGAAGGTGTTGAGTCTGTGTGTAAGCTCCAGGGCAGCAAAGTCTTCCTCTACCACTAAGTCAGCTACTGATCTCATTTCTCCCCAGATGGACTCCTAACACACTCCCATCAGGGGACAAATATATATTCTCTGTCTCTTTTGCTCACACATTCCTGCACCAGCGACCTTTTCTCTTTATTTGTCTCCCACTCTCTTGCTATGACTTCATCTTGGTCCCTTGCTCTTTGTGTTTTTTTGTAGTTTTTTTTTTTTTCTTCTGCTCTCTTTATTTTCCTCCTCCACACATATATCTCTGAAACTCTGTTTTCTTCTGTATGTCAGGTTTTAACCCTCTCCTCTGTCCCATCATTTCATCCCATATCATGCAGTATACCAAACACCATTACCCTCTCTCCTCCTCTTTTGATCAATCACAGCATACAGGTGCTGTAAACCGCGTCCTCTGGTGAACCGGCCACCGCAGTGTGTCCCTTATGCGTTCACTCCCTGTCCTGCCTCCATCCTTGGCTCTTCATCTTCGTTCTCATCGTCGCAGCCCTCCAGCTCTTGCCCCAGTTTGTCAGCGAAGCAAAACTGGCTGAATCTCGGAGCCCATCATTCATCTCCCCCTCCCATCCTGACGCAGTGGCGGCTTGGCTGGTCTCAGACAAATAGCATCACGACAGATAATACAGCCACCGCCAGAAAAAGAGCCAAATAAATGGTCCCTTCTCTGCCGACCTAATGGTCCTGCTTTCCACTTGGCCAGGGGACAGTGCTTAGCCTGGGTACTACATGGACGCAAACATCTGCTTCTACAGAGAAAAACCCACAAGCCTCGCACACACCTTATGAATAAAACCTGTCAGCTGTCAACATGTCCCTAGACAAATACAGTGCTTATCGGGGGATGTTTATTGTGCTATTTGCATGGTGATGTATGAATGTGACATGAAGGTGTCTGATACAGAAGTACATAACAGGGAAATAAAAGCCCTAATCACATCAAAATGATGTCCACACAAATAGTCATATACAGGCAGCACTCAGTAACCTTTAGAGATTGGTAATAGATGCCTGGACATTTCAAAAATGTCTGTTTTTAATCTAAAGTTCAGAAAAATATCCCAACAAGCTGTCAAAAGAAAATGCGTTTTATGTTCTACAGTTTAGCGCAACAGCATGTTAAATATTCTCAATAGGAACGAGGTGTGAGGAGATTGCATAATTAAATAAGTCCTGAAAATCCATTGCTTTGATATTTCATTTTTGGTTCTCACTGGAGCTAGTTATGCCATATGTTATGAATTTGTCTCCTCTGTCAACGCACCAGGTGGTGGGATTATTAAGCAGTTGGGATTATTGAGCTTTCAGGGTGTTGCACAACATGGCATCAATATACCATTACTGTATCTATCGAAAAAGTGAACGGAGTTTGGTTTTGGTTTTATTTACAGACCCTCACGGCTTTTATCACAACTTTTTTCTCTCTCACTGGAGCAAAATATTGACTGTTTTTAGGTACAGTCATGGAAAAACCAAAGTTTTCACAGTGTACTCTCTCTGTGTACTCTTGTGGAAAACTAAGTACACCCTCACAGCTTCCAAAGGAATTCTGAGGGTAAGTTGCATTGAGACCATGCCAATCAAATGCGTTTGATTAAAGGCTCATCAGCGAGTGTGAGCACCTGTATAAAATCAGATGTTCTGACAGTTTGCTCTTCTGGAGCATTCAGGCATGTTTTAACAAAATGCCACAATCCTCCCGGGATTGGACATCCCATCAAGAGAAACTGCAAAAAAAAAAACAACAGCTACATCTCAGACTCTACAGGCCTCAGTTAGTATGTTAAATATTAAAGTTCATGACAGGACAATTAGAGTGAACAATTATGCCTTGTTTGGAAGGGTTTTCAGGAGAAAGCCTCCTCTCTCTCAAAAAAAAGGGCATGCATGATTATATCTGACCAAACCACAAGGCTTCTAGAACAATGGGCCTCATTTAGTGCACAGTGCGCACAAATCTGTGCAAAAATCATGTGTATGACTGCTTCACGCACAAATTTATGATTTATCAATAATTTCATACCTGAATTTGTTCGCACTTTAGGAACAAATTTATAAGTCCCTCTGAGCATGAGTAAGAACAAATGACAGCCTGGCTTCCTTAGGACTTTAAATACAAGCCTTGATGACTATATGACTACTACTGCTGCTACTAATAATACCAATAATATTATTATTATTTTTATTATTGGCCTTTGGTCTTTATTTGCAATTTTCTAAAACACCACAGGCCACAAAATGCTCAGAATAACAATAAAAAAATTTTTTAAAAAGGCTTCTATGGAATGGGGCGGAGCAGTATGTTAATTGTATTGAGATTGCACAAAGCTGTCATTTCTGAATGTTTCTGATTTACTAACATATGCGTGGGGGTGAGAACAAAATGAGGCTGTGAAATGCTGTGGTGGGACCTTAAGAGAGCTGTGCATAAACAAAGGCCCGCAAACCTCAATGAACTGAAGTAAGGATGTAAAGAAGACAGGGCCAAAACTCCTCTACAATGATGTGAGAGATTAATAGCCATACAGAAAATGATTACTTCATGTTCTTGCTGCTAAAGGTGGTTCTATATGCTACTGAATCATGGGATGTACTCAGTTTTGTTTTTTGTTTTTGTTTTGTTTTTACAGAACTATGTGCAGTCACATTTTGTTTCCATACAAGTGTACAACCCTAGCTGGACAAAAATGGGTATCTTAATAACACAGTTAAGCAAGTCTCGAATAGACATTCCTTTATCAGACTGACTCCAACTATAAATATAGTATTTAATACATGTAGCAAAGATTGCTTTATTTCCACTGTCACAGAAAAAAAAAAAACAAAACGTAAAAGTGAAACTCCCTGGTTTTTTTGTTCTCTAACTGAATATCCCAGTTAATTGTTTATTTTCCTCATCACATTTTTAAGTCTTTAAGAAAGTTTTATGACCCTATTGGAAGGGCTAAAAAGGACATTACAAATCACAGATGGGAAAATGCAATCATAGCCAGTTTCTCATCTTGCTGTGATTAAGGCTTGATTATGACTTCTTTAGGGTCACGGGAAAAAAAAAAAAATCTGGCTTGGATGAAAAGAAACAAAGTCAAGTGGCAGTAAGAAATCAAAAGTGAGAGTCTGCTGTGTGAAAGCACCCGTCCACCTCCTTCTGTCTGATGCTCTCTTTCTTTTAGACACTCACTTCTTGGAAGGGCCAGTCTCCAACTGAAATCTACACATATAAGATAAAGCCTAATCTGGTCACCTAAGAAAAGAAATGAAGAGCTGAGCATAAATAATTTACTGTGTTGTCGTTTTACTTGTGAACATTTGAAAGTGTTCACGCCATCATCGCTGATGATGACAGACAGGCCACCACCATTACTGCTGATGCTGACTGCATCCTCTCTTTCCTTCTGTCACTGATGTGCCTTTTTCCATTCTCCTTGATCGTGGCTACTGTTGTCATCTCCTCTCCGCCAGCGTAATGAGTCAGTGTGTGATGTTGGATGGCTGCTGACAGTGTGTCCTATGACTCACATCGGGGTGGTGCTGCTGTCCCAGCACATCTCTACACCCTCTGTGCATCCTCCTATGCCTCCTATACTCTCTCCTTCTGCTTCAGTTTGGGCTGCACCTTCCCCAGCAGGTAGGGACATCTGCTAATAATAAGTAAACATATTGTAGAGGTGATACACAGAAATATAACACCCCCTCCTCACACACACACACACACACACACACACACATGCCTGCGCAGTCCTGTTGGATAGTTGCACAGCTAAACCTGTTCTTTATAGAGTTTACTGTGTTTTAATCAGTCATGTCCTTTTTCTTCTCCCATGTGGAGTAAGAATAATAAATAAATAAATAAATAAGCAAACAAATAAAACTGGAGAGAAAAAAAGACGACGCTGGCAGGAGCCACAAAGTGTTGGCCGGTGGAAAATCTGATGATGACAGAGGCCCCATTAATACGTGAAGTGAATCCGACCGTGCTTGTCCTACAGCGGTATAAGATACCACAAACAGCTGCTCAGGTGTAAAACATATCACAAAAGTATTTGTCCAAACAAGACTGTTTTTAATTTATATCCACAAATAGAGGAAAAATATAAATGTTCTTACTCGCGATCGCATGTCGCTCTCAGATTATCACCCTGTAAGAAACACTAAACATGTCCATGCTGAGGTGAGGTCTGCTTCAGACAGACACCTTGGCTTGTTTTATGTAAATACCACACTTAAACACTCCTCCTTTAAAGGGCCAGGGCACTTGTAAACCTTGACTGAACCTCGGGCCTCGCTGCTGCCTATAAAACACTGACTGTTTATGGATGCCTGTACCTGCGTCTTTCCACCCGTAAATGCTTTTCTTTGTCCTTGTGGGAGGCAGAGGTAGCGGAGGAAGAGGAGAGAAAGAGGAGTAGATTATGGGTCCTCAACCAGGAAACGTTTGAGGCCACGCCCACATGTTCTCTGTCAGAATCAGAATCAGAAGGTTTTTATTGCCATATGGGTGAACAGGTTCACAGCATTAGGAAATTGCTGCGGTACTTCGTGCTTACAGAAAAAACAAATAAGTATAAAAACTATAAGACAATATACAAGTATACAAATTGCAAATATACAGAGATATTAGAGCTATAACTATAACACAATATTACAAAATTACAAAATATACAGTGCAGAGACTAATTAAAAGATAAAAGAATGTAGACTATATTCCACTAATATGTACATCAGTGCAATCAGACAGGTGCATAGACATAGGGTCATCAGCGTTTGTGGAGGGTGGTGGTAACAGTCTTAGGGTAATTGTTCATGAGTCCAACAGCAGAGGGGAAGAAACTGTTCTTATGGCGGGAGGTTCTGGTCCGTATGGACCGCAGCCTCCTGCCTGAGGGGAGAGGGTCAAAAAGTCTGTGTCCAGGGTGAGAGTGGTCGGCTGTGATCCGACCTGCACGCCCCAGTGTCCTGGAGGTGTACAGGTCCTGGAGAGATGGGAGGTTACAGCCAATCACCTTCTCAGCAGAGTGCACAACGCGCTGTAGTCTCTGTTTGTCCCTAGTGGTGGCTCCAGCGTACCACACAGTGATGGAGGAGGTAAGGATGGACTCAATGATGGCAGTATAGAACTGCACCATGGTCCTTGCTGGCAAGTTGAATTTCTTCAACTGCCGCAGGAAGTACATCCTCTGCTGGGCCTTTTTGATGACAGAGGTGATGGTGGGCTCCCACTTGAGGTCCTGGGTGATGGTAGTTCCCAGGAAGCGAAAAGAGTCCACTGTGGTGATGGGGGTGTCAGTCAGGATGATGGAGGGTAGAGGGGCTGTGTGCTTCCTAAAGTCCACTATAATCTCCACTGTCTTCTGGGCGTTCAGTACCAGGTTATTGTGGCTGCACCAGGACACCAGACGTTTGACCTCCATCCTGTAGGCCGACTCGTCCCCGTCTGAGATGAGTCCGATGAGAGTCATGTCGTCTGCAGAGGTGCAGCAGTTGGTATACAGGGAGAAGAGCAGAGGAGAGAGGACACAGCCCTGAGGAGTGCCAGTGCTGATGGTCCGGGAGTCCGAGACATTCTTCCCCAGCCTCACGTGCTGCTTCCTGTTCATCAGGAAGTCAATGATCCACCTGCAGATGGGATCTGGCACGTTCATCTGGGACAGCTTGTCTTGGAGGAGATCAGGGATGATGGTGTTGAAGGCAGAGCTGAAGTCCACAAACAGGATCCTGGCGTAGGTTCCCTGGGAGTCCAGATGCTGTAGGATGAAGTGCAGAGTCAGGTTGATGGCGTCGTCCACAGACCTGTTGGCTCTGTAGGCAAACTGCAGGGGGTCCAGAAGGGGGGCTGTGAGGGACTTGAGGTGGGACAGCACCAGACGCTCAAATGACTTCATGACCACAGAAGTCAGTGCCACAGGTCTGTAGTCATTTAGTCCAGTGATCCTTGGCTTCTTGGGGACAGGAACAATGGTAGCGGTTTTAAAGCAGACAGGCACGTGGCAAGCCTCCAGTGAGGAGTTGAAGATGTTCGTGAACAATGGGGCAAGCTCGTTAGCACAGTGTCTCAGTGTGGCAGGTGAGACACCATCTGGACCTGGAGCTTTGCGAGCTTTGACACTCCTGAACTGCTTTAGCACCTGGTCCTCCTGAATACAAAAGACTGTGGGGGTGGGGGAGGAGGGGGACTCTGGGGTGGGAGTCCTTGATGATGTGGGCTTCTCTGAGGTGTGGGGAGTGGGGGAGGTTGGGGGGTGAATATTTGTGTTGGCTGTATTGTAGTTGGGACTGGTGGAGGTGTGAAGGCTGCTGAACTGACCATCAAAACGACAATAGAACTCGTTCAGTCTATTTGCAGTTTGTAGGTCGTCTGTGGAGTGGGGGGTTTTAGGCTTGTAGTTGGTAATCTGCCTAAAACTTTTCCATACAGAGGCCGCGTCGTTCTCTGAGATCTGCTGCTGTATATTCTCAGAGTGATGTGATCTAGCAGTGGCCACTTCCTTGCTAAACCTGTACTTGGCCTCTTTGTAGCAGTCTTTGTCCCCACTTTTAAAAGCCTCCCTCTTCTCTATCCACAGCTGCTTCAGTTTGGGAGTAAACCAGGGTTTGTCACTGTGTTGTCGTTTTACTTGTCCGTAGTTTCATTAGGTACTTTGCCATTCATAATGAAACACCAGATGAGTAGAGAGGCATATAGGTTTCTGCAACTAAATTACATTTGAACCTTCCTCTCTAGAGGAAGCATTAAAACCTAAGAGCCTCTTATGGGTGGTTAGAGATCTCAACCCATTACAAATGACAATGGTAGTATAAAAGATGGAACTAGCTTTTCAGGTCTGAAGAGGAAAGTTGCAGAAGTACCTTAAATCTGTATTTATTTTAATGACCAGCAGGGGGCAACTTCTGGTTTTGTGAAAAGGCTTTTGGTTGTATAGACATGTATGGGGAAAACAGCCGTTAGCTTCGTCACTCTGTGATCTGAGTGAGCACTTTCCCGATGACTTCATAGACTCAGTCCCTAGTGTCACGTCACAGTGAAGAGAAAATGAAGTCCACTGAAAATTATATCATTCTAAGAGTCAGAAAAGAGGATTAATCAGGTCCACTTTCAAAACACCAAGATGATGATGGCAGAAATGCTCAGCTCGAGACTTCATAATGGGACTACTACATCCATAAGTCCTGTTTATCATATCGCGCAACACATACCAGTATGTCATACATGGCTCCTGTTGATTCGATTAGGACAAAGCATCCTCATTTTACATGGATTAAATACTTGATTTTCTGTCTATATGGAGAAAAAAATAATAATGCAGTTTTGCTTTTATGGGCGTTTTTCTCACTTTGTAAATGTCCTCAGTGAACAGCTGCCCTCCAGCTTCCTGTAGCCTCCTCCTACTTCTTTCTGCTTTGAATGCTAGTGGACTTCGTGCCATCCGCTTGGTGCCATTGTCATTGTTGAGCCAAAGTTCTTTTAATCACACCACTCCCCCTCATCCCACCGTGATTTACTAGCTCTCCACATCCAGGGGCCTCTGCTCCAGCCAATTGCATTAAAGAGATAAATAACCAGACCAATAAAAGTGTTGTGAGCAGGCCGAATGGGCCCTGGAAAGCACGTTGTCCATTTGGTGCAGTAAGCAATGGTGTCAGGCGGAGGGCTGGGGGGGATCGGAGGAGGGGTGGGGCTTTTAGTGGAAGGTTTTTTAGGGGTGATATTGTGATTGGTGGTGGAGGTGATGTCATGTCATCCATCTTAGGGAGCCACTTCATTAGGCTAATGGAAGGGCTGGACCACTCACTGTTCGCTCCTGTGTGTGTGTGTGTGTGTGTGTGTGTGTGTGTGTGTGTGTGTGTGTGTGTGTGTGTGTGTGTGTGTGGTGTGTGTGTGTGTGTGTGTGTGTGTGTGTGTTTGTCCTTCCATTGATGGCAGCTTCCAAGGCTAAAGTGGTTATGAAGGCTAAAGTGATTTTATTAGCCAGGCACATAGCCCATCACTGCATATGGGCATAAGTGTGTGTCCGTGTGTGTGTGTCTGTGTAGCCATATAGCCGTAAAGGCAGTGTTTCAGGTGTGGGGAGATAATACAGAAAGAAACGCACCTTACTCTTTTGATGTTTTACCTGCAATCACATTCCTTCAGTGACTTGCAAAAAATGTGAAGTGCAGGGAGAATACTCACCGCACTTTAGAGCAATATCAATGAAGGACTTTGATTTGTCACTGCCTTAAATTAGTATGTCACTTCAAATGTTCCTCTTGTGACGAGTGAAGAGGACAAAGGGAAACGCTGTTTGAATTTGCTGCGCCGCTCGACCTCCTCCGTCTGTGTCTCGCGCTTCCTCTCTCCTCTCGCTTCCCATCTCTTTCCCATTGTCAGTTTTTCCACCTGAAGCCCACATGAGTTTCCACATGAAAACCACACGAGCTGCCGTCTGGACTTCTGCTGTATTTACAAGACGTGTTTCCTCTGATTCCAGTCTGCTTTAGTGATTTCTTTAAATTTTTCACATTCCGAGACCTGCCTTTGAATTATTTTGTAACACCGCGGGCTTGCTCGATCATCTCAACTGACCTTTTCTATCTAAAATATCTCTTTTTTTTTTTTAAACAGTTAAATAGTTGATGTTCAATGGTTGGCCTTGATGTGGGTCTGACAAGTCTGTTCTTTTCATGCCTCTAAACACAAGTCGAGATGAATTTGTTTTTTGTGTTTTACAGAGCAAAATCAGTGTAAATTTATCAAAAGCAGCACCACCTTAGAAAACTTCCAGTTTCTCTTCTGTATTTTTATGGCTCTTATCCGTAGCCACCACAAGACATAAACATAAGATTATATTAATCTGTTTACTCACTGTGTTTATAGACTACAATATGAGGTTAAATGTGCTACTCGTGCATCCAGACTTTCACTGTGGAGGTGTTAATGTAAAGGAGTAGCCACACTGTTCCCAGGCTGTGTTGTATGTTTTATTCAAAAGCTAGTTCTCAAGGAAAGTAAATCTTAAAAAAAGATCAGCTAAAGCATATGCTCTCTGCACACATTAAGATGCATAAATGAGACGAAGGGAAGGCTGGTAGCCCTAGCAAGGCACCAGTATCTCCCACATATAGACACCTGCTACCAGAGCAAAGGTGCACGAGCCAAGCTGTTACCTATTAATATTAATTCCTTCAGTATTTGTTTCCGGTGCTGAAAGTCACATGCCACCCTGAACACAAATTAAAATTTTTCCTTTTATTTATATATATTTGTCACCGTGATTGATTCAACTTTTCTGTATGCTGAGATCTAAGGAAGGTGTGGTGTTGTGAGCTCTCCAGATTTATTTGAATCTGATAGACTGAAAAAGTAAATGGAAGAACATTTCAGTTCTCAAACGTGTTTTAGTCTGGACAACACTCCATTCCTTACAAGGGGTTAAATCCATCCATCCATCCATCCATTTTCTGCTGCTTATTGAATTCAGGGTCAATTTTAGGTCATTTGAGTTGTTATTTATGTATTTTATTTGCTGAATATTAATGTTATTGTGTCATTTTTTCATTAGATTGTTTAATATTAAATATTTGTACTTTATATCATAGCTGATGAGAAACTGTTTTTGATGACATTAGAAAAACTTTTTTGTTGCTTATAGTTTTCTATATATTCATATTTGGTAATGATTATTAAGTCATTTGAAAACATTTAAGAGAATAGATATATCTGAATTTAAAGATTTGTTATGGGTTTACTAATTACTTTGTAAATTTACGATAAACTACATATAATTTTTTTTTAATTAAATACTTGAAATATTTTTTAAAGTTTACCAGTGTTTAGCAAATGATTCATAAACATTATTTGTATGGCTATTATAGAGTTGCAGCAGAGTTTTATAAATATTTTTAATGGATAACAAATGCAAAGTGAAACACAGATAAATATTATTAAGGGAGAATGTTATGCAGTTGTAACAACAGTTAGCACAGTGGTTAGTTATTGTTAGTGAGTGCTTTGCAGAGCCTTCCATTATTTCCCAGATGAAATGTTTAACCGGTGAGCTGCTGAAGAGGAATCATTTGTACACAACTGGAGTACAAATAATAATCAAATTCTGCAGGGCAGGATAAGAGAGAGAGGAAAAAGTCAACATGAGTAATGTGAAAATGTCATCAGACTGTATCTCTTTATATATATCATACAGTACAGAATTCACAAAATAATTATTTTATTGCACGATCTAATGACAAAGTAACATAAATTACAACAGTAATAAAAATTAGCAACACAGGTGTCACTTTATTTTTAATAGTAAAACAATTATTAAACTTTAAGTAATGATTAATTGATCATTTATTAATGGCTTTCATAAAGTCTTTCTAGTATCAGCTCAGAGTGAACATTTTTAGCAATTATTAAAGGAGTTTGCTTGTTCTTTTCCCCTTGCTAGTTTGGAACCTTACTTAAAGTAGTAGAAATAACTACTGAATTCTTCATACATACATACATACATACATATATATATATATATATATATATATATATATATATATATATATATGCAGTGCTTCCAGAGCTCTGTTTAAGTGGCCTTTACATTTCAAAGCTCAGTGCATGTTTGGCTTGTGTCGGGGTGTGTGCACTGCACACTGCGGTGGCCTTTAACGCCTGTCCCTGGTGCAGATCGATTTTGTGCCTAGCCAGCAGCCTGCTGCTAACCTTGAGGTAAGTTGGCGTAATGAGATCGCATCTGACGGCATTGACTCACACCTGACAGCACTGACACTCAGCTCCCATCCAGGGAGAGGCACAGACAGGCAGAGTGGGAAAGGGTAGGTCCTTTGTGGTTGGCTGTACCGTTAAAAGCTTTGTTTTGTTCTGCTTTCACTATAATATATGATTTTCTACATTAATTATTACAGATTATGATCGCATTGGTATTTACTTTTAAAATCTTTCACTGGTGACAAAACCAGTGTCCACGTGTCCACGGTCCACAATCACCTGCTATAACATCTCTTTGAAGGAGATTGAAAAGAAAAGCAGGTGTGTTTGGCATTCTACTTCCATGAGAAAGACAAATTTTCAGGATGGACCTCTGTATTATTGAAGCCTGAGCTGCTGCAGCCTCTTAGAGTTCAGTACAGTTGAATTCAGAGTGTAGCTTTGCTGCTGCTGCTCTGTGGGATTTGTCTGTAGGCGGTGCTGGGTTATGCATGACCCTCTGTCTAGCCAGACTTCTGGTAAAAAGCATATTTTCTGGGCCAGATTAAAACCACGGCAGGGCAACTCATGCGCCCTAAGCAATGTGGAATTTGATCTAAAAATAATTAAAATGTAGCTGCCCATCTAAGCCATCAGTGTAATATACCTGCGTACATAATATGGGATGACTCTTTCCTTTAAACCTGTGACAAGCATGCTGAAGCTGATTTCAGGATGCATGTATCAGGCTAAAATTGGATACGATGAGCCTGGGATAACCATTATCTGAGTGGTGGTAATTGAAACAATAATGGGCATGGTAACAGCTTGGCAAATAGCATTGATCCATCATCTAAGATGAGCCCTCTTTGTGCATTAAAAGCATGACTAAATGGCGCAAACTGATATTGCTCTGGGTCATGGCTAGGTCGTGTGGGCTAATTGAAAAAGAAATGAGTAAAATGAGGGTGTTTCGTGGCGTGTGGAAGTGTGATGAGTCTCTCACCTTGCCTCGGTTGGGCTTTGAATGCACAACCTGGGATTTCTGAGGCGAGATTAGCCAAAGACATGATTTTGGCGGAAGCGTGGAATTGGAATTCAGTTTCTGTACATCTATGTACAGATGTAGTTCACTAAGCCACTGGGACCCAGATTGATAGGAATCTAACAGTCCTAGCACCTGAGCAGCTCAGGAGCATCCTCAGCTGCTTACGTCTTAGTCTCAGCCTTGTCTGCACATTCCTCCAGTCTTACTTTCTGCGCTGCAACCTGACCTTGACACGTTTTCTCATCCGCCTGGCATACTGCTTTGCTGATGTCCAACTTTCACAGGGTTGAAGTGGTACTCTGCTTCAGCTAGCCTATAGATTGAGCACTGCTGGGCTGGATGAACACATGGAAAATGAGATCACTGACCTACAGCAAAGGTTAGACTTCAGTAAGCACGAGCACTCAGATGAGGGCTGGTGCAGGAGCTGGGGCTTTAATAAACTGCTGCTGACCATAAGCCTATTGTTTTACTTCTCTCCTCTGGATATCTGTGTGTGTTTGTGTCTGTAATGTAATGTGACTGGAGCCGCAGCCCTCGTTGGGGCTAGCTGTGTTAAGCTGAAATGTTATTATTGATTACACACAGAGGCTGTGATGGAAAAGCAGCAACCGGGGAATGAGCCCAGCTCCAGGTGTGTGCATGCTTATGTATATGTACGCGTGTTCACGTGCATGCAGCAGTTTGTGAATGTGAATGTGAGCCACAGCTGTGCTGTCCATCAGTCTCTTGCTAATCCATTAGGGAAAAAAAAAAGGGGGGCAACAGGAGAGGGAAATAACAAGTGAGAGAGGAAGAAGAGTATTTGAAGTAGAGGTGTAAAGCAACAAAACAATGTTATTGTTGCATTTTTTTTAAATATCTTGTGAGACTCAGTACATCTAGTTTGTTTTGCTTTTCTTGAATTTTTCAGGTAAATATGCTTAAAAATGTGAAGCATTTTTTTTTTCTGTTTTGTTAAATTTACTTTCACCTTGAAAAAGGTCCCTTTTTCAACTTGCTCTCCAGCGCTTTCTGTCCTTACCACATGTAATTACTTAAACATGCAAGCATGTGTACACATATCCAGTATATCCATAAAAATGCATACAGTACTTACATTTACACACATACACAAGCACATGCAAGCTAGGGTTTAATATTTTTCCCGAAAATGACATGAATCAAATCCCGGGAAATGACGAGCCATTTCCCGGGAATCCCGGGAAAAAGTTTATTTATTTTTTTATTTTAATTAGGCCTTCTGTAGCCTGTGTCGGCCTTAACCTATTGTGATATTGTAGAGGTAGCTTTCCAGCTATGTCCTGTTATGCCCAGTAGGGGGCAACGTCGGCTTGATTAACGCAATAAAACCTACATCTCAGCATTTGAGTGCTCGAGCTATGCGGTGTTGTATCGTTCCTCAACACTCCCTTAACAAATATAATTCGAATATTCCTCCATTGTACATGGAATTATACCAAGCTATTTTACAACTGCTGGTGCAAACAATACGGTTCATCTCCACAGCATTGATAAAGGCTCAGCCACGCTGTCGTGGCGACATCTGTTGCGCTATATCTCCACCAGTGGAACGCTGTAATAGTCATTGAAAAGTTAACTACCGTACTACACTATAATATGGCATAACACAGGGCCTTGAGTAATGCACTACGACTTGGTCATTGCCATTCTGGCAACAGCAAATTTATAACACCGTGTCCAGTCCTGTCGCCAGATCTCAGTCTTAAGGGGGGGCTTATGAAATCCAGCGGGGGGGGCACCACTATTATTAGCTTGATTAGTGATATGGCTTGGGTGGGCGGGCCAGGGCGGGCCCATGCGTATCAATGGGCGGGCACGGCCCCCTAGGGCCCGCCCATAGCGACGGGTCTGACCGTGTCTGAGGGTTAAAGTAGGTTCGCTGTGAATCGTCTATTGAAAAACTGGCCAATCCTTATAGCCTAAAAAATATACATTTTACTCAACTCCATTTTAAAAGCGAAATATGTTAAAGTATCTATTTCATGATACTTTCTTCACACATTAGGCCCGCATCCTAATTCATGATTGTTAGTAAGCGGCTGCAAACGAGGAAAAGAAACACTCGAAGTTAAACAGATATTTCTTTATTGTTCAGGACAGGCATATTTTATAGGCTATATAATGCAATATAACAATATATAATAATTATATTAAATTATATAATACAAAATACCTTAGGGTAAACACATTGCCTACAAATTAAAGAGGAAAAAAGTACAACTGTGTAATACCTCTATTAAAACGCTTGAGATGAAGGCTGAAGCCTTAAACGGAGGCTGAACGTGCCTGAAATGAAGAGTAATGCTTTTCGCATTAAACGAACCCTTCTCTCAATATTTCCTTAAATTTAACATTCTGAAGCTTTCTTTTCTTTCTGAAAGTCAAATCGACGCGCGCGACTTTTTTCCCGGTTTCCCGTCTAACGTTCCCGGGAAACGGGAAATGGTTCTGATCGCATTTCCCGGGAATCCCGGATCCCGGGATTAAACCCTAATGCAAGCTCCATTTCACTCTGTCTTTCTGCCTTTCCTTCACAGACACCTGTGGTTACACACACAAGCATATGCTGACCCGCTCTGTCTCTCTCACACACATACACACACACACACACACACACACACACACACACACACACACACACACACACACACACACACACACACACACACCAAGTCTCTCCCATTCTCCACCACAGTCCCTTTATGTGAGGCCTGCCTGGCACCCAACTGTGAGGCACTTTTAATTAGAGCCCTGCTGTTAAGCACAGACCTCCTCCAGTGGTCCCATCCACTTCCCATCACCTCCTTGCTCAGACCCACACACCCTCCATCACACGTGCACCACTGCTGTGCTCCTCTATCTTCCTGTCTTTTGTGGCCTGATGGTGTTAAACACTGTACCCAGAAGGCAAAGAAACTGCATGACCCCTACCCTCGGGATTATAATTTCCTTTAGCCATTTTTTAAGCTTGAATTCTATAAACATTAACATATTAAACAGTGCTTCTACATTTCCAGCTAACTATATCTTTTTGTTTAAGAAAAATTGTAAATATTTACATTTTTTTTGGTGAATTTTAGGATATTTACGGATGGGAGATCTTTGTTCTGTTTGCTCGGTTTGGCTTCTGAATGAAAGTGTTCTTCAGTGTGATGTTGAGGCCTGAAAAATGGCCTTCGAGTGCTATCAGGTTCATAAGAAAGAAAAATATTCAACACATGCCCTCTTGTAACACTGTCAGCTGTGCAGCAATGCTCAAAATATTCCTGGAACTCAAGCTGCTCCATCACACTCATAACCTGCATTCCTCCATTTCCCTTTTCCAGGAAGGCCAAAGCCCTTCAGAAAAAAAAAAGGAAAGAAAAACAGGTCTCTTAGATTCATTGATTCTCTTCAGCATCTGGCTGCTATGATCAAAGGCCTATTGTGTTGGGGGGCTGTTCTCTAAGCTGCTTTCATTAGGAACCTCCATAATCAGGGGTAAGTTGATTAGAACAAAGGGAGGTGGTTGATGCTACGTTAAGCCAGTACTGGAATTTTGAGCTAAACTTCCCAAAGCTTTTGCAGTGTGTGTGTGTGTGTGTGTGCGTGTCTGTCACTCTGTCCCTGCCAGCACAGAGGAGAAGGGGATTATAACCTCACAACATACACATAATGCATGCTAACCTCAGTCAGAAATCTTTCGACTGGGTTAGAGTGCAGCTCCGTTACAGCTTCAGAGGGAAAAACGAAGCCATAAGGAGGTCTGCTTAAAACCCATTAGACCCAGTTTGCCAGCAGTAAATATGCCTCGAAAGGCCACTGTCTGTACATTTGGAGGTAATTTGGAGAAACATTGAGCGCTGCCTCTGTCTGTGACAGCTTGTCTTCAGCTTGATGTGGGAAGACAGGTTGTTTAGGACCGTGGGGATTGAGGGATGGAGAAAGACCAGGGTGTAAGAGGAGGAGGAAGGCTGCAGCTGTTGTTGTGTGTAGTTTAGATTTGGTCTGCTGTGGGTTGGCAGAAATCACAGCAGAGCCAGAGAGGCACCGACAGATATATAGATAGATAATTTCACCTCTTCCTTCCAGCTTCCTCACCTCGCTTTATGTGCTAAAGGCCCCGTTTAAGCCCAGGGATTTAGCATGAAAGGCAGAAACAAAGCACCATCTTGATGCCACCTTGCGTTTCTTCCTTCACCTTCTGTGTAGCAAATGTCGCTGCACTGAGAATCCTTCGCTGTCTGCCTCTGTATCGACCTTTCCTCTTCCTCAGAGGAACAGACAGCCAGCTCCTGCTAGGGCCCTTTTCCCTCTGTTCACGGGGTGGGAGTTTTTATTATGATTGTTTTTAAAGATTTTTTTTCCCCTCTCTCTCTCTCTCTCGCTCTCTGCCCAGGGTTGCAGATATTGCCGAAAGCAGAGAAAAAAAAAAAAAAAGGCAGGGAGGGGAGAGGAAAAAAAAAGGGGGAGAAAGAGAAGTTATTTTGCTGAAGGACATTTGCAGAGGCTGCTTTTAACACCATCACCCCCCCCCCTCTCCTCATTCCTTTTCCTCCATCCCTCCTTAAACACACTTCTCCTCTTTCTGCTCTTTAAATATTGAGAATCACTGCACATTCCTCTGCTCTCTGCCTTTTGATGCTACTGGCCTCCCAACAGCTCACCAGGCGAGATGCATTTGGATGGGCTAAAAGGCTCGGTGTAGCAACACCAACAATCCCCCTCCTCCCACACACACACACACACCCACACACACACACACAACTTTGCCACTCTGCCCTCCCCCCCCTCCAGGCCCCAGGAAACTGGTCGGGGCTATGCTGGTTCCCAAGCTGCACCTCTTACCCGACTCCCCGTGTTCTGTCTGAAGGCCAAGCTCCCTCTCTGGGCTGGCTTTGGCTGCTCATTTCCACAGTAACAGGGGGCAGCTCTCTGTGGACTTGGCTTTTTAGCCTACACTAACATGCATTCACGCAAAAAAACACACACACACCACAAAGCCGAATCAGACTGTAACAGTCACTGTATTCATTACCTTTCACTAATATCCTGCCCAGCTTACACACATCATTGCTGTCCTCAATCTCCTATGATTCATTTATCCTTTTTTTTTTCTTTTACTGGCCGCATTATAGATGCTATTTACAATTTTGCTAACTAGTAGGGTGCAGACGCCTGTGTTGTGGGCCACTCAAAAGCAAACCACTGCCTGAGTTTAGATATGAATAAGAGCTTTTCTTGAATGCTGCATTCCTTAGTGTATGCGGCTATTGTAGTTGTTGTTTCTCTAAAAGGAAAACAGTAAATAGCTGTAAAATAAAGCCAAAGCTGTAAAACTCTAAGTGTATCTGGGCTAACTGTTGGTCAAAGCACAGCTGGAGAAGTCTCTCCCCATCAGAAAGTGAGAGCTGCAGACTGAGATCATAGATGTGTTACTGCTTAACAGTCCACTTTATGGGACTGGCTCTCTTTGTGTTTTAATGAGGAGGCCATGGATGGGTGGAAAGGAGAGGAGAAAGATGGGGGGGGGGGGGGGGGGGGGGGGTTGTAAGGGAAGATGAGTGATTAGAAAAGACTGAGAAAGAATAAAGGATGGAGTGTTTGAAAGAGGTGATCGCAAGGTTTAATGCCCCCTTCTCTCTCCAAGTCTAATTAGGAGTGAAAGAAGGGGTTGCTGGGTCCTCCTTTAAGTGCTGCTTTTAATTTTTCACATCACATGTAGACTTGATGATTCTCTTCTCTTCTCTTCTCTTCTCTCTTCTCTTCTCTTCTCTTCTCTTCTCTTCTCTTCTCTTCTCTTCTCTTCTCTTCTCTTCTCTTCTCTTCTCTTCTCTTCTCTTCTCTTCTCTTCTCTAGTTTAAACCAAATGACCAGTTTGTTTTTCTTTGTTTCATTTTATAGCCTCCAGAAATAAAATCTACACTCTCTCTCCAGGATATTTTAGTTGAGCAGGACATTAAATTGGCAGCAAACTTGGTGCGTGTGTGTGTGTGCGTGTGCACACACATACGTGCGTGTCTCATTCCTCTGAAAAGCGTTTTGAGCCTCCGGTGCACTGGCATGAGATTGGCAGTTTGCTGTGTGCTGATAAAGTCAGCATCTGTGTGTGTGTGCGTGTGTGTTTAAGTGTGCCTGCTGGTGAAAAGGAAGGAGGAAGAAGGAAGGAGTGCAGCCTGGACATCTCAGGAATGTTTTCCTGATAACAAGTTCTTCCAGCGCACCGTGCTCCTGTTGTAGTTTTGTGTGTTTTAATGTGCTCTGTCTGTGTGTGTGTGTGTGTGTGTGTGTGTGTGTGTGTGTGTGTGTGTGTGTGTGTGTGTGTGTGTGTGTGTGTGTGTGTGTGTGTGTGTGTCATGGCAGAGGGCAAGTTTTGCTGCTTTCCAGTTGGCCACAAGTTTCTTTGTAATCAAAGTGGACTGCGGAAACAAGTGTAGCATTAAAGGAATGTTACAGTGCCACTTGGGTCAAAGAGATGTAAATTCTATCATCATATCGGTGAACTGATCGATGAGACTCTCCAGATCTTTACAGATTTTTTTTTTTTTGGGGGGTGGGGTGGAGGTGGGGGTTACACATTCTTGCCCACTGACACACTAAACTGCAATGCTCCTACTCTTCAGTTTAGTAGGAATGACTCCTTGTCCTTGTCCGTGGTGTCCACAGCTGAGTATAATCCCTGACTTAATTCAGTTAAAGCCACAGAGTCAAGCTCAGTTACAGTCCCAGATCAGCCAATGGCATATTGAGTGTTAGCTGCAAGCCTCTTTGCAACCCACCTCGACCCCAGCTCTTCCTTTCATGGTGTGTCTGAGATCCCAGAATAAAGCCATAATCCCCAACTATGAACTGCTGCAGATGTAATTTATAGCTGCAGTTATAACTACAGCGGTCCTAACAGAAATGCAGAGGATCAGCTCCTTTGTATGTTTGAGAATTTTAATCATGTTATCTTTGGTTTCTGGTCTCAGATTTTACTTCTGCATCAAAATGACACACTCACATCAAAAAAAGAAGAAAAAAAAAAAAAACCACACATAGGCACCACACACATTCCTACCTTTGGAGCATGACTCCAGATCACTGCTCATGCCTCATGTGCATCAGTGCATGCTTTGTGCAGCAGCACAGTCGACACTAACTCGTGCGTCCTCTACGCCGCTCTCCCCTCCGCAGGCCGCCTCATTAAACTTTCAGCTGAACAGTTAAAAACTCTTGCCATTCGGTCCCAACTGGCATAAGAGAAGTAAATAAAATTCAGTCTGTCCACTGGGTTTGAAGTCAGATGGAAGGATGGCATTTGCCAACTCAGTCTGCAGCAAAGTGATGCGCTGTGGCCACAGGTGGTGCTTTGTGAGCCCTGATATGAACCTCGCAGTCTGAGATGACCCGGGCGGTGCTGGAATATAAGCAGTCTTTGTTTTTTTTTCTCATTCTGTCTGTCTTATGTCTTTCCTCATCCACAGAAAATCTTGGCGATGGCATCGACTATGGCCAGTGGAAGAAAGAGGATATCGGTGAACTGATCGATGAGACTCTCCAGATCTTTGAGCGCTGTGGAGGACAGTATGCCTATGCAAACATCAAATATATGATACCCACCTATCAGTCCTGCCTGAAGAACTGAGGGAGGGGCTATGAGCTATATCCACTTCTTTAAGATTTGCTTTATCAAGTTACAGCAGCATATTTAAAGTTCTGTTGTTCTGGTCTCATTTCTTTAGCAATTTATTTAGACAACTGATGAGAAGTCCTCGGTGCATACTGACGTTTGTTTCAAAGCCTCTTTTAAAATGTATGAATACATTAAAAATTCTGTTGCATTTAAGTAAAGCTTCACCCAAAAATCTATTTTTTTGTCTTTCAAACACTCACCCACCCCCCACCCCCACCCCCGGTGCTTGATGTGGCCATCTTGGATGTATGTCGGCGGTACAGTGATGAGATTTTTGCTCAGAAAAAAGAGGCATAATCATGAAGTATTTTACATCCTAGATCTGAAACCTGTTCTCTTCACCGCAAAGACCACAAAGATTTGCTCTGAAACGCTGATAACACTGTTTGAGATGCAGAAAATATTGGTTTCAGTAATGCAGTAACTGTGGTGCAGATTTTTTTTTTTTTTTACTGTATTGTACTACTGCACTCATTCTGTCACTAACCCAGCTGGAGACGGAGCCTGTCTGAACGTGCATTTATGTTGGATATCTGAACTCAAATACCCCACAGTGATCACAGCGAACACTTGGTGCATATGCGGGCTTATTTGTTGGTGTTTGTGCATGACGACGTGCCTGCCTCTTGTGTTTATCCGGACCAGCCAGTAATTCAGTAACCAACTCTGTATTATCACACTGTGCTGAATGAAGGTGCGCTCTCTCTCTCTCTCTAGCCACTGTTATAAACTTCTTCACAGACACAGTGGAAGTTTTAGCAGCCATATTTCCCCAAAGCACATACACTCACTGACACATATACATATACAACCCTGTGACCCACAGGGAAAACATAGTGTAATTGATTTCTGAAACTCACAAGGACACTTGCACCATCTCTTATTGTAAGTCATGTCTCCAGCGAAAGCAGCTTTACAGGCCTGCGGAGGAATCTATTCTCGAGCAGAAGACAGGTTCATAATGCTCATATTTCAACCTCAGCACATCCTGAAAGGAACGTTACTGAATAGGTGTTCCACACTGCTGAACTCAGTCGAGCTGCTCCTGCCTTGCGCTTGATCTGTGTAGTGAAAGACGAAAAAGGAGTGCGGAGAGGTTCCCTTTCGAGACAAAGCACATATTTCACCTTAATAACTGCAGCTGCATAGCAAAACAAAGATAGCAAAGGTACAGCCACTTGAGCTGCTTTTAGGGGAGCGGGGTGGGGGTGGTACGATTTCACTCGTGTTTTCACTTAATGAGCATATCGAACTCTGAATAGCCTGCAGTTCTGTCGAACTGTATCAGTGACGCCCCGCTGTCCCGCTTCACCTGTCCAATTTACTGAGCCACAGGCTAGCAGCTGGCCAGCAAAGAGCTTAGAGATAAGAGAACTAGACGAAAGGACAAAGTGAAACATGGTGAACAATTTGTTAAGCTTTTTTTTTTTTTTCTCAAATATTGTTTTTTGGTTTTAGAAATAGCACCTCTCTCGCAGCTTTCCCTCTGTTGTCCCCCAATCTTTGAACACAGTGTCATATGAGCCATATTACACGGGAGCTGCACAGTTGACTTTGCTTTGTCACACTTAAAGGGCCAGGCGATGCGATTACTCTGGCTCAATTAGGCCACATCACAGGCACTAATGGGTACTGAGACCTCTTCGAGAAGAAAGGTGAGAGTGTGGAAGAGAACACCTGAGAATATGTTTAAAAAAAAAAAAAAAGATGCGCACACAAGCAGTCGCGTTTCCATTACTTCAAAGTGTGTTCTGTTCACTTACATTACCATAACCATAACTTCTTCTTTCCTAACCCTAACCTTAAACCACAATTCCACCTTAAAATCTAATCATCTGCATTTTCTGGATTTGCTTACTGTCTCCAAAAGTCCCCACAATGTGAGTGCATAAACACATTTACAACCCCACGATCTGAGTAATACAACCACACGCACACACAATAATGGCAACAAAACAACAAGCAGCTACAACATGCTGTAATTGCTCATGCAAGTAATAGAGTGAAGTGCAAAATGAACAGGAATGGAGGCAGCCATTGAGGTTATTTGCTCTATCAAAAGCATCACCGCATGGCTGGTTCAGACCTACAGGCCAGAAAGACATGCATGACATTACCCGACTTTTTCCCCTTATCTCGTCTTGTTCTCAAGACATGAGGGAGGAAAAAAAAAACAAACCCAAAGGCCGCAGCAACAAATTTAGCACGAAGCTGAAATGATCCTGATCATAATGTGCTGACCCTTCTCACCTAGTCATAATGAGCAATTGATCATCCTGTGACTGCAGGTGCTCCAGCATACACAAAGAAATAAATTGCCACCCATTCGGTATATTTCCTCCAGTCATAGAGCACAGGTTACAACAATCTGCTCCACTTCCTTACAGCAGATATTATCTGTTTCAGATAAGGCAACATTATTATTTTCAGTTGAGAGGATTTCTTCTCTTTTTTTTTTTTTTTTGTCTTTTTTTTGTCTTATTTGGTATTCCTTGTATATTTTGAAAGATTCCACTGATAGCTTGTGGAGTCAGTGGTATTAATCATAAACATGTTACTTAACCACCTCACACCATCCTAATCCTTCTTGTTAATAACTGCATTTGGGAAAAACACCTTATCACTTACAGGTTTCTGCTGTGTTGCATTTAAGGTGTCACAGCATTAACCTCTGAGTGGTTAGCATTCCTGCGCACTTGCCTTCACCCATACTGGGACGGAATGGAATCCTCTAATCCAGCATCTGGTCTGATCGTCACTCTCGGTTGCATCTCAGCTCCAGGGGTCAACCCTAGATGGTGTGGGGCCCACAGCCACTCGCTCAGCTCCAAGATTTATTATTAGCCTAGCAAGCTCAGCCCCTCACAGCAGCTGCCGCCGCCTTGCAGCCAGCAGCAACTCCCACCCGAGGAGCGCATGCAAGCCATTTCACTGTGGGAAACACTGCAGTACGCCAACATGGGACGATATATGCACAGATGTTATGCAGCCACACAGACCAACACAGTTGACTACACAGTCAAGTGGGTACGTGCGTGTCTAGCTTGCACCCCAGCAGCTGCAGGATGAGATGTTTTTTCAGAAGGAACAGTGACGTTCTGAGAGCTGACTCCACGGAGCTCAAGTTTGTCCTTGCGCATCTCCGTCTCGCCACATCATAGTGGTGGCAGGCCAACAAAGGCTTTTATACTGCAGTGAGCTGTGCAACAAAAGCTACACAAACACGCTGATAGCGTTTTGTTGACGGAGAGGAAAAAGGGGATTGAGAAAGGCAGAGAAAAGGCTGAGGAAGGAAGAGGAAGAGGACAATAATGAAGAGGAAAAGGCACCGTGACAATGCTTGTGCTGTCTGTTTGAGAGAGAGAGAGAGCATGCTGAATAAAGAGGAAGACAGGGAGATTGGTTGCACCTGAGCTTGGAGACAGACGGGCAGCCTAAGATGAATCCAGCGCACAGAGAAATGAAGGGAAAGAGAGGCTGTGTGGGCCACGTCAAGATGGATGAATGGAGGGAAGGGGGATGTTGTGTCACCAGGTAGAGAGAGCTGTCTGGCTCCAGCCAGACCTGAGATTTAGGAGCAGTCAGCTGCAGAAAAAAGAAATAAGAGACCGAAGAAGAAACCACTTGTTTGTCTGTTTTTTCCCCTCACAAGTGAAAAACAGAGGAGAATTGAGGCGACAACTGGCACTTAACAACATCACCACGCTCCCTTATCTGAACAAACAAGCTGAATGCGAATACCCCACTTTGTGTGCAACATCTCCTCGTGTTGAAAATCAAATAATTCATCCGTGTGGGTCACACTTAATATGATAAAAAGCTGTGCAGTGGTGTTGCATGTTGTAATGTAACCTGGTGCACACTGAAGGATTGATTAAGCACTCGGGAAGTCTTCATCTGTCTTCCTCTTTATCACTTCCTTCCTCTTTTCTTCTGGTCCCTTTTTCTGATGTCCTGTCTCTCTTACTGCAGTGTTATAGTCTCAAAAGGCAGATTGTTAGAACCAGCAATGAAGGGATTGTGCTGTGCAACAGAAATAAATGCCCCCCGGGGAATGATTCGTCTTGTTCTCGTCTGCCTGGCGGACTCCGTTGCTCATCCAGGGAGCTACTGAGCATGTGCGAAACAGGACAGCACAATGGAGATTTATCTATCTGCCTCTCCATATGCCAGGTGTCTAATTCACAGGCTTAATTCACGAGTGGAGGAATAACGTAAACACTTTGAAGCTCATACTGTTTTGCTCTTGTAGCCCTCCACAAAACTCCCCTTAAATATTAATAAAATCTGATGAAAACACAAAGAAACTCACACTCTGATTTATTGTTTAGGTTTACAAGTGATTCTCTCACCGGTGCTCATGGCTGTCAGTGTGATTCTGTGTGTTTGCGTGTGTTTATATCCCAGACCACACCACGGGATCAATCCTTCTCTTAGCAGATGTGATCAATGAGGATTCTCTGCCTCTCTCCCTCCATCGCTATCCGTCTCCCACTTTCTCTGTTCATCTTTCTCCTCTTCCTCTCCTACAGGTCTTATCACTCACAAACACTCATTTCTTTCCCTGCTACAGTTTGGCAGGCGCTCATAAACAGGCACCAAAAAAAAAAAAGCAAGTAAACAAATACAGGCATCTTCGGTAGGCGCAGGAACGGAGCCACACTGTTAACAATTGGTAGGGACAGATGTAGCATCAGCTGGACTTCTTTAAGCTGTATTGACACCAGTGTGATCTCAACAAGGAATGAAATGAGGAGCGAGCAAATCTGTGAAACGCATTCTCAGCCAGTTCAAGTATCTGTTCCTGTAAAATGGTAAGGAGTGATTTTGTGTGTCATTTCCTCTTGCTGATTGATGATCAGCAGGTTCGAGGTGGGAGTTTGGAGGCAATGTTTTCCCATCACAGCCTACTATCACAAGTAGCTCCAGCTGCCCCCCCTCGTCTGGGTGACAACAGGCAAGCCAACAGGCATTTCCATCACCAGATTGCCAAACCACTGGACCATCTACGCTACAACACCCAAGGTGACCTTTAACAAAATAGAGAATAGTGTATAGCTGAGGCGGGGAGAGTAGAACAGGCTGTTGGAAACACACACGAGCTGGAATGTTGCAGTGTCAGATTGAATTGTGATAGATTTTTTTTCCTCATGCTGCCCCACACTTTAGCAATCCACCAGCTGGCACCCCCCCCCCCCAAAAAAAAAAAAAAGTATAACCTGCAGTGTGTGAATTTCTGATGCATCTAATTTGCAAATTCAACTAATAGCTGCATTAGGTGATTGCAGGCACATACTGCATGGTTTCCTGTCCCTGAATTCTCCAGCCACTTAGAGGCCGCAGATCCAAGCCAGCTAAATCTCAAAACACGCGTTTTGTCCTTTCCTAACCCTATAATGCAGTGAGTAGGCAGATGTCAACTATATGCTGTATAGATGTCTCTGATCCCCTCACTCACATTTGTAATGGATCCCAGGGCAACATGGGGTTGAAGTATTTTGAGCTAGAAAACCCACACAAATGAGACCGCACGCACACCAGTCTAGCTAAGCATATATAAACTACTCCAAAGCACCAGGGTATATATTTGTAGATTAGAGGAATCATTGTAAATGGTTCTGAAAGTTTCTAAGAGTTTGCTATTTAGATATATTCCCAAAGCTGCTGAAAGCAACTATTAGTAAGGACCAAATAAGAACTCATAAGCAAAGAGAAGGTCCCTGCTGGCATGAATGACATCATACTTGGTGAATTCATTTCCTACTAATGTGTGGAGTACCTGACTGACAGGCCACTGCTATGTGTCATAGACTGTAGATAGAAGATGAATGTAGCCACCATGACATTACACATTGATTTGGCATTTGGCCAACACTATTTTGGTCTTTTGAAACAGGATGTGACCATATTTGGGAAAGAGGACCGAGTGGGTCAGATAATGCTATTGCCAGATAGCTAGCTTTTTTATTAACAATTTCCTGTGATATTAATTTCTTGTTAGTTTTGGATAATGAAAAACCCACTTAAATGTATTTACCAGGGAAACCTTCTGTACTTCTCCTTCTCCTTCTGTACAACTGAACGCTGCATAAGACGGAATCAACTTCTCACTCGCAAGAATTCACTAAAGTATACCGTGCTCTACTATTTATTTGAATGCAGCGTAATTCCCCAAATTAACATCTTTCTCAGTTGAACATGAATTCTAAGAGAAATTGAGACCATATGCTCATTATGAAAATCTTAACTGCACCTTTTGAAACATGTTTGGTGTGAACGCGAACCTTCAACATTTCTGGCAGCGAAATGGAGAAGGTTAGCATGTGGGACTGCCCCCTGTTGGCCATTGGAAGGAATAATAAGTCACTTTTACGTTGACTTCACTTTTTCAGACCAAAGGCAATTTCTTGTTTTCAAACTACAGTGTATGCCGAGTGTGAATACATTTTACACAAAAATGAAATAGATACTGTAAATTAACAGAACAGTTGTACCTTGAAATCCAGTGATGTCCCTGACAGCACTTTTAATACAGCCGGTGTTGCTGTTCTCTTATTATACTGTCAGGTAAGATTGAGTCTGATGAGCATTTTGGTTTTGATTAAAATTTAGTCAGATGGTAGAGATGTTTAGCAGCACTGTAAACACATTTTAGTAGCTCAGAGTTGCTCAAAACAGCATTTTCAGTGATGCAGCTCCAATTCATTCATTAATGAATTTTCCACCATTTAATTTTTTTTTTTTTTCTTGGTAAATTATGGCTGCATTTTTGGAAAAACTCATGCAGGAAGAGGCAAGTTACCTCTCAGCGTTAAGAGCTATTTTTACTGGTAAAATGCTTTTTAAAATTATTTTCAGGCCAAAAATGTTGGACTGACATACCTTTTTTTTTTTTTTTTTTAGAGGTTTCTCCCAACACAATCAGATAGGAACTACTAACAGGTAAACACAAATACAGTTAAATATCAATATATGTGACTATACTGACATTTAAAACGAGTGCCCGCGAAGCAGTGGAGGTTGTAAATTGATTGACCTTTACAGATCTTTACAGACCACTAAAGTATACCTAGAGGGGAAGTTCATTATTACCCTGTCATCCCAACATGCCCACCGTTGCTTCACATACACATGCTTCCTCTTTGTCCGTTGTATCTGCAATTATTATGTCAAGTGATTATGTGAAGACAAATAAATAATGCACAGATTGGTTAATATGACCAAGCACAAATTAGTGTGAGCGAAACAATGCACAAGAAAGAAAAGTGCATTTGTCATGCCATACCTATGATACAAGTTCAAATGAATAATAGGTGCATTATGCGTTTCTCTGTATATGCTGTGGTTGCTAGAAGGACATTTATTTCTTTCTTGTTGCGCTCACACCTTCCTCAAAATGTAAATGACCCAGATTCTGCAAGCAGTTTTTCCCCACAGTCCCCAAACTAGCAAGTCAGTAGAAAAAGGGAAAGATGTTGTACTTGTTTGTATGTATGCGTGTTATCAGAGCCCGTGGGTCTCTCTGTTCACCTCCTCCAGAGCCGCAGTCTTTATCGCAGACAGCCTTGCCTCGACAGAGTCGGCAGCTCCAACTCACTTTCCCGCGGCTGTGGCCCCCGAGGCAAGCCGCAAAAAGCTGCAGGGGCCCTACCGAGGGCCCGATTGTCTCCAGCAGCACACTTTCAGTCGAGAACCCAAGGCGCTCTCAGAGCTCATTGTGAGTGAGCTAACAGCCTCTCTTCAAAAGGGCCTAAACGCATGTTCATTAATTATCTGGATCCTTGTTAATTGGATTAATTGTTGAATAGAAACCGTGTTATTAAAAATGACGAAAACACAAGGGCAGGGGGAGCAAAAGGGGGGATTAATATCGTTTCTGTTTACTCTCGGGCTGTCAGAAGACACGAGCATGCATGTGCACACACACACACACACACACACACTTAGGTATGCTATGCCAGTCTATTGCTACATTTCTCTCAGTTCCTCTAACTCTCTGTTGCTATTTTACACACATATCAACGCGCGCATGCACACACACACAGACACACACACATACACACACAAGGCTTATGTGACCCATCTCAGAAGAATGAGTGCTAAGCAAGGTGCAAATTACCATGCACACCGTCAGTGATAAGAACTAAACCCATTTTCAAAGCTCAGAATAAATGCCAGATTCATTTTGATGCAAGAAGACTATGACTTTTTCCATCTCTTATATTCAAAGAAGAAGGTGGTGGTGGGGGGTGGGGACATAAAGTCAACACCGTGAACAATTTAGCTATCTCCAAGTTACATGAAAAATTGGGTTTCTCATTCCCTCTGCCTATCTCCTTAGTCTTATCCACTGAAATCACTTATCAGTGTTTGACTTCAAGGGATGTTTTATCATCTGGGGTTTAAGATAGCACTGTGATAATGCAGACCATTTGGACGACAGGACTAATATTTCATGTCCTGTGTAATTGGTGGCGGTGTAAGTGACAAGCTTTTATGCAAAAGCTTTGCTATCTGAGTTCCCCTGGTCACTGGTTGAAATTATGATCAAATAGTTAATTCCAAACACTTCAAGTATAGAGTTTCAGATCCTAAAGACATTTTGATGTATAATAGGTAGTTCAAAAACAATTTAAAGCAATATTTTGCTCCTTATGAGCTCAGTTTGTCTGAACCGAAGCTCAGTAATTATGGCAGTAACATACTGTAACTATATGTAGACGGTGGCTGAAGGGCAGAGAGCGGGATCTGTGAATGTGTTGCACCAGTTGTTAAGGCAACTCTAATCTGTCCTCCTGCTTTGACGTGAAGCCTCCTGTGGCATGCTGCTCTCCTAAATGCCCTTGTCTAGGGCCGAACAGCTGGTTATGAGTGTTTTACTAGAGATTTTATTTCTTTTGTTGATGAACAGGCTTGGATCTTGAATGTAGCCCTAACATCAAAATCACCGGGTTGATATTGTCTAGCCCCCCCCCCCCCCCCCCCTCGTTTCACCAGAACAGCTCAAAACACATCAAGACAGACACAGGTCCTTTGGGGTGTCCCGTGGTTCTGACACTGGGCTGTAGGCAGATCATTTGGGCTTGTGGGTTTTACAGAGGAGCCTCTGTGGATCCAGTCTGAGACTCAATTGGATTTGGATGAGGGAAGTTTGTTTTTTCCAGTGTACCTAATATCCTGCGAGGGAAGCCCACCCCCAGGGGAAAGCATTGCAATGGGACAGGTGTGTATAGATGCTTTGTATCTGCACACACCCATCCCACATGAATGCCAGGAGCCAAGGTTTTCCAACAGAATATTGCACTACAGCGAGATGATCGACGATATTTGCTTCACGTCTCAGTGGTTTTAATGATTTGGTTGATTGGTATGTTGTAAGTGTGTGGCATATGTTTTTTGAGTTAATAATACTGTGAGACAGTGTTTGTCCAACCACATCACCACATGCAGTTAGTTTTGTTTGATCGGTTTATCGGACATGCTGCACTGATTCTAACACCTTGGACTTGATTGTCTGTCTTCTATAGCAACACAGTGGCGACAAAGTACAACCGGGGGTTATGATGCAGCTGTTTAAGCACCCATTGTGGGGGCTTTTTTTTTTTTTTTTACAAAAACATGAGTGGGTGAGCTGTAATTGGACAAACTGAATGGAGTCTGAGGTCATGGCCTCTTAACCAACAGCTGTTCAAATCTCACCAGTTGTGGTTTATTTTCACACAAAGTAGTAGTAGTGTGAATGAGTTGAGGTAGCTGGTTGCGTGTGTGCATGTCATCGATCAAGTATGGTAATCTTCAAAGGACATGCAGAAAGGTTCTCCCAAGGACAGGACAATGAAAAGGCTATATTGATTACCAGACCGTTGATCAATCAGTCCCAGGACAGATAACAAGATGTACAAGTCTTGAGTAACAATAGGCTTGTAGGCTATAGACTGCACATTTGATCTTTATTTCATATTTTAGCACCCCAAAGTGGAGCCCACACATAAAATCCACAATCAGCTCGATTCGTAGGTTGGTCTTGGCAAGTATATACTGCCTCTGCCACACACAAACCCTGAGCATGAAGCACTCAACCCACGTATGACTATTCAAATCAGCTGACTACTCCAGAGATTAGGAGACCCATACACGTCATTACTGAGACATAGGATTTCAACGACAAATGGGACTGAGGTTTTGACACAACATGGATGTCCGTGTGCAACATAAAGGACTTCTTTGTTCTTTCTCCTATTGAAAAAATTAATGCAATCAGAAATGAAAACAGTTGAGTGACTTAATGGCTGAAAGTGCTCTACATCTAGAAACTTGAGAGACAATAATTCTGTTCTTACATGTTTACTTTCAACTTAGGTTTGGATCTCTAGGGGGAGGAAAGTGAATTATGATAAAATTTCTTTACTGGAGGGGAGGGTCTAATAATGACATATAATCTTATTGGAAGATGAAAAATAGGCTATTCAGATCCCCTGACCAATAAGGAATGTTTAGAAGCCAAAGGCTTTGACATGGCACCAGTATTCTGGTTTCCATCAGGGTGCATACATTCACAAAGGGCACAAAAATCTGATCATATAAACACAAGCAACAAATTTGGTTTGGATACTGCAAACATCAAAAGGAAACAAGGAAACAGAAAGATGACTCCTTTATCTTGCTGTATAACACAAGAAAAGAACTTTATTACTGTGTCTAAGGTTTGTTCTTTCAAATCAAAACTGCAAGTACTACTACTACTGCAAGAACCTTTCACACACATATTAGTCCTGTGGTATGACAGTTATGAACCTGCTTAATAGCCTGACTGACAGCGTCAGGCTTTTAAGGAGCAAAGCTTGAGAAACTAAGATTAAATCTGGAAAATGTTTCTGTTAGTTTGGAGGAAGGAGGAGGTAAATGTGTGCCATTCTGTTGACAACATATTAGAGGCATTATGTGCATTCCTGCGCACTGCACCTCATTGGCCAGAATTCACGTCCATCATGCCACTAACGACTCGGCTCCGCCCTTCTAGCTCGAATCTGAGCTTTGATTGGTTACTCTGCAAAACATGGTGACCAATGAGCGCTAAGGAGGACGGACCCTTTCTGGTGGAACGGGCTGTCGCGCCTACAGTGGTGGAATCGAACGTCCCCGAGCGCACACGGCGTAGAGGAGAGTACAGCGCACGAGTCTCTGGAAGGGAGATAACGGTTTCTTTTTTTTTTTACCCCCTCTCCACTGAAACAACAAGAACGAACCAAACCTGATTTTTTAGGGGGGGTCTCACAGAGTCTTTTGATCATCAGGAGGAGGGAAGCGAGGAGCCGCAAGTTTTTTTTTCTTTTTTTCGTTTTTTTTCTCTTTTCCTTAAAAGAGGATTCTGTGCTTCGCGGTGGTTTGTTCTCCGCTCTCGCCGCAAAGATGATGGTCGGAGAGGTCGAAGTGAAGGAGCGACCGAGGCCGAGTCCCGACTATTTAATGCAATTATTGAACGAGAAGAAGCTCATGACCAGTTTGCCAAATCTCTGCGGCATCTTCACACACCTAGAGAGGCTTCTGGATGAAGGTAAGTGGCCTTCTGGAGAGAGACCCCCTTCCCCCAAAGCATCCCCCTCGTTGGGGTAAAGCATGACCACGGCGCAGTCCGGTGTCGGCGCAGCTTCGCTGGGGTTCCCTGCTGCAAAACGTCAGCGAAACCCGGAGACACACTAGCAGCGGGCACCCCGACATTCCCGGCGGTGGCAGGCATAGTAGTACCAACTTCCAGTGAGAATTATCCCACGGTACAAACCGAGAAATACAGTAGTAGCCCGCCGGAGCGAGTTTGTTTTACCCGTAGCTCGTATAGTCCACGGAGTTTTCTGCTGTTCTTTTGACTTTTTGACGATGAGATGAAAACTTTCTCTTACTTAGGAGATAAAAACCACATATCACTGTCATGCTGACAAACGTGCTCGCGGACAAGTTAAGAAAACAAAAAACACTAAACGTTACACAAATGCTATTCTCGGTTAGTTTATCTGGGGCCCTGGTTCCACATGTTCCCCAGCAACTTAGCCGCTCGGGTTAGCAACATTTTCAGCTAGCCTGTCTGGGTGTCTGCTGAACTCTTCAGGAACCAGGCAGTGGCGCAAACTTGGCCACGTATGTAATAAACAGGCAACCACTGCGGTGCTTAATACAGCTATAAAGAGGTGTTGTGGGGGTCGTTCGGTTTGCTTGTTTTCTTTTTTTCCTCCTGCGAGGGTCGTGTTAGTTGTTGCCCAGCGGCCGAGTCTAACAGCACGGCGGAATGTGTCTGCTTGTTGCCCAAACAATGGCCACTGAGTTGCTGCTGGGAGGGGGGGGTGCTCGAAGATTATTTCAGCCGTCCAACTTTTTCATTAAACACGGCACCGCTGTCTTTCTCTCTCTCTTCGCTCGCTCGGCTACTAAAACATTTGTCTTAAAGCTAGGGGGGTTTCTCTGTATTTCCTTACCCTGCTGCAGCTGCCGTCGTGTTTTCTTTCTTTTTTCTTTTTTTTTTTTTTTTTTTTTTTTTTTTTTTTAACCAGTCAAGCTTGCATTGCCAAAACTGCGTCGCCTATTTGTCGGCGGCGCCGTCCAGACTGGATTTGTCAGCCGGAATTTGTGTCCTGCGCCCTGTCATTGATTTTGGCACCCCCAGTGGCTTTGATAACCCGGGATTGTTTGCCATTTATGTTGGTAGTATCATTACCATAAGCTGGTCTAAGCGGAAGGTTGGACCTGTGGTTTATGTAACTGAGCTAGGGACACTAGAGAGCGCCACAGCCCCCCTGGCAGGTTGTCCCCATGCATATTGTGTGTAGCTTTGGATCGGACACCACGATGAATAATAATAAAAAAGGTTACCCCGTAAAAAACGGGCGATTTCTTAAGGCGAAAGAGGACCTGAAAGTAGCGCACGCTTCTGAGTTTCGGTAACATGTCTGGATGAGTAGGCTTTGTAGTATGTAGTTGCCAAACCGGTCTGCAAAGATTTTCTGGTTGTCTTGATGGGTGATAAACAAGACACTTAAGGTAAATGCAGAGCTGCTTACTTCCCACTACTAGAAAAGGAAAAGTTGCATACACTTAAAGTATGTACATTGAATTTAAGTTAAACCCCGGTGCAATAAGTAGTGGGGACATGTCGTTTGCCTATAGGACACATTATAGTGCTTTTTGTTAGGAGAAAATGGCACTACTTTTGTTTGGTTTTTTTTAATGTGAGGCATGCGTAAGTCTCATGCATAATATTTTAAGAGCTGCAGATTTTCTGAGATGCAACTGTAATAGTTTCCACACATTTTTTTTTTCAATGATTTTCAGCCTCCAATTTGATGTCTCCACAACCCATAAATACTTCACAAAACTGATGAAATATCCTGCACTTTTATTGTATTCATGTGGGAATGCTGGGTGTGTTCGTGTTTTCATTTGTGAGAGAGAGTTAAGGAAGCAGGTGCGTTTTTTTTTTTCCTCTTTCATCCACACTTTTAGGAGCCCTGCCGTGCTGCTTTTGGTAAACTTTGAGTTTAACTCCTCAAAAAGGAAGTGAGCTTTTTTTTTTTTTTAAGATTCCACATGGACAATGCATTTCCATCTCACTGACGTTTAATTTATAGAAGTGACGAAAATGTATCTGTTTGCAGCTCAGGAAAGCTAAAAAGATTGAGCTGATAAAAGTTCGCAGTTGTGTTCATTAAACTGACTCTTAACCCAAGAAAGAGTTACATAAAAATTGCATTTGCTTTCTGCAACAACCTGGCGGTCTAGTCTGCTTCGTTGCAGCTCTTTGCTGGGATAAAAAAAAAAAAACTTATAAAACCCTCCGTCCTCTTTTTTTTTTTTTTTTTTTTTTTAACAAAATCGCTCATAACTTCCCTGTCTCACTCCTCTAAAACGGCACTTCTTATGTTTTCAAGGGTTTCCGTGACACCAGCCCAAACTTTACCCTGCTGCTAAAAGTTGCATGTGTGTGTGAGGTGAAGGTAGAGAAGGCCGGAAAGACTGTCTGGTTTGTTTGGTTTCATCTCGGTATTGATAGGGCTGGAAGCTCTGATGTGGTATTTGGAGCAAACCTCCTCTCGATCCCGGTCCCCTGCTATTGTAAGCAGGCCCCACCACATCTAGTAGAATCAAGCTTATGTCTTTTTATTTATTTATTTTATTAAGGGGGTGATAGCCAAAGTAATCCATGTGTTCCATTTAATGTGATTGGTGGACTTTGCTGTTGGATTTCTGCTCTTCCAGAAGTTTAGAAAAGTTGTAGAGGTGTGATTTTTTTTTTTTTTTTTTTTTTTTTTTTTTTTTGAAGTATTTTTAATGACCGATGATGTTTGACATTTGAATAGTAAAGATATGCATCTCTCCTTCCTCCCACTTCTAGTCAGACTGGATAGACTGTGGTCTGACTTATGTTTGACCTAACAAGTTATTCTGTTTTCTCCTTGGGGTGTGTTGTGTGCGCGCCTGATCTCTCAGTCACTTTTTGCCCATTGAAGGTGTCTTGTGAAGGCAAGTAGCCAGCAAAGCTTTACATTAGTCTCTGAAGTTTTTGTGTATTGTTGGTAGCAAGTTCCCCGTGACAGGCCCTCCTTTCTAAGTCTGTTTGGTGGGCTTAAATGTGACTGAACAGCTTAAATGCTTTACTTTGTCAGATTTAAATGCCGCTAATGAGAGCAAAAATATAACCAGTTGCAGTTGAATGTTTTAAACGCTCCCAATTCCTCTGTCTCTCAGTTCGCCCTTCCGACAGCTGCTCCTCTCCCCCGCCTACCCGCCCAACTTTTTGTGCACTTCTACACAGCTGTTTCCATGTGCGCGAGAAAGCCGACACCACCCTCCTGTGCGACCACCGTTCCTGCCCTGCGTTAGTAGCGTGCATGCACGGACGGCCCTGTTACATTCCCAGAATGTATGCCGTCCCTCAAGGTCACTCTGGCCGATTGACGTGCCCCCTTTTTGAAATCCCCTTGCACAGCAGTTGTTCATCTCCCTGAGGTGACACCTGCTATGGAGTTTTTTTATTTCTCTTTACGATCTGCCTGCCAACAAGCTGCTTCAAATTGCTATATTTTCTCCTGGCAGAAGGAGACAGACCGTATAACATCTAGAAATGTAGTCCTAGTAGTGAAGTGCAGGAAATGTAAGATACCAGAGCTTGAAGAGGAAGGGAAGATTTTTATTAGTTGTTGCCATGAAGTCTGAGTGTCTGCGGGGGGCTAAATAGTTAGATTAATCAGAAATATTTATTCTGGGCTCCTGTCATGACAAAATGAGAATGAAGAAATGCAGTTAGATTACTCCGCAGATATGAAAATGGGTCAGTTTTGCAAAGACTTGTAAAGTTTAGGAAAACTAACAGAAGCTGCACAGCAGAGCTGTTCAGCACTTGAGACAAAGGCATGTTGTAAAATGGGACCAATGAGATTCACACGCTAGCTTCTGTTTCAATTCCAAAACCACAGCTGAAAAATGGCTAACATTAGTGGCCTTACTTTCATTTTGTATAACAAGACCGGGCACCAGCAAAGAGAAATTACACAAGCATTAGCTCGGTGAGAATAACATTGTACCCACTCTTGCTATTTTGTTATTGTTGCCCAGCTACTCTTAGTTTTTTCTTTATAATTGCAATATGTAAACATTACCAGTTGCTAGTGGTGCTGTTTTCTTTGTTTGTTTTGCAGAGGCCTTTAGTCTTATTTTAATAAGCTGCTTTTGAGTCATGATTTGTCTTGAGTGGCGAGTAAACTAATTCATTGACATAGTAAATCATACATAAGCCTGCAAAATAGAAATTTAGCATTTTGGGCCACATTACCCAGCCTTAGAAATGTGCCTATTTTGGGGCTTTGTTGCTATAATAGATTAAATGTGCCATTATGTAGTGAAGCCATGTGGTGCAATGTGCCACTTGTTCCTAGCTACACCACTTCTTTCCCTTTGCATACAGTTTTAGTGTCTAATTGTTTGTCTCTGTGTGTCACGTTTTAACAGGACATTCCTGGGAGAGCTGTCAGCGTTTTGGAGGACAAACTGTCTGTTGTCCACTGTGGTATATTTGTGGGGAATTGGTCTTTAGGGAACAGCTGTTAAGAGAACAGATTGTGATAAATGGGGGACTCCTAGAAGTCTGAATTCTGTCCTGTACCTGATGTCTCACATTTCTGTCAGTCTTTCTTATATGGTAGCCCCCCCCTCCAATGCCTGTGTCTGCCATTGTAGCACTGCGCTCCCACTGTAGCTTGACCCTTGGCGGTCCTCGGCACAGGGCTGGACCCGCAGTAACCTCTGACATGCAATCAATTTAGCAGCTAACAAGATTGAGCGCAGCTCGCAAAGTGAGATACTGCTCAGAGCTGTGAGAGAACACAGATATAGACTGACAGAAAGAGAAAATTGGGGGTGTTAGGCCAAGACTGTTGTTGCAAGCAGAAACCTGTTAAATCCTCTAGAGCTGTAACTAATGTCTATTTTGATTGCTGAATAAGCAGTTTATTATTGATTATTCTGAATATGAACCAAACAATGGCTCTTACGTAGCTGTCTGAAGTTAAATTAATCTTAAGATTGTTTTATGCATGCGCTATCAAACAATAAAGATAAATGGAAAACGGATGATTACTTTGGCTCTCTTGGCCTGCACTGTGTAATTTACTAGTTGTACAGAGGGAATCAGACTGTCAACTAGTCTAAAGGTATTTAAGAACCGTTTAAAAATGTTAATCACATTCTTCAATAATAAAATTTGGTTTTTAAATGTTGCTGAAGGATGTGGCGCTTTGATTCGTGCATCACATTGCACACGCAGAATGTCAGATCAGTGTCGCAAATGTTAGCAGCAGTAGCCTTTCTTTCTTGTAGGCTGGCATCCACATGCCTGTGCAGAATGTAATTATACATTGCTCCATTTGACTAGTTATATACTGTTTACTGCAGTCATCATACGGCTGCTCATTTTCTACCAAGTACTGTAGGACCACAGAGGTTCACGTTAGAGAGAGAGGGAGGCGCCATTGTCCGTTGGGGCTGCAGCTCCGGCTAGTGGCAGGTAGCGTCGTAACATGTTAGATCCACCAGTTCCCTTGGGTTGTACACTAATAAAACACAAAAGTTATCTGAACAAAGTACTATTTCGGATACCAACTAGAGAGAGCAGTAACATTTAGAAGTCTGACTGACTAGTCCCCCAGATTCCTAGTCTGTAGTTTCTTTACAAAACTTTTACATCAAACTCCTATGAGTTCATCCCACTGATCTAGAAATGTACCACTAAAGCTCTTAATTGAACCAGTGTTCCTCCAGTTCTCCCATGCTGAGATTAGCACTGAAATTGGGTCACTCTCAGTGCATGTCCCCTGATTTTGAAAAGGTGGCTCACGCTGTTAATTAGGGTTTTCCCAGCATATAAATAATAAAATTAAAAAACACCGGAGTTTTCACTTACACCCAAAGGAAAATCAAAAAATATAAGGGAAATGCACATATCTGTTTACAAAGGAAACGCAGACTCGTTGTCTTAACTAAATGTTGATCAGTCATGTTTACTGTACATGTGCAGTCACCCCTCCCCCCTCCAAGGCTGATTTTGAGACAAGAAAAACTATAAAATATATAATCCAGTAGAAAATCATACATAATGTGCCATAAACTGTTGCATATATGTATATATATATTAGGGGTGGGACTTTAACGCGTTAATTTCGATTAATTAATTACGGGGAAATTAACGAATTAAAAATTTTAACGCATTTTAATCGCACTTTGCACCGGAACGTTTCTCAGTGCACGAGTTCCAGGCATACAGATTATATCGACGCACGATGTCAAAAATTCAGCGGCCGCATCATTCGAAGGACCCGGCCCACGTCCTTCGCAGCCCATGAAGACCGCAAAGGCTGGAAGTGAGCGGCTAGCCTTCATATCAGCATCGCTTGCCCTCACCTCTGCGTAGCTCATGTCGCCTAGCAACCGTGAGTGCGAAGCACAGCTGTGTAAAAGCAGCTGATGAAACGGAGAACGAACTTTTTCTCCTTTTTGTGGTTTAATTTTAAGTCTTTAATTCAAAATTAGCTGTTAAAACAAGCATAACACATTTCAACATCAAGGAAACAGCTGAGCGAATGATTAATTTCCAGCTATATTAAGTGAGACATTAATGTGGAATAAAACTATCCAGTTATGATGCTTAACTTTAATTTCAGGAGTTTGCTTATCACAGGAGCACTTCCACCCTTCATTGGTCTGTGTAGTAGACTGGTGGGAAAATAAACAAAATTTTGAAGTTTAAGCTTATGTATATTGATTTATTCATCAACCAAACTTAATATTTATCATGTTAAATATTTAAATGTGATTCAAATGCGATTAATTTTGATTAATTAATTACAAAGCTTCTAATTAATTAGATTAATTTTTTTAATCGAGTCCCACCCCTTTTATTTATATATATATATATATATATATATATATATATATATATATATATATATATATATATATATATATATATATATATAATATGCTTGTGCAATGACATCATGTAGCCACACTTGTATGCCTTGCTGAGGCCCTGGTCCCTTGTACTCGATCTCTCCTCCCCAGGTAATAAATTAGGTGGTGGCATAAGTCTGACAGGTTGATGTGGCGAGTTTGTAGCAGGACACAGTGTTTCCTTCACTGCCTTTCTTCTGATGTACCTCTTCCTACCCCCACCAGAGCTTCTGTCCCTGTTCTGGCTCTGGCCCTGGAGCCATCTCGCTCCCCTGGTGCTGCTCTCGCCCCAACAATGCCACTCCCACCCCGTGGATGCTGTATGATAAAGTCATCCACTGACAGTTCCAGGCTCTTATCTCAGGCCTCAATCCCGTGAGTGCTGGGGACTCCTTATCAGTGATTCCTCTGCCTGGCCTCCTGTCTTCATGCCCTGCCCCAACTGCCTGGCTGACTATCAGCCTTGTGTCGCCAAGACTAAGTGTCTATCCTTATGATCCTGCCGGCTGTTAGGCGACACATGGCTGGAGGCATTTTATCTCTCTTCATTTTTCCTGAGCCTAAAAGCAGAGCCATTGCATCAGAATAAACAATAAGAGAATAAGGTAACCAGATGGGCAGGGAATCTTCCTGGAAATCGTGGCGTGTGTTTAAGTGGGAGTCATAGTTGTTTCTGTGTTTTATTAAATGATGACAAGCAGGATTAAAGTGGAAGATGAACTAAGGGATGTTGTAGTCTTAAAACAGCTCATTGACACAGACTTTTTCAATAAATTGGGTAACATGTTCCCCTCTCTAAAAATGGAGCTCCACCATTGCCTTTGACCCAAGTATTATCAGCTTTTACGATCTACTGTCTGAAAGCTTCATGTCTGATGGAAAAACATATCTGGAAAGTTAAGCCCAGTTCAGAGAGAGTATTATAAAGAAGGGGAGTCAGTGGTTTGTTTTCCTTCAGACCAGCATGGAGAGGGAGGGGGAGCCGTTTTCTTGCTGTGTTGACAAGAGAAGCCTCTGTGTTTTGTTTTGTTTTTTTAATTTGTTTTTTTCTTCTCTTTTCTCTTTTCCCCCCGAACCCACAGAGGTGGGTCTGTCGGCCTCAGTTATTTTTTGTTTTTGTTGATTTAGGTTACATAATGAATCATCTCTTGTCTTTCCTCCATTGCACAGTCGTTTGAATACGCAACTCGTGCTATATTTCTCAGTTAGAAGTAGGCCCCACCCTGTTACATTCTTTGCATGCTTCAAATAGCCCCCCCCCTCGGCCTCACTCACAGAAGTCCCCCTCATTTTCTCCCTGTTTCTGTTTCTGTCTCCATTTTTAAGTTTCTGAACTGTCCGAACACATACACTGGTTATAATTGACCAGCACCATTTCCTGTTTTCGCCCCTATTTTTATCATAAAAAGAGATGGGGTGGAAAAAAAAATGAGCTGAATGCTCACTCTGTTCCCGTCTCACTCGCCCACTGATCTGCATTCATTTTCTTTCTCCTTTCAGAGGAGGGATGGCAAAGCGAGCGTTGGCAGCCAGCTCAGGAATTTCACCGGGAGCGCAGTCAGAACACTTAACCTCCAGCCTGGTGTTTGTTTTCCCCACACTTGCTCTCATAGGGTGTTTTAGCTCGGCTTAATGCGAATGCCACCATGACACGTAGGAATTACTACTTTGCTTTAAATGTCTGGAAATGTCTGAGTTTATTCCTAACAGCTGGCAACAGGAAACTGGATTCCACTTCTATGGAAATAACAAAGTGCAGAAGCGTTCTCCTTTCCTACTCACCCTTTTGTCTGTAACCTGTTTATGTAACATTTCCATACCCTCATACAACCCCCGTTGCCCATAATACCCACCGTTAAATCAGTCTGCCTGTGGTTTTCAGCCTTTGCAGTGGTTTCTAACTAGTCGCAGGCTGGCTGATGAATCTGAGATGAATAATTTAACCGTTCCTCAGCAGCCCTTGTTGTTTCTGTGAAGCTTGGCAAGAGCAGGCAGTGCTGCCATAACCTCCTGTAGGGCCACAGGAAGCAAAGTGGGAGGAGGCAGTGAGATCACTATTGAGCATTTTGCCACCGTATTTTTCAGCACATTTTCCCATCCTTGCATTTAAAAATCTATACTTTACTATTCAGAGTAGTCTGTGTTGCTTGTTGGTGGCGTCATTGTGCAACACGCAGTGAAGATTTCATTGTAAATTACGCAATTTTGTGAAGCAATGCCTATATGCTGTATATTAATCTGGCATCTGCACTACCGATTAAAAGCTGCAGTTTTTTGCACAATTTTTGTGCTGTCACCAGAGCTATTATGACTTTGTGTTTTTCACAAGTTTCTTATTAAAATTTTTTTTTCTAATGTGTCACTGGCTTAGATATATTTGTAAACAAGCTTTCCAGCGTCCAGTTTCACAAGACACAGATTGCGATGTTTGATGTGTCCTTCACATTTAGACTTTTTCTGGTTTGGGAGCTCTAATTACACGACGATGCAGAATTTTGCGAGTCGTGTTTTGTTTGTATTTTTACCCAGGGCAGTTGGCTTTTCATCTCGAATGCAGACGATCTCTTGTAAAGATGCTTGCTACATTGTTCTTTAGATGTTGTTGTCCCTTTAGATTTCTCTGGTCCTGCTTTGAACAGAATTGACAGTTCTGAGGAAAACAAACTGGTGCCAAAAATAATGTCAGCATTGTTCCAAACAACTGTAAATATAATAAAGACTTTCAGGGTGTTGTTTGAAGTCAAAAAAATAAAATAAAATAAAAAGTTGAGTTCATCTTCTAGAAAGCTCCTCAGCGTAATGAAAATAATATTCTGAAGTACTTCACGATCAGACAGGCTTTTCTTAAGTGCTTATACATTTCAGCCCTTGATGTATTTTTGGGTAAAGGATTATATCATATTAGCACAACTTCGATTACTTTTAAAAAATATATATGTGAGGTGCCTTTGACACGTGTACCTTTTATTAATTATAAAGCTTGGTTTAAAGACAGGGAAATAGGTTTTTGTCCCACTTGCAGCGTGTGAAGTGTAAAATGGAAGCATGGCGGCAGAGTGAAGGAGGATATCCTCAGTGAAATCAAGTTTTTTTTTTTTCTTTCTTTTTCAGGCACAGAGGCCTTTGTGTATGTGCTCTGCTAGTTTCTAAGTTAAGATGTTGGTAAAGGAGTGTAGTTCATTCTGAAGTTATTCAAGTTTGCAGTATTTCTATTACTAATGCCAGCCCACATTTGTCACTCTAATCTAATAAAACAGCATGCTACAGGTAGCTGACCTGTAGCATGCTGTGGGGCAAAGATGTTTATGTGGCATGAGATGGTTGTAAATCTTAGACAGGTTAGAGATTTGGGATCAGTTACCTAAAGAACAGATGTGTTGTATGTAAATGCAGTTTTTTACAACTTCTTATAAGCATAAATAGAAGCTAAATTGAGCCTTAATGATAGTGATAGCCTGTCCTTTTTTTTTATTGTCATTACTGTTACAAAGTGTTACTTCAGCTGCTGTTCTGTCTGCTAATCATCTTTGGCTTTTATATTGACCAGCCATATTTCTTGTGAGACTCGCATGCTGATTTTTGCAAACTTGGGCCAATCAAAATGTGGTATGCTGCCTCAATATGTGGGACAGGGAGACAAGGGATAAAAATGCTGTTACTGTACTATCCTGTACTGTTGTTCTCCTTGTTTATAGTGATGGAGGTTTGTTGTCTTGGAAGGAGTTGCACACATTTCTGTCACAAAAAACAGTAATTTTTTCCCTGTAGATTTTTATGCCATTGCTCCCTCAACCTACACAGCAGCGGTTCAGTTGATTGAACAGGGTCTACTCTGTCTCAGTGACACAGTCACACATAGTAACTGTCTGGGCAAACACCAATTACATGTGTTGCACAGTTGTATTTTACAGTGGTTGTCTGCCCTGCAGTCTTATGCTGTAATGCAAAACATGGCTTGGTTAACATAATTTATGCCCATGTGCAGCACATCCAGTCCACAGTGACGTAGCAGTTCATGAACTAAGTTCTGCCACTGCAAGTGAACCAGTTTTGTGTCTGTTGTTTGTTGCTGCTTGTCTGTTTGTGGTGAGGCTTAAGTCTGCTCGTCCTTATCAGTGCATGGGTTGGGAGGCGATTACACAGCAGAAACAATAGGTGTTTTCCTATGATTAGGCTTTAATTGGCGAAACAAAGAGTCCCTGTCGCACCATGTGTAACATGGGAAAGACTGGCAGAAAAAACACAGATAACTGGCAGGAAAGAATGTGTCGTCTATATGAAAGGGTTAGTGAGCATGAGCTTGTCCCCACTCAGTTGATTTATTGTGTTCACTGAAAGCAAAAAAGGCGAGCTAGGCTGCCGAGAGCAATGGGAGAATGGTGAGCGTGATAAAGAACAGCGGGGGGAGACAGAGGATTCCTATGTGCTATGAATGAGGTCATCTGGTTGGTTATGAAGAAGGTCACTGACCCCTCCCTCAGCTCCACACGCCACCCCTCTGTCTCCCTCTTCCTCCCCTCAGCAAATGATGCACAATGGCTTTTTGTGCTTTAATGGGCCAGACACACACACTGGGTCATTCCTACCGGTTCACATAGCAGCATGCATACAAGTGCTATCTGTCAAAAAAGCCCAGAGGATTGCAGTGCATTTTTACACTTTGTATTTACCACTTGGTTAATAATCTGACCTGGATGTACCAGTTTTTAAAGCTGCTGAATAGTGCTGGGTGGTAGTTTTTGCATGTACCATCATATAGGTGAACAGGGAAAAACAACCAGTATGGCAGATCAGAGGGTTTATGTCTCTGGACCTGCATATACTGCATATCCACAATTCTAATAATATGATGCACAAATTGATTTAAGACAATATTATACAGCTAACTCTAATGAATAGGACAAATATCAAGGCATACAGTAACTTGTTAAAGTAATTTGTATTTGTAGCACCCAAAACAGCAGATTTACAAAACTTCACTAAATGCCTGATGCTAACTAGCCAGGTGGCATCTGGGGCTCTGTTGCTACATTTAAGAGTAAGTTTTTCAGTCTTTAAAAAAATTAGACTCATTATGTTTAAGGCTCCAGGTGAGCTCAGCGTAATGAACATGTTACTCAGGGTTAACAAGTGTTTTTCCTGCATAGAAAAACAAACTTGGTACCTACCAGTCCACTAAAGGAAAATCACCAGAACTAAGATTAAAAAGAAAATATTCTTAACTGTTTTGATTTAAGTGGGGTTTAATTTAGTTAAACTTAAAATACACTGGGCTTTTTTTTGGGGGGGTGGATATCAAATGGCCAGAAATAACAGGCAAGGGCACAGACTTCTGTTAAGTAAGATTATACACACTTGTTGCCTTAACTATAACCAGACCCAGTTGTGCTTACAAGCATACCCGCCAAAAGGCTCATTTTGAGTAAGAAGAAACACTGCTGGAGGCTAACAGGTGCTTTTTCCAGGCGACAGAATAATTTGTGCTGCAAAGTTTGGAAGAATAAGTCCAAACAGAGTTGGTTTCAAAGCCGCTCTCGGCTGAGGACACATTAAGACTTAATGAGCCAGATGTTGATTTTGTTTAAAAACAGTGGCAACAAAAAGTGCCATTATATCTAACAGAAACCCTAACAGGTACCCTGCTAAGGACTGACTTTATTGCCTTGTGCAATGTTGTATTTATTTTCTGTTAAAATCTTGAGTAGATTTATTATTTTGTCATGCTGTTTTATTTTTTTTTCTTTGTTTAATTTGAAGTGTTTTGTATTCCATAAGCTTCTGCCAGAAGAATAAGCCTGTTATTAATTAAATAATGAGCACTAATATACCCTAAAACCACCACAATCTTAAAAAAAAAAAAAATAGCTTGACAGTTTTTTTTTTTGGCTATACCACCAAACACTACTGCTGATTAATAGGGTTTACGCAGCCTGAGAGCCTCCATCTATAAGTACTTTTTCTGCCAAAGTGGTGAGTGAAAAAGGCTTTTAAATCCTTATTTTCTATGTTTGTGGTTCCTAGAATAGATAAATGTTACCTTGCTAACCTTGACCGTATATTGAAGTACTACCCACCCCTGGCGTCAGCACATCCTGGGTACGAATACAGCTGCTTCTCTCCGTCTGGTGTGTATGTTTTATTACAGAAGGTGCCAGCATAAGCCCACTGACACAGAACGTGGTGATTTAAGAGATTTGTTTTGTTGTATTCTGTTTGTGATTGCCTGCATTGTGTTGGTAAATTAAATATATTTTTTAGTGGCCTTCCGAGGGGAAGAAAAGATTTATTGCAGCAGGGGATGGGCGGTGTGTAGACGCAGCAGGGGAGACAGGTGTGGGCATGAGAAGGGTGCCAAGGTGCCAGCTGCTGTTGACACCTTAAGGTGAAGAATAGTCTGCTAGGAGATGGACTTGTCCCTCTCTCTGTCCGTTTTAATCCCTCTCTCCAGCCTCTCTTCAGCTCACTGCTCTCCTCTACTCTGCTTTCTTGGAGAGTATTTGTCTGACACTACTTTAGGCTGTGATGGGAGTTCTTCGTGCAACCTTATTTTTATTGAGCGTCTGACACTTTGAATGAACCAGACCTTGGTTCTGTCTCCTCCTTCCTCATCACCGTGTAAAGTCCTGCTCAGTCCTGCTCAGTCTGCATCTGACATGCACATACACATAGTTTTTTTTTTTCTCCCTCTTATTTCTTCCTTTCTGCCTTAAACATGCACATGCATCCGTCTCATCTGTTTATGTTACATTGCCTTCCATTTTGATAATGTAGTGCTCAGCAAAAGAGACTTTTTCATCGTTGAGAAAAATCAGTATCCATTCTCCCCAGGGAATGACTCAATTTTCCCTAGTTTTGTCTTTTCACCTATTTATTTTAGCAGGCTGACTCTATAGCTCCCATCACTGTATTTCCCCTCTGCCTTTTGTTCTCCCCTCTCATCTCCTGTTTTTCCAGATTTTTTATTTTCTTCACCCACTCTCCGCTTCCATTTGTTTTTACTTCTACAGCTTCCCTCTGTACTCACATGTGTGGCAAAAATCCAGCCTTGGGGCTACATTGCCTCTTTCATGTGAGGACCAGCGGTGACATTAAAGGCCTGTAACGTTGTCTGTCGGTTTGCATCAGCCCAGCTCTAACTGTCTGCGCTCTGGACCCAAGCGTGCACTCAGCTTTCCACTCACTCACTGCCAGGCTCAATCGTCATTTGGTAGGAAACAACATGCCTGCACCCGCTGGCTGTAATTGTGCACATGTACATTGCACTTGCAGATTTGTTAAGCCTCCCCACACCCAAGCACTTTGAGGCAGATCGATGTTTAAAGGCTTAAACATTGTGGAAGCTTGGTTAATGACAGTTGAGTCAGCGACAGCGCTTCCCTCTTTTTTTTTTTTTTTTTCTTTCATATCCCTCTCCTCCCATTTTGACACTCTGACCTAGTTGTTGCGGCCCTCCAAAATCTTTCTGTGTAAATACTCTAAAAGGTACATGACTTAGCAGACAAAACAGATCAAATGGCTGATCTGCAGGACAGCCAGACCAAACAAATGCATAGCAAAAGAGCAGTTTTTCTTATGATCTACAGATACAAGAGAGGGTAGGTTAGGGGGACTTGTTTCTTTCTTTTTTGTTGCTGTTGTGTGTCCTTCAAGATAAGCAATCTGGAAGTGCATCAGATAACAGGAGACTTTTCAAGTGTGTGTCTGCACTGTGCCAGGCCTGTTTGGTACATACAGCTTCTCTATAAAGAACAGTTTGACTTATGACTATCTACCACTTGCACAATGCGTCCTTGGATACGTGGTCCAGAATAATTCCTGTTCTGGCAGAGGACCATGCATATCTATACAGATATTTAACACATTTTTTTGTGTGTGTGCCTAATTTGTTTTGAACAAGAGTAGGCGTTTGAAGTGGTAAGATTCAGATCCTGGACAAAAAAAAAAATGGCCCATCAGACTGCGAAGCTGATGAAGAGCCGGCACAAAGACACAACAGCAGCTGGGATGTCTGTGTGTTGTCACACCCAGGGACAGCAACTGAGTGGCTGTTGGACTGGAACTTAAGATGGTAGCTACAAGCCCCAGCAGGCCCTGCGCCTGGGGATGAAAGAAGCTGACATACAGACACACATGCATATAATCTGTGATGTAACCTGTTTGTCTTCCTGTGTATATATAAAACTCCTGTCCTCCTCAGGCGTTTTCTGCATAGAGTCTTAGCACACACCTTGCTCAAATTCCACATTGTATTAAAATGCTTCATAAACACTTGTATTGCTCTAATGACAGGTGAATATAGTTGTCAAAGCAGGGCGACTGCAATTTTGTGCTGGTACGCATTTGAGCTTCCTGTTACTAAAAACTACAGGAAGGAGAAAGACAAAGCACCAGCATTACAGATTGGTTGTTAACTTATGAATTCACTAAATGTTTCGGTGGTTTCTTGTAGTTGTGGTACACAATACTTGCTGAATCTTCCTGTCTTGTTGTGTAATGTCTTCTGATAGTGTTTAGAGAGGGAGTGAGCCACCTTAATAGTAATTATTAAAGCTTAATGTTCTCATTTGAAGTGGTTTGTATTAAAAGATGTTTAAAATATATCCTCAAACATCCACATTGTCTATATCAAAGAGTAGACTGCAGTGATTACAGCTGCACACGCCTATTAAGCCAGTAACCAAATATGACAAGATTCTTAAAGGCAGGAGTTATTGCACTGCTTTTTAATGTAATTGAGCCAGATTTTATTTTGTATTTTCTTCAGAATATTTATTGTAAAAATTTTATGACAGCTTTATCTTTTCAGCCAGATCAAAAGATGAAGCTGCTTTGCTTACTTTGCTTTAAGTAAGTGTTGAGCTTGAGTTTGCTCTGTGGACACCTGAAGAGACTGTGAATGGATCAGTCTCGTACTTGATACTGGGCCGATAATCTCAGTGAATGCCAGTACCGATATTTTTCATTTTAATTTTCATTAAAACCTTTACTGGGGAACAGCTGGAGGAGCCCTTCATCAACTTGAAGAAAGAACTTTGTAGCACATCCACCGCTGTTTGTTTCACACAGCGAAAAATCTGCAGGAAATCTACGGAAGTTAAAATATGCAGATAAACTGTTAATAAGACAAAAGTATTTCTTATATGACTACTCAGTTAATCAATGAATAATTTGTAGAATACTCAATTATTAAATAATAGTTGCAGCCCTACACTGAACTAATATAACAGTTTTAGTTTGCTACAAATAACATAGTTACCACGTATAACTGTGCATAGTAATGTTTGTAAAAAAATTTTGAGTAACCAGGCTAAACATTTTTGGAAACATACTTTATTGCCGAGTTTTTGTTTTTTGTTTTTTGAATTTAACTTCCTACACTAAATAACTTCCTACATGAAACTGCTTACAAAGAGATTCGGGTATTTTTGAGTTGTGATTTCTTAAAAAAGAAACTTCTGCTGAGTTTTTCAGATGTGTTTTGGTATTTTGAGATAAAAAGCACTACATACCAATGGAAAATGCATGAATTTGATTTAGGAGTGAAATGCCCCTTTAAATAAACATTTTTGTTTCTGTTTGACATTCTCAATGCTGCGCTTCTTGCAGACTTCTGCTCCCATCTGTTCCTTGCCAAAAATCAGAAGTCTCAGTTGATGTTAGGCTTTGCCCAAGGTTTACAGTTAAAATGTGCGTCTGTCTGAGTCTCTCTCAGTGCCGTCACTTGGCAGCATTTGTGTGATTGAATGATCTTTTGAATCTGCCCATCTTCCAGTGCACAACCTTCACGTTAACTGGCTTTTATTGAGCTTCCTGTGGGTTCAGATGTTTTTTAAGAATTGAAGCATGGGCAAATTATATCATCAGGGGACAAATATTTGAGACCAAGATCAGTTCACATAGAGGCATAAAGTCATACATCCTTTAAAAAAAAAAAGGAGAAAACCGATATAGGGGGTATGACAAATTATCCAAATGATCCTCCCTCCCATCCTCGCCATTGGTTGTGTGCACTGTGGTCTCCTTAGTTACAGGGGTGGGGACAGGAAGCAGAGCGCATGTTATCTCCTCCAGTCACATTGACAGTCAGAGCCTTTCCTTCCCCTTGCTTCCTCTTCTGACAGCTGGACCTTTCCTGGAATTGTTGTGTGACAAAGGAGGCAGCTGTGTGCACACACAGTGAAAATGTGTTATGAAATGAACAGTAGTTCAGCCTCTTAAGTGGTTGTGTATTTTTAAGCTTTAAGTTATTCTTCCAGACACAGTTTGCGTTTTTGAGGTATAGTGTTGTATCTGGTCCCTGACAGGAAATCGCACTTTTCTTGAACCCCCCACTTCCAGGTAGTGGACAGAGGAAATGGAAACCTCCTTTTTTCACCGTCCAGACTTGACACAGAACGGCTCAACTTGAAACACATACACACATACCACATCAGCAAGCTTCCTGACTCTTCATCCTGTTATTCTTCCCATTTCTTATCTCATATTCTCACATCTACTGGAGCTCAAAGCATGCATCCTGTGCTTCATTTTACATAGCATCCCCCGCATTGTTGTGAGGTGTGTGTGTGTGTGTGTGTGTGTGTGTGTGTGTGTGTGTCTGTATATTAGAGTGTCTGTCTCACCAAGTGTGAGTCCTCATTTGTAAGAGTAATGCCTGGGGCGTTGGCGGATAAAATGGTTGTTTCTAGGTGCTTGCGTGTACATTGACTGAAACATTAAAACTTGAGTTAAATGGGCAAAAAGCAAAATAAGAAAAGAGTTTTTTGTGTAGCACCGCACTGCGTGGTCTCTTTTGTCTGCCAGGTGAAGTCTGTGAAAATGAGTTCCCACAGGATGAAGAAGAAGAATCAAGTTTTTATGTGTGCTTGGGTTAATACTAATTAACCCACAAGTTTTAACTGCTCCTGTCATAACTAACTGTACTTTGTAGTATGTGGAGCTACACAGACACAGGTTATATCTATTGGCAGCAGGATGTGCCTTCTCCCTGTGCTGATGTTCAGTGGAGGGAGGCTTTTTACTTTTTTGGGACCAAGTACATCCTCTCAAATTTGTGAAACCATTTTCAGCTCATGAGGCTTCTCTCTTAAAGCCAGCCTGTTAAATGACTATTGCTTTGGCTTCCAATTTAACGCTACATATCGCTCCCTCTTTAGATGGCAAAAGCAGCAGTAAAATAGCCTTTGCTTGGTATTTTAGATGGAGTCTGAGTCTGCATTTGTGTGCATTAGGTTGGCGTTTTCAGCTGAGCTAGCATGTTGGGCTACTTTGAAAGGTGAACTGAGGAGAGTATTAGCACAGAACTTAATTTTTTTTTTCACAACTGCTGAATAATTAGCAATGAGAAAGAGGTTTAAGCTTTCTGTTAAGTACTGCATTCTCCGGTGCTTCCTGTAAGGGAATTGTATCTGTGTGAGTGTGTGTGAAGGGAAGTAAACACAGCTTTTTCCACAGCTTTCCACCTTTGCTCGCTCCCCTTGGGGTGCCTCCCCGAAGTGTAAATGTGTGAGTGTGATTGCACTTATAAGTTTCGACCGATCAGAAGTTCCCCCACGCAGAGAGTAATGAACTTTGGCCCCTCGCGGGCAGCTATTAAGAGTAAACCATTATGGTTCGGTATTGAGCTGCCCTGCCTTGCCTCACTCTCTATGGTAGACCCCACTGAGTGCACAAAACTGGCACTCCTCTGGCTCATTGAGCTGCCAGCTTGCCCCCCACCAACAGACAGCCCCATAAAGCAGTTCCACATCATCAAATGTGATGATCCCCTTTTCTAATTTTAGACTGAAGTCCTAATAGCTCTGCAGATACTGCCTGAAACAGTAATTTCAGTCTTGAGCTGAGGAAAGTGAGGAGGATAGGTTTCTGCAGCATCTCATCCAGGAAACATGTAAATTATTTACCTCGTTATTTGGGCCAGATATGACTGATTGAATATCATCAAGACATCTTTTTTTTTTTTTATTAAATAATGTATTATTATTAATTGATTCGTTTTATTATTAGGCTAAGGTATATGATCACTGCTATTTGTGTGTTTCCCACAAAAAAACTATCAAGCTGAATTTCTGAATATTGTAGAAAAATAATGGAAATATTTGTACTTATTTGGGCCATTTTGTTAAAAATTGCCACACAGCTGAATTAGGCTTGGTTTTAAATGTGCTCTTTATTTGATAGTTTGAGTTGTTGTGAATCATTACTGTAGGATAATCAAAGCTTTGGATTATCCCAGCTATTTTTTTTATATGACTTTGTTCTTCTGACAGTTTATTTGCATTTTAACACAAGTGAAAATGTCACCTTGGCGTGGATGAAAGGCTTTCCTGATGTTTGACGTCAGGAGTTTGGAAGAGATAATCCTGTCTTTACTAAAACTGATATTGTGATTTAAAATGTAGTGCCATATGTAAACAAAAATGGCAAGTTTTTAAAAGAAAATGTTGACTAGCAAAAGAGCAAGAAATGTTCTGCTTGTCCTTTTACTTCCAGTTTACCATCCCAAAGGCACTTTGCATAAACCTTGAAGGTTTTTGCAGCTTAATAGCTTTAGTAATCACCCTTTAGTAATAATCCTGTTCTTTTTTATTTTAGGTATGTACTAAGACAAAAGCTGCCAGCCGTGAGATCACACCAGGATATTTTTCTGAAGTTTTTTTTAGGGCTATTTGAACCTGTTCAGCTTTCACTGCTGATGCGAGTTGTGAAGTGACAGCAGTCACTCTAATTAAATGGCCTCTTTTGTTTTACAAGGAGTGTTTATTGCTGTGAGAAGTAAAGACATTTTGTTGATTGTCCCAAGCCTTTTAAATTTCATATACAATACAGGCTACTGTCATTCCTTACAGAACTTTGAAAGGAAAAAAATGTCAGTGAAATGAAAGTAAAAAATGAAGTGGATATATTTTTTTTAAATTTATCAATCAGCTTCAAGGTTTTTAAAATAACAGCAAGTATCCTAAGTGTACTTATGAACAGTTTTAAGCCACTGTTCTACTCTGGATTTTAGGCCATCTCAGTATTTTCTCTCTGTTTATTACACCATCTGTTGCAGAGCTTGTTGTTCTTGTACATGAAGATGGTTCTTTATGACCCTGTCTGAATAGTTGGAGCCGTAACCATTCTGTTGAAGGTATTTATTACCAGTCAAATGCAGATCTGATGGTATAAACATCTAAATTTCTGCTCTTTCTTTTACCTTGCAGTGTATCTAGTCCCTTGTAACCTACTAGGTCTCTGTTTCTGCTTGTGTCTCGCCTCACCCTCAGCTCTGCCTTTCCTTTGGTCCTTCTCTCACCTTCTTCACTGTCTGTTTACTTGGGTTAATCACCAAACTAATGTGCTATGACACATTTTTACAGCACACCGTCACTGTTGGTGTCAGCTTCTGTGGAAAGCTATACTCACTTTGGCACCCCACCCCCCATGCCTATAGTCACTCTTAAGAGCCCCAGAAAACTTAGCCTTTGCTACAGGTTATGATTAATGTCTTTACTGATTGCTGTTCTTTGCCACCAAGACACCTACACACTTTGCTTTGAGGATATATATTTTCACGGGTGACTAGAGGAGGTGGTAAACCCTGACTTCAACGTCACAGTGTTTCTGACGTATTTGTGTGCAGTTCACTTAGACTCAATTACTTCTGATTTTAGGTCTGGATAAAATGATCTCGACAAACAAACTGGGCCTTCTGTTCACAAAATCTCACCTTTTCTATTTCAAAGATACATGTTTTTTTTTTGTTTGTTTTTTCTGCTGTGTTTGTCATATCATAACATATTATGGCTACAGTTGTAATGATCGTAATGCTCAGCTATTAAAGGTAAATGAATATATATTAAAATGCTCACCTTTTCTTTTTTTTTTTTAAACAATAAACTACAACTTTGCAGCTCTGTTTTTCCCCTACTCTTAGTCATCATCACAAAATAAATTCACCAGTCAGAGTCGTGAGAATGTGGAGAACAGCGTAATATAGAGCAGCTGTGTGTTTCTCTAATCTCTGTTTTTAATCTGTCTTTTTGTCACCAGACTAAATATAAAGCAGTGGCCATTAAGGCAAGCTAGAGGAGAGATGTAGCACCATTTCCTTCTTGTTTCCTGCTGTATTTGTTCAGCAGATTTTCTCCGAGGCAGTTTTCCTCCTCCTTCCGTGTGTAGTGTTATTTCTGTGGGTTCACTCTCTCAGGGGAGCCTTGCCTGCAAACACACACAGGCTCATTAGCTCATGTGTGTGGGGGTGTTTTAATGTTTAGCTGGGTGTTTGTTTTTATATGTATTATATGTGCTTAAGTTTGTGTCTGCACACACGCGTTCAGTGTATTGCTTAGCTGTAGCTTAAATGTTGTGAGTTATTATCTATGCGTGTGTTTTCAGGCAGCTTCTGCTCATTATTGATGATCAGAGAGCGGAACGTGCAGCTTTCAGTTGGTTGGGATATAAGTGTGTGTGTGTGTACACCATCACACAGCATTTATACATTTGCTGTTATTTCTGAGCTATAGTATATGCTGCAGACAGGGATTGTTAATGTTGCTGTGCGTAAGCATTTTTTCGTTGTAAAAATCCTCATTCGTCAGTCCCCAATTTGGATGAAAGAGTAGCTCCACTCTGTCTTGGCTTGCAGTTTACCTATGTGATGGGTAAAAGTGTGTGTATATGAATGTTTTTCTGTATTTTTTTTTTTTTTAACCAGGCTCAGGCAGGAGAGAATCCAGAAACCTTGTTATGCCACTCGTTTATTTAGTGGCCCATCTACTTAAAGACCTGACGCTGGAGCTTTTTACCCAGCCTGCCTCAGGAAAATCCCTGACACACAACATAAATCTCTCCCTCTGGCTGCAAACCGCACCGTCATTTCTGTCTAGAGCCTTTTAGTCCCCCTCAGCCTGTGGGGGTCAGTGCTTATATCCACATGTCAGGGTTAAGCAACTGTGTAGATAAGTCGCTGTAAAGTAAAATTGAGATATACTGTATTTTTTAGTACTACTTAGAATTTGACAGTTGAGATACATTAACGTTCACAAAGACCTCTTGGCACAAATTTTAAACTTAATGAGTACTTTTCTCAAGCCTTTTTCAATACTTATGTACATTAAAAAGCTGTTAGTCACTGCAGTTGCATATTTCTCCTGTCCTTGCTGACTGTTGAGCAGCCCCTTATTATTGGAGTAACTCATATGTAAGGGATGGGTGACAAAATCCTTTGGCCTCATTCTGTCCCAAAATGTTCTGTGCCAAAGTTTATATTGTGCTTCAGCTGTCTGGGTTACTCAAACCAAGTGTATATCTTCCAGCAATAAATTGTATTGTGCAAAATTGCCTCTCTGTATTGCTGTTGCTGCAGGTCAGCAAAGAGACAAACTGTGAATTTTATGCTTAAAAGACAAATCTTTGGGAGGTCTTTTGGGGACAAATAACAGTCTGCTTTGCTCAATATAGCCACATATCCATTGCAAGAAGCACTCCTATACTGCTAATTGACACACTCGGGTAAAGCTTTCGTAAATGAGTCTGTGTGTTTGATGTAGCCATTTCCAGAGACACAATACTGGCTTAATTGGGTTGAATAATGTTGGTCCACAGTTATCTAATCCTCTTTGTACAGTGTTGCTACTGTTTACTTGGAAACCATAAAGTCCCATGACCCATGATTACCTTCTTCACAGGGCCTACCAATGTGAAACAAATTACGTATTAGAGAGAACATACTGTACTGATTAATATGTGGACTGTCACTCCTAATATAGCTAAAATTTAATTTGGAGTCTAGTAAATTACAAACATTAACAAATAAAATAACAACCCTCTTGCTACAGCATGTTGACATTAAAGTTCACTGACATCAGTGGGCCTTATTCACTAGTAAGTGCACATTTGTCTTTGTCTTGAGCTTTTATTTATTTTTAATTTGGAGTATGAGTAAATTCAGGTATGAAAATACTGACTATACGCACTGTGTGTGATCAAGGTCTATTGTTCCCCAGCGGAAAACTTAACCCTATTTTTGTTACTATGCTTATAAGACAGCACACTCATTAACAGTGCAGGAATAGATTGTGCATTAACATCAAAGGGTTTTGCAGTGTAGGCCTGCTGTTAAATCAAAGATATGGAAGTAAAAATAAGACAGAAGCATAGGAAAACTTTTTCCTCTCCACGAATGGGGAGGGGTAGAGAGAGACAGCTGTGAGTTGACGATAAGACCCAGAAATGCATACGTTTTCATGGCTCAGTCACCCCCACCAGTGCGCGCTATACTTCTGCTCTCTGCTTTAAAAGAAACCCCCGTCTTTCATATGCTTGGCCTGCCAAACCCCTAAACTGTTGAAGTGGAGTGTCGTCTTGGATAAAGTCGTCTGTGCCGTGAATAAAGGGCAGGAATGCATTAAATGCCCAAATCCGTTCGCTTGCAACGGGTACCCAGGCTTTGTGATTGCTGAAGTGCACAGCTTTTAAGTGAAAAGGCTTGTTCCTCGCCTGAGTCTTGTTTCACTCAGCGCCGGCATATTTAGGTGTATCTATGATTGCTGTAGTTTTTTGGGTGCAACCACATTCATTCTATATTTACCTAGAATCCTAGTTGTTTTTCCCCCTCTTCTGTTTAAATCATGAATTGAGCATTCATGCACGTGCAAGCAGGAAAAGGATTATTATTATTTTTTTAACACTACAGGTTTTTGATCTTAAATCATCCTAAACTAGGAGGACTCGTTCAGTCTCTCTGCAGGGTTGAACATTTGATCATTTTGGCTTGAAGATTAATTGGTGTTAGACTCGATCTGTTTCAGGTGCCAGATAATATCAGCCTAATACCAGGCATCACAAGGCATCTAAAGCAGCTTTCCTTAGGCAAAGCTGATCACACTGATTGCTCAACCATTACATTTCTCTTGCTTTCAGTCCCTCTCTTGACAGTCTCTCACGCATGCATAGTACATACTTACTGGGACAGATGTGCTCTGCATGGTCAGAGGATGGTTTGCTGTGAGCTACAGGGTGAGGACAAAGCATTTATGGAACATGTCTATTTTTGGGCTCTTAATAGACTTGCTCCCATTCTCTTATGGAGCAGGTCTAGTTGAGTGATGTTCACCTGTCTTAAACCTGATTACAGGATCTCCTTCTGGACCGCTCCATTGTTTTTAATTGTGCTTGCTTTTTTTTTTTTTTTTTCCCCTAGCCCTTTGCTCCAATTTTTTTTTTTTTTTTAATATCTCTCTTCCTCTGTATTTCATTCCCTATGTTTGTCCTCATGCTGTGGTGGAATTCATTGCATCAGATTGGGCTGCAAGATCACAAACTTGTCCTGCCTCACTTGGCTCTTCTCTAGTCTTAAGCTTTTTCTCATCACAAGCTCTAATGGATTGTTTGCCTTAGTTCAGCATGGCCTGCCTCTCTGTGATCATGTTTTTAGCATCAGGCTGGGTAAATACATGAAAAGCTTCTCTATCCCATGTCTGTGAGTTTACAGTGGCCGGTTGTGATTGGCCGACAGTATCACACACTTAAATGACTTGATACACATAATGGATTTGTTCTCGATCTTTGGCTCTAGTATGCACATGATTCCCAAGCCTATTCCCTTTTCTGCTGTGCCCTGATGAGGGATAATGGCTTCTCTGTGGTAGTGCTAGTCTGCCTGCCTGCTAAGAACCAATTAGAAGCTAAGATGGCACAGTAACTGTGCCCATCCTTTCTAAGGCATGCTGTTTTGCTACAAGAGTTTTTTTTTCAATCTGTGAATGTAGCTTTGCCTAATTTATCTGCATTTTGATTAAATGTTGAGGCATTAATTGGCTTATATCTTAAGGATAAATTAAAATCACCATATGTATGGTCTTTTCAAGTTTTGTTATATGATGCCAGCAGATTTCATTTGACTTTTTTGCTGTTCTTTTTTTTTTTTCCTGATCTTTTTTTAATGTGGTGAATTAGATTTTGATTAAATGTAGAGGCAGTTAAAATCAAGAGTCATTAATTAGCATTCGTCTTACAGGTCACTTGGAGTCCTATTGGGTTTTTGTTCATTAAAAAGAATTTGACACCCATCAAACAAAGATCACAATTTTTTAAATTAGGGGTACATTTTGTTTATAAAATTGTCAAAAATAGCAGGAAATGCACTTCTGTTAAGTAAGTTGATGGACTCTGCCTTAGCTATATGGGGAGCAGTTGTGGTTAAGTGTTTGTTGTTCTGAGGCAGGAAAAAACCCCTACAATATGTATCTATGTCTATGTGATCCTATTATAGTATAATCAGTATAAAAGGGTCACATAGAGCCAGTATAATTCTTATGTGATTTACTCACTGTTTTTCCTCCCAGAGGTTTCGTTCACTTCTTACAGACTTTCTCAAAAATGTTTTTTTTTTTAACATTTTTTTTTTTATTACATATCAAAAACCTTAGAAGGCATTTACAAAAAGTACAACATTTGAGCCACATACAGACGGCTGTGCTGACAGCCACACACTGACGGGAGGCTGAAATAACTGAAAGGTAGTGAGCAGACCTTGATTCAGGATTTTTATTTTCCCAATCTGTTTTTTTCTTCCAAGGTCAAGAATGAACATTTTACTTAATATCCACTCACCAAACCTCACTGAATATGGGCTCCCATCTCACAGACATTTCCTCTCCCATATTTTTCAGTCCACTGCCTCTTAAAACTGCTCCACCTGCCATTCCTCACTTCCACACCCTTCCCTTTAGTTACACATCTCTAACCATTGCTAAGCTCACACAGAAGATGAGGAGAAATTGTCTCTTTTGCTTGACAAAGGGCAGACAGATATGCCGCTTCAGTCTGTGACATTTTCTTTTTTCTCTGCAAATTTGAGAAGAAAGGGCAGAAACCGAGAGAAACAAAAGAAGGAGAACAATAAAGTGAAATGTGTTTTTAACTGAAATCGAGGCAGAAAAGAGCAGCATGAGTCTAGAGGAATGCAGCTGAACTCTGCTTGTTCAGCACTGTGGTTATAATTCTCTCTTTCCTCTGTCTTTGTATCATCAAATCCTCTGTCGTGCCCTCATCCTGCTCTCAAGGTCGATACTTGTTTCTTCCTGACAGATGTCTGAGTAAAAAAAACTAAACAGAGATATTATGATTTCTTTCTGTGTGCATGTGCAGCCACCCCCACAGGTAAATAAACACACAACTCTTTCTGTCAGAGTTGTCTGTGTGGAGAGCTGAGTCAGGTTGTAGATGACACACTTGCACTAAGCTGGCTGATGTCTGACCAGAGTTGCAGGGTTTACTGCTTTGGTTCTGTGGCATTAGCTGGTTTTTGCATTTAATGCCACATCAAGAAAAGTTCTCATTCAGTAACCTACCTCTTCTTTTGGATGATTGTCTTTTTCTTTTTCCTGTTTTCTTTTCCAAGAGGGCGACACCATCCCAGCCCCCCCCCCCCCCCCCCCCCCCCCCCCCCCAATCCAAGATAGTGATCCCCACACGCACGCTTTGTTACAAAATCAGCCTTTTCTGCCGGGGTGGACAGCTAGACAAATGATTTTGTCGGCCGCGTGAGGCAGGGGGTAATTTTTAGGTGAGCGCAGTGCTTCAGAAAAGAGTTGCCACACAGAAATTAGAGGTTGTCAAATGCCGCACGTCTCCATTGATGGCCCAGCGCGGCCTCCTTATGTTAATGTGGCATTTCAGCAAGAGGAAATAGAATTAGGAGGAGGTGGTGCTGCTGGTGGTGGTTGTTGGGTTGCATTGTCACGTATGAATATTACCTTTTGTTTTCTTTTGTTATCTAAAGAAAAAGAATTCCTGAATGCAGACCTCGTGTATAGTAAATAATATTTTATATTTTTATTATTATATAATACATTTGCTTTTATTGCAAGCAGTATTCAGAAGAATATGGTAATTGTATTTTTCTTGAATTGGCCCATAGCAGGAGTAGTTATGATTACAGTTGCAATAAGGATAGTAATACCAAAGATTCTGCTGATACATTTCAATGTCTGTCAAATAGAAGCAACAAGCAGGAATTGCTTATTTATTCACTTAAGTTTTAATTGTGTTATGTTCTTCTTAATGAATAGAATTTCTTTATTTTATTTATTTATGCTTGCGTCTAAACTGAGCATTTCCTTATTGACAGTTCACAGTTCACAATAAGAGTGTCCTTATTGTTGCAGTTGAATTTTGGCCAGTTCAACATTTAGTTTTAAAGTTTTACAATTGCATGGATTTTATTGTGGGTTATTTCTCCGATGCAGAGAAAATGTACCGAACCGTGACTCCAGATTTGAAGCTCATATCAAGCTGTGGATTTTGTGCATGGTTACACCCTCGTATACAGAGAAGTGATCTCTTAATTTAAGTTACAGAGCTCTTCTTGTCGTTGACTTGTTTTTAACCCATCAGTGGCGTTTTAGCTGGCTCTTTTTCATTCACCCTCGCTGTCTTGAGATGGTTTATAGTACTTGGATTTAATTGTACTGTAGTGGTGAGTGTTTATTTTTTAAGGAGGAACAACAAGCAAACCTGCTGTAGAAGGATTTTAACACATGAGATCATCATGTTCAGAGTTCTTTGAAACACATTTGGAGTTAATTATGTTGTGTTTCCCTATTCTGTTCATTTTGATAATATGTCTTGGTCTCCTCCCTGTGTAATGTGTCATAGGCAAAGCTAAGATGTTGCCTGACTGCTGTTTTGGTTAGGACTGATGTAATCTGTTTTCTGAGCTAGATACCATGAGGATGAATTCATCTTTGGGAAGGGCTGGGAGTGTCTCTGGTCCTCACAGTACTGAGGTCATGTGGTTTGGAAAGGAGTTGGGCCGAGTCTCCTGGCTCCCTGTTTGTTCTGTTCCAATGTCTTCTGCAGGTGTTGTCCAAACAGCTGCAGACCAGATGTTTATCTGTGTGCTGAGCAGTGTCTGTGATCTCACTTGTGACAAATTTCAGTCTGTCATTGCCATGCCTGGAAATGACACCCTTTTCAGTTCAGCAGTACAATTGATGCATTTAAATGTCTTCTAGGACATAAGGTGACTATATGAGTGGAAACATTTTCTCCACTGTCCAAAAATAAAATTTTTTTGTTGTTTTAACCAACCGTAATGGACCATAATGTTGTCCTTAATGTGAAATGAGCCAAGATTAAAATGCATCAAATTTCTTTTTCCACTACAAACCTCTGAAATGTGTCGTTATCATCAAACACACACAATGAGGAGGTCCAGTTGAAGTAGTGGAGGTGAGGTGTAGCAGACACTGATGGGCTTCAGCTGCTTGTGTTAGGACATCTGTAAATAAAAGCAGACACTCCCTTAACCCTGTTACTTCTAAAAATGCAGAGTTGCTGTGAAGAGGAACTATCCATAGAGGCTAAAACCATTATCTGTACCAGGTTATAAATACACTTTGTAATGCTGTAAAGTTGGCCATTTTAACATCAGAGTCTTTGGGGATTGATGTAATTTTGGAGCCAGCCTCTTGTGGCACCTAGAGGAGGTGCAGCTTTGGGAACTTTGGCACTGGCAACTTGGTTCTCCATTAAGGCTGTTGGTGCATTTTGTCTTTTGTTTAAATTGTAAATTATAACAAGGAACTTATTATTACCGGTATATAAGATTCATCCCACCTTTCCAGTTTTGCATAAGTGCAGGGTTATGCTTCGCCTGTCATGCATGCTTCACTGAGGGCATCTATAGTTGAGTGTCAGGTTCCCCTGCTGCAGTTTAATATAGAGCTCGCTACTGCCAGAAGGTCTCATGGGTGATGAAAAAAGTGCCTAGCACCCGCCCCCATTCCACCCTGCACACACGATTCCTCGAGGCCTCGCCAACTCCGCCATTTAGTTCATGCTGTTTGATACTAAGGTGGGCGATATAGCCTCAAAATGATATCACAGTATTTCAAAAAAAAAATTGTGATGATGATATAGATGAAAAGATACTGAACAATGTTTTATTGATGCTTGCAGGCAGCAGCAGTTATGGGTGTAAGTAAATGAAGGGCATTGTCTATCATTCTTTTGATATGGTGGCAGATTGCCTAATTCAAAGTGTGATTCTGTTGAAACAAGGTGCCGGTATCTTGGGTCAAGCTTTTTAACCAGTTGCTCCTTTACAACCATGTACCCGCAGCAGTAATTTCCATCCACTGTTTGCTCTTCTTGTCATATGGCGTGCAACTGGCAAGTACTCTAGCAATGCTTGGTTGAGTCATTTGTTTACGTGTGGGTCACACATCACCAGCTGCTAGAATCTCCTCCTCACGTGCCTTCTTAGACGTGTTTTATTGCATGTTTTGCAAAGAATTGTGTTTTGGTGGAGGCTGTTGAAAGTAACTCGGTTTTTAGGAACTAAATCATCATCAGACATGTCTGAGCTTGACTTGTTGTGCATGCTATGGAAGGTAAACACATGGTGTCACTATATAAGTCATATGACACTTTTTTTTTTTTTCTTTTTTTTAAATCACATAAAAATTTGTACTGGGATTATCACGGAAGATATATGGCACAGCTCTGTTTCATTTTAAAACCTAAAATCATGTCTTCGCATTTCCAGATTAACTGACACTATGACCGTACACTGATCGTAACCCGGAAAGCAAAAAGCATGTCTTCTGTGAATGGGCGTTACAGCTGCGACAATTTGGCAGACACACTAGTTTGATTGCATGAATTCATGCTCTCCTGCAACCCACATAGCACAGCTTTGAGCTGTACATGCAGTAAAAATAGTGTGCATGAACATGTGTATGACTGAATTTTGGAGCTGATGACTCTGGTGTGTGTGTGATAGCAGTACATTAGTTTTATCTGACAGAGGCATCAGGTCTGAAGGTGGCATATAGCTAAGCCTTAGTGATTCCCTGTATCTGGTCTCCTGTTCAGATGCCTGCAGAGGCTGCTCTATTAGGGAACAGACTCTGAGGACACAGAAAGGAAAGTCGATGGCCTTAACCTGTGAATAGTGAAGTGTTTAACTTTTGTCTCTAGCTCATGGACTAACTTGCACACAAGCACAGATTCATTGTTTCCACTCAAAGCAGTTTGTTCTAGGCTAAAGCTATTTCCTATAGATAGTGGGAAGCATTAATGCTCATACATTTTTGTACTCAAAGGCTATGTTAATATTACTCTAGTTACACAGTTGTTTATCTGTAAAAGACAAACATTACGCAAGGCAAAGATTTGTATGCTACATTAGGCTTTTCCCCATAAGTCAAAATCAATATGACAGTGATATATCTAGCATAGTATTTTTTTTTTTTTTAAGTGTCCCTGCTCTATTTTTATGCAGTTTCTTACCACACTTTACATATTTTTGTCTTTCAGAGATCAACAGAGTGCGTAAAGACATGTACAGCGACACAGTGAATGGCCTTGTGGACAAACACCCGCTGGAGCTGCCCGAACCAGTCGGACCCATCGTTCACCTGCAGGAAAAACTGTTTGTGCCTGTCAAAGAGTACCCAGATGTGAGTAATCCAGGTTACACACATTTCACTTGTGCTGCTGCATCACATTGCCAATAAAACTGATGCATTTGCCTTAATTGTTTTTGCACTAATATTTAATCTTATGAAGAAACAAGGCTCTTTTAAATGTGTTCGTGTGCACCGATAAAGGCACTCTTTCACACACATGGATTCGTACACAGAGATATCTCTACACACACTGTTGGTCCTCTTGCCTTAGGCCATGTGTCTTTGTGATGTGTCATCATGGGAGCGACAGCTGCTGATAGTTCTGCAGTCTGTCAGCACTGAGGACATACCTCATTTCTGTTGTAGGCACTTGCTCACTGCTCATCCACTGTGTTCTCAGTTCTGTCATTTTGGCCTTTCAGTTTTTGCTCTTTTTTTTTTTTTTTTTTCCTTCTTCCAGTTGGTAAGCATGCAATTCTTGACTGTTTTTACTTTATTAGCTTCTAGACTTGTGCACCAAGTTGTTAATGTACTTCTGATACAACTTTATCAAACTGCACACTAATTTGGTCCTTGTCTGTGGAAAACACAGCATGCTGGGGTGTTTATGAGCCAACTCAGTAGCAGATTAGTGCTGAGAGAGAAAGCGGGGGATTGAAAAGAGAAGCATCAAGAAAAGTAAACTGCAGTTTCATAAATATTCAGTTAAAGGGAATGAAAATCTTTTGGAGTAACCACTTGATTTTTACTCTGATGGAAAGATGGATGCATACAGCTGGGAAAGAACAGCACATGGTGGGGGTGCCATGGTGTTTCTAGCGATGAAGAGGATGGTGGCAGCACAGGAGGAGAGTTGATGCAAGCCTTTTCTGCAGAGTGACAAGTGTGTATGTGTAAAGCTTTGAAACGTGTGTGTAAGGCGTTTACCACAGTCGGCCACATTCATGTCCTCATGGTAATCTTTGGCACACACATGAATGATTGTGTCACGTCCTGAGAAGCCGCGTTTCTCTTCATAATCCCAGCAGCTGGCAGCAAGGAAATGAATGGAGGGAGGTGACGACGGATAAGAGACACCGTAGAGCAGGCCAAGAGCTCAGCCAGGCATGGATTGCATTTTCCCCCTGACAGAATTGATAAAAGGCACCAGGGACTGGCTGGGATCAGCTTAGCTTCAGTTCACCCTCAGACCAGACCCAGGATCTGAGCTCAACCTCTTAAGTGACTTCCAGTCAGTTTAAATGACCCTTAAGTGCCACTTTGTTTTGCTTTTAGGTATTTAGTTTTAGGTATTCATGTCAGTAATTGTGATATGTATGGTCATAGCTGGTGTGCAGTTGCCTCATAGAGCATGCCTGTTGTGGTCGTCTTAGTGTCGTCGTCTTAGATCGTCTGCTGTAACATGCTATTTAGAGATAAATCCTGCTTTCTGTTGAAGTTTCTGTTTTCTTTGTGTGTGTGTGTGTGTGTCTGGATCTGTTCTTTGCGTGTGGGCTTTGTGCTATCCCTGTACAGGAATATAAGATTTTTACAAGAATGAGGAAGTTCTGTAAAAATGTGTGAAGCAGTGGGTGCCACCTGTGACTGTAGAGATGCAAATGAAACGACTCTTTTTTACACACACACACACACACACACACACACACACACACACACACACACACACACACACACACACACACACACACACACACACACACACTCATCTGAGGACCTCAGTGTCCTGAGGTCCTCAGATGGCACCCGTGTTACCTTCACTTGCTTTGCTACACTGATTTGAGAAGAGTAGGGCTGTACCTTTTGTATTCTGGTTATGAGCTGTTTGGAAAGCTACTAAATTAATTAGGCTTCCCCCTGGTGGTCAAGATGACTCACTGATGACCTTAACAGACACAAATTAGCACACCCACTGACATGCACATAAAGAAGCACGAGCACAAAAAAAACCATTAAAACCCAGTGACACAAAAATAGGACATATTTCAAATGAATATCTGTTTCTGACTTTAGGTGAACACATTCAAGCGTGGTCATTCAGTCAGCAGGGAAAGAGGAAAATGCCACAGTTGCTGTTAAATTTAGACGTGATGACAGGAATCAGGGGAAATCAGCAGCAAGTCTAGATTAAATTATTATTATTTTTTTTAGCTCTCTTTTTTGGAACAGGGTCCATGTGCAAAACTTCCTCAACATGCTTGCCAAATCATAATTGTGCAGGTGCCAACAATAGTCTTGTGCCAGATATAATATATTTTTTTATGCTACCAGTTAAAGTTGTGTAGTCATCCCTTTGTTTGCACTGTTGCTCTCACTGCGTTTAGGATTTTAAGTTGGTGGACAGAAAGGAAATGAAATCTGGCATTGACTATTTTAACAGCAGACAACAGGAGATAAAATGTTAATGCGTGTTAAACCGATTTCTCCACAAATTGTTGTCTTAACATGGAGACAGTGTTTCTACAGTTTGTGCTTTCAAAGATGATAAAGAGTAGAACCTTTTTAGTTTTAAGTAAAAGTGGGAGGAAATGCGAAAGGATAGAAAAGAAGGAAAAGGGGGGAAAAATGTCCCTTTTATCCCCATCTGCCCACTTCTAAAGGATAGAAAACTGTAATGAAGATTATTAGACTAGGGAATATTACCACCCTTTTTACATTTCTGTCTAATTTCCCAGATTCCTCCCACTGAAAGTGCTTGCATGTGCAGCTTGCTGATACAAGTTAAGGCTCTCCTAAGAAAACATGAATGTCGTTCCAAGTCTCGTTTTTCTTTTTTTTTTTTGTTGTTGGCATCAACTCACCTGCCGTGGATGATTTGTCATTCATACCGTTTCCCCATCTGTGGAACGCCTGGATTCTACTTTTTCTCCTCTCAGTTTTCACTACCGTTTTAAAAACTCCCTTTATTCCTTATCACATCCTTAGCCCGAGGTTACGCTCTCTCTTTGGGGCTTTCTCTGTCAGATCACCTATGTTTACCCTGCTCAGGTTTCACCAGTAGATAATTAGATTGTCGTGGTGCCTGGATGCAGTGCAGCATGTCAATTCTACCAAAATAACTTGCCTTGCCAGCACACTCCTACTCTAATTCCCTTAAGTGTGTCCCTCTTCTGGCCTGCGTGCCCCACATCTGTCTGTAAATGTGTTTGTGTATGCGTGTGTCTCCATCACTCTGTCTGCCTGCGTGTCTGTCTCCCCCACCCCCTCACTATTCTTCAAAGTCAGCCATTTCCTGATGTCGTCAGCGGTGCAGAACACTGCGAAGCGTCACTGTGGTGACTGCATCTTGACTGACAGCTGAGTCGCAGGCTATCTGATAACTTCAACCTTCAATTAAATGCTATCTGTGGCTCCGCTTCTCTTCCAAGCACACACTCACATACACATTGATAGGCAGCTGACTGACAGCTCAGCATGTCATTTCCGTTGACCTTGAGGCATCTGATAGGATGTGTGACATATCTTTTTAAGATGGTGTCTGTCTCCACTTTATTCCCTGTGTATTTGTATTTGCCAACTCTTAAATGCCCAGGTGGGTTGTGGGCAGGTCACCTGGTGTTGAGAAATGCTTAGAACTGAAAACACACTCGAGGGGGGGGCACCTCTGCTGTGCTGACTCTGTGAAACGAGACCCTCAGTTGGCTGTAAGCTGTTGAGCAAGTGGTAAACAGGACTGTCTGAACTCCCCACTGGCTTGGAGGCATCCAAAAGGTGAAAATGATCACTTGTATAGCCATGACTGTAAAAGCAACACCCCAAATAAAGCTCTGCTGTTGGTCTTTTCTGTTTGTCTAGCGTTCTGGGTGTTGCCATGGCACTTAAGATTGTTTACCTCAGTAATGAAATCTTTTTAAGCCCCCACCCCATTTCCCACTCTTGCACCACACCAGCTGTCTCCAAACCGAAGAACCTCAGAGGAGCAGATGTTTGATGTCCATGCAAGTGTCCTTTTTTTTTTTTTTTTTTAAGTTTTAAAGGCAAATTAGACAAACGACACAGTGCAAATAAAGTCTTATTAATAAAAGCAAAGGAGGAATTTATCAATATTTGGTTTATGTGCTTTATAATTGGAGAATTATTATTATTATTATTATTATTATTATTATTATTATTATTATCATCATCATCATCCTTTATTTATCTTTTGCTCTTCAAGGTATTCCAGAAAAAATTTAATGACCTTTTCCTTGTTACGTAAAATTTAAGCATCAACTATGTTTTTAACTGCATATCTTTTGTAGATTTAAAAAACATCCATAAAGTTAAAACCAGCATGAATTGTCAGGAAAGCTAATCATTTCAGAGTTGCAAAAAAACAAACAAAAACAAAACAAAGAAACACACACAGTATAGTAACTAACATTTCCAATAATTCCTAGAATATTAAACCATATGTGTGTGCTCTGTTGCATCCTGGTGCTTCGCTCCAAGACACCCAGATTTGCAAACAGCAAAGAAAGAGGCTCTGGTGGTTCGAGCAGACAGAATGTCCTGGCCTTCTCTCTTTCACTGCGGAAAAATTGCCCGGCCAAACCAGCCAGGTCCCTGCACAGGGAAAGTCATTAAGCTTGCTCCCATGAGGGTGTCATCACTTATCATGCCAGCTCCTGATATCCTTCTGACCCCCTTAAGTCATTACGAGTTCTGGAAATGTACCACCCCACACCTCACCTCAGCACACTGGTAGAGCCGCAGAGAGGATGATTTTGATAACTGTAGATAGCCAGCCATGCATGATGCTGATAATTTGATGAACGGATGGTTTTCTAGTTAGCCGTTTGATAAGAAGGTAATTACAATAATAATTTAAGCAGAGAGAACTCTATTTGTTGTTGTCAGTTAAGATGACAGAGTAAAACTATAAGCTATTAGATGTGCCTGTGTTACTGCATTAATTCCGGCTTGTGTAGCACCAGCTTGTGCTTGCATGCTTTGAGTGGATGATGCCACGTGCTGCTTTGGCCTGTCCGTCTGTGCATCATTAAGCTGACAGATACGGAGGGTGAAAAGCGAGAATCAAGGACAAAATGAAGCAGGTTGACTACACCGGAATCAGAGGCTGCACCAAGGATGTCATGTCAGCTTGTATCAATAGTACTACGCTCTCTGCATGCATATACTAGATTACACTGATACAGGATTTTTGAGGCAAGTAATATCCATGCTTTGGACCACAAAAAGAAAAAAAAAAAAAATGCAAAAAACATGGAAACAGCTGGCAAGACTGTCCTATCTGGACTGTGGCTCAGGCAGTAGAGCATGTTGTTTAACAGTCAGAAGATCAGTGGTTAGATTCCGGGCTTTTCCTGCCCACAGGGCAGTTGGGCAGGCAAGATATTGAACCCCAAATTGCCCCTGATGCATCCATCAGTGTGCTTGTGTGTGATGATTGGCACTTAAAGGCATAGAAAAAAATCTCTGTATGAATGAGAATAGTTGAATGTGGCTTGCAGTTTGAAAAGCACTTTGAATGTTTAGAAAAGTGCTGTTCAGGTACCAATCCATTTTAAAGAAGTTTCTACAAAGATACACACAGAAGCAAGGTATTTTGTAGCTGAGCAACAAAACTTTGATGTCAAGATCGACCATACTGATTTGGCATTTGTGTCAACACCGACCTTTTTCTAAACAGCTACTCGGGAAGGAATCAAAAATTTATTGGAAATGGTTCATAAACCAGGACCCTGCTGGGACATCTATCCAAGCATAAACACTGGATATCAACATTATTAATGCTACCAGGAAGTGGGGATGGTAGAGGGAGTTGCATCACAAGGTGTTGCTAGCATCAGGTCAGGTTGTGAATGCGCATGACTAGCTGTTATCGGATATCACATTATGAATGAGTCTTAAGTGAGTTAAGAAGCTGATGGCTAATCAGTTGATGCAAGTGTGACTTCACTGCTTTACCTGAATTTGCGTAATTCTCTGTTAAACTGAAAAGACACTGAGATGTGACTAACCAGCATCCAGTTTTCCTCTGGTTAAGTGATGTCTGAAAAAGCTAGCATCACATGAATAACAGTATTCCACATCTTTCTCAGTCTTCTATTGATTTAGTGTGATTATGCAATGTTCAACCATCGGGGGGATTGAATGTTACTCGGCACGTTTTTACTTATATTTTTCTATCCCAGCTGCTTGTTTATCTAAAGGTTCACAAACTTTGCTCCCTGCTTCCTTTGCTCACATCTTCCCAACTTTGAGCCAACATCAATCTTTATGCTTTTCATCTCTCCATCCTCACCCCTCTGTATTTCCACCCTGCCTGCAACCCCAAAATAAACCCAAACAGAATTATCAAAGGAGCTATGGATTAGGCACTAAATGCTGGGTGTGCTGAATAGAGAGCTTTGAAGTCTGTAGGGCTTTGAGGCGTAAATGTCACCGCTGGAATCTAAGTCTAATTTTCACTCCTTCATCAGCCTATGGCCTTGTGTCCTCTGTCCCTCTGGTAGATCAAGTATGCAGGTTTCAGTAGATTATACACCTGTCTGCTCCTCATCTCATATTCCCTCCATCCTTTTTATTTTTTTTTAAATTCCCCTCTCGATGGAAAAGGTTTGCGTGTTGATGTTGGGGATAAGGCCAGAGTGTGAAGGTAAATATAATTCAGCAATGCAACATTAGCGCCCAAAGGTGAATTAGTGATTAAAGGCAGGGAGGTTGCTTGTGGTTAAAAAAAAAACACACAGAGGTGGGGGTGGTCACAGATAAACAAAGGAAAAGGCAAGATCCTGTGTACTCAGACAAAGAGGAAAAGGAAGCCCACTGAGTTTCCAGAAGCTATGAATGGATACAGAAAGGATAATGTATGGAAACAAACAGGAAGTATTTTATCAACTAAGCATGCTGTAAACTCTGTAAAGCCTCCATAAACTGTTACTTTAGATGAACGATACAAAATGTATCTTGCGTAGGAGCAAAATGGGACTTTTGCAATAAATGGCTAGTATTGTGGTTTCACAATAAGACTTTCTGACTTTAAGGGAGGCTTAAAGTCAAGTAAGTGAAAAAATTAGGCAAGATGATGGTGCCTAGTGTAACCAGGTTCCTTCTTTCCATGATGCATTGCACTGAATGAACTATTTCTCATTTCCATAAGCCCAGCAAGGCTGGTTAATAAGTGATTGGTATTCTGCTCCTGGCCTGGCCCGGCTCTTCGATAAGCCTTCCACGCACACAGCCAGAACCCTCAGCATGATCTCATTTCCTGTCTCCCCACCACCACAAACAAACGCCGTCAAAGGCACAATTGTTCTGCTTCTGTGAGCATTGTTGGTGGAACTGCTGTTGTTTCTCAGTAGTTCACACAAAAACAAACCAGAATGCCCGTGCACACAAACCATGCAACAGTCAGCTCTGTATGCCGAGGGTGTCTGCAAGAGTTCACCCCATACATTGTGTTCCACACACCCTTACAAACACACAGTGACAGAGATGTAGATGCTCACAGCATAACCCGCCTGTGGAGTAGCGATAACTGGGGCTAAACAAAGGCCCTTTAATGTCAGTGTAAGCCTTTGTCCTGAAGGGGGCTTTGTGTGTATGAATGTGTGCTCATCTGTATGTCTTTGTGTTTACAAATGAATTATGTTTGAATACGCTATATATTTGTGGGGTTTTTGTTTGTTGTTGGGGCTGGGGGTGAAACTTTGAGAAAACTCAGATAAAGTGACACTGAAATCAAGAACTGAAGAAAAGCGCTTTTTCACCAAAGGTCCCAGTGCACTTTTCTCCTACGGTAAATAATCTAACCCCCACCCCCCATTTTAAGGGTGGGGTATTATAGAGCTATTGATGATAATCAATAATAAAGTTTTGAAAGTCCACAAAAGAGAAATGATGGCTCCCAGATGTTTTTAAGCCCTCAATCTGGAGAAGCACCAAGTTGATTTAACAGCAGGAAGACAGAAAATGAAAACTAGCTTGATAATAATTTAGCAGGACCGGGTGAAGAGTGGATGGTGTGTTTGGCAGTCAGGGCACAGTATCCATCCTACTCCTCTGGCTGTACAGAGTGTGGTTCCTGGCAGAGTCGGTGGTTGTGTACCCTTCTGATAACTCACCCGCTTGGCTGTTCATTGTCTCTATATTCCAGTGGCTTAAAATGGAGGTCGCTTTTTCTAAAAGCATATCAACAGCCATGAAAAGAGTGTCAAACCCTCACTGCAGACCAGGAGCAAAGTGAGCCATCCACTACAATTAAAACGCTGAGCTTTATTCCATTACTGAGTAAATCTGGCTTCATTCTTTACAGCAGTGTTACATTTCAGATCGCAAAGTTTAACTATGATGAGACACTTGTTATTTATTCAGACTGTGCTGAAATGTTTGAAGCAGAAAAACGCCCCAATTTGACTTGATTGTGCAGTCTGGCCACAAAAAAAAAAAAAGGGGGGGGGGGGGGGCAGCTGCCGTAGGGCGAGAGGCAGGGCACACCCTGTACAGGTCGCTAGCCTGTTGCAGGGCTATAATATATGCCATATATACAATATATGGATGTGTTGGAAAAATGTTTGTGATGTAAGTGTGAAACAAAACCAAAAGATAACTCAAACAAAAGGAACCAGGCGAGGCACGTGGCATGGAGACGGGGCAGGCAGAGGTGGCAGCAGATCCACTGGATGGCAGAGTTTAAATAGCTGCGCAGAACACTCGCTGGGTTTTTTGCATTTCCACCAGTCTTACTCAGCTCTACACAGGAACCCCTGTAACACCACCGCAAGAGGGCCCGGGGCCATAACAATACACACACTTCTTTTATCTGTAAGCGCCCTCTCGGATGGAGTTGAGTAGTTAGCTTGTCTACGTGCAGAGTGTGCAAAAAGGAGAATTTGGTGGTGCTGGCCCTTCTTACTCATAATGTCTTTTTAAGTAGTGGTAAAGCACAATGTGATGTCATCTCTTTACCTTTTTTGCTCTTTATTTCTTCCTTTCATCCTTCATGTCAGTGTTTCTGTTAAATGCCGCATAATCGTGTTCACAGTGTACACCTCTCCAGTCAAAGGGAGAGTGGTCCAACTAAATTAGCTGCTACCTCAGATTTTTAATCAGATATTCTGTTACCCCCTTCTGTAGTCTATTTCAAGCTTGCTCTGTAATTCATCTGCTGTATGTGTTTAATATATTCATGGTGTATAAATCTGTTGGGATTTGGACTGATGGATGATATTGTAGCCTGTCAGGCCAGTGAGAGCAGTCACATGTCATATCTGCACAGAAATCTACATATACATTACGTTTAAAAAAAAAAACAAAAAAAAAAACATGTATTTGCTAATTTGTGTCATGCAGATGATGGCAAGCATTTTTCAAATATTGCACTGCTGTTGCTGGCAGAGTGTAACATGTCACTGTAGCTTGAGTTTAGTGGGTTAGAAGCTGTGTGTGTGTTTGTGTGCTGTGTGGGAGTACCACAGTACTAGGGGTTCACCCTTGTCTGCAGCGGGAGCTGTGATGCAGACAGACAGCTCTCTCTTCTGTGCTCCTTGAGGCTTTGCATGCGCGCGTGTGCGTTTACGTACAAGTCAGAAGCAAGCCACCATACTTGGTTGGTGGCTGACCTCCGAGGACAGGTGTCCTTACATCCTTCAGCTGGCACACATACATTCCCCGGTGTAGCCCCTGCACCAGTTTCTTACATTAGTGTTAACCAAACAGACAGTTGCCTTGTGACAGAGAAAAGCACGCTTAAAGCCTGTGTAGCCGCGCACTGTGATCATCTGTGGGGACTCCAGCGTCTCTCCAGCCACAGGGTGTGTCTTTCCTGTTAGAGACAGGCCAGGGATGCAGCCAAACCCACTGACAGGGACAAGAAAAACAAAAGCCTGGAGTTTTCGATTGTCCTCACTAGCATTTGTTTACGTAGTTTAGGGGAAATACTTCCAACACCACATTAAATTTGTAATCCCTCTGTAATTAAATGTGACTTCTCTGATAGCCTTTTGGATTTTGCAGAGGCACTGGTGCGGTGGAGTGCGTAAGCAGATGTGACTGCATTTTAAGAATTTAATGCTGTGGTGTCACAGTTCATTGCGACAGCCCAAGAGACGAATAGTTGTGCTTCTGATTGTCAAAGAAAGCTTTCCGCTATGCCAGTGAGCATTTGAATTTTTCAGGTAGGAAAAAGTTGCTCATGTTTAAAAAAAAAAAAAAAAAAAAAAATATAAGAGGGGGTCCTGTTTCAGTGTTGTCAGGGATCTTTTACCCATCATGCTTTCTACCAGCCGCTGCATGTGCCATTGAAACCAGGGAGGTTTGTTTACCTCTTTATGCATCACCGTGCTCCTCCTTACCTTCTGTTTTTATTCTGGCCGAAAATTGATTTGGATTATTTCAACATGTTTTTTCTTTATCCTGTTGGAAGCCAGTTTCATGTCAAGAGGATTATGTTGGTAAATTTGTTTCCTTATGCTCCAAAGCTCCAAAGCCACTCACGAGTGAAAGGGGGGCTTGATAAGAGAATTGTGTCAAAAACACTACCCTACCTCACAACTCTGCTTCCCCTGAAAACCCGTAACACCCCTTCCACCTCATTTTCTCATGTTCCTTTCAAACCATTCCCACCCAGAGCAAGCCCCTGTAGTTAATATTCTATTTTTGTTTGAGATCATTTTGACATCTAGTGGGCAAGCCAACCTTACTGTAGCCTCTGTTTGTGTTCTCATTGTGGTGAGGAGAGAAAAATACAACTGATGCAGCTATTTTAGCACCGTTAGTGCCCAAATAGGAAAAGGAAACAAAGGATGAACGATGGCTTCTGGGTACCAACTTTTCCTCTCCTACATGTAGCAGACAGCAGATTGTTTGTGTCGGGGGTGGGGGTGGACTCATTTTTGGTTTAGGCAAGGTCATAGTGGTGGCTGGGTAGAGCATAGAAGGGGCATTATAGACTTCACCTGCACGCCTACTTGCTCACTTTAAAGAGCAGTGAACATTACACTGACTAGAGAGCTGGCAAGGTGGGGTCAGTTTAATATCCTGTCAGACTGATATGGACTTTTGCATTCTCACACACACCAGTGTTGTGTCTAGAAGAGTTCAGGGCTGTAGTGCATGTGTGAAAATGGCTGTTGAAAGGCAGAAAGTGCATGTAGTCTTTGTAGCAGAGGCGTGATATCCAACAAAGCTGAGGTCATGCTTTTTGAGAGCTCATGGAGACTGCTTATTGCTTATGAATGGTTCGTCTAAGGTAAAGAAAATGTGCATTTTTCTGTCTTTTATGTATCTGCACATAGATTCACAAGTTTCTCTCTCTCTCTCTGTATCTGCAGTATAACTTTGTGGGGAGAATCCTTGGCCCCCGGGGACTCACAGCCAAACAGTTGGAAGCAGAAACGGGATGCAAAATAATGGTGCGAGGAAAGAGCTCCATGAGAGACAAAAAGAAGGTAAGATCATCAATGGCAATGCGCCTGGTATACGAAAAAAAAAAAGAAAACACATATTTTACAAATTTCACACAATATTGTGAAAGTTTCCGGGCCAGTGGTTGCACAAAAAAAAAAAATTCCCACTAGTCCTGAAGAAACATGAGGCAGACATGCGCTCAGTTAATGCCCAGTGGCTGCATCCTGACATCTGATAGTGCTGTTTGCAAAATGCTGTGCAGTGGAAAGTATTGAAGGCAGTAGTAAACCGGACGGCCAAGACCAGGAGCAGACACTATTTCTGGACCCACTGAGCTGACGTTGGTTGCGTACATATCCCAAGAGGAGTGAAGTTTAAAAAAAACAAACAAAAAAAAACCATTTTGCACAATTTTATCTACATATTGCTTTTTTTAGATAAATAAAAATACAATATATGGCTTCACCTTTACTTGGTGCATGTTGATTGTGTGAAACATTTTTTATTAGTCCTATATTTGAAAAAAAAAAAAAAAATAAAGAAGATGCATCACACCATAGTCAATTCTGAAAATTGAAGATTGAATTCAACCCGTAAGTTTGACTGACACCAGACAACAAGGCAACAGCAACTAAAATGCATCCCCAAGGAGGATTCTAAGTCTGTCAGATCAACTTAACTCATGTACTTTGAAGTTAATGCAAGGACAAATTGACAGTTTTAAAAATTGAGGTATTTTAATTATTTCAAATTTTGCCATCTGCCTCAAAGCCTTCTAAAAAGGCTGCTTGTTTGAATTAATTAATTAATTATGAATTATTTTTATTTTTCCTTTTTTCCGTTTCCTCCACTTGCTCAGATTTGCCATGTTTATATGTCCAATTATGTTTGAGCCAGAGTAAATGTAGGGGCTGTGATGAAAGTGGCTGTAATTTAACAGTTTTTTTTTTGTTTTTTTTTGTCCTTGCCTGTGCTTTCTCCTGCATTTAAAATGAAAAAAAAAATCTCCAACAGATAAAATAGTCAGACATACAGATTCTAGCTGAGTCATATGTTAGAGGCCCCAGTTTGCTGCAGGCCCAATGTTTTTGCCCCACTTTTTTTTTTTTTTTAAATGGCTTCCTCCATTCGTATTTTAATTTCTATCGCTTCTTCTCATTCCCCTTTGAGTAAATTCATTATCACAGAACAAGATGGAGAGGCTGTGGTGTGTAGTCTTCTTTGGAATTGGATCCAGAAGTAGTTTAATGGGACTGAGCATGCTCATACATGTACCAGCCCACGCACGCGTTTGTTTTAGCTCATTACATGAATCCTTGATTACCTTCCTTATTTCTTACTGTGTTAAAAGTTAATGACGTGTGCCAGTTTGTTTTTGTGTGTGGTGCTGTGATGGGACCTGTGAAGGGAAATATGGTGCACACAAACAAAAATACACCACAAGTAGGAAAATTTCTCTGCTCGACATTTGGATATTAAATGATCTCAGGGAGCAAAGCGATGTTAAAAATGCTTCACAGATGGTCCTGAATATTGTGTTTATGTAGAAGGTTTTCAAGTAAATAGGGAAAAGGTGTGTGTGCGTGTGTGTGTGTTTGTTTGTGTGTGTGTGTGTGTGTGTGTGTGTGTGTGTGTGTGTGTGTGTGTTTTTATTTTTTGTTTTTTCCTTACTAGCTTTCTGCCCTTGACTTAATGTACCCTGATGTAGAGCTGCAGAAATCATTATTTAACATAATTATTCATCAGGATTAAAAACATTGTGCATTTATTGAATTTAAAAATTGTCTTTTAATTGTGGACTTCTTTGCAATTTAAATTCAATTCACCTGGAGAACAAAAAAAGGAACGGGGGGTGGCAGGGTTACAGGATTGTTGTGATGGACCCACACTAGGAGGTATTTTTGACCTTGAAGCTGGTCTTTGAGGGCCACCAGCTGCAGCCTCCACCTCAGGAGTTTGCTGGTGTATGGATGCCAAGGCAGACCTCACTCACCTCACACTTCATATGTTGACCGGTGGATCTCTTTATCATTTTGGCTCGAGCTAAACTTAAAACATTGAGTAAGGTTTTGGTTTTTAGGAAGGGCCAGAGCTCACCTCTGCTGCGAAAAGGCATTTGCTGGAATTCACAAGACAAGACTGGAACGGCATTGCAAAAATGATTGCAGCATGATAATTCCTTTATCATGATTGTTTTTTTTTTTTAACCACAAAATTATGATTGAAAATATAATTTCATTAATCACCTAGCCCTAAAATAATGTAGATTTTTCTAGTAAGGTTGGCTTAAGCTGGATAATTTGTAAAAATGTTTTAATAAATGACTATTTTTGCATCCCTAAATCACAATAGATACAATAAGGTTTGTTTACAGGACCCCAAAAGCTCCAAGTGTCTCGTGGTTCAGCCGCAAACAAAGCTGCGCGAGGAGCTCCCAGTCACTGCATTCTCAACCTCAGTATTTTCAGCTTGATGCCCCATGGCAGAAGAGGATGCCACGGCAGCAGCTTAGCCAGTGTGTTTATTCAGGATCCATTAGCAGCAGCATTTTTATGCTCTCAATAATTCAGCTGGTTACTCCCTCTTGGGTCGCGCTGCCTGACAGGGAGTCAGTTCACTGGAGCTACGTAACGGGAAAGAGGAAAGCAAAGAACAATGACGAGAGAAGAAAAACAAAAAAAAATAAATGAGAGGCGAAAAAGCAGGCAAACAGAAAAATAGGGTAGATGGATAGATGATGTGTAATGCAGATTTTCTCAGTCCTAAATACGTTTAACGATACAGATTAGAATTATTTATAGATGGGTTGTAAGATGTAATATATAAATCAATCAAACATAAATTTACTCTGCATTAGTTTTCCTTTGTTTCCTGTAGTATTTTGTAGTATTTATTTTATAAATACTGCAGCCATTAAATTTTTCCACACACAGTGTTTAGGCATAGTTAACAAAAGTAAAACAGCTTCTTTAGTCTGTGTTTAAATGGTGTAGTGTTGGGTTATGTGTATTATTTAGAATGTGTAAAGTACAAATTCAAACATACCAGACTGCATGAAAAAAAAAGGAATTTTCATGAATTTTCCCCAAATCACTTGAATTTCTAATCACTGAGTAATGGCTGGGTTGATTTTCTGTGGTTGCGTAGAAAATAATCATTTTCCAAAATTGAGAATTACTTCATTAGGCGAAGACCTTTGGAATGCAAAGCATCCTCTTAAATTTTATTATTTTTTCCTTTTACAGTTTCTTTCAACTCAGACACTAGACCAGAAACTCCGCTGTGCCTGTGACTGAGACGTTATTGTCATTTCCTCACGACTGAGGCAATATACTTCTGTGTCAAATGAGTTGTAGCGTGACCTGCGATGGAACTATTGCACGCGTGTGCACCTTAGTGTCGATCCTGAAATGATGTTGGGCAGCACTAATGGACAGAGCCCAGCAGAAGTAAATTTATCATTTATGTTTTGGTATGGTAGGCAAAGACAGAATATGATAATGGTGAAATTACTAAAAATATCTGTGTGCATGTGTGGGCAGGATCTGAAATCCAGCTTCAATAGAATGAGACAGAGTAATGTAACACGTGAAAATAACTAGTAAGATCTCTGTAAGAGTGACTGGTGCAAGTACATTTTTACAGCTTCTCTGTATGGAGAAGTGTGGTTGGAAAGATGAAAGATTTTCCGACACATTTGAGTAATTATTTTCCTGACAGTTAAAAAGGACTCTTTCTGCAGCCATATTCCAATCAAATGTTCATCTGACGTGGCAGCTTTGGTCTCTGTTTTTCGCTTCTGCAGTTGTTCTTAATGCAAAACAGCAGCAACAACAACTGCAATTAAATTACAGGTACGTTGTATCGACCGCTGCACAAGCAGAAAAGGGATTTCCCTTCCCTTTTGCAAAAACCAATTCCCTAATTCTATTTTGGCTGCTACACAGTGAAATTACGTAGATGGCTGTTTTATTTAGAGCAACACTAAATTTCCTTTCAGACTTGAACTTTGAAAAATGTTCTCCATCAAGTGAATTTGCTTTGATTTGTTTTTTTGCTGATTGTCCCAAAACATAATGGCTAAAACTGTGCTATCAGCACGGTCACTGATGGAACAGAATCGGACTCCAATTTGAACCATCAGCTTCTGGCAGCCAATAGACTGAGTCACACTACAGCTCCCACATTTATTGCTTAAGACTTAATATGTGACATTGGCAGTCTGTACACCAAATTCCATTAGCCCATTGGCACTGCAGCATGCCTACTTATTTTGTTTACATTTTAAACTGCCCCCCCACCCCCCCACCCCCACCCCCACACACACACACACACACACACACACACACACACACACACACACACACACCACCACCCCCGTCTCTTGTCCCACTTCAATACTGCAACAAATAGCTTTTTTTTTCTGCTTTATTAAGTCTGTAGAGTCCAGGTATTACTTTAGTTGCCCTAGAGTTTTTCTCTGCAAATGGCTTTAGGAGGTTAAAAGGTGACTGTCGTGGAAAAGGACTGGGGCAGTCAGTCAGTAGTGTGTGTGTGTGTTTTTATTTTTATATATATATATATATATATATATATATATATATAATATATATATATTATATAAAATTTTTAAAAATCCAATTAACAAAAAAAAGTCATTCAGTTGTCAAAATTAATATTTGATTGTGGAAAAAGCACAGACTGCCAAGCTGATTATACACCAGAAAAGCCGATAGACATCGGGGCTGCGACTTGGTTAACTTGGCACCATCCAGCCGCAGAAGGGCAAACTGTGAGAACAGCAGAGCAGTGCAGATGCAGGCATTGCTGCTTCATGCTTTTGGTGCACAGATGCTGGTGCACAGAGAGAGAAAGCAGTGAATAATTTAGTCTGACTTAATTAGTTAATATAAGTGGACGGTTATTAACACTGTTTACCTTAAGCCAAACAACTAAAGGTAAATAGTGTTGAGTCAAAATATCTGCCTGGTTCTTTTCTCTTATTTTATATTTATAGTTCTAACTCTTTCAGGCTGTTTTTATGTTTCAATGCACTCAACAGTAATGTTAAATTATTAACATTAGCTAACTAAGTAAGCTTATGTATAAAAGACACCGTGAAAAACAAGATTTCCCATTGCATAGAGCCTGTGGGGTCACTTTAGCCCTGGTTGCAATACACTGAGTGATTGAAACTGAACGCCTAATGGAAACAGGGTGTCACACAAAGTCACTTTGACGGATTTAAAATGAAATGTTGGTCAAGCCGAACACGTGAATGTTCAACAACAACCATATGGTATTGATGGCAGAGAGCGATCTGTACTCCCTGCAGTCTGAAAAGCCTTGTTTGTAACTGAGTTGTTTTGCAGGCTGTTTTTGGTTTATTTTGACCTCCCTTAATCTGACTCATGATTGGCATTTAGCAGAAACTGCAGCTATATTTGCAGTATTGTCCAGTAATTTATGTAATTGCTGTGATAGGTGGCTGTGTCCTTTTTTTTTTTTTTTTTTTTTTTTTTTTTTTTTTTTTTTTTCGACGCTTTTTAGGGTTAAAGCTGACATATAATATCAACAAAATATGTATATGTATTGACCAAAACCATTATTAAGTTCATTTTTTTAACCACCATCATCCTCAATTTTGGAGCGAATGTGTTGGTTTTCTGTGTTTACACATTTAACATTTAATTAGATCTTTTCCCCTCAGTGCTGATCATTCTTCTCCAGCCCTGCTCTCTCTTGTCCTTCCATGTCCTTCAGCTCTCTGCTGCACTTGTTTGGCCTGCTTGCATTCAGCCTCACATGTAATGACCTTAGTTGGGAAGTCCTTCAGGATCAAAAGCAGACGGGCTTTTCAGAGTAGCAGAGGAAGAGTTGAAATAGTGTAGATAGTTATAGAAACCATGCCGATATACTGTTAAAATGTAACAGAACAAGAATAAAATTGTAGCCTAACATGGATGAAGAGCCTGTCATGTACCCAACCTTAAAGTGTGAACAAAATTAGGCCATTAAATAACATTTTATTACCACTGAATCACAATTTTTAGGACAACCAAAAAAAGGGAGCGCATAGTCCAGAATATCAGTGTTGTATTTTTGTAACCTTTTACCACGTGGTGAGAATTGAGGCCTAAAGTTTTACTGGGCTCAGGCTGAGAGGTGTGAAGTCCAGCAGGCCAACAGGTGCTGCACAGACGTTGGAAGTCAGGCGACATAACTGCCTAGCAGCCTTTCCCCTTGATCCTGTTCTTAGATGGTGTTTATAGATGCAATACCCATGCTATTTATTCATGCTCCGTGCTTTGCCAAAACCCATTGCCCTCCGGTACGTGGTTATTGCCGTGGCATTTGATGTTGGCCAGAGTGGACATTGTCTTCAAAGGCCTTCCCAGTATTTCTGTTAGCTCTCCTCTTACCTCCCCTCTCTTTTCTCCCCCTGCTTGCCCCTCCAGCCTTCCTCCTGTTTGTCATGCTGTCACATTCTCTCAGAGGCACACAGTGACCTTGTTCACAGGCAGTCATGCTGGTGCGAGATGCGTGGGTGCGCGCATTCCCCCTCACAGTGCCAGATCTATTTGAGTAAAATCCTTACCAAATCAGAATCTGCCCATCTTTGGTACTGGCACAATTTTTACACATGTACACAAGCATGTGGTAATCTTTTTTAAATTTTTTTTTTGGGGGGTTCCAACTTGAGCAGGAATCTGTCAGTGTAAATACATTTATGTATCACCATGTTTTTTCATACTGTGCCCTGTATACAGTGGCAGCCCTTGTGGCCTTTCTGTCTTGTCCCCTCCAGAAAGTGCTGAGTCACGTTCCAGTCCCTATGTCCCCTAATAGGCCATAAGCAAACAGCCATGGTGAAATAATGGCCTGACTGCTGAAACCTAGCCCCCCACCAACCCTCCCACCCACACCCATGTGTGGAAAAGGGGAAAACGAGAGTGGAATATTGAACTTTCTTCTGTGTGTGTGTGTGTGTGTGTGTGTGTGTGTGTGTGTGTGTGTGTGTGTGTGTGTGTGTGTGTGTGTGTGTGTGTGTCGTAAAGAGCAGTGCCATGGCAACAGCTCTCTGTGGAGTAGAAAGCAGGTGGGTGGCACTCAGCTCAAGCTCTTAGCTGTGGTTGTGTGTGTGTGTGTGTGCGTGCGTGCGTGCATGCTCCATCTTACTTCGTGGTGCTAGCTGAGTGTATTGAAATCATGTCAGGTGGACCCCATGCAGAGCACTGCAATGCAATGTTTGTAATTAGACACCCTTGCAGCAGCTCGCTCACTACTCACAAATGAGCCATGATCTGGAGTTGAGGTAGTTTGTATGGGCGGGCGTAAACGATACAGTATTTATGAACAACAGCAGGAGGGTGTGCAGTTGACTGCTTGAGACTCTGGCCTCCTTTGGAAAACATTTCTGATTTTTACAATGCAGTCAAATTCATTTCCACGTTACACGTTTTGTCTTCATAAACTGAAACGTTCGAGCATTAAAATCCTATAATGCTATAATGCGGTGTCACACATCAAAATCTGAGGTTGTATTTTTTCCAGGCAACCTAGACCTCAACTCCTCACCTCAAGGGGAAGTAGTCAGCTTTCAAACCACTGGCTTTCATGGTTGTACGCTGACATGCGATACAACCTCAAAAGCTTTTTAGAGCTCTGTCTGCTCACTAGATTTACTGTCAGCCAGGCAATAAGAAGAGAGAGGAAAGTAGCTATGCTAAATTGAGGATCCATTTTACAAAAGAAAGAAAGAAAGAAAACAAACTGTAAATGTAAGGCTTTTTGTCTGTATGTATCCCATTTTACCTTTTCACAAGAGTTGGGTATGACTGGGCTTTTCATTGAGGCAACTGAAAACATAAAGCTTTTCCAAACTTCAGTCTGCTCAATTTAAATTTTGAGCCTGCTTCCTATTTAACTGTGTTGAAAGGCTATCTAGCAGTGATGGCTGGTTTTGAATGCAACCCATTTTGCCTTTTAGTTGCTGCTATTGCTACAGTTTGGGATCCTGAAAGTGCTGCGCTGCTGCCTTTTTATAGGAAGGAAAATGACTCCTTCATAGAGCTTTCTTTACCTTTTACAGTGTATGTCCAAAGTGTCAGACAGATGCACACTCATGTACTTTCACATACTTTGAACCATAGCCATGTGTTATAATTTTATTACTACTAGTAAAGTTGCTGTGGTTTTAAAAAAAATAAATTCCCATCCATCTCTCTCTGATCCATCCATTTTTCACTGATATTAATTGCTGCAGGGCTAGCTGTCATCTTTGTCTCTGCGAAGCGAGGGATCTATTAAAGAAGGGTGTCCTTTCAAAGTTAAAGCTAAATAGCTGACTAAAGGGCCGGCCCTGTCATCCTTTCTCTTTTCACAGGGCCCCGTCGTCCTCTGTGTATGCCTGCCTCTCGCCTCCACTTTCTCTGATATGCCGTGTTACTGCACCGGTACTCTAACACACCCACACTGTCACATTCACTCACCATCTCTCTTGCTCTTCCTATTTCTCTGTCCAGGAGGAGCAGAACAGAGGGAAGCCAAACTGGGAACACCTAAATGAAGACCTTCATGTCCTCATCACAGTGGAAGACACACAGGCAAGAGCAGAGATCAAGATGAGGAGAGCGGTGGAGGAGGTCAAGAAGCTCCTTGTACCTGCAGTAAGTACATACTGTACACAAGCTTATGTGTACATATTGTGTACTCTGCCTTTCGCCCGTAGGATGGATGCATAGATGGATGCACTGGTAGCAGCTTGTGGTTTAATGAGAGATTTAATGTTCTCCATTTGAGTTTCCCAGAAGATGAGGGACTTACATTAGCTCTGAATTTATAGTCCTATGAGAAGCTTTTGGTCAAAACAACAAGATAATCGACCTACATATGGCACACTACCTCTATCCCACTGTTAGCATCCTGTTTACTTCCATATATAGACAAGGAGAACAGGTTGGCTGTACCTCCAGTGGAGTGGAAAAACATAGCTAGCTGTACACACCTCCTGTGACTGCCACATTTCATCTCCGCTTCCCCTCTGCCAAGACTTCCTCTTACATGGTGCCACTGGTGATAGCTGCTGGTAGTGCTTTTGGCATACAGTGCATATTTTTACTTTTAGCTGTGGTGACCAGGTGGGCAGGACAGCTGAAGGTACAGGTTTACCACCAGGTGGCAATGCACAGGACTTGGTGGTATGTGGAAATGGGGCCAGCCAATGTCAGGCCTACAAGGTTAAACAAGGCATGCAGCGTTACTTGCATTTTACCCTTGTTAAGCTGCTCTCCTTCATGCAGTTTATCCTGTTAATGCAAAATTATTCTTACACGTGTGCTTCACATTTAGATTCTTTCTCCCGGGGAGGAACATACACAACAAGGACGACGTTTGTCCTAGTTGTACCTGTATTACAATTACAAGCATGTTCTTATTTTCAGTGTCAGTTATGAGGTCTTAATTACCTTAACACTGTGTATGTAGTCCAGAGTTCAATGGGAAAAAGATGCCTGAACGTGATCTGAACACATCAAAATAGGGATGCTCAAAACATCTGCAGTGATTCTATTATTGGCGCTGATTTGTTATTGTTCTATATGGAATGAAGTCTTTATTCACATAAATGTGGGGGCACGCTGCAGATAGTGACCGCCATTCAGAACCCACTTCTAAATGGTGATTTTTGTCTCTTCGTCTCTCATGTGATCTGTGTTGCTTTCTGGTTACACAATGGATTGGGTTTGTACATGCACAAACTAAAAATGCACTTTGGGTCACAGTTTGATGAAAACAGTTTTTGTTATTCAAATGTGCACTGGTAAGTGCTGCATGAGAATCAGATTATACTAGTTGAACTTCAAACTGCTAAAAATGGAAACCTTCCGATGGTCAAGTCAAAGTCACCCCTTTATCTACAAAATCAGCATGTTTGAAACTTTACACGGCCATTCTTGATATGGTAAAGGTGCTCTGAATATTGGTGTTGTATTAGGAAAATGCATTTAGTCTATAAATCACTATATTTTAAGTCAGATGTTTGCATGTGTAAGCTCAGTGTTAGTGGTTATTTTATTGGGATCTGCCACAGCAGGCAAGTAAATGTTAGAACAAATGTGGTTTAAAACAAGTGGTTATTATTGCATCGTTCTCGGGCCACGGACTGCATCTTTTCATTTAGGTCATCTGAACTTCATATCTGCTGCATGAGGCGCATCATGCATTTCCTGTTTATGATGTTTCTAGTCTGTCTCAAGAAGGCTTTAGCCCAGTTTGATAGTTTGGAAGGCACCATCTTGTCTCAGTATCCTGTCTTTGTTCGGCTTATCATTTGTTTAGGCACTGACTGTTTCTGAATGCTGAAGTGTTTCAGATCTCCTCTAAGGGTGGGAATTGATGACTTCATTGATCCTAAACTTCATTGATTTTGCTTATTGGTTGTATTTGCTATCAATTTTCTTATTAGCACAACTGTCAGTGACTGCAGCCTAAGACATAATTGTAGCAACAGTTAGTCAAAACCTAAAATGGACACAATGAGAATATTTGCACAGCATTCATTTTTTTTCTTTCTTTTTTAAGTCAAAGAAAAACATTTGCTAAGCTTGGCTGTGTTGTGCCACTATAGCATGCAATATTCACCCTTATAACACGTATGCTGCCTGGCTGAGAAGCAGTAGTGTCTAATGGATTCCTGCTTTAAGCCCATGTTGCATAGACAGATGTTTCAGCATATTGCTGGTTTTTCCACCCTTACTTGAAATGATCATTTTAAAGCCATTAAAACTAGCACTGTCATCTTTTTCCCTCTCAAATGAAGCCATGCTTTGCACTGTTTCTTCCTCTTCATCACGACTCCTTGTTGTTACAAGTTTCCGGCAAAGTGCATGCAAGAGTTTAACAACATTGTTTTGCAAGACACAACAGTCAGAAAAACATGTTGGCATCAGTGTAAGGAAATCATTAAGCCTAGAGGCATGTGATTCTGATGGATTGGGCAATTTGGAACCGGTTCTCAACTGGAACCGGTTCTCATTTCCTGACTTTAATTTCAGGACTTGTGACTATGTATAGAGAATGTTGAAAGACTTTCACATGTACATACACATGCACAGTTGAGGATGAAGGCCATATCTGGAGGCAACAATGAGTCACTAGCACATGTGTCAACATGACACAGCAATACCCTTTAAGATAATGACAGCTGCCAGATGCTAAAACTCATCCAAATGGAGTGCCACAAAAATAACTTCATCACTTTTCTAGAAATCTCTGTACATTTTGCACCCTAACAACTATATTAAACATGGTCGGTACCTGAACCACTGAGTAGGGTAAAGAGGTGCTCTTTTATTCCTCAAACTCAAGAAAGCTTCTTGCTCTCTTGAGACACTAATGAAATCTTTTTCCTCATAAAGTTTTGCTCTTAATTTGAATAAGAGGTTTATGAACCTAATTAATGACCAGATGCAAAGGCTATTTTTCCTTTAGGCAAAGCATCTTTGTTCATTTAAACATAATGAAAAGTGCCTTCCATTAGTTAGACATTAGATAGACGGTGTTTTTCTGAACTTATCAAATTTGCATACAAATGTTCTGATCTGAGGATCACTGTATCCTGTTTTGCTTTGTAATATTATGAAATAAGGGGAACACGTTTTCCTCACATTCATATATGTATAAAAAAAAAAAAAGCTAAAGCTTGTTAGACTAAGGCATATTTTCAGTTAATATTCCTATTTTATATTGATGTATGAAATAAACCAAGTTTGACTTTCTGTTATAGATTTTGCTCACCACAGTGGTGTCTCACTGTCCTCTGGGTTCAGTATAATTGTCTGATATTCCTCAATACTGGGTTGGTGCATTATCTACCCACGAATTACTACCCCCCACCCCCCCAAAAAATGTTGTCTCTTGCATCTGAATGCTTAGATGTCATGAGTGGGTGTGGGATTGGGTGGCAGTAATGCCCTTTATCATGCTAAACTAAATTGGATTAAAGTATGGACACGCCGAGCATGCACGGTTCTAATGAAGGGCATCTCCTCTACGTTTTGGCAGCGTAAAATCGCCTTTATTACATCGCACAGGACACAAAATGAGGTCATGCTTTTTATTCCCTTTCAAAGAAAAAGGCTTTACGTGTCATTGAAGAGGTCCCAGCTGCAGAAAAGAAACAAAGAGGGAGGATAGCGTGATAACCAAAAGTTCTACAAATCTGGTCCTAAATTGAAGTTAAAGGCTTTATTATAATAATAATAATTTTGCTCTTAAATAATCTCACAATTGGCTGAATTGGGATTAAACACCAGGATGGCTGGCACTGAAAATCCTCTCCTCCCACCCGCTTAGCTAAACTCAGTCAGGCTTATAGTATTTATTTTAGTCCTAAGAAAATTGTTTGTAGAAGCTTGTTTAACAGTAATTTAATTTTAATTATTCAAAGTGGAACTTTATTTTGAAGATTTGTTCAAAGTCCCTAAGCTAAATAGCTGCATTTAGCAGTAACAATATGAGCTTATTTTCTTTTTTCTAGGGCTAACAAAGTGTGACTTGTAAACTCATTTGGTGCATGTGAGGGTTTTTATGTTGTAAATATCTGTCGGTTAGCCAAAGGCTGCTTCTGACACAGATGATGTAGAGTTGAAAAGCACTGGTGATAGTAGCTGTTAAATATATAGTTGTTCATCTTTGCCCCTTATATTGCTCTTTTGCTCCTTAGTCCTCTGAACTCTTCAACTCTAAATGAACTGGGAGCAGGGGAACATCGGCATGTTGAGAGAGGCAGAAGGATGGAGGGGAGAGATGGGTGGAAGAGCTTGATTGAGCTACGCTTTCAAGTGTGGATTTACTTCACTGATCCTACACTAGTGGGCACACACATACACACGCACAGAAAAATGCTTCCACAGGCATGCATGCGCATACACACTTGACTAAAATGCTGCTCTCATCTCTTGAGTCCTTCATTAAGGCCTCAAACAGAGCAAGCAGCAGAACCCCACTGCACTTTAGGTAACCTCAGCTTGCAGTGCTGTATGCATAAACCCTGAATGGCTCATTGCGCTTCCCCTCAGTATCCCTAGAAGAGCAGGAGAGCAAAAATTATTGGCCTGTAGGAAGGCATTGTCCTGTGATTGACAGAAGATTCTGGCCAATTAAGAGGAAGGCAAAAAATCTGACTTTTGTGTATGCCAAGATTATGTAGAATGCGGTTGTCATCACAAATAAGAATCGGCTCACAGCTGACTTGTGTAAACAGACACATGCTTAAATCCAAATCCTTCTGAATTATTTCCACATGTTATTAATGATCTTCTGCTTACTTGTACTCACCACCTCAAACAAAGCATTGATGGCAAGCATTTTTTTCTGGTGCATAATCAAGTCTTGGCTTGGCAGCTGCACACACAGGGGGTGCCAAATAAAATGCATGACTTGAGTTGGCTGTAGTTTTTAAGCAATTTCTTTATAATCCTCATTAAAGGTAATAACATGGCCTCTGCATAAAATATTTAAGCATGATGCACTTTTAGCCACACCCCTTTTTAATCAGGTCAGTGCAGGTATTTTACCTTTGATAACTAGGAGAATGTGCCCGTTGAGAATGTGGCCTGACTGTTTCACCACAAATTGTGGGGCAGATGTTGCCTCCAAATTATTTTATTTTAAATTGGCAATAACTATGTTAGCCAAGAGATGCATTGTGTAACATTCTGTATATGAGGGTGTGCAGGAGGAAAGAAAAGGAGCAGCAAAGGTTCCTTTTTTTTAAAAAAAAACAAACAAAAAAACCTCTGCATAGAGCTCAGATTTTTGATACAAGAACTGGACAAGCTGTTCCAGTGCTTTTAACAGACATAAATACAATTCTTATATATTATACTCAGTCTTCTATATTATATGCTTATATACTTGTATACTCTGTCAAGAAGATGGGGGCGAGATAGCCACCATCTCTGCTGTTACAAATTTCTCTAATAGATTTCTATTCAGGATTCGTTGAGTGCTTTGAATGTGTCTTAGAATGTGTCTGGCCAATCCTAAAACAACAATTAGCACTTTGTTTTTTCTAACAGCAAATTGTTAGGCTCTGTAGTGATAATTGAGCTTTTAAAAGAATTTATACTACTAAAAAAAAAAAAAAAAAAAAAGAAAGTCTTTTGTTTTATGTTTTCAGGCATTCTTATTACCTTATGTGGTCTGCAGGCTCTGATACATAGCGAAAGCATACCAGCTCTAGATCTGATTCAGTTCAGTGACAGCAAAGCGCTTACTGTTAAGGTATTCACACTGTATTAATAGAAGTAGCTGGTTAGCTTTGATTCTTTTAACATTCTTATATACACATATATCGGGCATCCAAAAGGCAGTGAAGGTTGGGTTTGAAAGGAGAACAGCAAGCAGAGAAAGAAAGAGCTAGTTGGTGCAGGGGCACTCTGGCCCTGGGGAGCCAAGTGCATGCCTCTCTGAATGAAACTGTCATCGCAGAGAACAAAGTGAGCACGGTAGCTGCCTGAGCAGCCCATGGCCTTGAGCAATACTCTGCATTTGTGGGATGGTGGAAACCCAGTCCTGGCTGAGACTTACTGCTCCCTCTTGTGCTACATCTCTCTTACTTTCCACTCCATCCTACCGCTATTTTTTTCCTCTTTATAAGTTCTAGTACACATAATGCAAAATAAGAGATTGTTTTCACTCCGCTTTTCTTTTTTCAGTTTTATAAAAGCCTAAACAGTGAGTAGCCAAGCTTGAGCCCAGTTGGCTGTCATTTGGAGTCCCTTTATGCCAACACCGGGCTTCTTTTTTCCCCAAACCCACACAACCCCTTTTTTCTTGCTCCTGTCTCTTACTCTCCTGAGTCTCCTGTCACTCTTCTTTCTTTTCTCCTCTCTCCTGTGGGCCACCTTTGAGAAAGAACATACAGTAGATGGTGTTTTTGTGAAAGGCAGACAGATGGACCTTAATGGATGCCAAGCTTGGCTATCTGTGGGGTGTTGGGTCTGTACTCACCAGTATGCATCCGGCTTGGCAGAGTGTACAGTGGCATCACCATCATAACCACTCAGTCTGGAAAGGCACAGAGAAGATGGTGCAGAACAAGCGGAGCTAGATTTGAACTGTAAAAGTGTGTTCTAGGCAGCAATGTGCTGATTTTTGCAATCAATAAACACCTCCTTTTTTTTTTTTTTCCTTTCTTTTTCTCTTTCTGGTTCTCACTTATTCCTCTCTGTCAGCAGTGTATGACAAATGAGCATAAAACACCATCTGGCTGTGTCCATCCATGTGTGCCTCCCCAATTAATGATGTTTATTCTTTGTTGGGGCTACCTATCACGACCATTCTCCTCTTATTTACTCTTAATCTACTCCCCCGCCTCACATCCTCAGTCATGCATGATATCAGCTATATCCATGAAGAGAAGCTCACAGTTTTTATTTAACCTGACTGATGTGCTTGGGTGATGCATGCACTTGAACTGTACTAAATAAAAATGACTTCAGTACTAATAAAGAAAACACTTTGCAACAGGTAGTATGTAGTTATGTGAAACTACAACTTAGGTGCCGTTTACACGAAGCCGTTTTCACTGGAAACGGTGTCGTTTTGATGCGTTTCAGCCTTTCGTTTACACGATGGCATTTCAGAAACGATCCGCGTTTACACGAGGACATGTGAAACGATGAAAACGATGTAGTTCCCATGCCAGGCCACAAGTTGGCGTTGGTTTTCTCTTTGCAGTTTGTTTACGCAAGACGCGCATGCGTGGAGTGACACAGTAGGTAGTGCGGCAAATTGTTCATTACTTACAAAACGGCCAATGTGAGAGGTTTTGTGTGGACAGATGATGAGGTTGGATCGCTGCTGCACACAACGCTGAATTACAAAACGGTAAAAACACAGGAAAAGCATAAGAAGCACTCGTGAATCCGCGAGTACTGTTTATCAGTTTGCGCGTGCGCGAAAAACTGGCCGTCGCAACCATAGTGCGCATGTGCGAGTCGAGCGTTTTCAAATCACCCCGGTTTCAAGTGTTTACACGAAAACGCAAGCCGGTGCGTTTCTGAAACGCTCCACTCTGGACCCCGTTTCTGAAACACATCGTTTTCACTCTGTTGTCGTGTAAACAGAAGGGCGAAACGCATCAAAACGACACCGTTGTCGTGTAAACGCAAGGCCGAAACGCATCAAAACGACACCGTTTCAAAATGAAAACGGTCTCGTGTAAACGGCACCTTAATGGTCATACTATGCACTTTTCTCTTTGCCACCTTTAAGCTAGCTGTAAGGCCTGCAGTGTGGCTATGTAATAAATGGGTGACACACACACACCACACCACGTCATATCTGCTTTTGATCCATGTTCTGTTCATCTGCATTTAAATGTGATGAATGACAAAAGTAGCTATTATCCGACCATGCCAGCCAGCTCAAGTAGGCTTACAGATCTTGCTGGCAGGTTGTGGGTATATGGTTTTAGTCATTCTGGCAGTCCTTCCTTCCCTGTAGGCTGTTATTACCTTCATCAGTCTAATGAAAGAGCTGGCTAGGATCATATTAACCTCCGGATCTTCACCTCCCAGGACACCACAGCTACAACTGGCTGGACTGCACTGTTCAGTGTTCCCATTATATATGTGTGTATGTGGGTTGAGGGAATGGTGAGCCTGTCCCACCTGCACGTCAACGATGCTTCTCCCACATGAATGTTAATCATCTTTTTAATTGGCTTCCTTGACATGGTGACCTCTGCTAGAGACTGCAAGGCTGCATCACTGTGCTCCTGCTTCAGTGCAATTATGCTGTTTTCTTGGTGTGTGTGTGTGTGTGTGTGTGTGTGTGTGTGTGTGTGTGTGTGTGTGTGTGTGTGTGTGTGTGTGTGTGTGTGTGTGTAGTCAAGCAGTAGAGAATGTGGCCTAGAGGCACTGTGACCTCTGACTTCCAACCATCCTCTTGTCCTCTACTTTCATCATCATCCATCTTCAGCACTCACACTCTTCACTCATTTGTCCAACCTTTTCTGTGCCCTTGCTAATACATTTCAGACAAGTACCGCACAGACTCGTATTGAAACCTTGTAACCAGGAGAGCAGTGAAGAGCAAACACTAAAATAGTGATGTATAAAGCAGCTCTGATTAATGGTCTAGATGTGATAAGTGGGTAATTGAAATGGACCACTTGAACTGTTACCACAGGAAACAGATGTGGATTTTCTGACACTTATGCCAATAATGATTACTAGTGCATGTCATTTAATGGGTTAGTGACCGTGATTGGCCATGTCAGGTGAAACGGTCTTTAATCAAGTGTGGACACTGACATTTATACATTCCTTCCTCAAAGACTTTGCTTTTAACTTTTTGGTTTAGTTGTATAAATGCAAGCTTAGCCCAGTAGCCTTCCTTCAGCAACACTCTGAAACAACAATGAAACACAGACCTCCTCTAGCTTAAATGTTGGTGTTAACTTCAAACATTTTAAAGCAGGCTCAGACAAGATCTTCGCTAGCATTCCAGTATACCAGGGAAGACTGGGTATGAAATAAATGACCACACATCTAGAATCTCAGAAGTTTTTTTTAAACTCAAGCCTTACTTCTGTGCCTTTCTGAGAGGCGGAGAAGAAAAGAAGATATTTCTGTGTATTACTTCTGAAATGTGCAGAAAGGGAAGCTATCAATCACATTAAAAGGCCAGCCTTGTTGGCATATAAATCTATTTGCATACCTTTTAATTTCTCTTTTTTTAACTTTCAAAAATGATGTGTGCCGAGTCCCTCCTGTCAGCTCAAATGCCGACCGGAGGGACTCAGTCTGGTCTTGCCCCTAAGGGCTCTTCCCCTGCCATCTCTCCACATCTCCATCTGTCCATCTCTCTTCATCTCCAACTCTATGGTTCTCCTGGGTGGCAGACAGGTGGGTTTGACCCTAAAGAAACTGTAATCCCGTAGGGAGCAACCTGTCTAATCTTGGCCACCTTCCCTGGCCTTCTCCTCTTTAATTTACCAAACCTACAGTTCAAACCAGTTTTAGTCTAACTAAAATTGGCCACTCTTTTCCCCATATGTAGATGAAAATACAGAACAAACAGGACAGTTTACCGGAGATTTGATGAAATAAAGCTGCAGGCCATTTAACTAGAAGGCTATTACTATCATGTATAAAAAATACGAGTGAAAAATATAGAATAGTATAACATCATGTCATATAGATGGGCGGTTCACTAATGCATTTTGGTGATATCGTCTTATATAATAAAATACATTAACAAGCACAGATAGGTTAAGAACGTATTAGGTACCTTAGGTAGTCTTGGGACTAGTTAATGGTTACATAACCTGCTAAACCAAACCGTTTTGAAAAGGTTGCAGCGTTTAACAGTGAACTAACAGCTTTGTGTTCATATGATGTGCTCCTCCTTTCTCCTCACCACTGCAAAGACAGCTGCTGGAAATGATGAGGGACTGGAAGGCTTCAGCCTCAAAGTCTGTAAGAGTCCAGCCTAGTTTTATTGTTCACTGTTAGCATTAGCGCTGGAAGTAAATATTCAGTTGAACTTTGCTTGTATTCATAGGTATTTGGTATTTATTTTTCTGTTTCCATTTTTGCACGCTTAGGAGGATCCCTGCTGCTTACATCAGTGATCATCATGCTTCATTCCACCTCATTTTTGCTAACCTAGTGATTTCTCTAGATCTCTAGATTTAGCAATTTGGCCCTACTCCTTGCTTCCCACAAAGTCTTTACATGTAGAGGTCAGTTTTGATGGCATCTTAAGGATAGTTTATGCTATAAATTTGCTATTGAATAATACTATAATTTGTCTGTTTGCTTTTTAACTAAAAACTGAAAATTTGTGAAAAGAGTGAATTAGACTCTGCCTGGAATTAAACTGGGACCATATTTTCAAACCGTCTTAGTCTGGTTTGACTTTCAGCTTTCTCTCACTCCATAATAAAGTGGCCCCAACAGACCAGCCCTGGTTTCAATTGACATAAACAGGTAAGGTGTGAAAACAGTCTTTGATAAAAATTCCTTGCTTGTGTGCATCCATCTGGATGTGTACCTGTAGTAAGCTGCTTGCATGCACATAGTGACATATGAACAAGGAATGTGGTTATGTGGCTTTGTATTCCACTCTCCCCGCTGTTCCTTTATCATCAGTCTGCTCACGGAGCCAGCCACAGGAAATGGTGAAAATCCGAGGCAAGGAGAAGATTCAGATTGCAATAATATTCATGCTGAATGGTGTGTTTCATCTCCTTCCGCACCTTCTCCCGCTTGTTTTATCCCTCTGGCATTCACCTACTCACGACTGGGAACAGTTGTGGAAAGAAGAAGCTCAGTACCATGCATGTGTGCTGTCATGCAAATTACAAATGACAGCCAAGTAAACTGGATGTAAAACAAGGATAACTGTATTCTTAGACCATCAAATTTAACAGTGGGTAATTGGTCAGTAATCAATTGTTGGTACAAACTAGTTGAATACTTAGAGGTCTTGCCTGTGATGGTCTGTTCTTTGTCGAACCAAACTCAGCATCATCAAGCCACAGTTAGCAACTTTTTCTCTTATGCGCTCTCTTGACTTCATTTCTCCTTGAAACCTTATCCTGTTGCTAATCCATCTTGTTCATTTTTTTTCTGTCTAAGGAGAATTAGACCTGTTTCTTCTCCTGTCTCATTCATTTAGATTTCAGTCACCCACGATCCCCTGTGAGGGTGCATTCTGTGTACACAGGCACCACTTATGAAATTGCTTGGCCCACTTGTACTGTCCTTTTAATTTCAGTTCACACACACACACATGTTCTTCAGTCTCTAAACACTCAGGTCCCTCACATCATTGTAAAATAACCTCCTTCCTAATCCACCTGGTTGTGCTTGGCTCCTCTGGGGGGAGTTTCAAGTGTCCTAATACGCTGCGCGGGAAGTAAAGGCGGGTAACAAGGCAGGCTGAGCGGCCCGGGCAGTTTTAATCTGCCCTGGTCCTCCAGTGGTGAGGAAAGGGACCCTGCAGGCCCCTGGCCAATCTCTCTGCCACTCTTTGAAGGTCCCTTTAATCCTTTTAGAGAGGCAAGGAAATGCAGAAGTGTGCATATGCCCGTGAGTCAATTTCAGGGGAGTTGCGGTTAGAACTCTGTCTCCAATGGCACAGTGCTGATCAAGACTTGTGCACATTGTCTCTCTGCCACTTTGTCTCTTTGTCTCTCAAACACACCACTTTATACTGTCCACCCACAGTAGTTTCTGAACTTCCTCAGGGCCCATACCAGGGCCAAGCTTCAGCATCTGTGAAGAAGGCGCACACATACAAACACACACACACACACACACACACACACTCAGTGCTTTCATCTCAGCCTCTCCAGCGACAGTGTGTCCCAGTGTTTAGGCAGGAAAATAGGATTGTGTAGAGCTCAGCGCTTTGAGAGCCCAAAGGCTGCCCATCAAATTCAGCTCCTACAGACTGTGATGCCTCGCTTTGCCAGCCATCGCTCAAGTCATTTCAAACTCCATTCTCTCAGTCCCACCAGCCAGCTCTGGACTGATGGCTTTCTTTGCCTCCTCCATGGTCTCTTGAGTGTAAAGGCTTTGCCTCAGATATTTATTTATTTTTTTATTTTAAACTCTCACTTGGGTTGGTTTGATTTGTTTATCGCAGTCCCCTACTTTTCTCTTTCTCTTCCACACTGCTTTTGTTTGTTAGGGGTGGATGTTCAGTTGTTGATGATTGCTGACTGGTAGTCCCATGGTAGAAGTTGGGTTGGGTTGTCTTTTTTGTTCTTCAAAAAGCTACATTAAAATCCCAGTGTTTTTGTATGAGGGGAGAATGCAGTCAACATCTGCAGTACTAACATACTAAATAAAACTGAATACATTTTTCAACAATGCATTGTAGGAACTGCTGCGATGCCTCATAGTTTTATGCTACTTAGTGATTGAAATCAACCTTCTCCCTTTGCTTCCTTGTTGATGAAGGCAATAAAGAGTTGTATGGCACAGTGAGTGAACTGAGACTTGTACCGTTGTTAAGACTGACAGTTTTAGCTTCACCAGGTTGCATTGAGCCAGGTAAAATGAGGTTACCCAAGGAACTTGTCTCAAAAAATAGTTCCTGGCCTGCACATGTGCACATCCATCCAAAAAGTTCCAGGGTTGAATCCAGATCTTGCAAGAGGTACTTGGATCCCTGTTTCAAGAGAAAGCTCCAGTGATCAGCTCTGAGTCAGGATCTCTGAATCTGATGCAAATCCCCTAGCAGTATTTAAAGCTCCCAAATCATCCCTGGCCAAATCCCTTCAAGATATTCCCTGCTCGATTGGATGGCATTAAAGGATCGCAGCGACAGAACAATACACCGTCTGGCAGTGTGGTGGAATGAGGGATAAAGATATGGGCAGGAACAGAGAGCAGAGTGGAAGGAAAAATGTAATAGAAATGGATGCGTAAGGTAGAGCTTGTGAGTGAAAATTTGTGAATGTGGGAGGAGGCAGAGGGAATTTTATTGTTAGGCAATGAAAACTATGACAAGTGTGGGGACAGGAGAATCAGACAACTGTTAGGTTGTACAGCACGGGGACAGGGACTACATGATACCTTATGCTCTTTGCTTGTAACATCGTTGGTTTGTCAAAGGCAGTGCAGGCCAGCAAGCTTTAATTATATCTAAATCATTTTGTTAAATCTGTGTATTTTCCCTCTGGGTTATTCATATGAAATTTAATCTGCTCTTAATGCTGTTATGTTACGTGAAACACCAGCCCAGTTTCTAAGGATAAACATCATCACTCAGAATTTCTCCACAGCTATTTCCTTTGTAATATTGGAAATGCTTTTCATGGGAGAGAAAAAAGAATTTTTGGGTCCTAGAGAGTGCAATAAACTGGTTTAAAAAAAAAAAAAAAAATTCTGTTCCCGCTCTTATTTTCTTATCCTTTCTCCTGTTGGTGGCACTGAGTCTATGTATGGGTCTGTCAGCAGATATTGATGGGGTTAGCACTGAGCACCAGGGCTGGCCACTTCACTATTCTCCAGTACAATAAAAGGCAGTAATAAGCCCCATAGATCCAGTAACCATTTCTAGTTCCATGGCTCAGGCTCTTTCTACCACCCATATACCTACAACCCTATGCTATGAACAACCCCTGAGAAACTGTATGAATAAAGTATGCAATTAAATTAATACCCTTTGCAGCGTGTCTTATATACTGAGTTACCACCAATGTTTCAGTAGACAGAACAGGGTTGGCACTTCTGAGCCTGAGCTTTGGCACTTGAGCTTTGTTATGATGCAGAAAGAGAAGTATTAACAGAAGAGTTAGCTCCTGACTTTATGTGCCACTTTCAACTGTACCTCAGTAAGCTGTCTGATTGACAGTGATGGGGCGGAGCAGCCGTGATGTGTTTGTAATAATCTGACTGGAGTCAGGTTCACTTCTATGCTAATGAGCTAGTGTGTTGGTGGTTTAGCATGACTAATGGCGCGCATCGCTAACGGAGCTGTCTGGGTGTGAGGATGGGAGCAAAGAAGTGCAACAGAAATAAAGAGGCTTTGCGGGAATGTTGTGAAGGAATGAGACAGTGAGAAAGCAAAGTTGCAGGAGATTGCATTGTTAGTCTTAGGGGAAAAGGAAAATACAGTTGAGGCCTGATTCCCTTGGCAGATATGTTCACAGAAGCTGAGGAGCAAGGCAGAGGCAAGAAAATTGCCTTTGAAAGTGCAGCAGTGAATTTGAAAAAGGACAAACAGCACTTACTCCACTAGAACCCTTAAAGTTTTTTTTGTTTTTTTTTATTAATGAAAGAGAATAGAAAAAATGTGAGGCGCATTTGTAAAGCACTTTGTTTTTTTCCCTGTGGTTGATTGATACATGGTCTTGTCACTGGAAAAAAAATAAAGGTTTTGTGTGGATGTGTGTGTGAGATCCCTTGTAGTACTTGAAAAATAAAGTTGTATATATGAATGGCATGTTGGATTTTTTTTCCTGAGCTTCTCTTTGATTTACAGTCTTGTCTATGAAAACACTGGAATTATTTCTGCTGTACAAGCATTTTCATTTCTTGCCCCAATCCAGATTGCAAGTTTGCTTTATCTATCTTGCATGGATTAAACTTCTTGTCACTTATTTATTTAGTGTGGAGATGTTTTGAAGCTTGCTACAAGTACCCATTCCATCCTCTTCTCTCACCCTCCACTTCTGGAGAGTGTAGAATTGTTGATAAGTCGTCTTGGCAGCGTAGCAAGAGTAATCATTTCCCTCCAGATGTTAGAGTTTGGGAAGGAACCAAAAGGGAGTGAAGAGAGGGAGGGATACAGGGGGAAAACCAGCTGCCGCCACTGCCAGTTCCACCCATATACATGAAGTCACCTGCTCCTCCCTCCTCTAAGCTCCCAATACCACCTCCTCCACTCCCTTCTGCTGAATTTCTCCCTCCCTTCTCATTCTCAGTTCTACACATACTGCCTTCTCTGTACCCCAGGAGGCAGCTAGGGCAGGCTGTGTTTACTGCTGAGGTAATTGGAGTAGTTTGGAGAGAGCCTGACCCTAGCCCTGCTAAGGCCCAAGATATATGTGTGTGTGTGTGTGTGTGTGTGTGTGTGTGTGTGTGTGTGTGTGTGTGTGTGTGTGTGTGTGTGTGTGTGTGTGTGTGTGTATACACATATACTCACATGTGTGCATACGCCTGTTTGTGATGACTGGCAGAGAGGCCAGGGAAGGAAAGCAGGCCTTAGCTAGTGTCAGCCCACTAGGGAGCAGACAAATTGGCTTTCACTACTCTGTCTGTCTTTTCTTGTTTCATATTCTTACGCTATTTCTTTCTTCTTCTTGCCTATCTCTCCATCTCTCCACCAACTGGAAGACAATCTTTCACGCTTTCTCTTGTACTTGCTCTGCAGTGCTTTTTCTCCTCCTGTTACTCTTTTGTTCCACTTCTCTTTCTGTATCTCTCACTGCTCATCATTTCATCTGAGCTGTTAGCTGAGCTGAGCTGCATAGACGGTGACTCTTGCCAGATATGAGCAAAAACTCCCCCTCAGCTGCAGTCATAGACATGAGGAAATTCATCCAACCTAATCCAGACGCCTGTTGCGTTTATCTGTGGGTGCGAGGGGAAGGAAAGGACCTGTAGTTGGGGTGTCAGGACTGGAGTGAGGGTGCAGACAGTCATTCGTGTGATGCAGATGCAGTGTGTCATTAAACAATATTGGTTTAAAAAAAAAAAAAAAACTGGCATTAGCTACAGTTTGTATTCATATAAAATACTGACACAAGCTTTGATCAGGAGAGACACAGAAGACTGAAGCGTGACAGTAATTTAGCATGCATCTAGTGACCTCATCGCTGGGTTGTCAGGTAGGCAGTGGGACACGGCTCGTCTACTTTAGCTCATCACACTCCCTTCTCCTCCACCTCCTCCTTCCCTCATCCCTCCGTCTTGCTTGTCCCTGATAGCTTTTACCGCTCTGCTGATTTCACAAATAGGCCTCATTGATTGAATCTGATTCTGGTGGATAGAGCAGCTTTATTGAGTGGCTTTTTTGCTGATGGACAGGAGCGTGAGAGTTTGTGTGTGTGTGTGTGTGTGTATGTGTTTGTTACACATGCATCTGTGCATGTAAGAGATGATAAGAGAAAACTTCCTTTCCCCATTCCTCTCATTCTGTAATCCAGGAGCTATTCCTCTCCCGGGAATTCCAGCAGCCAGATCATTAGACACACATGCACAAAGAAGCTCAGAGACAGACACAGACACACACACAGTGCAGCATCTGAGTGAAGATTTTATTATTTATTGTGCATGCTGACTGAGGAGTCTGTTAATTGTGACGACACCTTGAGCAAGACAACATTTAAGTGTTAACTGCTCTCCCAGGCACTGTTCATCATTTATCTAATCTGTGCTTCTATGCGGGGAAGCTACATGATTTCTAAAGTGCCACCATCATCATCTTTTGTTTTCTCTCCATGTAAATGTTCCTGTCTTTAGCCATTTTTGAGTCTGTTATTTTAAGTTGTTGTGTTGCTCAGACTGTGGTGCTAATATAATGAACACTTTCTAACCCTATATAGATTGCTACAGAGAAAAGTGGGGAAAATGTTGCAAGAGGGATTTTGTGTTTTGATGCAAAAAACGAGCTTGTTTCAGATGTAAAACAGAAATCATCTGTCTGTGTTTGGGGGATTTATCTAGCAAACTCTTAGAGGCTGGAGCTATATCAGCAGCCCTCCACTGAGGATGTACACATTTCACACACAGCAATGCACACCTCATCCTTGCAGCAGCAGCAGCATCTGTGCTCTTCCCCTCTCGCTGCCCTCTATTTTGTCTCTCCTCTCAACAGGCAGTGTGCCACCTATGCAGAGTTGGATGGATGGTGGCACCCTCTTCCCCTGCGCCTATTTAACCCCCACAGCCCTGCAGATCCATCATTGCTCAACACACACAAAAACACATGTAACACCCACATCCCTGAATGCATTTGTCCTGATCTGCAGCCTCCTACTAAGCAACCCCTCAATTGTATTGTCATATACTGTAGAGTTTTGCCCCAGAAATGTGCTAATTAATTTGTCTGATTTTTTTTAGTATTAGTCTGTTGCAACCAAACTGATGCCAAGTTCTTTGCTCTCAGCTTGCTGGAATACTATGTACTTATGAGGGGCTACATCATAATTTGAGAGGCAAGCACGTCAATTTATTTAAATTATAGTTGTGGGGGGTAGTCTGCCTATATGTTATGCAAAGCTTAGGTGCCAGAATGGTTTTAGCAGAATGGATATTCTTTATCCAACTCTCCACACAAGGAATACGAGCAAGATTGTTTGATTTATTGTTGTCACAATAAACATATCGAGCTTTGAAAGCATTACACATACAGTCCCCTTCATTATTTGCCTCTGCTGAAGTTATATTCTTTATTTTGTATTTTCTCTTTACTTTTCATTTCTCATTTTGACTTGTTATGCCTTGATTATACTCCATTGCGGACACAGATAGCATTCGTTCTTGTTATATTTTTTTGAAGTCTGCTTGATATCCACCACCTGCGGCAGTTGTGTAGTTGGGGTATTGCAATGTTAATTCCCTGCGGACAAGACACATTGACATCTGCAGACGTTGAACATATATAATCGAAGCTTACAGGGAGACGCACACACATACAAGGAAGGAAAGAATAGATTGGTGGTTTGACTTATGCGAGTCATTACTAAATAACAGCAGACTTATTGTCCCCCACTGTCTGGACTGTGCACTGTTGTAAACATCATGGTCAGATTGGTCAGAAATGGAAGAAACAGTGATAACAGTGAGACACTGGCTTTAATGATGTCTATTGGCACTGTCTTAGGTGTGATGGGAAGCTATTTCAGGGCTTGTTCATTCATGTGTATGATTGTTTACATAGAGATTGCAGCATCTAATTAGTAGTGATTTTGTCTCTTTGTTGAAGAGGGTTTATTGGCCCGTGTTAGTGATTGACCTGGGCCATGTTCGGTTAGTGTTGAAGCTGCATGTCAAGTGGCCCTTTCCTCACCTCCAAATGATGATGGTGAGGGAATACAATAGTGCTTAGCTACTATTTAACACCCACCTTTTCGCCTTTGTTTTCAATTTTTCATTTACTTTAACTCATTTCCAAATGTGCCAGTTAGGATAAGTTATGGATTTGATTTGACATAATATACTCTATTCAGAGTTGTAAATTAGCATGTCATTTTGAACTAAATTAAGGCTTAATTGATAATTATCTTCTAATTGTTGGTAACATAAAGCTATTTGTTCAATCAACTAATTTCTGATCACCTGGAAAATGTAAACATGTCCATTGTATCACTAGTTATTATTCGTCTTTGATCTGTCTTTGCAGCTTGGGATAATTTGGTATAATTTTCATGCTGTAAGACCTCCCCATTAAAAGAAAAGAGACAGATCACAGTGGAGGTAGTGAAGGAAAAAGAAGTTTCCTTGCTTCATTAATTGGCAGCTCTGTGGTACACTAAACATTGTGCGTGCACGCACAGACACACACACACACACGCGCTGTTGAATGCTGCAACTGCTCTGAAGCCACAGCTTTATATTTAGTCAAGGGAGACCAGCCTCTGTCACTTTTTCTCTTGCTTAACCTCGCTCTTTCTCTTCCTCTCTCGGTGGCTGTGTTGAAGAGGAGTCTCAGGGGAGGGCTTAACTCTGAGCCCTCGTTCTTTTTCCGTTTCTTTCTCTCTCCCCTTCCATGTCTTTTCTTTCCTTATCGTCCTGTGAATGGAGCTGCAGACTGTTGTTGAACTGTGAATTAGTCCAGGAGACACACACCTAGACAAAATAGAGAAATGGAGGAGGTTCGGTATCTGCCTTTCTGTTTTCATTGCTGCCACCCTGACAGGCGGGTTTGCCTTACTCTGCACACGTGAGGCATTTAAATGCATGTACAGAATGTATGTACTTTAGCCATTTGTCTTTGTGTTTGTGAGTTGAACTAGTGAGGGAACAAGCATCACAATTTTACCTTAAACCAGCAGAAGATATAAAATCAATAGCTGAGTTAAGGTTAATCTGAGGTCAGCAAGGCTTCACATGCACCCTCAGGTTTGGTGAATAAGCCGCGTAAGACACTGCTTATATTATGATGTACAACCTGTAAAATCACAGGGGTGGTGGTGGTGGGATTGTGTTGTCATGGTTATTGAATGTTCGGTAGCTTCAGGGGAAATGGAGTTTTGGGGGTGGGGCGATTTGCAGAAAGGGAAAGGGGAGGAATGGATGCGTGTGTGTGTGGGGAGGGTGCTATCTTAATTGCTTTCCGTGAATAATTTCAGTCCCCTAATTTGGCGATAATGACAGTGGCTGCTGCTTTTGTATTTATTTATCCAAACATTAATTGACAGGACTGACATTAGCCAGGGCGGTTATTGCGCATTTGATTGCGCACAAGGGAGCAAAGAAAATTACAGTAATTATCATTCTGATATGGATTATGAATATGCATTCCCACACTTAATGTCTCTGTCAGCATTTTAGTAACAACAAGGCACTCTGCCATGACAGCAGCACTTTAGCTTATCTCATCGCTGTTTCCCTAAACCCAATCCAACCAGTGCTTCTGGAGAGCAGATGACATGTCATGTCCAAATGATTTAACTGCAACCCCCAGACATGTGCTTAGGTGAAATTGTCTTCATGTGGATTGTTTTAGTAGCCCTGTTAACGGGCCTCGGCTCGTGCAAATGTGGGGCGCGTTATTGTGAATATTAAAGTCTATTATTATTGTTATTTATTTACAGGCAGAGGGAGAGGACAATTTGAAGAAGATGCAGCTGATGGAGCTAGCTATTCTCAATGGGACATACAGAGATAACAACGTCAAAACACGTAAGTGAGCTGCAGTGAAAACCACCCACATCTACAGTTTCCACAATCCATCAGTTTTCTTCCATACATAATAAAAACTTTTAATATTTTAATGATATTTTTCCAACATTTCTCATTAACTAATACTGTTTATTTTCATTAAATAAATGTGTAGTCAGATCTACTGTGTACATACCATCAGTACCATCTCTGACTATTAGCAGACCTCTCTCTCAAGCTGTTTTCCAACCATAAGTAGGACTATTTCTATTCCATTTTTCTCCATATTTCTTTTCTTCTCAACCATCCTTTCAGCCATCCTTTCTCCTGCAATCCAGATGCATTCACCCTGTTTTACTTGCTCCTGGCAGACTTTAAATATGAAGCACATTGCTGTATTTTACCTGCTCAGTTCTGCATGTCAGTTGCTAGATCACGTTAGTTTTGTAATCACCAAATTATATTTAAAAATGTAAATGGTATACAGTGCAAACATTTAACTTAATAGCAAGTTAATCTGAACTTGTGCATGTACTGTCTCGACCTTGATTATTTTCTCAATAATTAATCTAAATTTAATTAAAAGTGTGACTAAACTGGGTTATTCTGTACATTTTTTTTTAAATGAAAGTTTAAGTGATTAATTTCTTTGTTGAATTTTTCTCATTTAACATCTGCCTAAATGGTAGCCATGATGAAGTAGCCCACCACCTAACTGCAGTTACAATAGCACTCGATTTAATAGACTTGCCTTTGGGGAATCTTGTGTAGCACAGCTTAAAGCACATGCTAATACTTAACCTCTATAAGAATTATATTTGTGTGTCCATTTGTCATCCAGCATAACTGCTAACTTTGCAGAGGATCAGCATTTCTTTAAGTTTAAATGCTCCCCCACTGACCTTCACATCAAGATTTTGTTTTTGTTTTGTTTTGTTTTTTGCTTTTCTGTGAAAACTGCTTCCTGCTCTTTATAAAGTCAACAGCTCCATTTCTGTTGGCATGCGTGTCATTCAGTTCACCCATATCCTTTCCAGTAGATGAATGTGTAGCTGCTGTGGTGATTGTCTGCTTCACATGCACTGGGGATGACAGCATTATTTCATTATTTTTGTGCTTCTTGTGTTTTGGTGTGAGGGATTTATTTATTTTTTTAAATTTTGTTTGGCAATGTTTATTTTTGTGGCAACAGATTGTCGCTTTTGTGGTTCACCACCATGATCATTGCATGGACTAATTTTCCCTTTTGCTCCTCTCTCTCTCTCTCTCTCTCTCTCTCTCTCTGCCACTTCCTGTTCACCCTTCCTTTCCCCCTTTTGTATTTTCACCCTTCACTTTTCATCTGTGATAATGATCAACCACTTTACACTTTATCTCTTGTCCTCTTTCTTTCTTTCTGTTCCTGTCCTTCACTCTCTTGCTTATGGCAGCCACCCTTGCGTTCTCTCTTGCAGCGGCGGCAGCAGCCGCTCAGGGCCCTCGCCTCATAGCGGCCCCCGCAGGTCAGGTGTTGCCTCCCCCGGCATTGAGGCCCCCAACGCCAGCTGGGGCCCCCATCATGAACCTCATCCGGCCCACTCAGATGGCTGCCATGCTGCCCAATGGCACCCCCACCCTGGTGCCTCCCACACCGGAAGCTGGGCTTATCTACACCACCCCCTACGAGTACCCTTATGCCTTGGCACCCACTTCCCTGCTGGAGTACCCCATCGAGCACAGTGGGGTTCTAGGTAAGAGAGCCTGGGGAAGCATGGGTGCAGCAGGTACAGCGACCAGCTTTAGCCAGCCTGGACAGGAGGGCAGCTTGTTTTACCCCGGAGCCGGGGTGCTGGACGCGGCTTCCATGAGCCACAGTCAGGACTTGTTGAAAGGTAAATATGTCGTGTCCACCTGAGGATCAAAACAGACAAACTCACAGGGTGGATGTACTGATGAAGCTCTTGGTGATGGGATGACCAGCTATGTCGCTCATGGACACTATGTTAAATGGCAAAGGGGGACAATAATTACCTTGTGAGGGCCAGGCTATTGGGAAGTTCTCTATAGACTAAGGATATTCACTGTTTTAGTTATGTTCTTGCCAAACAGTTTTGCTCTCAGGTTTATATTGCCTCTTGTCTGCAAGGTTTATAATAGGTGGACTTGCACTTGCCTCAGTGTGAAACGAGGCACATTGACAGCAGCGCACTCACATACACACAGGTCTGCTCTCTAACCCTTTCATGCACTGGCCTGGAGGTAAATTCAGTCTGGCGGCAGATCCCCTCAGATTTCTGCAGCTTTTGAAATCATTTCTCTGTGCTGTTCTCTGCAGGCAGGTCTTGATGCCTGCAGATAGTCCCTCTCTCAGTCCCACTGGGGATGTTCATTAAATTCCTCCACTCACTCCCTTTTTTTCCTTCTCTCCATTGTCTTAGCTTTACCCCTCTTGAACCTAGGTCTGTTCTAATACCTGACGTTCCCCTTACTTTTTGTCGGGAAGACAGTTCAGTACAAGGGAATAATCTATGTTATGTTTATTCTCAATGTGCTTTAAGCTCAGCTCATCAGCTACCAAAGAAGAAAGGATTAGGTTTGGGCCTGATATGTTCACCATGTGTTATATTGAAGCTCTTGTTAACAAAAGAAAAACTGTTTCCTTTTTTAAGACAGGAGAAACCTTTGTCAGTTGCTTTCCAGATTTAATTTGACACTGTGCTTCTCTAATGTTCACAGATTCATTTGGCAGCAGCAGACACAAGTGTGGTTTTAGCTGACCTGTGTATTTGAGGTGCCTCTGGGAGTCATGTGTAGAACAGACAGGGGCAGCTGACTGGCTTTTCTCTCTTTAACTTGCAGGGTTACACCAGCTTAGTGCATTTTATTTACTCACACTATCGATTGGTGCCTTCAGCAACACAGGGCCCTGTGGAACACGCTCCCTCTCATACTCGCACACACTCACAGACTTGGCTCAGTTTCCTGCGCTACTGTATCAAGCCACCAATGGCTTCTCTGAGAATAAAGAAATGTCAGGCCATCTGCTACTTCAGAGTAGTGTAGTTAGCTGTGTAGTCATCAGCCAAAAAGCCGCTCTTGATAATGCCAGAACAAAATCTTTTTTTATAACTTATTTCACATGTCCTTGCTTCCTCCGGGAATGCCCCCCCCCCCCCCCCCCCCCCCTAAATTCATGCACATATCAAAATTTGTAATACTTGAACATACTGTGGCACGCAAACAGTTTGTTTTTGTCATGCATATGAGGCAGTGTCAACCACTGCAGGAGAAAGAAATCAGTTGTGGCAAATATAGGAGGAAAATGACAGCCTCTGCCGCGAGTGAGCAGATTGACCCAGAGAGAAATGTTGAAAAAGGGAAAGAGAAAATGAAGGAGAGAGGGAGAGGCAGGTGGTGTCTGGCACTATTCAATTACCATCAGAGCTGTATTGGATTTCCCCACCTTTCAAAATGAAGAGACAAATTTCTCTCAGTTCCCCTTTTGGATCCCACAGGAAGAATCACATTATTTTTCTAGACAGCCCTGGAGCCTATACCCTTTACCTGCCCTCTTTTTCAAAGACTCCCCCTCAATATAACTCTGAGCACTGTGGAATTTTAGTACTTAAGTTATGCATTTTTAAATACCAAGTAGATCTCCAAAAAGGTGTATTATTATTTTTTTCTACTGCATTTTTTTCTACATGTTAAAAAAAAAAAGAAGAAGATATGTGTTTGTGTGTATATGTACTATAATCTGTATTATGTTATTCTGTGTATTATTGTATTATCCGAGTATTATAATGGTTAAAAATGTGAATGTTGTTACTGTACAAATGACTGTTTTTGCCCTCCTCAAAGTGAATGGTTTCTAACCTTGTGGACCTGTTACAATCTAGGTGCAATGGCTACTAAAGTGAGACGGCATGACACGCGGGTCCATCCTTACCAAAGGATTGTGACCGCTGACAGAGGTCAGTTTAGTCTCTTAGCTACACTTTGATGTTGACTTATGCATTTTAATGATTATTATATTATGCCTCGATGCCTTAGTTGGGAATTTCTACATTGCCTGTTTTTTTTGTTTTGTTTTCCTGTCCCCCTGCCACCTGTCCTACCCCATATCGCCACACACCAGCTAAATGGTTGATTGTGGTATGCACATTTCGTTTACATTTAGTACTTAACATATACAGTATATGCAGACTGTGTATATATATGTCAAAGCTCAGGCAAAAGCGATGTTGAAAGGTTTGGGTTTTTTTGCAGCTGTGAAGCCAGGACAGGTAGTACTTTGCAGGCAGTGTTGAAAGTGTATAATGACATTCCTCTGATGTGAGATTAGAGCCTAAAATGGGGCACGCTTGTTCCCATACATGATTTATCTCCTCAGCTCATGAGGAGCAGAGAAAAAGGAGACGCATCTCTATACTGTATCATAAAGACATAGCAGGCAGAAGGCGAGTAGCCATGCTGCTACCAAGCCCCATTTCACCTTGAAATTTAAATTTATTTTTAATTTTTATTTTTCTATGGAAGATAGGCACGCACAGACATAAGCTGAGGTAGCTTGCATTCTCTCCAGTGTATTGCAAATATATTGAAATAAAGCTAAAGTACATTTTTAATATTTCAGTTGTACATGAGGTACTGTCATTTTATATTTGAGCATTTTATATCAAATGTATTTATGGTTTTGTGTATATTTATATTATATAAAAATATACTGCTAAATAAAGAGAAAGAATCGGAAAACAGCGATTCATCTATTCATTGCACATATAACACTAGTCTCAGTTGTGCTTCACATAACACTAGTTATTAAGTCTCCTTACCACTAATCACACTGTTTGTAGCTTGCATTCCAACTCGAAAGACACTAAAACACTAGATTTTTGTTACTTTGTTTGTCTGTTCAACCTCTTTGCTTCTGGTTTTTTTTTTTTGGTTTTGGGGGCAATGTGCACTTTATTGAAAACCACAAAGCTACCTTACTCGGGGTGGGGCTTAGCAGTTGGGATCATGATGCGACAGCGTCATGATTGCAGTGAGTTTAGTTGGGTTCACCTCATATTGGCAGGGGATTAAGAGCAGGGGGCGACGTAAGAGATTGCATTCATTTTATTGTTAAAATGATGTCATTCCAGTCTCTTCTTGCTGACACTAATATCCTTTCTATCTTTTTTTTTTCTGTTTGTTTTGTTTTTGTTTCTAACCACCTAGCCGCCACCGGCAACTAACACATGACCTTCTGACCTCTGAACTCTTCACCCAATGACGAGCCGCCCCAAGCCTGCCTGCTGATCAGTTAACTGGTAATTGCCTTTTGCTAGCCTCTCGGACGCAAGTGAGAGAGAGAGAGGCGCCTGCCCATACAGTTACCCTAACACGTTCTGACAAAAAAAAAAAAAGTAGAAACAACGCAGAATCTTCACAGAAACACAACGAAAACCCAACAAAGTTGTGTGTTATTCATTTTTTTTTTCCCTTTGTTCATTGAGTTCGATTCCCATTCTTTCTCTTTCTTTTTCTTCATGAATCATATACTGGGTGGATGTGTTTTGTGGTATGACTCACAAATCTGCACTGAATTATATAGCAATAAAGACCCCCACCCTGCCCACCCTCCCCCTCCTTTAATTACTCTGATCTGGTGACCTCACTTGTATGAATCAAAGTTGAGTATTTATTTGACGCAAACCATTTGGTTTCAGAGTAATGGCCCTCAGATGTCCCCACCCCACTCCCACCTCCCTCAAAATATAGATATAAGAGCATCTACCTGCTCCCACCCTGTTCCAACACCCACCTACGGGGAGAGAAAAAGAAACGGAAGGAAAGAGAACATACACTCACATTAACTTGTTTAATTTCTGTCATTTTCACATGTAGTTCAGTTGTTGAGCTCTAAGATGTATTTTTGAGCTGACACATTCTGGGTGTGCCCCTCTAAACAGCTTTCTGTCTTGTTTTTTTTTTTTTTTTTAAAGCATGGCTGAAATGATTGCTAAAGGAGCTTTTTATGATTTGTATGTTTTGTTTTTTTTCTCCTGTCTGTTTGTAATGCTTTTCGTTTTGAGTCATTTTCTCCACTTGATTTTGTCCTTTTTTTTCCATATTTGACTAATTAGCTTTGCTTAAAATTGACCAGCCAAAACCAAGGCGAGGTGTTTAGCGCTGGAAAACAGTACACAAACTAATGTTCAATGCAGGCTGCAGAAACTAAGAAATTATGAAGGGTGAGATGGGAAGGTCACTATTTGGGCTGTTGGTTCTTTGTGTGTTTGTGTGTGTGTTTTAATTAATACTACAATGAAAGTAGGGTGTGCTGAGGCTTCGGGGGACATTGCCCCCCATCCACACTACATCCACTATACAGTGCCTGATGTATTTTGAAAAAAAAAAAAAAATCTCAATGAGTTAGCTGAGCTGTGATCACAAAGACAAAAAAAAAAGTATTAAGTGTGCATATTTAGCCAAAGGGTTTGCCAGTGAATTATATATCTGCAGTTATGCATCTGTCTCACAGAGGGCTCTCTTTGTGATTTTTAGAGTTTAAAAGGGTGTGAATTTTTAGTGCCTGCCTTCAGCTGTAACAGACAGTCAGCCAGATGATTTCTCACCCATTACTGCTCTGTTTTGTTCTAAGGTGAAGCGATGGTAATCAACACTAAATCAACCTGCTACACAGTGACAGTAAAGGGGGGAGGGCACTTTGAAGTTCTGTACATAAATGCTTTTGTCATGTTACCTGGATTCTATAGTGAGTTGTTTCATCAGCCACATTGCCAAGCAAATGTTTTATTTTGCCATTTTAATTTTTTTCATCTCCACATTTGACTAATTCTTTTTTTTTTTTTTTTAATGTACTTTAAGTTTTAACCCTAGTTTGAAAACTTTACATGAGTTGGATCGTGCAGTTGGCGTAAACGGAGCCTCCTTGCATATTAGGAACTTAATTGTTTTTTTGGTTTTTTTTTGTTTGTATTTTTTACTGATGAAATTTCTTTTTTGACTTGAGACAAACTATCCAAAAGCGCATCCACAATGTGTCACACCTCCCTCTGATCATAGTCTAGCTTCTGAGCCCACAGTCTTTTGTTTAACTCTCTCAAGAAAAAATAGGATGTGAAAGCCATGCCTGCCTGTTCAAATTGCTTTATACATACGTCTTATATATATAAATATATATAAATATATAAAAATGTAGATATGTCATTGCATATACAAATACAGAAGAGAACAAAAAATAGATAATTTTACAGGGTGCTGGAGATGAGAAAAAAATGAGATCTATTTTTGGCAATTTTAGCTTTTGATACTTTACTTGCAGTTACAAAATCAGAAAAAAAAATAAAGAAAAAAAAGTTTAAAACCGTATAGGAGAAAATGGAAAAAAACCAAGTGGGGGAGGGGGGCTGGGGGTGCGCTGTTAAGCTTGAATATGATTGGAAAAGGAAGACCAAAACAGTCACAACCCTCGGAACGTTAGCGAGCATCAGAGTGAGACGGACGCCTAGCGAGCTTAAAAGGATCAAATCAAAGTGCCTTATCTACAGTGATTTCTGTTTTCTAGTATTCCAGTTGTGTTCAATAATATCCAGCACCCACCGAGATGGCGCAGAGAGGAATGGCTGGTGTTACACGCTCTGAAAGGATGAGCAGGGTAGCTGCCACCATAACGTGGCGTTACCGAAGTTATTCTATGCAAAAAGAATAGCAGTCGTTTTGACCAGCTAAAAATATGTGCCATGGTTTTGTCTTCCTGAAATGATTTTTTTTTTTCTTTTCCTTTACCTGATGGCCCTTTACTCTGCTATATGAGCAGATTTTATTCTCTTTTTATTATTATTATTTCGATTTTAATGATCAAACGAGCTATTGTCTTGATTTTTCGTGACTGTGACTAACTTCCTAGAACAAACCGAACTGCCAGTAGTGACCCAGTAGTCTGCCGGAACATGTTTTTGATCATGAGCTGAGAAAAATACATAACATTCAAGGGAGTGGGTGGAACAGCGGGGTCGTCCTCGTCACGCCTGTTTTGTTTCAGCAGCTGCAAACTGAAAGCATCCAGTCCGCATCTCTGAGTGTCGGCTTGACAGCAAAGTATCAATACAATCATGAGGTTTAAATTGGACGGCTGAAACGTGGGATAATGAAACAAGCAAAGCCTGTTTCACAGCCAAACAGTTTTCAGCTATTGAAACAACTGACAGTTTATTGCTGGAAGGTGAAATAATATTAAATCGAGGAATTCTTAGATCCAATATAACCCTTGGCAGTTTGTTTTTTCTATTCATAGCTCTTTCATCAGGCTGTTACAGCGAAAGGTCAATGAAATATTCTTTTTCAGTGTTATTATTTTAAATTGAAATGCAATATTAAAGCGGAGCAAGAGATGGCTATTCAGCATTTGACAGTATTAAGAAAATTCCCTCTGCAATGTTACAACTTGCTGTGTCATTGTGAAAGGCTGGATAAGACCATCAGGGGAAAGGTTGACTCTATACCTACCGTATTCTCTCTGGCCTGCCTACTACATGTATGATAATGTAATTAACAGCCATTGTTACAGGTTTATAATGTATTTTTCTAATCTCATTTTATATGTATATTAATCATGTTTCTGAGTGCTTTTTTTTTTTTTTATTATTATTTTAATGAAACCCACTGCAACCCCCCCTCGCCCCAAATGACCCTCTCTTCTCTCCCCCTCCCCCCATCTCTTTTACATCTTGAAAACTGTCTCTTGTGGGGAGTGTTGCCTTTTCCCTGTTACATTTTTGTTTTGTTTTCTTGCTGATTCCCAGCTTGTTTAACTCATTAGCTACTTTATTAGTTTTCTTGTCAAGTATTTTTACATGCTTGCATTTAGTTTTCATGGTGTATGCTGTTATTTTTCTTATTAACCTCTTGGCATTTATTTTAATAAAACATTCTTAGTAAGAATTTTACTAACTTGCTGATATTTTGTCTTGTGTTTTTAACCAGTTTCATGAATGTATTACCTTGGTCTGGTTCACGGACTAACACGATTAAAACCAGTGTCCTGCCACCACTTCCACTGACTGTCAAAACGCACATTATGTAAACAAACACACGCACATGTGCTCTACGTAAAACCACAACACACACACACACACACACCACCTGCACACAGCCTAACTGGAAACTGCACGAGTTGATAAGCGTCCCTCACTCCCGCTCACGCACTCTCACCTCTGTGCTGGAAAAGAAATCTGCTGACACTCTCCATACTTGCCCCGCTCCGTTCCAACACTGCTGCTGTGTCTTGTCGTCTCTCTCGGAGGCAACTTTTGTTAGCTGTCCTGCCCGCCCGTGTCACTGACCCTCCACCCCATCCGCGAGACGGCAGGAAGTGTCGCAGTGTCTGAAACAACAAGCTGCATGTTGCTTGAGGTCACTGGTTAACCTCTGGGTCAGCCGTTCTCTCTTGAACAAAGCACACTCTTGATTAAAAAGATTTATCTGTACACGCGGGTTACTGGCAAAGTCAAAGCACCCTAATCCCTTAAGATAAAACTCTATTTTCCCCACACACACATCCCATCTCTAACCATTAGTTAGTGCAGGACTAATCGCAAGCTGTGCAAAAATACTGCATATTAGTCATCTCAAAGGGATTAATTTTACTGTGAATGTGAAGAGCAGAACATCTCATCACTGCATATTATAGATGTGAGTTATTTACAACAAACACTCGGGGGCAAATTTATAGATGACAGTTGTGAGCATCTAAAGCTGTATTTTTATTTTTTCTTTCCCTCCATCGCATCCATGGCTTGTTATGCCTGGATAGGAGCATTACTGTTATCACCAGCTGTTGCCTGTTTGGTGAACACTTCTCCCCATTCAGCTTATTGATGTAACGGCTAATACTAGGCCATTTGGGAGCATCTATAACGCTTAGACACACACCAGTACACCATACCAATATGAAGTGCTTTGGGATCAAAACAACCTTACTATTTCTTCCAGTGTAAAATGCTGATATGGCTTTCAGCTTGCTAGTATTTATCGTCTTTTTTTCGGGGTGGATTTTCCTCGTCTGAAACACTGCCAGTGTGTGTTTTTCATTCTCCTGCTGTCACGACACTCGTCCGGGGTTCATTCAGCTTTCTTCTCTCTATTCAGCTCTCTTTCTTCTTCCTCCACTCTCACTCGAGGTATTGACACTGACGCACAAGCAAAAGATTAACCTCATTAATCCTGAATATTACTTTAACCCACTGAGTTGGTGCCTCCAGGTTTTTTTTTTTATATTGTTTAATTTCCTCCTTTTTAATATCTGCAGAAACAAAAATCAACTTGGCCTTAACTGTTGCAATTCTCCTCGTGTCTCGGCAAGCGAAGAGTGAGGATTAAACGTGTCTAACATCAAAACTAACATTTCTTTACTTGGAAATTAACATTTGTGGCTTTGATCTGAAAAACAGGAGTTTTTGTCTATAACACCTTCCTGTACACCAGCAAGTAGAGGCAGAGATTAGATTACAGGCAGCCAAATCAATTTTTTTTTTTTCCACTGTACATTTTGCATTGTCAGACATAAGTCCTTTATTTATTCATCTAGGATTGGCCTTTAATGTTTTTTGATTGGCTCCTCTGCGCCGTAATGAGCAATTTGAGTTAAGAAATCCGTCCATTAGCCGTCAGTGTTTATTTATGCTGTCACGAGCCTCGCCTTTTATATGTCAGAGAGGTTTTCGGTGGCTCGTGTCAACAAATGAGCTGATGAAAAAGACAACGAGCGGGGAGTTATTTTCTGAAGCACAATAAAAACTACAAACACTGCCTAAAATACTGTGGCTGTGTTTAAAAAGTGCCTTTTTTCTCAGATTGGGAAATTATATATTTTTGTACTTTATCATTCAAGTGCCAATTTTCTGTCTCCATTTATCTCACCAAAAGCTTTTTTTTTTTTTTTTTTTTTTAATTTAATTTTTATTCTTGTTGAGCACAAAACTAAATCCCCAAGCTTTTTTCCCCCCAAGCACAATGCACATGTTTTTTTTTTTTTGTTTTGTTTTGGTTTTTTTTAAATGGGAAATCTGACCAAAAAAGAAAAAAAAAAGGGAATTTGGTCACAGATGTTTCCCACCATTAAACTTTGGCTTAATGGGTCCTGTTTTCGATTTGATCTGCTGAGAACTTTCTTTCTAATAGGACCACAGTATGCAGTGAGCTGCTGGCTGCGTACTGCTGCCATCTCTGGCAGAGTTCTCAGTGCCTCTCCAAATCTGTCACAGGGCATTCAGTGGATTTATCTACTAACTACCTTCTCACCTGCCAATCTCTCTCTCTCTCTTTTTTTTTTTAAATTCTTTTCCTCTGTTTAACAAACATTCCTCCAATGAGTTAAACAGCAGGTCAACCAATCAGTATTGGTCTCAGTGATGTCGCACTCAGGTGGTTAAAAAGGCAAATGCTTTCAAAATAAAGAAATAAATTCGCCCCACTGGATTTTTATTTTTAAAAAAAAAATTCTTTTTCTGGTTTTGATAATGATATATATGCATATAATAGTTTAAAACATTTTTTTTCGTAAAAAAATATATATACTAGTATGTAAGTTTGTCATCCATATAGTGATGCACTAATATCTGTGAGATTTCTTCTTTTTTTGTGGAGTTGAAAGTTTTTATGTGAAGTAGTCTTTATTTTGTTTTGTGTTACCTTGTCTTTTTTTGTTTGTTTGTTTTTTTAAATACAGAAGGTTAGATTGAGAATTTTGAATAGGGTGTTAAACATGTAATGCCAGTTTTTGTTGCTCACACCAAAAGAAAAAAAAAAAGGGAAAAAAAATAAAAGAGAACAAATGTTATGTGTGCAATAAAGAACCATATTTACAAGCTTCCCTCTGACTGCTCTACCTGGACTCGTCCTTTGCCTCTGCACTTATCTGTGACATCATTTCTTTGGATTTGCTGTGACTTTGGGGAGTTAAAAGGTAGGTGTGCCATATTTTACAGGAAGCAAAAATGCACGAGTTCAACCCTGGAAAAATAACTCACCTAAACCTTTAAAGTGAGATCAGGCCCTCTGCTGGATTTGAGTGTGATGTTGGAAAAATGTAAAATGCTGACCTTCAGAGAGGTCACACAGTTAAAGCTTTCTGTCTGAAGATGGCATTCGGTTCGTGCTGACTTTTAAAATATGTGCCGAGAGCTGCTGCTGCAGCATAAGTCCGTGTATTTCATTCTTCTCTTGGCCAGTCAATCGTTTTCAACCGCCGGTAATCACGCGTGACAGATGACATGAAGTATACAGGCGTCAGGTTAAAGAGTTGACACTTCGACAGCAAGCTGAGCAGTGCTACTATTTAGAGGCGGATCCGTTCTAATAAAGGCTGACGACACAAAGTGATGTGTCATCTCATCATCGCTGCACACAGTGAACTCATCACGAGGTCAGCCGCACGCTAAAAGCTGTGCGTTGTACTGAATGAGCAGCATGCAGTGTTGACGTGGCTTGCTTTCTATAAATAGCTGTATTTCACTCATTAAATGTCACGCTTGCATCTGTCAATGATTTCAAAACCACAAGGGCTGATATTCTCTTACCAGGTGTTTAAAATGTAATATGTCATGCCTCTGCTGCTATACAGGAACTGATCTTTGACTTTAAAGTTCTCCATTTTAAAAATAATGTGCTATTTGTAGTCCTGGAGGCCCTGTAACCTGCTAAACAGCACTAAAAGGGGGGGGAATCGTCAGGATATTTTTTTAGCTTGTGTATTACTTAGTTCTGGTGTTTTACGTTTTCAGTTGTAAAACAGTTAATTACTGTTCATTTGGTGCAAACAGCACTTTTTTTTTCCCTCTCAATTTTCTCAGTCAGTCAGTCAGGATGGTTAATATTTATATTTGATGGCATGGTTCTGTGGTGGGGAGAGCAACAGCAAGAACCCCCTGCACAAAACACACCGGGCTTCAACGGCAACAGGTATCACATCAAAGCAGATGCAGCGTGAGAAGACGTTTCACAGTTCCTGCAGACACACAGGAGTGTGGGCAGGCTCCAGCTATTGAAATGGCACATTATATGAGATTTATAAGCTAAGCCATCAGCTAATCTGCAGCTGAGCTTGACTCTGTGGCCTTCCTGAATTAACAATATGCCTTTTTTAGTGTGCACTCACTCGCCGCTTTACTAGGTACACCAATGCAGCAAGTGCATTGAGACACATAAACATGGTCAACACAAGTTCAAATTGAGTATCAGAATGTAAAGAAAGGTGATTTAAATGACTGAATGTGGCATGGTTGATGGTTCCAGACAGGCTGGTCTGAGTATTTCAGAAACTGCTGATCTGCTGGGATTTTCCCACACGCCTATCTGTAAGGTTTACAGAGAATGGTCGGAAAAAGAAAATATCCAGTTAGCGGCAGGTCTCTTGACGAAAATGCCTCGTTGAGGTCAGAGGTCAGAGGAGTCGGCCAAACTGCTTCTTGCTGACAGGAAGGCAATACTAACTCAAATAACCGTTCATTACAGCAAAAGTAGCAAACACATATTGGGCATCTCTGAATACACAGTAATCCTTGGAGTGGATGAGCTACAGCAGCAGAAGATCACACCGTTGTTTCCAGTTCCTTGTTGAATCTGTTCCATGAAGAGTTAAGGCAGTTCTGAAGGCAAAAGGGGGTCTGACCTGATAGAAACAATGTGTACCTAATAAAGCGGCTATTGAATGTGTGTCAAGTATATTTTGATGTTGCAGTTTTATTTATTTAAAAGGTGTGTTAACCAAGAGGCCCAAACATAAGTAACATCACTGTGTTAGATAACACTTGTCTAACACAAAAGAAGTATTAAAAAAAATATCAAAGATGCCTCCTTTATTTGGATTAAAATAATATTTAAAATAATTAAAATGCTTCATGCGAATCTCTGTTTTGTAAGGTTCATGCAATGTGCAAGCTCAGTTTGCACATTGCACTTCAGTCTTTTCTTTATGTTTGACTTTCAAAAGGTCAAAGAAGAAAATGATTTTATATGCTGCCCGAAAAAATAAACACTTTGAAAGTATTTCAGATCTCAATGGGGGGAAAAAAAATGCTAGATATCTACACAGATATGGACTAATGTGTTCGCAAAGAAAAGATGCCACATCGTTTCATGGAAACAAAAATTAACTTACAGAGAGCTCAATTCAAAGACACCCTGAAAATCAAAGTGAAAAAATGATGTGGGAGGAAAGTCCATTTGGTCCAAATTTCATTGCAGAAACTCAAAATGATATTCAGTAGTTTGTATGGTCCCCACATTGTTGTAGGCATGCCTGACAACATCGGGGCTCCAAATAAGACAATGGTAGGTGTCCTGGGGGTATCTCCCTCCAGACCTCAACCAGAGCATCACTGAGCTCCTGAACAGTCTGAGGTGCAATCTGGTGGTGTCAGGTGAACCAAAACATAATGTCCCAGAGGTGTTCTATTGGATTTTGGTCAGGCGGAACTGTCTACATACTCTCGCCACATGAGGCTGGGCATTGTGCACCAGGAGGAACGCAGGACCCACTGCACCAGCGTAGGGTCTGACAAGAGGTCCAAGGATTTCATCCTGATATCTAATGAGCCTGTAGAGGTCTGTGTATCCCTCTACTTAACTAACCAGATCAATATCCCAGACGTTTAACTGACTTGATGCTATACTCTGATTAAAAAGTGTTCCTTTAATTTTCTGAGCAGTGTAATTATTTCCACACTATTTAGGTCCATGGCCCCAAACAGTGGGTGAGTAAAATCAGCAAAGCCCCTACTTTACATCCATAATTGTGTCGAAACTCAATGAGTTATTATCTAAATAGCACCCTGTCAGGTGCAGATGACAGCCTCCAAAATTAAGGTAAGAGCTGAAATCTTGGCTGTTCCTGGAGTCGTATAAATAAAATCTTTGTCGGGCTTGGAGGCTGAAAAGAGAAGCATAATCCCATCAACAGAATGACTAAAGGTATGTATGTTTACACATTAATCTGCATTTTCATTCTGTACACATGTCAACTGGATGTGAAGTGGTATTTTTGTATACAATCAGCTCACAGCAAGCCCAGGTGGAAAATTAAATTCATCAAAACAAACAACAGCCCCTCTCCTTTTCCTGTTTCATGGAGCCAATATAAGATGTTTGCTGTTGGCTGCTGGGCATTCTCGCAGGCATTTACCCTGATTATCAAACATATCATGTCTGCTGTAGGTTACTGAGGAAGGCACATCTGCTAAAAACACAGACATTTTTACAACCTGCAATGAAAATGACGGGTATTGCCTCTTCTAGGTGCTTCCCGATGACTTATTGTGCAAAGGTGAAATAAGCCAGCTAATTCCCTTTATTTTATACAGTAAATAGGTTAAATGATTTTGAAGTGGGCATCTCATTCCAGCTCAAACTGGGCAAACTGCATGAAAAATCTAGATCATAAGACATCGCTCCCTTTCTTTCTCCTTCTCTCACCCTCGTGCTGGAGGACGGAGTTGCCGCTGAATGGGACGGTGAGTTCACAACTTTTAATGTCACGCAGGAAGCGGCTGGGGAGGGAGAGAGAGAGCAGAGGAGTGGAAGGGAGGAAAAGGAGGAGAGTACCGACGGTGGCTTTGGCCCCCGGGAAGACGCATCAAAGGAGCATTTGTCGCAGAGACCAGCTGGGAGTATAATCAGAGAAAGAGAACTGGAGTTCAGTGTGTGTGCCTGTGTGTGTTTTGAATGGGTAGAGTGGAAGGGCTGCATCAGTGGTGACAGATGAACCGGCTTCCTGTGAAATGAATGTAGGGCATTCATCAGAGTGCAGCTGTTTCTCTCTCTCTCTTGTTGTGTGTGTGTTTTTGTGGGTGTCTGTGTGTAGTGAGTTGCTTTAGTGGGCACAGTTGTTGTAGGTTTCAAGCTCAGACTGATGAATGAAACTCTATAGCTCTTTGGGCACCTGTGCAGAGTGACACAGTCCAGCAGCTGGATTGTGTGTGTGTGTGTGTGGGCATCCTAAGACAGCAAGACGGGGAGATGCACAGGTCAGGGAAGTATTACTTATTTGGTGACAGGAGTGAGTAGTTCTCCCTGTTTCTGAAATCAGTCACTTGGTTTTGTAGTACAGGTGACTTAAGAGAATCAATCTTTCCAAGAAAAACCCTTCAAAACACAGTAGGTGGCACACATGTCACAAGATCTCCTGCTTCGAATGTCTTCGTAATAGCTTATTTTGAATTAAGCATTCAAAATAATTAAATGCCTGCTGACATTTTCCTCGACAGTCACGTACACACCGATGCAAAGATGTCACTACAGGAACTCAAATTGCTGAACCATCTGTCACGCCGCTCTAGTCTGGATGAAATGATGAATCTTCCTCGCCAATCCAACAGGCCTTCCCACTGCTTTTTGTGCTGCTTCTGTGTTGAGCGATCTAGACAGGTGTGAATACTGCAGGCCTGCTGTGTCACCTAATGCTGTCAGAGGATGTCTAACTGGTGTGTGTGTATGTGCGATTTCTTCTGTCAGATCTGTCGCTTTTCTGTCCCTGCTGACTGCATGTCCCCCCTCGCAACAGTTTAATAATGAAAAAAAAGAGAGAAAAGAAGTGACACAGGACATGCTGCATTCATGTCAAGTTGAATTTACTGTAAATATAAGTTGTGGCAGTGGACCACAAAATAACAGGTTATGGCAGCCAAGCTGCTGTAAAGAGATGTACAGGACTTTTGAGGGATGGGAACTTTTCTGCCACTGAGGAAATGTGTCAACACAGCGAATCAGAAGACATCAGCAGCCCGAGATGATAATAATTTGAGTCGTTTCGAGTGTCAGCAGGTGCGACATCTTTTAGAAAAATCCTCTCCCATTTTATCAAGCTGAACTTGGCCCCCTCTGGAGCTTTTTGCAGGTGGCAATCCCCTCAGCCTGTTTTCTACTTACTTGTATCTCCAAGAACATCTCCAACCATGGTAAAAGCAACAAATCGTAATTATCTTTCATAATCTTTAATTACAGATTCTGACATTTTCACCTCGTAGCCATATTCAGATCAATTCAGTTTTATTTATAAATCACCAAATCACAACTGTCGGCTCCAGGGGCTTTATATTGTAAGACCCTACAATATAAAGCCCCAATACTCAGCTTGATAACCTGACAAACTGATAATGAGTATCGAGTGAATAGTCCAGGATAGAATTAATAAATGCATGAAGGTTTTTTTTTCAGCATCACTCTGAGACAGGATGTTTCTAATTTTAGTGATATTGGGCAAATGCAAAAAAAAAAAAAAAAGCAATCACTGATGGACAGATCCTGGTCAAAAATGACTCCAAGATTCCTCACAGTGTTACTGGAGGCCGAGTTAATGCCATCCAGAGTAAGTATCTGGGTAGAAGGCATGGTTTTAGGTATGAGTGCAATAACCTCAGTTTTGTCAGAGTTTAGAAGGATGACATTAGAGGTCATCCAGGTCTTTCATTCCTGCAGTTTAATTGTTGTGTGTCATCTGACTTCATGGATGGATAGAATCTGCTGGAGCCACTCTCCCAGTTTGGGGGTCATTGCCCAGAGTGTTCCACTTACCACAGGGACCACTGTTGTCTTCACCTTCCACATCCTCTCTAGCTCTTCTCTGAGCCCTTGGTACTTATCGAGCATCTCGTGTTCCTTTTTCTTGTTGTTACCATCACTTGGTATTGCAACGTCTATCACTACGACTTTCTTCCTCTGCTTGTCCAGCACTACAATGTCCGGTTGGTTAGCCATCACAAGTTTGTCTGTCTGTATCTGGAAGTCTGTCTTAGCTCTGTTATTCTCGACCACCTTTGGGGCCGCATCCCATTTTGACCTTGGGACTTCCAGGTCACACTTGGCACAGATGTTCCTGTATACTATGCCAGCCACTTGGTTATGGCGTTCCATGCATGCCCTGCCTGCTAGCATCTTGCACCCTGCTGTTATGTGCTGGATTGTGTCAGGGGCATCTCTGCACAGCCTGTACCTGAGGTCTTGCCTGGTGTGGTAGACCCTGACCTCTATCAATCTTGTGCTCAGATCTTGTTCCTGTGCTGCCATGATTAGTGCCTCTGTGCTCTCTGTCAGTCCAGCTTTTTCCAGCCATTGGTAGGATTTTTCAATATCAGGCACTTCTTCTATCTGCTGGTAGTACATGCCGTGCAGAGGCCTGATGGTCCCTGTTCTTCCTCCTCTTCTTTCTTGCGTTTCTGCTGCCTGAGGTATTGACTAAGCACATAATCCTTTGTGGCCGTCTTCCTGATGTATTCATGGATCTTTGTTGTTTCATCTAGGATAGTGGTTCTGACACTCACTAGTCCTCGGCCTCCTTCCTTCCACTTAGCGTACAGTCTCAGGGTTCTCAGGGTGAATCCCTCCATGCATGGTAAGGAGCTTTATTCTCTTGATGTCAGTGGCTTCTATCTCCTCTTTTGGCCAGCTTATTATCCCAGCGGGGTTCCTGACAGCTGGCAGGGCGTAGGTGTTGATTGCCCGGCTCTTGTTTTTTCAGGACTTGCCTTACTCTCTGCATATACTTGCAGCTTTCCTAGCAGCCTCTTGGTGGTTCCCATTTCCCTGTGGGATTCCAAGGTACTTGAAATTGTCCTCAGCATCTGCAATCCTCTGCAATGTAGTGCAATCCTCTCAGTCACAACTGCCTTCCCTCTCTTTGCACAGCTAAGACACTGTGCAGGACTCTCAAGCTCCCAGGCTTCTGGTAGAGGACCTGACTTTGGAGGACAAAGACCGCCTGCAGGTTGAGTGGGGATTTAAAAAAAAATATATAACATATTACTAATATTATATTCTATAATATTAGTCATCATATTGTGAACCTGAGACAACAGTCACTTTATTAATGCTGTTATTTGTTCCCAGTTCCAGCCACATGGTGTTTACTGAAACATTACTTACTGTGGCTACACTTCTGATGCTGCCCTGGAATCCAGATGAATGGCATTTAAAATCTATGGTGTTATATCTATTCTGTAATGCCCTTTATTTATGCCTAGATTGTCAAGTTACAGACCCCTGGGCACTCTTTATTGGTGGTCGCCAACGTGTTCTGATGATCAGACCTTCTTTTCTTTCTTCAGTGATCATACAGGAATGTGGACATACACAGAATTGCTTGAAATGGAGAGCAAGTGTACATTACTGGAAAATGAAAAGAAACCATCACAATACAACTTTACTAAAAGCTCTGAAGTACTTTATATTAAATGGGAAATGAAGCAGTTAGAATTTTTCATGTTTTTTTTTAATATCATAATGCTTTTTTAATGCAAGACTTTTGTGGGTGTTTTCCTCTCTCATTCTTTCTGTTTTCCTGATAATCTCCTCCTCCTTTTCCTCCTTTGTCAGCACCACAGCACCGCTCCCATTTGAGTGTTGAAACAATAATGAAGTAGACCTCAGAGACCTTTTCTCGGTGAAAGCACTTTTGGGATGTGTCCACTTAGAAAAGGAATAAACATTTTTTTCTTTCTCAATAAAAAAAAAAAAAGTAATGCAGGTAAAAAAGAAATATCCCCTGGATAGTCGCTTCTGTGGGTGTGAGGTGCAGCAGGCCCTCCACTGCTGAAGGCAGCCCGGCTCCTTCATTTGGATACAACAGAAATCATAAATCCATTGTGACTGAGAGCTGCTGCTACAGCTAACCTGCAGATTAGGGCACTTGTCCAAAATGCCCACTGAATAATCTGGCCCAGCCTTTATTATATATCAATCTCCTGTTTACGTCTAATTCCTCAACATAAACACAAATGTTCAGCATTATGGGGAAGATGTAATTCTAAGGCAAGCCTGTGGCTATGGTGGGTGATACCTGAACCCTGACCTGCAACAGATTCTGCGTTCCTTTTACATCACAAGTCAGACGTCACATCTGAGTTGACCACGTTCTAGCAGCAGTAGGTGGAAAAACATTTTCCTCGGTCCTCCAGAATGAGGAAAAAACAATGTAATTCCAACTTTCTCATTGTCTGGAATGCCAGTCACCTTTCCCCAGTCCTAAATCCCCTCATCTATACTCACTACCTAGCTCTTTGTGTTATTCTTTGTTAACACCAGTGCCGTAATGCTTAAACGGGAAATGGTCAACAGGAACTACTTGGCCACACAGCTCTTGTGCACAGAGTACCTGGAGTACAAGCAATGTCTCTTTTTCTTTGCTCTTAAAAATGCTGCTGCAGCACATTCACGGATAGAGCCAGGGTGGTACTCTGTGTATGGCTTATTTAGTGAGTCACAAATAGACAAGAGGTGGTACAGATAAAAAGCTCTACAGTTTTACTACTTTTTATGTGAACTGCTGCAATCTTGGATCGCAAAGTTGAGTTCAGTGTTGCTGCTCTGAGTTTCTGAAAGGGAAGTCCGACTTGAGCAGGTGAGCTGTTTTTCCTGCTGTGATGCATCAGATTAACTGGTTTGCATGGAACCCAGTGTTTCAGTTAGAATTGGTTTAAAGGCCCAAACAGTCTAAGCACGTCCAAACCTGGCGAAATCTCTCCAATGAGGAGAGATCATTTGAAGGAACTGAACATGATTTATTGAACGCAATAAACTATTTGGCCATTAGAGACTGATGAAGCTACATGCCAGAGCGGAGTCCAATGATGGTAGGAAGACGGACAGGCCTCCCCTGGAGTCTAGACGCTGGTGGTGGCAGAGATGAAGCAGGTGGAGACTTGGATGAGGATCTCTGTCTGGCCAGGATGAGATAGAGATGTGGCGTCTGAAAGGCAGAATGACAGAAGAGGGCTGAGATTTAAAGCACATGGAACAGAGACTGACTGGCTCGCAGAATTCAGGCAAGAATAATGAGTGGGCCATGGAGTTTAACAGCCCGGGAAAGCGGAAGTGATGTAAAGAGTAGGCTAGCAGACCAGGAATGCAGGCATTTAAACTGAACTTAGGCATATGTGTCATTATAATTTTCCTTTTCATGTAGTAATTAGAGGAAAAATTGGATCATGTAGATTTAACCTGATTGCTTTGTGGAGGATTAGCGCCTTTAAGTCTGAGGCCATGGTCCTCAGCTGTTTGCAGTGATGAGGACGCTGCACTGGTCTACAAAGTGAGAGCTGAGTGTGAAAGTGAAGCTGTCGATTTACCGGTCAATCTATGTCCTTCCTTCAACTATGGTTATGAGCTTTGGGTAGTTATGGTTATGAGAGGATACAAGCGGCAGAAATTAGCTTCCTCCAAAGGGCTGCTGGCCTCTCCTTTAGAGAAAAGGTGAAGAGTGCAGTTATTTGGGAGGGGCTGAGAGTAAAGTCGCTAATCTTCCACATCAAAACAAGTCAGTTGAGGTGGTTCGGGCATCTGATTAAGATGCCTCCTGGGCACCTCTTGAGTGAGGTGTTCTGGGCATGTCCTACTGGGAGGAGGCCCCAGGGCAGACCCAGGACACACTGGTGAGATTATATCTCTCAGCTGGCCTGGGAATGCCTCGGTGCCCCCCGGATGAGCGAGAGGAGGTGGCTGGGGAGAGGAAGGTCTGGGCTTCTCTGGTTAGGCTGCTGCCCCTGTGACCCAGCCCCAGATAATTGGAAGAAAATGGATGGATGGATGGATGGATGGATGGATGCTTTGTGGTTGGTACTTCCTGTGCATGCCCTCCATCTTGCAGTAAATGTATGGGTATGCACAGTCTTCTTCTTTTCAAAAATAGAGGCTTCCATACTGAACCAGTCCTGTTTTGTTTTTTTTGATACACAGCAACACAATAAATGGAAGACTGCTGCACAGAACAGACAACAGATATAAATCTTTAGGAAGTTGATCAAACATGTGCCAAAGAGATGAAATAGCTGTGAGGAGGATCATGATCTCCTTTGTGCATCCATATCGCAAAATTCTAATTAAATGCATCAGTGCCAGACCATATTGACAGTCTGACTGATGCAGCTCTTTCACCAGACCATAATAAAATCATAACCCAAGCAAACAGTTGACCCTGAAATCTTCAATCTGAATAACTGTAATGAGAATTTGTGCTTATAACTGCAGTCACTGTGTGAGAAAGCAACTTATTTTTTTTTTTGCTGGCTAAGTAACCAGCAGCAGAAAAGTGATGAATTTGCAGCTAATATGGACCTACCTGGTATAAAACACACATACTGATAAGCCTGCTTCCAAAACACAGTAATTAATCTGAGTAGCTTCAACAATAACACAAATATGTCCTTATAAAAAGAAGATGTTTTTTTTTTATTTGAAATTTTTGTTTTTCTGTGCTGAAACAAATAGTACAAAAGACTTTTTCAGAGGGGTGTGTGTTAGTTTGAATACTTTTTGTGTTTATTAAAAAAACACTACTTTTCATGTGTGTAGTCTAATGTATTAGTACAGCCACAGAGATTATGATTATGAATGAAGGTAATTAGTCTACATTTACAGTTTTCCAGTAGCCTCATTATGCCTGTATTGTATGCATGTCACCAGCTCCAGCAGTATATTAGCTGTCCATTCACTCTTTCTGTGCTGCCTCTCATAATCAAAATAGTTGATTAAGCTGTTTTACTTAATCTCAAAGCTTTTGCAGCACTGTTAGCTTGTAAAGAACAGGTTGGAGTCCTGCCTGTGCAGCAGCACACAAGCTAGCCTGTCTTGCTTCTCTTCAGTGTTAATCTTCGCTGTCTGTCCTTCTTATTGTTGATGTTAGAGAAACTTCAGTTATGTGAGCGTCGGGAAAGGCGGTCACTGCGAAAACAAACACACCAGCATTCACAGTTTAAACTTTGCTTGCTTTTTTTTTTTACAGAAGCTTTCAAGGGAGTTGACCTTCCTCCAATTCTGCTCCCCTGTGGCTTGGACCCTGGACTTACCAGCCCTGTAAACACTATTTCCACACATTAATACATAAACATATACATGATCACAAACTGAGGGGGAAAAAAAACAAACAACTTCCCTTCCTCTTCTTGTGTCTGATTCATGCTGAAAGTCTTTGTCTCAATATAAAAATAACTCCTAATCCTGCTTATCTGAGAAGTGTGTGAGTTAATGTTTGTGTGCATACTGTATGGGCTATTTGAGTGTGTGTGTATTCTTATACGTAACATGTGCAGGTGTGTTTGTATCAAGGTTTACTTTGAAACAGCACAATTCTGTTAGTGTGTATCTGTGTGTGTGTGTGTGTGAGAGCGTTCACCCTGGGAAATGAAAACGCTGACCCAATTTAATACACCTGTGTCTCGCTGCACTCTGGCCCAGCACTCAATCACACACACACACACACACACACACACACACACACACACACACACACACACACACACACACACACACACACACCTACCTCAACCTCAGCTCCAGTGGAGTACAGCCCTCCAACACAACATAATCCTGGGTATTCTGACTCAGCTATACAGATAAATTCAGCCAATTCAAACACAGACGTGTTTCTTTCTTTCTTTTTTTTAACTTGATGCAACATGAAGGTGGACGTTTTCTTTGGGCTGATGCTTCCAAATTAGATTACAGTTTGCATAATTGTGCACAAAACTTGGTTACATTTAATAATGTCAAGCCATTTAAGCAAAACTATTCATCTCCAAGTGTGCCCGGGCACAGTAAAGATATTTAATAATGCAGTGCATATTAACAATGTACACAAATATATAGTCAAATTAGCAGGTATAAGTGATTGTGGGAATATTTGTTTTCAGATTTATGCCGTTTTACGCCTCTGCTGTTAGGGATGCGCCTCCATACTGGGTGTGTTTCCCCTCAGGCTGAGCTCCCAGCATGCCGAGGAGGTCCCGGTGAGATGCTCCTTGCCGAGTGGCCTCACGCTGACTGGTAAGGCAGTAATGAACTTCCTGCCACACCGCTTTCACACATACACGAACACAGGCATAATCTCATTGACATCCCCGAGGCACAAAAGAGATGCCACATTAGCATGGTGCTATCTTTTTCTTTTCCTGTGTGCCCACGTGTGTGTGAGAGGGGAGAGACAAATGACTACATTGTCCCTGGATTTGTACTTCCTGAGTGTGTCTGTAATTAATATGGGCGCACAGCGGGCGTAAACATTAGAAAGGGCAATTTTTTTCCCCCCTTTTTTTTCCCTCGGATTAATCTGTCTTGTTGCATCTGTGTCTGCATTAAATCTCAGCACTCTGGCCTGGCAGCAGTCCCATCAGCACACACGTACACACAATAAAGAAGAGATTTAGTGTTTTGCTTTGTATCAAGTTGTGTGTGTATTTACCATGTTCTGTGTCAAAATGTCAGCAGTCATGGCGTTGTTATAAAGCTACACATTTTTTCCACTAATTTTTGAACTGTAAATCAATGACGCATGTTTCTCTAAAACATGTATGTACCTATCAGCATTGATGGTGTCTTTCCAGATGTGCAAGTTGCCAAATTCAATTAGGCACTGATGCTGTTACAAAGTGCTCAGTTCCTCTGATCTTTAGTCCAGAGGATGCGGCATTCATGTTTTCTAAAAAAGAATTAAAAATTTTTGATTTTTGGCCTTATCCCTTACACACAGAGAGATTCTCGTAATCTTTTGATTATATTTTGCACCATAGATGAGGGAAAATTTCAAAATCTTCACAATTTCTCACTAAGAAACATTATTTTGAAGTTGTTCCACAATTTGCAGACAATGTTTGTTGTGCAAATTGGTGAACCTCTGTCCATCTTTATCTCTGAGAAACTCTGCCTCTCTAAGATGCTCTTTTCATACTCACTCATGTTACTGATCTGTTGCCAATTAGCCTAATTAGTTCCAAAATGTTCCTCCAGCTGTTTCTTGTTAGTACCACTTGCTTTTCCAGCCTTTTGTTGACCCCAACTTTTTTGAGACGTGTTGCTGCCATCAAATTCAAAAGCAGCTCATATTTTTTCATGAAACTGTAAAATGTCTCATTTTAAATAATTTGATACATCTTCCATGTTCTATTATGAATAAAATATGGTTTTATGAGATCTGCAAATTGTTGCATGCTGTGTATTCACATTTTACACAGTGTCCCATTTTCACATTTGGGTTTGTACTAGGATTGTATTTTAAGGGCTGTTCTAACCTAACATGACATCTTTCCTGTGATTTCCACCACATGCATTTTCTGGGGCTTTTCTCAACCACATTGGTGGCTTATAGCTGCTCCATTTACTCCCATATTTGAGCAAAACAAGAGCAAACAGGGACACAACAACAGAGAGGCTGCAGAGACTTTTATGGCTGCAACCTCGTGCACTTTCAACTCTTTCCCTTAATCCTTTAGTGTTTTGGCTAATTTTCTCTGTGACTAAGCTCTTTTCTCTAAGCGTTCACCTGTCCACGGTTACTCTCTTAACCTCGTCACACGAGCCATCACAGTCTGACCTTTCCTTCCCCCTAAGCTGCTGTCCTTCAGCCCGAGCCACAACATTTCCTCCTCGTGACCCTCTTCTCCTTCTTTGCCCCTTTCTCCAGGCCAGTCTCACTCCTCTGTTCCAAGACATTATGCCTCTTAATTGAAGCTGACAACCACATCAGTTTCACAGGCTGGTGTAATGTAGCAACAGGCTGCCATTAAACAGGTGAAGCCTCCTAGTGAGTGCATGGAAATGTGTAATATTACCCAGTTAATTATTAGGATCTGGGGTCTAAATCAATGCAGCTGTAATTAGCGCAGGAGGGACAAATAATTGTGGAGTAATTAGTGAAATGAGGGAATTTGGAGCTTCACACCTCTTGCTGTGAAGGTATTAGGAGGTACTCTATGATCGGGTTTGATGTCATGGTAACGAATGAAACATCCACGTTGCACTACCTACATGTAACATCTGGATGAGCTGCTCAGACATTAGCTGGCAGAGATTAAAAACACTGAGACATATACAAACAAGTGGTGGAGTAGTTTAGGAAACTGCTGGACTGCGCCGGCAGTCGTATATCAATAAATCAACAGTATAGGAACTATGGTGTACTATGTAGCAAATATAATGTGATTTCAGACGTGCTGGATTGTTTTTGCAGCTTGCTTTTAACTTAATCCTGTAAGCTTAAGGTCCTTCTCACTGTCAGTAATGACTTAGATCACAGGGGTTGTGTGTTGTCTGGTAAAAAGCTGTTAAATATTCCGATTCATCAGTAATGCAAAGGTTTACTCACTGATGAAAGTTTACCCACATCTGCACGACATATTCAGTAATAATAGATTAATCTGTATTCTATTAGCCGGCCCACAAAAGTAAGAAGTTCGCATTAAAACTTCTCACGTGTCGTCTTTAATCAGCCTGGTGTCACGAAGGGTATTAAGTCAGTTCTCACATTACAGCAACACGTAAATTGCTTTATGTGCCATTGTTCCTGTCCTATGTCTTCACTGTGACTGTCGTTAGAGCCATGTAGTGGTATAAAATGACAAATGGAAAGCTAAAAATGAGTACACATGTATGCAATCTATAAGCATTTCTATGACACCACATAGCTTCAGATTTATTGATTTGCTTGGTGGATATCCACAGCTCAAAAGTATTCAGAGAATATTAGCTGCACTTGAATCCAAATTTCTTGTTTCTTTTTTCTTTTTTATAATTAACATAGTAATACTTGGCAGTAATTTACTCAACGATTAAGACATGAAGGACCTTTCATTTTATGACCTGTGTGGAGCCACTTTTATTCTTCATAAATCTGTTCTGGGGAAAACAAACACATAAAAACAACCAAAAACAAAAACAAAACACACACACACACACACACACACACACACACACACACACACACACACACACACACACACACACGCACACACACACACACACACACACACACACACACAGAGTGCTCAGCTGAGTAAAACAGGATATTTGCACCGCCTTCCGTTTTCTCATGATTGTTGGAAGTAAGTCTGGGCTTTCGTCACCTGGGAGACTGAGGCCACAGTGAGCCTTGTACATGTCTGCTCTTATCACAGTCTGCATCTCTGTCTGTCTCCCATTTTGCCCATATCTGCCAATCCAGCTCTTTTTATATATATATCTGCTACAGTACAGCCTGTACAGCAGCACTGTCTCCCCTCGCTCCCTTGTTCCTTTCATATTTTCCACTTCTACACTGTATCACTTTGTCTAATGGAAACAAGAGGGGAAGACAGACACAACTCCTCTAAAAGGGTATTTGCTGTCTGCCTGGTTATTCATTTTATTGCCAAGGTTGAAGTATTTCTGCTTTGATTAATTGGCACTACTCTGCTTAAAAGAGTGCCAAAGAGCGCATGTACATGCAAACTGGTATTTAGCGCCCAAGGTCGGCTGATTTTATATTATGAAGGCAAGCTTGAGAAATAAAAGGATGAGTCAACATTGCTCACAGTTTTCAAATCCTTTACAACACCTGTTCTTCATATATAAACCTCCTGACAGTCTAAGTGAAATTATTTGGATAAAGCTTATATTGTGGACAGTCTCTTTAGTTTTAAACCCCCCAAAATACGACTCGACTAAGGTGTGTTTTTGCTGCTCTGCATGATAATAGCCGCTCCATCCTATGTATATGGATGAATAAATTAGGTAGACCCTCAGGAATTCCCTCTGTTGCTTTATCTGGCATTGCAATAAGGCTGTACTTTAATAATAAAAGTCTGCAGATGTGGAGAGTTACGCAAGTGAAAGAAGAAAAAAAAAATCTCTGCGTGAGTGCCTCAACAATAGATATTTTTAAGCAGTCTGGAGAAACATTGCCACTCACTGAGCTGAGCGAGACCAAACATTGTTGGCAAGGTCATTAGAAACTGCATGTGACGCGGCACCGCCAGCGCAGATAAACCGGAAAACATAAAAGAGTTTAATTAATTCTATATTCCTGCTTTGTCTTTGAACAAACTGGAGGAGAAAATGTAAATTAAAGATTAATCACATACACAAGATAAGCAGACTCCGACAACGCCGTGTGTCAGTCTGGATGCGGCCCATACAGCACGTGGATGTGTGGCTCATAAAGACAGCCACAAGTGATGATGAATAACTGCTAAAAATAATCATAACATATATGGGCACAGTTGTGCAGCATGACAAAAAAGTCAACAAAAGCAACCAAAGAAGATCGCATCCGGCTCACGGAGCTTAGTTAAGCACAATGTATCGGCCAATCTGCTCTTTCGCTCTCTCGCCATCTCTCAAATGCAACCCCCCCCCCACACACTCCATGTAGGCCTAGGGCAACTTTTCATTAATGTCATGGTATTACTTGAAACCCATTAAAATAGGCCTCTCCTAATCTAAATCCAATAATTTGTGCACTTCTCCCTCCCTACACTAGCATCATGCTTTCCTCTATCTAACCCAGCACTAAAAGAAAGGATTCATTATCTCATGTTTGGACAGGGATTATGTTGATCGGAGCGGCTTAAGGCAGAAGATATAAAGACTCTTAATAAAATTCTTCAGCCGTTGCAGCAATGTGCCATCTAATTTAAAGCCGTCAGACCCCTTAACACTCTCTCTCTCACACACACACACACACACACACACACACCCACGCTCCTTTTCCATCACCTTCCCCTTGTTCCCTAAATCTCAACATGCCTTCTTCTCATCTGCGTTTCTATCCCGCCCAGATCATCCTCATCATTTGTTCCTAAAGCCTGCATTGCAATATTGGTCATGAGCAGATTTGTAATCATGCTGACTTTCTGCTGTCTGCCTCTGTTAATCTGTGACTTCCCTCTTTTGAAATAAACACAAAGATAATCATAAAGGCTGTTTTGTGTTTGCTTAAGTCTTCTAAACAGCATTTGGAGCTTCACTGCACTAATAAAATCATGTCTGATCTGAAAACATGTTTATTTTGCATAGAAATTCAGGTTCAATGTGCAAACCACAGATGATGTTGAATGGTTTTTAAAGAAAACAAGGAAAATGAAGACAACTATGAGACTATTTCCTTTTTTTGCCATGTAGTTGCTGTAGTTCAGGAGCAGCTGGAGTGCCTTTTATTGGTTTCTATTCACTGAGGAGCTGGAGTTAAGACGTGTGGAATTCCAATGAAGAGTTCATTTCTTCAGCACCTGAACTTCATCACTCAGCACACAAGTGTTCAACACTTGAAAACGTGGCTTTGTTTCTAAAAATGCTTTTCACTTAGTTAGCGAGAGCCTTGTGCTCAAAAAGAGCCATCATTTTATTTCACAGTCAGTAATTTTTAAAGGTTAGCAGCCACTGTGTTTCAAAAGTGCATATAGAAAAAAAAAAAGTGATTTTTTTTATTATTTTGAACTTGTTGCCAGCAGAGCCCTGAAAGACACCTGCATTGCTTTTAGATGTAGCCCATTAAGTCGTGAAAGTCGGTATGGATAAACCCACAGAGCAGCACAGTCAGGCGATGGACTGACGGCTCTGCAAATGTTTCCACTGTCATGTGATATGCATGCAGAAATGGGCCCAGAGAAATGCAAAGTACTTGCATGAAGCATGAGGACAGCTCAGAACGGAGGCCCCAGGGGACTCAGACGTAGTGCATCCACCCATCCATCAGTGGTCCTCCTCCTCCTCCTCAGAGATGTAGCGATCATAGACCTCAGCACATCCCAGTCTTTTGCAATTCAAACTCCAGTTAATTTCCTGCTGCTGTTTATGTGGCAGTGAAGGAAGTTTTTATGAAGGTATCTGTCTTCTTGATGTCCTCACTCTTTGACAATTCATTGTAACTGGAATTGGCTGCAAGAGGGACTTTTATCCACAGCGTTTTACAGAAATAATATTGGAGGGTATCCCCCCCCCCCCCCCCCCCCCCCCCCCGCCTTTATTCATTTGTTATTTACTTGTACGCCATTATGGAAAATAATCTGCTTCATAAATATCTGAGAGTAACAGAGGTGATGCATATATTTGGATTTCCTGCGTATTTAAAGTTTAACTACAGGAGTAAAATGCAGATGGGAATAAACAAAAGTTATTATTGTAGACATGACTGGAAAACATCATACAGTCTTTTGCAGGAAGCGGTTCACACACACACAGACACGCACACACAAACCTATCCAATTAAGATTTATTAAGTGAACAGGTTTCTGAGGTGAGCAGGCAGTGAGTGCACTGTATGTCTACTTCAGTCATCATTAATGTTCATTTATGGGCAGTCCTGTCTCGGAAACCTGACGAGCGCTGCAGCACAATATCGAAATCTTTAAAACAAATACATAAAATATGACCTGTTCAGAAAGGGAATCAATATTGCATGTTTGTCTGGAGGAAAGCTGCTGATGCATTTGCTGTGCTGACTTTTCCAATTTCTACATCTGAGATTACCATCGCTTTCGAGTATGCTGCTCATTTTGAAAAACAGAATTTCATTCAGTCGCTGCTGTAGCTGTATGCCCCGAGGCACTGTGAGAGAGGGAAAGTGTATTAATGAAATGAGAGACAGACAGTGTTATTTAAATCACCTCAACAGCATAACCTGAGGCCTAACACAGGCTCTCTGCTGCTTTCCAGACCTGTTTTCATACCTCAGCCAACCGAACTAAGCTTAATCATACCTAAATAAACTCTGACAAAGACAACCTAACGAAAAGACGCTCGCAGTCTTAGCCACACCGAGTCCAATCCAACGTGCTGTCACTCTCGAGTCGTCATATAGTGATGGAATGGTCAGAACCCCTTCTTGTGATATTTTAAAGCAAGAGGTATCCCTTTAGGGTCATTTTTTTTGAGGAATCACACAACTTCAAATGAGATGACAGTTCAGGTTGTGTCTGGTACCACTATTTTTTATAGTTTGATTTGGTTTTCCACTATTCTATGGGGTAGTTTCAAGGGGAAAAAACAAACTAACTTTGGTCTGCTGGGGTGAAGAGAGAGCTGAGCCAGAAGGCAAATTTTAGACTTACAACTTGTATTGTTTGACCCTCACCTAGGGTCATTAATTTTAGGTAAATGAGGCTGCAAATACATGCTGAGGAAACAGGTTTACTCTGTAGGGTTACATGTTCAGACACCCTGATGGGACTCGGAACAGACCCACAACTCCTTCCTGCTGAAAGGAGCCAATTAAGATTGTTTGGGCATCTAATCAGGATGCCTCCTGGTTTCCGAGACATCCAACTGGGTGGAGATCGAGAACTTGGAGAGACTACAGTTTCATTTCATTTTATTTCATTTCATTTCATAAACCTTTATTTATCCCCAAGGGGCAATTTAAGAGCACACAGAGCAACAGCAGCATAAATATATATATATATATAAATATAAATAAAAGTCCTACAATAATAAGATAAAAATAAGAATAAATAGAGGCACAAACCGCACTACAATCATACACATATGTTCCCAACATATCGATATACATATCACATCAGATTAATTAGTACTATAAATAAATAAAGTAAATGCAGTGCTTCATATGGACAAATGCAGATAAAAAAGAATGGTGTTTCAGTGGACAATGTATTTGAGCTGTAACCAATTTAACCACAACATGATAAAAAGCCACAACATGAAAAAACAAACAAATAAAAACCCTCGTAACTACATGGTCAAGAGCTGAACAGCTTTGGGAATAAAAGTCATTCTCCTTCTCTCAGTTTTACATGGCGGGCATCGAAGCCGTCGGCCTGAGGGAAGCCATTCAAATGCTGAGTGAAGAGCATGAAGAGCATGAGTTGTTGTTAAGTCAGTGACACAATATTTGTAATTCTACCTTTGTACACCACCACACTGGATTTTAAGTCAAGGAATCAAGATGTGAATGAAGTGCAGACTTTAAGCTTTATAAAATGTGCTGGCTTAACTGGTTACCTATTTATACACAGGCAATGATTGTTTGATTTAAATTCCACATGCAAAATTAGAGAAAAATGTCCAAATACTAATGGAGCTAACTGTGTTTATCATGGGAATGCTTCCATGACATTGCTGAGGAGAAGGATGTCTTGAACACCCTGCATAGCTTGCTGCCATGATGGCCTGACTTTGGACAAGTGGAAGAAAATAGAGGGATGGGTGGATACAGTGGATGTGCTGTTTTCAGACCTTGAGGGACTACAATTGAAATTTATTGGACTGCTCTGCATATTGAAAAAATAAAACTGTCCAAAGTCTCGCCCTATGACAGCTTCTGACAAGGATAAGTGGAAGAGAATGGATGGATGAATGGATGTATATTTTAAAACATTTTCCCTTAAGGGCAGCACGGTGGTGTGGTGATTAGTACTGCTGCCTGATTGCAAGAAAGTCCTGTGTTTGAATCCACCATCTGGCAGGGGTTTGCGTGGTCTTCCCGTATCTGCATGGCTTTGCTCTGGGTTCATTTATCACCTGGGTGGTAATAAATGAAGTTAAAATATGAACTCTTGTGCTACAGCTGAATGATCACACGTTGCACAGTGTCTCAGGTGCAGATCAAGAATCTCTTTGTGCGTTTAACAGGAAATCTCAAAGAGCTCATCTGGTAAAAGCACAATATCTGTGTGTAAGTGTATGTGTGTGCATGCGCACCTTACGCCAAGGCTTCAGAAGCTACCTGTTCTCCCAGAACAATTAAGCCAAGCCTCTTTACAGTATCTCCGCTCCAATTAATTTTAATATTTAAACAGCCATGCAGAGACTTCTGAACCCACTAACGCAAGATTAGAGTAAACGCAATTAAATATTGATGGCCATAAATAAACATTCTAATTTGGAGAGCCACCATGGTGTGCAGTAAATCAAGAGAGAAAAAAAATGGTTTCGGCTGAAACGTTATGCTTATTAGCTGAGCAAATGTTGAACTGGGGGGGTCAGGAAAGCTGGTGAAAGGAAGGACAAAGGATTAATGTGGGAGGATGTCACAGGGACCAAGTGGGAAGAAAAACAGAAGGACATAGTGCAGGTGTTTCTGTCTATATTGAAAACTTATGTCAGCTGAATTTGTGTATATAAACATGACTACTGATTTTCTATAAAAGATTAGCTAATGTTACAGTCTATCACTTTGCACTGGTAGTAATTTATGATAACGGCAAACTACAGAAAACACTGACAAAAAAGTAATTCTGGCATTTTCAGTCATTATCAGTGACCTTCAAAACCAGCAGAGTGCATCTTTAAAGGACGTCTTTTACACTCTTCTGCAACCCCTATTGGCCTTGTAGTGGCTGTACAATTCAAAGTCTAAAAGTTCCATTTTGGGGATGGATGCTTATAGAATAGATGCACCGATCCAGCATAACATTATGACCACCTGTCCAATATTGTGTTGGTCCCCGTTTTGCTGCCAAAACAGCCCTGACCCATTGATGCATGGACTCCACTAGACCTCTGAAGGTGTGCTGTGGTATCTGCACCAATATGTTAGCAACAGGTCCTTTAAGTACTTTAAGTTGCAAGTTGGAGACTTGTTTGTCCAGCACATCCCACAGATGTTCGATTGGATTGAGATCTGGGGAATTTGGATGCCAAGTCAACATCTCAAAATTGTTGTTCTCCTCAAACCATTTCTGAACCAGTTTTGCTTTGTGGCAAGACCCAAGGGTTCCCAGCAGAACATTGCCCAAAGTATTACACTGCCTCTGCCGGCTTGCCTTCTTCCCACAGTGCATCCTGTTGCCAGGTGTTCCCAAGGTAAGTGAAGCACATGCACCTGGCCATCCATGTGATGTAAAAGGAAAATGTGATTCATCAAACCAGGCCACCTTCTTCCATTGCTCTGGAGTCCAGTGCTTTCGGCGAGTGATGTGGGGTCAACATGGGCACCCTGACTGGTCTGCAGCTATGCAGCCTCATACACAACAAACTGTGACTCACTGTGTATTCTGACACCTTTCTATCAGAACCAGAATGAACTTTGTTTTTGAAATTTGAGCTACAGTAGCTCGTTTGTTGGATCGACCAACACGGGCCAGCCTTCGCTCCCCACATTCATCAGCGAGCCTTGGCTGCCCATGACCCTGTCACTGGTTCACCACCGTTCCTTTCTTGGACCACTTTTGATAGATACTGACCACTGCAGACTGGGAACAGGTGCCATGACGAAGAGATAATCAGGGTTAGTCACTTCACCTGTCAGAGGTCATAATGTTATGCTTGATTGTGTATAATGCAACAGTGACTTATTTTTGATCTGGATGGACCAATAATATGTCGCTGTTAAGGCCAAGTACAAGAATGTGTTTATTGTCAAAGGAACAATGAGTTCTAGTTATACTCTGGTTAGGTTAACACAATATCTAATGAGATTATCAAAACTTATTTCATATAAATGATCCTCGAATGATATCCTGTGTTGCTGTGGAGATGGAAGGATTAGTGCAATCTGGCCCCTGTGCATATGTAACATGTTCACATGCAGTGCTGGCTATTAGTGCATCTGATTTGAATGATCCAGCATTTGGCTTAACAAACCTGGTAAAAATAACTGGCAGGCAGCAGAAGAAAGCCTTGTTTTCCCCTCCAGGTGAACCTTCCTATAATGATGTGACATCATGTGAACATTATGAGTAGTTTTAGGTGGTGGACTGGCTTCATTGCCAAATTATCCACTCTTGAGAAGGTGTTGATAAAGGCATCCATGGAGGTGGTTTGTGATTTTCCCCACACTTTGCTGCTGGAGCTCATCATATCATGTTTTCCTGTTTTTTTTGTTGTTTTTTTTTTTAACTTTGTATATTAACTCAAATACTGTTTTTGCAAACTCTGGTGTTGGTCTTCATTTTATTTTGGGACCCAGGAGTCAGATTGTAACAACTCATCCATACTGATGATGTAGAGGATATGTTTGTGATGATGCTGCAGTTGAAATATTTTTGTAGATTGCCCTACATCCAAGCTGGGGCTTCTTCTTCTTCTCTCTCTTTTTTTTTTTTTTTTTTTTTAAGTTTTGTTACTGGGAACAGAAACAGCATTTTATTTGGAACAAATTAAAGGAAAATTGTCAGAAAATTGTCAGAAATGAAAGGTTAACTATACTGTGTGTTTTTCCTTAGTCGATGATCACACAGCTTACTTGAATTTTTAGAGGGTTTAACAGCAGAACTCGAGCCTTTTCTTCAACCTTCGGTGACCTGCAGAGCAGCACTGTGGTGACGGTTTATCAGAGAGAAGTCTTCTGTGATATTATAATATGCCCCCTTCATCTTTCAAGCTTCCAGAATAATTTTGCTTTATCTTAAAAGGCTGGAAGATGTTACAGAACTTCTAGACAGAAAACAAGTCCTTGAGAGGCTGTCCACGTGCTTAGATCTGACTGACAGTGAATCATTCATGGAGCGCAGGAAACATGATGAGAGCCTGATTAAGGACAGGGAGAGATGGGCTCCGATGTTAAATCAGCCCAGACTGAGGGCTGATTAGATGAAAACCTTTACATGAAAAACTGGAGAAGCTTAAAAATCTTTTCTGGCTGGTGAATTGGGATCTTTTTATATGGTTAAAGTCGTATCATGCACATAATTCCATGCTGGCTGCATGTTTATATATCAACTAAAAATTGCACAGACTGGTAAAGATCATTTCTCATCATTGCCTATATTCATATTTGCACTGTTTTATTTATGCAACATGTCATCAAAGCAATGGCACCTACATGCAAATGTATAATCAAAGGCAAACATGTGTACACACAGACAGCTACACACACAGTTTTACAGAGATTTTTCTACTTCAAGCTCATGAATTCATAAGACAGTGTGTATGCCAGGCAGAGCAGACTAACATGACAGCCTCCTGACAGCTCCCGTACACAGGCAGCCTGCTTTGTGTTTAAGATATACAGTATATTTTGAAAGTTATTCAAGAGCAAGGGGGTGGAGGGAGCAGAAACACCACATGAATAAATAGAAATCAAACATTCACCGGCTGAGGTTTTGGCACTTTGAGCGGAGATATGGGGGAAGGTGTCAAGGGGTATGGCAACAGGGTTTGACAAGGGGGCCACGACGGGCAGCAGACGCTGTCAGAGCGCCAGGTGGTGATGCATGAACTGGGGGAAAGGAGACTTTACGCTGTGGATTCCTCTGCTGATTGCTGGAGAGGACCACAGGCTGCAAGATGCGCTTTTAACACACACCCACCTGTCAGAGCTCTGAACAGATTGTCATGCACTCACATGTGTGATAGCCGGCATGAAAACTCTGATTGTTGTGGAGGCAAAACTGTGCAGAAGGTGTGGTTAAAAAGCATAGGCAAAACCTAGCACATATCCCAAGGTATCATTATCCTTACTGGGTGTTGTGCAACCTATACAGCACACATGTTCAACCAACAGGTGTCTCCATTTGTAATGAAGTAGAAATTAAGGGTGTGGCTACTAGGCCAGACCTTATGTCCAATCAGAAACCTTAAACTTGATGTTTGCCTATCCTTTAACTTAAGTTGTAGTTGTCTAATCATTTGGTTTGAGTTACTCATTTTCAGTCCAGTCCTTGTACCTGACAATTTTCAGAAGAATGTGTCTGTTTTTAAGATGACCTACGAATCATTCTGTTGGAGTTATGGTATAAATTCCATTCTGTTTATTATAAATTATCATATCTTCTGTTTGTATATTTTCTATAAGTTGTTTTATGTACATATGACTGTTGTTTGTATGTTTGAAATGGGAACACGTGGTGACATTTCTTACAAAGGAAGTTGTAGTTATCTGCAGGCTGTTTCAAGCCTGCAGAGAACACATATAGGATACGTGTCTCGTATACGCCATGTTACATGCGCACATGTCACAGTATGCTTACGACCATATATGGTAAGGAAAAAGCCAAGAATGTTGTTTATTACATGCTGTAAACTGCGTTTGGTGTAACCCACGTGATCTTATTGTGAAAGTCCGAATAAAAGCGCTGCGCAGGAAGCGGTCCTTCGGGACAGATAACTTCCGCTCAGCCGCGAGCTGAGTTCAAGGAACGGATCTCTCCTCCTTGCGCAAGTTCAAAAGAGTTGTGTGTTTGTTCTCTGAGTTATTAAAATGATCTGAACCTATCATTTTTAAGCATAAAAAGTCACCTAACTCAAGAGATGAACCAGGGCTGTGTCCACACATAACAGACAAACATGTGATGATGCACATGATTATTAGTGGATCAATGACCACCTCAAAAGGGAACAACCCCCATCAGGGTTTTGGAACCTTTTGGTTTTAGAATTGAAGAAGCCTCTTGGATGAGAGGTAAAAATGTCTTAAAAAACTCAAATAAGTCCAGTCGTCTTTTTTCAGACTCTTGACTCACAGAACAAAACAAAAGGCAGAAACATCACTTGCATGTGACCTGAAACCCCTTGATGAAACACTGGGTGAATGGGTGAATAAGGCATGCAGTCTGCTGTGACCGGTTGGGGCTGAGGGGAGGGAGACAGGACAAAAGAGCACATTGGTGCAGTATAGTTCTGCCTTCCTAAGTCTTTGATTTGGTGAGGAATAAATTTTGCAGGAATAACCAATCACGTAGCAGTAATGTAAAGTTTATGTTATATAATAGAAACATGCAGTGTCAGATATTTGCACTTTCAGTTCATTTCTATAAACATTTTTTCCCCACTCAACACTGGGTTTGTGAACAACTGGTCTTCTGATACTGATAATACTATTGATATTTAAATGTGTAATTTAAATGCTAAATCAAAAAAGCTACTTTTTAATTTCAAAGACAATATTTATTTTTCAAATCATGTAACAGATTTCATCTCATGAATCCAAGCTTTAATGCAGTGTATGTGGTAGTGCCCCGATCTCGCTCTCTCCCTCTCACTCACTCTCTCCATCTGTCTGTTTGCATTTCCCGAGGGAAAAGTCGGACAGTGGGCAGAGTGTTTTTTGAAGCCAGCATTGGGAAGCAAAGGCAAGAGGCAGAAAGGGGGGGGGGAGCAAAAGCTCCCATTCACATCCCCATAATACTCTATTCATGAAACCCCATGTGCTTTTATTATTTAAGGCATTCTCCCAGCACAGAGAGCTCCATCCTGTCTTATTGTGAAGCCATCATCTGAGGAGCTATTTCCACAGAAGCAAAAAACAGTCCTATTTGTGAAATACTGATTATCTAAAATGGGACCCCAGGGGCCTCGATGGAAGGAATACTGGATTCCACAGGCTTCCTCATCCCGCTGGTGGATTATGTTTTTTTTTCTTAGCTCTTCTTTCCCTCATTCTAACTCGGCTTGATATCATTACACACACGTTGGATACCAACTGTCACAGAGTGCAGACTGTAATGCATCACTTGTCTGCATGAAAATATATAATTATGCTCATCTAACAAGTTTTCAAGGCCAAATGGAGGTAATATCTCTTGTGTGAAACAATAATCTCGCAATGCATCAGTATAATTGAAAAGAAAAAACTTGCTACATTTGCTTATTTGTCACCTTGCAGGAAATGTGCTGTGTTGACAGCTGAAAAAAAGCAAAAAGGATACCAGTAATTAGCTTTGTGTGGGTGGACTTGTGTAGATGATGCACATGAGCACGAGTTTGTGCGTGTGTGTTTTGTGTGTGTTTGTCCCGCTCATTCGGATTACGGTGTACTGTCTTACCTGCACGTATCTGTTTAGTGAACACCCCCGCGATCTTGTATTCTTTGACACCCATGCCCATTGTTGCCATAATCAAATCACATGAAAGCCATACTAATTGAACAGGTATTGATAGAAGCACTTTGATTCTTCCTTTTCGTAGCTCTGGAGATGACAGCTTCATCGTCACGCAGGGCGCGGCAGGATGACGAGACACTAAATACACATTGAAGGACACATTTGGAGATGGAGACGGACAGAAATCTCTGCAAAAAGAGTGATGAACACCAAGTCAGAGCTTAGAAGGAAACAAAGAGAGATATATGCTATGGGAGAAAGACCTGAACTGTCACATGTACAGTACGCGTGCAATCAGGACGATGGTGCTAAATACTGGCAATCAAGGCAGATTCATCAGAGCCTTCTTTTTCTGCCAAGGAAGGCAGCACACTATAATTATGTAGACATCAGCCTCTGCGACAGCCACCCGCGCTAGTTGTAATTTTGCCCAATTTGTGTTCGAAGGCTTCAAACGGCCTATAATTTGAATCCCTTCAGCTTTATGGTAATGTGTTAGCATTGACTGTTGCACCTTTGTGCTCTCTTAAAATGAGCATATGTGTTAAAAGACATGCTGGAGGGAATTTTGTGAGGAGAAGATTCATGTTGACTCGAGAGAAGCCACACTGACAGAGGGACTGAGGGATTTTATGCACCTGTATTTCATTTCATCTGGTCAGGCCAAAAAAACCCCCAAAAAAACCCTTTCTGTGGTGTTTTTGATATTTTGGCACCTATTGAGAATCTGACAGTACCATGCAGCCCTTTTTGTCTCCATATTGTTTTCATGTGTTTCTGTAGCAAATTGAATCACAATTAAAAAGTTCCATAACTTATAAAAAGGAAAAAATCTTACATTAATTTTTTGCCTCTTTTCCCCTCAAGGTTGTCTCCTTGTGTTCCTCTAGATGCTTCTGTAGATCAGCACTGCTAATGTTATTTTTAGATTAGTCTCAGAAAGCTCTGACCACTTTCACATGCGCATCTGTGATTTCACTATGGGTTCGAGTTCTACTGCAACTTCGTCATCCATCAGAAGGACAACATTTCCTACATGGCACACCTGATACCACACAGTGCACTGTAAAGGCAAAAGTGTATTGGCTACAGCAATAGAAGTGTTTCTCATTACCTACCCTTCTCCTTAAACTTCATTCTATTTCCCAAAATCAAGGAGATGGAGGAGATTGACTGTACACATGAGCATGTGGTCAGAACGGGACCTCAACTGAGCCACATAACAATAACGGAAGAACTGAAAATGGTTCACAGATGCACAAGGACACCACCATGAAGGAGATTGTAAAGTTTTTGATTTGACAACTTTTTTGATCACACTTCATATATCATATACACTCCTTTCACTCACTTGCTATTGGGAATATTTAGAAAGGAACCTTCATCGAAGTGCCTTGAGGCGACTGTTTGTTGTGATTTGGTGCTATATAAATAAAATTGAATTGAATAAATATGAACTTTCCTTATCAGGACATTGCCCTCTTCTCAGTTTTTTAGTAGTAGATGGAATTTCTAGCAATTAAGCCTGACGTGATGATGAAGAAGAATTTATCCTAAAGGTGCTCTCACAGAGACAAGACCAAAACAACCCTACTAGAAGGGCAACAGGTTAGGTATGAAAGCACACACACACACACGCACACACACACAAATTGGGGCATGAATCCTGTTAACCTCTGCTCCTCTGCCCTCTGCATTTCTGTCTATATGTCAGTAACAGGGCGTTAAAGGCAATGACGACATCAGAAGACTGTCAGACTCAAAGGTCAATACTGCCAGAGTCAGTGACATTTATAAGTGAAATCTGCGCAGTGTTGATCAAACCTAAAAGCAATCACCAATAGGTGAACAGAGAGAAAACAGGATGTTGGGGTCAAAGGTTCCTCTACTTCACATTATGTCTGACCTTATAACAAGCCTGCAATGCCTTCTCTCATCCTCTCTGCTCCTTCCTTCCCTCTCCTGCACCGCCCACCCGCCGCCTGCTCAGTGTCTTCTTTCTCTCTGAGGACTTCTTAATGACTAACCTGTCAGGATTAGCATCTCTCCCTATTTCACACTGTGGTATCCAGCTTCCTCTTCATCCTCTAATGAACAGCCCCAGCTCCAAGGACAGAGCAGACAGGGTTGAAGACAGATGAAAAGCTCAAAAGCACACATCAGAGCCCAGCTTCACATTTCAGGACTCCGCACCACCCGCGTCGAGCCAAGCTGGCTTTTTTCTTCTCTTTCGCCCCCTTTTAACATCCTCTGTCGTTCCCTGCTTCCGATGGTTAAGACAACTTAATTAATCACTGTACAGCTCTAATGAATTGACCAGCCGGGGTGTATTGATCCCTGGGGTATCAGCGGCTCGCCTTTGTGAAGTCTAATACCCTCTGCTGAGCTCAGAGATCAAACGTCTTGAGAAAAAGTGGGAAGGAATATCACACTGAAACCTTTTTTTAAAGAGTGAGAGGAGGTCGGCTCCAAAGACACTGGCTAAAGCCACTTCAGCAAATATGTGCATTAGACAGAAAGCAAATCCTCATCTTCATCTCCCACACGATCCTCTTCTCTCCTCCTCTTGCCTCAGCTTGTGTTACATGTGTCACATTTATAGAAATAACATTCCTTTCATCAAGGGAATTAGTGTTATTTCAGGTTGTCTTAAATCAGAAGAAGAGCTTACAGCTTATTAAAGTGTCGTAGCACCACCACTAAGGATGCTGGGGGATTTGGCAGTTTTCTTCAAGACTGGATCGCTCAGATCTTTTTCTGGGCCGAGGTTAGATTAGGCATTGATCTGAAAGGCTAATTTGATGCCACATTACAGCTGTGAAATTACAGCACTGTACGCCTCTCATTTAGGTCTATGAGCTGGACAACTCCCTCTCCACTTCTCAGAAATCAGTTATGTAAATGCATGCTGAGTAGCAAGTTAAAGCTCGGTCAGTTACGGCAGCAAAATGGAGGCGCAACCGAAGAATTTAATCATTAGCTGTCGATTGATAATCTAAAACATGTTCCACATCTTTATCCATGCCACAGGTCTGTTTTATACTCCTTTAGATCACACTGCTGGGCATGCAGGCAATAGTGTGCAATTTATAATACAGTATTTAATAAGTCCATACTACACTACAGACTCAACAGAGGTTGCACACATGCCATTGCCAGAAACTTTTTTGTATCTCCCAGCACAGTCTCAAGAACATAGAGGAGATTCTAGGCAGGATTCTAGGCAGTTACTCTAGAAGAGCTGGACAGTGATGTAGAAGGTCTTTAATGCATCAGCAGGACCACTGTCTGCTCCTTTATGCAAGAAGGAACAAGAGCACTGCCAGAGTCCTACAATTTGACCGCCAACAGGACACTGGTGCAAATGTCTCTGATGAAAAAAAATCAGAAACAGACTACATGAGGGTGGCCTGAGGGCCCGACATCCCCTGTGTTCACTGCCCAACACTGTGGAGCCCAGTTGGCATTTCCCATAGAAGAGCAACTTGGCAGGTCTACCACTGGGGGCCTGTGCTTTTCACAGATGAGAGCAGGTTCACCCTGAGCACATGCAGCAGACGTGAAAGGGTCTACAGAAGCCATGGATGCACAGAGGCAATGCCACCCTGACTGCCATTGGGATGAAATCCTTGGATGCAGTGCAGTGCACTAAGCCAGTGCAATGGGCCCCGAGTTCCTCCTGGTGCATGACAATGCCCGGCCTCATGTGATGAGAGTATGGAGGATGAACAAATTGATACCACTGGCTGGCCCCCAGACTTGCCTGATCTAAATCCAAGAGAACACCTCTGGGACATTATGTTTCGGTCCATCTGATGATGCCAGGTTATACCTCAGATTGTCCAGGAGCTCAGTGATGCCCTGGTACAGATCTGGGAGGAGATCCCTCAGGACACTATCCGTCATCTCATTAGGAGCATGCCCCGATGTTCTCAGGCATGCATACAAGCATGTGGGGCCCATGCAAGCTACTGAATACCAGTTTCTGCAAAACGGGCTAGCCTGCTGCATCATTTTTTTCCCTGTGATTTTTGGGGTGTCTTTGAATTCAGCCCTCTGTAGGTTTATACATTTCCATTTCCATCAAAAATGTGGCATGTTTTCTTTCCTAACACATTACCCAGTCCATATCAGTGTAGATATCCAGTGTGATTTTTAAAAAAAATTCCCACTAAGACCTGATGTGTTATCAAAGTGTTCCTGTCATTTATTTTTATTTTTATTTATTTTTTTGAGCAGTGTATTTACCTAAAAATACATAGCAGAAGATACACCAGAATAAAGGAAAGATAATTCAAGGTTTTACAGGAAAGAAGAAATAATTTCAGTGTAAGTAATTTTAAGTAGTTTGTAAGTAATGCAATGCATAATTTCTATGTATGTTAGTGGGAAAACACAAAATTTCCCCAGAAGAGTCCTTATCATATTTTCATATGTAATAAAAGAGGACAATTGAATAGCAAAACTTCCATGATGCATACCAGAATAAAACATAATAAAAGTGTAAAAAGATAAGTTTAAGCCACTACATCAGGGGTGCCCACACTTTTTCAGCTCGCGAGCTACACGCAAAGCTAGCATGGTTAAATGTGCGTGTGTAGGGTGGTAACGAAACGGATGGATGACAGTTCATCAATCATCTTCTACTTCGTTTAATGCCGTGCAATCTACATTTCCCCCCCCAACTCCACTGGGGGTCCCATGCGATCTACCTGCACGCCTCTTGCGATCGACCAGTAGATCGCGATCGACGTATCGGGCACCCCTGCACTACATAATACAGCCTGTGTGCCTGAAGGTACAGCAGATTTACAGTGTAAGATGGAGAATTTTTTTTTTTTATTCCACTGAAATACATGGAAATTATGGACTACTCAAAATTACTTACAGTATAATTATTTCCTCTTTCCTGTAAAATCTTGAGTAGGCACGCCCTTATTCTAGTGTATTTACCACATTTGTACTGTAGGCAATTATTTATATCCTAATTTCAGGTAAAATACATGGAAATTCCATTTGATTGCAGGAGAAATACACCCTTAATCCCGAGCTGTATTATAAAGTGTTATCAAAGTTGTGATCACAGATTGATTAACCAAGTGAAATTAATGAACCTATTTTAGGTGATAAAAATTTTTAAACACTTTTACCCTTCACAGTGATTGTACAGAGAGGGAAAAAGGAAGGGAAATAGAGCAGGGCTGAAATGCTACAACCCTCAAAGTCACTGCTGAACTATAGCCAGGGACATTATGATTATGGCTTAAAGCTGCATCCCCCTGGAAGCAATTCGCATGGCAAAATATGCGCTGGAGATGCCTGAGACCACCCGGGATGTACTGAGATCCTGCTAGTACCCTGGCAGTTTAATAGGATGAAATTTTACATGTTTGACATGAAAACAAAGGCTGTATTGAAAGAAAGGTGAATGAGCCCTTTCATATTTAGTAAAAGCTTGTGAACTAGTGTGAACCAAGGGGTTCCTTTACATCAATTTACATGCTTTTCTTTGTGTTTCAGGGTTTCGAAGTAACATTTTACTGCACAGCTGTGTTACACGGTGACTGAGTGAGTGACTGCCTGGTTGGAGATGCCAGCAGATTTAAGCAGAAAGGACACTCTCTGTCTCTGATCCACACGCCACAGAGCACCCGCACAATGGAGTTAGTCACTGAAGTCTATCTGCCATAAACTAAATCCCTCTCACTCTCTGCAACTCCCTCCATCCCCTCTCAACTGTCCTGTCCCCCTCTCTTTTGCTCTCAGTCTCTGCCACGCACACACACACACACACACACACGCACACACACACACACACACACACACACACACACACACACACACACACACACACACACACACACACACACACACACACACACACACACACACAATAAAATGCTCTTTAACTTTTGCTGAATACCCAAGCGTAATAACCACTCTCTCCTCTTCATCTCCCCCCTCCTCCCATCCCTCTCTCATGCTGATGCATTGGGTGGGATTATGTGCGAAGGCTGTGTGCCGTGCCGTCTCCCTACCGCACAGGGCCGTGTGCCGCCGGCCCATGTCTGCATGGCTGACTGTATTAAACATAAGCAGCTTTACTTGATAGGGCTCTATCCAGCTTTAATTACCACAAACTCACAAAGTCTGCGGACAGCACTCCTCGCTCTCACCACTTCGCAGAACAAACAGGGCAAAAGCCACTCATCTGTAATTCTGCAAAGAGAGAGATGATGTCAGTGTAGGAACAATGACAATGCTCATGGTAAAACAAGATATGCATTTGCATTTGCCATCTTGACAAGCATCAACTGTAATGCTGACTACGATGGTGTGACGATGATGAAAGGGTGCAGTCATTGTTATGGCACTGCTGGAAGGAAAGAGTGACCTGGATTTGCTCATTGCCTCTGCAGTGTAAAGACTGAAACTCATGTCTTGAGCTGGCTTTACACATGTAGTACATGACTTAGGTTTTTTTTGAGACATGACCCAACAGCGCTGCATGTGAGAATGCAATTGTCCAATACAGTAGGATCAGACAATAAAGTTTCTGTAAACTTCCAGCTCCTTTTTACAAAGTCTGTGTGATGCCCATTTGTAGTGATTTGCATTGATCTGAATAATGTGAGAATAGTGCAACCTTCTGACCACATTTTACTGACATAGTCTGGAGTTCATGTGTGAAGTCAACTATGCTGGAATCAGTCCCAAATTGTTATCTCCCTTCGGCCACATATTACATCAACAAATTGTGTAGGAGTGGCATGAGATGAAGGCCTGATTTTCAGCCCTTAGGTGTGGACCACAACTGGCTTATTTAACACAAGTCCAGATTCCGTCAATTTAATTTGAAGGTTTAGTTAGGAAATGTGGGGTGACACAAGAATAAACTGTGGACCGCATCCACAACAGGAATGTCAAAAGCTTTTCGCTTTGGTTTTACAGTTAATAAAGTGTTACTGAACTAGTCTGCTAGAATTTAAATAATCCAGCCTGTCAGAACCAAGGGGAATAACTACTTACTTACTACCTAGTTGCTTTCTGTTTCATAGCAGGGTCAAAGTGGCACATTACGAAAATATTTCCTGTCTTTTTGTCAATCAGGTTTAACTCATGGCTCAATTGATTGCTGCATGATAAATGTCTAGTGATGTTTGGGGACAAGTGCTCCACATGACTCTAAATGAATTTGATATGTGTTTGTTGTGGGCGCCGGCAGATGTGTTTTGACATCATGAGTGGCACTTTGACCTTAAACACAGAAGGGCCAGTGGAGGTCTTAATCCAGCATGCTGACAACCTGTCAGCACCAATATGTACATCCCAGTAAGCCCACTGTTCTGAAAGAATTAAGGGCATTTAAGTTGTGCTGCTGACAAGACGAATAAGTTGACCACACTGTAATTGCTCAAAGAGGACTTTAGGATGTCACAGTGCTGTGCCATAAATTAATTATCCTAAAGGGCTTAGTGAAAGTCAGTGTGATGGCTTACACTGAACCAAAGAGGTTGAATGGAGGAGAGCACGCAGCCATGAGTGCAAAGTTGAGCAACCGTAAATTCAACACAGTAGTTATGAGTCTCATCAAGGCAGCTTGACTGAGTTATGACCTGCTCTGGAAATAGTGCTTGTGCCCTGACTGAGGGATGCATCATCTCACTGAATGCCTTAAGACAGAGGACAGAGAATCAGAAACATATTGTGCTATTATGATGAAAAAATTTTAAGAGAACTGGTAGAAAGAAAAAAAAAAAAGGGAGCCGAGGCTCAGTTTGAAGTCTGATGGTTGGTAACTATCTGTGTGTGTGTTTATTTCTGTGAAGTTGTCACAGTACCCTTGCAGCCCCCCGGGAACCACCCGCCTGCTTGCTGTCAGTGGAAATCATCCATCTTTACTTTTATATTCCCTGCCTCTCTTTTATTCATTCTTCTCTTTATTTTTTTCTTTTCACATGAAATCTCTCATTATTTATTACTTGCTAAATTACTTACTGTTTTACTCCACTTAGCATGTATTTGAAGACAGAATTACATATGAAAACCCAACATGTGAGGTGCCTTATTTGGATTGTGCTCATTTTCTTTTCTCAAGAATTTTTCCAGTTTGAAACCCATGAATCTGCGTTCACTTGATCACGCTCTCCAGTTATAAATCTTGTGTGTCCCCTCATCATGTGTAACTCCAAGACGGCTCTGCTTTTCAAGGCTGCTGCTTTAATTTGGCTTCATGCAGAGGACTGTTGGGCCTTGAGAGCATTTGTGCTGTTTGATGTAACAAGCTGACCTAATTACCCACTAACAAGTTACACTGAGACACAGCTGAGTACCAACTCCAGCATCATCGCTCGACTCAGAGGCTGCACCGTAATAGACTGTTGCCAGGTTACCTTTAAATGCAACTAAATCCGCTGCAGATTAGTGCAAAATATTATTGTTGAAATGAGGAAAGCTTCAGGTTTAAAAGCTCAACTTCTAGCAAGCGTTTAATGTAATTTTTGATATTGTTCACTAATTATTTCATTTGTTGTTTATGGAAAGTAAAAAAAAATTGTGGGTGGTGATACAGGTAATTGCTGACAAGGTAGTAATAAAGCTTTATTTTCGTGTGCATTTTTGAGTAAAGCACATCCAGAAACCAATAAAAACATAAATTATTTAAAAAAGTATTAAAGTGTAAAAAGTGTAGATCACTACAATTTCAGAATAATTTTCCACATTCATAAAGCATAAAACTGAAAAGACTTTGAATCATCTGCAGAGCATAATATTGTCAAACTATTCTGAGAATCTCGAGAAATCTCTCCAGAGACCAAAAATCAACATTGGATCCATGTGGTCTTTGGGCCGTCAGATGGCACTGCATTAAAAACAGGCATGATTCTGTCATGGAAATCACTGCATGGGCTCAGGAACGCTTCCAGACATCATTGTCTGTGACCACAGTTCACCGTGCCATGCACAAATGCAGGTTAATGCTCCATCATGCAAACAAAAAGCCATATGTGAACATGATATAGAAATGCCGCTGTCATCTCTGGGCCAAGCATTTAAAATGGACTGAGGCAAGTGTAAAACTGTTTTGTAGCAGGAAGAATTGAAATTTGAATATATATATATATATATATATATATATATATATATATATATATATATATATATTTTTTTTTTTTTTTTTTAGAAAACATGGATACCACTTCTTCTGGACTAAGGAGGAGAGACTTGTTATTAGTGCTCAGTTCAAAAGCCTGCATATCTGATGATATGGGTGTGCTTTAGTGGCTATGGAATTGGCAGCTTGCACATCTGGAAAGGCACCATCAATGCTAAAAGGTATATATACAGAGAAAGTACCATATGCTCCCATCCAGATGATGTCCTTTGCAGAGAACGCCTTGCATATTTCATGTTACACAATTTCACAACTTTTTGTGGAATTTGGGTTGTAAAACCACCGGTCTGGTCTTCTTTTGGGCTACATCCCAGTCCAGTCGCCCTTTATTCAAGCTCCAGAGACTATTGTGACCTGGATGACTGAGAACCTACACAGACATACGTCCCAGTGTTAACCATAGCCATGAATAATAAAATATAAAATGGGAGCCTCCCCAGCAGAGATTTGAGTGTGTAAGAAGTGTGAGGATGTGACCACATCTTCAAAAATAAAATCTTCTTATTATCATGAATACTCACTCTAAAATGTGCTTTCTTCTATTTAAGCATCTCTTTGCAGCTTTGGTCCCATCCCTTGCCTCCCATGCTGTTTGCAGTTGACAGTTTTGTCCTTCTGTCATTATTCCAAGAATTCGCCGAGGTTTGATACACTCCTTCTTTTTTTTTCAAGAGGATGCGGACTTCTTCTTGGCTGCAACTGAATCAAAGGAAATAAAGTTCCTTACACTTTGGAGTCAAATGCTGCAAATTAAAATATAAGACAATTAAAACAGTGTGAGAAAACCCACTTGTTGGGATAAGGATGCTTAGGTACAACATTCACTTACACGGGGCTCTGGGGTCTGAAGGGTTGTGCACTGGAGCTCATCCCGATTTTTCCTGTGTGCTCTCATTACCCTTTTTTGAATTCCTGACCCCACCCTTCCTTCAACTCTTCTCTCCATCTTATAGTCAGGATGCTCCATTTCTTGATTAGCATCCTATACCTCCCTCCTCCTACCTTGTCTTTCACACTCAGTCCCAGAAATGTGTCCGTCCTGTTCTATGCTGCTTATGTTATTTTTTGTCCATTCTCCAGCAGAGCCTATCACTCCCACCTCTATTTTCCCCAGTGGGTTCTTTTTTTCTTGATGAACTGCCACCTCCCAATTGTTTGCCTTCCAGTGCCTCATCTTCATCACTTTCAGGGAATAGAGAAATTCAATATGAATTGCTGTCATTATTGCAAGGACAGGGTGAGGGAGAAGGAAGGGGAGAGCAAGAGAGACAGAAAGAGATAAATAGAAAAGAACGTGAAGAAAAAAATAAAAGCGGTGGGAGGTGGAAAGGATAAAATCTATATTCACTCCCTTTAATGTGCCAGGGATAACCACAGAGACCAGGCTTCTCTTTTCAAAACCATCTAAACAAGGGCATGAATAAAAGCCAGGCGTTGCCACGGCTAGCCTGTCGATAGAGCAATGCCATAAGCTCCGAGAGAATAAAAACACATCCGCACCCTGAGGCCAAGTGCAAATCTGCCACATATTTTTTCATTTTCTTGTCTATAACAGCATGCGTGCATCTAAGTGTCAATCCATTATTGATTACTTCATTATTGGAGTAGGAAACAGAAAAAATACAGCCTTCATACTGGACCAATAAGGGGTACAGTATTAAGGCTAGATAGCAGCTAGGTAGGGAGGGCAAGAGAGCTAGAGAGCTAGTGAGCTCAGGAGGAGGCCACTTAAATAGGCCCAGCCCATATGTACTTCACAGGTGTCCTGAGTCTGTCATCAAGGGAGAACACCTATAACTTAAGACACAGATCATGACATATATACACATACACAAGCAGACAACAGCAGTGATAACATTACACACAGCGAGAAAAAGGTTGAAGGAAGTAATACAATTATGAGAGGATAGGACCTACAGGGGCACACATACATATACACTCACCAGCAACTTCATTAGTTACAGCTTGGTAGTGCTGGACCCCATGACCCTGAATCAGCTAAGTGGAAGAAAATGGATGGATAGCCTTCAGAACTGCCTCAATTCCTCATGGAATAGATTCAGCAAGGTGCTGGAAACATTCCTTAGAGATTTTGGTCCATATTGATATGATAGCATCACACATCCACATCTGTGCATCTCTCATTCTACTGCATGCCAAAAGTTGCTCTATTGAACTGAGATCTGGTGACTGTGGAGGCCATTTGAGTACAGTGAACTCGCTGTCATGTTCAAGCAAGCAGTTTGAGATTATTTAAGTTTCGTGACATGGCACAAAACTCTTTTTCTCCAAGTACTCCGGTTTCCTCCCACAGTCCAAAGACATGCAGTTAGTGTGGTTAAGTTTATTGGTGATTCTAAATTGTCCATACATGTGAATGTGAGTCTGTCTCTCTGTGTTAGCCCTGTGACATGCTGGCGACCTGTTTGGGGTGTACCCTATCTCTTGCCCTATGACAGCTGGGATAGACTCCAGCCCCATATAAAACCCTGAAAAGAATAAGCGGAAGAAAATCGATGGATGGATGGATGGATGGACATGGCACTGCTGGAAGCAGCCGTCAGAAGATGGATACACTGTGGTCATAAAGTGATGGACATGGACAATTGAAACAATACTCTGTTGGAACTAAGGAGTCCAAAATATGCCACGCAAAATATCCAGAAATCCAGACTTCTCAAACCAGGTAACTTTTTCCCAATCTTCTGTTGTCCAATTTTGGTGAGCCTGTGAATTGTAGCCAAAATTCACTGTTCTTAGCTGGCAGGAGTGTCTCCTGGTGTGATCTCCTGCTGCTGTAGCCCTGCTGCTTCAATGTTCAACATGTTGTGCGTTCAGAGATGCTCTTGTACATATCTTGGCTGTAATAAGTGGTTATTGAGTTAATACCACCTATCAGTTCAAAGCAGCCTGGCCATTTTCCTCTGACCTCTGGCATCAACATGGTATGTTCATCCAGAGAACTGCTGCTCACTGGATATTTTTCTCTTTTTTACACCAAGTGAATGAAGTGGTAATTAAATGGATGGTGAGCATATACATAGTCAAATGTATGATCATGTGCGAGAAATAGTGCTTTATTAGATCATTTTGAAAACAATGATGTCCTCTCTGTTCTTCATGTTTCTTAGAGATTTGAAGAGGGACAAACTGCATGAAAGACATAATCATCTTTTGATTAAGAAATTCTGTCAGAAATGCCAGTTTAAGGTAAAAAAATTGAGAATTTAAGAAAAATGCTTCTGTCGCAGATGCTTTGGATTATGTCTTTTTTTATAAGCTCTTTTTGCTCCGACTCATCAATAATGCAGGGGGAAAAGAGCTTTCTAAGCAGTCCAGCTTCATCACGTATACAAGAAAAAATCTTAGTGGCAGAAATCTCTTTTCTTTGCACTTGTTTAAATTGGATATGATTTGTTTGGATGTTCATCACCTCTAAGAACAGCTTGTCAGTGAGAAAAGAACCATCATCAGTACTGTAATAACAGCGCTCTTCACATAATTGCTAAAACACATTAATTAAAGCCATGGGAAACATAAAAGCTAAGTCCACAAATGAAGGTCATCATTGGGAATGTGACATATACTGAGTCTGATGATCTAGTTATGTGATATTGGGCTTAAAAAGTACATTTTAAAAAAGAATAACAGCAATTACAAATGTAATACATAAAGTTTGAAAGCTGGAGATACCAAAAATAAGAGGCTTTTTGATAGGTTTGATTTAAATTTAGATTCAAGCACTAAAATCTTTCCCTTGCAAGGCCACTAAACGGAGATCACAGCTTTTTGAATGAAGTCAGCCAGAAAGTTCTACCTACAGCTAAATGGCTCATAAGCTGTGGAGGCTGCACTGCTTTTTATTTTCCACCAGCCACTAAAAAATATAAAAACGTGATAATTTTGTAATTTTATTTACAGTAATGAAAACTAATAGTGTGCTGAACCTGTTTTGAAAGGTTAACTGATCTTCAGCCAGGGGATTTCTGACACTCTTATTAGCACCCAACCTCTGTATGGTGGGTGATCACCATCAGTGATCAGTTTTGTGACTATTAGACAAAAAACCCATAAACCCCATAAATTATACATGATTTAAACTGTGACCATTCTCTCCCTTGAGGCTGTCACTTTGAGGGCTGCTGCTACTTTTACATTGCAACCTGGAGGTCCCCCATGATTGCATCTGCAGTTTAAACATGGACTTTAACATCACACAGAGAGCAAATATCAACTTTTTGACACACTTTAGAGCTCAGAACGGGACCTCCATGCTCCATGAAGTGATGTATGTATGTATGTATGTATGTATGTATGTATGTATGTATGTATATATATATATAAACCAACAAAAAAAGGTGTGCTGGAAGGAGTGCAATGCTGCCTGGGAAAACTACATCAAGTACTATCAAGTATGGTGTTTGATTTTTATGAGCAGAGGCACAAAACTTTATGATTACACCTCATAGATGTGCCAATTTGTGTTTTGTATCCCAGAGAGATACTGTAAAGGGTTTATATCATCTACACACATCAGTTAAAGCTTTATGTGACCATTTATTTAAAAGAAGGATGCATACATCCAAGTGCAGCCGGTGTGGGCAAAATAGGAGCTTTTTCATTTGTTTTTGTTGTTTATTAAAGTGCACAAAATTATTAAAATTTTTTGAAGCAGGAGTGGAAAAACAAATCATTCACTATCTTAATGAGGTGTGTTTTGAAAATTAATATTATTGCAAATGATAATATTGACTGAGTGAAGACAGCTGAAATGCAAACATAGATGGCTGCGCTTAAGGCACTATTGTACAGCCCACACACATAAACATGAGCCAACACCACTGTGATCACTTGGGAGCCAAGCCGATCAATAAGTAAATGATGAACTGCAAACCTGCTCGAGGATTACAGCATATTTACTGCTGACATTACACCGAGAATATCTTGTTCAAGGGCCACTGGCAATAAGGTGCAGATGGCTGCTGTGGTGTACCTTTAAAAACAAAATTGTGACAGGGCAGCTGCAGTATGGGTCAGTGGTTCTGTGATTCTGCTTCGATCGACAACAGATGGGCCCTGCAGCAGAGTTGGAAATCCCCTGGTATCCCCACGAAAAACAACGCTGAACTCTCTGTCTCCATTTTACATCCAGGAACTGTGTTTATTTGAATAACTCCTCCAAACCCATTATCTAATGACATGACTCAATGAGTCACTATCCCCCAGACACTGCTGAGGGAGAAACATTGGATTTTTGGCAGGGAGCAACTCAAACACAGTGCAAAAAGCAGTATAAAAATGCATACCAGTGGTAGAGAATCTTGGAATGATTACAGCACATCAGTCTACAGAGAGCGTATATGACTCTACGAAAATTACCTTGACACACCTATTAACTGCCAAGGCTTGTCTCAACAGCAAAGTCAACTACTGCATTTTAACGCAAATGCGTCATGCTCACCAGACCCTAACCACATCCGGCTGGAGTTTACCTTGAACTCACCAGAGAGCGTAGCTGTTCGGTCCAACCCTTCGGGGACCTGTAAGCAAGCAGATGTGCCTGACAAAACAAGATCAGGAAAATGGATTAAGTTTGACTAAGATCTGTGGCTGCCATTTATCATACTGTGTGCACTAGCGTGTGTGTGTGTTTAAACATTTGTTTGAAAGTGTCTTTTATACTTAAAGGAAATATGGCCATGAAAAAGTCATGAAAGACTGTGAAAGCAAACTGAGGTACTTTCATAAGAAATAGCAAAAATATTAAGTCTTTTATTCAAATGTTGAATAAAAGATTTGATTCTTGTGTTTTTCAGATAAGGACGGTCTTGATTCATTAGCGAAGCAGAACAATAACAAGGAGAAGCTCAGACATGCAGTAGATTTAATGGCATTTCTCAATACCTGGAGGAATTTAATTTAAGAGAATTTCAAGAATATCAGTTCAATGTTGAATAAGTTGCAGTGCCAACATTGCCAGATTACTTACTTAATTAGCTGGGTTAAAAATGTAAAAATGTTTATGAGTGACCTGTGATAAACTGAACTACCTTTTGTATGATTTAGTCACTCAAATAATGTGTAGTGACTGTTCCTGGGACCACTTTGGCAGTTTTGAGGTGATGACTAGGCTATTTTGGTGTCAGACCACAGGGCAAGGGTGTCACCCGGAACCCATTTGACATACCAAAAGATACACAGCCTGTTTTAGATAACACACAAAAAGTATTTTGGGTCAGTGTGTCTCAGTTTTGCCAGAAATAGTTGATGTTTGTGGAAAGCCAAACGCTAAAGGATGGTTCCCTTCACAATTGCCATCTGTTAAACATGGAGGAACTGCTGTGTTTTCACAGCCATCAGATCCAATGATTGCTCTGCAGGGTCACATAACAGGATCGCAATATGAGGTCATTTTATGAGACCAGATGCCCCCCATGGTACTATCACCATTCGTCCATGATGTTTGCCATATTCTGACATGATGATGGCTCCATACCTACTCTTCAGCAAGTGTGGTTTAATTTCAAACACCTTACACTGCTCTAAAAACTCTCCGTCAATCATCTTAATCCTGCCAAAAATGAAGGCCTTGTTCTTTTTTAAAAACAGAAACCCAGTGTTTAATCAAGGGGAAACAATTTAGGTCATGTGCAAATGCACAAAACCGTGCAAAAGTCACTCCTGAGTCACTCCTCATTTCTTCATATTTTGTGAGGAAAATGGGAAATGGGTGCAGTGATTTACTGAAACATGGAAGCATACATGGAAATACAGTATATAAGGCAAGAGAGTTTGTACAATTCTAACAAGGTCTGAGGTCAATATTTGGGGTGACCACCTTTATTCTTGAACACAGCCTGAACTCTCTTAGGCAGCTTTCTTCTAATTTCTTTAATTTCTTAGTCTTCAGTAATGGTTCTCCAGCATTCTTGGAGGACATTCAAAGCTCTTATTTGGATGTTGGCTGGCTTTTTACTCTGTTCTCTCTCCCAAGATGATCCCACTCTATTTCAGTGTGACTGATAGTGCTCCACTGTGTGTTTTTCTATCCAGGTATGCTTTTACTGCATTGAGAGTGTGTTTGGGATCATTGTCATGAAGAAAAATAAAGCTGATACCAATGACTTCATTGTTTACAAATGGTACTGCATGGTGGATCATATTCATAATTCCATCAATTTTGACAAGATCCCCAACACTACTGTCTAAAATGCAACTACATGTATAACTATGGCAGAGCCTCCACTGTGTTTTACAGATGGCTGTAGACACCCACTGCTGTGTCTCTCTCCTGACCTTCTCCATACAGTACATACTGATGACCAAAAATGTCAAAATGTTGCGGCTGATTTTCAGTCCAGTTCTTGTGTATTTTGGCATTTCTCAGCCATTTCTCTTCATTAGGTTGGCTTCTTAACATTCCACTGACACCATTTTTGATGAGGCTTCGGGAAACAATAGATAAACTGAAGGGCCAGATGTATCTCTCAGGTCCTGTGTCAGGTCTTTGCTGGATTTTTGCCACTTGTTCTTTTGTCCTCCACTTGTCTAGTTTCCTCATTTTTTAAGGACATACTGGTCTCTGTGCAGAGATATGTCAAGTTTTGAGCTGATAGCTCTTTGGGAATCACCTTGCTGGTGCAAAAATATTATTTTATGCCTCTCAAACTGTGTTATTTTAGCCAGTTTTTGTAGATTCAGTGAAAGAAATGGGAACAAATGATGTTTTTGTAACAGACCATTAGTAACAAAGTGTCTAAAGATACAATTTAAAATTGATTCTTTGTTAAGTTGTCTGTTATGTGTAGACACAGTAGTGGTTCATCCCTTGAGATAGGTGCCTTTTTATGCTTGAAGGATTCATAGGTCAGTGTTAAGGGGCTTAACAAAAAAAAAAAATATTGCTCTGAAAATGTTCAGTTACAAGAACAGCTCCAAAGCAAAACTCTGAAAGACCTTCAGAAAGTGTGGAGAACTATTCCACAAGACCACTTTAGTCTTGCTCCTTGGCAGAAAAATATATAGAGGGTGGCTCAAGATTTTTGCACATTACTGTACTGAAGGTGAGTGACTTTCTCTTTCTTTCTTTCTTTCTTTCTTTCTTTCTTAAGCTCTGTGGGGTATGATTGAAAAATCTATGAAGGGATAAAGCAAAGAAGTCCTACATGTTGTGTAGACATGGCACCTTGACCTCCCAAGAACAAAACTACCACCTCAAGTCCTGAGATTAGTCATTTTCAGTGGGAAGAAGGGCAGTACATGTTTCAATCGATGAAAATGTCATCAGGGACAACCCTATTTTCCTCAGCTCCATTGTAGATAAACATTGTCCAATCCTGACTGTCAATCTCCCTCTGCTTTCAAATTGAGGGACCACCCCACCCCCACCCCCACCCCCACTTCCACTCCACAAACACACCCACACACAAATCGCATTGTAGATTTCATCTGAACTGAAACACACACAAAGGGAAAAAAAAAAAATCAAGGAAGGTGTACCTGCTGGTGATGGGGTTTGTGTCAGATATGGATTTGTCAAACTCTGATGAATTACATGCTTTGAAATGCTAACCTCCATCAATCTTCTCACCTCACATGCCAAAACACACAAAATCAATAACACAAAACTCCAACGCACACATCAGAAAGATGCTGACAGAAATAGATATAAAGGGAGAGTGAGATATGGTTTATAATTCCTGCCTCCCACCAAATAGCAACCTATCTTATAATAACTGTGATCAGTGGCAGAGTTTTGATCCAGCCTTCTACCCCTCATGTTCCCAAATAGCAGGCGGCATATTAAAGAATGATTTCGGGGCTCCAAAACATACAAACAACTTGACATTTGGCGGTGAATGAAAATTGACGCTTGGCACATAACGCTAGATCCACTCATTGAAGTAATGTGTGATTAGTATTCACAAGTGAATAGAAAGAAAGCGCTGCAGGTACTGCTGGGGGCTGTGAAATAGAAGCACATCTCCAGTTCTTTGGTCAGTGGCTACTGTTGGTTCAGGTGTGTTAACTTCTAAACTTTATGAAGCTTTGGTCCTGCAGAAGCTGATTACAAGAATTTTCTCCACAAAGATGTTTTCCTCCCACAGTCCAAAGACATGCAGTTAGTGGGGTTAGGTTAATTCTAAATTGCCCATAGGTGTGAATGTGAGTGTGGATGGTTGTCTGTCTCTTTGGGCTAGCTCTGCGACAGGCTGGTGACCTGCACAGGTTGTACACCCCCCCATGTGACTCTGAACAGGATAAGTGGAAGAGAGTGGATGGATGAAAGGAAGATTATTATTATTAACTTCTGCATCAGATTAAAATGAAGAAGTTTCCCCCTCCTGATGAAACAGACAAAAGTTGAGCATTTCGGTCAAATTGCTTTCAATCAAGTGAGTTTTCATAGTTTCTAGTGTCAGTTTTACTGGTAATAAAACAATTCGGTGTGTGTTTGTGAGGGCGCATTGTCTTGAATTATACTCTTGTCCACTGTAACAGTGTGCATCTGTCCTTCCAGTACCACACAGTGACATAAATGTGGGGCCTCAGCTGGAGCAAGCTTCACAATGATCCTATGTATCACTCACAGTGGTGTCATGGCTGGACCAGCGCTCTCTGTGTGTGTGTGTGTGTGTGTGTGTGTGTGTGTGTGTGTGTGTGTGTGTGTGTGTGTGTGTGTGTGTGTGTGTGTGTGTGTGTGTGAGAGGGAGAGAGAGAGCAAACATGTGACCTCAATTGCAACAGTGGAACAGAGGAAGGCAGAGATGTGTGTGCATACAACATGCATTATTTTCTATGTTTGCATTCATGTTTGTGTGTAAATCGAGCAGTTGGCCATCACTGGCAATCTCTTCAAGGATGTGTCTGAAAATAGAGGACTGTTGTTATTGGAGCGTCTGTCTCTGTACTCCACATCTGAGGGTCCATACAGACCTCTGCAGGCGCCCGCTCCACAGAGTGTGTTGGCAAGACATTGAGCCCCATCACACTGAGATTCTCTTCCTGTCTAACAACAGGGAGTCGGGGCTTTTCACACCACAGATCAGAGTCTAAGCCAAGAGGAAGAATAGGAGGAGGTCAGAGGGATGTGTGGACTAAGAAAATGGTATCAGTGTGGCTGCATGGATGAACAAAACATCAGGGCTTTTGGACAAAAACATAATACCACTGGAGGTCGTAAACTAGTCATTCCAACACTGTCTGCCCTTTATTTATTAATCCGTCACTTTTTTGTGCAGCAAAAAAAAAAAAAACTAAAGAAAAGAAAAAAAATTGCTGTAGCCAGAGGAAGAATGATATTTCTATCTGCAGTTGCATTTATATTTGTTATACTTTCATGACTCCATTCTGGGATCTTGATGTCCTTCTATGTGGAAGCAGGAAGAGAAAAGGCAGGGAGAGCAGGAGGAAGATCCCGCAGAGAAAAGACATCAGTGACAGCAGGTATGACCCTGCATAAAAAGAAGATCACAGGAGGAAGTGGCTTGCAAAGTGGCTTGCAGATGCACATCAACTGCAGGCAGGCTAAAGCTGATGGCTCAGCTTATCTTTGAGCTATTTTATACTCAGTTTATTGTTGCTTCAAAACACCTGCACTTACTACCAAAGTAATTACTTCTATTTTCTTCTGCTTATCCAGTTCAGGGTCACTGGTCTTGGGGGGGTGGGGGACCCTGGAGAGGACACCAATCTATCACAGACTTAGCACATAGAGACAAACAACTATTCACATTCACACCTACACTATATTGCCAAAAGTATTCACTCATCTGCCTTTACATGCATATGAACTCCACATATGAGTTCATAATCCATAGAGTTTAATATGATGTCGGCCCTCTTTTTGCAGGTATAACAGCTTCAACTCTTCTGGGAAGGCTTTCCACAAGGTTTAGGAGTGTGTTTATGGGAACATTTGACCATTCTTCCAGAAGTGCGTTTGTGAGGTCATGTTGGACGAGAAGGCCTGGCTCGCAGTCTCTGTTCTAATTCATCCCACAGGTGTTCTATCGAGTTGAGGTCAGGACTCTGTGCAGGCCAGTCAACTTCTTCCACACCAAACTCGTTCATCCATATCTTTATGGTCCTTGCTTTGCTGTGGTCACGTTGGAACAGGAAGGGGCCATCCCCAAACTGTTCGTACAAAGTTGGGAGCATAAAATTGTCCAAAATGTCTTGGTATGCTAAAGCACTGAATTTCTTTCACTGGAACTAATGGGACAACCCCAACTCCTGAAAAACAACCTCACACCAAAATCCCCCCTCCACCAAACTTTACACTTGGCACAATGCAGTTAGACAAGTACCATTCTCCTAGCAACCACCAAACCCAGACACTGGATTGCCAGATGGAGAAGCATGATTCATCCTTCCAGAGAACATATTTCCACTGTTCTAGAGTCCAGTGGCAGCATGCTTTACACCACTGCATCTGGCACTTTGCATTGCTCTTACTGATGTAAGGCTTGGATGCAGCTTCTCGGCCATGGAAACCCATTCCATGAAGCTTTCTATGAACTGCTCTTGAGCTAATCTGAAGTTTGGAGGTCTGTACTGATTGACTCCAGAAAGTTGGTGACCTCTATGCATTATGCATCTCAGCATCTGTTGACCCTGCTCTGTGATTTTGCATGGTCTACCACTTCACGGCTGAGTTGCTGTCATTCCCAATCGCTTCCACTTTGTTATAATACCACTAACAGTTGACTGTGGAATATTTAGTAGCGAGGAAATTTCACAAGTGGACTTATTGCAACAAGTGGCATCTCATCACGGTACCACGCTGGAATTCACTGAGCTCTCATTCTTTCACAAATGTTTGTAGAAGCAGTCTGCATGCCTAGGTGCTTGATTTTATACACATGTGGCCATGGAAGTGATTGGAACACCTGAATTCAATGATTTGGATGGGTGAGTGAATACTTTTGGCAATTGGTGTATGTCAGTTTAGAATCAGTCATAAACCTGACCCCATGTGCATCTTTGGATTGTGGGAATAAGCCGGAGTACCCGGAGAGAACCCATGCAAGCACGGGAAGAGCATGCAAACTCCACAAAGAAAGGCCCCAGACTGGATTCGAACTTAGTACCTTCTTGCTGTGAGGCAACAGTGCTAACCACTACACCTTTTCCTCTATATGTCACTTTCAGGGCTCGATACATGTGATCAGGACCTATAATTTTGAAGAAACCTAGATGCTAGTAATAATCACCATGTGGATTTTTACACTTTAAACTTCAACTCAACAATGCTTCACCTAACGCTGAGTAAAAGACACAGCATTGGCATGTAAAAGATTTTTCAAAAGATTAATGAATGAGAAAAAAAAAAGATGGAACTAGTTTGCAAACTAGGGGGTGAGCTCCAGTGAATCAGCACTTATTTTATAATCTCCTGCATCTGGTTTTCTCCCTCCACTCCATTGGTAGGAGTCGCAGGGTGACTCAGTTGCAGGAAAGGACACTGAGTAATGTTGGAAAGTAAACAATAAGTCACAGAACACAGTAAATCAAAACCAGCAACACATGTTTTCAGTTAATCTTTTACTCAGCTTAAATAATTTCCTTCAGAGACATGAAATCATGAAAGTTTAGTGATCTCCTCTACTTCTGTGGCTCCGTCAGATGAAGAGTAAGAGCTACTCCTTTCATCACTTCATGCTGGTCTGTAGGTGTGAAAGACCACTTTTCTAAAATGAGGAGTGGATGATTTGAGTAGTTTTGAGAGTTCATGAAATAAAAGTACTTTGAATTACTATCTTGAAATGAAGCAGCCCTGCAGAAGACATTATTTAAAGATTCAAGGCATCACGTAACAGTGCCCTGTAGGTCGTCTGGCCAGGGAGGGTGTGCAGGAAAGTTTTTGAATATTAACAATGGCAGACACTTGGCTCCTTAATTTGTAAGCTTGTAAGCAAGTTAGCTTACCAGACCTCATAGAGAAAAAAATTCTCTCTCTGGCCAGATTTTTAATTAAGAAGCAAGCCAGAGGGGTTATTGTTTTCACCGCATGGCTGAAAATAAGTTGAAACTTTTCCATGTTCCCTTCATTATCCCACCCCCGTGAACCTGTTTGTAAATTAATCTGGAACATTTTTCCCATTTTTGTTCTAATTTATAGCGTCAGATTGAATTGACCAATATGCCCATATGATTTGGCACACAAGGTTTGAGTTCCCCTGCTTGGTGATGAAAGTGTGGAACGATCCAGGAAGCTGACATGGTCTCTAAACACATTATTTATTACAGCAGTATTTCTCAAAGTAATTATGATTGGCACCAAGATTAAGAAATATGGAAATACAAACAAATATGGTGCAAAAACATTGGCCTACAAAGACTGGCAAAATGAATCTGGGACAAATCAGACATGTCCCAGCCGGCACAGATAAAAATTTTGTGTATCTTGAAACTATGCAAAGTGCTTTATACCAGTCAGTATACAGTATGTGGTGACATCCTTAAATTGGTGGCCTCCATGAATTCTTGATGTAATACTGGTAAACTGATTGGTTCAATATTTGTGTGAACTAAAATTGGTAGATAACCAGCTGAGGATCCAGGACTATCCACTGTTGCCGAACAACAGACTATATACAAATGTAGAACTGTAATCTTTGTGTCTGAAAAGTGAAATCAGTATGGAAGTGTCCTAAAACTGTAAACAAAGTTTGTAAAGACATCTATGCGATAATAATCCTATCAGATTCACAGTCATGTGAAGAAGTGTCAAGGTGTGTGGAAGCAGGCCGTGTGGCTTGTGGAGGAAGGGAGGACCCAAACGTAAGACGCAGGAGCAGGAGGAGTTATGAAAGCCTTTATTGAGCCTTTATTGCAGCTGAACAAAATAAATACATGAACCAAAAGAAGAAAACAAAACTAAAAGAAAACCTGAACTGGGAGGAAACTGAAGGAATACACATACAAAAAAAGGCTGAAGAACACGGAAACAAAACACTTCCACAAAAGACAACAAGACTCTGACATCTGACAAGGGAAAAACTGAGACAATAAATACACAGAGGGAATGAGGGGTGAGTAGAAACAGCTGGGGCAAACAGGTGAACAGATGACACTAACAAGACTCAGGGAAGTAAAACAAAACACAAAGCACAAGAGACAGGGGATGTCAAAATAAAACAGGAAGTGAGAATGCTAACCTGACACCACATAAAGAGGACACAGACTAGACACAACATAGGGAGACAGACACTGTGAAAAATAAACAAAAGAAACTCCACACAAGGGGAAACACTTCGGGAAGGAACACAGGAAGAACTAAGATGTAAAGCAAAGAGAATTAACTAAGAATACATAAGAGGAACACATGAAACAATATAACAAAACTACAAAAGACCATAAACTAAGAAATAAGGGGTCGCAGACCCAGGACCATGACAAAAAGAAAGTTTTCATAGTATTCTACGTAGGGTAAATAGCAGCGAAATACTGATAATCAAATGCACAAGTGTGAGCACCACTATAAAAAGCAAAGGTTTTGGCAGTTTGCTGGGCTGGAGCATTCAGATGCATGTTAACAATGCCACAATCTTCCCACGAGTGGACGTACCAGCAAATTTACCCCAAGCTCAGTTTATGCAATGTTTAGAGAAATTGCAAAAAAAAAAAAAAATCCAAGAGCTAAAATTCCTAACAGTACAATTAGAAAAAGACTGAACAAGTACTATATGGCTTGTTTAAAAAGATTGCCAGTAGGCACACTCTTCTCTCTAAAAGAACACGGCAGCAAGGTTTGCAAAGTTGCACCTAAATAAACCACAAAACTTCTGGAAGAATGTCCTTTGGACAGACAAGAGCAAAGTGGAGATGTTTGGTCACAGAGAACTGCGAAAGCCAAACACAGCCTATCAGCACAAACACCTCATACAAATTGTCAAGCATAGTGGTGGATGGGTGATGATTTGGGCTTCTTTTGCAGTTACGGGCACTGGGCAGTCATTGCGTTGACCATGAACTCCTCTGTATACCAAAGTGCTCCAAAGTCAAATGTGAGACCATCTGGCTGACAGCTAAAGCTTGGCCCAAATTAGATCATGCAGCAGGACAATGATCCCAGGCACAGCAGCAAATCTACAGCACAATGGCTGAAAAAGAAAATAATCAAGATGTTGCAATGGCTCAGGCAATGTCCAGACCTCAATCTGATTAGAATGCTGAGAGCTGTGTACAAATGAATGTCTGCAAACCTCAATGAAGAAAAGCAATGTTGTAGAGAATTGTGTGCCAACATTCCTTCACGATAATGTGAAAAATCTGATAAAGTCATAGAGAAAACAACTACATCAAGTTATTGCTACTATCAATCGTGTGATGCACTTGGTTTTTAGACTGTGCTGTCCTGTGAAAACTTTCTCTTCCACAGGACTACAGGGGTTGGACAATGAAACTGAAACACCTGGTTTTAGACCACAATAATTTATTAGTATGGTGTAGGGCCTTCTTTTGCGGCCAATACAGCTTCAACTCGTCTTGGGAATGACATATACAATCCTGCACAGTGGTCAGAGGGATTTTAAGCCATTCTTCTTGCAGGATAGTGGCCAGGTCACGACATGATGCTGGTGGAGGAAAACGTTTCCTGACTCGCTCCTCCAAAACACCCCAAAGTGGCTCAATAATATTTAGATCTGGTGACTGTGCAGGCCATGGGAGATGTTCAACTTCACTTTCATGTTCATCAAACCAATCTTTCACCAGTCTTGCTGTGTGTATTGGTGCATTGTCATACTGATACACGGCACCGCCTTCAGGATACAATGTTTGAACCATTGGATGCACATGGTCCTCCAGAATGGTTTGGTAGTCCTGGGCAGTGACGCGCCCATCTAGCACAAGTATTTTGCCAAGGGAATGCCATGATATTGGCAGCCCAAACCATCCCTGATCCACCCCCATGCTTCACTCTGGGCATGCAACAGTCTGGGTGGTACGCTTTCTTGGAGCTTCTCCACACCGTAACTCTCCCGGATGTGGGGAAAACAGTAAAGGTGGACTCATCAGAGAACAATACATGTTTCACATTGTCCACAGCCCAAGATTTGCGCTCCTTGCACCATTGAAACCGATGTTTGGCATTGGCACGAGTGACCAAAGGTTTGGCTATTGCAGCCCGGACGTGAATATTGACCCTGTGGAGCTCCCGACGGACAGTTTCGGTGGAAACAGGAGAGCTGAGGTGCACATTTAATTCTGCTGTGATTTGGGCAGCCGTGGTTTTATGTTTTTTGGATACAAAAAACATAAAACCACGGCTGCACCCGAACATCCCTTTCAGACAGCTTCCTCTTGCGTCCACAGTTAATCCTGTTGGATGTGGTTTGTCCTTCTTGGTGTTTGATATATTTATTGAAAATTTTACATTACAAAATCACTTTACAAAGATATAAATGTACAAGAAATATCCATGAGAGAAAAAAAGAAAAAGATTAGTAATAATAGTAACAAAAAACAAAAAAAAGGACCCCCCCCCCACCCCCAATAATGAACAAACCCAGTCCACACTGTCATGAAATACTATTGAAAGGGTGTAAAACAGTATATACTGATGAATAATACCTGATCGATCTGTTTAACTAAAGAAAGAGCCTTATTCCTGAACCTGTGTTGAGGGTTGATTAAAGAAAAGAAAGAAAGATTTCCAAGTCTGATAAAATTTCTTTTCTGAGCCTCTCATTATACATCTGATTTTCTCCAGTTTTAAAGTAGCTAACACATCCCTAATCCAATATGTTACTGTGGGTGGGGCAGCGTCCCTCCACCCCAAAAGGATCAGACGGCGTGCCAACAAAGTTGAAAAGGCAATCACCCTGTGTCCCCCAACAGGTAATATCATCCCCTCGGGAACAACCCCAAAAAGCATTATAGTTGGATTTAGATTCAATTTAACTGCAAGAACATCAGAAAGGGCTTCACAAACACCTCCCCAGAATTCTTGTATTTTAGGACAGGCCCAGAACATGTGAATCAGAGTGGCTTCCTCAGATTTACATCTATCACAGATTGGATCCACTTCTGGATAAATCTTAGCCAATTTTGATTTATGAAGGTGCATCCGGTGAACAACTTTAAATTGAATAAGGGAGTGTCTTGCACACATGGAAGAGGCGTGAATTCTCTTTAATACTTTAACCCAAGTTGTCTCACTGATTGTGATTTGCAAGTCTTGCTCCCAAGCTAGTTTTACTGCAGGGATGGGAGGGAAATGCAAATGGGAAATCAATCTCAAGATGGCAGAAATCGCTCTTTTCTTGGTTGGGTTAAATGATATCAGTTCATCAATTATATTATTATCTGGTTTATCTGGGAACCCTGAAATGGAGCGTGAAACATAATGCCTAACTTGTAGGTACCTAAAAAAGTGCGAAGTGGGGAGATTAAATTTAGAAGACAGCTGTGCGAAAGAGGCAAACTTGTCTTCAATAAAAAGGTCTTTAAAATACTTCAGGCCTTTTTTGAACCAAGTATTAAAAGTGGCATCTTGCATTGACGGAGGAAAGAAAACGTTTGATGCTATTGAATTAGAAAGGTTCATGTTTCGAAGGCCAAAGTATTTCCTAAATTGTGAATAAATTCTAATAGAGTTATTAACTACTGGGGTAGTGATTGTCCGATTTATGGAAAAAGGTAGAGATGCTCCGATTACTAATGATAAAAATTGAGGGTCACAGGACTGTTTCTCCATCTCAACCCATATGGGGCCTCTTTTATCAAAGCAGTAATATGCCCAAAATGACAGACACCACAAATTAGTTGCCCAATAATAATATCTATGATTTGGAAGGGCCATTCCACCAACTTGTTTTGATTTCTGTAGATGATCTTTTCGCAAGCGTGGCGTTTTCCCATTCCAAATGTATGTTGATATAATAGCGTCAAGCTTTTTAAAATAGGCATTGGGAAGAAACACAGGGAGACACTGGAACAAGTATAGATACCTAGGTAGCACAGACATTTTAATCACATTCACTCTCCCAAGCATAGACAGCGGGAGGGGAGACCATTTAGCCAAATCTTGTTCAATTTTAAGTAATAATTTATCAAAATTATTTCTTTTGAGATCTGCAAAATCCTTAGTTACAGAAACTCCTAGGTAAATAAAGCTTTGCTCAGCAATCTTAAAAGGCACCCTAATCTTTGCAAGAACAGTGTTATCTAAGTTTAATGGCAACAGCTCACTCTTATGCAGGTTTAGTTTATACCCTGAAATTTTCCCAAATTGAGTGAGAAGGTCTAGAATAGGAGGAATAGTCGTCTCTGCCCTGGATACAAACAGCAAGAGGTCATCAGCATAGAGGGATAATTTGTGTTCTGTACAGCCTCTGATAATACCATGGATAGAACCACTAGATCTTATGGCTATAGCCAAGGGCTCGATTGCTAATACAAAAAGAAGGGGACTCAGAGGACATCCCTGGCGAGTCCCACGATTTAATTTGAAAGATTTAGAATAAAGGTGATTTGTAAGAACCATGGCTGAAGGGTTGGTATATAATAACTTAATCCATGAAATAAATGTTCTACCAAATCCAAATCTTGCCAATGTCTCAAAAAGGTAATCCCACTCTACTCTATCGAATGCCTTTTCTGCATCCATGGAGAGAAGGCACTCCGAGTCAGCCTGGCATGTGGTGTACATAATGTTAAACAGACGCCGTACATTAAAGAAGGAGCATCTATCTTTAACAAAACCTGTTTGGTCTGGAGAGACAATATCTGGCAAGACATTCTCTAATCGTCGGGCCAGTACCTTAGCTAATATTTTATAGTAACAATTTAACAGGGATATTGGTCGATAGGATGCACAGTCAAAGGGGTCTTTATCTTTTTTTGGTAGCAATGTTATACAAGCCTCATTCAAAGTGGCAGGAAGAGACCCTCTCTCAAGGGAGTCAGAGTACACGGCCGCCAGCACAGGAGTAAGTTGTGCGGAGAATGTGGCATAGAACTCGCTCGGTAAACCATCTGGCCCGGGAGATTTCCGAGGTTGTAACATTTTGACTGCCATCTCGACCTCCCGCTGCGTTACTGGTGCATCCAAGGCAGAGACCCGGTCTTGAGACAAGATTGGAATAGGTAAATCCCTAAAAAAATTCTGTAAGAGATCAGGGTTGCTGAGATTATCAGAACTATACAATTCTTCATAATACTGTTGAAAAGCATCATTTATCCCCTGCTGATCAATGGTGAGCCTGCCATGATGAGACTTGATACCTTTAATAATTTGTTTAGCTCTCATGCCTTTTAATTGTCTTGACAATATCTCTCCAGCCTTATCGCCATGTTCATACAAGTCACTCCTATTTTTCAATAATAGGTATTCTATAGATTGTGAGGTGAGTAAATCATATTCTGCCTTGAGTTTTAAACGTTCCTTATACAGATCCCGGGATGGAGCCTGTGCGTTCTTATTATCTGGTTTGTCCTTCTTGGTGGTATGCTGACATTACCCTGGATACCGTGGCTCTTGATACATCACAAAGACTTGCTGTCTTGGTCATAGATGTGCCAGCAAGACGTGCACCAACAATTTGCCCTCTTTTGAACTCTGGTATGTCACCCATAATGTTGTGTGCATTGCAATATTTTGAGCAAAACTGTGCTCTTACCCTGCTAATTGAACCTTCACACTCTGCTCTTACTGGTGCAATGTGCAATTAATGAAGATTGGCCACCAGGCTGGTCCAATTTAGCCATGAAACCTCCCACACTAAAATGACAGGTGTTTCAGTTTCATTGTCCAACCCCTGTATATTACCTCAGAAAAGCATTTCATAATGAGATCATTGTTTCAATTGCAGATTTTAGTCTTCTTCACTACAGCATGATGCTCACTTTGTAAATCATGGTCCAATTTACATTAAAATACATGATTAAGCAGAGTATGTAGTGAGTATTCAGTACATGCATACCTTAAGAATGACAAGTCAGTACCTAGATGTGCAAAGAATCCAGCCAGTTCTCAGTCACATCTACCCCCACACACAACAGGCAAACTGCCAGCATTAAGGCTTCAAAACAGATGTCCACAAACCAACTGATGAACTTACGGTGGCTATATCCATTTTTTTTTTTTTATATATGCAGTGTACAGTTCTCTCAGTGTATTCATTTGAAATCAACAAAGCTGGACCCATGAAAAGAGAGACAAGTAACACTAGTTAGATCCCCCTCCTTTCTGAACACAGGGATGAGCAGAAGCTACTAAAGACACAGTAGGTATTGATATAATGTGACTGAACCGTTAACATATAGTCAATTAACTGTCAGTGTTAGCAAGCTAAGCCAAAGAGCATCCGCTTTCAGGGTGAAATACAAGCTTATCATCATGATGGACCTCCAGAATGCTGAACGGTGAAACATAACCACGCCGGGTGTTCTGCAGCGTTATGATGTTCACGGTGCACCAAAGCAGCTGACAGTGTGTCTTTGAAGAAGCCATCTTTCAGATTTCTGTCAAGAAATGCAGTGGAGGGTGTTGCAAGTTCTAAAGCAGCTACAGACATACACCCAACATGGAATAGATGCAGACTGGCCGAGGCCTCACTGGCACACTCTTTCTGGCAGTGCCCTCATTTGCATATGCATTGGAGTTCTACCTTTAAAACATGATTGAAATGACTATTCAACCAGTTCCACTTGTGAGAATGACCGGAATATCTCTGGAACTAAGCTCAAAATAACAAATGTTTTTCACTCTATTAGAACAGAGATTGATTCTACTGAATTGGAAGAACCTTCACCCACCGAGTTGGACTCAGTGCCTGAATGAGAATGAGGTAATGCAACCTTAAACTCATCTTAAACTTGAGAATCTACGATTTATTGTACCTGGCTTCTCTGATTGAAAAAAAAAAAAAGTCTACAAACCCTTTATGGACTATACTAAAACCAGGCTTTAATAACCATTTCCCACAATTTATGTGTCTTCATATACAGTACACTCACTATTCTAAATGACATCCAAAATGGATTTCATAATAATTTTGTTGCTTTTGTCCTAGATTTAGGAACTCATTGCAAAAAGACTAGAGAACAACTAGCTGCTTGTTTGCCACAAATATTATATCAACATTTGCTCAGCATTATAATTTATTTTGGAGAAATCACTCAATTTCTCATTCTAACCTTTTAAAAATCCTGTTGCATCTGTGCAGAAGAAAGCTGAGTTACCTTTTATTATACTGTCAACCTGATGCAGAGAGAAACCTTTAAATGTTCTTTTTGTAGGTTTCACGTTTTTTTTTTTTTTCTCCTGTTGGTGCATTTTTCACTCAGTGTGCGTAATTTGTGCCCCCCCCCCCCCCCCCCCCCCCCCCCCCCCCCCGGCTCTCAACTCACATCTAGCCTCTTTTGACCATTTCTTCTCATTAAATGTTCTTCCCATTCTACTGACAGTTTGTCAGGCAGTTGTTAGACCTGAATCTCCTGCTGCTTGAATGAGGTTTACCGTTGTGATGCAACATTGTTTCAAAACATTAATCATCAAATTCAATTGATTAGCACATTAATCACAGGAGTTAATTGGACCTGCACATGAATGCTAATAAATCTCTGGATTGACAGAAGCAGAAATCAGTTATTAGACTGTGCTGTACATCTTCTTTACCCTAAAGCTACTGTACCCCATGTGAAAGTGTGAATATATAATCTCTGGCAATTCTCAGATAGATTAAGTTCCTCATAATTATAATAATTGGAAGCATATCACTGAGAATTTGACAATTAGGAATAGGAGTAAGCGGTGCAAACATAATCTTAGTTAATATGAAACTGAGTTCAAGGGTAGAGAAAGGTGTGTGTGTGTGTGTGTGTGTGTGTGTGTGTGTGTGTGTGTGTGTGTGTGTGTGTGTGTGATTGCTTTATTTATTTATTTACTTTGGTTTGTGTCAGCATTTTCTGCAGCCAGCTTTATTTGAGCACTTAGCGACATCATTAGCAAGAGATTTGGACAGTGTCTGACCTTTTCACCTCTCAGCACTCACACCTCGAATCATTTTCTGCAGACTACCAAGTTTGGTCAGGCCCCTGTGGTATTCTACAAGTTCATTAGTAAGGTGATGTGACAGCACAGCAATTGGCTTTTTCCAAGATGGTGTTTACAAAAAATATATAGTGTATATACTCCTAGTGTTTGTAGATAAGTATAATTATATAGTGGATCAGAATTTATACTGTAGTCGAAAATTTTTTCTGTGTGTGTAAAAGTTGCAAAGCACATGCCAAAGAGTTATTCTTTCCCACAGTAAACACTTCTCCTGGCCTGCCTGAAACACCTCATTTGTAGTCCCGGCTTTTCTTCCATTACTTATCAGTGCCACTTTGTAACATATTTGCATAATGCCCACCTAGTTTAGCATTTCCTCAAATAAAGAATAAGCAGCTGTCACCATTATTATCTTGCTAAAGCACTGGTTAATGTGGCTAGCATTAGTATTAACTCTGATGATATGCCTACATGCAAGAGCTATGCAAGAGTTGTAACTCTGTGAAAATATCAGGGAAAAAACTACTTAAAGTCTATAAACAAGGATTAGGAGTTGGCTACTGTATTCATGAGCACATTACTTGATTTGTACTCCCTGACTGGGTGGCAAATGGTTCCTTGAGGTTGCTAGGTGAAACTGGTTGCAAAGAGGGTGCTATGCAAAAAACTGTCTTGTGATTGGTTAATAACAGATTGCCACAGCCACCTGTAGTTTGAATGGAAGATGCCTGTCTTCAAGCACTGAGCAGCAATAAAATGTAATCATGCAACACAAACCAAAAATAGAGAACCTTTAGAGTAAAAGCTGTCTCTCAGAGCTGCAGCCACCATGTTTCAAAGGTGCAACTTTTGCTTTGAATGGTTTCTATTCCACATCACATTTTTCACAGCTTCACTACCACTCGATGTGCACACAAATTGGCGCGTTGCATGTAAACTACAGCTGATTGTGGCAAAATGCTAGAGACCAAAGTAATCACTAGGAGGCTATTACCAGTCAGGGAATACACATTTTTCACTAGCAACAGGTGGCTGCCAGGGGTCGCTGACTGCTTCTATGCTTGTTTGGCAGTGGCTTTAAAAACCATTTGTCAGCCTGGTGAAAAATACACAGTTTTCTCTCATGACTGGTGGTTGCCAGATGATTGCAGACTGGTCTCTAAGCCTGTGTGTCTGGGGCCTTATTCACTTGACCCTACACTGTCACTGAAACTCATTTTTGAAAAGGTAGGATTGTAGTTCAAATGCAAATTTGAACACTGGTGTTTTGATACCAACCTTATAAACAAAGTTTGATGGAGTTCCACCTGAATCATCTTGCAGTTCTGCAGGTGTAGCGACTGATCCAACGCAGAAAATAAGCTCACAGTACAGTGACTGGATAAAGAGAATGTGAGTTATAATTTACAGAAACTATTCTCTACCATTTCATGTGCAATAGTAAATGCATTAATGTTGCTAGATGTGTCAGTAGTGCCAATGATTTACAATGAGTTAGAAATATAAATGTAGTGGTTTTCTACCACTTGTGTGTAAGTTGGATTTGTTGCCTAATAGACAACAAGCTGAAGTGAAGAAAAATAAGAAATGGGAATCTTCACCCACAGATACTGATCATATTTAGTCTGAGACTGAAATTAATCTGATTGACAGATGAATCGCGTGCTTGACAATGCAGGGGCCTGAAGAATAGTGGTCCAGTTTGCCTGTTTTTTAGTCAAGGTCACTGCTTATCTACTCACTTCTGTGTGAGACTATCTACATCTGCCGGTTGAGTCTCAATGCAGTGTGCCCAACATGACTCAATTTATTTATAGCAACAAAATGTCACATTAATGTCAAAGAAAATGACAGATGCTTTGAAAGGTGAGGTAGTTGTATTCTGAGCAAAAATGTTATCAACAAGATGGAGAAAGAGAAACTTCAAGAGGCAGTCAAAAGGAGAACATGGAAATAGCATTTAAGGTAAATACATAGCCACTCTTACCAGATTGCTTATCTCAGCTGTTGCCTGGACCCACACAGAGATATAAAGTACAGTATATACTGAAACAGAGTCTGGGCATAACTGCAGGTGCTTTAATTAGAAACTAAATAATGCAACAGAATGGATGAGTGAGCCTAAAGCGGGAAAAAGGACTGGTGGTCAGACTGAGGGGGGAAGAAATGTTTCTTAATCATAGCTTTGTGCCTTGAAGCATGGTAAGTTTTTAATGAATGATTGAAAACCAATCATCAATGGTGGTACATTAATACTGCAGGATGCCAGATGACCTTTTCTTTTGAACTGAGTGAAAAATGACATTCCAGTAGAAAATTTTCATGGCCTTTATTTTTTTTTTTAATACTTATTATATGCCCCCCCTCCTATAGATTTCAATTAAATTGCCCTACTGAGTTCTTCACTTAATCTCTCTCTTGGCTTGTGGAAAAGTGTGATTTTGTTTTTTTTGTTTTTTTCTGGATGCCATTTTCCAATTTAATAGAAGTGCATTTATGTTCGCCTGTGTTATGAATTAAAATGGAGTTTTTTATGGGCAGGGGTGCATGCTGCCATGGTTGAGCACCTCTTCATTTAAACGCTCTGTACCTTGAAGGTGAAGAGTGCAGAGCCTATGTGAACTCCATAAACTGAGTTGCAAGAGTTCTCCTTTTGGTGTTGTTGAAGGTAAGGTTCCGAACTTGCCCTTGAAGAGGTGCTGGCTCCTGGTGAATTATGGATACAGTTAGTCTGGGTAAGTCAGTTCACTGAGGGGGTTATATTTTTTCTGGAGACATTAGAGTCTCCGTGATGAGTATTATCTCCATTAGGAGAGACAATATCACTGCCTATTATATGATTCATTTTATGAAAATCGAAATTAAAACCCGGCCTTTTGATGCAGCTGCCCTGGTAATGATATAAACAAAATAACACAATCATTCCTCATATATTTTATGACTCAAGAATGAGTCATGGCAGCTGACAGATCAGAAATCCTTTAGTTTTTCTTTCAGCGAGGCCTTGTGGATCTGGCCTTCCATTCTGAGACATTAGAGGCTCTAATGAGGACAGCCCAGTGATCTGTGGACCATACAATCCATCCTCTCATTTCTTCACAACATGAAAAGCCAGGCAGAGAACCGCCTACAACATTTCCCCACATAAGCGCTGTTGTGGCTGTAACACTTTTTTGGAACGACCCAGCATTCCCTGGGAGACAAGGCAATCTTTCACATCAAAAGATGTTTTGTTCATGCTGCCCCTGAAATTATTCCCAGCTGACACATAGCTTGTTAGCCCCCGGAAGCCTTTCCTGGGACATTTGGCATGAGGAGAAACAGTTACGTAAAGGCTAATGAGCGCTTGGCACTGGATTGACGGAGCCTATGGGTGTTCTCGACTGACTGTTTTGTATATGTGTCAATGCGTAGATGCACAAGTGCAACATTATTGTCTAAAATTAGTGCATGCATCTGTCAGTCTTTAGGCCTGTACTGATGGCTTGTCATTCATGGTTGGTTAAACAAGGCTGGTCAGTCAACCTGTGCCTTCTAGTTACATTCAGCCTTTACGCTTAGTCACTTCAGCCTGTGGCTAACATGTTGCCACCCTCTGCTGTCTACAGGCAAGTCCAAGGCCCTAAAAGGACTTAGTCATGCTTTGTTATTTGTTATCTAAGAAGATTATTGATATTTCCCTTAGACTGTTTGACAAATAGTCGAAGGACATAAGAACACAGAAGAGGGGTGTTGAAAATGTATTTGACGGCTATAAATAGAATATCAATGTATTTCAGTTGTAGCCCATTTAATTATGCAAAGGAGGCTAGTCAAACCACATTACTGTGCAAAAGTCACCCTGATTTCTTCATGTTTTTCTAGGAACATGGTAAATTTATTAAGAGTTATTGTGCAAACATAAATGGAAATAAATGCAAAAAAAAGAGTTTGTACAGTTCCAACAATCTTTAAAATCAGTATTTGATGTCACCACCTTTATTCTTCAAAATATTCTGAACTCTCTTAGGCAAGCTTTTCTTGTCATTTCTTTAAGTAGTCTTCAGGAATGCATGCATACATAAATACATTTGATTCTTTAGGCTTCTTGAAGGACATTCAAAGCTCTTCTTTGGATGTTGGCTGCCTTTTGTTCCATAATCTGTCAAGATGATCCCACACTGCTTCAGTAATGTTGAGCTCCGGGTTCTGGGGAGGCCAATTCATGACTAATAGAGTTCCATTATGTGTTTTTCTATCTAGATATGCTTTCACTGCTTTGGCAGTATGTTTAGGATTATTGTCATGCTGAAAAATGAACCATTTGCCAATCAGATGCTTTTGTGATGGTATTGCATGGTGGATCAAAATCTGATGGTATTTTTCAATCTTCATAATTCCATCAATTTTGACAAGACCCCCAACACCACAGACTGAAATGCATTCCCAAACCATGACAGAGCCTCCACCATCTTTTACAGATATCATTGTACCTCTTTCCTGATCTCCTCAAGTACATATTATTGATTGATTTGAACAAGTTCAAGTTTGGATTCATCATTCCATAAAACCTGTTGCTGCTGATTTTCAGTCCAGTTCTTGTGTAATTTGACATACCTCACTGTCACCCTTCCACTGAGACCATTTCTGATGAGGCTTCAGTGAACAGTAGATGGACCAACTGAAGGGCCAGATGCATCTCAGATTCCGTTAATCTTCTTTAGATAGGTTTTTGGCCTGCCACTACTTCTTTTGTCCTCCACTTGTCCAGTTTCCTTAGTTTATTTTAAGGACAAACTGCACACTGTGCTGAGATATGCCATGTCTTCAACTAACAGCTCTTTGGGAATCACCTTGTTGGTGGTAAAATACTATTTTACGCCTGTCAAACTGTGTTATCATTGGCATTTTTTATAGATTCAACCTAAGAAATGGGAACAAATTATATGTTTTTGCAACAGTCTGCCAGTCGCAAAACACATGAAGAAACAATTTGAAATTGGTTGTTTACTAAGTTGTCTATTATGTGTAGACACAATCCTGTTTCATCCCTTAAGTTTGGTGCATTTTTATACTTGAATGATTCATAGGTCAGTATTAAGGGGCTTAACAAACACAAAAGACCTTCAGAAAGCCTGGAAAACTGCAGCACTACTTTAAAAATGCGAGCAAAATATAAAGAAAGGTACATCAAGACATTTATAGCCCTGACGGAGACTGCAGTTGATCAAACATGTAGATAGAAATAAAGAAGCCACAGCCACTTTGCCATTGCCATCTTAGATTTTTAAAACAAATTATGATGAATGAGAAACCAAAGCTGTTGCTCATATGTCTGTGACTTCACAATACAAGGTAGCCACACCCGAAGGCACCCGAAGCCATACTTTCTTGGCAGTTTTACTCCAAATGGGAACACAATTTTCAAAATTAACACCAAGCTACAGTGAGGAAGTCTTAAAACTGGTAATAGAGACAATAAAGTGTTTACTGAGGTCATAAATCAAAGAGCAGGGAATCATTTTCTTATTGACTTCTATACAATCAAACTTATTTTTGCAACCATTGTGACCCCAGGCTGGCCATTAGAAAGAATACAGGTTTAGGGCACTTGTGCATTAGTTTCATAGTCCCATAAATAACATATAAAGAGAATGAACCATGGATGTAATGCAAATTTAGAACACTTGTAATGAGTGAGGAAGGAGTACTCAGCTTAGTTGAAAAGAAAAATTATTCAATTTAATCCATTTATTACATTTTTGCTCTCCGCAGACCTTTGCTTTTAAACATTTTATTTTGTTTTTTATTAATACAAATGCCCTGTCCACAGCACTTGAGCATATGCAGGAATTCAAAGACGAGCAAGCTTGACAAGTTTTGTTATTTAGTAATCGTTGCTAAGGTATGATTGGACAATCAGTGTTAATCAGATCAGTCGACTACTTTTCCAAATGCTTTAAATAGGAGAGAAATAGGGGGTAACTGTGATTCTCCAAAAGTAATCAGCAGGGGCATTTGAAATGCAGAAAAGGAATTGAAAAATAATTCTCTCTCATCCTGCTGCATAATTTCGGTGAGGCAGTTTGGAGGAAAAGTGCAGAATATAAATTTTACTCTTGGAGATTTGAAGTTGGGGGTGTCAGCTGCAGTGAGTTGTTTCCTGAGATGTGTCGTTTGCTGGAGTCAGCATTCTTGATGGCCAGATGATTTTTAGAGCCCCCATGTATCTGCCACAAAATGTGATTTTGCTTTGGGTACATTTGTTTTGCAAGCATTTCACATTTTTCCAGCAACACACCGTGTAAGCTGCATTGATTTGTCACTAGAGATATTAGCCTGTCATGACCTAGGTATATATTTTGTGGAAAGATTAACACTCCCTCCTAAGCTGAGTGCGGATGCCATTTTCCAAAGTGTTTTATATTTTCATCCTTTTCTTGAGGAGTAAGAGCCAAAAGTCTTGAGCAGAATACTTCTGCCAATATATAGATCATTTACTGAGTCTTTCCATCATTCTCCTTTATCATTTCTCTTTCTCCTCACACTTTTTATGTCATCTCTTCCTTTGCTGCAGCTGCTGCTTCTGTCAGTTGAGTTTTGATCCCAGTGGAAATTGCAATTTAAAACCTAACTTTTAGTTTAAAGAACAAACCTGTGCCAATGCTACGCAACCATGAAACAAGAAGGAGTATATTAACAATCTTATTAGCACAAAAAAGTATATCCAACTAGTCTACAGAGCTATGTTCTGACAAACATATATCTTAGATGGCAAACTCTGTTAGATAATTTTCAGATGTGCATACAGAGGAGTGGAATAAAGTGAATTTCCTATGTACTGAGAGACAGTGACAGGGAAAGGAAGGATGGAAGAAGTGATGCATAAAGGACATTGAGGAAAGGTGGGGCTCAAAAGATCAAGACATTGCATTGAAACTGCAGGAGCTTAGTGTAGACACAGCAGGAGGCCGGCGAGGGGAAAATCATGTCAGGGAATATCATGCTGTCACAAACCGTCCTGCCATCTCTCAGCTGAGATTGATCTGCCAGCCTTCTGTTACCCAGCCTTTACTTTTTACCTCCTCACGACGCAGCTGAAACATTTCTCTGTGTGGAAGCACGCTGTCGTCACAAGCAAGTCACTATAGTACCAGTGTGGGATCACGAGGTCAGGGCTGTTACTGGAAGTGGCAGAAGAGGATTAGTGGCCCAGTAGGGGGAGAGAACAGCCGCCCTGCAGTGGAGAACCAGCTGGTCAGCAGCCTGGCCAGCCCAGCTCCATCTGCCAGTCACCTGCTTGACCTGCTGGGAGGTCTGCTAAATCTCTGCGCCTCCTGTAGCTCCCAGAGATTATGTCACTGAATTTGGCCGTACTGTGGTTCATCTACAATGACAGTCAAATGAATGTGCAATCTGTATAAACTCAGAAAATGTGTTAGTGGTTAGAGTCACATTCTTGATGATCCTATATGCCTGCCTGTGCTGAAAATGTTGAGGAAAATGCTGAAATCTGCCCCTTGTTCACTCATTCTCCACTCACCATGCAGCAAAATGGACACTAAATATTTGATTTAATAATGAGCACAAATTTAAGACTTCAGTTACTTTGACACTTACTAATCATTATAATTTTGCATCATCATCATATTGTTAGCAGAAAATTAAAAAAAAAAAAAAAAAACAGGAAATGTGTATTATGTTTTGGTTCCACTGTGTAATATTTGAGAGCAATATGTAAAAATGGTCAACAGTAAATTTACAGCACATAGACTCAGTGGACGCTTAGTTAGGTACACCTTGTTACTACCTGGTTGGACCTCCTTTTTCCTTCAGAACTGCTTTAATTCTTTGTGACACTGATTCAACAAGGTGCTGGAAACATTCCTCAGAGATATGGGTCCATATTGACATGACAACATCACACAGTTGCTCCCAATTTGTCAACTGCACATCCATAATGTGAATCTCATGTTCCATCACATCCCAAAGGTGCTCTATTAGATTGAGAACTGGTGACTGTGGAAGTCATTTGAGTACAGTGAATTAATTGTCGTGTTCATGAAAGCAGTTGGAGATGATCTGAGCTCTGTGACATTACGTTATCCTGCTTGAAGCAGCCATCGGAAGATGGGTACAAATTTTAACAATACTCAGTTGGTACTAAGGGGACCAAAGTGTGCCTCAAAAATATTCCTCACACCATTATACCACCATTAGCAGACTGAACTATTGCGGCAGGATCCATGCTTTCATATTATTTACATCAAATTCTGACCCTGCGATCAGAATGTCATAGCAGAAATTGAAACTCATCGGCCCAGGCTACATGTTTCCAATCTTCTGTTGTTCAATTTTGGTGAGCCGAACATGAAGTGAAGCATTCATTTCCTGTTCTTAGGAACAGTAGTGGGGCTTGGTGCGGTCTTCTGCTGCTGTAGCCCTGCTGCTGGGTTGTAATGAGTGGTTATCTGAGTTACTGTTGCCTTGCTATCAGCTTGAAGCAGTCAGCCAATTCTCCTCTGACCTCTGACAAAAACATGGTATTTTTGCCAAGAGAACAGAAAATATCCAAAATAAACATTTAGCTATTTGTTTTTCCACACATTGTACAAATTAGTATTTAATATTTAGATAATAACACATCTGCATATTTAAAGTTAAAATTTCAGAAACTGTATATTTAAAAAATATTTCAATATGAGCTGGAGAAGTATCTTGGTAATATCTAATATTTTCACCCTATTCACCTCTAGTGTCTACCATTTAAAAAAATATTTATTTCCCTAACATTCCCATTTTAATCAACACACACCTCCAAATGAAAATACTAGAATATTGCCATTGCTGCAGCATTTTACTAATTGAGAGAGTCGAGTTCCCTGCTGCCTTTTATGCCAATAACTGCATCAAAACAACAGGCTTTGTGAAAATCTTCTTCACAGTGTGTTTAATGTTCAGTTTAAATCAGTTTTTATTGGAATCTTTCAGGACTTCCCAGGAAATGTTATTTTCCCAAGCCTTCAATCACCCCAGTTCTGTCACAGCTTCTGCTTCCTATCTCATCCATACCCGAGTCAGGTACCAAAACAAAAGCCGTTCGCCGTTCCCTTCCTATTTGAAACAACGCTGCATTTTGTTTTTACTGCTGAATCCCTCTGACAGCTGTTGTGGGTTCCTGTCAAAAAGTGTTGTTTCAGTTTTTTTCTATTATTTCCCAGTCTCAGTCACACTAACAAGGAGTGAATAAACAGAAGGTAGAGTAGAAGAGCAATAGCACTGGAAATGCTGCCCAGGAGAATCAGCAGAATTCTGGAGCTTGGAAAGGTTAAACTTTATGACATGATCTTTCAAATTGTTTTCTCCTTCATCTTATATACATGCAGCGTTGTCGAGGAAAAATTATACAATGCACCAAGAGTTGGAGCAGCACTCCTCAACAATGGCTCAGTTTCTCTCATGTTGCTGCCTTTGTGCTCAACGCTGAAAGCCGCTGTCTCCCCCCAACAATAACAGATGTCAAAATCATGTTCTCCTAAAAGTTTATAACTGCTGTGTGCTTATTCCAGTCATCGTGGTAGAAAGCCAATTGTGTTTGATTGACTGTGACTGTGATTGGCAGAAACTTGGCTCCATTGTTTGGCCACTCATGTTATCACATTTGAGAAGCGCGGCTAGCCTGCGGCAGTAAAAAGCAAGAGGGATATTGGCTCCTGAGTAGCTGGCATCGAGCCTCTTTCAGGCAGGCAATTCCAGGGGAGCAATTGTCTGGTTTAATTGCTCCAAAAAAGAAAGACGGAGAGGCGGTGAAACTAACAAGCTGTCTACAGAATCAGTAATTTACAGACTCTACAATAAAAACAGATTTCTATATTTCTTTTTCTTTTTTTCTCTCACTTGACTCACTCACACTCGCTCTCTCCCTTGCTGTTCTAGTTTCTGTGAAAAACTCACATAGCAGGTTAGCGGGCTGGTATAATTTGCAGTTGTGATTTGCACAGTGGGACAGAGAGACACTGATTTCACTTACTCCCAGACTGATTTGATGGGCCAGAGATACCTACCGTCTCTGCTCCTGGCCCATTTCTAAACTGGGAAGCATAGAGGAACACACTTTTTCCATGATAAAGTGTTGTATTTTAGGAGAAAATGCCATTGAAAATGAAGAATCCATCCATCCATCCATCCATCCATATCTGGCTCTGCATCAAAAAGTAATTTGCTCCAATTCTTTTTCCAATTTCCTTCACAGACCATAAAAAATCTATCATCTAGTTGTTCAGATAATATTAAACAAAACCAAAATAAAGTGCTTTAGGTTTCATATTTTACTTTATTTTCCCTTTTGCATCTAGTCAGCATCAACTCCTATCATAACCCATCTTCTATAAATATTAAAGCATAAAAACTTTGGTTTGACAGGGGCGTGGGTTCCTACAGCATTGCTCAAACACAACATTTTATCCATTCTGCATTTTTAAAGCACTATTATTACAGACAATTTAGTGACATGTTTTACTGCTGTTGTCAAAAAAAGAAAAAAAAAAGAAAAAGAAAAATGCTGACACTGTAGGCTGTGTCAATCTGACACTTCAGGATAATTTTCTGGTTAGAGTTACCTGGATTTGACTTGTGCATAATAATCTACATTATGCGGAAATAGAAAAACAGCTGGCACCAGAGTGTCGGCTAAATGTAATACAAGCCTTCAGTCTCACACTTTCCATCTATTGTTGTCACAAAATAGCTTCACTTGCACACAAAAGTATTGATTGTTTTTCATTGAATTAATGACCTATGAAATCTGATTTTGAACCTTGGGAATATACAAAAAAGGGATCCCAAATAAAGTAGAGGAGAAATAGTTTAAGTGCAAAATGTGTACAGTATCCAATCAATGTTCCATGGACACAAATACACACAACATATTCAATAGTCCTGCCAGGATGATGAATGAATCATCCTGGCAGGATGATGGTTGGCTTCATGACTGCCACATGAAGCCAACCAGAGGGAAATGGGCATTAAGAGGCACAGGCATATTCTCAGAAAAAGAAAAAAAAAAGCTTAGCATCTGTGAGTGAGGTTGTGGATCACTGGCCTATTCCTCTTCCCCTCCACAGCAGCCTCCATCCATATTCATAACATCCCAGAGCGATAGCGGAGGGAAGAGGAGAGGGGAAGAAAGGGGCAGGAGGAAGCAGAGTTTCACTGTGTACAAGTTAAAAGGAAAGATGTAAGGAACACTGGGTTATGTCTATATTTGTCATGAAGATATCTTTTTTATATGTTTGCAAACATGAATCAAAGTGCAAACTAGAAGCTACAAGCAAGACAACCAATGATTCAGCTGTTAGTATTAATCTTTTAAACACATCATTTGCACCGCACACGGTTTCAACTTTGTGGACTCAGCAACAATACGCAGGGTGATTAAACGGGGATAAGAGAACATTTTCCAGTTCATAACCATTAGCACTGCAATTAAATTCAAATGGATGTAAAAGCTCAAACAAATATGCACGCAATGCATGAAGGCAAGGGTCAATTAATCATCACTTGAGGAGCCTCAGATTCTTGTCCCTTTCTGAAATGGACTGTTTCACATTTCACTGATCTCTAAAGAATTGATTATTTATCTTTTTTCAGGAGCAAGATTGTCATTTAGAGGACAACAGGAGAAAAAAAATGTATGCACAGTAAGCTGCATGTTTTTTGAGCACTAAAATGTGTTTTAGACGTCGAGAGTCAGGATGTTGAAAATGACTAATGCTAACTCGTGTTATTTTCTTCCAAGGGCTGGTTGGTGGTCAAGGTGTTTTGGACTCAAGTGGGGTCTTAGCTCTTAGTTTAACCCTTGTATTGCTGCAAAAATGTGCTTTTTCAGGTAGTCTTGAATTAATACATTTGTATTAGTGTGGAAAAGGGACTTTTATCAAAATGACAAAAAGAACAGAGTGGTTGATAATATTATATTATATAAAAATAGAAATGGTCATGGATCTGAGTTTCTGTTTCTGTCAATTATATTTCTGGGTTTTGTTCCACTTCCTGCCAATATTCTGCTTCACCTGTACCCAATTAGCTACTTGATTGTCTGTTTATATATGCATACTCCCCCACCTTTTATCCCAGCTGGATTGTCTTGTTATTCCTCACATTAAGCATCCTAGCCAACCTAAATTTTTTTTTGTGCGTTTTCCTTGTTTCCATTTGTTTTTTTTTTAGCTCTTCTGTGTTGCATTTCCACTTCGGCCTGGCAAGAAATCGATCAATTTTTGAACTCATACCTGCTCCTGGTGTTTTGCATTTCAGTCATGGTGCAAACTCAAAAACCCATATAGTATAAGTTGAGGTTAATCAGTAGACTCCAGCCAAAATGCTTGTTGGACAGTTGAACACTATCTCAAATGACCTCCTCCCAGAAAAACCAGACATTTACAAACACAAAGTGGGTCCTCAGAAATGCTGGGCAACTAACAAGAACAAGTGTGTGTGTGTGTGTGTGTGTGTGTGTGTGTGTGTGTGTGTGTGTGTGTGTGTGTGTGTGTGTGTCTTAAACAGAAAAATGGAAAAAAAAAAACTCACCTGCTTGCCCACCACTTTATTGGGTTCACCTTGCTAGTACTGGGTTGGACCTCCTTTTCCCTTCAGAACAGCTTTAATTATTTGTGACACAGATTCAACACAGTGCTTCAAACATTTCTTAGAGATTTTAGTCCATATTAGTACAACAGCATCACACAGCTGCTGCAATTTGTCAGCTGCACATCCATGATGTGGTTCTCCTGATTCACCACATCCCAGAGGTGCTCCACAGGATTGAGATCAGTTTGAGATGATCTGAGCTTTGTGATTTGGTGTGTTATTGTTAAGGGTTGGCAATGTGTGTTCAAGACATACCTAGGGATTAAAAAGATGATTCATGATTTATGGGACTATAGTTCAGTCCTTGGTGTAAATGAGTTAAGAAACGGTTTTTATTCTTACCTTGGGTGTGATAATATCACTGTACTTTACATGTCCCATCCCAGGACATAGACAACATAAACCTCCTGACAGGCTGCAGAACAATTAAGCTGTAAACTAGCTTATGCTGTGTGCCTCTTTATTTTAATATGCAGGTGGATGAATAGTCCTCAAAATGGCATGCATGTAACACTTGTATAACTGGCAAGATTGTCATGAATAAGGTAAATGAACACTAAGTAATGCTTAAGTATTGTGTTAAAGTGAGATCATAGCTGCAATGTGGTCATGCTAGGCTAACGGACTTTTTGTTACCGGGTAAAGTAAGCTTAGCCATGCTAATGAAGCACAAATGCTGTTTGCTACAGTAAGTTAATGCATTACAAAAAGGTTAACAGTTTCAGTCAGTAAGACTAGTTCCATACATGCTGTTGTTATAAGAGGAGATGCAAATGCAGTAATTCATACAGTATACACGTTTTGATAATCACATTTATATGAATGGTTGTGACTTATCGTGAGTTTATAGTTTGTTGGAGTTGCAATGCAAGTATTGTGCTTGTAATACCGGAGGAAATGTGGGGTTAGCATGGCCAGAATGAACAGATGTTCATGTGTGGCTGTAATAGTACAACTGAAGAAGAACATTCATGTGCATGAGATTGACTTCCTTGTGCTTCAGTTTCTATGTAATGATATTCACTAAAGGTACTCATTCACTTCCTGACAATGTATTAACATCTGTCACACTACACTATGCAACAAGTTGCTGGTTATGATGGGAAGTCGTTGAGACATTTGTGTTTCCTTGTGTAAGGAAGCAGGATAAATCCTGCAGATTAGCTGTAAACAAGCTTATGTTGTGTGTCTCTTTATTTTAATATGCAGGATTTAGAACTACACCCCTCCCTGACATCCACCAGGCCAAGAGGGCAACATTGTCCTGCTAGAAACAGCCATCAGAAGATGGGAACACTGTGGCCATAAAGGGTTGGACATTGTCAATGTTTGACATGTTGTGCATTCAGAGATACATACCTTGGGCGCGGTAAATAGACTGCTTCTTATATAGTGCTTTTCTACTCCACTTGAGCACTCAAAGCACTTTATACAACATTTGTTCATTCACCCATTCACACAAGCACTTTTTTTCTAAACCTAAGTGCTTTCTATCTAACATTCGCACACCACAATGAACACATTGGAGAGCAACTTGAGGTTCAGTATCTTGCCCAAAGATACTGAACCGATTAGTAGGTGACCTGCTCTAACTGTTGAGCTGCAGCCACCCCATGCTTTGTGGCAAGTGATTACTTGGGTTACTGTTGCCATTAATTTTGTTACTGTTGTCTAGCCATTCTCTTCTGACTCTGACATCAGCAAAAGGCATTTTGGCCCAGAAACTGCTGCTCACTGGATAGTCCCTCTTGTTCACTGTAAACCCTAGATATTGTTAGGAGGGAAATTCCCAGTGGATCAGCAGTTTCTGAAATATTTAAACCAACCTGGCTGACACGAACAACCATGCCACATTCAAAGTCACTTAAAGTCGCTTAAATCATGTTTCTTCTCCTTTCTGATCCTTGATTTGAACTTCAGCTGGTCATTTTAATTATGTCTACACACCCATACATGCATCACATACTGCCATGTGATTGGCTTGTTAGATATGTGCATTATAGAGTAGCTGTACCTTATAAAGAGGCTGGTGACCGTATAATAGACACAGAAAGACCTGTCATTTTGTGTAAATCTCTTTATCCCATTATTCCAGCTTTTGCATAACTTTACTCTCCTTTAACTTCTTCAAGAGAACAGAGTCTGTGAAAAACAAATGCATTTTTCATTATTGATCTCTTGCAAGTCCTTTATGTTAAAACAGTGAGACATGCTTGAAGTTGATTTGGCATTGATTGGTCTAATGGTATCACATATGCTAATGGCTGCTGTCACATGCAGTGTTTAATGATTCCTTTATGTTTGAATACAGCAGTTATGGAAACGGCATGATTCATCGCTGCCTAGTGAGTGATTAGAACACACAGGCTCTCTCTTACACACTGCTTATCCCTGTGGGCCATTTGATGTTATGTATAATGTGCTTCCATGTTCAAAGCATTTTTACATTAACCCTTCTTAAAGGTTTTAAAGCAGACATGGCTGATCATCCACTTGACACTTGGTGGAGCTTTACTGAGCTCCAGAAGACCGCGCATTCTCTATCTGGCCCTGGACAGCAAACTTGCATCCTGTGGATGGAAGAGATTCGTGCAGAATTTTTCCACAGATGATGGCAAAAAATAAAATAAAATGCTACTTTTGAAAAAAATAATATCACCTTCCCTTGCTGAGTCTAAGATGATGTGCATCAAAAATCCAGAGGGTGGTTTGGAAACACTTTAGAATGAATTCATGGCTTGAATGGCAGCAGAGGTGATGACTCACCCTTAATTACTTACTATTCTTGTGCTTCTTACACTGTAAACCCAGATTTTGATTCCACTTAAAAATATTGAGTTCATATTACTTAAAATTGCCTAGAATGTGAACATTACTTGTTAATGCTGAGTAGACTGTACTTTTTGATGGTCCATCTTATTTTAATCATGTGTTTGAGTTCAAACAACTTAATATCAAGTTTTGCACCTGCTAAAAAATCTAGTTTATACCAGTTTTAACAGACTGGATTAATGCGCATCTGCATGGTGGCACGATGGTTAGCAGTGCTACCTCACAGGTAGAATACCATCTAGAAGGTCTGGGTTCAATTCCACCTTAGCCTGGGATTCTTGCTTTGTGGAGTTTGTATGTTCTCCCTGTGTCTGTGTGGGTTTCCTTCCACAATCTGAAGACATGCAGTTACTGGGGTTAGGTTAATTGGTCTCTCTAAATTGCCCACAGGTGTGAATGATTGTCTGTGTCAGCCCTGCAACAGGCTGGTGACCTGTACGGGGTGTACCCTGCATCTTACTGCCTTGTCAGCTGGGATAGGCTCCAGCCCGCACCACCCCCACACAACCATGAAAAGGATAGGGGAATTAATTGATCAAAAGACATTTCATTTTTTCATGAACTATAAAAGATAAGTTTGGTCAATTAGAACATACAATTTAGTTCAATTGGAAATGGAGTAGTGCTTACTTAACAGGCTGAGTTAAATGAACTGTTTCATTACTTAAAAAATTTAAGCCAACGAGTTACCTTGGTTTTTTTAAGTAGATTCAACTTATCCGGGTTTACAGTGTATAATCACCGGGGACAAATACAGTACAACAAAAAGCCCACCACAACATTATCAGTCTTAACAGGCAATATCCAAGTAATGAAAAGTTTTATAAGAAAGTCCAGCAAACTATAATGTGGTAAGCAGATGTAATATGAGCTTAAAGCATTCAGTAAATAAGTAAACGTCTGCTAGAATATTTATAATTAGATGTATGCAAATAATGATTTGTATATATGTCTATATGCTGTGCTGTAAAATTATGACAGGCCAATATATCTGTAAAACATCAGCTCATACCATATATTCAACATTTATTTAGGGTTATGTTCCTTGTATTAAGTTTTAAGAGGCTACTAAAGAAAAACATGAAAATCAAATTATTACTTTTTTGGGAAAAAATCATCTTCACTTCAAACCTTTATCAGGAAAACAATTTTAAATTTAATAATTCAGCTTCTCGAGTGTGACACTTTGTTCCCTTTCACCCCTACAGTACATAAATTAAAGTATAGCCATTTGGACGCTGCAAGTTAGTTAAGAATATTTGTTAGTTAGAGCCCAGACAAGTATCATTAATACTGAACCGTCCAATCAACATAATGTAGAAAGTAAAGCTGACACAACCACTTTCTAATTAGTGTATTTATGTAGCTGACACTTCAACTCAAATGTCTTCAATCACTTTCGGATGGAGAATCCAATTCATGTACAGTATGTCCTCTGCCCACACTAGCTATTAGCTACCTCCGCTTGCCTAATTACTGTCATTCATCCTTTATCAATGAGAACTTGTGGGAAGCAGCTGTTACTAAGGTGGCTGTATTCTCATATGCATGCAAATATAGTAGTGCATGCACGCACACACATACAAACATTAATAATACATGCTCATTGCAGAGAAATGCCACTCAGAAACATGATGGTGAATTTTTTTTTTTGCATAATTTACATATTTTAAGTGATCTTGTGCCAATATAACTCATCTGTATTTGTTATTCCCACGCTTTCTCACAGATCACATAGTGTAGCGCACTAAGCCTGTGTGCGTGGGGGGTGAGATGTGCAGGAATCTATTTGAGGCTGCCTCTCTGACACCGAGGTGATGACATATTTTATTAGCTCCTGCTCAGGGACCGTCAAGAATCTCACCTGAGAACTCAACCATGACATTGTGGATCCTGAACTTCTTTGTTCCTTCTCATTCCCTCTCATCCGTCTTCCAATCCCATTTCAGCTTCTTCAAATCACCCTGCCTCCATTTCTCCCCGCCCACCCCTTCCACACCTTAATCCCTCTGTTATTCTTACTTCACTTCTCTCCTGCTCCACTACTCATATCCCTCACTCTGCCTTGGCCTTCTTGTTGCATCCCCAACAACTAGTCCCTGTTATCAGTAAAATAATCCTGCCATGCTGCGCTTCTTTCTGTCAACCAGCCTTCTCTCATGACAAGTGGCTAATTAGGTGTCACTACAGAAAATGAAAGGTAAACGGACAGTAGATAAAGCCATAAAGCTGTCAACTGTCTCACTTGTGGCAAGAGAGGAGGAGGATTGGAAGAAATGGAGATGAGGTAGATTAGCTGTAGAGGTCAGTAAAAGTGAAGAGCACCAGAAGGACGATGAACGGGTGAAGGGATTGGGTAGAATTAGGAGGCAGGAGGACTGAAAACGAGATAAAAGCAGGACAAAATGAGGAGATGAAAGAGGAATAGATATGTGCCATAGGAAAGAAGGGGAAAAGGTCAGAAAATGATGCGAGAGGCAAAGGCCATTGGTGCTTTTCCCTGTGGCTGCTAATAAAATGCTCCAGTCATACCTCTTGCATGTACACACAGGCATGACAAAAACACACACATACAAAGGGCAGTTAGACTTCCTGATCGATTGAGCCATACCCTGCTCTGACGTTTCAGCACACCTCATGATGAATGAGTTGACCTACGAAGGAAAAGAGAAGAGAAAAGAGGGGGAAACAAACCTTTGGCTTTTAAATCTCAGAGGTTTGTGTCACATGGGACACAGGATTGGGGGGTTGTCAATGTGTTTATTAATGCTTGTGGCTGCTTTTTGTCTGTTCATGTATGTCTGTGAAAATGCAGCCCTGCTACTATAACATAAATTCTTTCTTTTTTGGCGGCTGAAAATTAAGCCCACTTTCTGTAGAAGTGATTTAGTCTACTATAGTTCATACCTGAAAGAAATGTGTGACTTGTCACTGTCTTCACAGGTCCAGAAATTAAGTGGGCAGCATTCATTTGTCTTATTTTTTTAATTTAGGCATGTAGACTTAGTCGAGATAACCTGCTTAAGTTCAAAGTGAGCATCAGAATGGGGAAGAAAGGTGAATTGAATGTGGCTCAGTTGTTGTTGACAGACGGGTTGGTCTGAGTATTTCAGAAACTGCTGATTTACTGGGATTTTTCCACACAACCATCTATAGGATTTACAGAGAATTGCAACAAACAACAAGATTACTGGTTTGTGCATCAATTTTGCTTTTGCTTTTGGATTATTTTTGTTTTTTCAGGTGCTGTTTTTTCCTATGTGTTTTCTTGCAGGTGCAGCAGTTGATGATGTACTTGTCTTTACTCTTATTTTCTCCCCTTTTTACTTTTCTTGCTATCTCTGTCTTTTAGTTTCCCCAACCTGTCAGCACTGGTATCACGGTATTGCACATATATACGTGCAAATAATAACAGCAATTAATAAATAAATAAAAGAATACAAAAGAGAAAACATTAACAAGAAGAGCCTGTAGAGAGTTTATAGAGCACATCTTGGAAAAGCAAATGGGTTTGGCATAACAGTGCATTCAGATCATAATTCTGATTGCAAAAGTTGCCAGACAGGACAGATTATTTGAAAAATGATAATAAAAATCCAATAAACAGCAGTTCACTGGGCAAAAATACCTTGCTGATGCCAGAGGTCAGAGAAGAATAGCCATAGGAAGGAAGCATATAAGAAGTAACTCAAATAAACATGTGTTACAACCAAGGTATGCAGAAGAGCAACTCTGAATGCACAACATGCATGTTGCACCTTGACACAGGTGGGCTACAGCAACAGAAGACCACACCTGGTGCCACTTCTGTGCCACAATTCACATAGGTTGACCAAAATTGGACAATAGAAGATTGGAAAAATTTTATGTGGTCTGATGAGTCTCAATTTCTGCTTTGACATTGAGATGGTGGGATCAGAATTTGGCATAAACAACATGAAAGCATCCATCCTGCCTTGTATCAGCAGGCTGGTGGTGCTGATGTAATGGTGTGGGGAACATTTTCATAGCACACGTTGGGCCCTTTAGTACCAACTGAGCATTTATAAAATGCCACAGCCCACCTGAGTATTGTTGCTGACCATGTCCAATGGACCAAATTCTCTGAGGAATGCTTCCAGCAACTTAACAGTGTATATGCATGTGTGCGTGAGAGTATGTGTGTGAACGTGTTACAAGTGTGCTCTTTATATGTGCAGTATAAATTGTGCAAATCTCAGTGTCTTAACTTCACCAAAACTAGAGACACACTGGAACTGCTCCAACTTAACCCAGCATGAACCTCTCATCTATCACCTCTCAGCTGATGGTCCACCTCTGGCAGCCCTGTTATTGCCACTCAGATAAGGCAACACTCACACAGCAGCCATGAGCATGACTGTTGAGCACTGAAAAGGGCACATTGACTAATAATTGAAGCTGTGCCCATACTGAGGTTGGGACTAATTAACTGTGTATCCAAAAGTGTGACTTACATACTAATAGAAGATATTTTGTTTGCAGCTATTCAGTCTGCGGCAGGTATTGCAGACGGCAGTCCATTCACATTTCCTTTGGTACAATCATGGAATGTTAACATAATATAATCACTCTCACAAATATTCAGTGATGATATTAATTCTTCATTAAGGCAATTAGGAACAAGAGCATCCAATCAATCAATCTCATTAGCTTCTTTGTCAAGTAGCCGTCCTCCTTTCTCTGTGTTGCATGCAGTATTTATTGCCGTGATCCTCATTTAGTGTCAGTGCTTATTTAAGTCATTGCATAGCTATGAAAATGCCTGCACACAGATGGCTTCCTATTAAATTCCATATCGGAGATATAAATGAGATTATTTGTCATGGGGATGATAACTACACCGTTTCATGAGAATGACTTTAATTTTGTATAAAAATGACAAAATACAATTCCTTGCTGAGGAGCACCACAGGTACTTTAGCTGATAGTAATTCAACAGCTGCTTTACACACAGATATTCAGATTCAGATGAGGGGTGGGGTGGGGTGGGGCAATCACACAACCTCGAATGGGAAGGCGAGACTTTTTTGGAGTTTACCATCAACTTTCAATTTAGGCAATAAAACTGCTTGATTCAAATCCATCTGTATCAAGCTTCTTCAACCTTCCCTTGCTTACCACTGTGATGTGTCCTGCAGCAGTGACAACACCAGCAGAGCACTTTTATATCCCCAATCATTAAGTAAGGCCCCACTCACACAGGCCAAGAGAGCAGTTGGTGACACCCTGCGGTTGCCAGTGGTTGGCGAGTGGTTGCTGGAGATTGTTGGCAGTTGCTAGCTGAAACTGACTGCAGAGAGGGTGTGCAGTGCTGCACTGAAAGCTGATGCTGACTTGTCTGCAAACACTTGCCAACTACTTGTAGAGTAGTAGTGAAGGTATGAAAAGCAGCAAAATGTTGAACCCATTTTAAAGTCCCTTTTCAGCGATCTTATTGACATGTAAAAAATAAAGTTTTACAAATCTTTCAAAGTTCATTTGAGCCTTCTCCTTCACTTGCTAGACTAAAGATCTCCCCTTCTTTATTGACTATTCTTAAAAGGCTATGTACAGGGGTTGGACAATGAAACTGAAACACCTGGTTTTAGACCACAATAATTTATTAGTATGGTGCTGCAGCCAATACAGCGTCAATTCGTCTTGGGAATGACATATACAAGTCCTGCACAGTGGTCAGAGGGATTTTAAGCCATTCTTCTTGCAGGATAGTGGCCAGGTCACGACGTGATGCTGGTGGAGGAAAACGTTTCCTGACTCGCTCCTCCAAAACACCCCAAAGTGGCTCAATAATATTTAGATCTGGTGACTGTGCAGGCCATGGGAGATGTTCAACTTCACTTTCATGTTCATCAAACCAATCTTTCAGCAGTCTTGCTGTGTGTATTGGTGCATTGTCATACTGATACACGGCACCGCCTTCAGGATACAATGTTTGAACCATTGGATGCACATGGTCCTCCAGAATGGTTCGGTAGTCCTGGGCAGTGACGCGCCCATCTAGCACAAGTATGGGAATGCCATGATATGGCAGCCCAAACCATCACTGATCCACCCCCATGCTTCACTCTGGGCATGCAACAGTCTGGGTGGTACGCTTTCTTGGGGCTTCTCCACACCGTAACTCTCCCGGATGTGGGGAAAACAGTAAAGGTGGACTCATCAGAGAACAATACATGTTTCACATTGTCCACAGCCCAAGATTTGCGCTCCTTGCACCATTGAAACCGATGTTTGGCATTGGCACGAGTGACCAAAGGTTTGGCTATAGCAGCCCAGCCGTGTATATTGACCCTGTGGAGCTCCTGACGGACAGTTTTGGTGGAAACAGGAGAGCTGAGGTGCACATTTAATTCTGCTGTGATTTGGGAAGCCGTGGTTTTATGTTTTTTGGATACAATCCGGGTTAGCACCCGAACATCCCTTTCAGACAGCTTCCTCTTGCGTCCACAGTTAATCCTGTTGGATGTGGTTCGTCCTTCTTGGTGGTATGCTGACATTACCCTGGATACCGTGGCTCTTGATACATCACAAAGACTTGCTGTCTTGGTCACAGATGTGCCAGCAAGACGTGCACCAACAATTTGTCCTCTTTTGAACTCTGGTATGTCACCCATAATGTTGTGTGCATTGCAATATTTTGAGCAAAACTGTGCTCTTACCCTGCTTATTGGACCTTAACACTCTGCTCTTACTGGTGCAATGTGCAATTAATGAAGACTGGCCACCAGGCTGGTCCAATTTAGCCATGAAACCTCCCACACTAAAATGACAGGTGTTTCAGTTTCATTGTCCAACCCCTGTATATTTGGTGTGTAAGTGGCAAACTGTAACCACAAGCGGCTTCCAGATTAGTTGTGGTATCACAAAAGCAGCTTGTATATAATATGTTAAATTAAAGGTCACCACTGTAACACTTCCTCCATTTCAGCAGATTAATGTTGAGCAGAAAATTTAAATAAAGTAAGAAGAAGCAAAGTAAAAATCCTGTTGCCAAATTTATGGCAAGCATGACTAAATTTCTAATTTAAGCTACTTTTTTTTTAATCTAAAAGGTACAAATGATCTGTTTCTACCACTAAATGCAATAAATTATAAATATCATACACAACTCTGATCTAGCTGCAGATTGCATAAATCAGAAACAACACATTAAGTAGTTTTTTTCCCACTTTTTTTCTCTCTATTATTTGTCTTGTCTGCTACATACCATATTTTGCTCCCCCTAAGGTATCACTACAATAGTTCTGCAAGTGCTCTCCTTAGTGTGACACCACTTAGTGTTTAGTCAGTGCTTATGGTATATGCAGTGCTGTTACACCATACAGCAGTGCATATACTAATTTGCTACTAATGTATCTATATACACTACCAACTTGACTGACTATACTTGTGATAGTTGTACCAAACTGTGTTACTGTGATCCTGCTATGACACTCACATTTTCAGACACGCATGAATGGCAGAGAACACAAAAAGTACCTACACATACTTTGCATGCATTCTCACACTTTGCCATTTAACACCCTTCATCCACTACACACACTTGCACGTACAGTAACCTCAAGGGAGCATCACTCAAACTACTGAAGAGCAACAGGAGGCGATTACTGTGATCTATCTGTATTCTCGTTGTACTCCAGCAATGGAGTCGGCCACGGTGATGCCTGTTGAGTTGATGTTTTAAGAGCTTTAATGGACTGGCGAGCCACAGATGTGAGTGGTCTCTGCTGCTCTATTTTGGAGAAGTGCTCAAATGCACGCACACACACACACACACACACACACACACACACACACACACACACACACACACACACACACACACACACACACACACACACACACACACACGATCTGGGCCAATTAGATAAATCTCCTAAGTGTTGTAACCTATAGAAATGTGAAATTTTGCATTTTTAACCATGCAAATGAGGGTGCTGCGTCTCTTTGCATATGTCTAGGTACTTCGGTCACAGCTGTAGGATGTAGTACAGACTCTAGTGACCACCATGAACGTTTACATATAGATCAGCCTCAAGTGTTGATTAGTACTTGTGTTACACACAAACATTTTAGAGTGCTTTAAAGGCACCATTATTATGTTGTCTGAGGGCTACAATCGCATTACTGCTGGAGCTGGAGACAGTTTAAGTGCATTTTTATAAAGAAGCCATGGCTAGTGATTTAGTTATCTTTAGTCGATCTCTGCTATAGATAATACTGTGTAACTCTCCCCAGGGTTGCATTAGTAACTCAGATTCCTTTGTGTCTTGTTAAACTTCACAATCTACCACTTTAGTACATTCGACTTCTGGAAATGTAGTCTCTCCCCCCCCCCCCATGTATTTCTTCGGCTTTCCATTCCCCTCCAGCCCTTGCCTTGTGTAGTCTACTTGTGCAGCAAATTCAATATTGATGTGGTGGATCAATCAGAAGAGCGCCACCCTCCCCTTCTTGTTACTGAAGGTCCTGAATAATCTATCCATCTTCCAATATTCTGATACAAGCAATAAATGGCTGCAGTTATAGATTCCTTCCACTTTCAGAAAATAGTTTCCAGAACAAAGGATTCTGACTGTCCACGCGTTATTTGATGTGGTTTAAGGGGCATTTTTTTTCTTTAGAAAAATTTAACCTTTTGTTTTCCAAAAAGCTGACCTTAAATTTATAGCAGTCCCACATGCAGCAATCACACTGTAAACCCGGATAAGTTGAATCTACTTAAAAAAACCAAGGTAACTCGTTGCCTTAAATTTTATAAGTAATGAAACAGTTCATTTCACTCAGCCTGTTAAGTAAGCACTACTCCATTTCCAATTGAACTAAATTGTATGTTCTAATTGACCAAACTTATCTTTTATAGTTCATGAAAAAATGAAATGTCTTTTCATCAATTAATTCCCCTATCCTTTTCATGGTTGTGTGTGGGGGTGGTGGGGGCTGGAGCCTATCCCAGCTGACAAGGCAGTAAGATGCAGGGTACACAGGTCACCAGCCTGTTGCAGGGCTGATACAGACAACCGTTCACACCTGTGGGCAATTTAGAGAGAGCAATTAACCTAACTCCAGTAACTGCATGTCTTCAGATTGTGGGAGGAAACCCACACAGACACAGGGAGAACATACAAACTCCACACAGCAAGAGTCCCAGGCTAAGGAATTGAACCCAGACTATCAGATAGCTATTCTAGCTGTGAGGGAGCAGTGCTAACTACCATGCCACCATGCTGCCCAGTAACACAAATATTTTTTACAGTGTTGAACTGTGTCTGTTTAAATTTGGTAAATAAACATGATAAAACTCAGCCCTGCTGAATGCTGGTACATTAACATTTACAAATAACATTTGTCCATGGAACAATAAAAAACTATACGAGAGAGGGTTGTGAACAAAAACCAAACAAAAACAACAAATGTCTACTATTCCAAACAGCAAGAGGCCTGGGCCAAGCCAGAATTGAACCCAGACCTTCTACTGTAGATGGTATTCTACCTGTGAGGTAGCACTGCTAACATCATGCCACCATGCAGATGCGCATTAATCCAGTCTGTTAAAACTGGTATAAACTAGATTTTTAGCAGGTGCAAAACTTGATGATATTAAGTTGTTTGAACTCAAACACATGATTACAATAAGATAGACCATCAAAAAGTACAGTCTACTCAGCATTAACAAGTAATGTTCACATTCTAGGCATTTTTAAGTAATATGAACTCAATATTTTTAAGTGGAATCAAAATCTGGGTTTACAGTGCAAATCAATACAAAAAAGAGCAAAATTATCATTATATAGATACATGGGTGAAATATTTTCTAATGATGATGCGTATGATGTGTTGTGTTCTTTCGTGTCTTGTGTCCACTGACATGATTTCGCCTCTGTTGTTATGAATCGGGGTTTAATCTTGTTTTAGGGTCTCTAGAGACTTCACCACCGAAGAGATCCTCGGCTGCAGCGCCTTGAGTATCAGTCATTATCACGGAGGATTATGTGACTGTTGGTCTAATATAAAGCAATATCAATATCATAGTTTGTACTACATCTGCCTCTCGTGGAATTTAACTAGATACAAGATACTCTGACGATTGCTTTTTCCCTCAGAGACTCTTAACTTAGTTACATTTTAATCTTCTGCTGAATCTAAGCACCATGACTTACTGTTGCTAAATTAAATGAAGTGGTCTGCTCCCACAGAAATGACACAGTGAAACAGATCTGGCAGAGGAGTAATTGAGGGAAATTAAAGTTGTGTTTTGTGTGCTGTGTTGTTGTTGTTCTTGTGGATAAAAGAAATGTAATTATCAATATACTGTACTCTACAATCAGTGATATCAAGCTGGCTGTAGCCCATGTAGGTCAGAAACAGTTTGGTTGCGCAACATTCAAATGATGGTTGACAATCCCATAATTCAAACCTACTGTAGCTGCTCCTGAGGGACTGAACTTGTCCAGAGCAGCTTTTTATCCCAGACAAACCATTTTAAAATTGAGTATAATATCATAATGGCAGCCCGCTTGTTTGCTCATACTTGTTAATCTGACCACTAACAGTTTGTTTGTGTTCCTGTAATCCTCTGATAACGAGCCGGTGATGATGGTAATCAGCTGTAATTGTGAATTTGGTGTGATTTTAAAACAAAGACCAGGAGAGCTCACAGCTCAGGCCACATCTGAATAACTCTGATTGTCATTGATTGGCTTGAAGCATTGCTTGATTGTGTTGTGAGAGATTTTTGTAACACGGTGATACAAAAAACAAAAGCGCACATACAGCTACACGAAACTCAATCATGTCAGAGGAAATGCTAATCATTCCCCTCCCTGTGAGCTCTTGAGAAGTAAACAGTGCTTATATAAACGTTCTCATGCACTCCAATACTTGTTAGCACCTGCTAACAAAACAACAAGGAGATAAGGTTAAATGGATTCTTTTTCTTAGCCTTTTTTTTTTTTTTTTTTTTTTGCCACCACATAGCAGTAACTGATCATGGAAAACGTGCAGAGCACATAGGTTCAAGATGCACACATGTATGCTTAAACACACACATTTGCACTGTACCACAGCCTGGCTAGAGGTCCCAGAGACAGGAGGAGTGTGATGATGGATGGGTTGTAGCTAATTCCTCCAGACAGCTGGTCTGCGGAGCGGACAAAGGGACAGGGAAGGCCACTGGTCAATGCATGCTTTAGCCCCTATCTTAAATTGTGTGTGCTTGTCCAGGCTGAGTGTGTGTGTGTGTGTGTGTGTGTGTGTGTGTGTGTGTGTGTGTGTGTGTGTGTGTGTGTGTGTGTGTGTGTGTGTGTGTGTGTGTGTGTGTGTGTGGATGCACATCCTGGCTGCTGTCCTGATTCGACTCTGTTTTTGACCAAGGTTTCTCTGGTGGAGGACTTCAGGCCTCATTCTCCCTTTCCATCTGCCCCGGCACAGCCTCCTCATCCCTCGGCTTGCTGTACTGACAGGCAGAGTTGCCACGGTGATGGATGACTCTGTGCTAAGTTTCAGTGTCAGAGTCGTGCACCTCTGCTACCTGCCATGTGGGTCCCTGTCAAAGACTTCCTGCCAGGTCAGCTATACTCTTTCCCCACTTTCTACCCCCTCCTTTTTATCCAACTCTTCATCTTCATGCTGCAGTGTTCCCATCTCTCCTTTATTTAGCTCACTGCTGGGACCTATTTCAAAAGTTGGAGCAAAGTGTGAAATTTCCCAGATATGGGTTGTCAGCCTGATAACTTCTAAGAAGCCGCAGAACAGAGAGACGTGTTATACCACTTCTATGTTCTCTAACATCACACACAGCAACGTTTTCAAAGTGACTTTTTATTTCTATATTAACTCTATTAAGAGCTTAAATGCAAAGCAGGTTAATGAAGTCAGTTTCCTTAATGAGCGGGATGATGTTAAGTCACTGTTCCCTTTTTCTGCCAACACTTGGTGTATATTTGTGTGTGAGAGTCTGTGAATGTCTGCATATGTTAGTCTAACTGTTCATTGCAATGTGTGGTCATGTCTTCATTATACAGCTAGCTTCCTTAAGAGTGACCCCAGTTTTACACCACACATTTTAAAAAACTGTCCCTTTGAAATGAAGTCCACAAGCAAGGTACTCATGAGCTTTGTCTTTGAATGTAATTAGCCAATTAGTCTCTTCTTTATTAGAGACCAGCAGCAGCCATGCGTCTCTGCTACTAGGGACTAGTTAGTGTGTTGTAATGAGCCTTTAGCTTCTAACTAGAAACCCTGTCAAGCATTATTAATAAAGAGGTTATTTGTGCAGGCCTTCCACTTTAAACACTGTTGATACCACAGAGCCATGCTTATTAAGATTTATCTGCAAGGATAATAAACAAGGCTGCATTATAAAATCAGATTACAGGAAAGTGAAAAAGAAAAAAAAGATAACGTCACTTCATACCTAATACTTTGAGATATTTTTTTAATCATAAATGCAACATGTTTTGTATTTTGTTGCTGTATCTTTTTAGGATTTTCAAGGCAATAACTGTCCCATTCTAATAAGCAGAGAAATGTTTTCGAAATATGCCCTTGGCCTTTTTTTTTTTCCAATTACTATCAGATTACCCACATTTTCCCAAACCATTGTATCACACTATTAAACTGTCAGTAGAAAGAAGGAAACGCAAAGACATGTGGAATTACTTCTTCTTTACGTGGGGAAGATGAGAATATATTTAGGATTCAATTCTCTGTGCTGTAGTCTTGCACTGTAATCATAACGGTCTTGATATGCTAATAACAGAAGCAATTTGTGACAGGTTAGTTTTACAGTAATTGGTGTAGGATTTCTCTGAGCCCTGAATTGATCAAAGAGACAGTGGATGAATACAGACATAGAGGCTGCCCTCGGTGTGCCGGAAGGGGAGCTTTGAAATGATTTAAAATACCATTACACTAGTATTACCACCACTGGCACCAAAAGACTAGTTCTTGTCAGTCCCACAAAAGTGTCAGTAATTCAACTGTGAATTCATGAATTCATCTCTTTGTCATATTTAAATGAATGAATATTGCATACTAACAACCTCAAGAGATGACAAACAGGGCAAGAAGGGGTTTAATACACCAATCTGAAAACAGATTAACTGAAAATCCCCAATGAAATGACAGCAACATTGTAACTTGGCAAAGTCTTAATTAATTAAGGGATTATATCTTAAGAATAATGCAGGTGCTCAAGTGAAAAGTTTCACCGTGTATAGAATTGGTTATTAAAAGTTTTAATGCCAGCAGAGAATTTGACGAGCTGAAAATAATTCTTATGATGAACTGAGAGATTAACAGACTCGCACAAAGACAAATGAACATGTTGCAATTATGAGAACCCTTCACAATGATAAACACAACTATAATTTCCAGCAACCTGTAGCAGCGCTGAGCACAGTGCAACAAAGCAGCTTTCACTGATTGAATGAATACATTTCTTGGATATCTTGGATTTTAGACTGATTTTACAGTATACCTGCAGCAGGTGACATGATATAAATTACATGACAGAAAGCTGTTAAAATCACTATTTAAAAAAATAATTTTTAATAAATTTTTTAAAAGTTAGAATTTATTTTTATTTCTGATCTCAGTAATTTCCTGTTGAGATTAGAAATTGTGATCATATTCCTAATCTCAACAAGAAACTACTGATATTAGGGTTAAAGTTAACTACTGTATAGAATGGTTACATTTAAAGCAAAATGCAGAGTACTGGTTTGAAACATCATATTAATTCATATTTTTTTTCCCCCACTTATCTAATTCAGGGTCGCAGTGGGATTGGAGCCTATCCCAGCTGTCATGGGGCAAGAGGCAGGGTACACCCGGACAGGTCACCATCTATTTCAGGGCTAACACATGGATACAGACACACCTACACTGATTTACACCTACAGCCATTTCAGAATCACCAAGCATGTCTTTGGGAGGAAGCCACAGCACCCAGAGAGAACATGCAAAATCCACACAGAAAGGCCTCAGCCAGCCGGTAGATTTAAACCCAGGACCTTCTTGCTGTGAGGTGACAATGCTTACCACCACACCACTGCGCTGCCGTGATCATGTACTGTTTTGCCCTATTTCCTTAAATGGCTCATGCTCTCTCACACAATCAGCAGAAGTCACAGGCACACAACTATCAAGTGACAACGCTCTTTTCAGTAACAGCTATTCTGTTTGATTTGATGGGTGGGATGACTCAGGTTTAGGGCTGCCACTACAAAGTAAGGGTGCAGTGAATGGCAGGAAGTGGCTGCCAACATGTTAGGAGCTACGAGTGAAGCCAACTTCTTATTCTTAAAGATATAATTTAATTAATGTAATCTGTCTAAAGAAGAATGCTAACCAAGAGCCAAAGGAGTTGGATTAGTCATTGGCCAAGAAACTGCCAAGAGCATCAGGCCAAGCTGGATGTGGAGGTAAGCTTGTTTCTTACCAGTCAAAACTTAAAATGACTATCCAGAGCCTTGGGGACCTTAAGTAGTACTCTGTTGTTTGGGCCCTTTGGGTGCTGTGGCTTATCATGCATAGTAAGTTGCTTGCACAAACAACATATGGGGTGTTTTATTTTAATTAAAAGGAGCTTCATATTTTACATGATTTGCAGTAGTTTATTGGAATTTAGCAGCAGTCTTTATATCATCTAGCACATATGGCAAAAACATGAACACACTTTCTTAACCAAACTAATCCAATAGCCAAACTACACCGATTCCTAACCCTCAGCTGCAACTCTGCTTGTAAGTGATGGTTGATTTAAACTTACAGTGGTGGTAATACAGTTTGATGGATTTTATGACCGGCCTCTAGGCCTTACATTTGCTATGTATTTTGTGATTGTCGATTGCAAGTGCCCAAAATTTGCGGTTTGTTTACATATATTTGTCTGTTTTGAGTGCTAAGCTAAACATACTGTTATTGGCATGAAACATATAGAAAATTACCGGGCCTGTGCTACAGTCTAATAGTGTCCATGGCATGTTGGAGTGGTGTTTTGCTCTCCTGCTCTTTGCATCCATAAAGTGACTGAAAATTATGAGTTAGTTTTCACCACCAAATGCATCAAGTCGGTGCTTCACTTAGTCACTTATTCACGGTCACGAGTCATGTGTATGGTCAACTGTTTATTTACAACATCAGATATTAAAGTTGTCTAGATTTAGCACAACACTGCTCAAGAGGCCAGTTGAAAGCCGTGTAATTTTTATGTAATCATGTCACACATTCAAAAGGTGTAAATGTGCAGAATGGCAAATCAATGAACAGGACTGGCTTTTTATGCTTTTTGGATCAGTGACAAAAGTAATTTCTCATGTATTTAATTTTCTGGATTTGCCAAAATCATATCTTACCTGGATAATTTAAGCAGCTAATTTAAATAGCTTTTCAAACAGTTTACAATATCTTATGTTTTATTGCTTTGGTGATGTTAAAATAGCCTTTTCCTCACCTTGCGCATATCAGCTAGTCTTCTCCACTGCAACGTAAGAAAAGAAATGTGAGCTTTAGTGCTCAAATGTGCTCTTTTTCAAATATTCTATATAGGTAATTGCGAAGAGAAAAAAGTGGAGGTGAAGAGGTTCTGTGAAGGGGTTGCTGCCTGCTTGAGCCATGTGCTTTATGCCATTTTTGTTGGATGAGAAACCACTCGAGCTGTGCCTGCATCACGACACAAGTAGACCAACTGTATGGAAATTCTGCATAACAGCAGTCGAGACCTGAGCTTATCTCAGACACACAAGTGTATAAACCGCCTGGGACTCTTTACAGTCTAAAATTTGATTGCTGTCTCTCTCTCTCTCTCTTTCACTCTGTCTCTCTCCCTTCCCACAGCTTCTCTCCACAACACTTGGATGAGCGATGCTGCCTCTGCTTCATCTTTGACTGGCAGAATAAACACTGTTACCACAACAGCCATGCTGGGAGACAAACTACAAGCAACAACAGAGCTAGACAGACACACCACAACTGTGACAGTATACGGAAGGAAAGATAAAACTGTGACAGTGTTAGCAGAGATAGGTGTGTGAGCCCAGCAATGATAACAGAGTTAGGAGGCAGATATACAAGTGTAATAGTATAAGAGAAAATTCAGATGAATATGACAGTACAGGAGAAGGTCTGGCCAGGGAGACTTTGAAAGATGATAGTTGGTGGAGGCAGTGACACTGTGACTGAAAGGCTTACTGGGACTATAATCATAACAGGGTTTGTATTATCCTGAAGTAGTGTTCTCAGCATATTATTGGTGAAGGAGGATGAAGTGGTGATTTGCAGAGGCACACAATTCAAATGAGCACAAGGAGGTATGTTGTTTTGTTTATTTAGATCCCCATTAGCTACTGTATTGTAACAGTAGCCACTATTTGCGGTGTATCCATTAATATTTTAACAATACTTGATTACCAGCAAATATAAGCAATACAGATTTATCACATTCATACTCACATTAAAGCTTAATACATAATTTAGCCACAGGCAAGACACACATTAAATCTATACACCAAATCAAAAATCTGTCAAATACTTGTGATATAGTACCTATATAGAAATTATGTCAACAAAAAGTGGGATACATAGGGCTTTATAACATGTCAGTACTTCAAATACCAATCAAAAAACATACTTTTAACTTGTATTCATCTAATACAGTGTGCATGTGACTACAGTTTTACAGCACATAGTTCTCCATCCATCCATCCATCCATCATTGTTTATCTGGGTCCAGGATTTGGGGCAGCAGTCTAAGCAGACCTTCCTCTTCAAGCCTCCTCCAGCTCATCTTTGAGGACACTAAAGCATTACCAAGCCAGCCAAGATCTCCTCAGCATGTCCTGGGTGTGCTCCAGGGCTGCCTTCCAGTAAGACATGTCTGGAACACCTCACCTAGGACGTGATCAGCAGGCACCCTGGTCAGATATACCTTCATCTGACTCCTTTCAATGTGGAGGAGTAGTGGCTATACTCCAAGCTGTTTGTGAATGATTGATCTCTTCACCCTACCTCTGAGGAAGAACCCAGACACCCTTCAGAGGAAGCTCTTTTCTGCTTCTTGTATTAGTGATTTCATTCTTCTGCTCACTACCTGAAGCTCGTGGCCACAGGTGGATTGACCAGTAGATCAACAGCTTCTCTTTTCATGCTCAGCTCTCTCCTCATGGTAACAGACCGGTACAACATCCCCATCCCTGCAGATGCTGCACCAGTCCACCTGCCAATCTCCTGCTCCACTCTCCCCTCACTCGTGAACAAGCCCTTGAGATGCTTCAACTCCTCCACTTGGGGCAGCAACGTGTTCCCAACCTGGAGTGGGCACTCTACCCTTTTCTGGCTGAGAGCCATGGCCTCAGAATTGGAAGTGCTAATTCTCATCCCAGCTGCTTCCCACTCAGCTGCAAACCCTCCAGTGCATGGTAGAATTTTTTGTTTGCTTGTTTTTTGCGTTGCCCTCAACAGTCATTTACTATAACTTTTCATGTTTGTTCAATATCTATCTATATCTCCTGTTGTTAGGTTTAAATTGTGTTTTCTTTTAATTCATATTTTGAACCAAATACCAATCATTTTGCCATCTTTCTTTTAAGAAAATATGCATCCTTCAAATAACCTATTAATTAAAACCTTCCTCTTTGCACACATTGCAATAGACTCATAATTAAAAACAAACCAAAAAAAAAACTTGAACTAAAATTGTACAAAAAGTAGAAAAATGGTGCAGTATGCTGTGGTACTCCACAGCATACTGCTGACACCTAAGAATAACTACCAATAGATACACAGTGTGTTCATGCACACTAACTTTAACCTGTGCAGGAGTAGATAATTTAAAATTTTAAAAGTTCATCTTACTCAGTAATGACTTGAGGTCAAGCGCTGCTGTTAGCAAGTCCAGCCTCAGAAAAATAATTAGCATCAAAGAAATCTTTTGAGGTTCTTGGCTTCTTGTAATTAAACACAAGCAAAAGAAGATCTAAACAAAAGGTAAAGGAGGAAATGGATAAACTGGGGGGGGGGGGGATGTTAAGCAAGAGTGGAATGCAAACAATGGCAATAGATGAAACACTGGAGGCAAAGCAAGGAGCGAACACAAGGAAAGTTGCACAAGAACAGCAAAGAATGCCAGAAAACAATGGAAGGAAGAAAAGTGTAAAAGAAGCAGACAGAAAATGCCAGTTGACAGAAAGGAAAGCAAAAAGGAAAGCAGGGAGGAGCAGCACGAACAGAGAAAGATAAAGAAAGATTGACAAGCCAAAAGGGAGACCACAAAAAATGTACATAGCATCAGTCTGATATTGTCATTCTATACAGCAGCCTAGCTCCAATGTGCTGATTATGAGAGCATCATTTGAGACTGACAACCTTGTTGCTATAGTACAGCATGCCAAACACATTCCCAGCGCCCATCTTTCTCCTTCCTGAGCTCACACAATAGCCTTCTGATGAAGACTGAATGATTGGAGGAGGAACGAAGTGAAACGTGGAAGAATAACAAAAAGGAAAAAAAAAACACAAAACACTCTTTAAGAGGCTGGTGATGAGGCCAATGCAAAAGAATAATAATGATAGAAAAATAATAATAATAATAAAACCAGAGAGAGCAAGAGAGAGAGAGGTAGGAGAGGATGTGTAGAGAACATGAGCTCAATGCAGCTGCAATTAAGGGAGCGATTTTGTGCCAGGGAATATGTTAATTCCTCCTTTGTGTGAGCAGTTGATTGGCCGTTGCACTGCACACCAGGCAGTGAGATTGGGGGGGGGGGGGGGGGGGGCTTGGACGCCTCTGTCTGGCATGACGTTCATCACAGGCCTAATTTAGCTACACCATCACAGTCAGCAGCACTGGATGAAAAAAGACACACTTTTTTTTGTCAAAGACCTCTTCCTGTGTCGTCATGTAGTACATCCAAGGGATGTAGGTAAAGAGAGGCTACTTCAATTAGCAAGCTCCAGAGACAAAGACAGGAACAAAGATATTCATTAATAGTCACGCATGACCTTTATATGTATATGAGCTGAGCCTCAATCCACTGAAGAGTGGTTTTAATTTTGGACCTGAGGGATTCTGAGAATATCACAGGAGTTCAGTCTCTAAGAAAGAAAAGTGAAACTACTGTATCATTTCCACTGTGCACAGTTTAGAGCTCTGGTATGCATCATTTTGCAGACTCAAATCATAAAAATAAACCTGTGTATATTTTACACTTTTAAAAGGACAAATAAAAATGCAGAGGTGCAGCACAAAACACTGCCATTGGTCTCAGCCGCAGTAGAACAAGCGGCTGTTTTATTCCATTTAACAAATTAATCGCATGTAATCACCATGGTGTCAGATGTAAAATAAGCATGAGTGGGCTTACACATTCTGTAATTCATGGTCCATAATGTGTTGTCATTCAGCATATTGCCTTCACACTATCACGTGTAATTAGACAGTCTCTTGAGAAAAAAGTGGAGGCAGAGCATCACAAGGCAGCGTCAGCCTGTCGACTGAGCGTGGTTGGTGATTAGCTGTCCGTGCGCAATGTGCACACCGGTCCTTATCATGTTACAGAGCATGAACTTGAGCAATGATATGAGGGGAAAAGTGAAATCCTGACACTGATGCTGATCAAGCAGTCCTGGGCAATATCTTAATCCTAGCATTGTAACTTTCATTTTTTTACTAAAAAAATAGGGAAATCTTGTGAAATTAAATAGCTATAACAGCAAAGAGAATAAAGAGAAGCATTTGCTCTAATCTATAATTAATCACTAATGCTGAGAACACAAGGGAAAGCGTAATATTGAGTTATAATTCCTAATTTAACATAATTGGTTGAAGCTTGTTACTGCTAGAAAATGGAAAGCATCAGGTCAGGAAGAGTTATTAGATTTTCAGCCCTTCAATTAATACATGTGTTTCACCTTCTCTTCTTTTTGTCTAGAAATTTTGTTTCGTATCAAGTCTATGCTAATTTCCATTTTTACACTTGCTCAGGCTCCCCTCATTTTTATCAATTAGGGTGGACTAAACGTTAAATTACCTCTGTTTTTTCTCTCTCTATGCTGTTGTAACTGACTCAGCGTCAGTGTTACTTTTCAGTGATCTCTCAAGTGTAAAGGTTTAATGAATGCGTTTAGCCTGATATTATTATGTCCTCAAAAATGGTCATTACATTGAAACAACACTGTGCTGGTGCTGGTCAGTTTTACTGATAATTGTTTTATAATTTTAGTAAGATTTTAACCTAAGTTCTAGATGGAATAGAGTATATTTTTACATTGTGGAATTGCTAATCTTACACAAACACAATGAAGCAGCTCATTTCACTACCAAGATGAAATGGTGTAGTATTTGGATTTGTTATTGATCATATCAAATTGTTTTAGAAAGGTGGACTCTAGAAATTACTGACATCACTATAAACGTCTAACTAAATAGACATCTATTTCAAATGTTCTGTCTAATCCCACCTCACTTTCTCCTTTTGTTTGTGAGTGATGATGTTAGAAACAGTCAAGTGGACAAACCGGCTCTGTCACCATCTGGTCCCCAGAAGAAGGGAGCACAGCAGTGGTCACACGATACACACCCACTCACCAGCCCACACACACACGCGCGCGCACGCACACACATGCATGCACGCACACAACTTTACTAGAAGGCCAAAGCCAAGATCCTGCAGTAGCACCTACTTGAACACACACGCCAACACACATGCTGGCACCAATAGGAGCATTCACACGCACACAGAGACAGGCAGGCTTTTCCACCCACAGTTTTTCCAAGGTGCAGTCCATCTGCTCTCTCCATAGATTTAGATGACAGAGTCCAACATGTGATACAACCTCCCAGCTTGGTGTATATTACAGCCCCACCAGGCGCAGGTGTCCAAGGTACGTATAAACCACTAGAGCCTGACCAATACATCATCATGGCTGATATAATATCTTACATATCTTTTTTTAGATATTTGCAATACAGAAAAGATTTGCTTCAGGTGTTTCAGGAACAATTTGCCATAAAGAAAATGAAAAACTGTCCACATGGGATTCGTTATCAAAAATGTTTTTTCTATGAAAAAATCTTGACATGTTTTCATTTATATCACAAAGAATCACAGGAACAAGTGTACAGAGTTTTGTAAATACAGACCTCCACTGGAAACAGACAGGCACTACTTAAGGTCAGAAAAATGCCCTGGGGCATTTTAGAGAACATTGACAGAGCTATGAATAAAATATACTGCCTCACTTTGAACAGAATCTGGGACATAGACTGGTAACATGTACACATGTTAACATTACAGAAAAATAATGAATGGGAAAAAAAGGAAAACAAAACAAAACAAAAAAAACAAGTTGAATACAGGGCGCCACAAGCACGAAAGTGCAAGGGCTGCACTCACAGACAGGAAAAATAAATTCCCATTGCATTTTAATGGCAAGATTTGAGCTAAAGTAAAGCTGATTGCTAACTGAGAACAACCTACAGTACAGAGGGCAGCCTAAGGTAGAGAGCTCTGAGTGCTCAGGATGCCTGCTGCAGCTTAAACCATCACTGATGGCTGTTTCACCCTCTGACTCACTAAATTAACTCCAAATCCATTTACCAGGGTTGCAGCTTAAGCCCTCAAGTTTGGTCTTGGTCTTCAGCGGTTTCTTCTAATTGAGTTTCTAGTAATTACCACAAGGCTAATGCATTGTAAGTGCCTTCTAAATCAGGGGTAAAGATTTTATTTCAGACTACAAGTGCACCCAATGATCGCATACATCGGCATGTGAAGGAAGCTTTGGTATGCATGTGGAAAAAAAACAACAAAAAAACCCAACACAGAGGCTTCACAGATTGCTGTGACAAGAAACTCAAAACCCAAAAAGAACTCACACATGGCCTTGAACCACCCCTTTTCCCTTTTCCCCTCTTAATCTGTGACTTTGAGAGTGCCAAGTAGAGGCAACCTGGCTGACACAATGCACACAGCTCTTTGATCTGTGCTGGCAAATCTGACAACAATGAGTGGGCTGACGCTGGATAAATACACTCGAAGCTGAACAAATTAGCTAGTTACCTTGGGTTACCCAGTTCTGGATACATCTAAAAATATCAAACTAAATCTGAAGACTAAAAAAAAAAAAAAATTGGATTGTGTATACAGTTTCTCTGGCCTTTCATTTTCTCTGCTTTGTTGTGGTGGACAGGAGGGAGTGAGAGGGAGCTCACGAGAGGCCTGAATAAGCACACTGCTCCCTTACACTCATGAAGTTGCCTGAGACCTTCCTTCTCTCTGAAGACTTCTTTAATTAGGCTTTAATTGCCTTATTAGCTCGGGCTATCGATGGAGGAGGGAAGGCAGTGAGAGAAAAAGGTCAGGCAAGGAAGACATCTGGAGAGGAGGAAACTTAACAGGGCAAATAAACAAGGGTGGGGAAAAGGGGCAGGCTAAGGATTGGAATACATACAGAAGCATCCACCCACACATACAGACTCACTAATACACAGTCAGACAGCATAAATCTTATGGAAAATCTCTGCATACACACAGCTGTGCAAGGAGTTGGTTATTGCGAGCAAAAATGAGGCAGTCTCCTTTGGGAAAGTGTTGTCAGGTGATATAAAAGACAAAGATAAGACAGAGCTCAGAAACATGACTGCTCCTTCAAGAGCAGGCTCTGTGGCACACCCATGCAATTGACCTTTCGCCCTGACCTCAGTACAGCAGGGGAGATGGACGAGGTAGAGGAGAGAGCTGGAGGAAAAGGAGGGGCAATAAGAAATGATGAATGAGTGGGAGCGGAAGAGAAAGAAATCGGCACCTGGACGAGGAATTGCAGAAAGGGTAAAATATTCTTCTGAGGACTCTCAAGAATTTAAATGAAAAGCATACTGTATACTGTATATTGTGATTTATTAACTAGTTCAGCATCTCGGATGTTTACATGCAAGTCATGTTTAAAATCTCTTTTGCCAAGATGCACATTTCCAAAGTTTAACATTCGTAATTTGTAGACTTGTGCACCTCTATGTCTCATACTCCGCATCTTATGTACATGCTGCTCATACCTGCCTTTTAAAATTCATAGCCTGAACCTGGGGTGCTAGCTAATTTCATTTTCAATTTGTAAGTTGTTGACAGTGATCTTGCAAACATCATAGCTGCCATTTGTTATTTTCTTTACCCCGTGGCAAGTATTATCCGTTTCGAATTTCATTCCGCTGAGACAGAGAACAAAAAAAAAAAAAAAACTTCAAAGATGTGAAACTTAGTGGAGTTGAAGCCCAGTGCATGGCACAACACAGAAATAAAACCAACATCTGTTACACAGGCCAAGATGACATTTTTTTTTATCACTGCTGAAGGCTTTACCAATCCATCTGTTGCTATATCCAACTCTACCTAGTCAAGTGATACTATAAAAGGATGCCAGTGGGAGTGAAGCTTTTGCATGGAAGCATCTGCAGAGGCAACACGGCGAGGTACCTTTCCATTATAATGTCTCCTCTAAATCTGCCTCCCACCACACACTCACATGCACGCACCGTGCACTGTAGCTGTTTTTGTTGTTTTGTGTCTACTGTATGTACTCCTCCATGTGCATATGCCGATGTGACTGTTCATCTTTGCTCTGTGGTTCTCACCAGCAAGCGAGTGTGTGTGTGTGTGTGTGTGCGCGCGCGCGCGTGTGTACCTGCACATATTTGTGTACACGAGGGCTCGGGCGAATCAATCCATCAGGGAAATGGAAGAGTGTTTCTTCCATTCCTGCGCGTTGTTCCCCAGTCTCATTAGAACCCATTCAGTCAATCAGGCATGAATCCCTAACACAATAACATGCAAAGTGCTTTGTCTGCGTGTAATTGGCCTTGCCAGGGCTGTTTTTCCTCAAATGGTTAGTTGCAGTTGCCTCTCTCAGACCATGGGCCAGAAGCACCGTCCAAGAAATGCAGCTGGTGAAAGGAGGATGAAGAGATGAAACAATAAGGAAAAGAAAAACGAATGCAGGAGAGTGTGTTGTCTATTGCTCTCATCTATAAAATATTAGAAATATAAACTATTAACATTTTTCACATTTGTCGTGTGTGCGTTCGATGTCCAACGCCTTTGTGAGAGCCTTCAAAGGGCTCTTTGAAAGGGTTAAGGTTAGAATTAGGGTAGGGTATGGGTGCTAGGGAATGCACTATAAAATTAAATGTCCTCACAAAGACAGCCACACAAATGGGTGTGTGTGTGTCTGAAATAGCATTGTGTGTGGTCATGCAGAACTCCTGTCTGTCACAATCACACATGTTCCCCATTACCATGACAAACCAGTTGACACCCCCCCAACACACACACGTGCGCGTGCACACACACACACACACACACACACACACACACACACACACACACACACACACACACACACACACACACACAAACAGACGCACAAAATATACCACACATGGAAGAAGCTGCACACTAGCAGTTGCACAGAAATGCATGATGGGAGATTGATAACACATTGGTGCAGAAATATGGCCCTGTCTGTATCCCCTGTGGAGGGGCTGTTTGTTCGCTATGATGGGTGACACGGCTGACTGACACTTTCCTCTATATCAACCCAACAGCCAGCCTACTGAAACTGTGCAGCTACATTGTTGATTAAGCAGTGTGTGATGTGCGTTGTTACAGTGTAATGAGTTCAGTGGTGCAGGGAAATGCAGTCTGAGTGTGTAGGTGTGTATATGGTGTGTTCATGCTACATGTGCATCACAAGGAGATGAGACTATAATTATCAAAGAAGTATGCCTTACTTTGAACCAGAGCTTTGCACGAGTCAAGCCAGGCCAGTGCAACCAAAACTACTGAGATAATCATCAGTAGTCAAGTGCTGCCATCTAGTGACAGAAAAATGCAGCTTTAAATAAAAGAATATACTCAACTCACAAGAAAATTCAACTAAACTTGCAATAAACTTTAATTAATGAGGCAGTTTTGAATTGACACAGCAGGATGGGGGGGGGGGGGGGGGGGGGGGGGGTTCTACTACAAAATCCAAATTTATACATGCTGCTATGCTTCCTGCATCTCCTTCTCACTCCTCCCTGATTCCCTTAGCCTCCCTCGGATCAATAGCTTTGTTTGTTCCAGTTACACCTCCCAGTGTTTTCACTTGTCCCCCTCTGCAGGAAGTGAATTGGATGTCCTGTCCTGTGCAGTGGTTATGCTGTGAATCAAAAAAGCCAAATTAAATTGCCTAATTGGTTTCCTTGGGAAGGGTAAAACAGATTTAAATTGATTACCGGTAATGGCCTTTTGTGGAACCACATTGGCTTCTGCTGTTTGAGGAGGATTTAGCAAAACCAATTAATTTGCCTCACCTCTTATGTGCCCTCCTTCTGTCTCCCTTTGTCTCTGTCTGGGAGCTTTTTCATCGTTTGCTTTTTCCACTTTTTATTGCCCTTTTTCATACTCCCAAAAATATAATGATAATGTCACTGGATAACAATCATTCAAGCCTAATTGGATGAATACTGCCACACTGGGTTCCAATAAAAAGGCAGAGATATTTTTTTCTATTGTATGCCTGCCGTTACAAGACTTGCCTGGCAAAAGATAATTTAAATCTCTTTCAATTACCTTTCTTGTGCATGTTTGCTGCTGCTGCTGCAGGTGAGAGCAGAAAAGTAAGATGTCAAGGTCAAATTTTGCCACACAAGCTGATTAAATCCCTAATAAATTCTCCCTTTTTCTGTATCCCTGCCTCAGTTTTTCTCCTCCTCCCATCAAATATTATCACAACCCGACCTAATGTGACATTTAGAATGGGAAAATTACAAGCACTTAATGTGATTTCATTAATTACATTGGGGTAACTATTGTGTATGATTAAAACAGATGTCAGCCACCTCGAGGGGAAAAGGAGAACACATTTTTTCACCAGTAACAATTATTATCAAAGTCAGTTTTAGATTTATTTTTTGGGAAATTATAAAATGTCTCAAACCAGTGCAGATTTTGTTTTTGACTAAGAAAAATCCATTTTTTTCCCCCCACTGAACTCTTATTTTTAGCTTCACTGCATGCAAAAAAATGAAATGCATTTAAGCTGAATGGCCCATGACAAATTAAAATAATTTCAAGCATTAGAAATTTATTTATAGCCGACTTCATGTTTTGTAGAGGAGTAAAGCAACCTTCCACTGCCCAAGGTTCAGTAGAGATGTAAGAATAATGACTTAAGTACTGCTATTTAGTTGGATTACATGCAAAACCGTTAAGCATTACAAATTACTGTAGAAAGAAGGCTGCATTCCATTATAGGATTATTTTACACATATGATGTGGATATTGAAAATTTATCCTGACCAGGATTAAAATCTCAAAAAGGTAACAAGAACATTGTATAACCCTGAATAGCCGCACTGTACCTAAAATGTGTGGTGAAAAGAAAGAGTAGAGCGGAAAAATGATTTCTCACAAGATGTGTGTGTGTGTGTGTGTATATATGGATGGATGGATGGATGGATATATATATATATATATATATATATATATATATATATATATATATATATATATATATATATATATATATATATATATATATATATATATACATATATATATGTCACATGACAGACAGCTTAAAACTAAACAAAAAATGTTAAATAAATAACTAACTGAACCATCCATCCATCCATCCATCCATCCATCCATCCATCCATCCATCCATCCATCCATCCATCCATCTCTTCCTCTTATCTTGTCCAGGTTGTGGAGCAACAACAGTCTAAGTAGAAATTCTAAGCTGCAATGCCTCCTTCCCCTTAGCCACCTTCTCCAGTTATTTTGGGGGGACATTGAGGCATTCCCAAGCCAGCTGAGACATAACCTCTCCAACATGGAGTCTGGGGCCCACTTCCAGTTGCATATGCCCAAAACAGGTTACCTGGGAGGTGTCCAGCAGGCATCCTAGTCAAATCTCTAAACCACCTCAACTGCAGCAGTAGCAGCTCTCCTCTTATCCTGTTGGGAATGATGAGGCTCCTCTCCCTTTCTCTAAGGGAGAGCCCAGACACCTAAGATGTCTGGACAAAAGCTAATTTCTCCTGTTTATATCTGTGATCTCATTCTTTTGGTTACTACCCACAGCTGAGGTTAGGGATGTAGAATCTGTCAATTTCCTGCTCTGGTCTTCTGTTCTTTCAGTCATGCTCAAGACCCTGAGATACTTGGGGCAGTAACTCATCCCTTTTCTGGCTGAGAATCATGGCCTCAAACTTGGAGGTTGTTCAGTGACAAAGGGCATCCCTTTGGTTTGAGAGCGGCAACACCCTCTCGGATCAAGGTCTGACTTACTGCCAGCAAACCAAGCTTTTCATGCTTGTACTGGGACCAAATAGCCCATCAGAGCTGGCCCAATACCCCATACTTCCAAAGCACACCCCCAAAGGAAACTACAAGGAATGCAGTCCACAAAGGAACATAAGTAAATTTGATTTGTAAACACTTCCCTAGGGAGTGAATGTGTGACAGATGGCTGTTACAACAACCAAGACAGACTGCGCATGTGTACTGAAGAACTGGAAGCTGTACATCCTTTCTGCTCCCAAACTGCCGTTATGGTGAAGTCAGTGTTAGAATTTTTCTATAAATATGGTATTGTTCTAGAAATACCTTAAAGCATTCATACACAAACATACATGTGTGTTGATAAAGCCATATGTGTCCATTTTATATTGTAAAGGTAGCGTTTATAAGATATTGTCTGTTATCTGCACCTTAATGTGGTCTATCAGGCGGAGAGGGCCTGAGAGGGGAAGTACAGTCCTATCATAGGCCTTATTCATACAACAGACACACACTTACAGGGTAGTGTAATTACTTAAAAAAAAACTATTAAATGCACCCCTGTTGTGTTCACTGAATAACATTATTCAGAAACAGAGATTGACTAGTTGACATTGCTACTCCGCATTGCAATGCTGCAAGCTGTGTAATCTAGGTTCCTTCTTGGTTGTCCCCGACATAAAAGCTCTCTTATGTTATGTGTTTGAAGTTAGATTTATCAAAGAAAGATAGTACTGTATGCATAATGAACATTTTTCAGATTTGTATCACTCCAGATATGCTGTTCAATTCAGACCCCATGCTGGCAATCTGGTGGCCATCGTAGATGTCACTGGCCAAAATAGCCCCCTGGGACCTAAGAAAAACAAGTTTCATTAAATTTATTTTATGCTGCCTGACTTTTATTTTTATATATGCTGACAGGCTCATGCAGAGTTGTAACTGTAATTGAAGAATTGTAAAATATTATGTCTATAGTCACCAAAATATTTAGCATTATTGACAATGACTATTACTAGAGGATTTTTTTAAACCATTCTGTTGGTAAAAGTGGCACTACCACCAAACCGTCTCATTTCACATACAACTGTGTATTATTGGTAAACAGCACATCAAAGGTAAAAGCAATTATTCTGCAGAAAAATCTTCCCAATCAGATATAGATCGATATTACTGCTACAGATGTTTAACATTGAATAAAAAAAAAAAAAAAAACTTTATATTTTGTTTAATCTCTAGTAATGCATCATATTCCATGAAGTCATATGTTTGCAGTGTGGCTGTCTAGTGAGGTTTGTATAGCACTTTTATTGAACTCAGAAAAACATGCCTACACTTTGATTTATAAAAGTATGTTTAAAATATATCAATAGAAAAATAAATCAGCTGAATTAAGGGGGCTGAGCATATAGTAGGGTTAACAGTCAATAACAATAGCCAACTGCAACCACAAGATGGCAGTACTTTAAAGGATGTATGCAAAGAGGCAAGAGGCAGGGAGCTCAGAGTAAATGTATGTCCAAGCTGCTGTTAAATGTGTATGTAATGTGACCTCTTTTCTCTATAACTTGTATTAGGAACTGAGGCTTGTACTAAAACAGGATTTGGGGTTTAGGGAGGCAACTTCATGTTTAACTCTGCATTATTATGAAGGTGGTTCACTTCTTACAGGGTTGCCTTAACTTATGCTGCACACCTAACCTTGTCCAGAAGTTACTGTTATATTTGGGATAAGAAAAAAATAGAGCAAAACTGCTTCCTATGGACCAATCAGTTCTGTGGAAAATAGTGTCAACATTTCTGGACGTCCCATGGCCTTCAGTGCAGGGATGAATGTCTATACAGTTTCCTTAGAAGCAGCTTTATTCCTTGCTTTATTTTGTCCTATTGGATGCACTCAGTTTTATATGTGTAAGTAACTTTATATTTTCTTTAAGCCTCTGTCTACTGATATTATCTTCAGCTTGTAGTGTTGTGCCTTTAGCAGTGAGGGTCAAAGGTCAAACTCTGAACTGAAAAGCGTAATGAAATAAAAGTTTTTATACACCAAGAAAATATAAACAGCTTGAGAAAATAAAATCCACACTATGAGAAATAAGTCTTATTTTATCTCTTTAATTACTCAGCATTCATATCATTAATTCTGTCAATATATAACTGAGTGATTATACACACAAAATCAACAAGAAACTTTAACGTCTGATTAAACCACTGCTGCCTGTCAAACATGTTTGTACACATTCTTTCACTTCACAGAAAGTTCAGTGATTTACCAACTGACTGTGTGTGCCTGTTTTGCTGACTAGAATTCCTGCTTGTGTACATTGTCTGTTAAAACTGTTAATGCACAACACTTTGCTGTGTTAATTCTTCCTGGTATGATTTTGCCCTGAGGCAAACCATGTTTTTGGTTATTAGACCATCCCTTTATTTATTTATTTATTTTTTAGCAAATGTACTGATACAGGACATGTCACTATCTAACATAATAATAAGGAGAAGAATCTGGTGAGATTTGTATAATTTTTATATGTATTTAAATTGAAGTCGCTTTATTAATAAGAACATGTGGATGCACGCAGCTATCAAAAAAGTATATTTGATTGTTGAAAGGCAGATTTTGATGTTATCAACATACATTTTTTGTATGTTGCCTCAGGGCAAAGCAGTATGCAGTTAGGCTGTTTTTCTACAGTGCAATAATCCTCAACCCTTGTGGTGAGGACTGCTTGTTTGAAGTGTTTCCCTGCTTGTTATCAGGCAGTAGCAGCATTTACCATGCAGTTGATCATCTAAATCAGGTGTGCTGGAGCAGGGATTGTGGGGTCCCAGGACACCCTCAGCAATTAGGATCCAAATAGAAGATGTTGAGGAAATCTTGTGGAACAAAAAGTGAGCCTTCATTATTATTCTCTCCTCTGATACAGAAGAGCTCATTTCTTGGTTCTGCTCTTCCTGTCAAACCATCCTGGACTCGGTGGCTCCATTAAAAACCAGGGAGTCAAAGACTAAACCCGAGCCTTGGTTTAACGACAGAACTGGTGCTGTGAGGAGGGAATGTTGCCAAGCTGAACGCAGGTGGAAAAAGAATAAACTGCAGTTGACTTATCAAATTTTAAAAGACTGCTGGCTTCACTACCAGAGCACGGTTAAAGAGGCAAAAAGGGAATACTTTGTAAAAATTATTTCCGCCAATAGCCATAACCCACGTGTTTTATTTAACACTATTGACTCTGTGCTTAATACACCACAGAATGCCTGTTTGGAAGCTTCTACTACTATGTGCAATAATTTTCTGCGTTTTTTTATTGAAAAGGTTGCTAGTACCAGGGCTCTTATCACAGCTCCTGATTCTGACCCCTCTGTTTCAGTCCCTTGCTCTGCTGTTTTCACTCAGTTTGACTCTGGGACTCTTCCACTTTTAGAGGATGTGGTTGGCCATATTAAGCCATCAGGTTCCCCCCATGATCCTGTCCCTCCACGATTTAAAAAAATTTTTTGATCTAGTATAAGGTAGCCTATTCTTCTTGTCATTATAAATAGCAGTCTGTCCTCAGGTGTGGTCCCTGCTACTTTTAAACATGCAGTAGTGCAGCCATTGCTTAAGAAACATATCCTTGATCCTGCTGTGCTGGCTAATTATCGGCCTATTTCCAAGCTACCTTTTCTTTCTAAGGTTTTAGAAAAAATTGTATACTGTCAGCTGAAACAGTTTTTGGATGAGAATAGCACCTTGGAGGTTTTTCAGTCAGGTTTTAAAAGCCTTCATAGCACAGAATCTGCTTTATTAAGAGTTTTTAATGACATCCTTCTTGCATGTGATTCTGGGAACCATGTTGTTCTGGTTTTACTTGACGTACATGCTGCCTTTGATACAGTAGACCCCAACATTTTAATATCTCGATCACACCACTTAGTAGGCATTGGTGGCACTGTCCTTAAATGGTTCAGTTCTTACCTGGCAGACAGAACTTTTTCTGTGAACATTCTTGATGCTGAATCATCTGCTGCTTCTCTGCCATGTGGTGTCCCACAGGGCTCAATTCTGGGCCCACTGCTTTTCTCACTGTATTTACTGCCTCTGGGTTCTATCCACAGAAAACATGGAATCTCATTTCATTGTTATGCTGACGATTGCCAAATTTATTTGCCTTTGAAGCAGAAGGATGTCATTCCATATAACATCTCCTGGCATGTCTAGGTGATAAAGCTTGGTTGGCCTTGAACTTTTTAAATTTTAATGAAAAGAAAACAGAGTTGATGGTGTTTGGACTCAGTGGCTCCTGTGAGTCCTCCTCTGTTGACTTGGGACCCTTGGAGGTATATTTTAAACCCATTACTACTGATCTTGGTTTTAAGGTGGACAGTGATTTTAAATTGGACAGCCAAATCAGAGCTGTGGTAAACTCCAGTTTTTATCATTTGAAGCAACTGGCATCAGTAAAAGCATTTCTATCTAGGCAGCACTTTGAAACAGTGATACACGCTTTTATTTCATCTTGACTAGATTACTGTAATTCACTTTATTTTGGAGTCAGTCAATCGCTACTCTCATGTCTCCAGCTAGTTCAAAATGCCTCTGCACAACTTTTGATGGGAACTCAAAAGAGAGAGCACATGATCTCTGTCGTGGCCTTACTTCACTGGTTGCCTGTATATTTTAGGATTCATTTTAAAATTCTTATGTTTGTTTTTAAATCTTTGCACAATCTTGCCCCACCTTACCTCTGAGCTTCTTCACCCCTACATACCTTGTCGGTCTCTCAGGTCAGCAGACCAGCTGCTCTTGGAGGTACCAACATCAAGAAGAAAGCTCAGAGGGGACGGGGCTTTCTCTATAGTTGGTCCTATGGAATGACTTTGCAGGTTAGAGAGGCCCTTTCACTGTCCACTTTTAAAGTTAGTCTTAAAACCCATCTTTTTTCCTTGGCTTTTAACTCCAATGGGATATAGTCTTAAACTGTATGTTTTTTGTTTTTGTGTCATTTTGATTTTTCACCTGAAAGAGTTATTTAATTGTTGTTTATTTCCGTTTTAATGTACAGCACTTTGTGTCAGTTGTGGTTGTTTTAAAGTCCTTCATAAATAAAGATTGTATGGTATGGTATTGTAAAGTCACTTTTTCATTTTTTGGTTTGTGCTTCTGGACACAAATTTTCTTCTTTTTGCATTTCACTGAACACATTTTTTCTTTGGACTGCTTTTCTAAAAAATATTTTATTACAAGCTGACTTATGTTCATATACCCTAAGTGAAGATTTTCCACATTTAAAGGACCTAATATCTGTGAAAGCAAACCAAGTCCCTGATATGAAAAGCATGTTATATTAGCTTTGTGAGTAAAATGTTCCTTACTTCAAAACATTTGCTTTTTCAAGAAGTGAGGGGTGTTTGAGGAAATTCATGTTTTATTATGTATAATGCAGAACAGACTATGCATGAAAGTACCGTTCCAATACCATGATAAGGCACAAACTTAAGGAAAGGATTGTGTGTAATGTAGGAGTGATAGTGCTGTGTGAGTGGGTTTTAACTTTGTTCATTCTGGGATCAAGAATGTGCAACTAAGGGAATGAGGAAAACATCCTCTTCTTCTTTAGGCTTCTTCAGGCTCACCACAGCAGATCATCTCCATCAACTTCACCTCTCCTCTGTCACACCAACCCTCTGCATGTCCTCCTTCACTACATCCATGAACCTCCTTTGAGGTCTTCATCTTTTCTTCCTGCCTAGCAGCTCCACATTCAACATCCTTTGTCCAATATATATATCATGCCTCCTCCACACACATGCAACCCGTCTCATTCTTGTCTCACAAATTTTGTCTCCAAAGCGGTCAACCTGAGCTGTCCCTGTGATGTACAATCCTGTCTATTCTGGTCACATCCAGTGAAAAACTTGGCATCTTCAGCAGCTCCACCTCCACCTCAGCCTGCTATCATTACAGTGCCACCGTCTCCAAATGCGGAAGTGAAAAAGGTAAAACATAAATAAATGCCCGTGTTCGATCCAAATGTGTTTTGGTCTATTATTATTGTGTTTTTGAAATTAAAGGTTAAAAACAAAAATGGACACACTATGTAAAACAATTTCATGCGTGTCTGCAATGACGAGGAGCAAAGGTCCAACTGATCTGCAAAGTGGAATGAAATAAACGGTGTTATGCACCAAGAAAATGTAAACGCTTGAGAAAATAATATGTACACCAAAATAAATAAGTCTTAACTGTGTTCACTTTAATTATGCGGTCTTCATATAACTGACTGATTATATACCTAGATTAAGCAAGAAAGTGGCTAAACTATGCAGAGAGTAGCTGGTCGCAGAACCTGAGACTCTAACTTTAACTTAATTAAATCAGTGCTGCCTGTCAAACATGTTCCTGTAAAGAATATTTTTGCTGTTATTGTCATCTACATTCTTTCTTCCACACTTCAAGGAAATATGCCTTCAGTGAATTCCTAAACAACGAACAACATGTGACCTTATAGATGTGGAGGATTTCAGCTCGCAGGGTACATTGTGTCATCTCGGATGCATACTCATATGAGCTTAAGCTATTTTTTTCTCTCTGTTGATCGACAGCATCTGGCTGTGTTCAACAGCACTGGCAAAAATACACCATCATAACTTTGTCATTTCTGCCAGATTGAGCAGAAATGATGAGGTTAGGTTCTATCATCAGATCAGATCAGAAATCAAGCAACACAATTAAGCGAGAACAATATCAGCAGAATCGTTTTACACATTCAAAATCGCTCTGACAGCAGTTTGCAGTCAAATACAATGATACTTTAAGACAAAGTCATTGTTAAGAGTGTAACAAGTGCTCCATGATTATCCCACAATGTATCTGATTGCTGCAGTACAAACGGTCATGTTTCTGGCTCCCAGCAAACACCTGTGTGTCAGGAGATTTTAGGCTTTTGAAGTATTTCAACTTGTTTGCTTTCACCAGCTTTTAAAGCTCCTTCTCCAAAGTTCTGCCTACAGCTCCCGTCTTCACTTCTGCCTATTCATCCTCAGTATAAACAGACCACAGTAAAAACAACCTGTCAGGTTATCAGTCACTACCTCCAGGCATTCCCAGGTCCTGCTTGTTCTTAAAACTGACCTATCAGCATATCTTTGTAGGTCTCTTCAAGAACGTGCAGCAAAGGGTACGTGGAAGAAGTGAAAAAGACAAACAAAATGACACTTCTATTTTGAAAGTAAAGGTTAAAAATGTCAAAAGAACAGAGTATATAATCAAATTTCACGAGCACCTGCTCTGAGGAGGAGCAAAGGTCAAACTAATCTGTAAAGTGTGAGGAAATAAAAGGTTTTATGCACGAAGAAAACAGAAGCAGCTGCACCAACATCAATAAGTCTTAACTGTGATAATCTTAAGTACTCAGTATTCATATCATTTATGATGTCAGTATGACTGAATGTTTGTATACCTGAAATAAAAATGTGTGTCAACTTTACAAAGAGTAGCTGACTGCAGAAACTGAAACGTTAAACCAGTATTGCCTGTCAAACATGTTTGACAGGCAATGTAAAGATTATTTTTGCTGCTGCTCCATGTTTGTCTCTCCACATTTCACAGAAATATGAATTACTAACCACCATGTACAAAGAAAGAAAATTTTATAAAATAAATGTCTGTGTCTGTCCTAATGCATCTTGTGTTTCTATTGGTGTATTGGTACAAATCAGACAACCAAGATAACACAAATAATCCCATGAAACCAGCAATTCTACCTGTACACGTATCTGTTCTTACTGTGTTTGAGCCATTAAAATAACAAATGATAGCATGTTCTGAACAACCAGTTTTAATCTCGAGAAAGGTGGAGGTCAGGTGGAAAGTCTTCTTAGGTCATTTTTGCAGAGCTCTGAGGTGTGTTTGGTCAAAATATTCACCACTGAGCTGCTTCTTTAAAAATCATATGAGCTTTTTGACACAATGGACAACAACATCAACCAGAAAAGTGTATAATCTCAGACTTTCCCTCCATTACTGTGCTCTATGTTTGCCAGTCACTTTGACTTCTTTAATTTCTCTGTTCTTACCAGCATGTGATGAATGCATTTTAAATAACTTTTCATAAACCACAAAATGTTGAAGGAAGTAAAACTGTAACTGAAAGGTAAAAGCAACAAATGCTATCTTAAACTGAAAACAAGTTCCAATTCAGGAGAAACTAGAGGAAATATTCCTACACACACACACACACACGCACGCGCACACACACACACACACACACACACACACACACACACACACACACACACACACACACACACACACACACACACACACACACACACACTTTTTTTTCTCTCTTTCTCTGATTTCTTAATTGCTGGGAGGGTTAGACCCAGGTCACTGTGGGGACCTCTGTAGAAGGTGTTGCGGGAAGGTAGGCCAGTCAGACAGACGCAGACACGTGACAGATACTCAAAACCAATCCACTAAACTAATATTGCCTTCCTCCCCTAATAAACAGGCTTTCCTCCTTTTCTGAGGCTGTTTTCACTTAGGGCAGACATGTATCGAATTAGCTTCCTCCTTAGGGTTTGGGGGCAATCTGAAGTGGCTCTTAAAGGTGTAGAATAACTTGTATACGATATACAACATCATAAAAGATAAAAGACTAATGAATAAAGAATGAAACACTTCTGACCTGGCCAATAATGACACCTCCCCCTTTTTGAAACACCATGGGATTCCTAATGAGGATCACCCGGTGCCACCCTCAATGTCCAGGTACATAGCTTTCCCTATTCCCACCCTAGCACCCCCGCCCCCATTTATTATTATTTCTATTCATATTTTTTTTTATTAATATCTATTTTAATTCATGTTACGTTATATATGTCATTTTCCTTTCTTTAGCATTTTACAAACATGGGCTCTGAATGGGGCTAGGGAACTGAAGCTACTTCTGGAAACATAATTCAGGAAATCTTTAGAAAACTTCTGAATACATAACTTAAAAGATGTTCAAGTCAAGTTGTTCATTTCCTGTCACAATTTCATTTTGACCTTTGACTGATTTTGTGAGCAAAAATGCCACCGTGTTTGCTATGTGCATGACTCATCCTGTACATTTCCAGCTGTGGAATACTGTTTGTGTCTTTGGTAATTATTTAAAAAATGTAGAAATACATACAGTTCACCAATCCTTTTTTATTAATTTTAAATCAGTTAAAATACTGGATACATATAAAGTGAATTTAAACATTTTATTTCTATAAATGTATTTTTAAACCTTATAAAATTATTCCAATAGACACCAACCACACACCAGAATTAAAACAATATTTTCTTACATAACAGCAAAAAGAAAAAGTAAATTATATGCCATTCGTGTCCTCCTTCTTGACCCGATTCATCAACTTGTAAATGCAATAAAGAAATCAGTTAAACTGTCAAAAGCACACATATTTCTAGGTTCAGAGTGGGAAGTAATGAAGTACAAATACCTCGTTACTGTACTTAAGTAGATTTTTTGGGTATCTGTACTTTACTTGAGTATTTATTTTTCTGACTACTTTTTACTTTTACCCCCTACATTTTTACACAAATATGTGTACTTTCTGCTTCTTACACTTTCAAAACAGACTCGTTACTTTGGGTTTAACGGGTCTGATTAAAAATTTGAATTTCTGGTCACTGCACTGTCAAAAGATCTGAGCCCAAACGAAGTAATCACATAAAAGAGACAATTGTCCTCCATCACTGGGGCTTATGGCATACAAAAAGATTAAAGAGGCAAAACCGTATAATTAATGTATCATTTTTATAGCGCTATAATCAGAGGTTACAGTGGGCCGGACCAGACTGAGGGCCTTGTGCTCACAGTACTTCAGCATTTAGTTAGCACTACTGAAGAGGAGCGAGCATGAAGGGAGTAACGTGTGGCAGGTAAGTTTAAATGCCACGTTTCTAAATGCTCAACAAATATCAGCACAAAAAAAGTGTCTGCAGTTTGTCACACAGTCTGTCTGCTAGCTAAAAGAAGAGTTGCTGTATTTCCAGGGAGAGCAAAGAATGAGCGATAACTTCACTCTGATGGAGAAAGATGTAAGAAAGAGGACAGGAGCAGCAGCAGGTCAGCTGATCATAGCCTGTACACAAAGATAATTTACTGGATTTCAAAATGGAAAGTTGTGATTCTTCTCCCCATGCAGAGCCACTACAGCTGATCTTAGGGTTCCTCCACCTTCTGAATCTCACTGTAACCCCTGAGTATCCTCATGTTTGTGTTTTGGCGTGGAGGCACAGTCACCCTCTACTATGTAGGATACAGAAAACAGACCTGTTGAAAAAAATTACCTTTCACAGCTTGTCTCCTACATAACAGTTTCAAGCTGAGTGCATTCATTATAATTAAAATTTTGATTGGAATAACATTTGTATTGTCATGTATTATTTTATATTATTATAATAATTTATAATGAGGTTCAGTTAGTTTTACAGAAAAATAGCAGGTAAAAACATCGTCCAAAGAGCTACTTTTATTTTCTTACTTTGAGTACATTTCAGAGTTTGTACTTTTTTTTTACTTTTACTTGAATAAAGAAGTTGAACCAGTACTTCAACTTTCTGCCAGAGTAGTTTTTAACACAAGTACTTGTACTTCTACTTAAGTACAGAATGTCTGTACTTTTGCCAACTCTGTCTAGGTTAATCTGTGAATATGATCAGAAGTTTGATATGTTTAAATTGCATTTTAAGTAAATTACCATCAAACCAGAAGGACAAAAATGCAATTGAGTTTCCTCCCACCTCTTCAGACCAGAGGGTAACTTGCTGCACTAGCAATCCCACACTGGTTGGATTTGTTCCTGCTCATCCTAATGTATCCCATCTCTCCCCATCCAAGACCCCAGCTACAGAAAGAAACAAAACAACCACATTTAGCAGCTGAAACTCAGTTGCTTTCACATTAATAGTTCAACAGCACATAGAGACACAATGAGCTGCATTTCTTTGTGAAACCATAAATAAGATGCCTTTATGCAGCTGTGTATCAGCACTCAGAGAATGTTACCAGGAGTGAATTGTATGAATTAAAATATGATCACCACATGTGGGTCTTTACCTGTTCTTGACCAGCCAGTAGTCATTCCCAGTGTAAGTTCCATAACCCACAGCCAGCACACCATGGTCCAAGAATATGCTGCTGCAATTGGGCTCATCATACACTCCTGAAAATACATGTTGATCAGGTACAAAGAACATATGAAGTTCTTTTTCTATTTTTTCTATTTGAACCGGACAATAATTTCAGCACAGTGTTTCAATGTCTGCACCTGAATGGTAGAGTTGGAAAGACAGTGGAGAAGCATCAATGGCCACAGAAACAGGTCCGATGGTTCCCACAGCCTCCTTCAGGGCTTCTTCACTATTTTGCATCACATCAACATAGCCGCTGCATGTGGCACCAGTAGTTTGAGGGTTGTAACGGCACAGTCCATTCTAATTGAGATGTAATTTACATCAACAAAAGATCTGGTGTGACACACTTTTGGCATATTGCTGTCTATTTACCTTAGCCTCATAAGGGTAAGACATCTCAGTGTCAATCCCTCCACTGGCTCTGATGTACTGGAAAGCAGAATCCATCCAGCCTCCATTGCAGCCCATGTTGCCAAAGCTGCCAGAACAGTCGACCAGCTGCTGCTCACTCAGAGACACCAGCTTTCCTGTCTTCCTGAAGTTCTGACCTTCCAGTGCACCAGTCTGCAATAAGGATGTAAACCAGACAACAGTTGAACAAAATTTCCCATGTTACAAAAATACATAATACTAAATTTTATGTACTCACTGCACTGAAGGCCCAGCAGGAGCCACACAGCCCCTGATCCTTGACATTAGTGACATATCCCTTAGCTCTCCAATCAACAGTGTCGGGCAGTTCAACACCTTCAGGCAGTTGCAGGAAGGTAGAGCCACGACGAGGCAGAGAAGCATTGAAGGAGCCGAGGCAGCCCTGGGAAATCAGCTGTTTGTACTCTTCATTTTCCTGATGAAGAGGGACAAAATGAATTAGGTTTTCATCCAAAATGTAATTCTTTTGTATCTGTATATGCTAACTGCAATGAAAAGTACTACTGACAGTTCAAATGGTGAGGGGTAACACCTGAACGACACATTTCTTTCTGTACATACCATGTCAGCAAAGTAGGTCATACCAAGGCGATATGACTTTAAGCCCTGGTCTTCCAAGATGTTGTGCATTAGCACAAATTTGCGATTGTTGAGCCAGATCTGCTTCCGCTGAGCCTCCTCTGATGGAGATTCATAGGATTTTTCTGCAAGTTGGAAAAGGAAATAATCAGAAACAGAACAAAGAAAATCTTTTGTCATAAATCATTAATAGCTAAAAATCTAACTTCAGAGATTTTCCTTTATTTGAGACATATAAACCTTTACACAAGTATTTTACAAATATTTTATAGACCACAAAACATGATCAAGATCATGTCACAAAAGGCAGAAAGAGTCTACTGTCTCACCAAACTTCAGTTTCCAGGCGTGAAACTCCAGATCTTCCAGAGAGATGCTGGCACAGCTGGATACAGCCAGAACAGCAGCAAAAACTAGCAGCAACTTCATCTTGACTGAACACAAGCAGAAAAAAACAGAGATCAGGTTGGTTCTGATGTTTTCTACATCACTTTTAAAATGTTTTGTCAAATCTCTGCCTTTTATCTTTCTACCAATGCATCACCAAAAAGTGGAATTAAACTTATCTGTGTCTCTGTGTCTATGTGTTGTCGTTACTTACATGTCTCGTTGTGCGTGTCTGTGGTGAAGTTTGGGATATAATCACCTGTGGTTGAAACAGGTTTGTGTGAGGAAGGAGTTGTTCTATAGCTGACTATAGGTCTGACTGCTTCATTCCAGTCGGGTGGTTTTCTGCAGCTGATGAAGGAAGAGAAGGAATGCCAGGCACTGAAACAGAAAAAGGTGGAGCTGTACATTAAGAGGAGGATTGCATGACACAACATTTCATTAAGCCTCAGCAAAACAAGGAAGTCTCATGAATAATTGTTTATTGAGGACCTGAACAGTTTCTCTGCAGTTTGTTGCAGGATTTGACAACATTGTGCAGAGCTTTTACAGAGTTCATAGAATGTTTAGCTTTTTCCACCTCCCAAAAATGTTCACTGGAATTGATGAAGGTTGAAGAGCCCTTGTGAAAGTCAGCATTCTTTAGTCTTCTTTGGTCTCATGTCTTAAATATTGTCACCACCATGTCTTCTGTGGGTTTGAAAGACTGTGGGATAATTCTCTCTCCTGTTGGTTTACTTACAAAAATCACCCTCTTCATGGCACTAATCTCAAATTTGGATTATTTTAGTAACAAAGACTTTTCACCCCTTGTTTCCCCTCCTGGGAGGTGGTTCAGACACTTCTGCTAGTTTGAACAAACCTTAATGTATTGATCTTCCAATGACATTTGGTCTACTTAATATTCCTTTGGACACAACTGATCCTGTTCCAACATATTTCCCTTGGATGAGTACAGGAGACTGGTGGATGACTTTGTAGAATGGTGTCAACTGAACTGCTGCTGAGCATGTCTATCTAAATTCCAATCACAAGGATCAGCTGTAAACTTAAGGAAATAACACATTTACAAGCATTTGAGGCAAAGATCAAATCTAAATGTCATCTGAATGCAGCTTCAATTGAAATAGAAATATGATATTTTCATAGAAATTCCACAACTCTACTCTGGAAAGATTTATTTTACACATTAGACCTCCCTGTGCTTTAAAAAAAAATCCTAAACAAATAAATTTCTAAATACCCAAACTTTATGATTTTATTTTCAAGTTCACATGAATATCTAACACATTTGTGTGGCAGCAACACAGTTGGACATCACAGGGAATTATGCAGAAACTGGGAGAGGACTAAAAAGCAGGGTTATCCTAGTATATAAGAATGTGTTGACAAGCTTTTTAACTTTTTTCACTAAGGTAAATCCAGAATAATGAAAAACAGAAATAATAGATTATATTTTTGTTTTTTTTAAAGGAAATTAAGTGCTGTAAAATCATGACAACAAAAAAGTGTAAATAAAAAACCCACACTGTTTAATTTATGGCAAGATGTGTGGCGAGATTGCATAAATAATACAAATACAATTGCAAAATAGTGCACTGAACACAACTGTTCATTTCAAAGTAAGACTACATTTATTTAAAAAAAATTATGATGCATTTTATTCCAGGCTTGCTAGGGCCCCTCCTGCCACGGAGGCCCTGGGCGGTCAGTTCCTGTCTCACTGAGGCTTCATTACTTAGTTTTGTTCCTGCCTCATGTCTTGGAATGACAGTAAACCTCTTGAATTTTGATTAACTGATTATCAGCAAAACATTACATGTAGCTCTAATATCAACTGTAAAATGAAATAGGACATTACATGAAAGTTTTTCATTTCCAGTTTATCAAATGCCACTAGCTGAGCAGGCCTTAGTTTTGAACCTCTCATCTTCCTATCTTCTCCTCTTTTTTTTTTTTTTTTTACATCTCTCTCCATCTCTGAGTGTCACACATTCATATTTCTTTCCTCTCCTTGAAAAATACAGCAACTGGTGATATTTGTTGGACCACCTCTGGTGCCCTCTTGTGACATCCCATTGTAATGCCTGTCAGATTGTGCTTTAATCTACAGACTCTGGCCATTTCTGACAAGAGCAACACTAACACCCCCACACTTATTCCAGTGGTTTGAAAAGTGTCCAATCACAGGCCTGTGTGCAAATGAGAATCAAACAAAGTCCTCACCAATATTCACCCTTTTAGCCAAGCCCAGCCAAGCAGACCTGAACCTAGTAGAGCTGACCCTGACCCGTCACACCCTCAGTTCTGTCACCATCTTGTGGCCTTGCCTAGGCACTGCCCTCTGCTCGTGCACCATGTTTGGCAGTTCTTATATCCTGCACTGACCTGTCCAGAATTTTCACCTAAAACTAAATGGTAAATAAAGGAAGCACACCATCTTTAAATTCAAAGGTTTTAAAGTGGTCTTAAAAAGAGGTAAACACAACCTCGGATGAAATACAAAACATGACTTGTTACACTGTTATTTATTTCACAAAAATTAAGCCGAATTCTGATAACTACTGAGACATTTCTCAAACAAAAATGTCATCCATGGAGGGTTAGCGTTAATCAGTCAGTCGGCTTAATTCTCTGGGGTATACAAAAGTCACGGGTGCTGAATGTCTCCCTCTGAACAACAGGGAATGTTTAGTGCTAAAAACCACTGCATGGTTACGAAGCTACACACCACCAACACAGTGAATCACACACACGGAAATTTTTATATCTCAGTGTGAAACTTTTTCTCCACATTTATTGGCAGCCTTTACTGAGTTATTCCATTCAATGCCAACCATGATGAACAGCATCTGAAAAGTCTAACATAAAAGAGGAGAGAAAGAGTGTACTGTCTTACCAAACTTGAGAGAGAGAGAGAGAGAAAGAGAGAAAGAAAGAAAGAAAGAAAGAAAGAAAGAAAGAAAGTCTTCATCTGTCCAGTTTTACTTTCTGTAGCAGAATAAATATGTCATTTCAGCACAACCACCATTGAATTTTTCTCTCCACATTCATATAGCATTTTGTGATTTATAAGAGATTATCTATGATTCAATCGTCAAATGCAGGTAGAGTGACAGAAAATGAAGAGGTAAAAGTGAAAAGGGATTTGATTGGCAAAGGTGAACAAACAGTAATGGGGTCTAACTCTGAAATGAGACACTTTTCTGGTTCATCCACTTGTCTGTTGTGTCAAGAAGCCAGTATCAATTTTAGAGAAATATCTCAGTGGTGCATATTTTAGCTGGTAAATATATCATATAGCCACAATCAAGCATAGCTTGTCAAGCTCAGGCTTGTTGAGCTCAGCTAATCTGCTGCTCTCATGCCAACTTCAGCTCATGGCTCAGCTTGTATGCAAACAGGACGTTGTCCCCAAACACCTCAAAGCTCTGCAGAAAGTACTTGAGACCAAAGAAGACCAAGGACTGCTCTCTAAAAGCTCTTTGAACATTGTCAGATCCTACAACAAACTGCAGAATAACTGTATCATGTTCTCAGAAAAGTTTTCAGCTCTAAACAATGATTCATTACACCTACATTTACAGTTTTTTGCACTGTCAGTCATGCATACCAAATGTGACTTTTCTCCCAGGTTCTCTGCCATGACCCTAGACTTTGAGAAATACTGGGTGAAGGGGTGATTCTAAATTGTGTGCATCGCGATCTGTATTTTGATCTGTGTTCAGATCCGTGTCTGTAATGGGATTTGTAAATGTGCAAAGAAATCTGCAAAGCAGATATTAATGGTTAAAAAGTCTTTAAGTTTTTTAAGTTGTAAAGCTGGGCAACCTGCAACCTGTTTTCAGTGATTCGAGCAAAACTTAAAGAAGTTTCACACGTGGATTCGGTTACGGACAGATTCACTTACGCACACACAAATCTTCACACAGATTGCAATGCACACATGTGGATTAATTTACGGACACAAATGTTTTGCTACAATAATAGCCCCATACTATGATAACTAGGATGAGCTCCAGACCCCAGTGACCTTGAAAAGAATAAGAAGAGATGGATGGAAGTTTTTCCCCAGGGATATGACTCATCATTCATTCCCCTCACCTCTAAATGATTGAGGCAGACTGCTGCCACTCCCTGAGCCGTGTTCTAGGCCTTGAAGTGACTGTTGTTATGATTTGGCTCCATATAAATAGAATTGGTGCTGTTGATTTGAATCTTTGTATGAATATTTTAAAGACTTTATAGTACCACATCACGCCAATAGAGCACTTCACTCTCAGACTGCTGGCTTACTTGTGGTTCCTATGATACTTATTAGCAGAATGGGAGGAAGAGCCTTCAGCTTTCAGGCCCCTCTGCTGTTGAACAAGCTCCCACTTTGGATTTGGGAAACAGACACCCTCTCTAGGCTTAAAACTTTGCTTTTTTTATAAAGCTTATAGTTAGGGCTGGATCAGGTGACCGTGAACCCTCCCTTAGTTATGCAGCTATAGGCCTAGGCTGCTCGGGGCTTCCTATGATGGACTGAGTGTTTCTTCTTATTCACCTCTTTTTACTCTGTTTATACCCCACTCCACATTAAATCAGTTATTATTAATCTCTGGTTCTCATCCACAGCAAGTCTTTTGTCCTGTCTCTCTCCCCTCAGCCCCAACCAGTCGCAGCAGATGACTGCCCCTCCCTGAGCCTGGTTCTGCCGAAGGCTTCTTCCTGTTAAAAGGCGGTTTTTCATTCCTTCTGTCATCAAGTGCTTACGCATAGGTTTTTACTTTACAGATGACCTTGAGATGACTGTTATGATTTGGTAACCCTGCCTGTCGCCCTATGATACCCAGGACAGTCCCCAGCCCCCATTTCCCACAGTAAATACAATATACTTTTAGGAATGCAAGCCATTTTAAATAGTGGCTTAAAATTGTCTTTTAAATTTTTCATTAAACATATTGGTTTGCAAGGACTGTTCTCCTTTTCTTAGTTAAAAAAACAAAAACAAAAGAACAAAACAATAAACACTAACAAACATTGCAGGGTATAGGCACATGTGACTTTATAATAATATAATGATGCCAAGTTAAACTTGATTTTTTGAATTGAATCTTTAATAAACACTATTCAACCATCAACCAAACATTTTGAAAGGACTGTGAGAGAACTACACTGTAAACCCAGATTTGATTCAACTTAAAAATATTGAGTTCATATTACTTAAAATTGCCTAGAATGTGAACATTACTTGTTAATGCTGAGTAGACTGTACTTTTTGATGGTCTATCTTATTGTAATTATGTGTTTGAGTTCAAACAACTTAATATCATCAGGTTTTGCACCTGCTAAAAATCTGGTTTATACTGGTTTTAACAGACTGGAGCAAAATGCAACAGCACAGTGGCGTGGTGGTTGGCAGTGCTGTCTCACAACTAAAATGATCAATTAGAAAATACAATTTAGTTCAATTGGTAATGGAGTAGTTCTTATAAATGGCTGGTGAATGATGGCTCAGACTAAGTATCTTCAGTAGCTGAAACTCTGTTATTAGTACATTCAACATAGTCCAGTGCACTTATTCAACTGTTTCCTTACTTTAAAAATTTAAGGCAATGAGTTACCTTGGTTTTTTTAAGTAGTAGTGTTTTATCAAGAATGCTTGAAAGAAAGCTCAATCTTTCTTTAGAGAGAGTAATCCTTCTAAAGTTGCATCTGAAGTCTTCAGAAATTATTCACATAAACACTTTGGAAAGATCAACAAGGGAAGTTGTTTACAGTTTCACTTAGACCGTTGACGTATTTTGTGAGGATAAAATCCTTTCCCAGGTGCAATCCTCAGGTGCATGCAAATGTACTCATCCTGTACATGCATACCACTTCATCCACAATCAGTCTCAGTCATCGACATCACCAGCGTTTTCCTTTGGGTTTGAAAAACTGTGGGATAATTCTCCTTTTGGTCTACTTACAAACACCACTCTGTTAATGCCGCTAATCTCACAATGATATTTTTCAGTAAAAAGGACTTTTCACCGCTTTTCCCCCCTATTGAAAGGTTGTTTGGACATAGCTGCTTATTATTGCTGATTATTTAATATTTCTGTTTCTGTGATGAATTTTCATTTCTATTTCTATTACATTCAAGCTTGATACACTATATTGCCAAAAATATACATTCCCCCATTCCAATGACTTCCATATCAAAAGGTGTATATAACCAAGCAACCAGGCATGCAGACTGCTTCTACAAACATTTGTGAGAGAATGGGTCGCAGTCAGGAGCTCAGTGAATCCCAGCATGGTACAGTGATACTATAGGACGCCACATGCACAGGTTGCCAACCTTCTGTAGAGTCAATTGCTACACACCTCCAAACTTCATGTGGCCTTCAGATAAGAACAGTGTGTGGAGAGCTTCATGGAATGGGTTTCCATAGCCAAGCGACTGCATCAAAGACTTACATCATCAAGCGTCTGATGCTGTGGTGTTAAGTGGTGTTAAACTCACCAGTTTTTAGATTTTGATTCCCTCTGGTGTGTAGATTACACTGATCAAATATGAAGCGGATAATACCCAAAACCTAGGAGTAGTTAGAGAAAGTATGAGGGCAGGAAATTGCTAAAATCTCCTGGTCTCATTAAACACATACACAGAGAATCACGCGCGCACGCACACACTGTGGTGGAGTGATGAAAAGCCAGAAGGAAGAGCTGTGTGACATAAAAGTACAGAAAGTTTTTAATGTGAGCAGAAATACTGCTGAAACTACATTTGGTGAAAAGGTTCACCAGGATGCAGAAAATGAAATGCCAATCCCTCCAACTTTCCTTAGGAGGACTGTGGCTCTCCCACTTAAAGAAAAATAAGTGTAGTGATGTTAATTCCTGCAGTGACTGCTGTTCTTCAGCCTTTAGAAACCATCCTACAACTGCTACATAGGGACTGAAACATTTAGTGTCATAAATGTTGGTTTGGTCAGGTGTTTATCATCCCTATTGTTGTCAGGGAATGTTTACAATGTTTACAGAGAGAGGAGATGCCAGAGTCACAAACCAGCAACTTGCAGGTCACTACTTCATTGCTCTAACCTGTGGTTTTGTCCTCATTCAAGTAGCCCACCAGTTACTTCCAGATGCCCCCCACCAGCATTATTTGGGTGGCTCAAGAATACATGGAAATGTTTTCTTTAAAAAAAATAATGAAACAAATGGGTCGTGTGGTGGTTAGCACTGTTGCCTCACAGTAAGAAGGTCCTGGGCTCGAGTCCACCTTGGCCGACACCTTTGTGTGTGGAGTTTGCATGTTCCCCCCATGTTTGTGTGAATTTCCTGTGAGAATTCTGATTTTCTTCCATGGTCCAAGGACATGTAGTTAGTTGTGGTGGGTCGGTTGCGAACGATCCGGCTCTAAGAGCCGGATCTTTGAAGCGAACGATAGAAGCCAGCTCCTACTAGTGAGCCGCTTCCGTATTCTTTTCGTTCATTTGTTCATTTTTTGTTTTGTTTTTTCTGTGGAAGCCACGTGATTGGTTAAGATGTGTAGTGGAATCTGCATGTCTGCACGGAGCAACAGGGTGGGGGGGGAGGCCAGAGACACCACACAATGAGTCCACACAGAGGGAGCGTCTCCTGCAAAGTTTGCTCAGAGACCAGAAAGAGCAAGAGGAAGTTGCACTTTATATAGAGGCTACATGCAGTGAGGAAAAGTAATTCATTTTACAGGAGGAAGCTAGGTATGGCTTGTCGAAGATTGTGGGCTCCATCAAATATTTAGCTCGGCATGGTTTAGCTCTACGAGGCCATATAGAAGAGAAGAGTAATCTATTTCAACATCTCAAAGAAAAGGCAGAAGATGACCCTGTTCTTCAGAAATGGTTAGACACACACACACACACACACACAAGCAGGATTACACAAGTCCTCTCACACAGAATGAAATATTAGGTATAATGAGCAATTAAATTATAAGAGGAATAGTTGAGACTATTCAATGCAATGCCATACGTTTTGTTCTAACACAGTATGACTCCATCCTTACTGCCTTAGAAGAAATGGCAGGGGGTGACTCTCCTACCGCAGCCACTGCAAATGGTCTGTTTCAGCAGTTTATGAGCGCCAGTCCTGTACTTGGCCTTGTGATGGCAGAAGCAGTCACTGGAGAGCTAGAGTGTCTCAACAGTTCTCTTCAGAGAAGGACACAGACTGTTTCTGGTACGCAGGCTGCTGTTTGTAAGGTTCAGTCTACTCTCAATGGCAAGAGAAGTGATGAGGTCTTCCAAAGCCTTTTTGAGAAGGCATCTGCAACTGAAGTATTTAGACTTAGAACCTGTAACACTGCCAAGAGTTCAACAACCACCAAAGCGCTTTAGTGCAGACGCCATTAGTTTCAGTCCTAAAACCCCTATGGAACACTACAGAGTTGAGTTTTTTTTTTTAAGGTACTTGAGTGATCACACACAGCTCACTGAACATTTCCAGCAAGGTGGTCTTCTCACCCTGCAGAAGCTGGAGAACACCCTGCTTTCTGGAATTATTGACCCTGTGGTTCATGACTACCCAGAAATGAATGCCCAGCTGCTGCAAATCCAGCTACCCACGTTCAAACATAGTTACATGTACAGTTCCTGTAGGGAAGCTACAAACATTCTCAAAGGTTTGCCATTACAGGTGCGAGGCTTATTCACTGAAATTAAAACTCTGGTGAGGTTACTCCTTGTGGTACCAGTCTCTTCCTCTGAGGCAGAGAGGAGCTTTAGTGCTCTTAGACCAGAGGTATTCAACTACATTTTTCTATGGGCCAAACTGTCATGAGGCTATTTGCCAGTGGGCCACACATTTCTTGGGACTCTTACACTTGTACATACTTATCGGTCCGGTTGTCGTTAAATTTTCTATTTTCGCTGTCCACCTTAAGTCTCTTATCTTTTGAATCTGACATGTTTTCATCAGAAACTGCTGTCTGGCCTCCCGCCAACAGTGTAAATGGCAGTGCTGCATGTCATGAAATGCCATTCTTCTTTTTCTTCTTGAGTTTAATGGCAGTTTGTAATCTATGGTGTGTTATCGCCACCACCTGTAAGGAGTGTGAACTACATGCTGTGCTTACGGTTTAGTCACAGCTTCTTTTAAAATTTTTATTCAATAATAGTAAATGCGCATGGGCCAGTCCAAAATAACTAACGGGCCAGTTCTGGCCCATGGGCCCCCAGTTGAATACCCCTGTCTTAGACAATTAAAGACTTGGTTACGCACAACTATGACACAGCAAAGGCTGAACCATGTTGCAGTGTGTCACATCCATCAGGACAAATTAGACTGCTTAAGAAGTCACTGTGTACACAGTTTATTTCTTTTACACAGACGCAAACAGGTGTTTGGTGATTTTATCTGAATGGCCCACAATAGCTATAATCTGATACCTTAATATATGAAGATAAGCCTACTTTTGTATTTACGTGGTTTTGTTTGTTCAGAATCAAGGTGTAACGTGCACTTCAGTTTGCCAATGTATTCTTTGATGTATTGAGTGTTGTTATGAACTGTGCATAAGATATTTACTGTTTATAGTTTATTGGTGTCAATACAGTGATGAAATTAATTCATCTTTTGTGCTTTTGACTTTCTTTCATAGATAATGGCTTCAGTCACAAAATAAATGATTTGAAGCTACCACAGTCTTCAAGTGCTCTATTATATAAATTACGTACACAGCTGCAACTCTCTTCAACTGTCTTTAGGTAATTTTGACCTGATTTCAAAATTTACAATGTCATATATGCACATTTAAGCATAATTGCTTAAAAATGATATGAAGGGTTTTAGTCTGCTCTTGTTTAATTACTAATGGCTATATTTGTGGAATTGTGTCATAATTTGTCCTAGCTAAATTATAGTTGGAAAATTGAGAAATTTAGGTGAGTCATATAATAGTGTAATACTTATTTAAGGCAGAGAACAAAATACAAGGACACTCGACTTAATAATAATATAACTTTATTTATAATCTTAGACTTAAAATAGTTTAATAGGTACTCAGTATGACAACCCCAGACAACAGACAAAAGCTCAGCTCAGGCAAGGTTCTCTCTCCAAAATGACTGCACCCAATCACTGCAAAATGGAAATCAACACATGCTATTCCATAACACCCCACTGCAACCGAAACGGACCGTCACACTACCGGCCTAAATCACTCCACTGCAAAACACCACAGAGGGAGAAGGGGGACCATCCCTCGCAGCTCTGCTGCTGCTTCCTAAAATTATCAGACTGGTTCCCTATTAAAGTGACTTATGGTCACTTACACAAAGAGTTTAAAAGACTTATAAAAAGCCACTTAGCTGCCGGTCTGATGACAAGACCCCCCCGTGGGGTCTAAGTGTAGAAAACTCCCTTGGCTGATTGGACACACCCTTGGCTTCCGGGCTCTTCTCGCAAGATGAAGGAACTCCAGCTGCACTGTGATTTCAATGGACAGGTGTGGCTTCACTCCAAATGACTTAAACACACTATCAATCTAACCCAACCACAATGTATGGCTGGAAGGGCACATCTAAATCCCCAATCCCTAGCTACCTAAAAGAGGCAACTATCCTCTCCTCCTCTCACAGGAACAGCTCTCCTTTCTAACTGTCTTCACCACCGGCAACGCTGATCGCTGCGAACGGCACCCTCCCACCTGGTGCCCAGCAAAACACAGAAGCAAGGAAGCACACCCTCATCGCTACACCTGTTCCCTTTTATCTCCTCCTCCCCAGGTGAGTTCAATTACTCCTCATTAAGTCCTCTGCTGTGCCAGCGGCCCTGCTATTCATCACAATAGATTCTAAAAGTGTAAAATATTTGTTATTGTTGGAAGAAATGTGAAAAATCTAAGCCTTTCCTTAATTGTTGAAGGTGCAGAGTAAATACAAATTAAGTTAAATAAATACATAGTAAAAGCATTACAATGTATTTCTAATAGACCCTTTTACTGTTTGTAAACAATGATGACGTAGGTAGCGATGTGTGCGCATTTTGGAAACGGAAATAGGCAGAGTTCACTAGCGTTTCAATCTATGAGAAAGGATTATCAACAAAAGATTGTGAAAACTACCTGCAAACATTTCTTTTGACCACCGGCAGCCGACTCCGATCCCTGTGGTACGTTAACAAGTGGCCCAGTATCCGTGGGCAGATATATACGTGTATTTGAGGGAGACACCCAGCGTATACACCGGAGAGAAGTTGCAGCACATAGAAGTCACTGGATGCTTACGATTATGTTGTCTGTGGCCGTGTACCGAACGCCAAATCATGATACAGACTCAGAGTTTTGTGTCTTGAAGGCAGAAGTTCTTCCAAGTCAAAGACAAGGAAACAGGACTGCTGTGTATGAGGCTCGGGTCATTGTAACCAAGTCAGAGAACTATGTTCTCACAGCGGATTGTACCTGCATGGCAGTGTGAGTACTTTGTCAAATTGCTTTTGTAGCTTGCTAAGAATTTTCTGACTGCAGATATTATTGATTTACAATGGAAAAAAATATATACTGTCCCAGTCACACTGTGAGACGCGCTCAACCATTAATATGCGAGTCTGCTCAGACTTTTGACTGGCACTGCATTTTGTAATCTATAGTGCGATTAAATATTAATTTAAAAATCAGGACTCTCTGAGTCCAGCAATGCCTCACCTGTAAATAGCCAGCCACACTACAGTTTAAAGGCCAATTAGCCTACCAGCTAATGCTGTTTACTTTAGATACCTGACATTCCGGTATAAACAACGGAAGATAAATAACATTTTCTTGGGTTGTGGGGACACCTACCCTGCCCTGGAGGTAAGTGCCACACGCTCCAAACCCTTGTTGGCTCAGATGATGAAAAAGGAGAGGGCTGGTGTAAAAATTGTCACAGTAGACTATGTAGCCACTGCAAGGGTAGTCTTACTTCACAAGCTTTGTGACCACATTGAAAGAAAGCCCCTTCCCTGAATATGCATTGGTCTTGCCAGTGTACAGCTTGTAATCTACAGTATAGCCATTTACATCAGCAGGCACAAAGAACTTTAGCCCCCACTTTGTCGGCTTGTCCCTCATATACTGTTTGAATTTTATACAGGCTTTAGTGGCAACCATCCTTTCGTCAACAGAAATATGCTGTTTTGGATGATAAACACTTTTGCAGTGTGTTCTGATCATCTTCAGGAGATGTTTTAGTTTTTGGAGTGGGCCATACTCCTCTGTTCCCCTTTTCCCCTCATTTGCTGTATCCCCCACTGGATCACTCATATGAAGTTGCTGGCGATAACAGTGAACCTATTTCTGAACATCACTGTCGCTGGGAAGGCCACGTGAAATTTTTTTTTTTTCGTCAAAGTCTGACATTTTGGGGAAGTTGCAGACCGACATATACAGCAACAAGCTCAGGTATTTTTTTAGTTCTTTGGGCGTGAGGTCAGTCCATCTGTCTATCCTCCTTCCCATGGCCTGTTTCTCCCAAACATATTTATTGGTGTTGTCACATATAACTTTGAGGACCTCTTTGTCAAAAAAACAGAGCAAAGATGTCACCTACAAAAACATGGCAAAATACACAGCAAAAAAACTAGCCGAAACATGGCAAAAACACAGTGAAAAAACATGCAAAAATTGCAAAAACACGATAAAATCACTTAAGGAAAAAACACTAAAACTATTATTACAAGATCTGGATTTATTTACACAGAACATACCTTTAAAACTTAGCTAAACTCCAAGAAACTGCACCAAAAGTTTGACTGGATACTGCCCTGCTGTCACACAAACGCCCCCTGCACACTGCATGAAAAGTGGGTTTTTCGACAGTTTCTTGTATGTAATATTGCTGCGCGCCTTGAGCTTTAGGGCTCTCAGCAGGAGGCTTTGGCCAGAACAATAAACTGTAGGGAAACTGCCGTGGACTCTCTGTGTCAGTGCTCCCTGAGCTCCCCCCCTCTCCTCAGGTCTAGGGCAGGCTCTCATATGTAAAGGAGGTTTCTGTGAGTCATACAAATGCAAATCAAGTACTCACCAGTGGTCACCAGTACTCACCAGAGGTCTACCCCTCCCAACAGTTGTAACATATTTTTATTTTGAGATATATATAATCAAATTTACATTATCATCTTTTAAGCCTTTTTCCATTACAATGTGACTACACATAAATTATACAGCGAAACATTCAAACAAGACTAAACTCAGAAGAAGTCATTCTATTTTATAAATTAGTATTATCTAGTTAGAAATATACTTTTGGACGTTTTCAGCTTTTGTCCCTTTTTCCAATAAGGCTGTGAGCTTCTGTCTGTGAGCCTTTGTCATGGAGTTTTTTGTGAACCCTGAACTTTAGTGGACTGAGGGAGATAAACAAAGGCTATAACTTGATTTTGGTGACACCACAAGCATTATTTTCATTGAAAAGCATACTCAGTTTTCAGTCTAATTCACTGTAACAAAAAGTCTGTCACACCATCATCCTCTTCTGTACAGTGGCTTCCCAGCTAGCATTGAACATTCAGACAACATCGCATGAACGCTACCATAAACGTTCAGTGAATGTTCACATGCATTAATGACATTAAAGACTACCAAGGCAGATGTAATAAGAAAACATATAAACATATAAAACATATAAACTTTCATTTTGCTATACATGGATGTACATAAGAGATATCAGCAAAACCTTCATGAGAAAAATGTGTAAAAAAAAAAAAAAAAAAAAAAAAAGGTAAAAGTAAAATGTAAAAAAAAAAAAAAACGGACAGTGGATGTGTGTCTTCCAGCTCATAGGGGGTCGTTTTGACTGTTGGGTTTTCTCTGTATTATTGTAGGGTCTTTACCCACAATACAAAGCGCCTTGAGGCGACTGTTTGTTGTGATTTGGCGCTATATAAATAAAATTTAATTGAGTTGAAATGAAATGAATTGAATTCCGTGTGGCAACTTCCTCGCCTGTGATTGGACAATACAGATCACGTGCAGGATCGCGCTGAAGGTCTCACAAGACCAAAGGAAATCAGCGCGGTCGTTCTCTTCCGTTCAAACTGAATGGCGGTCTTTGTCTACGCTGCTTTCCTGGTACAATGGAGGACATCTATTGTTTTCAACACCCCAGAAGCTCCTTGTGAAAGCGGGCCTCTCTACCGGCCAGCTTCAACCAGCCCCGCTGTAGACGAGAAGACACTGCTGGCTGCAATGAGTGGGTTATCTCCTCAGTTAACTCAAGTTTCTACTAGGGCAGCTGAAAGATAAGATGGCGTCTATTGTGTACAGACTCGATGCTCTGGACTCTAACAAAGACTCACCTACTAAAGACGAAAAGACGGCAGCACAATCCGAAAACTGCGGTAAGACTTGGTCGTTTCTAAAACATAAATACTAAGAGTGGAGGAATGGTCACAGTAAGCAAACAGACATATTGTGATTTGGTTTCTTATTTTTATTTGGTTTCATCTTATAGGAAGCAGTTCGCGGCCTGCACAACTCTGAATCCAATAAAAGCCGGTATGATCCTCTACAGAGGTAAAAATCAGAAACAAAGCAGCAGTATTCAATGTGTGGAGGAGAGAAGAACTTCAAATGTTTTTACTCTTATTTATTTTCACCTTTATTTTCCACAGACTGTGTCCACCTCACAACCCGAGTGTGAGTGTTCCTAATGCGTGGACCGTGATATAATTGTGTGTAAGTATCTATTAGTATTGTTTGTTTGTGTGTTTTTTGCCTGAATATGTTTATGTATACACTGTGTTTATGCTCTTTATTTACAATGTCCAAAAATGTTTTCCAGCTTCTTGTTAAACCTACAGACGGTCCGCCACAGCTTCCGCTACAGTCAGCCTCACGTTCCGGAAAAGGCGGCAGCTATTAAAAATCCTGCCCGGTGACGTGCAAGAAGGAAGCCGGTAAGACGTGTTGGATTGTATTGTTGGTCTGCTGTATTTGTGTAGTTAGCTTGGAAATGCAGTTTTATTTTTGGGAAATATTACTTATTGTTTTTTTTAACTTTATATAAAATCTGGCTTCTTTTGAACAACCCAAAATGTCTATAAAAAGATGATGCAGTGAAGGTGAAAATAATTAACATTGAATGTTTATAGTTTTAGCAGCTGTAACATTTTGGGACCTAAAAGATAAAAAATGTATAATCAGTTTAAAGGTGCCTCAAGGGTTAATGACCAAAATCACTGAAGTACTTTTATCAATGTTACATTTTTTCAAAGTACTTGTTCATTTGTCTTTTATTCACAGGATGCAGGAGTTGGTACTTTGTCACATAACCATTGTTTCTGATGACAAAGATGGGCTGATTAATTTTTTTTTTTTGCATTCAGGGTCTTATCTGCTATGTGTGCATTCAAAGTCAAGAGACTCAAACTTTCAGTGTAGTTTCCTGATTTTTCACAATATTTCATATAGTTTCATAATGACTTAATGTGTGCTCTGTGTCAACAGCTGCTGGAGGCGAGGACGAGTGTCCTGGCAGTGAAGGAGGTTGCCTTCTGGGACGGTGTCACCACTGACCTCATGTTGGATGAGGAGGATGGCGTCTCAGAGGGCGTATCGGGCTGGATTAAGACCCCCAAGCTTCCCCAGCCAGGAGCTCAGTGACCTCTGAGCCAAACTGCAAGACAGACTAGAAGCTCACCCTAAATACAACGCCGTGCACCATAAGTGTTTGTATGCTGGACCATGCTCTGAGAGAAAGCCATCACCACATGGCCCAGAAGTAGCAAAGCATTATATGTCATAATGTTTTTGTATTCTTATATATGATGTGTGTGTGTGTATGTGCATATTGCTTTGTAAATAAAAAAAAAAAAAGAAATTCAAACTTGTGCCTCACAATTTGTTTCTCTTAATTGAATTCCTTTTAGTTGAGGTTATTAGCATGGCATGAATACAACATAACATACAAGGTATATCACAGAAATAATAATTAAAAATAATTTTTATTACCGGGTTATTATTTATTAGGGAGGGGCTTACCCAGGCCTGTCTTTATAAAGGCCAATGGGGGACAGATCTACCAACCAATAACATGTGAGTGCTGAATTGTGATGGCATTTTTTTCATCCAATGACAGAGAAGCCACGTGGGTCTGTTACCGCTGCTTCAGCTTGTAGCGCTGCTATTCATATGTAAAGTAGAGACGTTAACACCTCCCGCGGGCCGGCTCCCCCGTACCTTTACCCCCCGCTGATTCTGGTGGTACGTAAACGACCATATCCGTCTCAGGCGAACGAAAATGCGCATCCCCGTATGCTGACGAAAGCTGCCGTTTACTAGCGGCGCCCGCCGGGGACGAATATGCTTCTTTTCGTGCAGTGGCAGCTGCTGCTCATTTTCTCCCTCTCTCCACACTGCACTCAGTCATTACTGTAATACATGTAATAGCATCAGAAAGCCTTGTTTCACAGCTTTCAGGGGCAGTTTGAATGATTAAAATTGCACAAAGTAGCGAGGAGCTAGGGTAATTTGAAATGCAAATGTAACCCGGTTAGAAAATGTGTTTGGTTTAGTTTAAAAGCGATTGTTCAAATCCAGTTAATATATAAATGTTTCAGTTAAAAACTGTTATTTATGTAATGAAAGGTTTAACTACATTTAATACTGTGATTTGTTTGTTTGGTTATCTTTTAAAAATGTGAAGTGTAACAAAGAACTGTTTGAACCAGCATTTATGGGGTTAATGCGTGAGTAAGAGAGGGCAGAGGGAGTGTCAAGAGTGAGAGAAGGAGAGGAGCGAAGAACGAGTGTGTCGAAACAGGACGGAAGCGAGTTTTAAGGCTAAGTACACAGAAGCGGGGATTCTTGTGTTTCTTGTGGGACTGTCTGCTCGACAATCTGTCGTTAGAGCACAAGTTCTTCCTGTTGCGAGGACGAGAGGGGTGGCCAATTCTTCTGTCAATGACTGTGTATGACTGTGGCCCGTATGCTAATGTTAGCCCGAGCGTTAGCGCGTGTGCTACGGCTAAGCTAACGAGCTTGATAGCATTGAGTCAGCACACTACAAGTGTACAGACTGTTTGCGTACAGTTGGACTAACCCAGTTGAACTGTGTGAGAGGGGAAAGACTGTTTTCAGACCGTGAACGGAGTAAATACCCTGCTCGAGGATTGACAGAGCCTCATCTGTACCTGTTCTGGAAGCGAGGTGAGCGAGGAGACAGTGGACTCTGCTGTGCCGGTGAGGTGAGAAGGATCTGCTTCAGAGCAATTACCTGACTGTTGGATTACAGACCAGCATCCAAAATACTAAGGTACCACCCATTTATTTTGGCTCATTAACGAGTGAAACGGCCATTGTGTTTTGGGCCTCCACGTACACTAGCCACGAACCAGGCCTGCAACGTTTTATTTGGTTTTAAGTAATTTTGAGTTTGCCGGCTTTAGGTGTGTGTGTGTGTGTATGTGGGCCCACATATGATATTGGTTGTGACTTTATACAAAGGGGTTCGAGTCAGTTAAATGTTGAAGACCGTTTAATGTAATTGTATTTGTTTTTTCTATCTTTTGATCAAAACTAATAGTTTTAAGTAAATCTGTTCATATTGTTTCTTAAAACTTGAGTGCCGTGAGTTTGTTTATAGCTTATAGATAAATAGAAACCATTTCATCTGAAAAGTGTGTTTACAGGTTTTTTGATTAAAACTCTTGGAGAGACAGAAACCCTTAAAGGTGAGTTTTAAAAAGTGTGTTTCGAAAGGTTTTATTGGTACTGTGTAACCTAAATCCAAGGCTTAAATTGACACTGACTTAATCAGGGTTAAAACATAGTGAATATAGCATAAGAACCCAAAAGCCCTACCCCTATTAATATTTCTATTTACGGGGAGCGCTACATAAAATGGAGGCACCGCTGGGATAAGTCTTGGATTTCTCAGCTAAACTAAGTCTAAGCTAAATTGCAAAGCTCACTTACAGATATTTATAAAATGGATAAAACTGAATTAGTGTCAGAGCTAAAGAGCTGGTGCCGTGGTGAGGGTGTCGATGAGACTCATGCGCTGATGACCTTCGTCCCAGAAGAAGTGGAGATCAGTGTCATTGAAGAAACCCTTCAAACTATCAAGTCACTTGGACGGGTGCGTGTCCGTGGGAGGAACTTTTGTGCTAGACTAAATTGTCGGATGGTCTTGTGCGAGAGTAGAGAGACTATTAAGGAAGGGAGTGTTCCTCCTGAAGTGGTCCCTAGTGATGGTGGAGAGGCATGGCCTATTATCATCATAAGAGAAGTGGAGGCAGCTGCTGACACGTTTAATAGTAAACTAAAGGGCTTGCTGCAGGCTGAAGGAAAAACAATGGAGGACCTAAAATCCTTATTCCCTAGTGCATCCCCGCCCACAAGCTCCACTGAATCTATCCTTCGTGTTGTTGGTGATTTGTTGGAGAAGACCACAAAACCAGCTGATGGTGGGAGCTATTGCCGACTACGCATGTTCTCAGGAGCTCTGCCAACCCCGCCAGGTGAGGAACCGTTTGACCATTGGCTAGAGCAAGCATGGATTATGGTGGAGGAGTCCGAGTGCTCTGACAGGGAGAAAAGACGCAGGCTGATGGGAAGCCTAAAAGGGCCCGCGCTAGAAATCATAAAAGCAGTGCGGCATGCCAACCCCGATGCCACCCCAAAAGAGTGTTTGGATGCCCTTGAAAGTGCGTTTGGAAGTGCGGAGTCTGGGGATGATCTCTATTTTGCCTTCCGATTGATGCAACAGCAACAAGAAGAGAAATTATCAGATTTCCTCAAACGTTTAGAGCGGCTACTAGCTAAGGTGATTCAAAAAGGAGGCCTCCCTGCTAGCGACATGGATAAAGCACGACTTGAGCAACTGCTAAGGGGTGCTATTGCCTCAGACTTAATGCTGATCCAGCTGCGATTGAGAGAAAGAAAAAAAGCACCACCAAACTTTCTGCAGCTTCTGACTGAGATTCGCACTGAAGAGGAGTACGAAGCATCCAGAAAGAAGCTCAGCACCTCAGTACACCAAGTACAGGCTAATCTTGAAGTGGACACAAAGCAAACTGAGATTCAGAAATTAAAGGCTGAAATCAAAGAACTTAAGTCAATGTTTGCATCAGTAGCAACCAAACCAGTTCATGTCAAAGATGAGTACACAGAGGCTACACCTGTAAGTACATCTTTTGGTCCAGGGAACAGGCCCAATGCGGAGCTGAATGCCTTAAAAAAACAAGTGAGACGATTGAAACAGAAAGCTAACAACAAGAAGTCAGAACATCCTGCTTTAGTTTCAGCCATGGAGATTTCTGGACCTGCTACACATGCTCAGAAAACACAGTCGAAAAGGTCAGAGGATAATTTCTGCTATCGCTGTGGAGAAAATGGACATTTTGCTACAAAGTGTCGAAACCCTGAAAATCAGGCCAAGGTCATCAAAAAGCTAATCCACGCTTTAAAGGTGACAAAAGGGAAAGGCGACATCCCCATTAGTGAAGTTAACTGTGGGGCAAAGAAAAGTGCTGTTACCACACTACAGCAGGTGGACATTCCTGAAGGTCTGATTGGCCCACCCAGTATAGTGCCTGTAAAAGTAAATGGAAATTCCTGTGATGCCTTGCTAGATAGTGGCTCTCAAGTCACCATCATCTTTGAGTCTTGGTATCAAACTCACCTGTCTGATGTCCCAATTCACCCAGTATCTGGTCTAGCCCTGTGGGGGCTAAGTGAATCAACACTCAGCTATCCTTACCGTGGGTATGTGGTGGTTGATTTCGAATATCCAGCGAAAATTTCTGGAGCCGACCAGACTGTTACAGTTCTTGCTCTTATTTGCCCCCAGCCTCGAACTGCAGATCAGACTCCTGTTATTGTGGGGACCAATGCCAGTCACATCAGACGTCTTGTGCAGCAATGCAGGGACAATGGCATTGACATCACCCAGACATTGGGCATACAAGTATCTTGTAAAGACACAGAGCTAATACTTCCTGGTATGGCGACAGCCCTTGAAGTGGAGGATGATGTTGGCTGTGTGACATGGCAAGGCCCTGACCCACTGACTCTGCCCCCTGGTGGAGACTGCAGAGCAGTCTGCAAAGTCGAGTACAAGCACCACATCGACCATGAAATCCTGATGGTTGACACCTCTCCTGAAGCGCCACTCCCAGGTGGTGTACTACTTCAGCCTATGGTAGTGCCTAGCGAGGAAGTGAACATTAACCATTTTAGGATCTGGGTTCGGAATGAGTCCTTGACTGAGACCGTCCTACCCGTGGGAACCGTCATTGGACATATGTATCTAACAGATGAAGTCATTTCTCTCACTCCTTCCAAGTCAGCTGCCACAGAGTTTGACGCTGATCTGATCAACTTCGGAGACTCACCTGTGTCGGAGGAGTGGAAGGAGAGACTCCGGCAAAAGTTATCGACAAGGTCCCAGGTGTTCTCTCTAAATGAGCTTGATGTTGGACTAGCAAAGGGAGTAGAGCACATGATCCGGATGTCAGATCCACGGCCGTTCAGGGAGCGCTCACGTCGACTAGCTCCAGCTGACATAGAAGATGTGAGAAAGCACCTCCGAGAACTGCTGCGTGCTGGCATCATCAAAGAGTCCCGTAGCCCTTATGCATCTCCGATCATGATTGTTCGCAAAAAGAATGGAGCCATACGGATGTGTATCGACTACCGGTTGTTGAACAGCCGAACCATCCCCGATCAGTACACAACACCTTGCATAGATGATGTGCTGGACTCAATGAACGGGAGCAAATGGTTCTCTGTACTTGATCTAAGGAGTGGCTATTACCAAATAGCAATGGCTGAGGAAGACAAGGAAAAGACGGCATTCATCTGCCCACTGGGGTTCTTCCAGTTTGAGCGGATGCCACAAGGGATAACCGGAGCCCCAGCCACCTTCCAACGTTTGATGGAGAAGGCGGTGGGTGACATGAATCTGCTGGAGGTCCTCGTCTACCTTGATGACCTGATTGTATTTGGCAGAACGTTGGAAGAGCATGAGGAGAGACTCCTGAAAGTTCTGGATCGTCTGGCAGAAGTTGGACTGAAGATCTCAGTCGACAAATGCCAGTTCTGCCAGCCAAAGGTAAAATACCTTGGACACATTGTATCGGCTGATGGTGTATCGCCTGACCCAGCCAAAATAGAAGCAGTTACAAACTGGCCACAGCCTACTCACCTGAAAGCTCTCCAATCTTTCTTAGGGTTCTGTGGCTATTACCGACGATTCATAGCCAACTACGCAGCCATCGTCAGGCCGTTGTCAGACCTAACCAAAGGCTATGCCCCAACCCAGATGGGCAAGAAGCAAGACAAAGCTCATACCAAGACTTACCTTAAGACGTCTGAGCCATTTGGCGACAGGTGGGATCAGTCTTGCACAGAGGCATTCCACAAGATTATTTTCTGCCTCACTCATGCACCGGTCTTGGCTTTTGCAGATCCCAACAAGCCGTACATCTTGCATGTAGATGCCAGCTTAAAAGGGCTTGGAGCAGTTCTCTATCAGGAGCACAGAGAGGGTCTGAGGCCTGTGGCTTTCGCCAGTAGGAAGCTTACGTCATCAGAGAAGAACTACCCCATTCACCAGTTGGAGTTTCTGTCCCTTAAGTGGGCTGTCGTGGATAAATTCCATGATTATTTGTATGGGGCCAAGTTCACGGTACGTACAGACAACAACCCCCTCACGTACATACTCTCAACAGCAAAGCTCAGTGCGGTAGGGCACAGATGGCTCTCTGCCTTATCCACCTATGACTTTGAGGTACAGTACCGACCAGGCAGACACAACATAGATGCCGATCTGCTCTCAAGGAACATGCCTGATGAGAGTGCTGAGGATTGGGAGACCATACCTCAGACTGGTGTGAAGTCCATCTGCAAACGAATCTGCATCCATGGGACTACCAGCAATCCGACAAGATATGTGGACCAGTTGGGAGCCTCTCCTGATTGTGTTCCAGACATATACGCTTTCCCAATGCACCTGGAGTTGCAATCACTAGGACAAATGTCAAAGCAGGAGCTGATAAAAGCTCAGGAAGAGGATGAAGTCATGAGATCTGTCATCCAAGCAGTAAAAGGTGGCAAATGGTCTAAGGAGAATGACTCCAGTCCAGAACGGTCTTTTTTCAAAAAAGAGATGGGGAAACTGATGATGAAAGATGGGTTACTCCACCGATTAAGTAAACGATCTTCTGGAGAAGAACTCATTCAACTCGTTTTACCAAGGGAGTTCAGAGGAGTTGTGCTGAAGGCCACTCATGATGATCTTGGACACCTTGGTATAGATAGAACTACAGACCTGCTGAGGACCAGGTTTTTCTGGCCTAAACTAGCACATGATGTTGAACAGTACATAAAGAACTGCGGAGAGTGCATCACTCGAAAGACCCCAAGTCATCGAGCAGCACCATTACATCATATCACGAGCAGTGGACCAATGGACCTGGTATGCATTGACTTCCTGTCCTTGGAACCAGATTCCGCAGGCATAAGCAATGTATTAGTAGTGACTGACCACTTTACACGCTATGCTCAAGCTTTCCCAAGCAGGAATCAAAAAGCACAGACAGTGGCGAAGATCCTAGTGGACAAATACTTCATACATTATGGCCTACCAGCACGAATACATTCCGATCAGGGAAGAGATTTTGAGAGTCAGTTAATCAAAGAGCTCTTGAACATGATGGGAATTCGGAAATCACGGACCACACCATATCACCCTCAGGGAGACCCGCAGCCCGAGAGATTCAACAGAACTCTTCTATCCATGCTGGGAACCCTGGGCTCTGAGAAGAAACGGCAGTGGAGCAAACACATTGGGTACTTGGTTCACGCTTACAATAGTACCAAGTGTGATGCCACAGGCTACTCGCCCTATTTTTTAATGTTCGGCAGAGAAGCAAGACTTCCTGTAGACTTGTGCTTTGGAACCTCTCCCGATGGCAAAGCCGAGGGTGGCCATTCACGCTACGTGGCTAAGTTGAAAGATGACTTGCAGAGTGCTTACAAGCTTGCCTCTGAAGCTGCCTATAAGACACATGAAAGGAACAAAAGGCTGTGTGATAAAAGAGTGGGATTCCAGACACTGGATATCGGTGACCGTGTGTTGCTGAGAAATTTAGGATTGAAGGGGAAACATAAGCTGGAGAGTCGATGGAGTCCTATACCATATGTAGTGATGGGGAAGATGCCCAACCTACCAGTGTATAAAGTGAAACCTGAAGATGGAGGAGGACCAGTCAAGACCCTACATCGTGATCATCTCTTGCCGATTGGACAACGGGTGAGAATGCCGATGGGAGAGACTGAGGACGTTTCCCATGTCCAAACAACGACAAGACCTAAGACACACAGGAGATCAAAGAAAGCCTCGCCTGAAGCTCAGGAAATTCTTCAAAAGTTGCAGGAGAGTGAAGATTCCTCTTCAGATGTGGAGTATTATGGTCCTGAGAAACATTACAGTACTCTCCTGAAAGAAATCCTGCAAAAGGAAAGAGAAACTGCGAGACCATCTGACCCCATCCAGGATGACAGCTGGGAGGAGGAAACCCACAGCATGGATGAAGATGGCGATCAAGATTCAGTTCCTGAGGAAGAAAGAGACCCAGAGTCTGATAACCCTTGCCACAGTGAAGCTCAAATTTCTAGCCCAGAAATGGTTAGCAAACCTGTAGCTCGTCCAAAAAGAACAGTGAAACCAGTCATCAGATTAACTTATGATGAGCCTGGTATGTCAAAAGACAAGCCGATCACCATAGTGCATAGAGGTGTTATCATTAAGATTGGCCAGAGCTAATTGAATGTAGCTAATGCACCCTTTACCTCGAGCTTATTTTAAAAGTTGAGTACATTTTGTTTGATGAGGACATCAAAACAATTTAGAAGGGGGAGGGTGTAACCCGGTTAGAAAATGTGTTTGGTTTAGTTTAAAAGCGATTGTTCAAATCCAGTTAATATATAAATGTTTCAGTTAAAAACTGTTATTTATGTAATGAAAGGTTTAAATACATTTAGTACTGTGATTTGTTTGTTTGGTTATCTTTTAAAAATGTGAAGTGTAACAAAGAACTGTTTGAACCAGCATTTATGGGGTTAATGCGTGAGTAAGAGAGGGCAGAGGGAGTGTCAAGAGTGAGAGAAGGAGAGGAGCGAAGAACGAGTGTGTCGAAACAGGACGGAAGCGAGTTTTAAGGCTAAGTACACAGAAGCGGGGATTCTTGTGTTTCTTGTGGGACTGTCTGCTCGACAATCTGTCGTTAGAGCACAAGTTCTTCCTGTTGCGAGGACGAGAGGGGTGGCCAATTCTTCTGTCAATGACTGTGTATGACTGTGGCCCGTATGCTAATGTTAGCCCGAGCGTTAGCGCGTGTGCTATGGCTAAGCTAACGAGCTTGATAGCATTGAGTCAGCACACTACAAGTGTACAGACTGTTTGCGTATAGTTGGACTAACCCAGTTGAACTGTGTGAGAGGGGAAAGACTGTTTTCAGACCGTGAACGGAGTAAATACACTGCTCGAGGATTGACAGAGCCTCATCTGTACCTGTTCTGGAAGCGAGGTGAGCGAGGAGACAGTGGACTCTGCTGTGCCGGTGAGGTGAGAAGGATCTGCTTCAGAGCAATTACCTGACTGTTGGATTACAGACCAGCATCCAAAATACTAAGGTACCACCCATTTATTTTGGCTCATTAACGAGTGAAACGGCCATTGTGTTTTGGGCCTCCACGTACACTAGCCACGAACCAGGCCTGCAACGTTTTATTTGGTTTTAAGTAATTTTGAGTTTGCCGGCTTTAGGTGTGTGTGTGTGTGTATGTGGGCCCACATATGATATTGGTTGTGACTTTATACAAAGGGGTTCGAGTCAGTTAAATGTTGAAGACCGTTTAATGTAATTGTATTTGTTTTTTCTATCTTTTGATCAAAACTAATAGTTTTAAGTAAATCTGTTCATATTGTTTCTTAAAACTTGAGTGCCGTGAGTTTGTTTATAGCTTATAGATAAATAGAAACCATTTCATCTGAAAAGTGTGTTTACAGGTTTTTTGATTAAAACTCTTGGAGAGACAGAAACCCTTAAAGGTGAGTTTTAAAAAGTGTGTTTCGAAAGGTTTTATTGGTACTGTGTAACCTAAATCCAAGGCTTAAATTGACACTGACTTAATCAGGGTTAAAACATAGTGAATATAGCATAAGAACCCAAAAGCCCTACCCCTATTAATATTTCTATTTACGGGGAGCGCTACACAAATGTGCCCCAGTGTCACCGGTGACCCTTGTAAGCAGCAGCAGCATTTAGCATTAGCTTACTAATTAGCATTAGCATTAGCACTGGGCTGAAAAGAAATTCTGGCTAGAACCCTGTAGTTAGCATGGCCACCAATGACGGCAGATAAGTAAGGAAGTTGTTTCTCTGCCATTAGTACATTGAGCAGAACACAAGGAGTGATTGACAGTGCTAATACCCTCCTCCTGGTTCTGATTGGTTGTTTTTGACCAGGAACAGTTCAGGGAGGAGGTGTAGGAGCTTGATTTTTTTTCACAGATTATCTGTCTCATATACTGTCATGAGATGGTTTTAACAAATATGTAAAAAAACTGATTTTTTTAATGAAAGTTACATACTGCAGCTTTAATCTATATGAGAGGAACTTGTGGCTTTAGTTCTTACCGTCTATGTTTTTTTGCCATTTTTTCAGTTTTACACATTTAGCTCTGTGGTTTTGAAATAGCACCCATTTTTACAAAGATTGTTGTTGGTTTAAAAACAACATAAGTTTAAGTATTGTAAGTAAAGATTATTGTGATGAACTATGAATAAGTGTTTTACATTCTGTGATAAATGATGGAAGTCACCCAAAGATGGTTATATTTATTTGAACTGTTAGTGTTTAGTATCTAGGTGTTTTTATGGGAATGTGGATCTTTCAGATCAATTTGAGAAGTGATTTTGATCATGTTTCACATTTTATTGTGTCATGTGGCATGGGGCACTGGTCTTGGTCTTGGATTTGGAGTCACACACAAAATTAAAGTGGAAAAACACACTACAGGCTGATCCAACTTTGATGTAATGGCCTTAAAACAAGTCAAAATGAGGCTCAGTATTGTGTGTGGCCTCCACGTGCCTGTGACCTCCCTACAACACCTGGGCATGCTCCTGATGAGGTGGCAGATGGTCTTCTGAGGGATCTCCTCCCAGATCTGGACTAAAGCATCCGCCAACTCCTGGACAGTCTGTGGTGCAACGTGACGTTGGTGGATGGAGCGAGACATGATGTCCCAGATGTGCTCAATCGGATTCAGGTCTGGGGAATGGGCGGGCCAGTCCATAGTGTCAATACCTTCATCTTGCAGGAACTGCTGACACACTCCAACCACATGAGGTCTAGCATTCTCCTGCATTAGGAGGAACCCAGGGCCAACCGCACAAGGGGTCTGAGGATCTCATCTCGGTACCTAATGGCAGTCATGCTACCTCTGGCAAGCACATGGAGGGCTGTGCGGCCCTCCAAAGAAATGCCACCCCACACTATTACTGACCCACTGCCAAACCGGTCATGCTAAAGGATGTTGCAGGCAGCAGATCGCTCTCCATGGCGTCTCCAGACTCTGTCACATGCGCTCAGTGTGAACCTGCTTTCATCTGTGAAGAGCACAGGGCGCCAGTGGCGAATTTGCCAATCCTGGTGTTCTCTGGCAAATGCCAAGCGTCCTGCACGGTGTTGGGCTGTGAGCACAACCCCCATCTGTGGACGCCCTCATACCATCCTCATGGAGTCGGTTTCTAACCGTTTGTGCAGACACATGCACATTTGTGGCCTGCTGGAGGTCATTTTGCAAGGCTCTGGCAGTGCTCCTCCTGTTCCTCCTTGCACAAAGGCGGAGGTAGTGGTCCCGCTGCTGGGTTGTTGCCCTCCTACGGCCTCCTCCACGTCTCCTGGTGTACTGGCCTGTCTCCTGGTAGCGCCTCCAGCCTCTGGACACTACGCTGACAGACACAGCAAACCTTCTCACATTGATGTGCCATCCTGGATGAGCTGCACTACCTGAGCCACCTGTGTGGGTTGTAGAGTCCATCTCATGCTACCACGAGTGTGAAAGCACCACCAACATTCCAAAGTGACCAAAACATCAGCCAGAAAGCATAGGTACTGAGAAGTGGTCTGTGGTCCCCACCTGCAGAACCACTCCTTTATTGAGTGTGTCTTGCTAATTGCCAATAATTTCCACCTGTTGTCTATTCCATTTGCACAACAGCGTGTGAAATTGATTGTCAATCAGTGTTGCTTCCTAAGTGGACAGTTAGATTTCACAGAAGTTTGATTTACTTGGAGTTATATTGTGTTGTTTAAGTGTTCCCTTTATTTTTTTGAGCAGTGTGTGTTTATATATATATATATATATATGTATATATGTATATGTGTATATATACATATATATATGTATATGTGTATATGTGTATATATACATATATATATATGTATATGTGTATATGTATATATATATATATATATATATATATACATATATATATATGTATATATATATATACATGTGTGTATATATATATATATATATATATATATATATATATATATATATACACACACACACACACACATATATATATATATATTGCGCTCAGCGGAGGTAGACACCTTTTTCCTTCTCTCCCTACCCTTCCTTATCTACCCTGCTTTGCTGCTTCGCTGTGCTTTAGAGCCTCTCTTCACGTCTTCCAAACTGGAAATTAAAATTATGGATCTGGTAAGCTGGTCTCTCACCGCTATTGATCAAATTTTCACCACGAGGAGATTGGGAAAAGGAGAACCCTCTTTCCTCTTGTCTGACTGACATACCCGGCTGGCTACATTATGGATTTCTGGGAGAGTGAAAGATAACGTGCTTGGCTGTACTGTTGATTGAGAACGTGGAGGATGCATATATATTGGGCTTATTGATACCAGGATTTCTCCTGATTGGACTTGGGGATACCTGGCTTATTGTGAAATTCGGGAAGTCTGGGCAGCCGTTCGGGCCCTGGTAAGGCTGCCTGACGTGAGGGGATGTGCAGAGCAGTACAAACTTAAACTCAGAAAATTCAGATGATTGGAGTTTTGCCATTGAAATTTTTTCCAGTGAGACTGTAAGGGCAGTCAGCAAATTAATCAGTGACAGCCTGTACCAAAACAATTGTGATTATCTATTATTTGGCTCCCTAGTCGGCTATGATTAGCTGGAAATATCTCATTTTTTCTCCTGGATGTTATGTAAACAGATGCTCTACTCCCCCCACACCACCATGTCTCCTTCTGACCTGCGTGAATTGATATCCCCAGACCAAGGCTGCTGATGAACATTCCACCTTTTATCAGGAACAGGGTCAACTCCACAGTAACCAGTGCATCAACACAGTGACAAATATCTTAAGTAGTGAAACGTGTATAAACAACAGCAGTGTGTATAAAAACAATGAGAAATGCTAATGTGGGTGAGGAAATGACTTTCTGATGAGAATGACTTTTCTGCTGTGAAAACTACTCCAAATTGATTGAGAAGAAACCGTAACAGCACTTTTAAAAAATGGCATTTTCATAGGGAGGATAATAATTCTGTCCTTATCTGTAGGCTCATTACTTGGTGAAAAGACCACAATGAATGAAGAAAACCTCACAGCAGGACGGGTGAGCTACTCACCATTCACGACTGTGTCCGAGCTGCTCACTCTGCGAGAGGCCTTTAAAGCCCTGCAGGCAGAAAATACTAAATTAAAAGAGGTCACAAGAAGATCAGCTCAGATCATTGACAGTCTGCTCACAAAAAAAACAATTCTAAAAAAGGAATTTTCAGAGATGAAAAAAGCAGAAGATGAGAGAAAAGGAAAAAACAGGCCAGTGTCGCTAGATTTAGTGGCTTTTCAGACCCCCATAGCGACTTTTTTTTTCAAAAAGCGACACATTTAGCAACTTTTCCCATTGACGCTGGCGACTTTTGGAGAGTTTTGTGTTCTTTTACTTCCTGTGTTATTAGTTTCATTCATTTTACCTGTTGTGCCCAGATGTTTCCCCTCACCCCTCATTCCCTCTGTATATTTAAAGTCTCAGTGTGGTTCAATTCTTTGTTCGGGTCCTCGTCATTGTAAAGCCTATATAGGTTGACGTCAGCTGTGTGTTTTGTGTTTTTGAGTTTCAAGTTTTGAGTCTTGATGTTTCAAGTTTTCAGTTTTTGAGTTCTTGGTGTAGTTGGCTTCTGACCAGACAGTTTTGAGTTTAGCACTTTGCAACAAAGCCTAAGTCCAAATTAAAGCTCTCGCCGTGCGTCCTGCATTGGGGTCTTCCCTACCTTGCCTGCAACAGCTGTGACACTATGAGCAGCATTTAAGGTCTCCTTCGCATCTTCTTCTTCTTGTGGTTTTACTGGCGGTTGACAAACCAGCTTAGAGCTGCATTACCCACACCTGCTGGACTGGAATGTAGCTCAGGAGTTAGAAAAAACCCCCCCTCAGATTCTAAAAAGTTATCCGTTGCTGCGATGGATTCCCTTTAACACTAAGTGGATCATCGCTGACATGTTTTATGTGCAGTCTGTCTGCGCAAGCGCAAAGATGTCGAGCCGCTATAGAGAGCTCAGTGAGCTCAGGTGGAGCGAAAGTAAATGTTTTTCTAGCATGCAAAAGAACCTTTTTTTCCCTGTAACCACCATTAAACCTTTACTGGGACACAGCTGGAGGTCCTTCATCAACCACCTGATCAGCAAGTGAAGAAAAGAGAACTTTGTAGCAGTTCCATCCACCGCTGTTTGTTTCACACAGTGAAAAACTGCAGTACAGAAGTTAAAATATGCAGATGAACTGTTAATACAAAAAAAGTATTTCTTATCCGATGACTCGAGTAATCGATAGAATACTCGATTACTAAAATAATCGATAGTTGCAGCCCTACTGTAAATATCTGTAATTGTACTAAATTCAAAAGAAAAAAGAATAAATTGTTTTAAAGCATAAAAAGTTATACTTCATTTGTCTCAATTGTACACCAGAATGATATATAGAAGTCAAACTTTTCAAATTGAGAGTTTTTGGTTTATATATTAAAAAAAAAAAAAATCAGTCATGTCAGAATGTGAGGGGGGAAAAAAGTTACCTACCCTTGTTCTAGTTATCTCTGCACCCATGTGGAGAAGAGTCCAAGTACTTATCTAAATAACTTTTAACTTCTATTGTCACTAGCACAGAGAAACCGCAAGTACAGAATCCCCAAAATCTGATATTTAAAAAGAAAACTTCACAAAACTTGCCCATAATATTTATTTCCATCACACACAGAACAAGAGTGTGTGTTTGGTGTTTTTTTTTTGTTTGTTTGTTTTTGTGTTCTTCTCTTTCAGGTGAGATTGTTGTGTATTGTTACAGATGCAGCAGTTGGTGACCCATTACTTGTGCCTTCTCTTCTTTTTTCCTATCCTATCTTATCCTTCCTTCTGTTTTCCTTTCTTTTCTGTGCCCCCCCCCCCCCCCCCCCCCCCAAAAAAAAATCCAGAATGATGTTAAAGCTGTGTTTATGCCAACCACAGTAACATTTCTTGCTTCATCTGTCTACAGTTTTAATTTCCGTAGCAGAATGAATGTTGTTTCAACACAACCACCATTTTTCTCTCCACATTTATAGCATTTTGTGATTTATAAGAGATTGCCTGTGATTCAATCATCAAATGCAGGTAGAGTGACAGAAAATGAAGAGGTAAAAGTGAAAAGTGATTTGATTGGCAAAGGTGAACAAATAGTAATGGGGTCTAACTCTGAAATGAGACACTTTTCTGGTTCATTCTCTCGGTTGTTGTGTCAAGAAGCCAGTATCAATTTTAGAGAAATGTCTCAGTGGTGCATATTTTAGCTGGTAAATATATCATATATCATATAGCCACAATCAAGCATGGTTTGTCAAGCCCAGGCTTGTTGAGCTAATCTGCTGCTCTCATGCCAACTTCAGCTCATGGCTCAGCTCATACTCAAACAGGACATTGTCCCCAAACACCTCAGAGCTCTGCAGAAAGTACTTGAAACCAAAGAAGACCAAGGACTGCTCTCTAAAAGCTCTTTGAACATTGTCAAATCCTACAACAAACTGCAGAGGAACTGATCATGTTCTCAGAAAAGTTTTGAGTACTAAACCATGATTTATGACACCTAAATTCACTGTTTGTCACACATACCAAATGTGACTTTTCTCCCAGGTTGTTAGCGCCTAACCTGTCATGACCCCAGACTTTGAGAAATACTGGGTTAAGTGGTGATTTTAAATTGACCTTAGGAGTGAGTGTGAATGGTTGTCTGTTTCTCTGTGTTAGCCCTGTGACAGGCTGGTGACTTGTCCAGGGTGTACCTTGCCTCTTGCCCTATGACAGCTAGGATAAGCTCCAGACCCTGAAAATAAAAAGTGGAAGATAGATGGATAGATAATTGGATGGATGGATGGATGGATGGATGGATGGATGGATGGAAGGAAGGAAGTTCTTTCCCCGGGGACATGACTCAGCATTTGTTCCTTTCACCCCCAACTGATCGAGGCAGACTGCCGCCACTCCCTGAGCCTTGTTCTTGGTTTCTTCCTGCTAACAAAGAGGCTTTGAGGTGACTGTTGTGATTTGGCTCTGTATAAATAGAATTGATTGGATTTTAATTGGATCTTGATAGAAATTTGCATTTCACTGTAGCCACAGCTGCAAACTGTTATTAGTTCTTTATTAAGTGCACATTGCCAGATTTTTGCCAGATGGTATTTTTATAAATTGTTTGCTTGCTCAGTAATTATTTCAAAAATACAGAAATAAATACCGTCTATCAATCTATGTGACAAATATTACTATTAGTTTACGTTGTCCGTGTTGCAATCTACAGTTTGCAGTGGTTTATTAAATATTAATCCATTAAAATATTGGATACAAACATGTAATATAAACATTACTGTATAATGATAGGATGGAAACTAACTCCACAATCATATTGATCTTGTTGCAATAACAACCAGTTGAAGGTGCATAACTCAGACATTTCAAATACTGTTTTACCATTTCATGCCAACTGATGACTATTGAGACATTTCTCATTTAAACATAAATGTAATCCATGAAGGTGCTACAGGAAACGCCAGGGGTAAATCAGAGAAGACTGGACACACAGGTCCTGAATATCTCTCTCTGGATAATACGGTTGAATTTAATAGTACAACACTTTCTAATGCTAAAAAACCACTGCGTGGTTATTAAATCACACATTGCTAACACAGTGAAACACACACAAGGGATTTTTTTATGTCTCAGTGTGAAATGTTTTATTCACAACATTTATTGGCAGCCTTTAAAGAGTTATTTCATTAAACAAAATCACACATCAAAAGCAAAAAGACATTTCCTTACATAATTCGCTTAAGAAAAGGAAACAAAAGAAATGACAAAAGTTAATTATATGTCACTGGTCTCAGCCTCACCAAGGCCTAAACCACAGGTGTCAAACTCAAGGCCCACGGGCCGGATCTGGCCCATGATATAATTATATATGGCCAGCAAGAGTTTCATATGGCAGTTATTAATGGCCATCGCGCTCCCACCACTTATACTACAAATCCCACTATGCACTGCAACAGCTGTCAAAACGTGTGATGGTTGAGTCGAGAAACAGCTGATTTTTCAAGCTACATGAGGAAATTTGTCAGTTCATGAAACGTAAAGGAAAAGACCCAACAAACTCAAAGTGACTGTGTTTGTCTGTCTGTGCTACATAATGATGCATTTCTGCTTTAGACCTGAAGCTTCAGGGGCGGGACCGTGTGATTAGCACATGTATGACGCAGTGAAAGCTTTTCAAGTAAAGTTGCACCTGTGGGAGGTGCAGATGCAAAAAGGGATCTTATACCACTTTCCATGGGGCCAAAAAAAAAAAAAAATCACAGAGCAGGTCTTTACTTAATTCCTAACATGATCCCCAACTCTGCATACACGCTGCTTAAATCATTTGCATATTTGATAAAATTTGCAAATTTTAATCAGCTTGAAATAGTCTCATTTTGCCTGATGTTACTTTTGAAGAAAAATACAATTTTATATTTTTGTGTATTATATTTATGTGTTGAGGAAAGTTGCTGTATTCTAGCTATTCAAATACATATTGCTGATTAAAATATTTTCAGTTGTTGACTGTTCAATAAATGTAATCCTTTTTGGCCCACCACTATAACTGTCTTTTCAATTTTGGGCTGTTCTGTAATTGAGTTTGACACCTCTGTCCTAGACCTTCAAATGTAATTAATAAACCAGTTAATGAACCATAAAATACACACATATATTTTTGGATTAATCTTTGAAGATGATGCTCAAAAGATGCACCTCATTTTCTTCCCAGCTCTTCAGACCAGAGGGTAACTCGCTTCAGTAGCAATCCCACATTGGTTGTATTTGTTCCTCCTCATCTTAATGTATCCCATGTCTCCCCATCTAAAACCCCAGCTACAGAAAGATACAAATTAACAACATTTAACAACATTTAGCAGCTGAAAATGAGTTTTTGTAATTTGAATTGAACTAGTTCAACAAAATGTAGAGACAAATTGAGCCGCATGTCTTTGTGAAGATCTTTTATGCAGCTGTGCATCAGCACTGTGAAGTGCATGAATATAAACATCACATATGGGTATTTACCTGTTCTTGATCAGCCAGTAGTCCTGTCCATAGTGAGTACCATAACCCACAACCAGCACACCATGGCACAGCTTTGAACTGCTGCACTCGGGCTCATCATACACTCCTTTAAATACATGTAAATTAGACTGACATGTATAGAAAACAACTAAAACACTGCCTTTCTTTTTTTAATTTAAATATATTTGTCTTGGCATTTTCAACACAGTGTTTCAGTGTCTGCACCTGATTCATAGAATCGGAACGACGGCTGAGAAGCATCAATGGCCACAGAAATAGGACCGATGGTGGCCACAGCCTCCTTCAGAGCTTGTTCATCATATCTATTCACATCAACATAGCCGCTGCATGTGGCACCAATAGTTTTAGAGTTGTAACGGCAAAATCCATCCTAATTGACAGGTGATTTACATCAACAAGAGATCTGATGTGACATGTATTTGGCATATTGCTGTCTATTTACCTTAGCCTCATAAGGGTAGGACTCCTCAGTGTCAATCCCTCCATTGGCTTTGACGTACCAGAAGGCCCGGTCCATCCAGCCCCCATTGCAGCCCCTGTTGCCAAAGCTGCCAGAGCAGTCGATCAGCTGCTGCTCACTCAGAGACACCAGCTTTCCTGTCTTCCTGAAGTTCTGACCCTCCAGTGCACCAGTCTGCAGTAAGGATGCATCAATTGTAAACCAGACAACAGTTAAACAGAATTCCCCATGTTACAAAAATACATAATACTAAATTTTATGTACTCACTGCACTGAAGGCCCAGCAGGAGCCACACCGCATCTGATCCTTGACATCAGTAACATATCCCTTAGCTCTCCAGTCGACACTGTCGGGCAGATCAACACCTTCAGGCAGTCGCAGGAAGGTAGAGCCACGGCGAGGCAGAGAAGCATTGAAGAAGTCAAGGCAGCCCTGGGAAATCAGCTGTTTGTACTCTTCATTTTCCTGATGAAGAGGGACAACATTAATGGGGACAAAATTATCCAAAATGTAATTTTCTGCATCCTTATATGCAAATCTGAATAAGACATCTTTTTCTGCACATACCATGTCAGAAAAGTACATCATACCAAGGCGGTAGGACTTCAAACCCTGGTCCGCCAACATGTTGTGCATTAGCACAAGTCTTCGGTTGTTGAGCCAGATCTGCTTCCGCTGAGCCTCCTCTGATGGAGAGTGATAGGATTTTTCTGCCAGTCAGAAAAGGAAATTACCAGAAACAGAACAAAAGTAAATGATCTGTGATCAATCATTAACAAATAAAAATCTAATCTCAGCTAAGAGAATTCCCTGTACTCCAGTCTATTGAACCTTTACACAAGTGAACATAAGAGAATGGGCTCACATTTCTTTCCAAATTTGAGGCTTGTTGACAATATTTTAAAGACTACAAAACATGATCAACATCATCTACTGTCTCACCAAACTTCAGTTTCCAGGCGTGAAACTCCAGATCTTCCACAGAGATGCTGGCACAGCTGGCTACAGCCAGAACAGCAGCAGCAGCTAGCAGCAACTTCATCTTCACTGAAAACCAGCAGAAAAAGGCAGAGATCCTTTGTGACTTGTAGGAAACCACACAGGTTGTTTCTCATGTTTCTGATGTCACCTTTAAAAATGCTTTCTGTCATGATGTTGTATGTCATTTTAACACTCCCATGATCTGCTCTGTGTCTCAGTTTCTTTGAGCTTTTTTATTTTGTATGTTTGCTTTATTCCTTCCTCCAGTTCTTTCTCAAATTCATGAATCTCTATTTTTTTCTTTCCATCAGTGTATTACACTTGTCTGTGTCTCACTGTATGTGCTGTAGCTACTTACCTGTCTTGGTGTCTGTATCTGATGTGAAGTTTGGGGTATAACCACCTATGACTGAAATCAGTCTGTGTCAGAGAGGAGTTCTTATATAGCTGGCTATAGTTACACACTGATTCTGGTGACTGCCAGCCGCTCATATACAAACAGAAAGAAAGTCAGACATAGAAAAAGGTGGGGCTAAGTCGAGCCCCGTTAAGTGGAGGATCACATAACACCACTCTTTGAGGAAATCATTTTATTCAGCCTCAGCAAAAGCAGTTTACTAAAGTGTCATGAATAATTGCTTAGAGCTCAAATTTTTTCTTTTTTTTGAGGACATGATGGTTTCTCTGCGATTTGTTGTAGGATTTGACAATGTTCCAAAGGGCCTTTAGATATTTCACTCTTCCACAGTTGTTCACTGGAATTGAGGTCAGGTGGAGGAACATTGGTGACATTCAGCAATCAGCTTTGATCTCAAGTGCAGATCTCTGCAGAGCTCTGAGGTGTGTTTGAGTAGGAGCTGATTCATGAGCCGAAGTTGGATAGCATCAGAGCAGCCGATTAGCTTAGCCCAGCATGCCCTGGCTTGTCAAACTGTTCTTTATGACTACATGATTTTGCACATTCCACAGTTGAAAGCTGGTAAAATAGATTGATTGTAATATGTACCACTTACCAAAATCTTTACCACTGAGACATTTCTGTAATATTCACACTGGCTTATTGAAACAACAGAAAAGAGTCAGCTGGAAAATTTCAGACTGAGACTCCATTCTTGTTACATTATGCCAGTCGAATCACCTTTTACTTTTACCTCTTCACTTTCTGTCTCCTTACTTGGGGACGCAGTTGATGAATCCTAGATAAACGTTCACAGATCAGATATTCTTTTTAAAAGCTTCCCATGTTTCAGACTTTTGGTTGGTTTGAATTATTGATGTCAGCTGAAAAAAGTTGTTGTCAGTTGAAACAATGACACTCTCCCGGTGCGTGCAAATGTACTCATTCTGTACATGCAATATCAATAAACAGGCCCAGACTCGCACAATGCCACTATAATGTTTTCCTTTCAGTTTGAAAGCACCATGGGATACTTCCCTCTCCTCGTGTTCTCCTCACAAACACTAATGCTGCTAATGTTACACTTGTATTTTTCAGTAAAACAGACTTTTCACCCCTTATTTCCCCTTCTGAGAGATGGTTTGGAGCCCACTGTTTATTATTGATTATTCATTATTTTTATCTCTATTATGAGTTTCCTTTTCTATTTGTATTGGATCAAAGGTTCATGTGTTGATCTTCCAATTATATTGTAACTTTTAGTCTTCTTAATGTGCTTCATGTGTTCAAAGCACTAACGTTCAAAGCTTTAACTTTTTTGACATTTCACTTTCCCCTCCAATTAAGAGGAGTTAGCGAAATGTCAAAAAAGTAACTTAAAGGGCCAAATTGTCTTACATTTTTGACATCAAATCACAGGCTGGAAATAGGGGGCGGGGCCAGAAGCGTAAATGTTTTATAACATTGTGGAGTGATAATTTTGTACAGCTTGTTTATTTAAGAAAAATCCAGAAAATTAGTGAATGAAGGGATATTTTTTATTACATTTTTGTACTTTCTGAACACTCTACCTGAAAAAAAGTTTTAATTTGTTCTTGAGTGATCATTTTGTACACTTTATCTAAGAAAAAAATCCAGACATCACAATGTATGGGGAAAAATTGTTATGTTATTGTTCTAATGTTACTGTTCAGAACAAAAACTTTTATTTTGATAGTATTTTCTATTTACCTATAAACTTTTCCCAATTCTATCCTGGTTTTTAACTAATTAATGATCCAGAAGGAAGGAAAAAAATCACAAAACACTTAAACATCATGAAAATTCTTCAGAATTATTAAAAAGTATTGCTATTGGCAATAGTGACCCTGTATTTACTTGGTATCAGATAAAATACCAAATCTTGCAGTATCGCACACCACTACAGGCTAACAAAGAGTCAGAGCTCTGTAGAGCCAGGTATTCCTTCAACTTTAACTAGTAAAGTTAAAATGTTCAGTATTGCTGGTATTTGTTTACTCTTTCTCTCTGATCGTCATGGTCCTGCGCCTTTTGCCCAGCATTTTGTGTTTTGTTCTTTTGGGTTCTGTTTCTATTGAGATTCTTTAGTTGTGTGTCCCAGTTTGCATGTTTTGATTCTTTGTTCATTATAGTTTATAAGTCCTGTTATTAGTTCCTGTTTCGTTTGTTCTTGTCTGTGTTCCAGTGTCAGGTTTGTTCCTTTGTGTCATGTCCCGTGCCTTATGTGTTTTGTATTTAGTTCCATTACCACTGTTGTCACAGCTGCGTCTCTGTACTCTGTTGTTTCCTGTTTTGCTTTGTTAGTCTTAGTCTCATCTTCCTTGGTGAGATGAATCTAAATTTGAAATTCTTGGGAAATAGAAGGAAAACAAACGAGTGTGTTAATAACAAAAATTTAACCAGTAACAAAGTAATCATTTCCTCATTGAAGCTATTAATTTAAAGATACTTATTAGTAAAATGGTCAAATGATAAGTCCCCTAATCCCCAAGTCAATACATCAGCTGCTTCAGATTTGTTCCAGTTCAGTAAAGTGAACATATTGTATGAAGCCAATCCAAAAAGACATACCTCTGTACAGCTGATGCCAGCTGTGAAGGGTCATGGATGTTAAAGCAATAATCGCTCCTAAACATCTTGCACAGGGCAGAAATGAAGAAGGAGATGCTGTCATGTACAATGTTTTGGTCCATGTTCAGCATAAACCTTTTGGAAGAATAGCAAGATTGTCATAAAAAGAAATATAATCAATACTGAAATCAGTTTATGTGCATGTTTAGGAGAGAGAACTGTTATGCCCTTTAAGGCCATTTTAAGGTCATTTTTGACTGACCTAAAGACAGTAACAACAAAAAAAACTTTGTACAATGTGAATTATTTTCAATGCACTAGGTTTTATGGAGGTTAGTGGAGAGTACTGCGTCTGCTGCCCTGATGGCAATGCTATTTGTGATATCAGTGATGCCACAGGGAGACAATAGGACAACAGGAAAGAGAAGTGTGTGACTGAGCAGTCATAGGTCAGCAGAGTGTACAGCAGGGGGCTCAAGTACATTTGAATATCAGCACCTGTTTGCTGCTTACCCGCTTAATTCCTATGGAAGCAGGAAGGGTGTAGTGTTGTACTTAAAATGCCAGAATAAATCGGTTGGATGACTTAACTTTGATTCCGAAAAATAGCAGAGGCTCTCTGATGCTGTTTTCACCACTCCCGTATTTGTTGAGGGACTTCTGGCGCCCTCTTGTGACCTACCCTTGTAATGCCTGTCAGATCATGCTGTGATCTGGCGCCATTGATGTCACCACACTCATATCAGTGGATTGAAAAGTAACTAATCACAGGCCTATATGCAAAGGAGAGTCAAGCTGAGTCCTTATCAACATTTACCCTTATACCTTATAGCAGACCTGACGGCAGCAGAGCTGACCCTAACCCCTCACCTAACTAATCCTTAACTCCTTAACTTCCGTCATCATGTGTGGCTTTGGCCAGGCACTGCCTTGTGCACATTCACCATGTTTGACAGTTTTTCAAGCCTGCACTGAATTGCCAGGATTTCCATCTAAACTTTAAATAACACAAAATTTTATTTTCATTCATTTATTTTAAAGTTAAGTTAATAATTAATTATCAATTTACAACCCCAGTTCCAATTCCCAAATGTAAATAAAAACAGAATGCAGTGATCTGGAAATCTCATAAACACATATTTTATTCACAATAGAACACTGAAAACATATCAAATGTTTAAACTGGGAAAGTGTACCATTTTAAGAAAAAAAAAGTCTATTTCTAATTTGATTGCAACAACATATCACAAAAACATTAGAATAGGGTTACTGCCAAGGGCGTAGGAATGAGTTTACTATTGGGGGGGACACATATCTGAAACCTGACAAATCCATAAATACTCTGAGCAAAGCATAAAAAAATGCTATTTGATCTTTTACTTTCTTCTTTTTCAAATGTTTCTTGGAAAAATAGTGTTGTGTACACCTATATTATTGCATTTATCATTTACATATGTATGTCTTATAATCGTAAGACGTGGGCAAACCACCAAACAAAATCGCTTGGGTCTTTTATCAAGCATAATGACCATGTCATTCCAGGGCTGTACACTTACTTTATCAGGTGGCTGCACTGGTACTAGCAAGCTAAATATTTCAGTAGCACAAAAATAATTTAGTAGCACACACAAGTGCAAACTTTGATGTGTTTTATTGGTTGACAACATTTAATACTGGTCAAAAATGCATTTATGTAGGTTGACTGGCAGTAGAACCCTCACAAATAATGTAATGAACAAATTATTCACTTTTTAAACTCTGTTTGTTTGGCCAACAAAAACAACATCTAGTAAATAAAAATAAATATCAATAAAAATAATAACCAACAGAAATAAATAAAAGTGATAGCTCTCACATTTAATAGACAAGCTGTGTTCCTCACTGAAACTGACAGTGTGCTCTTGCACTTTACAGCCCTGCATTTAATAATTGGCCAAACAGGAGCACACAAAAGGTTAAAAAACATTGGCCTAGGCAAAAGAGCGTAAATGTTTTTTCCGCCTTTCATTTGCAGCCACAAATTGCTTGCAAATTGTCCAGTAAGGCAAGTTTATCCTGATGGACATGACAGACAGCAACATGTTTAAGTCTGTTTTGAGTCATTGCAGAACGGAGCCAAGTTTTGAGCCTGCGGAGCGCACTAAATTACAATAAAAAAAGATTTAGTTTCTATATTTGAAAGTAAACTGACAAGACGTTTTAAACAAGCCATATTCATGGCAACATTCCCAACAGACCGTTTTACGTCATTCAAAAGAGTGTCTGACTCCTGCCGCTGTCTCCGCCTTTCGAACACTCGGAGCTGTTCAGAGTAATGATGTGCGGACTGATACTGAAATATCGATACTTCCAACACCAGCCCTTTATCCTTTAAAATCGATTCTCAAATCCAAGTATCGATACTTTCAATACGTCAGTCATTTGAGATAATGTATCTGAGCAAGAACACGTTAGAAAGTGAAGTTGTATTATATTATATATATATATATATATATATATATACACACACAGTATTTTGCGGACCATAAGGCGCACGGCAGTATAAGGCGCACTATCAATGAACGGGTCTATTTTCATACATAAGGCGCACCGGATTATAAGGCGCATGAAAAAACATATGTAGAGCGAAACAAAGGCGTCAGGTAGGTTGAACTTTATTGAACTCATTCACAATAACTCAGAATATTGTTCAGTTGTAACAAATACAGAAAAATACACACATTTTAAATCATTCATCTTCCACAAATCCATCAAATTCCTCATCTTCAGTGTCTGAGTTGAACAGTTGGGTGATTTCGGCATTAAGCATGCCGGGTTCCCTCTCGTCATTATCTGAGTCAGTCTCGTCGTTGTTACTGTTTTGTTTTGGTTGCCTCACACAGCAACCATTTAATTATTAATAAAAGGGCAACTTTTATCTCTCGCCATCTTCTTCCACATCTTAACAGACGCTACAATATATTCTTTATTAATGAGGGTAAAAACATGTCATTTCTTCATATAAGCCCTTCATAAATCCTGTGCACTTGTATATTTAGTAAAAGCAAAGGAAATGTACAGCACTCGTACTGGGTCCCTTCATATGCTGTGGCGTCGCCCGGACCTCTCTTTGGCACAGAGGGGGACAGCACACACACAACCCCGGACCTCGATTTGGCCTTTAGCGACTTATAGCGATTTTTGAGACATCCCACAGCGAGTTTTGTTGCACAAAAGTTGGCAACAGTGCCGGCCGCCGATCGCCAGATTACGCACAAATATCCGGGCCAGCATAGATGAAAACAGGACAAATCCATCATCGTTTTCTGCGGTTTACTGCGTACGGTTTCTATTTTTGGAACAATGCTTCCACTTCTTGTTGAATTTATCTCCAGCTGCTTTCCACACCTGCTGCGCCGCACTCACAGCTTGTTCCTGTTTAATACTGTCAGCAGAGTCATTTTATGAGCTGATCTGCCAGACCGGAGGCCATATCGCTGCAGACCACGCAATTGTGCAGTGGTGTGGATGCCTGGGGCATCGGCGGTCAGACGGCAGCGCTCAAATTACACAGACCTACTGACATTTTCTAACTATTTGAAAAGCGTACGCTGGGTTTTACCCCCCCTCCTCCTCCTCTGTCGTACGCTTTGTTCACTCTGTCGATATTTGTTCACATGCAAGACTTCAATAACAGGACATAAAGGGGTAGAACTGCGTGTTGTCTGTTTATGGCAGGCCGTTTTAACATAAAATCCGATTCACCAACCTTACATTCCAGATATCTGAAATTGATTCATGACTAGACGTATTAGTAAATTCAGATATCTCTAATTATGTTTTGACTAGACAAAATACCTATTTGAGATATCTCTAATTACATTCTGACTAGTCGAAATGACGGCAGATTTACCATTCATTTGTATGGCGGCTTCAATTCAAGATATCTTCAATGAATTACTGACTCTCTGAAACTCACATTTCAGATATCTACAATTAAATTATGACTAGTCATAAAGTTAATTCAAGATATCTTGTTTTTTATTCTGACTAGTCATAATTCTAATTAAAGATATCTTAAATGACACCATATTTCAAGATATCTTAAATGTATTTTTAGATAGGCGATATATAATTTTGACTAGTGCAAATTAAATTCTAGATATCTTGAAAGCAAATAATGACTAGGCAAAACTAAATTAGAGATATCTAGAACTGTAATTTTGACTAGTCAAAATGCCTTTTAAGATATCTCCAAAGGTGTTCTGGGCATGTCCTACCGGGAGGAGGCCCCGGGGTAGACCCAGGACATGCTGGAGAGATTATATCTCTCAGCTGGCCTGGGAACGCCTTGGGGTCTCTCGGATGAGCTGGTGGAGGTGGCTGGTGAGAGGGAAGTGTGGCATGAGAATTAGCACCTCTAAGTCTGAGACCATGGTTGTCAGCTGGAAAAGGGTGGAGTGCCCACTCTGGCTCAGGGACTAGTTGCTGCCCCAGGTGAAGGAGCTAAAGTATTTCGGAGTCTTGATCACAAGTGACAGGAGAAGGGAGATCGACAGATGGATTGGAGCTGTGTCTGCAGTGATGCAGATACTGCACCAGTCTGACATGGTAAAGAGAGAGCTGAGCATGAAACCAAAGCTGTTGATTTACTGGTCAATCTACATCCCTACCCTCACCTGTGGTTACAAGCTTTGGGTAGTGACCAAAAGAATGAGATCACGAATGCAAGAGGCAGAAATGAGCTTCCTCCGAAGGGTCGCTGGCCTCTCCCTTAGGGATAGGGAGGGGTTCAAAGTAGAGCCGCTGCTCCTTCACATCGAGAGGAGCCAGTTGAGGTGGCTCGGGCATCTGACTAGGATGCCTCCTGGGCGCCTCTTGGGTGAGGTGTTCCGGGCATGTCCCACAGGGCAGAACCAAGACACGCTGGAGAGATTATATCTCTCGGCTGGCCTGGGAGCGCCTTGGGGTCCCCCCAGACGAGCTGGAGGAGGGGGCTGGGGAGAGGGAGGTCTAGACTTCTCTGCTTATGTTGCTGCCCCTGCGACCCGGACACGTCAATATGATGTGCCATCCTAGAGGACATGGACTACCTGTGCAACCTCTGTAAGGTCCAAGCATCACCTCATTCTACCAGTAGTGACACTGACCCTAGCCAAATGCAAAACTAGCAAAAGAACAGTCAGAACTTGTGTGTATTTTACAGGAAAGACAATACAAATTATGCTATAAGTAATTTTAAGTAGTGCATAACTTCAGGTATTTTACAGGAAATAAGAAATAACTATACTGTCAGTAATTTTAAGTACCTGTCATGATCCTGGGCCATGTGCCCAGTATTTTGTGTTTAGTTCTTTTGGTTTCTGTTTTCATTGAGCTCTTGTTATGTTTTCCAGTTTGTATAGGCTTTTGTTCATTCATGTAAGTTCCAGTCTTATTTTGGTACTGTCTGATTTCTAGTGTAGTGTGCTTTTCTTCCTGTGTCTCCCTCCCAGGTGTTCCTAATCCCCTCGTTACCTAGTGTGTTTATATTGTCTGTGTTCCAGTCAGTCTTTGTTGCGTCATTGTCATTGGTGCTCGTCTTCAGTCAGTTTTTCAGTCCCTCCATCAGTCACTTTAAGTTTGCTCCCTTTGTGTGTCTGCAACCCTGTCTCCAGCATTAAAGCTGTGTTTTGAGTTTACTCCCCTGTCCCTGGTATCTGCTTAGAGGTCCTCACTCCTGCCAACCGCAGCAGTTCATGACAGAATGACGCGACCATAAATGACCTCGCGGACACGGACTTGTTTCACCATGATCACACATTTGCTGCAGACTTGTCATCTGCACATGCACTTTGTGTGGTGGCTGCAGATGACATGCACACGCAGGACATCGGATAGCAAGCCTGACCCACGATACTTGAGTTTAGAGACACTACAGCAACTGGATCAGTGGCTACTAAATTGAGTTAATTAATCCTGTATGGGACAGTCTGGTCTGGAGATAGGAAAGTTTAGATTAAATCTAAACTAAGACTCAAAAAGCTTTAAAGAAATGACCTACAAAAGGAATTTAAAATAAAGTCAGGTTGACTGAAAACTATTTTTGAACTAAAGAAAGTTAAGTGTGGCCTACTTAACGGTGAATGTTTTGTTAATTATGTTTTTGTTTTATTAAAAGTGCCAGGTTTTCATTTAAAGGTTTTTGGCTCTGGTCTTTTCACTGTGCTTTGCTTCACCACTCCTATGAGCCTAGAACTGGACCAGTAGCTTGTGTATCTGTTTTACAGTGACATAAGTGTTACTTGTGATGGGAATGGGAAAAATTGCAATTTGACATGTTTTAATGGATTAAAATTAATTTACCGCCAGCCAATCAATCAATTAGTCAGTCACTAGATTATATTGGTTATAATCTCTATGGTCACAATTTCTAACTTTGCTAAAGATTCTGTGCAAATATTATTTCAATAACATTTCAAGGGGACTGGCAATTTAGATACCATATATAAAAAGATTTTAAGCTCAGCTCCATTTCATAAATGAGAGAACTTGGAGAATATAAAATCACTGATGTGCTTTCTTCTTCCTCCGATATGGGGTATATCAAAAACTTAGGAGCCTTCCCAGTTTCTTTCACTTTGACCTCTTCATTTCATGTTTAATGTAGAAATAAATACATGCTATCAATTTATGTAACAGGAATTAATAACAATTTATTTGTGTTTAGAATCTACACTCTGAAATGGTTTGCTGATTTTAATTAAATGAAAATATTAAATACAAATTAATGTTGACCTGATGGCAGAAACAGCATTGGCAAGCTATCCAATGTCATGACTGACCTTTGACTTGAGCTAACTTTTGTTGCAGAAGCAAATGGATGAAAGTGCATTACTCGGCCTTTTCACACGCTACTGCATCATTTCATTTCAAATTTTCTGATAACTCCTGAAACATTCCATGGAAGTTCTACAGGGCTTGATCACCAGTCGGATTTTTTCTTTAGGGAACACAAAAGTCTGCAGAAAACTAAAAATGCATCCCACAGATGTTCATTATCTCTGTCTGAATAACAGTGGATTGATCAACAGACTACAGTTTCTAAAGCTAAAAACCACTGCATGGTTATTAAGCCACACATGAACAACACAATGAAACACATACAAGTACATTTTTTACATATTAGTGTGATTTTCTTTTACATATATATTTTTATAAAATCTAAAAAGATATAAAAATCTTTATAAAGTTATTCCATTAAACACCAACCCAGGAAAAAATAAGGATGAGTTTCTTTCCACCTCTTCAGACCAGAGGGTAGCTTGCTGCACTAGCAATCCCACACTGGTTGGATTTGTTCCTGCTCATCTTAATGTATCCATTCTCTCCCCATTCAAGACCCCAGCTATAGAAAGATACAAATTAACAACATGTAGTAGCAAAAAAAATATATACATAAATTAAAATATGAGCATCACATGTGGGTATTTACCTGTTCTTGACCAGCCAGTAGTCCTGTCCATTCTCAGTACCATAACCCACAGCAAGCACAGCATGGTCCAAGTCTGTGCTGCTGCACTCGGGTTCATCAAACACTCCTAAAAATACATGTCAATTAGTGGCACAAGTTTAAAAAAAAAAAAAAAAAAACTATGTAAAAAACTTCAACATAGTGCTTGAAATTCTGCACCTGATTCGTAAAATATGAAGGATGAAATTGACGCATCAATGGCCACAGATACTGGTCCAACAGTGGCCACAGCCTCCTTCAGGGCATCTTCATCAGCTTGATTCACATCAACGTAGCCAGTGCATTTGGCACCAATATTACCAGGGTTGTAGCGGCACTGTCCATCCTAATCGAGAGAAGATATTCCACTATTCTCAAAACCATTACATCCACATACATCCACATTATGTATACCATTATGTCCACATAATCGCGGGAGACTTCAACCAAGCACACCTAAAAACTGTACTCCCTTAATTCCACCAACATATCAACTGTCTAACTAGAGGGGAAAACTCGATTTGTGTTTATACCAACATCAAGCATGCTTATAGAGGGTCTCCCCTCCCCCACCTAAACAATCCGACCACCTCTCCCTACTTCTCATCCCAGCCTACACCCCCCCTCAGAGAACAAACTAAACCAAGAACACAGGTCATCAAAACCTGGCCTGAGGATGCTCTCACTCAGCTACAGGACTGTTTCGCCAGTACAAAATGGGATATCTTTGAGCACCAGGACCTGGATATACACACTGAGACAGTCCTTTTCTATATACAGTGCTGTATAGAGAATGTGACAGTAAATAAACGCATCCAGGTCTTCCCAAACAGGAAACCCTGGATGACGAGTGAAATCCAGACCCTGATCAAACAGCGAGATTCAGCCTTCAGGACAAAGGACCGTTCACTGTACAGCATGGCCAGAAGCAACCTAAGGAAAGGCATCCAAAAGGCAAAGGAGGCCTACAGGAAGAAGATGGAGAGCTATATGATGGACAACAATCCTTGACAGATGTGAAGGGGCATCCAGGCCTTAACAAACTACAGAGGCCAGAGCCCCACATCCTCCGGAGTAAGCAGCAGAATGCCTACAGAAGAGTTTAACAACTTCTTTGCCCGGTACGAGACCACCACACACCTGGACCCACCAGCTCTCCGATACCCCAACACACCTCCTCTCTCCCTCCAGGAACATGAGGTAAGGATACAACTGCAAGCAGTGAACCCCAGGAAGGCTGCTGGACCTGATGGCATCCCAGGAGCAGTGGTCAAAGCATGCGCAGACCAGCTGGCAGGGATCCTCACCAAACTCTTCAACCTGTCCCTAGCACATGCCACTGTCCCCACCTGTTTAAAGGCCTCCACCATCATTCCCATCCCCCCAAAAAACATCATCAACAGCCTCAGTGACTACAGACCCATAACCCTCACGTTGAAGTGCCTAGAGCGACTGGACTCCAAGCACATTAGGGACCACCTCCCTCCTTTGACCCCCATCAGAGCAAACTGGTCCATGGAGGATGCCATCACAATAACACTCCACAGAGTGCTGAGTCACCTGGAAAACTGGAAGAGCTATGTGAGGATGCTCTTCGTGGACTACAGCTGAGTGTTTAACAAAATCATCCTGGATATCTTAACCACCAAACCGCTCAAACTGCAGATTCCCCTTCCCACCTGCATCTGGATGAAAAACTTCCTCACTCACCGGCCACAATCTGTCAGATGTGGCCCCCATCTCTCCTCCTCACTCACACGCAGCACTGGTTCCCCTCAAGGTTGCGTGCTTAGTCCTCTACTGTATGTCTTCTACACATATGACTGCACTCCAACTCACCCAACCAACATCATCAAATATGTGGATGACACCACCTTGGTTGGGCTAATTTCAGATGGAGATGAGACAGCATACAGGGCTGAGGCAGCAAAACTGTCACATTGGTGCTCAGTGAACAATCTAACACTGAATGTTCTAAAAACCAAAGAACTTATTATGGACTTCAGGAAGCACCAACAAGACCATACCCCCCTTGAAATAAATGGTGAACATGTGGAAATTGTCACCACCTTCAGGTTCCTTGGCACCCACATCTCAGCTGATCTCTCCTGGACTCCAAACACCAAGGCCCTAGTGAAGAAGGCTCAGCAGTGGCTTCACTTCCTCCTTGTCCTCAGAAAAAACCATCTGGACAAGAAGCTGCTGCTGGCCTTCTATCGCTCCTCTGTGGAACGTGTACTGACATACTGTCTGGGCGTATGGTACGTAAGTTCCACAGTTTTGTGTGTAATAATGTACAGTTTCATATTTAAATTGTATTTTACACTTGATTTATTTTAAATTTGAACTAGACTTTGTCTGGAGTGGAGCATGCACAGTTTCGTTGTACCATGTACAATGACAATAAAGGGCTATTCTATTCTATTCTATTCTGTTCTATTCTTCACTAATGTACTGACACATAATGAAAGTGGCAATTGCAGATATCCCTTTACTACCACAGGGGTTAAGGTCACCGGTGACCCCAGTGGTTTGGCATAATTAGATATATATTTTGTCCACGAGATGGCAGTATAGTACACCACTTGCATCTCGGCCACCATGAATAACTGAATGATTTGATTTTCATCTCCAACTCTGTTATTTATCAAAATCACAATAGTCAGGTGATAAACAACTTATATTGTACATTCAAAACTGAGGATTTACATCAAGAAGAGATCAGGTGCAACAGATTATTGACCACACTCCTGATTTATTACCTGGGCCTCATAAGGGTAGGACCCCTCAGTGTCAATCCCTCCATTGGCTTGGATGTACTGGAAAGCAGAATCCATCCAGCCTCCATTGCAGCCCTCATTGCCATAGTTTCTAGAGCAGTCAACCAACTGCTGCTTACTCAGAGACACCAGCTTTCCTGTCTTCCTGAAGTTCTGACCCTCCAGTGCACCAGTCTGCAATAAGGATCAGTCCAACTTAAACCAGACAACAGTAAAGTTCCCCACAGTACATTTTAGAGAACACTGAGTTATATGTACTCACTGCACTGAAGGCCCAGCAGGAACCACACTGCAACTGATTCATGACTTCAGTGACGTATCCTTCATTCCTCCAGTCGACAGTGTCGGGCAGATCAATACCTTCAGGTAGCCGCAAGAAGGCAGAACCACGGCGAGGCAGAGAAGCGTTGAAAGAGCCAAGGCAGCCCTGGGAAATCAGCTGTTTGTATTCTTCATGTTCCTGGACAAGAGGGACAAAATTCATGTGTTTTTTAACTCAAAGGTTTTTCTGAATCTTTATATGCTAATTGCAACAAAAACTATTGATGACTATTCAAATGGTGAAGGGCAAATTCTGAATAACACATCTTTTTTCTGCACATACCATGTCAGAAAAGTATGTCATACCGAGGCGGTACGATTTCAAACCCTGGTCTGCCAAGATGTTGTGCATTAGCACAAGTTTGCGGTTGCTGAGCCAGATCTGTTTCCGGTGAGTCTCCTCTGATGGAGAGTGGTAGGATTTTTCTACCAATCGAAAAGGGAAATTATCAGAAACCAAATAAAAGAAAATCAACCATTAATGATTTTTTTTTTTAAATTCTGCTAAGAAATTTTCCTTCATCTGAGTCTCATGAACACAAGTAAACATATAAGCGTGAGCTCACTTTTTCTTTCCAAGTTTGAGGCTTGCTAACATCTTAAAACATGAGAGAAAGAGTCTACTGTCTCACCAAACTTCAGCTTCCAGACGTGAAACTCCAGATCTTCCAGAGAGATGCTGGCACAACTGGCTACAGCCAGAACAGCAGCGGCAACTAGCAGCAACTTCATCTTGACTGAGCACAAGCAGAAAAAGGTAGAGATGGTAAATGGACTAGTTCTTATATAGCGCTTTTCTACTCAATCAGAGCACTCAAAGCGCTTATACAACCTGTTTGCATTCACCCATGCACTCCCATTCATACAAGCACTTCCATCATTAATTAAGCTAAGTGCTTTTTTAATTAACTAGCATTCACACGCATTCATACTCCGACAGAACGGTCGGAGAGCAACTTAAGGTTAAGTATCTTGCCCAAGGATACATTGGCATGTAGCCTGGAGTAGCCAGGATTCGAACCGCTGACCTTCCGATCAGTAGGTGACCTGCTCTACCTACTGAGCTACAGCCACCCTTTGTGACTTGCAGGAAAACATACAGCTTGTTTCTGCTGTTTCTGTCTCAGTTTTAAAATGATTTCTGTCGTGATGTTGGATGCCAATTTCAAACTTCCACAATATTTGCTAAATAATTGGTTTCTTTGAGTTTCTACCTCATCTCTCCCTCCAGTTCTTTCTCAAATTAATGATTCTCTGCTTTTCTTCCCATCAGTGCATCACCAAAACATTAATTTTTGCACTTGTCTGTCTCTTGTTATCTGTGCTGTAGCTCCTTACCTGTCTTAGTGTCCGTGTCTGTTGCAAAAACTGAGATATAATCACCTGTGGGTGAAATAGGTCTGTGTCAGAGAGACGTTCTTATATAACTGACTGCAAGTATGACTGGGATATTCCAATCAGGTGGTTATCAGGAACTGAAAATGAAAGAATGTCAACTATTGAAACAAAGGCGGAACTAAACATTAAAAGTCTGTGTATGTTCTCAGTCATTCAGAACATTGTAGCAAATGCACTTATGTTCTGTGTTTGGTACTTTTGTTGATTCTTTGGTTTGATTCATGAACCAAAAAAAAAGGAGCTTTTCAATGATCATATGACTTTTCTTCCAAAGAAAATGATCCCTATGCCAACTATTCCAGAGACATTATCAAATGGTGATTAAAAATCTACAAAGACCTTTAAATTGTAACAGTAAAATGCGAGGAAAACAGCTGAATGCTGAAGAACATCTTTAATCTGCTGATTTAGCACAGAAAGCGGTAAAATATACATTTTAAATCCAGTTAATTATTTTATTGCTGGGTGCGCTCTCAGTGCTGCCGTTTATTTCTGATGTGATGACTAACTAAACTGGGTCAATGTAAACATTAAAACTCTACCACAGCCTGATAAAGAAATCGGAGGCCAAAGTGAAATTAATGTGACTGACTGAACAGGTATTCTTGGTGTGTGTTGTGTATTTCCATGTGTGTAAAATAGACTTAACACCAGATTAGAATCAAGTATAGTAACATTTATACAGTTCCTAAATCAACACATGCACAGCGACACTGCGCCACGCAGTTGCGCTTTTTTCAGCGGTTGTACGGCAAAACAAGCTGCACGTAGAAAACCTGTTCTCCCAGCAGAGAATCTAGACTGCGCTTAAAACGTGTTGTAAATAAAAGAAACTGACACGCTGAACATAACCTGCTCCCGACAGTTTTAGTTTTTATTCTCTCAGCTGCAGATTCGGTGCTTTTTAAAGGTTTGAGAGTAAAGATTAAATGTACAAAAAGGCTTACTCTGCGTACAAATCTGATATGAAGGCAGCCAGTACACTGTAGGTGTCCTGTTTTAGGATCATATGTGAAAGCTTACAGAACAATAAAACTGCTGTGAAATTGTTTGCTGCCAACAGAAAAAAGAAAAAAATCAAAGAATAAAATTGCGACTAAGAATCTATATTTATTTCTGATGCTCATCAGGGAAACACAAAGACTTGAAAAAAAATGAATGAATGAATGAATGAAGTTTTATTGCCATGTGGGTGAACAAGTTTACACATTGGAAATTGCAGTTACAGAACACCATCCAAATACACAAACACAACACACATAGGGGGATATGTGTCCTCGGGTCATGCAGCCGTTTACTTGCGGCGCTACCTTTGGCAGGAGGAGAAAACAACACATCATGGGGAAATTAGGTTAAAAAAAAAGTCATCTGGTACAGTGCTCAAAAGAGCACTATACCAGGGTCCAAAAAAACCACCTTAGCAAAGCATTTGCACATGTAAAGCAAGGACAGCGGCGGTAGGTGAGGTCAGGTCAGGAGGGGATGCAGACGGAGACGAGAGGTGGGGGCATTGTGGAGCCAGATGCCAGGATCCAGCCAAAACAGTTTGCTGATAGTGGTGGAATTTCATCAGCGGCCGTGATACACCAGACCCAGCTTCACAAGTCACAACGCGGAGTGGGGGAGAGAGCAGCCGCACACAGAGCCCTGGAGAGAGATATGGTTGCCAACCCAAGGCCGAATTCCTGATAACAAATGTTGTCTTGGAACAGGCTGCTTGTTTTTCCAACAGCCTTCAGTCTTACTGGGAAACCATTCGAAAATCCAATATTCCAAATTCGTTGATTGCCGTCCTCACTGTGCAGAACCGAACTATATCTCCTGATCTAACCCCTCTCGCCTGCGAGCTCGCTAATCTTGCGGCTCAGGTCCACCAGGCTTTGAGTCTGAGTTTGTACGGCTCTGCTCAGCCCCTCCACCTGGGTCGGCAGCCTCTGCAGATGTCGAACCGCCGTCCAGATTTTCTTAATTTGCCAGTAAAGCAGGTATCCACCGAGCCCAAACAGAGAGGATACTGCTACCAAAAAGCCGAATATGTAGGCGTCTTCCACGTCTTCCACTCCAAGGGCCGAGAAGCACACAGGTCTCCACGAGCTCCAAGAGTCGATGACGTATCCAACCGGGTCTGTTCCACTCGGACACGCAGGCTCCCCTGTCCCGGATCTCATAGTGGAAAAAATTCGATCAATGATGGAGAATGCCCAGTTTGCCAGATCCATGGTTCAATCTTGTTCTTATTCGGACAGTGTGTAAAAGACGCTCTCACAGCAAGCAGCAAGCGGAGAGATGGGGAGGGCAGGGAGAGAGAGATAGTGCGACCGTCTCCGACAAGAGCAGGAAACGATAATCTGAGGTGAAACAGGAACACAATACACAAATACACTGCTGAAAAAACTTTAGACCCTCCTACTCTTCCCGCAGGGGTCCAAGGGATCTTAATGGAATGGTGAAGCTATTTTCAAATGAACCGATTGGCTCAAAACACAGTGACTTCATACCTGCTGATCTGAAATGTGGAAGTTACCATAGTGATTTACCCAAGTAAAAAGTGAGCCAACTTCGTAGCACAGAAAACCCAAATGATGAATGCAAGTTGATTTACTTGAACAAGTATTTGAGGGTCAGATCAACTCCAGCTAAGTGTCATCTGAATGTAGAAGTAACGAAGTACAAATATTTCATTACTGTACTTAAGTAGATTTTTCAGGTATCTGTACTTTATTTGAGTATTTATTTTTCTGACTACTTTTTACTTTTACTCTCTACATTTTTACAAATATTGGTACTATCTACTTCTTACATTTTCAAAACAGACTTGTTACTTTAGGTTTAACGTGTCTGAGAAAAGTTTGCCATTTCGGTCACTGTGCGCCAAGCATCAAACGATCTGAGGCTAAATGGAGGAACAGTAACACATAAGAGACAATTGTAGTGAAGTATCCTTAATCACCGGGGCTTATCGAATGCAAAAAGATTAAAGAGGCAAAACCATATGATTTATGTATCATTTATAGTGCTATAATCAGGGGGCCGCAGACATCTGGAATAGGGTTTAATCCCGGGATCCGGGATTCCCGGGAAATGCGATTAGAACCATTTCCCGTTTCCCGGGAAACGTTAGACGGGAAACCGGGAAAAAAGTCGCGCGCGTTGATTTGACTTTCAGAAAGAAAAGAAAGCTTCAGAATGTTAAATTTATGGAAATATTGAGAGAAGGGTTCGTTTAATGCGAAAAGCATTACTCTTCATTTCAGGCACGTTCAGCCTCTGTTTAAGGCTTCAGCCTTCATCTCAAGCGTTTTAATAGAGGTATTACACAGTTGTGGTTTTTTCCTCTTTAATTTGTTGAAATCGTAGGCAATGTGTTTACCCTAAGGTATTTTGTATTATATAATTTTATATTATATATTGTTATATTGCATTATATAGCCTATAAAATATGCCTGCCCTGAACAATAAAGAAATATCTGTTTAACTTCGAGTGTTTCTTTTCCTCGTTTGCAGCCGCTTACTAACAATCATGAATTAGGATACGGGCCTAATGGGTGAAGAAATTATCATGAAATAGATTGCTTTAACATATTTCGCTTTTAAAATGGAGTTGAGTAAAATGTATATTTTTTAGGCTATAAGGATTGGCCAGTTTTTCAAAAGACGATTGACAGCGAACCTACTTTAACCCTCAGACACGGTGTTATAAATTTGTTGTTGCCAGAATGGCAATGACCAAGTCGTAGTGCATTACTCAAGTCCCTGTGTTATGTCATATTATAGTGTAGTACGGTAGTTAACTTTTCAATGACTATTACAGCGTTCCACTGGTGGAGATATAGCGCAACAGATGTCGCCACGACAGCGTGGCTGAGCCTTTATCAATGCTGTGGAGATGAACCGTATTGTTTTGCACCAGCAGTTGTAAAATAGCTTGGTATAATTCCATGTACAATGGAGGAATATTCGAATTATATTTGTTAAGGGAGTGTTGAGGAACGATACAACACCGCATAGCTCGAGCACTCCAATGTCGAGATGTAGGTTTTATTGCATTAATCAAGCCGACGTTACCCCCTACTGGGCATAACAGGACATAGCTGGAAAGCTACCTCTACAATATCACAATAGGTTAAGGCCGACACAGGCTACAGAAGGCCTAATTAAAATAAAAAAATAAATAAACTTTTTCCCGGGATTCCCGGGAAATGACGAGCCATTTCCCGGGATTTGATTCATGTCATTTTCGGGAAAAATATTAAACCCTAATCTGGAAGTTGTGCTTGCGGTACTTTAGCATCTTAGCTAGTGGTAATGAAGAAGAATGAAAATAAAGGGACGTGTTGCAGGTCATTTTAAAGGGAATGTTTCTAAATGCTCAATAAATATCAGCAAAAACACAAAAGGCATCTGCAGTTTGTCACACAGTGTGTCTGCTAGCTAAAAGAAGAGCTGCTGTGGGAGAGAAAAGAATGAGAGTTCACTCAGAGATGTAAGAAAGAGGACAGGAGAGGTTCTATATAAAGGTAAGGACTGCAAAACAAACTAAGGGATGCTAACTTTGTGTAATTCGAAGACTGCATGAAAATACTGCAGTGTAGTGCATGATAAAAAGGTCAGCTTGCTGTACAATACTTGTACTTCTACCTAAGTACAGAATGTTAGATAGCACTAGCAGAAAGGACGTCTGCGTACTGCCTCCCTGCCTCTAAGGATACATACCTTTCAGCGGAGTTCTGCAAATACTCTCTCCAGTCCAGGATGACCAAGCAGGGAGTCTTTATGAGGAGTCTAGTGTTCTGGTGGTTGGAGTCTAAGACAATGGGGTGCACAGTATCCAGCTCAAGATCTTCACTCCATCTCAACCGGCCTCCAACATAAGCAGGCTGGATTTGTCAAACTCAGGAGAGAGGCACAATAATTGGCTGACATGCGTAATGGGTTTGCCTGTCTTTAGGAGCTGATAATCCTCTGGGAAACTATCTATCTGGACTTGCCTCATAGCCAGAAACTCAGCTTCTTTGTATGCACTAGCACGAGGAGGCTGCAGGAGAAACTGTGGGTCCTGCGTCCAGTGGCTAGCTTCAAGTACATTTCACAGGCTCTTTCCTCTTGTGAGGTCATCAGCAGGGTTTCTGACTGAGTCCACATATCGCCATGCCTTCAAATTGGTCAGTTGCTGAATCTCTGCCACTCTGGTGCCCACAAATACCTTGAAGTGGCAGGATTCTGAATTCAACCAGTGGAGGACTGTGGTGGAATTGTCCAGTAAGTGACCTCCTGAATCAATATAGTGAGCTCCTCTGTGAGCACTTTAGCCAGCTGAGCTCCGGTTAAAGCTGCACAGAGTTCAAGACGGGGCACAGAGTGTTGCTTCCGTGGGGCTACATGGGATCTGCCCAGAACAAAGGACAGGTGTACCTGGCCAGTGAGAGCCACTGAACCCAGGTAGGCTATGGAACCATAAGCCTTCTTGGAGGCATCCGAGAAGACATGAATCTAGTGGATCACCTCTGGATGATCCATGGTACTTGGGGTGTAACATCTAGGTAATCTTATCTGTGGCAAGTATTGGAGTTCAGCTTCCCACACCTTCCATGCTTGAAGAAGGGAGTGCAGGGTCATCCCACTCCCTCTGCTTGTCCCATAGCTGCTTGACAATCACTTTGCCCTGGTGGTGAAAGGAAGGATGACACCTAGGGGGTCATACTGTGTGGCCAAAACCCTGTAGATATTCCTCATTGTAGGAACACCATAAGTCACCCTTCGGCACTTAGGTTGTCGGTGTCGCAACACCAACTCAGACCCAGGGTGGATTCCGTGGCCTCTGTTTTGTCGTGGGAGAGCCACAGTTCCAACTTAGGGGACTTGGCTTCTGGTGAGAGATGGCTAATGACCTCAGGTTGGTTGCTGGCCCATTGCCTGATATCAAACCCACCAGATGCTAGAAGAGCTCTCAGTTTATCAAGGAGATGACAGGCTTCTGTAGCTAAGGGCAAGCTCTGAAGAAAGTTGTCCACATAAATGCACCTCTCCAACAAAGAATCTCACATCCTCCTCAGGCAGACTGTGTGACAAAACATGGTTCTGGAGAGCAAAGGATGCGCAATAAGGGCTGCAAATAATCCCAAACGGCAGTACCTGCCACTCATACACCTAAAGAGGTTCTTTTCTCTTCATGTGGCGCCACAAGAACTGTAAAAGAGGCTTGTCTTCTGGCAAGAGTAGCACCTGGTGAAACATACCACGTATGTCTCCACTGATGGTTACGTTGTGCTCCCTAAACCAAAGGAGCACACCCAGGAGAGAGAGACTCAATGCTGGACCAGGCAGTAAGCATTCATTGAGATTAAGACTGGAAGGAACAGTTAAATATTATACGGTCTTTACCATTATGGTTGACCATGTGACGGGGGATGTACCAACTTTCTCCAGTCGATGTGGTGTCTGACAGAAGCTTGGTTACCGCACCTACCACACTAGCTTATCAGTTTCTGCATTGTACATGGCTGCCTTGTCAGGATCCCTGGCCAGGTGTCTTTCCATGTTCCTAAGGCCAGGCATCACAGCTTCTTTAGTGGCCTGGAAGCAAGGAAAGTCCTTCCTCCGCAGTAATGGTGTGGCATAGCGAAAGATCCCATTCACCTCAACCCTGGTCGTCTTGGCCTCCACGAGGTTGAGGGCTTCTTTATCCTCTCAGGATCTAGTGGCCAGCTTCTCACTAGGCTAAGGTAAAACATCAAGCTGCCACAACCTTTCCACGTTCTTCTTAAGTTCTAGCTCTGCAGGACTGAGGGAGAGGAAAAGACATTGTTGCGGCGACAGCTGTCTTTGCACAAGCAGAGTTGGGCCCTGCAGCACCCATCCCAGCTGAGTCTTAATGGCAGCTGGACCTCCTGGTGGTCCGAGATGAACTGATGCAGTAGGAGTTATGAGGTGGGTGTGGTCAGCCCCAATGAGCAACAAAGGATGGACCCGTTCAAAGGACTACAGGGGAAGACCTTTGAGGTGCTTATACTTGGCTAAAACAGCGGCCAGGTAGGAATGGTCGGTCAGCCCAAGACCGTTAGCCGTAAAGGCTGCTGTAATCTGGAAGGTTGTATGCGGCCGGGCTGCAGGAGATATCTGGAAGGATACAGAGGAGCCACTGATGGTTTAGATGTCTTGGTGGATCGTTCTTGGGGCTAAGCTCTCGTTGGTACCTTGAACGCCAAGGGTCAGGGCAGCACTGGAGAGAAAGATGGTACATTCTGACCCCTGATCCAGCACTGTGTAAGTGTCAAGACTCTTCCCTGTCCGGGAGGAATGACTGAGGGCTTATTCTTGATGCATATCTCAATCTCTACCTTTCTATCTGGTTGTTACGTGATGACGTAGAATTCCATTTCCAGGTCCAAACTGTCACGTGATCAATATGCCGCAATGCTGTGTCCCTGGTTGTTTTAACCGATCCGACTCAAAAAAAACACACTCAGCTGTGATTTTACTGACGAGAAAGAGAAGCGGAAATGGCTGCAATGTTTAAGGTATGTTACAATCATCTTTAATAGTGAACAGTCATTGGTTATGCCATTGCTGTTTATTTAGGAACATTTGGGCCCACGTTGGACCTAAAGACCGACATCCCCAGCTAACTAAACATCAGGCAACAGTTCGCATATTTGCACTACCCTACGTATTTCTCCTAATTCACTACAGTTCTACAGGTATTAAGGAATTCACATTCAAATGTAATGCAACACTACCATCTAGTGGTTACATCGGCTAATAACATGTGGTCGCTACATGCCCCTCCACAAATGGATCGGCAAGTCAGCGGCTAGCTTACAACTACTATGACCATAACATGCATGCCACAAGAAATGTAAACATTCTAACATGTATATGAGCTAAAGGGTCTACACTAGGAGAAATCAGTATCGGAATACACAGGAAACAATGTTATTACTCATCACGTACTTAACTGTAAGTTTATCACACTACGCCACCTACAACTCAGAATACTCATCAGAAAGGCACACTATAAAGAGAAAGGCAGTTAAATGATCACTCACTGTGTAGTCTCCATGAGTGGCTGACCGTTCCCCAGTGAGAACACCAAGTTCCCGATGACACCAAACATTATGTACTTGTGTATTTTAATCAATTATGTTTATTTTCCAGTCTAAGACAAAGTTTATCAGGCAAATAAATGCACATATGGTAAGCGCAAACATATACCATGAGTGTATTTGAAACTTCATAAAAACTCATTTCCTTCACTGAAGTATGCTAACTCATAATTCAAAGATTGCATGAAAATACTACAGTGTAGTGCATGATAAACAGGTCACTTTGCTGTACACTTAAGTACAGAATGTTTTTACTTTTACCACCTCTGTCTGAATGCAGCATTATCTCAAATGTTATAACTAAAGCAAGTCTGCTCTTTTTGGAAAAACTCCACAACTCTGCTTTAGCTCAGTTTCTGACACGGAAAAATGTCTTTATTTTTCTGAGGTATTTTTCTCTAACTACAAAATGTTAAAGGAAAACTGTAAAAGGAAAAGGAAAACAAGAAATATTGCATCAAAAAAGAAGCTCAATAAAGAATCAAATAGGAAATATTCTTTTAGGAAAATAAGCTTACACTTCTGAATCTTCTTGCTCACAGCTTTCATCTTTCGTCCGAGGTTTACAAGCCAAAGGTCACAGAATCGGCCAATATCAGAGCCTGCATCTGCGGCCACATTTCAAACTTTTTGAACAACAAAATTATTTTTATTTTGAATTATTCAAGCCAGCTAAAACTAGTTTATCTCTGCTGAAACAAGTATAAGCAATTAATCCAGGTATGACATAAAGCCCCAGGATATGAGGGTGAAATGTGCTCTGTCTTGTGTTAACTATGAAAGCTCAGCTTGTCTTTAACAATATTCTCAGCCAATCTGTTGTGTCTGGAGACCTACGAATAAAATAAAGCAAGTTATTCACAACATTAAAGCCTCTGCCACATTTTCTATGCAGAGTAAAATTTATTGCTAAACACGAGGGGAAGGGAACTGACTCTACTTCATGAAACACATGATTAATCTGCAATCTTTCAAAATCATCCAAATGCATAATTTGGAAACATGATAAAGTTATTTCACAAATCAAAATTTGACTTTGACCTTGGACTTGTTTTTGAGCAAAAGTTCCTCAGGAGCATGACTCATCATTCTTTCACCTTCACCCAACCGGTGGAGGCAGACTGGCCTCATTTCCTGAGCTGCTGAAGGTTTCTTCCTGTTAACAGAGGCCTTGTTGTTGTGATTACAGGGAATGGCCACAAGATGGCTTGCAGCACCATCGTGACTAACATCAGCTGAATGAGTTGATTTGCATCTCCAACTTTGATATTTTGAAAAATAATGAGGTGAGTCAGGTGATGAAGACCTGTGAGATCTGAGCTGCTTCAGTAAGTCTCCAATCCTTCATATAGCTGGTAGCCAAACCTTTGAACGTGGTATGTATCGCACCACATTATGGACACCCCAAGACTGCAGAGTAATGCAGTGACTGTGACACCTGAAAAGATTTCTTTGTTTAAATGATAGTAATGATGTGTGACACCAGCTTTGCTGCAGGAGCTGCCAGAAGGTAACAAGTTCCACCCAACCTCCTGCTGTATGTGCTGGCAGAAAGAAGCTTAGTCACTCAATTCTCCTTTTTGCAGAGCTACGAGCATCAGTGCTGGTGTCGCCGTGTAGCTAAGAGCGAGAGGGGACAAGCACAGAGACACTAAAACAAAAATGTATCACACCATTCGTTAGATACAACAAGCCGAAATTTTCCACTTTTAGAATTTTGCACATGCTTTTTATCTTACATGCCAAAGGCTACAGAAGCAGCCTGTATGTAGGGGATGATCTGATTGCCTGGGTTTCTCTCTAACCCTGCAGGGTATTTACTTTTTAGAATGAAGGGCAGGAGCCACACTGCTTCTGAGGAGGAGCTGGGGTGAAAGTGGGTTGAGGAGTTGTATGCAGATCCACAGCAGCTGTAGGCAGGAAAAAAAACTGCGCTGCCAAAACATGAGATTTACCATTTGGATGTATAGAAAAATATGAGATCAGTAGATTAGCTGAGCTAGACGTTAAGACTCGTAAAAGTGCTATATGCTTGATTATGTCTGTAAAGCATACAGTACCTTACATAGCAATTAATTAATTGATTAATTTGTTCTTTTGTTTTTTCTTTGGATCCATTAATGTGTTACTGTTGCCAGTCAAATCATCATTCACTTAAATCTCTTTGGGTTTTTTTATTTATTGTTTTTTTTGTGTGTGTGTGTGTGTCTGTGTACATTTGATGAATCATAACCTTTCACAAAACACAAAATACTAAAAGTGCAAATGGAAACATAAAGTAAGAAATGTTACATTCAGGAAAAAAGTTCAAAGACGGAGGAAACCAGAGGGGAGACATTTCTTTATAAAATGAATTTTCCACTTCTGAAACATTTTGTTATGTCTCACCTGAGGTTTACAGTCAGTATCTGAGGCTGCATCCACATTTCTGGTCACTGGACTATATCAGTTATAATTTATATGCCCACAGCTTCTAACTTTGCTAAAGATTCTGTGCCAATATTAGTACAAGGGGACTGGCAACTTAGATACCAGCCGTAAAGGATTTTAATCTCAGCTCCATTTCATAATTCAGAGATCTAGGACAAACACTAATGTGCTTTCTTCTTCCTCTGGTGTGGGGTATCTCAAAAACTTAGGAGCCTTTCCATTTTCTTTCACTTTGACCTCTTCATTTTATGTCTCCCTACCTGCGTTTGATGAATGACTCCTAGATAACCTTTCACAAACCATAAAATGCAAAAGTAAATCTGAAAGATTAAGCAAGAAATGTTACTTGAAAAACACAAAACATGATGTGGAAGATGGCTGTCCATCTCTGAGTGTGGCTTTTTCTGGCTCTTTCTGTGACTCTTGTAATGATTTGGTGCCAAATAAATAAAACTGAACTGAATTTAATCAACCTGTACATGTGCATTCCACTGTAGCTGCAGGTCCCAACTCTTTCACAATTTATTATTATTAACATGAAATACCCCTAATGCTGGTATCTGTTTGCTGATTTGGGTTTTTTTTTTATGTATAAATCAATCAAATCAAATCAAATATACTTTATTGTCCCCACGGGGAAATTTGTCTTGGACATCATCCAAAAACAAGCTGCTACCACAATAATACAGTATAACAATAAAAGTCATTTTAAAAGTGCATAATCCCCCCCCCCCCCCCCCCCCAAAAAAAAATAAAAAAAATTCAATAAAAACAGCCAGAAACACTAAAACAATGAATACAACAAAATAAATACATGCTATCAATTTATGTGTCAAGAATTAGTAACAATTTATTTGTGTTTAGAATCCATAGTCTGAGGTGATTCACTGATTTTAATTAATTTAAATATTAGATACACATAAATGTTGACCTAATGGTAGAAACCACATTGGCAAGCTATCCAACCAAACACAGTAAATGTAAATCCTGTCATGACTGACCTTTGACTTGAGCTAAATTTTGTTGCAAATGGATAAAAGTGCATTACTCGGCCTTTTCACATGTTACTGCATCATTTCATGGCAAATTTTCTCATAATTCCTGAGACATTCCATGGAAGCTCTACAGGGCTCGATCACCAGTCCGATTTATTTATTCAAAAGTCTGCAGAAAACTAAAAATGCATCCCACAGATGTTCAGTATCTCTGTCTGAATAACAGTGGATTGATCAACAGACCACAGTTTCTAAAGCTAAAAAAAAAAACTGCATGGTTATAAAGCCACACATGAACAACACAGTGAAACACATACAGGTACATTTTTTACATATTAGTGTGATTTTCTTTTACATATATTTTCAATCTTTATAAAGTTATTCCATTAAACACCAACTCAGGAAAAAATAAGGATGAGTTTCTTTCTGCCTCTTCAGACCAGAGGGTAGCTTGCTTTAGTAGCAATCCCACACTGGTTGGATTTGTTCCTGCTCATCCTAATGTATCCGTTCTCTCCCCATCCAAGACCAAAGCTAGAGAAAGGTACAAATTAACAACATGTAGTAGCAAAAACAGATCATGAATTAAAATATGAGCATCACATGTGGGTATTTACCTGTTCTTGACCAGCCAGTAGTCCTGTCCATTCTCAGTACCATAACCCACAGCAAGCACACCATGGGTCAAGAATGTACTGCTGCATGCAGGCTCATCATATATTCCTGAAAATACATGTCAATTAGACGCACAGGTTTAAAAAAAAATACAAAAAAAAATGTTAAAAAAAAAAAAACAGTGGTTGAAATTCTGCACCTGATTGGTAGTATATGAAAGATGGACTGAAAGCATCAATGGCCACAGATACTGGTCCAATAGTGGCCACAGCCTCCTTCAGTGCATCTTCATCACCGTGATTCACATCAACATAGCCGGTGCATTTGGCACCAATATTACCAGGGTTGTAGCGGCACTGTCCATCCTAATCGAGAGAAGATATGCCATTATTCTCAAAACCATTATTCACTAATGTACTGACACATTGTGAAAGTGGCAATTGCAGATATATTAGAGATCAAGTCATTTACCAAGTATTATAGTTTTTAAAATGTATTTTGAAGGAAGTCATTAAATTAGTTAAACTGGACTGTAACAGGTTTGGAGTCATTAGATATATATTTTGTCCACAAGATGGCAGTATAGTTCACCACTTCGGCCGCTATGAATACTTGAATGATTTGATTTTCATTTTTAAGTCTGTTATTTATCAAGATCATAATAGTCAGGTGATAAACACCTTATAGTGTACATTCAAAGATTAGGATTTACATTAACAAGAGATCAGAATCAAGTGCAACAGATTATTGACTACACGCTGCATTTATTACTTCAGCCTCATAGGGGTAGGAGTCCTCAGTGTCAATCCCTCCATTGGCTTGGATGTATTGGAAGGCCTGGTCCATCCAGCCTCCATTGCAGCCCTCATTGCCAAAGCTACCAGAGCAGTCGACCAGCTGCTGCTCACTCAGAGACACCAGCTTTCCTGTCTTCCTGAAGTTCTGACCCTCCAGTGCACCAGTCTGCAATAAGGATCAGTCCAACTTAAACTGGACAACAGTAAAGTTTGCCACATTATAAATTGGAGAACACTGAGTTACAGGTACTCACTGCACTGAAGGCCCAGCAGGAACCACATTGCGCCTGATACTTGACATCAGTGACGTATCCCTCTTTCCTCCAGTCAACAGTGTCGGGCAGATCAATGCCTTCAGGTAGCCGAAGGAAGGCAGAACCACGGCGAGGCAGAGAAGCATTGAAGGAGCCGAGACAGCCCTGGGAAATCAGCTGTTTGTACTCTTCATGTTCCTGGATAAGAGAAATAAAAAATTATGTTTTTTTTACCCAAAGATTTTTCTGTATCCTTTTATGCTAAATGCAACTAAAACTATTGATGACTATTCAAATGGTGAAGAGTAAAATCTGAATAACACATTCATTTTCTGCACATACCATGTCAGAAAAGTGCGTCATACCGAGGCGATATGATTTCAAACCCTGGTCTGCCAACATGTTGTGCATTAGCACAAGTTTGCGGTTGTTGAGCCAGATTTGTTTCCGGTGAGTCTCCTCTGATGGAGAGTGGTAGGATTTTGCTGCCAATCGAAAAGGGAAATGATCAGAAACCAAATAAAAGAAAATCAACCATTAATGAATTTTTAAAATTCAGCGATGAGATTTTCCTTTACTTGAGTCTCATACACTTTTACACAAGTAAACATATAAGCATGAAGTCACATTTTCTTTCCAAGTTTGAGGCTTGCTGACATCTTAAAACATGATCAAAATCATCTGAAAAAATGCTAAAATAACAGAGGAGAGAAAGAGTCTACTGTCTCACCAAACTTGAGTTTCCAGGCGTGAAACTCCAGATCTTCCAGAGAGATGCTGGCACAGCTGGCTACAGCCAGAACAGCAGCAGCAGCTAGCAGCAACTTCATCTTGACTGAACACAAGCAGACAAGGCAGAGATCCTTTGTGACTTGCAGGAAAACATACAGCTTGTTTCTGATGTTTGTCTGCTCAGTTTAAAAATGCTTTCTGTCGTGATGTTGGATGCCAATTTCAAACTTCCATCTGCTCAATAATTGGTTTCTTTGAGTTTCTACCTCATCTCTCCCTCCAGTTCTTTCTCAAATTAATGATTCTCTGCTTTTCTTCCCATCAGTGCATCACCACAACATTAATTTTTGCACTTGTCTGTGTCTTGTTATCTGTGCTGTAGCTCCTTACCTGTCTCGGTGTCTGTGTCTGTTGCAAAAACGGGGATATATCCAGCTGTGGGTGAAATAGGTCTGTGTCAGAGAGAAGTTCTGATATAAATGACTGCAGGTATGACTGGGATACTCCAGTCAGGTGGTTATCAGGAACTTAAAAAGAAAGAATGTCAACTATTGAAACAAAGGTGGAGCTAAACATTAAAAGTCTGTGTATGTTCTCAGTCATTCAGAACATTGTAGCAAATGGACTTTTGTTCTGTGTTTGGTACTTTTGTTGATTCTTTGGTTTGATTCATGAACAAAAAAGAATTCCAGTTGCCTTCATTTCAAGCAATTAAGATTACACACAAGAGGAAGATCACATGATACCACTCATTTAAGGAAGTACTTACCATAAGCTGGTTATCAACTCTCTAAGTTAACCAAGGGTTTCCCCTGCATGTTCACATGAAAGGGTTGGTCTGAGCATCTAACAATCTAAAAGTAGCTTTTCAATGATCATATGACTTTTCTTCCAAAGAAAATGATCCCTATGCCAACTATTCCAGAGACATTATCAAATGATGATTAAAAATCTACAAAGAACTTTAAAATGTAACAGTAAAATGCGAGGAAAACAGCTGAATGCTGCAGAATATTTTTAATCTGCTGATTTAGCACAGAAAGCTGTAAAATATACATTTTAAATCCAGTTAATAATTTTATCGCTGGGTGCGCTCTCAGTGCTGCTGTTTATTTCTAAGGTGACGGCTAACTAAACTGGGTCAGTGTAAACATTAAAACTCTACCACAGCCTGATAAAGGAGACGTGGAGATCGGAGGTCATAGTTATATTAATGTGACTGATTGAACAGGTTTTCTTGGTGTGTGTTGTGTATTTCCGGGTATGTAAAATAGACTCAGCACCAGATTAGAATCAAGTATAGTAACATTTATACAGTTCCTAAATCAACACACGCACAGCGACACTGCGACACGCAGTTGCGCTTCGTTCAGCGGTTGTACGGCAAAACAAGCTGCACGTAGAAAACCTGTTCTCTCAGCAGAGAATCTAGACTGCGCTTAAAACGTGTTGTTAATAAAAGAAACTGACACGCTGAACATAACCTGCTCCCGACAGTTTTAGTTTTTATTCTCTCAGCTGCAGATTCGGTGCTTTTTAAAGGTTTGAGAGTAAAGATTAAATGTACAAACAGGCTTACTCTGCGTACAAATCTGATATGAAGGCAGCCAGTACACTGTAGGTGTCCTGTTTTAGGATCATATGTGAAAGCTTACAGAACAATAAAACTGCTGTGAAATTGTTTGCTGCCAACAGAAAAAAGAAAAAAATCAAAGAATAAAATTGCGACTAAGAATCTATATTTATTTCTGATTCTCATCAGGGAAACACAAAGACTTGAAAAACACAAACACAATACACAAATAACACTGCTTAAAAAACTTTAGACTCACCCTACAGTGGTCCGAGGGATCTTCCTGGAATGGTGACGCTATTTTTTGATGAACTGATTGGTTCAGTAGGCGGTGATTTCATACCTGCCGATCTCTAATCTGGAACCAAACCTGCTCCGGAACAGGTTTGGTTCACAGTATAAGTTAACATAGCGATTTACCCAAGTAAAAAGTGAGCCACCTTCGTGAATGCAAGTTGATTTATTTGAACAAGTATTGGAGGGTCAAATCAACTCCAGCTAAGTGTCATCTGAGTGTAGAAGTAAGGAAGTACAAATATTTCGTTACTGTACTTAAGTAGATTTTTCAGGTATCTGTACTTTACTTGGGTATTTATTTTTCTGACTACTTTTTAATTTTACTCCCTACATTTTTATACAAATATCGGTAATTCCTACTCGTTACATTTTCAAAACAGACTCGTTACTTTAGGTTTAACGTGTCTGAGAAAAGTTTGCAGTTCCGGTCACTGCGCCGTCAAGCATCAAACGATCTGAGGCTAAATGGAGGAACAGTAACACATAAGAGACAATTGTAGTGAAGTATCCTTAATCACCGGGGCTTATCGAATGCAAACAGATTAAAGAGGCAAAACCATATGATTTATGTATCATTTATAGCGCAGGGGGCCGCAGATGTCCGGAAGTCGTTCTTGCGGTACTGAAGAAGAGTGAAAATAAAGGGATGTGTTGCAGGTAATTTTAAAGGGAACGTTTCTAAATGCTCGATAAATATCAGCAAAAACACAAAAGGTGTCTGCAGCTTGTCACACAGTGTCTGCTAGCTAAAAGAAAAGTTGCTGTGGGAGAGAAAAGAAAGAGAGTTCACTCAGAGATGTAAGAAAGAGGACAGGAGAGGAAGAAGGTTCGATTTAAAGGTAAAAACTGCAAAACACACTGAGGTATGCTAACTTTGTGTAATTCAAAGACTGCATGAAAATACTGCAGTGTAGTGCGTGATAAACAGGTCAGCTTGCTGTACACTTAAGTACAGAATGTCTGTACTTTTACCACCTCTGTTTGAATGCAGCGTCAACTCAAATGTTATAACTCCAGCAAGTCTGCTGTTTTTGGAAAACCTCCACAGCTCTGCTTTAACTCAGTTTCTGACACGGAAAAAGTCTTTATTTTTCTGAGGTAATAGATAACCCTTCTCAAACCACAGAATGTTAAAGGAAAACTGTAAAAGGAAAAAGAAAACAAGAAATATTACATCAATAAGGAAGCTCAAGGAGAAATCAGAAAGGAAATATTGCTTTAGAAAAATAAGCTTACACTTCTGATTCTTCTTATTCACAGCTTTCATCTTTCGTCTGAGGTTTACAAGCCAAAGGTCACAGAATCAGCTAATAGCTGAGCCTGCGTCTGAGGCCACATTTCAAACTTTTTGAACAACAAAAATATTTTTATTTTGAATTATTCAAGCCAGTTCAAAGCAGTTTTTGTCAGCTGAAACAAGTATAAGCAATTAATCCAGGTATGACATAAAGCCCCAGGATATGAGGGTGAAATGTGCTCTGTCTTGTGTTATCTATGAAAGCTCAGCTTGTCTTTAATCAATATTCTCAGCCAACCTGTTGTGTCTGGAGACCTACAAAGTTGCAAGTTGTTTATAACATTAAAGCCTCTGCCACATTTTCTATGCAGAGTAAAATTTATTGCTAAACACGAGGGGAAGGGAACTGACTCTACTTCATGAAACACATGATTAATCTGCAATCTTTCAAAATCATCCAAATGCATAATTTGGAAGCATGATAAAGTTATTTCACAAATCAAAATTTGACTTTGACCTTAGACTTGTTTTTGAGCAACAGTTCCTCAGGAGCATGACTCATCATTCTTTCACCTTCACCCAACCGGTGGAGGCAGACTGGCCTCATTTCCTGAGCTGCTGAAGGTTTCTTCCTGTTAACAGAGGCCTTGTTGTTGTGATTACAGGGAATGGCCACAAGATGGCTTGCAGCACCATCGTGACTAACATCAGCTGAATGAGTTGATTTGCATCTCCAACTTTGATATTTAGAAAAATAATGAGGTGAGTCAGGTGATGAAGACCTGTGAGATCTGAGCTGCTTCAGTAAGTCTCCAATCCTTCATATAGCTGGTAGCCAAACCTTTGAACGTGGTATGTATCGCAACACATTATGGACACCCCAAGACTGCAGAGTAATGCAGTGACTGTGACACCTGAAAAGATTTCTTTGTTTAAATGATAGTAATGATGTGTGACACCAGCTTTGCTGCAGGAGCTGCCAGAAGGTAACAAGTTCCACCCAACCTCCTTAAAGGCCCCACTCTGGATTTTCAGTAGGCGTTTCAGTCTGAGTCCATAAGTTACCACGTTACCGTGTGTCACCATAGGGAGGCTCAGAGGAAGAGGCTGCTGTATGTGCTGGCAGAAAGAAGCTTAGTCACTCAGTTCTCCTTTTTGCAGAGCTACGAGCATCAGTGCTGGTGTCGCCGTGTAGCTGAAAGCGAGAGGTGACAAGCACAGAGACACTAAAACAAAGACTCGTCACACCAGTCATCATTAGACACAACAAGCCGAAATTTTCCACTTTTAGAATTTTGCATGTTTTCATGTTTTTTATCTTACATGCCAAAGGCTACAGAAGCAGCCTGTATGTAGGGGATGATCTGATTGCCTGGGTTTCTCTCTAACCCTGCAGAGTATTTACTTTATAGAATGAAGGGCAGGAGCCACACTGCTTCTGAGGAGGAGCTGGGGTGAAAGTGGGTTGAGGAGTTGCATGCAGATCCACAGCAGCTGTAGGCAGGAAAAAAAAACTGGGCTGCCAAAACATGAGATTTACCATTTGGATGTATAGAAAAATATGAGATCAGCAGATTAGCTGAGCTAGACGTTAAGGCTCGTAAAAGTACTGTATGCTTGATTATGTCTGTCAAGCATACAGTACCTTACATAGCAATTAATTAATTGATTAATTTGTTCTTTTGTTTTTTCTTTGGATCCATTAATGTGTTACTGTTGCCAGTCAAATCATCATTCAATTAAATCTCTTTGGGTTTTTTTTATTTATTGTTTTTTTTTGTGTGTGTGTGTCTGTGTACATTTGATGAATCATAACCTTTCACAAAACACAAAATACTAAAGAAAGTGCAAATGGAAACATAAAGTAAGAAATGTTACATTCAGGAAAAAAGTTCAAAGACGGAGGAAACCAGAGGGGAGACATTTCTTTATAAAATGAATTTTCCACTTCTGAAACATTTTGTTATGTCTCACCTGAGGTTTACAGTCAGTATCTGAGGCTGTATCCACATTTCTGGTCACTGGACTATATCAGTTATAATTTATATGCCCACAGCTTCTAACTTTGCTAAAGATTCTGTGCCAATATTAGTACAAGGGGACTGGCAACTTAGATACCAGCCGTAAAGGATTTTAATCTCAGCTCCATTTCATAATTCAGAGATCTAGGACAAACACTAATGTGCTTTCTTCTTCCTCTGGTGTGGGGTATCTCAAAAACCTAGGAGCCTTTCCATTTTCTTTCACTTTGACCTCTTCATTTTATGTCTCCCTACCTGCGTTTGATGAATGACTCCTAGATAACCTTTCACAAACCATAAAATGCAAAAGTAAATCTGAAAGATTAAGCAAGAAATGTTACTTGAAAAACACAAAACATGATGTGGAAGATGGCTGTCCATCTCTGAGTGTGGCTTTTTCTGGCTCTTTCTGTGACTCTTGTAATGATTTGGTGTCAAATAAATAAAACTGAATTTAATCAACCTGTACATGTGCATTCCACTGTAGCTGCAGGTCCCAACTCTTTCACAATTTATTATTATTAACATGAAAAACACCCGTGCTGGTATCTGTTTGCTGATATGTTTTTTGGTTTTTTATGTAGACATAAATACATGCTATCAATCTATGTGTCAAGAATTAGTAACAATTTATTTGTGTTTAGAATCCATAGTCTGAGGTGATTCACTGATTTTAATTAAATTAAAATATTAGATACACATAAATGTTGACCTGACGGTAGAAACAGCATTGGCAAGCTATCCAACCAAACATAATAAATGCAAATCCTGTCATGACTGACCTTTGACTTGAGCTAACTTTTAATGTGAATGGATGAAAGTGCAGTACTCGGCCTTTTCACATGTTACTGCATCATTTCATGGCAAATTTTCTCATAATTCCTGAGACATTCCATGGAAGCTCTACAGGGCTCGATCACCAGTCAGATTTATTCTCTGGAGAACACAAAAGTCTGCAGAAAACTAAAAATGCATCCCACAGATGTTCAGGATCTCTGTCTGAATAACAGTGGATTGATCAACAGACCACAGTTTGTAAAGCTAAAAAAAAAAACTGCATTGTTATAAAGCCACACATGAACAACACAGTGAAACACATACAGGTACATTTTTTACATATTAGTGTGATTTTCTTTTACATATATTTTCAATCTTTATAAAGTTATTCCATTAAACACCAACCCAGGAAAAAATAAGTATGAGTTTCTTTCTGCCTCTTCAGACCAGAGGGTAGCTTGCTCTAGTAGCAATCCCACATTGGTTGGATTTGTTCCTGCTCATCCTAATGTATCCGTTCTCTCCCCATCCAAGACCAAAGCTAGAGAAAGGTACAAATTAACAACATGTAGTAGCAAAAAAATGATCATGAATTAAAATATGAGTATCACATGTGGGTATTTACCTGTTCTTGACCAGCCAGTAGTCCTGTCCATTCTCAGTACCATAACCCACAACCAGCATAGCATGTGTCAAGGATGTGCTGCTGCATGCAGGCTCATCATATATTCCTGAAAATACATGTCAATTAGATGCACAGGTTTCAAAAAAGGAAATAAAAGAAAAAAAATTTGTAAAAACTTCAACACAGTGCTTGAAATTCTGCACCTGAATTGTAGAGTTGGAAAGATGGACGTGAAGCATCAATGGCCACAGATACTGGTCCAATGGTGGCTACAGCCTCCTTCAGGGCATCTTCATCACCTTTATTCACATCAACATAGCCGGTGCATTTGGCACCAATATTACCAGGGTTGTAACGGCACTGTCCATCCTAATTGAGAGAAGATATGCCATTATTCATTAAATAATAAAGTATTGTAGTTTTAAAGATACATTTTGAAAGAAGTCAGTAAATTAGTTAAACTGGACTGTAACAGGTTTGAAGTCATTAAATATATATTTTGTCCACGAGATGGCAGTATAGTTCACCACTTACATCTCCGCCGCCATGAATAATTGAATGATTTGATTTTCATTTCTAACTCTTTATTTATCAAGATCATAATAGTCAGGTGATAAACACCTTATAGTGTACATTCAACGATTAGGATTTACATCAATAAGAGATCAAGTGCAACAGATTATTGACTACACGCTGCATTTATTACTTCAGCCTCATAGGGGTAGGAGTCCTCAGTGTCAATCCCTCCATTGGCTTGGATGTATTGGAAGGCCCGGTCCTTCCAGCCTCCATTGCAGCCCTCATTGCCAAAGCTACCAGAGCAGTCGACCAGCTGCTGCTCACTCAGAGACACCAGCTTTCCTGTCTTCCTGAAGTTCTGACCCTCCAGTGCACCAGTCTGCAGTAAGGATGAGTCCAACTTAAACCAGACAACAGTAAAGTTTGCCACATTATAAATTAGAGAACACTGAGTTACAGGTACTCACTGCACTGAAGGCCCAGCAGGAACCACATTGCGCCTGATACTTGACATCAGTGACGTATCCCTCTTTCCTCCAGTCAACAGTGTCGGGCAGATCAATGCCTTCAGGTAGCCGAAGGAAGGCAGAACCACGGTGAGGCAGAGAAGCATTGAAGGAGCCGAGACAGCCCTGGGAAATCAGCTGTTTGTACTCTTCATGTTCCTGGACAAGAGAGATAAAAAATTATGTTTTTTTTTTACCCAAAGATTTTTCTGTATCCTTTTATGCTAAATGCAACTAAATCTATTTGATGACAATTCAAATGGTGAAGAGTAAAATCTGAATAACACATTAATTTTCTGCACATACCATGTCAGAAAAGTGCGTCATACCGAGGCGGTATGATTTCAAACCCTGGTCTGCCAACATGTTGTGCATTAGCACGTGTTTGCGGTTGTTGAGCCAGATCTGTTTCCGGTGAGTCTCCTCTGATGGAGAGTGGTAGGATTTTGCTGCCAATTGAAAAGGGAAATTATCAGAAACCAAATAAAAGAAAATCAACCATTAATGAATTTTTAAAATTCAGCGATGAGATTTTCCTTTACTTGAGTCTCATACACTTTTACACAAGTAAACATATAAGCATGAAGTCACATTTTCTTTCCAAGTTTGAGGCTTGCTGACATCTTAAAACATGATCAAAATCATCTGAAAAAATGCTAAAATAACAGAGGAGAGAAAGAGTCTACTGTCTCACCAAACTTGAGTTTCCAGGCGTGAAACTCCAGATCTTCCAGAGAGATGCTGGCACAGCTGGCTACAGCCAGAACAGCAGCAGCAGCTAGCAGCAACTTCATCTTGACTGAACACAAGCAGACAAGGCAGAGATCCTTTGTGACTTGCAGGAAAACATACAGCTTGTTTCTGATGTTTGTCTGCTCAGTTCAAAAATGCTTTCTGTCGTGATGTTGGATGCCAATTTCAAACTTCCATCTGCTCAATAATTGGTTTCTTTGAGTTTCTACCTCATCTCTCCCTCCAGTTCTTTCTCAAATTAATGATTCTCTGCTTTTCTTCCCATCAGTGCATCACCACAACATTAATTTTTGCACTTGTGTGTGTCTTGTTATCTGTGCTGTAGCTCCTTACCTGTCTCAGTGTCTGTGTCTGTTGCAAAAACGGGGATATATCCAGCTGTGGGTGAAATAGGTCTGTGTCAGAGCGAAGTTATATAAATGACTGCATGTATGACTGGGATATTCCAGTCAGGTGGTTATCAGGAACTGAAACAGAAAGAATGTCAGCTATTGAAACAAAGGCGGAGCTAAACATTAAAAGTCTGTGTATGTTCTCAGTCATTCAGAACATTGTAGCAAATGGAGTTATGTTCTGTGTTTGGTACTTTTGTTGATTCTTTGGTTTGATTCATGAACCAAAAAGAATTCCAGTTGCCTTCATTTCAAGCAATTAAGATTACACACGAAGAGGAAGATCACATGATACCACTCATTTTTAAGGAAGTACTTACCCGCTCAGAGTAGGTACTTCCTATCAACTCTCTAACTAGGGTTTTCCCTCGGGCGTTCACGTGAAATAGTTGGTTTGAGCATTAGTGTTGTAGTACTCGAGATCGGTCTTGGTCTCGAGACCGGTCTCGAGACCGCTTTTTCATGGTCTCGGTCTTGTCACGGACTCGGACCTTTCGGATTCGGGATTTTATTTCAAGACCAGTCAAGACCACAGCTCTGGAAATATCACTAAATTGCCAGATTACTTTCCAATTTATTTGTTAACATCTTTGCTTTTATTGGATGCAAAACGTACTGATTCAAATCCAACAAAGATTGCGCTCCTCTGCCTCTCAAAGGACCGCACCTCGCAGACTCCGCCGCTAGGTCGCTGCTATTATCGCTGTTTACGCCTGTATCATTTCACTGCAGTTTGCAATCTACCACAGAGCACAATTTCATTCATAATGTGTACGTTTGCTCTCACTATGGTCATGCGTGTGTTGCATAAATCGAAATAACAACCGGCATGAGCACGAAGAGAAGTAATCTACTTATTTAAAGTAGTTCAAAGACAGAAGACACCATAGAGGAGACATTCTTAAACGAAATGAATTTTCCACTTTTAGAATTTTGCCCATGTTTTTTATCTTACAAGCCAAAGGCTACAGAAGCAGCCTGTATGCAGGGGATGATCTGATTCCCGGGGTTTTCTCTCTAACCCTGCAGGGTATTTACTTTATAGAATGAAGGGCAGGAGCCACACTGCTTCTGAGGAGGAGCTGGGGTGAAAGTGGGTTGAGGAGTAGCATGCAGATCCACAGCAGCTGTAGGCAGGAAAAAAACTGGGCTGCCAAAATATGAGATTTACCATTTGGATGTATAGAAAAATATGAGATCAGTAGATTAGCTGAGCTAGACGTTAAGGCTCGTAAAAGTGCTGTATGCTTGATTATGTCTGTCAACCACACAGTACCTTACATACCAATTAATTAATTGATTAACTTGTTTTTTCTTTGGCTCCATTACTGTGTTACTGTTGCCAGACAAATCATCCTTCACTTTTTTGGTCTTTTTTTTTTTTGTTTGTTTTGCTTTGTGTGTGTGTGTGTGTGTGTGTGTGTGTGTGTGTGTGTGTGTGTGTGTGTGTGTGTGTGTGTGTGTGTGTGTGCATTTGATGAATCATAACCTTTCTCAAAACACAAAATCCTAAAGAAAGTGTAAATGGAACGAAGTAAGAAATGTTACATTCAGGAAAAAAGTTCAAAGACAGAGGAAACCAGAGGGGAGACATTTGGTTCTAAAATGAAATTTCCTCTTCTGAAAACGTCTTGTTATGTCACACCTGAGGTTTACAGTCAGTATCTGAGGCTGTATACACATTTCTGATTTAATTTTTATTATTTATACCAGTTGGAAGTAGTTTATGTAAGCTGAAAGAAGATAAGTAATGAGTCCAGTTTTGACATAAAGTCCCAGGATATGAGGATGAAATGTGTGCTGTCTTAAAACTCAGCTTGTGTTTGAGCACCATTCTCAGGCAACTTCATTTGTTTAAAAAAAAAAAAAAAAACTATGAATAATGTTAACATTAAAACCATCTTTCACATATTTTGAGCAGAGCACAATTGATTGTTAAACATATTAGGTACGATATTTTTGAAATGTGTAATGTGTAATCTTTAGAAAACATGCAAATACATCATTTGGGGTGATGATCAAGTCAGGTGGTTTATTTCCTGTCACAGTTTGACTTCTTTTGTGAGGATATATTTCTTTCTGTCAGGTGCATGACCTCATCCTGTACGTTTGCATGCCACAAGCCACACTGATGGGTGGAAGGAGGTTATGTTTTCACTCCTGTTAATTTCTGTTGAAATATTTTAGAAATATTCCTTTGGGACCCAAGAACTTATGATTTCAGTTTCAAGGTCATTTTATAAAAATGTAAAAATCCTTATCTCAAAAATATTTACTGAAAAAGAGTTATTGTTGATAATTCATTGTCCTTTTCTATTTTCAATTAAAATACAATAATGCAAAGTGAACAACATGTACAGTCACTTTGTTTGAGGAACAAACAGTTACAGAATTGGCCAGCTCAGCATAGTGGAAAACGGTCCTGTTACCAGCCTGCTCAGATATATAAAATTCAGAAGTTGTATTGCCCAACTCAGAATACTCAGTCTCTACCCAAAATTCAGTTGAGAACCAGAAAACTCAGTCTCTAGATTGGCTGGCTCAGGAAGCGCACACAGGAATGAGTCAGTTTTACTCATGGAGTAAATGCAGTTTCAGAAAATCCAGTGTCAGCAGACTTGTGCTGGGAAGCTGGTTTGAGCTGGGGCTGCGCTTGCACAATGACGAAGTGTCTTAAATCTGTGGCAGGCAGGATTAGGAGCAGGTGCAGGAAGTGAACTTAAACTCAGGGAGGACACCACAGAGGACAAGGGAAGACAATAATTACACAGCAGGTAATGAAGGTAGAAAACACAGGTGGGAGCACAGCAGAAACAAATCAGGAATAACGAGACAGAGGAAGTAAAACTCAAAACAAAGCTCACAAAACAAGAGACCATCAAAATAAAACATGAGCTACGACTCAAACATACAGATTTGACACCAAAACAAAAAGGTAAATAAACACAGAGACAAGACTCGGGCAAAATAGAAATGAAACCAAGAACCATCAAAAGAAGAATTAAAAACTCGGAGCATAGATAGCAAAACTCAACAGCACTAGAAAATAATACCAAATTCAAAGGACTAAATATTGTAGATTTTGAATATAAATAACTTCTCTTTTGCTCACAAACCCAGAAACCTAAATACCTTGAGACCACAGACTCAGGAACCACAGATGTTAGATGTTTTCTGGCAAAGTCTTGCTTTCGTGTTCCTTCAGCTTCATGTAGGTCCCTCTTGATTGTAGACTTTGACAATGATACACCCACCTCCTCAAGAGTGTTCTTGACTTGGTTAGATGTTGTGAAGTTGTTTTTTTTTTTTACCATGGAAATAATTCTGTCATCATGTAGTTGTTTCTGTGATCTTTGAGGCATGTTGGTGTTGCTGAGCTCGCCAGTGCAGTCATTCTTCTTAGGAATGAATCAGATTGTTCATTTAGTCTAATGAAGTTTTTGCTATCACTCTGATGGGTTATTATTATTTTAGGATAATGTTGGTCCCCCTCACTTGTACTGACATCTCTTAGGGTCCCATAATTAAAATTACAGTGAAAGGCTATAAAATGCAACACTTTGAATCAACTTCATATATTATATCTGTTTCCTTAGTCATGAAATAACAAGGGAACAGGCCCCATGTGGCCACAAAGCTGTCAGTGAATTGTCAAATTACTTTTGAGCATCTAAAAATTAGGAACTATGTATAAAAATGGTTATAGTTACTGTAACATGTTTGTTAAACCCCTTGAATTAAAGCTCACAGTCTGCACTTCAATCACATCTTGATTGTTTGATTTAAAATCCCCTGTGATGGTGTGTCCTGTATCATTGTGGTAGTGTATACTGTATCATTCAATGGCATATTTTCTAAATATTGAGATATTTTAGGAAAAGCCAGGAGGTTAATCAGTCAGTTGGCTTTATTGTCTGGGGAACACAAAATCTGGAGAAGTGGATAGAAATGGATCCCACAGCTGAACATCTCAGTTCAGGATAACAGTGGATTAATAACTGCATGGTTATTAAGCCACACATCGCCAATAAATTGAAAAAAAAAACAAGTAAATGTTTACATCTCAGTGTGAAATATTTTATTTCTTTACATTTATTTACAATTCTTATAAAAGTCCCACTAAACATAAACCAGTGCAAAGCGGGACTCTTTACCCTGACAAAAAAAAAAAAAAAAATTAAGGTAAATTATATGCCACCAGTCTCCACCTCACCGAGAAAAGTCCTAGACCTGCAAATGTAATAAATAAATCAGTTAATAAGCTATAGGATGCACATGTATTTTTAGATTAGATTAGATTTAGATTAATTTTAGACTAATGGAATTTGAAATACATTTTTGTCAAGCCAAAAAGAAAAATTAGTTTGAGTTTCTTCTTACCTCTTCAGACCAGAGGGTAACTCGCTGCAGTAGCAATCCCACACTGGTTGGATTTGTTCCTGGTCATCTTAATGTATCCCTTGTCTCCCCAGTCAAGACCCCAGCTACAGAACGATACAAATCAACAACATTCAGGAGCTTTTTGTGAAGTCGTAAATAAGATATCTTTAAGCAGTTGTGTTTCAGCACTCAGTGAGTGTTACCAGGAGTGATCTGCATGAATTATATGATTATATGAATTATATTAATAAATATGAGCATCACATGTGGGTATTTACCTGTTCTTGACCAGCCAGTAGTCCTGCCCGTTCTCAGTACCATAACCCACAGCCAGCACGCCATGGTCCAAGAATGTGCTGCTGCACCCCGGCTCGTCATACACTCCTGAAAATACATGTCAATTAGATGCACAGGTTTCAAAAAAGAAAAGAAAAGAAAATTCAAAAAGAAAAAATAATATAAAAAACTTCAACACAGTGCTTGAAATTCTGCACCTGAATCGTAGAATTGGAAAGATGGACTTGAAGCATCAATGGCCACAGATACTGGTCCAATGGTGGCTACAGCCTCCTTCAGGGCATCTTCATCACCTTTATTCACATCAACATAGCCGGTGCATTTGGCTCCAATATTATCAGGGTTATAACGGCACTGTCCATCCTAATCGAGAGAAGATATGCCATTATTCATTAAATCATAAAGTACTGTAGTTTTAAAGATACATTTTGAAAGAAGTCGATAAATTAGTTAAACTGGACTTTAACAGGTTTTGAGTTATATATATTTCATATATTTTTTGCCCATGAGATGGCAGTATAGTACACCACTTGCATGCAAGGTCATCATGAGTAACTGAATGATTTGATTTTCATCTCCAGCACTGTTATTTATCAAAATAATAATACCCAGGTGGTGAACACTTTATAGTGTGCATTCAAAGATTTGATCAGAATCAGGTGCAACAGATTATTGACTACACGCTGCATTTATTACTTCAGCCTCATAGGGGTAGGAGTCCTCAGTGTCAATCCCTCCATTGGCTTCGATGTACTGGAAGGCAGAGTCCATCCAGCCTCCACCGCAGCCCTCATTGCCAAAGTCTCCAGAGCAGTCGACCAGCTGCTGCTCACTCAGAGACACCAGCTTTCCTGTCTTCCTGAAGTTCTGACCCTCCAGTGAGCCAGTCTGCAATAAGGATCAGTCCAATTAAACCAGACAACAGAAAAGTTTCGACATTACAAAAATAGAGAACACTGAGTTATAGGTACTCACTGCACTGAAAGCCCAGCAGGAGCCACACATCTTCTGATCCTTGACATCAGTGACGTATCCCTTATCCCTCCAGTCAATAGTGTCGGGCAGGTCAGTACCTGCAGGCAGCCGGAAGAAGGTAGAGCCACGGCGAGGCAGAGACGCATTAAAGGAGCCGAGGCAGCCCTGGGAAATCAGCTGTTTGTACTCTTCATGTTCCTGATGAAGAGGAATGAAATTAATGGGGTTTTTATCCAAATTCTGATTTTCTGTATCCTTACATGCTAATTGCAATGACACATCTTTTTCTGCACATACCAGGTCAGAGAAATAGGTCATCCCAAGGCGGTAGGACTTCAAACCCTGGTCTGCCAAGATGTTGTGCACCAGCACAAGTTTGCGGTTGTTGAGCCAGATCTGCTTCCGTTGAGTCTCCTCTGATGGAGAGTGGTAGGATTTTTCTGCCAGTTGGAAAAGGAAATTATCAGAAACAGATGACTCATTAAAGAATAAAACTCTAATTTCCCTTCTTCCAGTCCTATAAACCTTTGCACAAGTAAACATGTGAGGGTGATTTCCCATTTCTTTTCCAATTTTGGAGCTTGCTGACAGGCTCTTAAGGACCATACAGGAAGATCAGCATCTGGCAAGAAGCTAAAATAAAGGAGAGGAGAGAGAAAGAGTCTACTGTCTTACCAAACTTCAGTTTCCAGGCGTGAAACTCCAGATCTTCCAGAGAGATGCTGGCACAGCTGGCTACAGCCAGAACAGCAGCGGCAACTAGCAGCAACTTCATCTTGACTGAACACAAGCAGAAAAAAACAGAGATCCTTTGATACTTGCAGGAAACCACACAGGTTGTTTCTGTTGTTTCTTGTCAGCTTTAAAAATTCTTTCTCTCATAATGTTGGATGCCACTTTCACACTACTGCAGTATCCGCTCTATATCCTGTTTCTTTGAGTTTGTTTGATTGCTCTCTCCAAGTATTTCTTAAATGAATGATTCTCCTTTTTCTTTCCATCATTCTAGTGCTGAAAAGTGTATTTCCGCTCGTCTGTGTGTTTTGCTATCTGTGCTGTCGTGACTTACCTGCCTCGATGTCAGTGTATGTGGTGAGGACTGAGATGTAACCACCTGTGGGTGATGCAGAGCTGTTTGAGATGCTCTTATATAGCCAACTACAGTTATGACTATAGTATTCCAGTCAGGTGGCTGTCAGTAGGTCATAAAGAGAAAAAGAAATAAGTCAATCATTTAAATAGACAAAGGTGGAGTTGTACATTTAGAGGAGGATCGCATGATGCCACTGATTTGAGGAAACATTTTATTCAGCCTCAGCAAAAACAGTGAACTTTACTGTCATGCATCATCTGTTTAAACCTCAAAAGGTTTAAACAGATGTGTTTTGTTTTCTTGTTTTTTTGTTTTTTGAGGGTGTGATCGGTTTCTCAGCAGATTGTTGGTTTGGTCACGGTGACTCAGATTAAGGAGAAACTCAGTAGGTCTGTTTGTGGTATTGTACTGCTTTCACATTAAAAAACAAAAACAAAAAACGCTGTTACAATTTTGTGTTTTCCCCGGTACTCTTAATTCCTATCACAAAGAGATGGAAAAAAAAAAACAATGTGTGTTAATGTGTCATCCACCTGTTAGCTGAAACCTTAAAAGGAAACAGATCATATCATTCCGGAAAATACATAAAGCATTCATAGAGGTGCTTTTATTTCTTGAAATGGTAGGTAGCACTCCAGCTAACGCCCACTCAGTGAAAGTTGTGATTTACATGAATGATCAGGCTTTATTTGAAGTGTTTCCCCATCTTTCCCTCTTTAAGAAACTGAACTAATATTTATTGTCTTGATATTGACCCAAACAATCTCTTCCAGCCTTATTAAAATCTCACAAATACAAAGTTTCCGCCTCCTTTTGTCTCGTTTTTTTTTAGATTTTTGATGGTTTTGAGATACGGTGAACGCACGCGTGCAGACACACACACTTCCGATAAACGCTTCACTGAGTTTGATATTGTTTGATTTATGATTCATGAGGCTTTCCACTGACATTTATTCAACACTTCCTTTCTGTTTCCACACACACTTCCTGTTTTTCAGCTTCACTGTAAGGTCTGCTTTTCTGGTCAAATCTCACCTATCTACATCTGTGCAAATACAAAAGTGTGCATTTAGTCTTTAGCGTCTTCCATCTAAGATTTTTTCTTTTATTTCCTGGTAAGTCATCTCGTAAAACTGGTGTCTGACTGACTGTCTGCCTGTCACAAGGCTTTCAGTGTTATGACAGTACTTCATGCCGTAAAGTAGGGGGGGAAACTGAGAACTAAGCAAAAAAATTTACAGTTGTTGAGGAACTTTTTTTAGCTTATGTCATGTATTTGTCTGTTTACGCTTGGTCACAGCAGAAAGCACAGAGCAATATTTGTATACAAGCTTAACTCCTGTCAGGAAAGAGCAAATCGTTTGAACTCTAATGCCTCTGGAACATAAAGTAAACCTAATAGAAATGTATAACTATTGCTGTGTTGCAGCTTTTCAGCAATATTTTAATGCTGTATACATTTTCAGCACCGGCTAATATAAAGTATGACACAAGAAGACAGCTAATCGTAGAAATATCCAGATTTTTTTTTTTTTTTTAACTTAAGTGAAAGTGATACCGCTGTGCAAAATATATTTCACAGCTGGAATCCAACATTCTCTTAGTAGTAGTTAAAAATACAGTTCATCAAGAATCATCAACAAAGCAAATCTTACTGTTTCTCCATTGATTTATATACACCTATAGGAAAAACCTACATCTTCCCAATTAGAAATCACTCACCCACAAATCCCACAAAATAAAAATGATTAATGGGGCACCGTTTGTGTCACAACCTTTGAGCTGAGCTTGTAATTTAAGACTAAGCCTATAATGTGTTCTTCATGATAAAATCTTCTAAAAAGCAACTAAAGCAACAAAAGCTGTCAGTATAGGAATCAGACAAAATTGCAGAATCATTAAAAATGATTTTCCCCTGAGCTATAATAGAACAAAAGCTCAAAGTGATACAGAACTGATAAAGGTCTCCTGATTTTGACTTAATAAGGCCACAACTGCATGAAATAACCTCCCATAGTATAAAGCGAGCAGGCAAAGGTCAATTTTACTGTGAAATCCAGTACAAGTGGTCAGGTGCAGCTTAGTATAGAGGCATATGCTCAAGTGATAGGATCACTGTGAGTCAGCACGGCAGCAAATACAAGGATGGAAGTTTATCGCTTAAGATTTGCACGTGTTTGTCTGCAGAGGCTTGAGAAAAACATGGAAGTAAAGCATGTGAACATGTTATGGTAAATGTGTATAGGGGCTTTTGTTGACTGAAAAACTGAAACTGACAAGATGCAAAGAAAAAGTTTCCTGTGAATTCCACTATCACTTCTACGTACTTCACTTGTTAAACTTGCTTGTAATCATTTTTAATTGTCTCCTTTAGCTTGTACATGATGGTTATGTCAGTTAGATATTAACAGTTAAAAAAGTCAAGTAAAGCTAACTCAAGTTTACTGACCTTTACACTCAGTGACTAGGTTATCTGTCAGGTTATAAAGAGATTAGAGTTTATTCAAAGAAGAGGGAATGACCGTTCATCACTGACTGAATCATGTGATCAGCATTTTCAAGGTTTGGATCACAATCGTGTAAATATCAGCGTTTGATAGGTTGAATTTGAGAAATGTGACTCTGGAACCTGTATCATGTGACTATCACTAATAAGCCATCATACAACTCATATGATGGGTCAACAAAGGTTTTTGTCTTATTGTAAACTCTGACTCAAACCAATGCATAATGCAAGTGAGATAATCAGTGGTTCTCAGGAAATGCTGTGTAATGCCAGCCATTAACCCTTGCTCACATATATTGAGATTTACAGAACAGGAAGGTTTTCCGAAACATCTTCTTCTCAGATTTCTGTACCTTGTTTCACAAAACTGTTATTTTTGCAAACAATTAGGATTATATTTATTTCCTCACACCCACAGTTCCCAGACAGCCACATGCACATACTACATATATATATATATATATATATATATATATATATATATGCAAGATGCAAGTGTTACTGTTAAAAACAGCTGTTATAATGCGAGCAAGATACAATGGCTTGCAAAAGTATTCATACCCCTTGAACTTTTCCATATTTTGTCACATTACAACCACAAACATAAATATATTTCACTGGAATTCAATGTGAAAGACCAACACAAAGTGTTATACAATTGTGAAGTGGAAAGAAAATTACACAAAACATTTTTTACAAATAAAAAACTGAAAAGTGCGGTGTGCAAAAGTATTCAGCCCCCTTTTCTCTGAGTGCAACCAATTGCATTCAGAAGTTGCCTGATGACTGCAAATGACTAAAAAGAGTCCACCTGTGTGTAATCTAATCTGAGTACAAATACAGCTGCTCTGTGACGGCCTCAGAGGTTGGTTAAGAGAAAATTGGGGAGTAAACAGCATCATGAAGTCCAAAGAACACAGCAGACAGGTCAGGAATAAGGTTGTGGAGAAGTTTAAAGCAGGCTTAGGCTATAAAAAGATTTCCCAAGCTTTGAACATCTCACGGAGCACTGTTCAATCCATCCATCCATCCATCCATCCATTCGCTTCCGCACATCCTGTTAAGGGTCGCGGGGGGGCTGGAGCCTATCCCAGCTGTCATAGGGCGAGAGGCAGGGTACACCCTGAACAGGTCGCCAGCCTGTTGCAGGGCCAACACAGAGGGACAGACGACCTTTCACACTCACATTCATGCTCTCATTCACACCTATGGGCAATTTAGATTAGCCAATTAACCTAACCCCAGTAAGTGCATGTCTTTGGAATGTGGGAGGAAACCGGAGTACCCGGAGGAAACCCACGCAAGCACGGGGAGAACATGCAAACTCCACACAGAGAGAGGGAGGGGCCTGGGCCAAGGTGGAATCAAACCCAGGCCTTCCAGATGGTATTCTAACTGTGAGGCAGCAGCGCTAACCACTACGCCACCGTGCTGCCCCTACGCCACCGTGCTGCCCACTGTTCAATCCATTATCTGGAAATGGAAAGAGTATGGCACAACTGTAACCCTACCAAGACAAGGCCGTCCACCTAAACTTACAGGCCAAACAAGGAGAGCACTGATCAGAGATGCAGCCAAGAGGCCCATGGTGACCCTGGACTAAATGCAGAGATCCACAGCTCAGGTGGGGGAAATCTGTCCACAGGACAACTATTAGTCGTGCACTGCACAAATGTGGTCTTTATGGAAGAGTGGCAAGAAGAAACCCATTGTTAAAAGAAAACCATAAAAAGTCCCATTTGCAGTTTGCCAGAAGCCATGTTGGGGACACAGCAAACATGTGGAACAAAGTGCTTTTGTCAGATGAGACCAAAATTGAACTTTTTGGCCAAAATGCAAAATGATATGTGTGGCGGAGAATTAACACTGCACATCACTCTGAACACACCATCCCCACTGTCAAATATGGTGGTGGCAGCATCATACTCTGGGGCTGGTTCTCTTCAGCGGGGAAAGGGAAGTTGTCAGAGCTGATGGGAAGATGGATGGAGCCAAATACAGGACAATCTTGGAAGAAAACCTGTTGGAGTCTGCAGAAGACTTGAGACTGGGGCAGAGGTTCACCTTCCAGCAGGACAACAACCCTAAACATAAAGCCAGGGCTACAATGGAATGGTTTCAAACAAAACCTATTCATGTGTTAGAACGGCCCAGTCAAAGTCCAGACCTAAACCCAATCAAGAATTTGTGGTGAGATCTGAAAACTGCTGTTTACAAACGCGCTCCATCTAATCTGACTGAGCTTGAGCTGAAGAATGGGCAAAAATTTCAGTCACTAGATGTGCAAAGCTGGTGGAGACATACCCTAAAAGACTTGCAGCTATAACTGCAGCAAAGGGTGGTTCCACAAAGTATTGACTCAGGGGGGCTGAATACTTTTGCACACCGCACTTTCAAGTTTTTTATTTGTAAAAAAGTTTTGGATAATTTTCTTTCCACTTCACAATTGTATGCCACTTTGTGTTGGTCTTTGACATTAAATTCCAGTGAAATATATTTATGTTTGTGGTTGTAATGTGACAAAATATGGAAAAGTTCAAGGGGTATGAATACTTTTGCAAGCCACAGCTGCATTATAACAGCTCAATCTGGCTTTGTAGTGCTATAAACACACCAGGAGATGTCAGTATTTCAGTTACTTGTAGAATATTTCAGTTCATCAACAGACATGGCCCCAAACCATATATGCTGGCTGTTAGTAATAAGAGTAATTAATCAGGAATTAATCAGCTTATCTGCTAATTTAGACTGAGTCAGTCATTTTTATCTTGGCATTACCGTCATAATGAGTCAATTTGTGCAATGCGTTCCCCATACAGACTACACTAGAATGTGGTGGTTCACATTATGTGGGGTTTATTGTACTTTAATGTGACATTATCTGTTATTGCATACTTGCTATGGAGTAGATCCTGGAGGGTTGAAAAAAACCCTCGTGACAGCTACAATACTAGTATGAAAAGGCACTAAGATGGTTGGAATGGGAAGCTGAGAGGAAAGCTATCCCTAGTAAACTCTTTTAATTTCATTACTCTTCATGTTTCCTCAGATTAAAGCCAATCACATACTTGGCTGCTCTCTTGGGGGGGGGGGGGGGGCATGCATGCATAACAGCCACTAAATTGTGACAGTGGCCAAGACTGGCATACCTTAGCGTATAATCTGATTATCAGATCAATAACACAGCAACATTTGGTGCATAGCTGGGATGAGTGGCTTCTTCTCTGGTTACACATCACTGGCATTCGCCACTCATTCCCACTTTATAGGTGACAAAGTGTGAATGCAAGCAGGAATTCAAATGGAAGGCCTTTTAAATAAGACAAGGTGCAGAGCGTAACCTTGATCACATCTGGCTCAGCTACTGCGTCTGGGATTCGGACAACTATGAAAATGTCAGTGCACACTACAAGTGTACAAAATTAGAAACACACCCAAAAGCTTTCATCATAAATGTGTTACCTGCCAACTGTGTTCTTCCCACGGGGGGCTAATTTCTTGAAGCTAATATTATTATTCTGTTACACTTGCAGTGTTGTTTAAATTAATATGAGAGCCTACTGCTAATATCGTTCAAGGTAGACATTTATGAGATGTGGCAATGAACCATAAAAATATTTATTGACATCACATTCTTGGACACAAAAAAGTGAGAAATAGCACACACACAAAAAAAGAAGAAAAAAAAATCCCACAAATATTTAGAAAGCCAAAATTCAAAATGTCTAAGAATGACAGAGAACAAAAGAACTCATATGGACCAACAGCAAATTGAAAGTTCAGTTTTATCTGATCTGAGCAAACAAATTGTGAAATATTTTGAGAAATTACTTTGATGATATTTTCCACATAAGATATATGAGAAACTTTACTATCTGGTATGGTCAGTTTTATCATCTCTGCCTTAAAAAAAAAAAAAAAACACAAAAATTTCAGAACACTGGCCAACCTAATACTTTAGAAATGCACATAAACACCAATAAATATAAACACTTTATTTCAGAGAGCAGTATTATATAATAACAAACACAAAAGGCCTCGTGATGACAGTCACAAAGCTTAAACTGCCATAATTGCTGCTCTTGTTTATCACTGAATGTTGCATTTGTGAAATGCAGATAAGTGGATAATGAAAACCACTGTACCAACACAGAGCATGAGACAGAGATAACCAGGGACATTGGAGGAAATCCCTACTCTGCTATTCATCCCTCTGTCCCTCCATTCATCCTTCTATCTCTCTGTCCTCTGCAAAAAAACAAAAAAATAGTCTGTTGTGATCCTGTCTTTCTCAGTCCAAACAGGTCACTGTGGCTCACACCTTGCCAAGGTCTGTGCAGTGACAGGAGAGGAAGACGAAAAGAGCTGAGAAAAAGAGAGCAACAGCACAGATTACAGACAGTTCAGACACTCTGTCTCTCTCTTTCTCTCCTCCCTCTCTCTGCTTTATCTCCATGGTGCACACACGTCGACCTGGAGCAAGACTGTATACTGGCAGGGGAAGCTAGAAACAGAGTGAAGGGGGTGGGTAGATGGGGATGCAAAGTGTGCGTGTGTGTGTGGGGGGGGTGGGGATAAAGGGACCCGCTGCGACAATAGCAGAGTAGGTCCAGGGACTAATTGGATCTGGTAATGGCTGGTCACTGTGACTGAAGGGCTCGTTAGAACCAGTAGAGCTCCTTGCCTTTCTTGTGCTGCTGGAGACCTGAGGGGAAAAAAAAGAAAAGGATACAATGAGGAGGACAATGGCGAACACAGAACACAGGTTGTCATGGAGTCTACTTGTGCCAAACATCCTGTTTTTGGGGGGTGGGAGGGGGGGCTTCTGTGATGATTATGATGTTTTGTGTGCATTTGTGAGTATGTGTCTGCATGCGTGGGAGTGTCTATAATGGTGACTGAGTTATTCAACTTCTTGAGTGTATATTGTTTCCTATACAAATGTTTCCTATGCATTTCTATAGGAAACAAATGCATCTGCACATTTGTTTCCTATACAGGGAATTATAGGGGCTGAACATTGATACAGCAGTGTGCAGTAGGTGTGGGTGTTTGTGTAAATGATTGTCATAATGCATATTTTCATTAATTTTTGATATGTCAAAATTAAGACTGCCTGGGTTGCCAAAATTAAAGGGATAAAACTTAAATCTTACACTCAGAAATTTCATGTAGGCACTCATTGTCTTTGGTATTCAACAGTAGTAAGCCTAAAGTATAGTAAAAAAAATAAATAAATAAATTTTTTTCCACATCTAGTCTGATTACAAACTGTGACTAAAATAAAACCTGTACCAGCCAAAATATTTGCAAAAGCCTCATATGGTTGAGTGGTTACCTGCATCCATGTTGAGTGCCAGAGTCTGGCTGACATCTCCTGGGGGAAGCAGACTGGGCCATGAGGTAGTGGGCTCCAGCTTGCTCACTTCATAGTGGCTTGGCAAGGTGGGGAGGTGAGGTGGCCTCACAGTGGGCATGAGTAGGGGCCCATAGTGGGGCTCCAAAGCTGATGGTGAATACAGTTCATGGAGAGGCCGTGGGGGCCCGTAGGCTTGGGCTTGAGGATATCCCCAGCTTTCTGGTGGGTGAGGGTGAGAGTGAGGATGGGCGTGTGGGTGAGGATGAGCATGTGGGTGCTGCAGGCTGGGGTGTAACCCTGATGCATATGGGTCCATGGAATAGGAAGGTGCACCAGTCTCACAGTGGGAGCGACTCTGAGGCGAGGAGTAGTTACTGTCCCAGAATGATGGGGGGAAGCTTCGCCTGCTGCTAGGTGATGGGGTATCTAATGAAGGAAGAGACGGAAGAGAAGAGGTAGGAGGAGGCACAACAGTCAAATTTAGGCCAAGTCATGAACTGCTGCACAACTGTGTAGTGAATTGAATTGATTTATAGAGGCAAATGGAAAGACTGGAACTGCGCAGGAGGAGCAACACATACTAAAACATAGCTGTCACTCACATGACTGCTACACCCTCTGGCCCAGATATCTTCCCGATTGGATCATACTGTCACACCGTCCTAGCCCCAACAAGACACAGAAATAAACACAACCACGTTCAAGCAGACAGAGGGAGTGAGAGCGAAAGAGAAAGGTAGAAAACGTGTTGTCCCTATACCCTGGAATTCTATATAAGGCAGGCTCTCTGACCTGGAGCAAGCCCAAGACTCACAGGGTCTTAAATCTCTTGCTATGGTGACATCTCTCACTCTCCTGTCAGCCCACTACTTTTGAAAGTCTCACAACACACTCAAGCACACATAGACATACACACACACACACACACACTCCACAAGCAATCCTGGCCCTGTGCTAGCACCCGCCAACCCTCTCTTCAGTCTTCACCCCCACCTGTTGTTTTCTCTGCTCCCCCCCTCTCCTCGCCCTTGACAGAATGTCAGCAAGCCGTTATGTGTTTTTAGCGGTATAATTTTCTCTGGGGATATTTATCTGAAAAAATACACTATGCATCACCCCAAGAGGCAGTGTTTCCCACTGCCCATATCACAATGACCACAACATATATAAATCTGACTGGCAGGTGGGCAACTGACTGAGCAACCATTGTGGGGCAAGAGCTGAAGCAGGAGACAGAATGGCAGCCATGGAGACGTTTGAAGGGGATACCGCGGCGAGGCTGTGCGCTTACGGTCATGTATAAACATAGCATCTGTTGTGAGGCAGGGAGCGTGCACTGGTGCTGAAATGAAGACGTCCGACTCAACAAGGAAAGAGACTAAAACCGACAGAGCAACAGAGTGAGTAGGCCCTACATGGATATCCAGAAGATATTTTCAAGCTGCTGTAGAAACGGACATTGGCATCTTTAAAAGATTCAAATGGCCAGTTTTTCTTTGCATTGTGGTGCAATCAGATTTAATACTGTAAAAACAAGAAATGCTCTTTAAACACTAATTTGAGCTTTTTAAATTTAGACTTTTCTGGGTGACAGTTATGGATTATCTTGTGCTTGATATTAACATGACCCACAATAAACTCATAATTCCATAGCATCCCCAAAACCAATAATACCTGAGAGTATGCTGAGTCTCTCGTGACCTTTTTTTTTTTTTAACATTTTAGCCTAGCAGAGTCAAAGAAGACACATTTGATTTCCAACTGCTTCTAACCTTCATGACCCTATGCCCTGACCTTTTCAGGGACAACTTTTTTAAACAAATAAGCCCTTCATTTGATCAAATCACCTGGGTGGCACTCTGCTGCACTCTGCAGAGCTGTCAGTACACCCTGTGTGGCCTCAAAAACTCATGCAAGATGTCTCAACTGTGACAAATTTGGCACCTGTGCTTCCCTAAATACATGTGAGGTGAAGAATTAAGTGAAGGAGAAAACCCACAATCGTCATGTAAACACAACTAAAATAGACGGAATTACTTGATTAAAGATTCTGGGGAAAAAAACAAAAAAACATTGGTGTTACTTTTTTTTGTGTCCATATACTGCACAAATTTCTGTTTATTAACATGTCTGAGTAACAAAGTTGTTTTGTTTTGGGATTTTTTGTTTTATCTCATTTTCTTTAAGATCACCACATATGCACTGTGACTTTATGTTACTGGTACAAGGACAGGTGCTCACCTTTATTTGTATCAAATATTTTTTTTCTTGTATGGACTTTGAAATTTACCTGTTCCCTGATGTTCTGGTGCCCGCCGTTTGCCCTCTCCATCCATATAGGAGCTGAGGGCCCTGGAGAAGTGTTCGTCCACAACACTGCTGATGTCTCCCTGGTAGTAGGTGAAGAGGACACAGCGAGAAGTTAGGTACTCTGCCTCCGGAGCTTCCTGCTTCTCTTTAGGGCCTTCCTCTGGCCTTGAAGTCGCAGACGTGTAGGAGGAAGAAGAGTTGGATGAAGATGAGGAGGAAGTCGATCCTCCAGTGCCTGGGCCCCCAGACATCCCCTCGGGGCCGCTGGGAGTGTCCATAAAAACCCGGCAATGAGGCGAAGTGCTGTTCAAACCTGTGGGAGCCTGGCACAGCGTTAGAGGTCAGGCGGAGGAAGAACAGGGAGAGGGTTGAGACAGGTGTTGCAGCGCACAGTTCTGGATCTGACTATGAGACATTTTGACATGATGCTCTTCTTTGTATGAGGCAGCACTGGTATGTGTAATCTGTGCGTGCGTGCGAGCGAGCGAGTGGGTGCAGAGTGGCTTCTGTGTTTGGTATAACAAATAAAGAACTAAATAAAAAAATCTCAATAAATTAAACTAATACTTAAATCACAAAAAAAAAAAAAAAAAAAACTTTTTCAAACCTTTTTTTTCCCCTTTTTTCTTTTACGCACAAGTTGCATACACCAGCCTAGCTGTTAACTACCTGAACAATAAGCTCATAATACTTGAAAGGTCTGATACTTGAGAAAGGGACTCTGCACAAATCTATGACATCTATCACAAGAACGTTTTCACATGCGCTCATTTCCTACCTGGAAGTTATTGATAAAAGCAGGAGCAGTCGGTGCGTACGGTGCGTAATGTCCATAGGCTGGGTACATAACATCCAAACAGCTCATGGTAAATGAGCGATGTCTTCAGTGCTCTGTTGAAACCGACCTTAGCGAGAGAGAGAGCGACAACATTCCGTTTTCGTCGGAGAGAAATTGGCTTGTTAATCGCCGATCAGTGTACATAAAGCCCGTTCCAGACTCGACATAGTCACTCCAGAAGCAGCGCACCTCTCCCCTTTCCTTGCGTGCGCCACACAGCTGCGGTAGCAAAATGTGGAGAGGTTTATGGAGCAAGCATGAGGGTGTCCTGTCCTGTACATCTTTGTGTCAACCCCTCCCACCTTTACCAGCCCTCAACAGCTCACATCCCCAACATTAAGACTCCCACTAACACACTACATAATATCTGATTGCTTTCGAGCAAATTTGACATACTATTGAAATTAACTGCCTAAAGGCTGTAATTATGTAAAGCCAGTTTAAAAGATCCAGGCATAAATTATATCAATATTTGTGAATACAACATTCAAAGAATGGGCAAGAGTGTATTCTAGAAAAGCTGAAAACACTGGAACTCATTCGGGCTCCACACTATCATAATCCTGGTGTAAAAAAAGGGTTAAATGGAATGTCATCCAGTTACACAAATAGATTTGGATGAAGTCATTGAGCTTTAAAACTAGGCACACAACAATGAGCACATGATACATGCGATTTAGTGACTTTTTTTATTCCTCTCCATGTACTTTGGATACTTGAAAACTTTGTGCTCAGTCCAGACTGAAAGTGTATCCATGGTCTTAAAACAGCTATTGGTTGCCAAGTAAACCCTCAAGTCATCTGAAGTATTTAGTGGGTTCCCAGAATGACACATAGGTGTCAACTATAGGTTGCATACACTGGTCATACCAACATAGAGGAGAAAGGGACTCTGCACAAATCTATGACAAATTATCACCTATCAGCAGTGCAAACAATAAGATATTTTCACACACACACACAAACATGCACATAGACAATAACAAACACCACAGAAGCACTGAATTCATTGTGCCTGAGTACAAATAAGAAACAGAAAACATTCAACATGAAGAACACTTTTTCCAAAAAGTGCAGCCTCTTTCACTTGTTTTAAGGGTTTACAGGTGCCTGATGTTTAGGCATGCCAGTCTTTTTGACAGGCACTTCAGAATGCCTGGGAGAATAGTGTGGAAAGTTTGCAGAATTCCGTGGACGAGTGTCAGATGAGGTGGAATGTCTCTGATGTATGCTAGTGGACGAGCTCCTTGGGAAGTTACATCGTCCCTCTGCTGCATTCTCTAGATGCAGAACATGACCGACATCTTGCTATGCATACATCATACATACTGTGAATAACTGGTGCCAGGTTATTGGCATGCTAATTAATCAAGTATGCTCTTAAATACTGGAGGATAAGCTGAAATATGTAAGTTCTCTCTGTTTCCTTAGTCTGGAATTATTATTATTATTATTTGCAGCATAGCTTTGTGATATAATACTTTATACTGCACAGTGCTGCATTGTATATAATCCAAAGAGAGCAACTAAATATCACTTTCTAAAACATACAATAAGTATTTTAGTAACCTTATTTGGGCATTAACCCTACTTCAGTCCATTGCCCTTGCAGCAAGTTGTGGAATATGGGCTACTAGATCCATGTGCATGCAGGGTAATGTAATGCAGGACAGCACAGGAGTCAAGGAGAAAGAGAGTGATGCAATGCTAGAAAGCTCACTGTTACACCAGCGTGATCAACAGCTGCAGCTGACGGAAGGGAAGGGAGGCCACTATTAGTATTAATGGCCATGACTAAATTTCTCTATCTCTGTCTCTCTTTCAGTCTCTGCCCCCCACCTCACTTGTCTTCCCTAGTGATACACACACCTTATCTCTATTTAATCACCCTGTCTTCCCCAGCCACAGCCAACCCCTGTGCACAGTGATTGCGTGTATAAGAGAGTGCTGCTGAGTGTGTGCGCACATACATGTGGCCACATTTGTCATCAAGTGACCAAACTAGGAAGAAGGCAAGAGAGAACCAGCTTGCAGAAACATGGCATTGGTCCCAAAGTCCACAATTTAGTCAGTTGCTTCATGTGTTTTTGTCAGTGATATTCAGTAGTGCATGCCAAACTCTTTGCATTTAAAGAACAGTATGTGAAAGAGTCTTTAATATCCCCTGTGTGTGTTTCTGAGGGGAAATGTGTTTGGTGGTGTCTACATTTACTTGTATATGCTGAAAATAAACACAGGTTACATCACTCCTTGTGACCCCTCAGCACATTTAAGTCCCGCCTCTCTTAAAAGAGGTCTGACCAGGCAAAGTCTCTCATTGGCTGAGATTTGCAGACCAGCTGAGGTAGTAATGGCAACTAGGTTTTATTTAGACCACTATTCAAATTGCAACACCACCATTAATAGTTTAGACTCTGCGCTAGAAATACCTGAGAACATTAAAGTAATAATTGCACATACTCTCTGTACTGCTGTCTTTAAAAGATCACTGAAGTTAAAGTGTCAGACAGAATATAAAATTTATTAAGATGCCGTCGAGGAAAATGCAATCAGCGAGCATATGGTGATGGTCTGTAAAGTGGGGCTTGCAATATGAACCTGAAACCATATAACCTACCTCCTGAAACAACAAGTCCTTTATTAAGGTCTCAATGTGGCTTGGTCCCGAGGGGGTTGGCCCCTCAGGATTCCACTGTTGTTTATATGCCTCAATGTGTATGTGCATCTGTGTGTGCGTGTGTGTGTATATGTCCAAGACAGAGATGTACAGCTGCCCCGTTGTCCAGTTCACAAACTCATCTCAGCTGTTCAAAATCATCACCAAATGTCATCGGAAAGACAGACACCGAGACACACACACACACACACACACACACACACACACACACACACACACACACACACACCCACACACACACACACACACAAAGGGCCACATATGGACAGGTCTGGCTCATTCAACCTTCTTCACAAATGTTGGTGATAAATCGTGTGTGATAGAATGTGCAAGTGTGCAGCTATTTTCTCCCTTAAACAACCTCCTCATTGTCCCGCCACAGGCCACCGGGGGCCCAAGTTTCCAGAGTTTGAATCTAGAAGTTAGGTAAGTATAAATGTGTATTTTCTGCAGCAGTCTTTACAGTAATGTATTTTATGGCCTTTGAAGATGTCCTCGGGTACAGTAGCCTACAATTTAAAAAAAAAAAAAAGATCAAATTGAAACAATTCATCAAGATTAAGATCAAAGAATTCAAACAAAACATTCTGTTGCATAAACAGTTTTTCAGTCTGTCACAGTTAGACTTTAATGTGGTTGGAAGCACTCATTGTGCATTCTGCTCAAATAGAGATAAGACATCATTTGTGATTTTGAAACATTTTGACACTGGATGTAGGGTTTTTTCTTTTTTTTTTTTGCTTGTTTGTTTGTTTGCATTTTTGTTTCTTAAGTTGTGCATAACAATTCAGTGATTACAGTCATTTTCCTATATTTCTTAAAATATATTCAGAAAATGGGGCAGCATGGTGACACAGTGGTTAGCACTGCTGCCTTATAGCAAGAAGGTCCTAGGTTTAAATCCACCTTGTCCGAGGCCTTTCTGTGTGAAGTTTGAACGTTCTCCCCGTGTCTGGGTGGGTTTTCTCCAAGTACTCTGGTTTCCTCCCACAGTCCAAAGACATGCACTTAATGGAGTTAGGTTAACTGATTATTCTAAATTGCCCATAGGTATGAATGGTTGTCTGTCTTTCGGTGTTGGCCCCGCCACAGGCTGGTGACCTGTACAGGGTGCACCCTGCCTCTCTCCCTATGACAGCTGGGATAGGCTCCAGCTACTTCCAGCACTAATTAACATGGTCATGGATTACTTTCTTAAGCATGCAGTAATACCAGTGCTATAATGTTTTTGCCTGTTTCTAGGAATGAATGCTCTAAAATATGCAAAATCATTGATTATTTATATAAAGGAGACAGATAATAGAAAAGCTTTTTTGAAATATGTGTATTAAGCAGAGCTGTGATACACTGACAGCATGAAATTTCATTATGATTGGGAAGTCAGTTATACACCAAGTATGGCACTCCTTAAGTAAATATGTTCAATTGTATTGAAGACTAACCTTATAAAATGGATAGAATGTGAATTAACAGCATCCTCAGAGAGCTTAACAAGTGCTACATTCCTAACATCCTATTGCTGAGACTGTTTTGCTGCCACATACTCACATGGGTCACTGGAGTGAGACACACAAAATTACAAGTTCACATACTCGCTTATGAGCACATACACATATACAGTAAGGCCGAAGGAAAACATACAAACACAAGAAAGATGCACACAGAACCACTCGTCGGGACATGTGGGATTGTCACCTTCCTGCCTGACATTCCTGCTTCAGGGTGCCAGCAAGGCTTGCAGTTAGAAGGGCAATACTGGTGGCAGGGGGTGGAGGGAATGCGATGCGGAGGGTGGGCAGAGGGCAGAATCACAAATTTGGCGTGTCACATGGTCAAACAGGGAAGATTTACGAGCGATCAGGTTCCTCATCAGCAGCATGGTGTTGTGGCTTTAGAATGCCAGGTATGGGAGTGAGATCAGACTCCGGCTTTAGTTTGTACACCCTTTCTGGCAACTGCAGCCAGTGTGACTGGCTGAAGATGGCAGTGTTGCCAGTGGTAGGCATGGTTAATGCAGTGGCCTTTCCTTGCTGTTGCTCTAACACCTTCCTAGGTGTATAAAGATGCATCTGAACATGCAGATATGACAAAATCATAAAGAATACAGAAAGTTACATAAAGAAAACTTTGGTGTAAAAAAAAAAGACACAAACTTTTGAAGGAAATCAGCAAAAAAAAAAAAAAGAAAAACATGCAGACAAACAACCCTCACTCTCTCTTTGAACGCACAAATCTGCATTTATTTCGTCATTTCATGTCTCTCTCTACACTCAGGAGCAATGATTTACTCACCGGTGACATCATGGAGACCACAGCTATTTTTATTGGCTGGTAAGCAGCCAACTCTTCTTCGTGCTATGCCACCTGTCCAATCCACACCAGTCAACAAGCCCCAGGGAAAAAAAAAAGTCAAGCTCCCAAAAATGATTGAGAGTTGAAAGGTGGAATATGATACATGCATGCCATGCTACTGTCCTAGGCGTGTTTCACAAGTCAGATATCCTGTCACTGCTACTGGTTTGTCATCCCTATTTGCATTTGTTAATCATACACTGAGTAAAGTCAGTTTTATATCCCATACTTCACCACTTATCCACATTACTTACTCTCTGGAGTAATGGTTTTTACCATAGCTTTTGGACCATCATTCACATTGCCTGCGTTTTGCATGTGATTTAATAAAATACCACCTTCTTGCTGAGAAAAGTGTGTAAGCTTCACCATTTTATTCTCCCCTGCAGAGTTATGATGTGTGTGGTGTGTGTGTGGCTGCAAGGATGGAGTTATTCCTGGCCCCGTGTCATGCCTTCTTAGGTGCAATTTAGTCACATGCCACATACAGTAGCTTGGGGTGGAGGGGTCACCATTTCACCCAAGTGCTCTGCATGATGTTAACTTTTAGAAACTGAATATTAGAGAGCTGGTAATATAAATGACTGTAGATAATACCACGTGTTTGGGATGATTAAAGTTTATAGTACATATATGAAAATTAGACTTAGAATCTAGAATTTTGTCATATCTGAATCTAGAATTAGAATCTAGCATTGGTCTTGAGATGAAAAATGAATGAGGCTCTGAATGGGCAGGTATATTCTTAATGAATTTTTAAAAGATGACTCACAAGCTGAGGCCATGTCAATATAGATAAACTTGCAATTAGTGTGAGAATCACCAAGGCTTGCATGGTCAACCTCAAATAAATTATTAGCCCATTAAGAACAGAACTAAAGAACATTAAGAACAGAGATTTTGGTTAACCCCCCAAAAAGGATCTACTCATGAAATGCCTTTTATGCATGTGTAAGTGAGCAGAATACCTTTCTAATGTGATTAATAGGAAGAGAAATGGAGGAATGGTACAAATTGCATTTCTTGCCCTTGCCACACAGAAAGAAATCTTGATTTCGCTGCCTGAACTAAATCAGAAATTCATGATTGTGACTAGGTGTCCATCTTGTGGCAAGGGCATGAAATGGCAAGTACTCTTCTTGGAGTATTATACTGTGAAACAATGCTAGTGGATGAGAAAGAAAGAAAGAAAGAAAGAAAGAAAGAAAGAAAGAAAGAAAGAAAGAAAGAAAGAAAGAAAGAAAGAAAGAAAGAAAGAAATAAAGAAAGAAAGAAAGAAAGAAAGAAAGAAAGAAAGAAAGAAAGAAAGAAAAAGAAAATGCAAAAGCAAGAAAGGGTTTCTTTCTTCTAAAAACTGCATAGTATCTGCAAGTGATGGACAATTAGATGATTTATTTTTGTCCAGGGAAAACAAAATTTTAAATATTGGTTTAAGTAGGGAAGTTTCACAGAGTTTCAATTTTCTTTGAAAACACAGTACATTCATTCATTAGAAAGCACAGCCTGCAGGGCAACTGCTGGGAGCCCTGGGCCTCCCCTGAGGACTGACAAACTATAAATTACAGCAGCGGCAATGTGCAAAATTTGCAATGTCAGTAGCGGGGCTCCACTTGACTCCATTTATTCTGTTCCAAGTGGCCTGCATCATTCAGGTTAAACAAACCTACTGACAGCAACGAAAGATAAACAAAAATGAAGAGTTATACTTCTTGGAGTGAGTGGTGAGTGAAGCAGATAGCAACAATTAAATATAATACTGCCAGTCTAGCCTTAACTTTGGGGGAGAGAGAGAAACACTTGAATAATCTAATTTCGCAGTATTTCTTTTGTTCACATTTAAACATTAGTTAACTAAGCTGGCAGAGCAGCCAAGAGTGTCCATCTGTGGTGGCTGTGACGTGACCGAGTCAAGAGCCCAATTTTTTTTGTTGATGTCAGATTATTTATAACATAAAGGTGATGAACACTGATTAAAGGGGCCCCTCTGAATTTTTGCCTGAGATCCCAACAGACTCTAGAATTGCCGCTGCATTCATTCATTCATACCTGCAGCCTGTAAAATCACAGGCTTCTGGTTTGTTACCCACATAGCAGCTCCCCTGGAGCAGGTTGGGGGTTTCTCTGCAGAAACATGTAATCTTGCAACCCACAACGTTGACTCTTGGGCAAGCCGCTCTATTGATTTAGAAAGCATTACTGAAAAGCAAGAAGAACATGAAAATTATTTAAAGGTGCGACTGTGTCAGCAGAGCACATTAAAAATACATTCCTGGGTTAGAAACAGTTATATAACAAGTTATCTAAATGCCATCCATCCATTTTCTTTAAATGCTGATATTAAATTCAGTTTGTGAAGCTGTCTGTCTGGAAGCAACTAGAAATGCAGTCTTTCTAGGTACTGATTTAAGTCATGAATCAATCACAGTCACAAACAGTTATTTTTACCAGTATTTAAGGTCTTGCCCCTGCAATGCAAACCACTTTGCCTATATTATGTTTAACAAAAAAAAAAAAATCACTTAACAAGATTGCATGGTTTTAAATGCGTAATATTTTAACCATAACTGGCAGCAATTGTATTAACATCATACAGTGTTTTTGTAATAATTTAATAACCCAAATATCTCTAAGATGTTGATGCGTTACTATGAAAATCAGAGGCTGTAGTAGCCCCCTGACTCCTCCACACCAATTGGGGGCGCACGTTTTTTGTTAATAAATATCATCGTTGGTAGACGAGGGCCGCCCAGCCATGTTGAGGAGTCTGTCAAGCAAACTGCAGCCCGCCATTGTGTAGAACCAGGCTCTGTAGAGAGATAAGGGTGCTTGGCTGAAACTCTTCAGTAGCTTGAAATTTTTTTTCACCCTGCCGCTTTTATTTAGGGGTAAATACAGTTACACAGGCTCCGGGGGGGAAAGACATGTCAGCCAGCAGCCTTCTTGAACAGGTAAAGAGAGGTATTTTCTGAACATTTACGAGGGCCAAATTTCTCAGCATCGCGACGGGCTAGCGAGGATAGCTTAGCTCAGAGACAGCGGCTCAGTAGTGCAGTAGGCCTGACCACCTGCTAAAGGAACTGACTGCTGAAAATATATCTCTTCATCTATTTTTTTCCCCTTCCTCTCTTCTCATAAATCAAACCTTCATGAATCACCTGGACCCAATCCAGAGACCGAAAGGCCAAGCTAATAAAGGTAAGAACACACATTATCTAACGTTATCGGCTTGGGTTTTGGGAGAATGCGGATCTTTTTATGTGCGGTTTGCTTAGAAAATCTTGCGTGCGCGAATGCGATAGCTGGCTTCCTACTAGCTTCTTGGAAAACGGCCCTCTGTGTCCACGCTTTAAAGGTTTTCATATAATTTAACATGTGAGTGAAACGCTTAACGATACTGTGTTTCCCTAGGGGGCATTTTCTGGCCTTAACCAAGCCAATCTTGAGTGTCCGTTACACATCTGAAGTCGCACAGATTCCCACTGGTAGCTTCAGGCTAGCCGTCTCCGGAGCGGCTAATGTTAAATGGCAACATGATACACATGAGCATCTTTTTCCTGGTTCTAGTTTTAATGCTTTTTGTAGTATCAGCATACGTGGAAAAACATTTTTTTACTGCTCAGTCTCAAATTATCAGTCACTATAAAACATTTTTTGTTATGTTAAGCTACAGGTGCCACCCTACAGCACGCTGACCACCTGGCTAATGTTAGCGAAGTCCGTCAAGTTGAAAGGACTCTTGGCGCTCGTTAACATGGAGACGCTAGCGTGCTAACGTTAGCTGGTTGCTAGGTTAACCAAAATGACACGTCTTCCGACAAGCTTTTCCTGTGTCAGAAATGGCCCAGCGCTTTCCCGTCATTATGCTGTCATATTCTAATGTTGACTATACACATTGAACACTTTATTTGTATATTATTGCTTTTCTTTCTTTACCCGAAAAGCTCTGACAACCTCGTGTTTTCCAGTACACGAACGTCACCTGTAACAGAGAGCGCTCATCATTAGCTCGGGGGAGGGGGTACCACGCACTACTGGTCTACCTGCATTTAAACATGCATTAAATTTGCTTTCGAAGTGATGTTGGTGTAATCTAGCCTAAATTTTAATTCTTCTGTTGCTGCGGGAATCAGAATTTCTTTAGTGCTGTAGTGCATTTAATTTTTCCTACGCTTGATTCAAAGCATTGAGCATACTGGGTAATCTGACGCATACTGAGCAATTGTTTTCTGCTTTTCTCTTTCTTGTGATAAATAATTTCAAGGAGTGGTTTTGTTATGTAACAAGTGGTTTTGATGCTGATGTTAATTGCTTGATAATGTCTCACTCCTTGCACCTCTGGAGTGACACAGACCTGTTGACATCGGTCTTGTTTCCTTTTCAGTGCAAAACGGAGCTGTGACCCAAAAGGATACTTTGAATGACGATGAATTTGAGCCTTACCTGAATACTCAGGCCAGACAGGTGAGTCAATGTTTGTCCAGTGTGTATTTTATTTTTCAAATCAGTGACAATGGCATATCCAGGCTTTTCATTTGTTTTATTCTGTAACTTCTACCAAAATTTCAGTTGATTTTTTTTATCATCTTTAAGGGAGTTAAAATTGTGATGTAGCGATATCAGCTGATGTCCCATCTCTTGCATCCACCACAATTTTCATGATTGTGCTTATCAGAGTAACTATATACTAGTTACTGCACCACTAGCACCCCTTTTTAGCCCTGTGTCTGCTGTTTTTACTGTCATAAGTAAACCTGTAAAAACATGCTTATTCAGTTTGTACTTGCTTGCTTTTTGATGACGAAGAACATTAATGTGCATCTGAAATTAGTGCTTTTGACTGTCTTTTTATTCACTTTGGATTTTACTTCTGTACTTTAGTGGCAAATGTTCTTTTCCCTTGTGAAGTAACACACGTGAAGTGGGCTGTAGAGGAAAATAACAGAGCCTGTTCTTTGGTCCACTCAGAATAGCTATCTTTATGCTTTTTTTAAGACCCTATATGGAGGGGCAGTTCATTGTTCTGTTCTGTGTATTCACAGATGAGTTTAAAGGAGGAATAACAAGAGGATTGTTAAGCCTGTTGTTACAGTCTGTGGTGTGCAGTGACAGTTAAATTACTTTTTTATATTTACTGTGGACTGACTTCCTGGATGTACAAGAACAAGTTATACACATGTCAAAGGAAGCTGTTAACTGTTAATGTTACAAATTAAGTTGCATTAAAGAATAAGGATGCTATTGCAAAGATCTCTTTCATCTTGTCACTAATCTAATTCTTTTTCTTTTTAGAGCAATGCCTATACGGCCATGTCGGATTCGTACATGCCCAGCTACTACAGCCCCTCCATAGGATTTTCCTACTCCCTAAATGAGGCAGCATGGTCCACAGGTGGGGATCCTCCTATGCCTTACCTGGCCTCCTATGGACAGCTGAGCAATGGGGAACCCCACTACCTCCCGGACGCTATGTTTGGCCAACCAGGCCCCCTGGGGAGCAACCCATTCCTAGGTCAGCATGGCTTCAACTTTTTCCCCAGTGGCATCGACTTCTCGGCATGGGGCAATAACAGCTCTCAGGGACAGTCGGGGACACCACAGAGCTCTGGCTACAGCAGCAGCTATGCCTATGCTCCCAGCTCGCTTGGGGGTGCCATGATTGATGGACAGTCCCCGTTTGCACCTGCTGCCAACGAGCCCCTTAACAAGGCACCTGGTATGAACAGCCTGGATCAGGGCATGGCGGGGCTAAAGATCGGTGGCGCTGCTCCTGGTGGTAATGGGGACTTGGCGCCTAAGGTGGTTGGCTCTGGATTACCTGGTGGGGGTCCCCTTGGCCCCGTATCATCTGTTGGACCTCCTAGCATGCCTCCTGTCTCAATCGCCCCTGCCAAACCTGCCTCCTGGGCCGATATTGCCAGCAAGCCAGCCAAGCCCCAACCCAAGCTTAAAACTAAGGGTGGCATGGCTGGTGCCAATTTGCCTCCTCCGCCCATTAAACACAACATGGACATCGGCACTTGGGACAACAAGGGCACCATGCCTAAAGCCACCACTCCTCAGCAGGTGCCCCCTATTCCCAGCAACGGGCAGCCGCCCAATCAGGCTTCCCCACAGCCTGGAACTACTGCTGTAGGGAACCCACAAATGCCCATGAGCAATGGACAACTGGTTCCGCCTGTATCCCAGATGGGTCAGCATCAGCTTCCACCCACTGGGCAGCCAGGTATGGCTCAGATGCCCCAGCCTCCTCTCTCCCAGGGTCCTCCTCCTCCACCAAGCCAACAGCAGCAAACCTCTCAACCTACCCGCTGGGTCCCACCACGGAATCGGGCCAATGGATTTGGGGAAACCAGTGGGAGTGGAACAGGCCAGTCTCCTCCCACCTCTTCAGGTGTGGGCGTGGTTCCTGGGGTCCCTTCGGAGCCTCACCCAGTTTTAGAGAAGTTGCGTATGGTCAACAACTATAACCCGAAGGACTTTGACTGGAATCCCAAACAGGGCAGGGTGTTTATCATCAAGAGCTACTCCGAGGATGACATTCACCGCTCCATCAAGTATAACATCTGGTGCAGCACGGAGCATGGTAACAAGAGGCTTGATACAGCTTACCGTTCACTGGGTGGCAAAGGACCACTTTATCTTCTGTTCAGTGTGAATGGGAGTGGTCACTTCTGTGGTGTAGCAGAGATGCGCTCACCCGTGGACTACAACACGTCTGCTGGCGTGTGGTCGCAGGACAAGTGGAAGGGTCGTTTTGATGTGCGCTGGATCTTTGTTAAGGACGTTCCCAACAGTCAGCTGAGGCACATTCGACTGGAGAACAACGAAAATAAGCCAGTGACCAACTCTCGGGACACACAGGAGGTACCACTGGACAAGGCCAGGCAGGTGCTAAAGATCATCGCTGGATATAAACACACCACTTCCATCTTCGATGACTTTTCTCACTACGAGAAGCGTCAGGAAGAAGAAGAGTGTGTGAAAAAGGTAACAAAGTTACTGCTGAATAAAGTGAATGATGAGTGAAACAGATGAATGAAAAACGTGTGCTCTAAATTTGATAAAGGTGGAGTGTTTGAAGCATGTGTGTGTGTCTGTACAACATTGATTTATGCATTACAAAGGAGAACAGTAAAGGTGCAAGGATTTAAAGTTGGGGTGAGAGCTTAATTTTGATGTGCGCATATACAGTAGAACAATTTGTGAATTTTGTTTACAGTTTTTGACTGTGGTATGTGTTCTACTTATCACTCACATGGAATGCCCTGCTTTGAAAGACTAATAGATGGTGCTGAAAACATATTTGCATATTTGGAAAGCTGAAATTATAAAATAGAAATAATATATGGTGTGGTTGTGTAATATCAGCAGCTTTGTCAATGGTATATTGTGTGCTGCTGAAGCTGTGGGAGATGTAGTCTTATTTATGGTATGGATAATTAGCTGCTTTGAGCGTGAAGATGGCAAAACAAAAATGAATGTCAACCAAAAAGGGGAAAATCAAATGTGTATTTAATTTTATACTGATAATGAAATGTTTTGTTTTTTTGTTTTTTTTAGCAAGTGATAATTAATGGGGCTTTGGTGTCTTACACCTTTTGACTAGGGATGCACCGATTACGTATTCAGTCCTGATGTTTATACAGATACCTTGTCTTTAGGTAACTACTTAATGCTGAACATGCCTACCTTAATTCAGTAAGCTCTATCCCATACACAGAGGAAGATTGGGACTCATGCTTTTATGATGAGCACCCAGTGTGACATGACATTGCTTTCTATGCAGCTAAAAAGTAAAATAAAGGAAAAATGCCTAATTGCATGCTTTTATTTCAGCCCAGTGAGACACATTGTGGTTTTCACTGTGATTTTTATAATCCTAATAATATTTCCTACACTGTTTGTGTCTTTCACTGTGAGCCTTTACATTTGGAGTTGAGGAAATGGGTCAAAATGTTACTCAAGTTGAGGAGAACTTGTTTTCCCATTGTCGTCAACTCACTTGACCAGTATCTGCTGGATCACAACTAGTCCACAAACTGAAACTTGGTGGTGTAGTAAAGCAAGAAATGACTCCATATTACCAGCCCTTATTTTATGTTGTATGTTTTCTCTTTTGGTAAATGGCTTGCTCTCAAAATATGGGTGTAGAGAGGTAGAGACATTCTGTAACACTAACTCTACATAAGCATATGCAGCATCTAGAAATTACACCTGCCAAGCACCAAATGCTTGTAGCTTTTTATTTATTTTTTATTATATTTTTTTTGGTGGGTAAATCTGAGAAAGCTTGCTACCACACTGCTGGTTCTCAGTGTCTTTAAGTTTGGCTTCAATGTAATACCTTATCTCAATGAAATCTATTGAACCCAAAGTCTGTGTGAAACAAAAGGTTGTTTATTTTAGTTGGATCCTCCATCACCAGTCCACTTGACCAGTGAGTGGATAATTCAGACAGCGCGTCTGTGAAGAATAATGGATGGTGAAAAGGAAAGCAGATACTGGTCAACAAAAGATCCACAAGAACCATCGTCTGCCACCATTATAGTCATGTGAAACAAAAACCCATATAACAGTGTTGATTTTGAAACTTTCTTAACTCAGACCCTTGTTGTTTTGGTGTTTTTTTGTTTTTTTTTTTTGTTTGCATACTGGCATTATATCGATGCGTTTATTGCAAATGTGGTGCCTGGAGGTTACTGTTCAGTGTCTAAAGGCCAGAATACATGAACTCTACCAACAGTTGAGCTGGTTATGCTGCTCATTTAAAAATATCTAGTTTGTATAAAATTTTATTGGGTACTCTGGCTTTATCTCCTTTTTCGCTTGCTGCCAAGCAGAACCTACAAAATTGAATGTAGCAGTCTAATTATGCAGTTAATGATTTTTGCAGCAGCATAACGACTCTTTTGAGGTTTCTGTATAAGAAATATAACATTTTTAATTTTGTGATCCCACATGTACAAAATATTAATCTAGCATTTGTTTTAATATTTACACCCAGACTTGAGAGCCTGAATTGATTCTCAGCCACTTAATTGAGGGCAGTAAAACTGACTTAATTGCATAACAATGAATAGAAAAGGTGAACCTTTTAAAAATACTTCTATCTAGGACACTGTTTTATTATGCAAGCTTGAGAGAAAAAAAAACATTTGGATTTAGCTAATTTTGATCTGTTATAATAATCTGTTATCTGTTTATCTGTATGCAGTGTTATCTGTACTTTAGCTGTTGAGCCTCATCTCGGGTGGTTTCTGCTAAACTGCTAGGCTCTCTCACCAGAATACTCTGCGGTTCAAAATCTGCTCTGCTTTTCAAGTAATCCTTTGGGTCGAATTTGTGAATGATCTTAGTACAAAGACCTGGCTTCTTGAATCTGAAATGCTTCAATTATGATCAGTTTTCATTTCTTGTGACAGGTGGAGGTCCAAGGCAGTGAGCCATATCCCAGCAACCCAAGCAACAGAAGTCATTACAGGCTTCAGGTAAATATATTCTGAAGTAATTCAGCCTATTTTCATACTTTGTGACACTTGGAGGTTTTACAGAGACATCATCTACTTGATACTCTGGTGTATGTAACACTTTGATTCTGTAACACCTTATGAGATATCTGTTTAGGTTGCCATATGCACACGAGCCCTGGTTGTATAATTGAACCATTAAATGTCCACATTTAACAAAAGAAAGTGGAAGGATCTCTTGCAGTGTCATTATTTTGTATATTTCTGCCATGTGTAACACGCTGCTCTTTCTTGTTCTAGGAGCGCCAAGGACGAGTCAAGTAACAGCTGGTTCTTTGGTCAGAGACTGCAATGGCCCCCCTTAAAGCCCTGTCTACCCCATTACATCATTACATCCAGATCTCTTAAAGAAATTCTAATAGGGGTGAAGAATTAACAAAGGACAGAAAAACTAAATGAAGACTTTGATTTCTTTTGACTTTAAAGACTTACTTTGAACTTGTAGTAAAAAGAAAAGGAAACAATTATTCATAGGACTACAACTAAATGCATAGCATCCTTAGGTGAAATCTTTTTTTTGCCCCACCCCATTCCACTACATATGCTTTTTTTTTTCCCCTTGTATGCTGCTTTTTCCTTTTACTTTTTTTTAATGAAAGGATCAGTCTCTGTTTTTATGGTCCAAGAGCAGATCTGTAATTCTCACACAAACACAAATCAAATAGAAATTGTAGTGTTGACTAATAATAGTGTCCCAAAGTGAAAAATGGGCAGTTTGTCTCATTTTCTTTGTACCCCTCCCTCCCCTCCAAAAAAAAACAAAAAAAAAAAACAAAAAACTGTCATTTGAGGATGTTCAAATCTTCAACCAGGACCCAGCAGAGTTTCCTCCTCGGTGGATTTTCATCGTAGGCGGTTGCCAACTACGCTCACTCCACAATCTCTTTTTACATGCTTGCCATGTTTTTGTTTGAGAGGACTGCAAATGTTCAGAAAAGCCCTTCATTTTGTTTTCCAGTGTGCTGGATGGAGTATATGGGGTGGTAGGGTCAGGAGGATCTAAAACAAAAAAGAAAAGTAGGGAAGGGGTTTAAGAGTTTGAAAGCAAAAGAAATGTTAAGTTGATGAGCCTTGCTCACTGTATAAGTTTTAAGGTTAAAGAAAATTGGGGCCCTCTGTTAACAGTCTTTGGACTTAATTTACCTTTTTTTTTCCTTCTTTTTTCTTGGACAAGTCGATTCATTGTTGCTATGGGCTGCTTTTTGTTTTCTCTCCTTCCTCCGTTTTCTAAAGACAGTGATGCGAGTGGCCTTGACTCCACTCTTTCTATTAATCAGTTCAAAAGTAATAAATGTGGTATATTAAGCAGAACGGTGTGCATTCCCCTTGTTTGGAAAGCAGTTTTTGTCGTGCAGCATGTCTGTGCATTTCTTTTCTTTTCTCATATGGATATATGAATGTTTTCCTGCTAGTCTTCATCTTCAGCCTGTCTAAATCTCCCACCCCCTTGTCCAAGCTTCAGTCCACACTGTACTACCCTGAATTTCTTACCTCTCTACTTTCCAAACCTGTCTTTGTCCTACACACTCCTGGATTCCTGTTTCTGCTCAGCCAACCATACATACTATATCACAATCAGCTTCAACCATTTTCAGAATGTCATTGTTGGTGAGTAAAAAGCGCAAGGTCCTCTTTCAGAACTACTGGCTTTTATTTGTGGCATAATAAAGATGCTCCACAAAGTCATGTGTGGGACCTTTGTTTATTTGTTTTGGGGGAGCTCGGAGGTGGCCTGTACATCTGAACCCGTGTCTTTGTCCTCACAGTGGGCAGAAATACCAGTTGAGTTGTACAGAGATTTTTTTTTTTTCTCCCCATTTGTTGGTTGGCCAGATGCTGCTTGTATCAAATACTGGCCTAAATAACTACAATCTGTACTTCATTGTAAATGCAGCCAATTATGTTTCATTTTAGACAGATTTTGTGCACTCTGATCAATGTGGGTTCTCGTACCGTCTGACATGGCGGAAGTTGAGTTGAGGAAATGTGATGTGCAGCTGTACAACATACAATCCGCCATTTTCTGTCCCCGACTCTGCTTGCATTGAACGTAGCAAACACAAGAGGGCGACACAGAACCGTTTACTGACGGTTCATCGTGACGAAGGAGCAGGTTCCTCAGCCTGAGCTTGATGGTTTTCCGAAACTGATCCGAGTATCAGGGCCTTCAGCACCTATATTTATTCTCAAGTATTTTTTTTGTTTGTTTTTGGGGGGAGTTTCGTCTTTTTTTTTTTTTTTTTTTTTTTTTTTTTTAAATTAGTCAAAAACGTCTGGTCACAGAAAGAAATGGCAACATATCTGAAAGCCAGTGCTGTACTCTAAACATTTTGTTTTAATTTTTTCTTTTTAAGGCCTAAAATGCTGCCAACATCCTGATAAAAATGAAATGCAGTCTACAAAATTTCAAATGTATCATTAAAATTGAAAAGCTCACTCAGGACTACCAATAAAATTGAAGAATTTAGCCTGTTTCTTCACAACTGAAGTGGCCACAATGCAGAAAAAGTCGACTTTTTTTTGTTTGTTTTTTTTTTTAAACACATCCACAGAACAATTAAATATTTTCAGAGCTTATGTAGGCTTTACGCCAGTATGTCTGTGAACACTTTAAGTATGGTATGCTGCTAACGAGAAACTCAATTATCACTGCTTTGTGTACAGCCATATGTAACAAATTACAGCATCTGTTAATTTAGTTAATAAAGAATCCGTAGCCTATTAAAATAATACACCCCTTTAATTTAAAAGACGCCTTAAATTAAAGTTCACAGAGGTGGCTGCTTCAGTTCAATTTAGAGGATGGACTACCCCTTCCTGCATACTGCATGGTAAGCTTTAAGAAACTGATAGACAACACAACTGCAATGTACTCACTGATGGACTTAAAAAATATCTATGTATATATAAGGTAAGTACACAAGGTAACAGTGCGAGCTTCCCTTTGCTCTTTGGGACGAAAGTGCAGGGTCTGTGCAAGACAACTGTGTGTATAAAGATAGAAGTAGCCTGCAAGGATGTGTGTGTGTGTGTGTGCGCGCGGGTGTTGAGAGGGAGGGCGACGGCACGTGTCGTGTCTGCGTGGAGGGTGCGTGGCAAACACGCTGCCTCGAGGGGATCTCCCGTGACCCTTATCTGCGCGTCTCTGGGGACGCCTTTTAGCCCCTCCTGGGATGCAAATGAGCGGCCATAAAACAGAGGCTGCGGAGCTACAGAGACGGTGGTGGAGGAGAAGAAAGGGAAATGGGACCGGGGGGGTCAGCACTCACATCTCAGTGCACACATGAAGCTAAATGCATGAAGGAGGTGGAAGTGGAAATATAAAGTACTGGTGAGAGGAAAAGGGAAAAAAAAAAATCCCCTACAGATATGATGACTGCGTGTGTTGGTGGAGGACTTCTTCTGTTTTTCCATGTGCTAAAATTCGACATATTGATTAAATTCACAAGAGGCACTTGAATTATTGTCAGTCTTTCCCTGACTGTTGTGCTTCAGATACAATTTTAGCAGTTAATACAGAAGTATCAAAAACAATTCAGTGAATATGTGAACTGATTAAAGAAATGATATGATATAGGCCTGTAGCCTGGTATTTATTTAAAATCTCAAACATTAGACCCTGCAAATCTTTCACACAGGGAAAATGTTCAAATATTTTCTGTTGAAAAGTATTGTTCAGTCAGAGAGCTACTTTAATGCGCTGTGTTGGTGGGTTCATGTTGCACTACAAGGTCATGGATCTGCTTTATTTTCCCCTCATTATCATAAGGCATCCATCTCTTTCTTCCATTAGTGACGCTTCACCATGTCGCCAAACCGACCTCTATTTACATGACTAAATTAGATTTCGTGCATTTTGTTTCAGAAAGCCTGCCCATAGCTAACGGTAAAAATAGAAGAAGTGCTGAAAGAATAAGGCACTTGATATAACTAATATATATAGACTGCTTTCTTTCTAATAGAAAAGAATATTACAGATATTCACTCTGTTCTTAGACCTCACTGGATGCAATGTCTGTCACTTCATAATATTTTGCATGTAATTTTCTTATGGATGCATAAGATTTTATTATTCAAGAATTGTTTCACTGCATGGATAACATAAGTATATTATTTATAAACTATTTTTAATGGAATATAGAAATATTTCTTTGTGATACCCTGTAATTTTACACAGCATTAGTTTTTCAGCATTATTTGGCCTCATAACTGAAAGCTGTTGTGTATGTATATATATATATATATATATATATATATATATATATATATATATATATATATATATATATATATATATATATATAATTTGCTCTTTAGGAACAAGAAGTCATGATGATTAATGTTTTTACCACATGAGGGGGTTTTATAAGCGGTCACCTGCTCTCATTTGCCAGGGGTTCCACACTGTTAACATATTGAGTGGTACCCCCTCATTTCTCCCGTAGTCTCCCAATTGAATTGAGAGTTTAAAGAAAAATGCATAATGTGTAGACAGCCATAGGGGCCTGAAAACAGTTGATGACCTCTGTCTTAACATATGTGGCACACTTACCCTGTGCACACTCTAATTGTGTGTAGATGACAGTTAATAATGAATTGTTATTCACTGGTATATCAGTGCAATGCATTTAGGCTGACAACAGATGCAGATTTTTCTCTTGAAACAAAATAAAAAGCAAAAGCTTCTTGTTCTTTTTTTATCTTCAAATTACTCCAGCCTAAATTTTGTACTTACTCTGGTGCATGTTTGGGGGATGATTTTTCCACTTTTCCTGTACTAAACACACAGAGTCAAATTTTGAACAGACAGTAATATTCATACGACTATTATAGCTATAGCAGTAACTAAAATTGAGCAAAATGAATCTATACAGAATCTGAATGAATCTATTAAAAAAAAAAATCCTTTTTTTTTTTTTTTTTTTTTTTTTTTTTGCATATTCTGCCTCCATCATCTGAGATGTAGGTCAGCTCACATCTTTATTGCCTACAGTGATTTACAGCTCCAATCATCTGACGCATCTCTGTGATTATTGGAGTCAAACTGAAGCTCATTATTTCAATTACTTTATTTGCTATGTTTTTTTTTACTTTAAAAAGAAATACTAGATAGTACAAACTGAAATGTTGTCATGAAAAGATGTCTTTATTGAGCCTTTTTGAAGAACAAAAACACAAACAAAGGTGTGACACAGAAACTCACAAACAAAAGAACTATCACTGTAAATGAGTAAAAGTAAAAGAAAAAAATAGCTGTTTTTTTCAGAGTATGGATATTAATGGAAATTGCTTCAGTGGAAATAGAATAAATTGGCATGCATGAGAATGATTCAGGAGATTATTGCATCTTATGATAGGCCTAAAACAATAATTTTCCCTTTTAGTATTTTTATCCCGTTTTTCATCTTTCACTCAGATAGGGCAAGTGTACACTCATGCGGAAATGCACAGACCTTTGAAGTGGCCCTCTGTCACCACATGGCAAATCCCCCTAGTGTGATCCCTCTGTCCATTTGGCCAAAGGACCAACACTGGTAGGCTGCCTACAGCTCTGTCTGTCCTCATATTAAGGAACACAATTAAGGAACATTGGTATAAACTTAGATTGACACCCAGTGATTATGGTGTCCTTATTTCTGGTGTTTTTCCTCTATGTCTAAAAAAATATATGTTCTGTGGTTTGTATTAACTGATGTGGACACTTGTCTTAGGCCAATGTTCAGTAACTCTGCCTAATGCCTACTCTCCTGATTCTCTTCCTAATCTCATAGGTTTGTAGCAAACACCCATCTGTGCAGTTACCAGTCCCACTTTCCTGCGTTGGAGGGGCTTTACACTGTTTTCTCAGGTGAGCGAAGACTGTGGCTTCTCTCTTGGCATTCACCGCGTGCCTTAATTGTATTGAAATTAAATCAAGGTCCACTGTGAACACAAAGAGCTCAAACCGAAACTTCCAAACTGTTCCCAGCTACTTTGATACTCGGTTCTGATCCGTCACTTACCATGCATGCACTACAGCAATTTTCATCCTGTGCACTATTTTACTAAATACTGCCACTTGCGCTGTCTTAAATGGACATCCTGTTTTGGATTTCTCCATCCCTGTTTGACTTTGTCATTCCTCTCTCCTCACCTGTGATTCCTTGTCCCTGAAGGCTCAGAGGCTGCTATGCGGTCCTTTTACACGTCAAAGTATGTTGCATGCTAATCCCACACTAACATGCACACTCTCCAATACAAAAAGTACAGGAAAAAAAAAAAAAAAGATACACAATACAAGCCGGTGACATTGTGACTGTTCTATTTGAACAGTCCACAGTGTGTAAATGCATGCATGCAATTATAGCTGTGCAAGAGAGGGTTTCCAGCAATAAATAAATAAATAAAAGGTGAACAAAAAAAGAAAAAAATTACATCTCATGATCATCAAAACAGAATTCACACCATTAAGACATGTGTACACATTTGTATACACATACTACACCACATCATTAAAAAGCACCACAGAGAGAGGAGAGCACAGAGAAACAGGGAGGGAGATAGAGCGAGCGAGCAAAGCTACCTTTGTTGCACCATAAAGAGAGCAGCAGCCCAGCTACCTGATTGCTACCATGCCTGCAGACCATCTTCCCCTCAGAGCAAAACAAAGGACGACGACTAGATATTTATGAGAACATGCTACGATGCACCGCTATGCCTTATCCTCACCATAGCACTGCCTCCACTGTTCCTGGTTAAGAGCTTGGTACGGTTTAACCAGATCAAGCAGTTCTTCATTACAGTTGGTAAAGCTGTGTCGTTATCTCCCCCCTTACCCTCCCTCCCACTCTCCATCTCTTTTCTACTGTTCTCTCTCTCTCTCTGTGCGCTCTGCGCATGCAACTATAGCTATGTACAGACTGGAGAACAGGATCTAAATAACAGCACTCTCCATCCTGCGATTTAAAAACTATATAAGCAAGTAACTAAAGAAAAAAGTGAATAGTAATGTTTGGCACAAAGCAAAAGAGTAAGAGGAAAAATTAAGCTTCTTTGCCAATACACAAGACGCTCCAGAAAAACTGATAGCGTTACACGTAAAATCACTCTTTTTTGCAACTCTTGGCTACTGCCCTCAGGTCCTTTCTATTTTTGCTTATAGAATTCTGCTGTAGCAAACAAAACATTTTTTTTGTTTGTTTTTTGTTTTTTTGCTTGTTTGGTTTTTTTTTTTTTCAGATCAAATATATCCTTCCTCTCTAAAGACGTAGCAAAAAATATCAAAGAAGGTGCAGCGTATTTCCTCCTTCAGGTCCTTGGTCCTGGTTTTGTGATTGCTGTTGCTGTAGTTGTAGCTGTGCCTGCGCAGCTCCATCCTGTGAAGGTCCTTGTGGGTTGGGAAGAGCAGGGGAGCAGTCACACAGAGGATGGTGGGATGGCAGACAAGGGGCTGAAGGGACGGGAGGCAGGCAGGTGTCACGCATGCAGTCAGGGAAAAAGGAGAGGGTAGCAGGAAAAAAAAAAAGAAACTCAGCTAAATTCTACCCAGTCACCACCAATAGAAAAAATCCATTTGGATCTGCTCAAGACAAAACCAAAAAGGAAGACAAAAAAGCCCAAGATGTAAAATATACATATATAAGCCAGGTAGGTATATATGTATAAGGATCCAAGGGAGAAGGAGGAGAAGGAAAGAGATAAGGGATGGACGGACGAGGAAGAACAGGCAACTGGCTCATACACAGACACACTGCGCCGAGGCGAAGGCACGGGCTTCAATTTATGCTTTCTGGTCGACACCACCCCCCACCTAACACACACGCTCGCAAACACACATGCAGACACACACACATACACACATATATAGTGTCCCGCCCCTATCTGCCCCTGTCCCTGTCCTGTCCCATACTGGATGCGTGGCCCAGCTGATCAGTGCAGAGGGATTAGCCAACAGGGCCAGCTGGCAGGGATTACACAGGCAAAGTGGGGGAGGTGTGTGTGGGGGTGATGGGAATGGGAGGGGGTATGAAGGGCGAGGAGGGTATGCCTACTGGGGGAGGGAGGGGGGGGATGGGAGGCCTTGTCTTGTCCTCCTAACACACACACACACACACACACACACACACACACACACACACACACAGATGTGCACAGAGATGCACAAATTTGACCAGATACGCAGCACATAGATGCTTCATGCAGATGCACATACGCGCCATGCACCAGTGCCTTGACACAATATAAAATGCTTGCAAATATGATTTGATGGAATGCATGAGCTGCAGCAACTGCAGAGGTAATGCAGCCAGTAAGCCATGCAGCGCAACCTCTTCACTGACAAAACAGAGCGACGCACAGTGTTGATAAATGTATGTAAATGTGCAGGAGGCAGCGGGGAATGGATGGTAGAGGGGGGCAGAGAGAGGGAGGGAACCCCACGGGAGAGTAGGGCCAGGCTGACAATGCAAGGCTTTGACCCTTGACCCTTCTCCGCTCCATCATCCATGGGCATCAGCTGATCCCGAGAAATGGACAACCACAGCATTACCCCCCTCCGCTTTCTCCCTATCAAACACACGCGCACATGCACACGGGTACTCGTCCGCTAACAGCACTGAATCTACCCAGACCCAGCTCTCTCTCTCTCTTTTTTTTTATTACCACTCCTTTTCCATCTCTCTCTTCCTCCAGCCCTCCATTTCTCTTTGCCGTCTCATGCCTCACTTCACCACTTAGCTCAATCCAATATCCCCGCTCCTAACCTTTCTCATTATTTTGAAATGTGTCGACATCTACAACTTTCATATCTACGCAGGAAGAGATTCAGCCTGTATGAGAATATTTTTTATGCATTCATGTTTTGATTTGTCCCATTGTGTTATACTTTTTCTTTTTAAATAATGGCTGTCATTCTTAATTCAAATATCTTTTAGGCTTATTTAGAGCTATGTCACAATACAGTGCCACATATAGTAGGTAAATAAAATTTTGTATTTGTAGGGTGAAACCATTTTTTATATATATATATATCAAATATATAGTTTTTAAAGTGCAGTAATTGTTATACAATATTGAACACCGAACAGGACGTAGTGTAAATATATGGGCAGCTCAGCTGATTAGAAATCATATAAGTATCATCAGATTGATTCTGATCTTTTACCTGCTGTATGTTTGCTTATCCGTAATGATGCAGTTTAAAGTAATCTTGGAAGTATGAATCATATGGTCTGGCCACTGCTGTCAGCATGATATTTGTCAGGCATTACCAAAACCATGCAGGCTAAACTGCTGCACATCTCCGCAGTAGCAATTTGACACACATTTACTCCACACCCTTTGATCTTCATTTCTGCAAAAGCGTAAAATATCTGCTTTAAATATCACACAGAATTGCATACCTTGATGGAGTGAAATGGTCTAGAATTTGAGATATTATTTTGCATGGAAAATATGATCTGTCTCTAGTCTGTCACTAAATCTGCCCAAAGTGCCACACATACGGGGATAATTCGAGGACATGTTCAGTTAGCATTAGCTGCGTCAAGTGTTATTTTGTGAAAAGCTAAAAGTCAGAAGTTATTCAGACTGTCAACAGCAGTTTGAGCTACAGTATGTTAGACAGAGGCGCACATCAATCCAAACACGCTCTAACTCAGACGTGTGCAAACACAACGCAGATGTACATTCATAGAGGCAGACATAAGATGATTTATGAACTCAAACCTTCCAGGCAAAAAAAAAAACCAAACAGACATTAAAAAAAAAAAACATTGTCACTGTTTTAAAGGAAATATATAGAATTAGATTAGATTGGTTGATGTGTGACCAACATGACATTAGTTTACATTTGTTAAATGGAATGCACAATAACACTGCAGCGGAGCTCTGGGGTAGAACAATAGTTTGGCCACAAATGGAGGACAGCTTGGCCTTCTGTTTGTGAGAGATGAAGAGGTGGATTTTAGATGCAAATATATGTTAAAGTTAACTGGAAGCATTAACAAAAAATATGTTTTATGTTTTTATGGAATGCACTTAAAATTTTGTATCAAATATATATATATTATACACTTGATAATATATATATATTTTATGTCTATCAATTGATGAAAGTTTAAACTTAATGTTTATGGTCATCAGTTACATGTCATACATTTCATGCATAGTGCACGGTTTTGTTTTTTTTAATATGAGGTTTGTTTAGTAACTGCATTTTGTAACTGCGTCTGTAACTGCATTTTAACGTCCTTACAGCCTCGTCCTCCATTTTAAAGGCTTGTACATGTGAGGATGAGAGCGGGCGAACAGGCATGCAACCTTACAACCACACAGCTAGGAGGATCATAGAGAGGCAAGCAAAGAATTTTTTATCATACAGAGAAACACAAGGAGAAATAGACAAGTGATTATACAAAGAGACAAGCTGTCAGAGACAGACAGGCAGGAAGACAGAGAGACAGGCTGGGGCAAATAGGCAGTGCTCGTCCCTACTTTGGTAATCTGATGGAGAGATTAGCAAGCAGGCAGCATTTGGGTCGGATTATCGAGTCATTAGAAAAGACTGGTGCTCCAGAGCCTCTCTCATGTGTTAATGTGGCTTTACAGGTCCTCCCCACAGTCTGTGCAGATTGTCTTGTATTGAGACTATATACAGTAGATAGTCTTTCAATATGCAAATATATAAAGGTAATACATCAGTTTTTGTATGTATATATGCATTATTTACATACCACCTGAATACAATAATTCTTCTGAGTAATGTTCTAATTATCCAAAATATTTATTATCAGAATTACACGATTTTTTTTTTTATATGTATCTATTTAGGTTGTGAAGGTGGCACATTGCAATGCTACTGTAATGTATTAACTATGGTTATTTTTTTTAAACAAATCAAATGTAAATCAAATTTCAGAATCACAGGTTCGTGGTTGTATCAGGAAATGTGCTATTTAAAAAAAAAAAAAAAATCTAAGAATTTGCAATTTACCACCTGTAATTAGAATTTATTTTTATGATGAAACATCACAGCATAGCCTTTTTTGTTGATTTTTTTTTTTACTAAAAATATGGTCATTCTGGTTTTCAGCAGTGGCACACCTTTCTGATGTGCAGTTAAGTCAGCGAGCAAATGCATCTTCACTGTCCTTAAGTGTACTGCTAGACAAGCTGTAGCATTTAGCACCATGTAGGTCACCAGGGAACATGGAGGTATACGGCCTTCATGCACTTGCAAATCATACAGATGTGACGTTCAGTGATGATGGGATTTAAACAGGATCAGGAAGAAACCGGAGAGCTTACGAGTGTGTGGGTGTCTTTGCAGGGGAATACACGTATTTACAGTAGGTTATATGGATTTGGGGTATTTGCTTTCTAAATATCGGTTATGATACACACAGCTCAGTTGTATGCGTGCGTGTGTTGTCGTGTCAGGGGTAGGGGCAGGGGCAGCTGGGCTGTTCACTGACAGCTGATCAATGCTGCTGACACTCTCTGTGTCAGTTGCACTGATAGGGTCGAGTGACTTCAATATCAGTTTCAATTTCACTAGAGTAGGCAATGGAGCCCCCGATGAGTGAGTGTGTTTTTATGCTGGCGTGTGTTTGTGTCATATTTGCTAGCCCTGATTTTTAAATTCCTCACTGTCCGAGCAGTTGTTCAGCAGGTTGCGACTGCTTTGCAACTTCCAGGTCGACCGTGTGCACGCTCAGCCACTCTCAAGCAAACATACCCGCGTGCACATACAAACTCACACTATCTGATCTGTGTTCCCAAAAACCTTCCCTTTTGCTGCTGCCTCTGCATACACCATGCCCCAGTTCCCCACCCCCATCCCTTTTTGTCAAATAAATTGCTATGTGACCTACTTCCCATTTTGCACCATTTCTCTCATGTTGAGATATTATTGTTTGAACATGAGTGATTTGCTTTGGGGCATACAGTTTCAAAGAAATCAGTGTACAGTATATATTATGGGCCATTCTGTACTGTAAAGGGTAATGAATATATTTAAAAAAAAATAAGAAAAAGTTAACATCAGCATTGATGTTTTTGTTTTTGTTTTTTTGTTTGCTTGTTTTTTTCCTGAATTGCGATTTGGTGTGTGGCAGGTTCTTTTAATGTATGGGCAAGGCTTTAAAAAAAATTTTTTTAAGGCTTTTGTTATTAAAATTGCTCTTGTATGATTTGTAATTAAAATACATGGTTCACATATTTCCCGATTAACACATAGAATAATACTCATAGCCCTCATAATAACAGGATGTCTTTGTGATGGTCATAGACTGGAGAAATAAGGTAAATCAATTTTGCAGCCTAGTCAAGCAGAAAGCACAGTGGTAATTTTCAGTAATAACCATGGCTAATTCATTGGACCTCATTGCATTTATAAACCAGTTAGGTCTGCACTAGTTGGCATCCAGTATTTTCTTTGGAGTTTAGGCGGATTTATCAGTGCACCTCATGATAAACGCTTTTATGGTACAGGGTTCAAAATCCAGAATATCACATATAGACAGATTCACAGCAGCAGTGCTTCAGTGACTTATTGTATATTACACTTCTTTAATTTAAATAGAATTTCATTTATTATACAACTTCTACTTTTGATGATTTTATTTCAGATAATAGCCCGTCACAATTTGTATGTCTTCATGGCAAAAGTTCCATTTGATCTTCTTCATAAATTGCATTCATTAACACATTAATTCATATTTCTTAGATTTTTTGTTTTGTTCATCATGTTGAGACCGAAAGTGTTACATTTAAATAGCTTTCTTTATGTGTTTGTGTGTGTGAGTGTGTGTGTGTGTGTGTGTGTGTGTGTGTGTGTGTGTGTGTGTGTGTGTGTGTGTGTGTGTGTGTGTGTGTGTGTGTGTGTGTTTGTGACTTTGCATGCATGTGTATGTGTGTGTGCCTTTTACTGCGTCTCACTGTATCAGATCAAAGCTCCCTCGTGTCTTTGCCCAGCCATGAGGAGATGGCACCGGAGACCACACTGACCCTGATTTATTGGGATCAGAATCCACATGACAGCAATTAATTTACATCCATTAACTACATCGCCCGCTCTTTCTCTCGTGCTCTCTGTGGACGTTTTGCACTCTCGCGCAATCGGTTTGAACATTCTTCGCTTCTTCACTTACTCTAAGACTTTTTCCTTTCTCAGCATGTTCTCTCCCCTTTAATCAGTCACTCTCACGCTACCAGTCGCTCCCGCATTTCCCTTCTTGTGTACCGGGATTTCACATTCCTAATCCATTTAGAAGACCTTTCTCTTTCGACCCAGGACTCTACATAAATGATAAAGCCATCAAGTTCAAATTATTTGTATATGAGTTTGTGTTAATATAGTGTGTATGAGGGAGTGAGTGAGCGTTTTAGTGCCTCTTGGAGGGCTGAGGAACCGCCTGTTTAATCAAACAAATAATCTCTCTTAATAATCATTATGTTAAATATACTCGCTCTTTTTTAAAAATGAGCACACATTGTGTAATCAGAACAAATTAAACAGTGCTCAATAAATTGTCTGCTTATGATTAAACAAGGAATTTGACATTAACATTATAAGCGCAGCACCTTTTGTTCATTTGAGTGTATCCTTCATGCTGTTTTATCATTAAAGCATCCAACTTATGCAGTTTTTATGCTCAAGGGTGTTTCTCTCTTCCCCTTACATTAAGTCCCTTTATTACTGGCCTACATCTGTCGCTGCTACCCTACCTCTCACTCTTCTTTTCTACCAGTATCTGTCTTCCAAATGCTTTTTGCTGGCCTTTCAACTCAAGACAGGAGACTTTGCTTGAGGGAGAATTTGCCATTTATTTCTGGAGACAAAAAAAGGAAAGGGGTTTTAGTGCTTTGTATCTTTTCCCCTTTTTGTCTTCTTTCTCTATGCATCTTTGCTCTCTGCACCATTGTGGTGCCTCTTCATCCAACTCAGGCCTCCATGCCTTCACTCTGTCCTCGGGGGGAGAAGAACAGAGGAGCATGGCTGGCTAAATGTTTGCGTGATTGGGACAGGACACTGGACAATGAATTTGCTACTATCTCAGTTAATTCATTTGTCCGTATGAAAAAGTACGCACATGCAAACACACAGCAAGTCTTTTTAAAATAAGGTTTTCTATGTATAGTTATGTATTACCGCACTGTCATTTACACATATCCAAGCAAGCATTTTGTTTTAGCATAGTGCGTGTGCAAAACTTGACAGTTCGTGCCTAATTCCAAATTTATTCTGAAGGGAGAGACAATGAAAAAATCCTTTGCTTGCATCTCATAACCAGCATAGCTTGGGGACAGGTTCTACCAGTATCTGTTTAAGGATTGGCTCAGGATGTGGTGCGGGAGGAAAAGTTGCAGTTGGCAGCAGGCAGAAAGACACTGCAAAGGGAGCGGGGGTTCACAATAAAGGATTTTAAACCAAAGCCTCTTTGGTAAAGAGGAGGGAGGAAGGGAGGGAGGAAAGAATGGGGCTGTGGGGGTGGTGGATAGATACAGGATGACACAAGGTCCAGATTAACCCTAATCTCAGGCCTGGTGCTTTAGGTGAGGCTGAGTGACTGAAGGAAGCTATCCCATGCCAGGTGGTCATGATGAGGTTAAAACTGGGAGAGGGTGGGGGGCACTGGGAGCATGAGAATGGGACTGGGTGTTGCTAGGGAAGACAGGGAGAAAAACGAGTGAGGGAGAAGCGACTGAAATGATGTATTTTGATATCTCTGCTTACCTCGCACTTTTCATTTTTTTTTTCTTTTATTTTTCAGATAAAACTAAAACCAAAAATCCAAAATGACTGACCGTAAACAGAAACTGAGAAGATATTATGGATTGAAGTGGGGGTTACAGAGCTAACAGAACAGCAGGGACTGTAGTGGTGGCTGCAGGGTGATTGGGTGGTTGGTGCATGGTGACAGTGGCACATGCCCTGGTGCATGGGATTACAGGGACAGCCAGTAATCTGCTGTTTAGGCTGTATGTAGGGCAAGAGTAGCTTAGCCCAGCCACTCTTAGCATGGGTGAAGCGCCAGTGTGAGAGGGAGAGGAAGTGGACTGGTGTTACATAGCTACACTCAAATCACCCCTTGCTTTCTCTGTGCTTATCTTTTTCCTCTCCTTCTGCTTGCATCTCTCCACGGTGCTCAAAGATCAGAAGTTTCTACTGCTATTAATTTAGATAAACGTAACCAGCTCATTTGCGAAGGAGAAAATTAGTGACTGTTTTTTGGTCACTCATAACACATTTTTGCACATAACCCTTAATTTATAAAGCACAAACAAAAACAAAACAAACGAACAAAAAAAAATCTGTAATGGTTGTTAAAATTATTCATTTTTAAATGCTGGTAAATCTCATAAGATAGTTAGTAGGGTTGTTGCATTTTTAAAATGTACATGTACAAAAAAAAGTTCTGCAAGAAAAAGAATAGTTACTGAAAGTCACCCCAGCTCTGTGAGTATATGCGCGCCCCTTTTCTAGCCACCCTTTGGTTCTGCCCTGGTCCACAACAGCACAACAGCCCTCAACACATTCATTAGATTTTATTGAAGGGACAAAAAAATAAATAAATAAATCAAGAGATCAATATAGAACAATCTGATGAGTGCAGGTGGGTTTTTAAGAAAAAGTCCCGAATAAGATGAGAGCTTCTGCACCCGCTTATGATCACTTGAGAAGGAGCTATTAAATATAAAATCTAGGCCTTAACAATCCCTTTAATACTCCATAGCGTATTTAGTTGCAGGAGCGCTCCAGATTTACAACATAAGCACGGCTTAGACTACAAATGTTTTACAATGAACTAAAAATCACTGAGCAAATTAAATCTAATTATTTGAACCACTGAAAAAACAAATGCAAAACTCTCAATAAAATGATATGCTAGATGACTCTAAAGAGAGGCTACAAATTGGCAGACTATCTCTCAGAAGCACAGGCACATCCTGACCGAGTTTACAGAATAGTGACTGTCAAATGAGAGGGAAAGAAAAGCAACCCCCAAAAAAAGAAAGAGTGCGTACAGTTTGTAATCACTGTTGAACAGGGAGAGTTTAGACAGAGATGCACTTTCTCCTTCACTGTGGAAAGTTCTCGTAGTTGTTTTCTGAGCTGACAGAACACACTCCACAAAAATTCACTTTTATCTGTCAAGACTGAGAACACTTATGAATAAGAAAGCAGTATTTTATTATTCATTGGCAATACTTCTTGGCTTCTACATTTTTGTTATGCTCCCATGCGGTATACTCTTATATTGATTAAAGGATAAGACACCTGTTAGTGAAGCTGAAATTATTATTAAATCAAAATTTTAAAAAAGTATTTTGGTAATTGCATGAGCTGTGAGTGAGTGTTTAACCAAAGGCAAGTAATAGTAGGAATAATAAATGGTTCAGGCTCCAAAAAATATGAATATTTTTCTTTTTTTTTCTGTCTTCTGTGCACAGAAGCAATCTGAATATCTTGGGGTTTTGTTTTGGTCAAGATATTTGACAACATCACAGTGATGAACATGTCTTACTTTCTCGTGACATTTTGACAAAATTTTACAATAATTTAAAAATCGATGAGCAATGAGTTCTTTTATCACCTGCACAGATAACATTAGTAATTGACATTTTATAATGAGTTGATGCAAACTCAGTCGTGCAGGTAAGAAAAGCTTCAGACAGGACAGTTTTTTCCCACTGAAAACGCTACGTCCAGATGAACAGAATCACCTTTCTGGGATTTTTCATAATGAGGTTTACTGCTTTTGCCTTTGACCTTCATGCCAATAAAGTTCACTGAAATCAGAGAAAAGAAGAGAGAGATGAGGATATCCAGTCATGGTAAAAAAGAAAGCACAGCGTCTTTCAATTCTAAGGTTTTGCTTATAAGGGCACCAAAAAATAATCTGGTCTTTAGCAGTTCTTAAATTACACTGTCATTATTTATTTAACAAAACATTAAGTCATACTGCAGAACGAGTGTGTAAAACATTAAGTACACCCTTATTGCTACCTCTATAAAACTAGAAGTTTTGGCAGTTTTGCTGGTCTGGAGCATTCAAGTGTGTGTTAACACAGTGCCAAGGAGCAAAGACATCAGCAATGATCTTAGAGAAGCAATCATTGCTGCCCATCAATCTAGGATGGCCATTTCCAAACAATTTGAAGTCCATCATGCTACAGTGAGAAAGATTATGCACAAGTGGAAAACATTCAAGACAGCTGTCAATCTTCCAAGAAGTGGATGTCCCAGCAAATTGAACTCAAGGTCAGAAAAATTCAGAAAAACCCAAGAGCTGCAACACAGACTCTACAGCACTCAGTTAGCATTTAAATATCAAAGTTCATAACAGTACAGTTAGAAAAAGACTGAACAAGTACGTCTTGTTTGGAAGGATGGTCAGGAGAAAGCCTCTAATCTCTAAAAAGAACATGGCAGCATGGCTTCAGTTTGAAAATTGTCTGACCATGCATAGTGCCATGTTTGGTGAAAACCAAATACAGAATATCAGCACAAACACATCATAGCAGCTGTCAAGCACGGTGAAGGAGGGGTGAGGATTTCGGCTTAATTTGCAACCACAGGACCTGGGCACCTCGCAGTCATTGAACTCCTCTACATACCAAAGAATTCTAGAGTCAAATGTGAGGCCATCTGTCCGACAGCTAAAACTTGGCTGAAACTGGGTCGTGGAACAGCAGCAAATCTCCAACAGCATGGCTGAAAAGAAAAGAGTCAAGATGCTGCAATGACCCATTCAAAGTCTGTGCATAAACAAATCCCTGCAAGTGTCAAAGAACTTACAATGGTGTAAAGAAGAATGGGCCAAAATTCCTCCACAATGATGTGAGAGACTGAAAAAATCATTCAGAAACTGATTACTTCAAGTCGCTAAAGGTGGTTCTACAAGCTATTGAATTAGTTTTTTACACACATACTTCTGCATTTTGTAGTTCATTTGAGGTCCATCCATCCATTTTCTTCTGCATATCCTTTTCAGGGTCACCAGGGATCTGGAGCCAATCCCAGCTGCCATAGGGCGAGAGGCAGGGTACACCCTGGACAGATCGCCAGGCCAACAGAGAGATAGACCACCATTCGCACCTATGAGCAATTTAGAAACACCAATTAACCTAATCCAACTGCATGCCTTTGGACCGTGGGAGGAAGCCAGAGTACCCAAAGCAAACATGCAAACTCCACACAGAAAGGCTCCAACCAAATGGTGGATTCAAACCAAGGACCTTCTTGCTGTGAGGCAAAGGTGCTAACCACCACACCACTGTGCTGCACCCCCTTGAGTTTGTATTAATTTTAAGACCTGTTTTTTTCATTATGTCCTGCTGTGCTTTCTTTTCACCCTGACTGAATTATAAAGACACATCATACAACATGGTCAACGCAGAGTGCATATTTACTTTCCTGCTGAAAGCAGTTCAAATATATAACCACTGAAGAAAGGTAGCAACATGCCTCAGCCTCAGCCTTTCATGTCATTCAAACAGGCCCATTTTCCAATGAGCCAAGTGATTTATGTCAAGTGAAGTCAAGCATGGGCCAGCGTATGAATCAAAATTTGTCAAGTTCATTTTTTTCCCCTCTGGTCTATGAATTGATACAGCTTTACATTTTACTATGAATCCCCAGAGAGCGCCATGTTGCTTTTAACTGACTGTATAGTTTCAGCAGAGCAATCAAACCCTTTGTTTTTTCACACCATCCCACAATCCCACCTGCCTCGACGAGACGATAGAGGGCCCTTTGAAAAGAACGAGGCGGCATGATTTATTATTCTAATTAGGTGAAGTGAGACTTTAGCAAAGCCACAATTACACTAAATCGCCAAAACAGTTTTCTGGTTGGCTGTCTCCTGTTCTGTTTAGATGTTAATCAGAGGCAGCTATTGAGTTGAGGTGCAAACTCTTTGTGAGTCACACTATTGCTCGGTAATATCGTCAACAAACACACAAACAATCAGATGTTTGGAGTCCCGTACCAAATTGCAAATAGGCATTTTGTCTTATTAAATAAAACTATGTAAACCAGGTACGTAGGTCTGCTTCCCAACAATGTCCCAGTCAAAGAGAAGGCTTAACATGCAATGATACCAAGCACTGCAGTGTTTAATTCCAGGTCATTTCATAATCTCTTTGATACTTACTCACATCTGCACATCTCTTTGCTCTCACTCACTGACAATCAAGCAGCTGCAAGCTGGCATGCACACTAAATCCTCTGCTTCTGCACACGAGTCACACACCAAACATATGCAGTCACTCTCCACATGCATATATGTACATGACCTACACAAGTGCTCACACACACACACACACACACACACACACACACACACACACACACACACACACACACACACACACACACACACAAACACACACAGAGTCATTTACACAGGCCCTCATACACACATGCCTACATCCACACAAGCACTCAGGCACAAACAAATCCAAGTGCAGGCACAACTGTATACTGCACTCCTGCAAAAAAAAAAAAAAAATGGGGGGGTTCCACTACAGATATAGAAATTAATCTGTTAGAAGAGTGAATGTGTACTTTTGCAGATTCAGATTGACACACACAGGAGGAGATTAAGCCACAACATGGACTCTCTGTAGATCCAATCCATTCCTGTGGTTCTCTTCACTTCTTCCTCCCCTTCCCTCTTCCTACATCCCTACAACACCCTGAAAACACCCCAATCATCCTGCATCAACAGGCATGTGAACCTTGCGCTTGGTTCATCTCTTTCTATCGCTCTCTTTCTCCCTCACTCTCTCTCGTTGCCTGCTCTATTTTCATCCGTGTGCTTCCACTCTCCCAGCTTTCGGGTAATTACCTGGCATTTGCATTGCAAAGTCCCCAGTGCCGCCCTCAGCTCCTCCGCAGGTGATTGAGCTTCATTTCCCCAGCAGATAAGAGAGAGAGGAAGAGGGAGAGGGAGAGGAAAAGAGGATTGCAGCAGGGTGTGATGTTATTCTGGATTGCAGGATATAGGAACAATGCCCTGAATTCTTTGTTATTCTCATTGTCTGGTTCAGAGCGCGCACAAGACTGTTTTAACTTCCCGCACATAAATAATCACAGTCATTACTACCGCATCACCTGATCTGGTTGTAGTTGCAGTAAAACTCTGCTTTTTGACTGTTGAGGGCTTGTAACTCTGAGTTTTTTAGAGTAATAGTTTAGTTTCTTGCCTTTCCCTTTTTTTTTTTTTTGGTAGGTTACAGTAGCAAATCACATAGGAAATATTTAAGGAAGAGAGAGAAGGGAATGACATTCAACCAAGGTGCAATTTGTAGTGCCAACCAGAGATGCTAAAGGCCACCATGATTCTTGGTGACTCCTACCCAGGGTGACCTCATGATTTATTATGTTATTAATTCTTTATTTAGTATATAACACACTAGGAAAAAAGTGAAATTTGTCATTCAGAGCTCCCTTTTGTCTGTCCAGCAGCCCTAAACTGAAGGTATCCAGTTTAACAGACAAAACCAACAAATTCCACAGTTCACAGTTCAAAAGTAATCAGTTGTCCCTGATTATCTGCTGATGAATGGTTTCAGCTTTTCCTTACCCCTCAGTCTCTGTCTCTTACGTCTGTTTCACAAAACTGAAATCATGTTCAGCTTTCAATCCAGAACATCAGCATTCATTGCTAATGAGCCGGCAGATGACTGATAAGTATGACTTGCTTGAAGACTTCAGGCTGGAACTTTCACCTTTGTACTCATTGAAACGTCATGAACGATGTCTCAAGACATAATAAATGTCCGTTAGTGTTTTACCTTCCCTCCTCCAAACATTTATTGGTTCATATTTTTCCATATGACTTTCTAAAGAAAAATAAAGGTGTCAGATTTAAACAGCATAAATGACTGAGAGAACCTGGAGTAAGGTGAGGGGTAAACACATTACAGAGTATGGCTTTTAAGATATTTTAGGATTGTTCATATGGTCAGAGTTGCGTGCGCATGAACTTGGACCCTCATTTTCTTTTGCATTTCATTTATCACTGCAGGGCTAGAGCCATAGATATTAACTGTTAGATATTAACTGTGGGCTCTTAATGTTGTTCCTCATCTACATTAACCCCAAACACGCATTCCTTTATATAAAATGAACCACAAAGGGGACATAACCTTCCATACATCCATATTCCAACCTGCTCCACCAGTAGAACCTCCTACAGAAAGAGAACTGATTATTGGCGAGTGCTCATTTGCATGCTGGACGCCGTGGATATTTATTTAAATTTAATTTCTTTCCCGCACACGGTGCTGTGCAGGCTTTTGTGCCAAAGTCATATTAACCCCTTGACTAGTTAATATGCAGTGCACGACGTTGCCCACGCGCGATGAATATTCATACCGATGGCGTTTTCGACGACGTCTTTCCATCCGTTTCTCCCTCCCCCTTTTCGCTGTGTAACGCAACAGCGCGGCGCAATGGAGGTATCCCGGAAGACTCGGGGAAGCTCACAGTTTCTCTCCCAAACACAAGCACACATGGTTTGGCTCCTTGTAGTTTGTCTGACGCTCACTGTGGCTGAGACAGTGAGCGATAAAACTCAGATGCCGAGCAGAGACCGCGCGCTGAAAGGAAGGGAGGAGAAAATGGTCGTGGCAGGTAAATAACGCAGCGTGATAAGTTTGTATAAACTAAAGACAACAGTTGGCACAGGGCGACACCTGACGCTCCAGTTATCTGGGGCCAACCCACGCGAGTGACCTCAGAACAGGTCGTGTTAATAATAGTGACAGGAAAGAGCCTCATTGTTCAGAATTGCAAGTGCAGAGGAAGTAAAGTATGCTGGGAAGTTGTGGCTGAGTTATAAAATAATTATTAAGTATATATTAAGTATTTGAAGTATACTGTATTATACAATTAAGTAGGTGAAGTACACAAGGATTAATTTGACAGCTTCCAAAAAGCTGTCATATTAGTTGTCAGTTGAGGAAGTCCTACTGGTAATTTCCACTCTTGGTAGGCGATAGCAATGCCCTGTGTGACCACTGGTTTGAATTTGTTCAATTCTGCTGAATAACACAGGAAGCACAAATCAAAACAACATTTTGCAGATTATAGTTATCAAGGACAAAATCGTTTTCAAGTGGGTGTTTTTTTTTTTCTTCTTTCTTTTCACTTGCAAGTCCTTGACTTCATCTTGGCACAGCGTGGGTGCGTGAAGTTTTGTTCAGAGATCAATCCAGCCATGTTAAAGGTTGAGACATATCACAACAGACACATTGATTCATATTAACTAAAATTATGACCCTAAAAATTTGTCCATATCCAGTCTCACATGCAAGTCCTTGAAAATTACTTGATTAGAGTCAGGAAATGCTCATAGTTTGGATTAAAACAGACCCTTTAATAAAGTGAAGGCATACTTCTCCCAGTATTTTTAACTCATCCACCTGAAGCAGCAATGACCGAGGTATCCACTGTTCATCCGCCCGTCCATCCACAATTCACGAGAATCACTGCTCCTTCTACAGTATTGGTCAGAATTTAATCAAACTTACACTTTGATCACCTAATGGGTCTTCGCCCAAATCGTGCTCAAGGTGAAGGTCATACTTGTCGTTTTATGGGCAATAACGTGAATTGTGATGGATTGTGAGCCGGATGAGCTACAATGTCACTGACGTTCTGGCTCCAGTCTTTTCTCCACCTGAGCCGTAAAGCTCAGCACAGCATCCTGATTTGTCAGTTTCAGCGATGGCGTTGGAGCAGATTTAATTATGATGGTGCAGGAACAACACCAGCACATTGATATCTGTATCACAGGCACAGTTTTCAATTCTCACCAGGACTTATTCACATAGGTTTTTCTTTCTTTCTTTTTTTCCAACAGTATTATCTCCATTCTCTATTTGAGTTCTGCCTGTGGGAACTTAATTTATTATATTCCAACTCTTCCACTCTGGAGGTCTCTGTACCTCTTTACATTTTTTGTTTAGTTTTCCAAGAATGGCACAGTGAGTGAAGAGGCCATTTTACTATGACTGAAATGAATGTAGCATTTGTTGCTTGATTTTTGTTGTGTTGAATCTGGTTGAGTTGCTGGCCAGAGATATTTGCTCTCTAAATTACAGTTTTGATTGAGTGGAAATAAAAATATCAGTGTTTTCTGGACTTTTTACATCTGATCGTGGCTTGGTGATATGGATATAGGGACCAAGTATATTTTAGCCATATAACTAAAAGTTCTTTATTTTTGTCTTAAAGTTTTCCAGCAGTTAACTGACAAATTTCGAGGTTTGGAGGTTTTTTGTTTTTGTTTTTTTTTTAAGACAGCTTAAGACATGAACTTATTGAACCAAGTACCTTAGGATGCATTTGCTGTAATACTGTTTAGTAGAGGTGGAACTCACCAGACACCCCACAATACAATATTATCACAATACTTCACTCATGATACAATATTATCATGATTTTTAACATTTTACAATATTCTGAGTATTGCATTAACATATATTGTGATTTATCACCTTTCCTCAACTGCAAATTAGTTCAACTTTGTGTTGTCTGTTTTATCCAATAAGATAGTTATCTCACATCAGTTTTTTTTTTTTTTTTGCTGCAAAATGAGATTGTCAGCACTGCCATAAATGTTGCCATAAGACGTCTGCTATCAATCTGCAATTGAATGGGGTCAAGTTGGCAATTACGTGCAATCTGTTCCTGATAACACAGCAATTAACTGTTAGGAATTGTTGAAAATCACAATTTTGTTGCCATCTACATAGGCAGAAATTCACATTTAACTATTAATTTGCCCTCAGCAACATTCCTGTTCTATAGGAATATAACCAGAATACAACCAGTTGGCAGCCAATTGAGTCAAGTCCCCTCGAGTTGTGCTCAGTGACAAAGACTCATTCAGACTGACGGCAATATGTTGGCGATTTGTCTGTAGTTATAAATTAGATAACAGTAAGGCTGCGTTCACACTGCAGGTCTTAATGCTCAATTCCAATTTTTTGTGAAATCCGATTTTTTTTCTCTGTGGTTGTTCACATTTGCAAATGCGACTTGTATGTGATCTCCTGTGTGAACTCCAAACAACCTAAAAGTGTCTCGCATGCGCAGTAGAGGACACAATAACGTCACATGTAGTGAGCGTGCTCAGTGTTTGCGGAAGTAAACATGGATCAGGACGCAGAATAGAATGAATGCGACCTGGCTGTACAGACACAGGTCACATTTGAAAAGATCAGATACGTATCAGATTTAGGACCACATATCCAAGTGGCCTCGGATGCATTTGTAAAAATCGGATCTGTGTTGTTCAGACTGTCATGAAAAGATCAGATACAGGTCACATAAGGGCAAAAAAAATTGGATTTGGGTCACTTCCAGCTGCAATGTGAATGTAGCCTTATTTGCAAACCCTCAACAACCTCTCTGAGAGTGATTGCAGTCAGTCCAAGTCACACTGAGACTGTTTAAAGAAACCTTCTCTGAGGCAACCTGTGCAATTGCCTCATGGTTGTGAGCTCCTCAAGCTCTGGGCAACCGTTTAGTCACCACAAGTTGCTGCAGAATGTGAAAAAATTCAATTCAATCACCAGGCAGCCATTGCAAGAAGGTTGCTGTTCTACTTTTACTCATGTGACTGAGCCATTAGATTGCTCTGAATTAGGAGCCAGCTTTGTCCAGTGTTGAATGTTTTTTTTTGGTTGAGCTGATTTAATGTAAGTGTGCTCGGCTAATGTTATCTCAGGATGGTAGTGCGTGAGATCAGCCCTTTCGGTGAAAGTATTCCCAGAGTATTTTAATTTATTTAATGAAATATCGATATTTGATGTCCCTGTATCGATACAGTATCGCCGTGCAAAATATCGCGATACTATGCTGTATCGATTTCCCCCCCACACACTCCTATTGTTTAGCTTGTTGAGTGTATGTGTGTGATTTAGTCTGTGGACAGTAATAAAATCTTTGAGTCAACAACAAAATCTGTAGTGGCAGCAAAAGCCTGTTGGGATATGTGGTGGGATTGTATACAAATAGTCAGGATAACACAAATCTGTTTGGCTCAGGTTCTCCGCTCTGTTATAGCCATACTGGCACAGAAAATGTGATGTTTCAGCAACTACATGTTTTTTTCCTCTTTTACCAGTTTCAATACACTGAATGAAGTCATTTTTACTACCTTTTTTACTACCTATTTGTAATTTAATTCATTCTATAAATCAAACACCCCGCTCTCACTTCAACTTGACTTATTCTTTCATTCATCTTTTCATCTTATTATTTTGGGAAAGCAAGGCTGGTATTAGTGTACCTTTAAGCAGAATCATGGCGCGATATGACCATAGACAGTAGTATCCACAAAGTGCATTATGGGACCTGGGTGTGAGTGCATAGGATGAAGCGGTGCCGCAGTGTCCAGAGGCCCATCTGGGCATTATGCGCATGAAGGCTCCGCCCGTCGTAAGTTCCTTCTCCGTCTGTTGAAGCAGCTCGGAGACGCCGCATGGCAGAAATCTGTTCCTCCCCTTTCACCATGGGGGAGCAGTTTAGATGGGGTTGTTCAAGTGTGTGTATGTGTGTGTTGGAATAGTTTTGTGTTTGTCAGTGTGAGCCATTAAGCATGAGTAATTTAAGAATTGCAAGAACTGTCTCCACATATGCCCTGTGCTGTCCCAGCCTCGTGTGTGTTTGAGTACACACACTCGCATCCTCTCTGTAATGAAGATCACTAATTTTGAAAGTTGCTTCTAGCCCGCCATCCTCTTTAAAGAAGCTCTGTGTTTCTTCTTCAGACGTCCTGTTGTCCTGTGTTCTCTCCCTTCTTTGCTCCAGTCTCTATAATGTACTCAGTGACCTTGGCGAGAATGATCCAGTGGCAGATTGCTACATGGTAGGGGCACAGTAGCTATTATTTTGAGTCAGTGCGGGATAGACTGCCAATATTTCTTCTAAACAGGATGGGGGAGGTCAGCTGACTGAAATCAATCTCTGCTACATGTTTCACTATAACTCTTAAAAGCAGGTTCATAGAGAAGATATATTTCTGGTATTACTCCTCTGTTGTTTCTCTTCCTTCTCTATATGCCCTTGCTTTTTTGGCTTTGGAAAGAGCTTAGGGGGAAGAAGAAAACATGCAACTTAGGTATACAAATAGGAGATAAATAAATAAGAGATTTGCTTATGGGCAGCTCACTGATTATTACTCGAATGTTAGAATGTCAGCGCACGAACTTAACCTGAAATTTGGTATTTGAGAGTTATCCCAGTGTGTGTGCGTGCGTGCGTGCGTGCGTGTGTGTGTGTGTGTGTCTGTGTTTTCATTGTGGTGATTTGGTTTCCATCCCACAGTCAGTTTACTGAATTGGAGACCCTCTTTAGCATAGCATGTATCTTGGCTAGTGCGCTGTAGGGTAAACTCTACCCCTCTGTGACACAAGCTGTATAGAAAATTGTTGGATTTGCTCTCATATTTGTGCAGAGGGGGAATGTGAAGGTTAATTTTTGCATGAGTTCCCTTTAATTGTGTATTTTTTGTTGGGCCACTTGGATACTGCTGTGTTATTTGCCCATCAGACCAGCTTTTGTTAGATTTTCCAGCAGGCCCAAAGAGGACATGCCTCCATCTTTCAGGAAGGGAATAGTGGAGTTGATGCACTAATAGCAATATTTTTCCAACCCTGGACAGTGACAGTTTGAAATGCATGTATGCATCACAATAACAAGTTGGGTTGGTTGTATTAAGGCCACAACATTAAAGTTTTCATTACTTACCGCTTTATGATTTTTTTAAAAAATGGACCACCTCCCACCAGTCTTTCCTGTTTCCCCCCCTCCCCTGCTTTGCCCCACTCTTTATCGCCCCTACCCACCCTCCCATACAGCAGAGGGGTAGTTGGCAGCAGTATAAAGCATCAGCCTGCTCCGACGACTCGTGCCTGACTCCCTGCCAACCTGTGTGAAGCTAGGAAGGGGAATAGGGAAGAGGGAGGGAAGGGGACGAGAGAGGAAAGAGATAGAATGGATTTTTGGAAGGAAGTAAACAGAGCAGCCTGGAAATCGACCTTCCATCACCAGTTTTGGCATCCAGGGATAGAACCTCTCCCATGTCTCTGTGAGGAGGCAGCAGCGCTTGGACTTCAGTTTTACGGGTGAGAAACACGGGATCACGGGTAGAACCGGAGGTTAACAAAGACTAAATACCCCCTAAAACATGTCAAACTGGGCTTTATTGTCCGCTAAGCAACAGACAGATTGTTGTTCCCTTGACTGGTGGTAACCTTGATTCAAGCAGAGTGGCAAAGTATCCGGGTTCGATTTTTTTTGGTTCTGGTCCAGCTGCCTTCAACCGCCATGCTAAAAGCAACAAAAGGTGGCCAACGTATTCCGCTTCAGTCCTGCTGTACTGTAGAGAACGCACAGCGCTTTTCAGATATCCAAGAAAACAAAGGCACGCAAAGAAATTACGCCCATATCTCATCCAAGTTGGAAAAAAATCCTTTTCATGAATCCTTCCCCCATATTCAGCCTGTTTTCTTCTTTTGTAAGCCCAGTCAGTCACCCTCCCTGCTTGTTTTTTTGTCGTCCTCTGTTCTTTCTTTTGCTGGTGTAGTGAGGGAGCATAGTGAGGGTATTCAGTTCTTTCTCAGTGCCTGCGTGTGTTAGATGGGGTAATTCTGGCAGAGTGGGGTGTGGGCGCTGGTCTGGCGGGGGGGGTGCTGGACTAGGCACAGTGAAAGGAGCCAGCCTGGCACCGTCTGGACCTCTGCCAGAAGCTCCTTGGGAGAAACACCCACTGCAGAGGTTGGTGTGCAAGTGATTGTGTGGCTGATTGCGTGCATTCAGGCAGCCGTGCACGTGTTTAGCAAGAAGAGAGTGAGGGATGATGGGAAGGTGGTGCGAGGAAGAGAGTGTGAAGTGAAGATGGAGAGCAGCTGACAGAGATGAGAGGGCGGGGAGATTTGGCTCCGAGCTGGCTTCTTTGGACAGTGCTGTGTCGGCATATTCTTGGCTAACTTTGTTTTTACTTCTCTTTTTTTTGTTTGTTTATTTGTTTGAATGTTTGTTTTCTCTGTGTTCTCTTGGATGAAGTGCTTGGTCTTTTTATATAGCGCCCAAAGGCATGGTGGTCCGAAAGCCAAAAGAATCCTTCACTGCCTCTCTGCTACCCTCATCTGTTGCTTCTCACTGGCTATTTACGCCTTTTATTGTTTTGGCAGGCTGATCTCTCCTCCTCCCACTTCTCCTCCTCCTCTATCGCACACTCTTCTCCCTCTCACGCTCACAGTTTTTCTCTCTCTCTCAGTCATTTGGCAACTACAGTACTTTTTATCGCTATGGTCAGAAACAAAGGACAAGAGGGTGAGAGTGAGCGGAGGATAGAAACAATGCAAATTCACAGGAAAAAAGGAAGACGATTTCTAGTGTCCTCCCACCTCCTCAAGTCAACCCCATGGAATGAGAATATTTTGCTAGTAGAGACACAGATATACTTTGATTGCAGCTGACTGTGCCCGTGAACATGACCTAGCAGTGCCAAACAGCCTGCTGCCGAAAGACAGGACTGTCGCACAACAGGAGGGCAGGAAGAGACTGCCTTAGGGCAGCCAGGCCCCTGTGACATTTTAGTCCTTTATACAGTGTGTTACTGAACAGAACAAAAAACAGTTTTTAAGTAACAAAAGTGCCTTAGCGTGCCAAGAAAGTATTATCAACTCAAGTGTACTCTTGTGTAGTCTTCCAAACACTTAATGTTAAGGGTCCCAGCATTCAAAAACAGTTCTTTTCAGTGCTCTACTGTCTGGGTTCAGAGTAATCTCTGGAAGTCTAAACCTAAGTTAGCTGCTGTTCTTTGGCCTTTTGTCGCAAAGAGAGATCATCCCAGTCCTATCTAGGAAATGAACTATTATGTCCGTATCAGATTAGAGATTGTTTTTATTCAGGTCAGTGTTGCGCATAACATCTCAGAGCAGCCACAGAGTAATCACACGTTGAACTCAGAGCAAGCATCCATTATTGGTATGTGCCTAAGCTCTTAGTGTACCCTGTGGCCTGTTTATCTGTAGACTAATATTAGTGGTTGCAGTACAAACCAGCCTTGCTTAGTGGAGATTTGCACGCTAAGTCACCTCAGTCTTCTTAAACCCTAATCCTCCTCACACATCTGTGAGCCGCACACACACACACACACACACGCACACTTCCTTTTTAGCACTCTAATTCCACTCAGCACAGTTGGCAGTAGAGTGCTACCTCTCAGCACTCCAGTTTGTTTTACTTATTGGGTATTTTTAACATGACGAAGATTAGGGCGGCATTGAGTCTACTTGCGGTGCTCTTCCCCACATGTGAGGTTATACAGGCTCACGCCCCTGAAGTGTAGTCATCATTTTGCTTTGTGGACACCCAGCGGTGCCAAGCTGAACACTAAATACGCTCACATTCCACATAAAGTGGAGTAAGAGAGAGAGAGATCAGAGAAAACTGCTGCTTTGTGCTTACTTGTGTGTATTGAGGAGAGGACAGCAGGGATAGAATGGCAGTCAAAGCTGTGTAATCCCTTAAATGTCTTTCCTGCACAGAAGCCACTGGCTCTGATTTGCTGGCCTGGGGCAGCCTGTAACGAAGTGAAGACCTGCGAGGCCAAATCGAGGCAGCTAATAGGCCTCTTTGCTCTCATATTGTAATTTGTATCACTGCATCACAGTGTTATGGTCTGAAGCCACATTTGCACACTGTTTCTCTTCACAGACAAGCATGCAGTCAATGGGAATCCAACTGTGGAGCCTTTCCCAGAAGGCATGGAGACCATCATGTTTGGTGAGACTGCACAATCACAGTTTTTTAACAATCAGAAATAAACCAATATGGGATCTTCTTTTACCAGTTTGTGGTTAGTAACACATTTTGGCGAGAAGCTGGTTTTACAGTAGCACAGAAGCAGTAGTAATTTGTGTATTTGTTTGCTGTGTTTGTGTCCAGGAATGGGCTGTTTCTGGGGAGCCGAGAAACTTTTCTGGCGGCTTCCGGGAGTCTTCTCCACACAGGTGGGCTATGCTGGTGGCTTCACACCCAACCCTACTTATGAAGAGGTCTGCACAGGTACTGCACTTTGTGTAATTATACCTCCTGTACTTTGATTTATAATAACTGATCATACTACTTTCCTGTGAGGAAGTGAAGTGGGTTGGCAGGGTATTTTACTGTTAGATATGTGGCCAAAAAAAAAGATAAGCACTTGGAAAGGTTGTTTTAAGTACAGCTATCTCTTCCTCTTGCTCCTTCCCTTCATCTGCAGTCAACTACTCAGAATGCACTGCTCCAGATGGGCTGCACCCACCCATCCCCACCCCCCCATGACCTACTTGTAAGGATTGGGCTCTGTACTGTGCTGTACTGCGGCGTTTTTGCCAACAGAGGTTACTGTGTATGAAACGCCATAGATTGGGCTTCTTTCCCTGAGAGTATGATTTGGCGAACATGCTGGATATGAAAGCATAAATTCTATTTGCTATGGAAGACTTTGAAAATGTTTGGCTACCTGTCTGAATCCCTCTAAATTAGTCTCTTTCAGTTGTCCTCATCGTGACAGTCAAAAAGATTTATGTAGGTAGTTGATGTATATATTCAAGAGAATGTGTTAGATTTTAGTCTGTTTACCTCCCTTGTGTTTTAGGAGATATGAGCTTAGTTTGAGGCTTCTCCATCACTGCAGACAGGCATAATGTCTAGGTGCAGGCACAGCATGGGGACATGGAAAGGAAGGGAAAGATGCTCTGGGCTTGGTTGGCAGCTTTTCTGAGCAGAGCCCTTCATAGGATTTCTATGTTTCTATCTGTTCTCCTCCCAGTCCTGCTTTCTGTCAGTTTCCCAGCAACACGATGGTCAGCTATGGAGGAAGATGGAGATGGAGACAGATGACAGAAAAAAAAAGGGAGACTGAGTGCTGAAGCAAGTGAGGAAATGGGTAAAATAAACTTTTGAGAAAAAAGTGTGAGAAAGAATGGTTACCTGTCCATCGGCTGAGAGAGTGCGGGCGTCGCTCCAGTGGCCATGACGGAGCAGAACACTGCGACGGCATGAGACCGAGGAGCTGTCAACACAGCCAAGGCAGGACAGACAGACAGAAAGAAGGGGTTGATGGAACTGTCAGAAGAGCCGGGGAAGGATAGAAGGACAGGCAAGATAGGTGGATGGTTTGACAGACAGAAATAGGAGAGGTTGAGGTGCAGTCAGATTTGTCTTTGAAGGACAGACACATACAGACAGCTGAGCGTGATGAGAAAATGATGTTATTATCAATGAGCATATTTGAACTCATTTGTAATACAGTCCACTGTGCAAGATGTTTGTGATACAGAATCAAAAGCTGATGCTGATACCTTTCAGTTCTACCGCGCTGCATGGCGATTCATCCGAGCCTCCAGCCATAACAGTTAGGTTGCTGATCATATAAGTGTGTTTAAAAAAAATTGTAAAAATTATTCGTTAGTGTGTTATGTTCTGCCAAATGTTAGATAACACAGTAGTGGTCAAATTAGGGGAAATATGAGAAATATTTTGGGATAGTTAAAAAAAAAGAAAAGCTGGCGATTGTTGGTAGGAAAAAAAATTCATAAAGTCCAGACTCCCATAATTTGCTTATCTCACCATCCACTGTGCTGTATGCTCACAGAAATGTTTTGCAGTGATACAACACCTTCCACCCTCCATATTTTCCACTTTAGTTCAATTTATATTTTACAGTTAGAGTTAATGGAGGCCATGTGTAGACCTCTAAGGTATAGGCCTTAAATTTTATTTCAGTGTGCAGGATCGGAACTATTAATATCACAACCACAATAATAAATAGTAGTGTGCGAAAGACTGTGGCTGTTTATACAGTCTTTCGTACACTTTTTATTTAGGTTGGAAGGTTAGCTGTGTTTCATGATTAAATGTAGGACATTTCTATAAGGAACCACTGTGATTATGTTGTGTCATTCACTGTGACTTGGAGCAGTGAGCAAAACATTTGCTGTAAAAATGGTTTTGCTATAGGGCCATTACTGCAATAGAGTGTGTGTGTGTGTGTGTGTGTGTGTGTGTGTGTGTGTGTGTGTGTGTGTGTGTGTGTGTGTGTGTGTGTGTGTGTGTGTGTGTGTGTGTGTGTTTTATTGCTTCATGCTGTTTTGGCTCTGGATGATTGCTACTGGCATAAGAAACTTGTAAGAGAAATGTCAGAAGCCATGTGGTATTTCAGTAGCTCCAGTGTGAAGGTACCTTTTCAAGAATGCATTCTTCAACAAAGGCTTGGCTTCAGAATGTATTCATATAGCCACCATGGATGAGATGACAGCAATTACACTTGTGACTCTCGATTGTTCATAAAGTGTCACTGAAGGTAATTTTAAGTATTTATATGGATTTCCAAAGCTTTTTCCCTCATTATTGTTTTTAACAGCAGGGAATAATTAAACCAAAAAAGGGCAACAGGGTGACATGTTGGTTTTTGAGGTATTTATCACCCAGAAGCCTGTTCACCTTGCTGAAGGGTCCTTCAGCCAAATATTGAATCTCTAGCAGCTTTAGTGTTGCTGGTCTTTTCCACTTTCACCCCTTTCATGCAGGACACGCCTGGAGAGTCATGCCACAAAGTCACATTTTTTTCAGGTCTTAACAGCTACGTTTGCTGCAGTTGAATTTTCTGCTTTCTGCCATTTCTGTTGACTTGCTCACACCATGACTCCCAGCCCTAGCCCCACTCACTATTCTTTATGCAAAATGTTTGCATTTCCACAGGGTTAGAGACTCTGCATAGGTGATATATATAATATATGCTAAGTACAGTACTGTGCACTAGTCTTGAGCCACCCCTCATTTCTTTATAACTAGCAAACCCCCTCCCGCTATCTTTGCTTTGGTATTATATATCTCTATTACACTATCAGAATCAGAATCAGAATCTTTATTGTCATTGTACACAGAAGTTGCACAACGAAATTTAAAATGCATTCCTTTTAGGTGCCTCAGACAATAAATAATAAAATAATAAAAATATGAGTAATATGCTAAGCACACAGTTTAATATTTTTACTGAAGGAAGATCTATATACTGGTAAATTTACTAGAATAATACAATAAAAATGTGTAAAATTAAGAAGATAATAAAATCAAAAAATCAAGTGGAGACCTGACACAAGATCTGAGAGATGCATCTGGCCCTTCAGTTGATTCATCTACTGTTCAGCAAAGCCTCATCAGAAATGGTCTCAGTGGAAGGATCACTGCCAAGGATCCATTCTTAAGGAAGGGAACAAGTCTTACAACAGGTCTTATGGAGCGATGAATCCAAATGTGAAAATTTGTGTTCAAATTGTTTTCAATATGTATGTAGGAGGTCAGGAGAGAGGTACAACAATGAGTGTCTACAGCCATCTGTCATACACTGTAATTCAGTCTGTGGAGTTGTGGATCTTGTCAAAATTGATGGAGTTATGAATGCTGTCAGAAAAGTACAGTCAGATTTTGATCCACCATGCAGTATAATCTGGAAAGCATCTGAAAGCAAGATCTTCATTTCCCAGCATGACAGTGATCCCAAACACACTGCTATTGCAGCAAAAGCATACATTGATGGAAATAATACACAATGTAACACTATCAGTCTTGCACTGGCCTCCCCAGAGCCTGGACCTGAACATTATTGAAGCAGTGTGGGATCATCTTGACTGTGAACAGAGCAACAGGCAGCTAACATCCAAAGAAGAGCTTTGAATGTCCTTCAAGAGGCCTGGAGAACTATTCCTGAAGACTGCTTAAAGAAAATGACAAGAAAGCTGCCTCAGAGAGTTCAGGCTGTGATGAACAGTAAAGGTGGTCATAACAAATACTCACTTTGAAGTTCATTAGGATTTTTTTTCCCCTTATATTTATTTCCATTTGTGTTTGCACATTTTATTAAATAGTTCCACCTATGTCTCATTTTCCTAGCAAATTATAAAGACATGAAGAGTTTTGCACAATACTGTATAATATGCAAATATGCTTAAAAATAATTTCTTTCAGGTGTTTATGAAAAACAGTTAACACACACTGAAAAATGTTCAGTCCTTGAGTTTGGTAACAAGTGTTTAAATAAATGAACTCCATTTTCATTTGGCACAACATGTTTCTTTGAGCATCATTTAAAGAGAAAAGGTTTCTTTCAAACCAGATGCATGAATCTGGCAGCCGTTCATCTATTATCTGCAATGCACCTGATGCATCTTTCTGTGTGGGCATCCTTATGTGTGTGTGCTATATACTGTACTTATGGCTTCTGATGTGGTTCCAAGCTGATTCCTCGGGCTTTATGTTTAGAAAAGGTATATGTATACAAAGGGGTGTTTGGTGTTTGAGATGATCATTTCTGCTGTAAATGATGCATGTAGGTGCAGATGCACCTACATTTGAGACCTAAAGCAGCTTCCACTTTGTGAATGCCTGCAGGCAGCTTGTTGAAGCTTTGGGGTCCTGGCAGCTGCAGACAGGAGTGAGTGCTTTTGGCAACCTCCACCATAAGCCCCAACATTTACTGTGCCTCTTTTCTCGCTCTGTCTTTCTATCTGCATCTCCCTGTTTCACTTTCTCTCTCTCCTCCATGGTACCATGAGCAGTAACTGTCTTCTAGCTGTGGCACATGAACTCACTGCACAAGCATTCTATTTATGAGCACTCCTTTGCAATGTTCAACAGACAATTGCTTTGATTTTAATCAACTGTTACTGTCCAATGTTTGTGGTGAAATGTAGGAGAAAAAAGTGAAATAAGGATGATGTGGTCATCGATGAGTGAAGTATATATCATGAGAGAGGATGTCATGTCATTTTATTTAGATTAACACAAGTTTGTCCTTCTCTACTAGGTCTGACAGGTCACACTGAGATGGTAAGGGTGGTGTTCTCCCCTCAAGACATCAGCCTCGAAGAACTGCTTAAACACTTTTGGGAGAACCACGATCCTACACAAGGTAGCAGCGCACACATGCACTCACAGACAAACCCCAAAGTTGCTCTCAAATAAGTCCTCTCCCAAGGGGCACAGGGTGTATTAGAGCAGAAGGATGATGCCCAGACGTGTGCCTGTGTGTGTGTTGTGGTGGGGGGAGGTCTCATGGGTGTAAGTCAACGCCAGACAGTGTTAATGTGTCTGAGATCCAGCCATCCATAGAGAGACCCACCAGTGTGGTGTATGCTCAAGCCCCCCAAAACCCTCACTGAGCATGTGCATGGTCCTTACTTTATTCAATGTATACCAGCCAAGACTTCACATGTTGGCTTCTGAGTGACGCAATGATGATACTAAATTCAATCTTTTCTAGGTTGAATTATTATGTCTGTGGATTTTTTTTTATTGTGCTCACTGCATTTCATTGGTGGGTTTAGTCGCTTAAGTTGTCAGCTGAAGTTGTCAGTGACAGGAGGCTGGTGAATATTCAGAAACTTTGCTGCGGTGCCATAACAGTTCACTTAACTAATTCAGATGCTTCTCTTGTGATCCATATTCCGTCAGTCTGTACTTTATACAGGGTGACGCACTCATAGAGCATCAACAAGGACCACATCCCCCAAAAGCCATCTCTCTTTTTTTCTTCAAGTCTTTTGCTCTCTTGTTTTCTGTGTTCACTGGGGGAGGTGATGTAAGAACATTAATGCACCGGGAGGATACATGGAGGGTGTGTGCATCTATGTGTGTGCGAGAGCTAGAAAGGACAGGCAAAGAGGTACTCTGCTCGCTTATATTGAATTTAGGGAGGGGCATGACAACTTGGGAAGAGATGGATCAAAGATTCATAGGCCCGACCTTCAGCCTTAAAACAGGCTTGTGCACATGCATGCACCACTCACAATAACGTCGCCCGTGACAGTTTTGTCATCCCTTTTGCATCTGTCATGATTGCTCTCTCGTGATTGCTCCTGGTGTGACCTACATACAGTGAAATGTCAGCCATGTTTTGTGCATCTACCACTAAATCCCAGAAAACTACAAGCATAAGCTGAATGACCAGCTCTTCACTTTCCGTGTTCTACATGAGGTGGGTTTTATGGAAGGATGCAGGAGAAGACGAAACTATTGAGCACAGAGAGTCATCCAAGAACTCCATCCTAACTGATCAGAAGAGATTCTTACCCTCTTCGCCATAGCCAAGAGCAGAGACACGTCTTACTACGGGCAAAGAGTCGATCTGACATGCCATGGGGCAAAGGCAGTGAAGCCAAAACAGTAGTCATGCATTTCCCCTGACTCACTGCCTTGTCTTATCTCATGTTTTATTAACAGCATGCAGCTCATTCTCCTGTGCACTATTTTTTTTGTCACAGGTAAGACCAGATGACACATTTCTAAATAACCACAAACTCAAATTTTTTTTTCCTTGTAGTGTTGCTCCTTGCGCGTGACTTAAATGTGAATCCCCGCCATTTCTCTCTTCTCAGGTTCTGAGTTCACGTGTAGCAGAAATTCCTCTGATTTGACAAATGTAGCATGGAGTGGTGGAAAAGGGCCCGCTGGCTGTGCCTTCATGCATGCTTAAGCTCCAATTTATTCTGTCCACCTTAGAGCTGGGCTTAAAAGAGAATGGAGAAATTAAGGAAGTTCACTCTTTTCCCTTTTAACTGCACAGATACACTAGAGATCATATACGGAGACAAGCCCAGGAGCATTATGAATTCTGTTTTCTCCTGACATGTATCAAAACAGCACATTTCTGTGTGTGTGTGTGTGTGTGTGTGTGTGTGTGTGTGTGTGTGTGTGTGTGTGTGTGTGTGTGTGTGTGTGTGTGTGTGTGTGTGTGTGGAGCAATGCACGGGTGCATATTCAGTTGCATGTAATGCTTCCTTTTAATGCGTGTATGTGGGCGTGTGCATGCACATATGTGTGTGCATGTGTATGTGTTTTGATATCTGTGCCTCTCTGCTTTGCCTCAGTTCAAAAGGGTTTAGTCCCGACAACGTGATGTCGGGCTGCATCAGCTCCACCAATCCCGGCCTGGATAGCAACATTAGCAGCCAATCAGAAACTCCCAGCAGCCTTTGCTGTGTGCCCCCTTTCCATATTCAGCAACACTAGTCTCAATCTGCTGGCTTCTTTGGGATGTTGCATAACCCCCACCCCCCCACCCCCCCACCCCGCAATTCAACATGCTTCCATATTATAAGTTTCTTATGTCTGCGTGTAGGCAACTCTTCTAGAGCATCCCTCCACATGAGTGAACAAACTCTCAACAGTCAGTGACATCTGTATGTCAGAGGGCAGCAGCAGTTCTATTTCATCTTTAAAGTTGAAAACACGGTTTCATTGAGGATGATCACCGTTGACTTACAAGCACATCTTGCTCTTCTTTCGCTTAATGCAGATGCCGGCACAGTAAAATACAAGCGTATTGTTGATTTCACCTTGTGCCCATTATGCCTACTTTAAAGCTTTACTTCATTTGAACACATGCATACACACACACGCGCGTACTCTGCACGCAGAGAGTGTACACAGCGGCATAAGCGGCTTGTCAGTTTGTTTGCGGGATGATTCCTTGTTACAGCGGCCTGTAGGCCCTGTTTCACTCTCTGTTTTTCCTATCTTCGTACTCCCCGTGGAAGATAGGAACATCTAATCTGGTCGCTTCTTTACCCTGCCAACCTGTCAGCACATCCCGGCTGTTTTTTTTTTTTTCTTCAATATTTGCCTTACCACCCTTTTCTTTAACTCCTTAACCTTTTAAAACATGAAGTTCCTTCTGCTCTTCCCCCTATTTTTTCTGTGCTTTCTTATTCTGCCTTCTATCTTCTTCCCTTCAATTCTTTCTTCCATGTTTGCACATTCTGTCCCAGTTTCCCCCTCTCCTCCTGTCTCATCCTATCACACACCCACCCACCCACCCCTACCCCACCCCACCCATTTCACCTGCACCCCCTACCCCTGTCCTTTTTGCAGTGAGTGGAGCGGAGGGGCAAGTGAGAGAGCAAACGGCCCGGAGCCCGTCAGTACATCCGCAGAGCAGCACAGTGAGTCGACCGCTCCCTGAGGCCATCCGCTCATCACACAAACACACTCACATTCACTCACTCCTCTTTTATCTCTTAGTCACTCTCTCCTCCCTGCTCCTCATCCTCCTCCCCCTCTGCTCCCCTGCTCTCCCCATCTCTTCCTCCATTCCCCTTCTCCACCTCTCCGCCGCCCTTCATCTTAACAAGCGAGGCTTTTCCCCTCCTCATTGTTTCCTCCTCATCTCTTTTCCTCTTTTTTAACTTCCTCTTCCCTCATTCCCTCCATCCTCTCTATTTTTTGAGGCCATGCAGTATTTATGTTGTGGGCTGCTGATGCTGCGTCAGTGAACAGACATCACAGGCATATGCCGATAGACACAAAAACACAAATGCACAACTAAAATGGCCGACGCAGCTGTCCTCATTTGATAATGTCTGCACGTACATGCACACTAACCCTTGTAGGTAGATGATGGCGGAGGTACGCAGCAGTAGGGACTAGATCTATTAAACAGTCAAATGTAATTTAAAAAAACAATAACTGTGGTTGTTACTTTCATTTAAGCTGGATTTATTTGTTCTAAAATTTATATTTTACAATATGGGTGTAGGCTGCGCAGAGTTGTTGCTGCACAATGGCTTATCACATATCACACATAAGCATAATCTATTTGAGTCACCCTAGCAGCAGTTACTTTCTGACAATTGCAATGAGCGTGAATATTCCTTTATGTAATATCTTCACCCCAGCTGGCGGCGACACACGCCAATTCCCTGTTGGGGTACCCCTGTGTCCCCTTGTGTCACCACATCCCTCAATTTCAGGGGTGCCCCTGCACATCCAAAGCCAAACCCCACAGGAGATGACCTTGACCTATAACCCATGACCTCTGCAACCCCCCACACTTCTGATCCAACCCCATTTCTCTCCTGCGGTTGGCTGAGGATGGCGGGCTCATTACCAGGTGTCGGTTATTACACCCTCACACATGCTGACCGTCTTAATTTATGGAGATTGCGGCACGTGTGTTCACAGTGTGGGGGTTGAGTTCTGCATGTCCATTTGATTATGTTGAAGTTTTCAAACATTTTCATACAGTCTTTATTTTCTCTCTCTCTCTTTTTTTTTTGTATTTGCAAAACAAAACTGCCATTTTCTGTAGACGTTTGTGCAGTTATTTATATTGCATGGAAATAAACAGACACAGCTGACAACTGGATTGAAACAATATATAAGAAGAGGTGGTACAAGTCATGAGAAACAAGGTCCTAAAAGCAAGGATGGATACTCCTTCCAAAATTGAAGCCTCAATTTTTTGCAGAATAAGGAGCGAGACACCACTGAGGCACAAATGCACATGTATCCTAAACGTTTCCAGCATTTTTTTGTTTGTGTTAACAGCCCGTTGCATATTTGATTTGACAGAGCACTAAATGAGATGAAATTTATTGAAAGAAAATAAGATGTGCAGTGTTTGATAAATCAATATTTTTTAACAAACATATTCCCTCCTTGGATGCGAAACTGCATGTACTTAATTCTGGACAGAAACTCGATGAAGAAACTCAAAGAAGTTACAGTGTTATTATTGCAACTGTTAATTTGGAGAAGTCATTTTTAAAAATATTCCTGTTTACTTCATTTTTACATAATTATATAATATGTAGATTTGATGTCGGTAGGAGGCTTGGGCTTACTGAAACTGCCGACCTGAACACTGTCTAAAGAAGAGAGGAATATAATTTGAGGAATACAACTTATGCTGTCATATGGACTGACTGGAGTACAATGGTAGAGCTTGCAGCACTGTTGGAGCAGCTAAAAATAAACAGCTAAGGGTTGGAGTCACAGTGGTCTGACAACATGCCCAGAACTATGAAGTTATCATGTTAGAGAGCAGCGCTCCTGTATAGAGAAATTGAAAATGAAGAGATAAGGCAGCTTTTTAAAAGAGATAACTGCAGTAATCTACCTGATGTGCATGTACATCCTAGAGTCATGTACGCACATGCAGTCACACTACCATCCCTGAGAGTCACAGCTCTGATTTAAGACTACCTCCTTTTGTGTTGTGTCACTACCCGACAAGCAAGCTTTCCATGACTTATTGTTTTCTTTTGAATGGTTATGTTATATATTCGTGCAGCACATCCGTATGTGTGCGAATGTGTTTGCACGTGCAGGAGAGTAAATGTGTGTGTCCGCTGGGGATGCTCTCACCATCCCATCTCCGTACTCTGCCTCTGTCTCCAGCGCATCAGGAGCGTCTTACATAAGAACGGGGCAAAAATAGCAACTGAGAGTGGAGAGGAGGAGAGAGCTCTGCTGGCACGCACACAGCCGTAACAGGACCGCGGGGCACGGCACAACCCTGAGTACTATCACACACACATACACACAGGGAAGACTGCATTTATCGGGCATTATGCATCTTTTTTTTTGTGTATGTGTGTACTTTTCTGACAGAATTGTAGAAATGAGGACTCCGTGAACACCAAATAATTCCTGATGATTCTTCAGCATGGGCACAGGCCTGTGCTAAACCTCCTTCTTAACCACAGTTGTGTAAGTGTTGCACTGAATGGAGGTAGGGAGTTGGAATAAAGAGGTAAAAACAAGGAAAAAAGAAACTACATTAGATTGTTCATTAGTGTTCGCTGTGCTGCAGTGTAATTGGTATGTGCTGCCAAGTGCAGTAATTCTGAATTCACTTCACATGTTTTCCGTCCGTGTACAGAAGCATGCAAAAAGTCACCAATTATGCAGAAGCATTTCTTAATTGCAGACACCTACAGTAGTTTGACTGCAGAAATGTTTGTTACTCTTTCTTCTCTTTAATTAAATGATTTTTTTTCTGCCTCATTTGCAATCTTTTCTTGTTTTACATCTGTTTAAGTGAAATGCCGGGCTGGTAAGGGAGCCAATGGAGACAGAAGGGGAGTCGGGACGGTACGTGATCTAGAGTTGAGGCCAGTCTCAGAATTTACAGCTGTTACCAAATGAAGGATTGACAATAAAAATAAGCCACCACTTCTGTAGAATGGCGGGAAAGAGAAGCACATTTAAAGCGTGGCAAACATAATACACTCGCTCTTCCCAGGCTTGTAATTTCTACCCCCATCACTCCTTCTTCACCTCACTCCCTACCAGTTTGTCATAGCACCAGCCTTCATTTTAATCTGATTACTTTCTTACTGTTTCATCTCTTTTCTTGGCCTGCAAATAAAAAAAAATAAAAAATCACAAGTCTGGCTATGGCTGGTGCCAGAAACCCCCATCCCCTTGCCATCCTTCCAGCACAGAAACATATATGCGCATATGGCAAAGAAAGCAAAGAAGGAAATCTGGAAGGAAGGAAGTAAGTGGGCAATAAGGCAGGAGCTGGAGTAGAAAAGTGAAAAAGCCCAGAGTGCTGAAGGAAAGTGGGAAGGTGAAGTTGGAAGTAGGAGAAATGGCATGCTTTTATCCTCAGCAGCCAGAAGGGACAAGCTGAGTGGAGCCATTTTTTTGTGTGTGTGCAAGGATAAACACTGGAAGAAATTTTACTGCGTTGCAAGAAATCTCAGCAGGTTTAAACACAACAAGCCCCAAAAGAGTTTGCGTGTACTCTCGTGTGCGCTGGTTTGTGCGTGTGTGTCTCTTGGAGAGAGTTGCTACTCCCTGTGAGACTTCCACCCTCCCACTTTTTCTCATTTTGGCTTCCATTTGTGTTAAAAGGGCTACTTTAACTTGCTCTTATTTGGTGGGGGGTTTGGGGCAATTAATTAATATTTTTGGCTTTGTGGGCATAGGTCAGTGACCCTGAGACGCAGTGATTCTGTGTATGTGTGTGTGCGTGTGTGTGTGTGTGTGTGTATACATGTGTCACCTGTAGCCCCTCCTCTTCTGTCCACCCCCATTACCCTCTGCTTTCAGAGGCAAGGCTCTCATGCATAATGCAGAGCGAACAGGGAGGCTCTCATTAATAATTACTGCCGCCTTTGATGGATGGAGAAAATAACGAAGGGGGCTGTTAAAAATGGAGAGACTGAGAGAGATGGTGGAGGCGGGAGGGGAGAATCAGAGTTTTTTTTTTTTTTTGCCGTCGTAGTTCTTTGAGGGCTGAATGCTTATGGGGATGAATTTGGAGTTAGTATAATCAAAAACTAGGCTCATATTTTGGATGGTGTTAATATTTTGATTAGGGAGTAACTCCTTCTGATGGTGGATGGATCTCAGAACTTAATTGTGTTGGAAGCAGCTATTACCACTCCGGGGTGTTTGTCTCTTGGCTTTTCTCTGATATTCCATATCGTCTACCATTTCTTTGTGATGAGAAGCCTTTTTCATCTTTACTTGTTTTATGTGAGATATTAAGCTTCTCCTGTTTCTGTAAGGTAGAAAATTAATTATGCTCAGCGCTATTAAATAAAAAAAGCTTTAATCAAATTAAAGCAGAGTACGTTTCAAATTATTTGATGGGGTTTCCTGGCATAATTAATATACGTATTGGCGCATGCAAGACCCTGCACATGCATATGCAAGCGGTGCTCTGTGTGTGTGGTCAGCGTGGTCAGGACCACAGGTCGGCAGGATAGGTCAGAGGGAACGGCAAAGCTACAAAACCCCTGCAAGTCAACCAATCAGGGTAGAGAGTCTGGGTGGGCAGCCAATGGAAGAGTGACTTGGTGGCCTTTGATAGAGGGGCAACCATTTGCCTTGTCACTGAACAGCAGTGCTGGGGTGGTGGTGGGGGGGGCTACAATGGCTGACATCCAGTGCTGCAGATTTTGAAAAAAGGGGTTGAGGTTAGAGACGAAGAGATAAATGGATGAAATGGTAGATGTTAAAGTAAAGATCTAGAAAGGTGTAGTAGAATATAATGTATTTATATTTGAGTTCTGAGCTCCAGTGGTGAAACATATAGAACATGAACACACTGATTCCAATAGGCTGACATTTTGACAAATACATTTAATTACTATTAGTTGTTTTTCACAAAGGTCAAAGCAGTTGTGTGTTCATTTTACTCACTATGCAGTAACTACTAACTGTGCAAATTATGTATATACAGTGTACGTATGTAGGTGCATTATTGTTAATGTACCCTTATGTTACATGCACTTAGAGTTGCTGATTTCAAATGCATTTTTTGCATCTCATTTATGATATGTATGCCTTTTTTTTTAGATTATATTTTAACCACACAAGCATTTAATATTGTTCCAGAAATGTTCAGTGAAGCGAATTCCTCAAGGCAGCAACATTAGTAACAGTGAGTTTATTCAATGTGTGTCGGAGAGCGGGCGATGTCTGCTTGTCTGCTCTGATTTGAATGAAGACCAGATGAATACTTATAGCCATTATGCTTGAACAGACTGTGTCGCAGATAGGTTGTGACACTCCATGATGTAAGGTAGCATTTAATCTAAAGAGAACAAGATATGCAGATCACTGTGTCAGGGAGATGTCTTGTCTGTACAGTGAATGAAAATTGTTATTCTGCCACAGTATAGATAAAACACCCACATTTGAGATGTTACAACAGACATCACTTACAGTGTGTTGTTTTACCATACACGTGCAGCAAACCTTACATTTAGAACCATAAATATTTGGACAATTACTTTTTTTTTTGTAGTTTTTCCATGTTTATTCATAGTCCCACATTACAGGCTAAAAAGTCATTGGGCAATAGATTGACAAGCAGTTTCGTGGCCAGGTGAGGCCCGTCCCCTCCTTATTCCACAATAAAAGGTAAGCAGATAAAAGATGGGGAGTTGATTCAAACTGTTGAATTAACATTTTGGAGCTGTTCACTGGCGCTGTCGGCATGAGGTCCAAAGAAACGTTGATGTGAGTGAAGAAGGCCATCATTAGGCTCAAATATCAAAAGGAAAAACCTATCAGAGAGATAGGAAATCTTTAGGAGAGGCCAAATGAAAAATCTGACACACTCTTAAAAAAGACTGCACTGGCCAGCTCAGCAAAGCAAAAAAACACCTGGAAGACCACAGAAGACAAAGCAGATTATTTAAACTCATAAGGCTTATTTTTACATTAACAATGGCTCCAGAGAACACCTGTAACAAGAGTGGTTTCAGTCAGCACTTTTTAATGTTTTTATCTTCTGTATTAACCATATTGAGTTTCTGTATAATGAAAAGTGCTATATAAATAATTGCCATTTGCATTTTATTCCTTGATTTTTTTTTTCTGTTGGCTGTAAACAATTTTACAACAGTTTTATTATTCTATAAGCATTAATATATGAAATTAAAAGAGGAGGTACTTGCGGATCTTACATCAAATTTGATGAAGCCAACGTCCAAATGAGAAAAAATAAGCCTAAAAGTGTCTTCTACACATCTAAACAGTAATTTAATACAATAACAGCTGCAATCCACCAGACGTTCCCGTGTCTTCCATTACAAAACTGTGATATTAATAAGTCTGTTATCTCACAGTCGGTATTTTTGCTGGCTTTCTTTCCTGGCTTCAAATAGGCAAGACTTTATTAATGTAGTAGGTCTTTTCCAGTCTTACTGACAAAAGCGCTGAAAGTGCTCAAACATTCATACAGCGCTTTTAATACTAAACTACAGTACAGCACTTTTCCTCTCACACGAAATCATAGATAGATTTGTCTGCAGCAGCTGTGTTGCTTTCAGTCTGTATTATATGGGTTTAACCTCTTCACATCAGTTTTATTTTTCTTTGTAAGATCAGTTGCTCTTCTGCCAGTAGACCTTTCCGTGTTTGTTATTGGTCAGGTGCTGCCGGTGCCACACCTTTCATGTGAACACACTCTGGCTAGATTGGGAAACCCTCCGCTGACTTATCGAGTGTGACCGCTTAGTCTGATTGCAGCTGAAGCCAGATAATGGAAGGATATCTTGGGTATGCGGAACTTGCTTTCAGAGTACTGGGCCCAGCTCCGAGCTCAACACAGGCTCAAAACACAAGCGCAGCTCCAAATGCCATCATTGCTTCTTGTCAGATGTATAAATAGACCAATGTTTGGCAACGTGTTCACATCAGTTTCATAAGGTGATATGTCACTGCTGTGTTTAAAGCTTGTTTTGGTGCTCTGGGCAGACAATTTAATAATCAGTTAAGAAAATGATTTGTTTCAACGAGAGAGAAGGGGAAAGAGACACAAATGCAGAAACTGTTACATGACAAATACAATACTGAATACTGTGACATAAACATGATAAGCTTCTCCACTGATGCTACCGTTAATATGTAAGAATTATTTTTAACCCTTTGTTTTGCTTGGCAATCACTGACCAGTGGCCAAAATTGGACTAAGTGAAATGACAGTGGTTGTAAGAAGGGATAAACATGTTGTCCAGTGGAACTAATCCACCGTCATTGTCAGCAGGCTGAAAGGGATATCTATACAGATACACACACACAAGAACACACATACCAGTGACTCAAGCCCCTAACAAAACACCAAAGATTGGAAAAGACAAGGATTTAGAAAGATAGATGAAGACAAGAATGACACAGTACAGTAAAGAAAGGAAACAAATGTGGGACATGTCCATGGATGCCAGAGCTGCTCAGGAGTTTAGCATCTGAAAAGCATAGAAATGATGGCAGCTGTTTGGCCTCCTAATCAAGGTACAGTAGACCTGGGCATCCTCCAAACACTCTGACGTAAAGCTGATGAAAATTCTTGACACTGCCGTGTAGATGACAAAGAAGAGGAAAATGCACCCACCTTCATTTGCCCATACACCTACACAATTCAGGCCTCCCTAATGAAAACCCAAATCTGCTGTGATCTTTGAATTCATTTGGCTTCATAAATTTAAGACGCAGGATGATGACATAATTATGAAAGCCTTTTACATGCAAATGATATTGTGTTTGTGCTGATAGTGGTGCTTCATGCATTTTTGTGGGGTATCTCATTTTTCCTTTGTGTGTGTGTGTGTGTGTGTGTGTGTGTGTGTGCGTATGTATGTTGCATGCAGGTATGAGGCAGCACCAAGACTGCGGTACTCAGTATCGTTCAGCCATTTACACTTCCAACCCCACTCATCAGGAGATTGCATTGAAGAGTAAAGTGGCCTTCCAGCAGGTATGACACCCCCCCCCCACACACACACACACACATCACAAGGTTTTATTATTATATTTACTCAAGTATGGGATCACATGTAACCAAACCAGGAATGAAGTAAAGCAGTAACAACAGAGCGACTCATGAAAAGTGTTAAAAACATGAAGAAAGTCTAAAATGTAGCTGTAGTTTGGAGCTTTCCTAGTTTCCTAGCTTTCCTGAATCGTAATTAAAAATCAGCATCTGGAGTAGTGACCTCTTATGCCATTTAGTGAAGCAAAACCAGCTCTTTTTAGATGATATGCATCTAAACCCTCTTTCTCAAACTGAAAGAGAGGAAGGGGGTCAAAAGGCCAGCCTAACTGATTTCTAAAGCTCTCTTTTTCAGTAGCACACGGGTCCTTCTTTTGTTCTTTTTATTGTTCTGCCCGTCAGTCCGCTGATCCATCCGTTGATCCCGGCATCACTCTCTTCTCTCCTCTAAATGGTATTCATGGATGAGCTGGCAGGGGGCAGAGGGGAGTAAATTATGATCGTTAGGGCTACTTGGGGCTCCTGGGGTCAGCAGCCACGGGCCGCGGGCCTGCTATGTTGCTGTGGCAACAACCTCCCAACCTTGGCCTTGGGCTTGTGTCAGAGGTGAGAGAGGAGTGGCAGCTGGGACCAAGAAGGTGGGGGAGGAAGAGCATGAAAAGTACAAGAGAGGCAGTCAGATCAGAGGGTCATCACTGACAGGCTATCAACTGACGATGACCCTGCCCTTTGGCTGTCAATTGACCATGACCTCATCACACCCGCACACACAAGCACATACACCCTTAAAGTATCTAAAAAAGAAGCTAATGAGCATGGGGCAAACAGATGAAGCCTTTAACAGTCAACAAAGTAACAGGAAGAGAAATGCACAGATGTTATACATGCCGGCTGCATTGTAAGAAACAGGAAGAAATCACAGTACAGGTGTATGTTTTGAGTTTAAAAGTTCATCTTTGAATTTGGAAATGGCATTTAACCAAACAATCTCAATCTGAACCCAATCCGGCTCAGGTGGAGGAGTTTTAAGTATCTTGGGGTCTTGTTCACGAGTGATGGGAGAACGGACCGGGAGATTGACAGATGGATTGGGGCTGCATCTGCAGTGATACGGACGCTGCACCGGTCTGTTGTCTTAAAGAGGGAGCTGAGTGTGAAAGCGAAGCTGTCGATTTACTAGTCAATCTATGTCCCTACCCTCACCTATGGTCACGAGCTTTGGGTAGTGACCAAAAGAATGAGATTGCAAAAACAAGCGGCAGAAGTGAGCTTCCTCCAAAGGGTGGCTGGCCTCTCCCTTACAGATAGGGTGAGGAGTGCAGCCATTTGGGAGGGACTCAAAGTAGAGCTGCTGCTCCTCCACATCAAAAGGAGCCAGTTGAGGTGGTTTGGGCATGGGCATGGGTCTGGGTGACGTGTTCCGGGCATGTCCTACCGGGAGGAGGCCCCGGGGCAGACCCAGGACACGCTGGAGAGATTATTTCTCTCAGCTGGCCTGGGAACACCTTGCCCCTCCAAAAAAATTTGCTGAAGGAGGTGGCTGGGGAGAGGGAGGTCTGGACTTCTCTTCTTAGGCTGCTTTACCCACGACGAATCCCCGGATAAATGGAAGAAAATTAATAGATGAATGGATCTCATCCATGGTCTGTTTGGTAGCTCTTCAGACTCCTTCCAGTTCACTCTGAGGTGTCAGTCCCACTAGAGTAAAAATAAGATGAAAACCTACAGGCGACCAGGAAAAACTTGTGGCCGTCTGGTGATTGCATTGAATTTTTTTTGCTGTCTTGGACTGACATTATTTGCAATGACCAATGGTCGCCCAGAGGTTGAGGGTGCAGCACGCTCAACCTGCGACCCACTTTTAGATGCAGTACAATTGCACAGGTCTCCTGGTGGGAGGCAGCCTGTCCCTGTCAGACTCGGACTGACTGCAGTCACTCTCAAACAGATTGGGGAAGGTCTGCAATTAATTGCCATCTAATTTATAAAGGCAGACTGATTGCCAACACGCTGTAATCAGTCAGGGTCTACTCCATCAAATAATGAAACACAAACCTGAGTTACTAAGGTTTGTGGCAGGCAATTTACCATAAATTATGCTTTTAACACAGTAAAGCATGTCTTATTTTGCGTCCAATATGTGTGTGATAATTGCCTCTAGGAGTGTTTATTTATTTGGAATGCGAGGGGGAGACGTTATCAGAGTGTGTAATTGGCACGGCTGGATGGCTCAAAGCTGTGAGCGCAGTGCCAAAACTTTGGCTCTGTCCTGTCGCTCTTTACTAAGTCCTCACTCTGAGTGCTTAGAGCTGAGCCCCATATATTCCTGCTTGACAATAATACTGAGATTTTATCGAGACAGAGCAGAACTGCACTGGACTTAATGGAGTGTTGGAGGAATGGAGGGAAGAGTGTCCTTGTATGGAAGACGCATGCAATGATACATCTTGTTTTACTTTTTACAGTGAGCAGAGTGGGTTCCAGTGTTTCAGGCTTTTAGTCACATTTCTAAACAGAGATCGGTACTCAGTGAAAACATCTCTGCATGTATTTTCTCAGCAGTACGCACACACACAGAGCAGCATAGATGTTTCTTTCGTTTACTTCCCTTGATGAGCATTATTACACACGTCTGTCAAAATAGTCTGCAGCTATTAATGGGACTGTGCTAGAGTGTCAGTTTAATGAATGACTGTTACAGTATGTTAGGGTTAGGGTTAGTTTAATTCATATGGGCAGTATTCTCAGTCTAATGCTTTCATCTTCAGACACTTGCAGTGAAATGCAACAGTACAAACAGTTTAACGTGCAGGAATTAAATTAAATTATTTGACACTTCATATTTTGTAATATGAAATAATGTTAAAATGGAACAGAACCCAGCCACAAGGGGGGGCACAAGCAGTGTACTCCTAGTGCCCATCCCAAGCCCTGTAAATGGGGATGGTTGTATTAGGAAGGGCATCCACTGTAAAATCTTTCCCAAATCAAACATGTAGATCATCAAGAATACCGTATCGGAACAACCTCCTCCAGTGCTGTTGGCCAACAAGGTGCCGGTAGAAACTGCGCTACTGAAGACAAAGGAAGAGGAAGAGGAGAGGGGAAAAGCTTGTACGGAGCCAGCGAGAGAGAAGGATGATCTGCAATGAGAGTAGGGAGCAGGTGGAACAGAGCCTGGTGGGGTGGAGGTATGCTCTGGAGAAAAGAGGAATGAAAGTTGGTACAAACGAGACAGAATACGTTTGTGTGAATGAGAAGGAGACGGGTATAACAGTAAAGCTGCAAGGAGCAGAGGTAGATGAGTTTAAATACCTGGGGTCAATACGCAAGAGAGGTGAAGAGGAGAGTGCAGGCGGGGTGGAGCGGGTGGAGACGAGTGTCGGGTGATTTAGTGACAGAAGGATAGCAGCAAGAGTGAAAGGGATGGTTTACAGGTTGGTAATGTGACCTTTTGTGATGTATGGTTTGGAGACAGTGGCACTAGAGTTGAAGATACTAAGGTTTTTATTGGGAGTGACCAGAATGGACCAGGTCAGAAATACATCAGAGGGACAGCTCAGGTTGACCGGTTTGGAGACAAAGTTAGCGAGGTGAGGCTGAGGTGGTTTTGACATGTGCAGAGGAGGGAGAGTGGATATATTGGGTAAAGGATTTTTGAATTTGGAGCTGCCAGGCAGGAGGAAAAGAGGAAGACCTCAGAGGAGGTTCATGGATGTAGTGAAGGAGGATATGCAGAAGGCTGTTGTGACAGAAGAAGATGCTAGGGACAGGGTTTGATGGAGGCAGATGATCCGCTGTAGCGACCTGTAAAGGGAGCAGCTGAAGGAAGAAGTCAAAATGCACAATGCAAAATGCATCTCCAGCTCAGTTTCACACACTGCAGAAAAACCCAGACCGATGAGTGCATGTATGCACGTGGCACAGCAACAGTATCTTCATTAACACACGGAGGGCTCGGGATCTGACAGTAAATAATGTTTTGTGTTTTTCTACACATCGGACATGTCAGCTGTTACACGTATATTCCAGGATTATATGGAGGAATAGAAACTCTCTGTGCTCCCCCTGAGTCTCAGTTCTCAGGTCCACACACTGCCCAGCTATTTCTACATCAAGAGTTCACCTTCGTTTCATAAACATATTGATTCTTCTTCAACGTCCTCTCACTTATCTGAACTGCCATGCTGTTTTCAGAGAGAAATGTATGTAAAACCTGCACTTACACTGTATTATTTTGTTAATACATTATTCACACCTCCATTTTTTGAGCTCCAAATTTGTGGTAGAAATTATAAACAGACCCAGTCTGTTTATAAAGAGTCAAGCCTGATTTGCGGATTCTGCGCAAATCAGAGTCCGCCTCTGGGTCCAGTACAGCTTTGCACGTCCGGTGTAGACCACAAAACACAGCGATAGATTTGAGATTCATCACAGTTAATCTCTGTACTACTGCAAATAGATTGCATGCAAGCGCCAACTCGACCCACTTCCTTCAAAAACTGACAGCAGTCTCACTCTGTCTAATTGCAGTTTTATCCCCGTTTTACTGCCGTTTTGACGCACCAAAGTCAGTTTGAAGACTGCAGCTGACTGTGAGTGGTCTCAGATCTGGTCAACATCTTTGAAGTGACCATTTCAAAGGCAAGGAGATCGCAAATTGACTGCACGTGGTTGTAATAACTTTGGTCGTGCAGCGGCCTCTAACCAGTTTTCCCTAGTGTGACTGTAGCCTAAGACCTTAGATCAGGTGAAGCAGGCACACATAAAACTTTTTTCCCTGAAAGTTCACGGTTAATTTTTATTAAAAAACATATTTTTTCTTAGCGAGGACTACTGCCGTGTTAAATCTTTGCATTATTATCCAGCGATTGTGTTTCTATATCATTAATCAACACAAAATAAAATTTTTAAATCATAACTTGCTACTTCATCAATTTATCTATTTAGTCATGTGTCCTGTCGATATATTTTAAACTTTACACATGCCATTTCTTGCTGTTTTATTGCAAGAGTTCACCTCAAAATGGCCAACTCTGAGCGGGGAAATTTAATTATTTATTTATTGCCGCTCCACTTGTGAAATAAATCAGCCATCCTGAAGCTCTCAGTCCTTTTATATGATCCTCATGTAAAAAGTCAGCAGATCAGGGTCAGATTTCTCAGGTATCTCGAGATTACAGCATTTCTGCACATTGTAATTATTCAAAGAATATTAGATAATTTCACCCTTAATTTTTGCAGTTGCATTGTTTGATTGTTGGACACTGGATTAATATTACAAGTTATTGTAATATTAATAAATGATATAGGACCCAATTTCTATTATGAACCTAACATGTTTTAAGACAAGATACATTTTTTTTATTAAAATAACCTGAAATTGTTCATTTCAATATTTATAAATGCATGACAGTTGAGCAAAATACAAAAAAAAAGCTGAACTAAACTGAAAACTTTTTTTTTTTTTTTTGCTCCTGAAAGCAAATCTGTTTGTTAATAGTTTAGCTGATTCTGAAACATAATGTGTGGGGGCTGTAAACAAGACTGAAAATCCCAAAATGCCTCAAAATGAACCATACACAAGCCCGGGGGGGGGGGGGGGGTCACTGGTTTCGTATCACAGCACAAAAAAGGCTGTTACAGTAGGCATTATCTTGTCACCTTCATGCCTGAGAAGGGCTGAGAGCATTAATCCAGTTCACAGAAGATGCTTAAAAACATTCACATTTGCAAACATCCAGAGGAGAAACAGTATTCAGACTCTTACTTTTCACTCATTCTCCTCGACTCTCTTCCCTGCAACGCTGCTGACACCACCAATCTGTCAGCCACTTCAGTGGCACCCCAGTACCATCTGAGGGCCACTGGGACCACTGGGATACATATCTTCCCAAAGCAGCTGACACACTCTGAACCAAAATGGCAGCTTCCTGCCCTGAAATGGTTGCCTCGCCGCATTGATGCTGAGTCTCAAGAACGTCTGGCTTGAACACGGCATCTCTACGGAGGAAGAGCTTGCCGTGTGGATCTCTGTGTGTGTGCTTGTGAGGGTGTATGTGAGTGTGTGTTTTATCCTGAAAGCCCAATGCTGTCTGGGAGAGCATCAGGAGAAGTGAATGCATGTTCAAGAAGAGTGACAAGAGAGAGTGGGTGGAGGCGATCTAAGACAACCAGAGATAAGGCATCACAAAATCCCTATTCCACCCTACTGCCAGCACATGACTCACCCACACTCACATGTACGTACAGACGCACACAGACATACATTTGGCACGTACAGGCAAAGCCCAATGAATAATTAACCCATACGAAGAGTCTCTTCTGCAGGGCTTTCAGTTTCTTAACTTCAGCATTGAGAGGGGGTTGCATGGAGGGGTGGGAGAGTGAGGCAGAAAAGCTTGTTTAAGCGCGAGAGCAGAGAGGGAGGGGGGAGAGTGAGGGGAGAGGAGAAGGGGGTTCTCTATAATGAAATTTGAAATTTGCAGAACATCAAAGGCTTCTGTAGCCAAGCCGCTGTGGCAGCAGAGCAGAGAGGAGGAGTGCATCACTTTCTCTCCCTCTGTCTCCCCCATCCCTCTTTTTCCCCCGTCTCTTTTTCTTTCTATCCCTCCCTCTCTGCTAAAATGTGTCTCCCTTGAGCTGGGTGAGGGGTATGGGGGGGTGAGTGGAGGGTGAGAGAGAAGGGATGGGAAGAGTTGATTAGGAGAGTCGGGGGTGGGGTGGCTTAGAGATGGGTTAAGGGAGAGAAAAATGGATGAACGGGGGGTTCTATATATATGCACGTGTATGTGTGTGTGTGTGTGTGTGCATGTATGAACAATAGGTTTTATCAAGCCAGTGTGTGTGTAGGGCCTTGGAGGGGTGAGTGTGCCCTCTGATAAAGCATCCTAACTTAATGAGCTTGAAAGGGGGTGCAGGGGCGGTGCACCGGGGTTCGGATGATGGCAAAAAAAAAAAAAAAAAGAGATCATTTGAGGCCAGAAGTCTTGAGGAGAAGCCTGAGGGTTGTTAAAACAGGGCACAACATCAGCAGGTTTCAGAATCAGGCTTCTTGTTACACAAGCGCATGTTTTGTATTTTGGAAAGTCTTCAGAAAGTGAGATTTACCCTTCCAGTGATTCCCCAGCTTTCAAGTCTGTCTGTGCTCCACGTTAAAATGTTCTTTTTTTTTTTTTTAAATTAGACGCGCACTGAACTGATCAATATTAAAACTGGATTATCGGCTTAGATGATTAGAACAATGGAAAATCTTTAGTGGAATATTGTTCGCAGGCAACTTTTTTAGTCGCCGTCTGCGAGTGAGATGTTGCCGATCGCCTCGCAGCTGCGATGTTAAAAGGCGATCGCTTTTCACAAGAACGTCGAGCTGATCTTCTGCATTTTGGGTCTTCTGATACTGAGCTACTTGTTGTCTGCCCTGGGAAAAAAAAAAAATGTAGGAGCGTGCACCACCTCGCTCTGAGACTAAAGCGCGTGCATCCTCTCTCCCTCTCAAAATGTAGGAGTGTTGGCTTTTTTGCTCACAAAATGTAGGAGCCCTTGCTTAAGAAGACCAGCTAAAATGGATGCCTGACCCGTGCTGACAGAGAGAAAGAAAGATGAACAGAGCAGGGCGGTAAAAAAAATAAAAGAATTCACAGGCAGTCACATACAGATGCAGCGATGTGCTTGGTAGTTTTACACACAATGCATTTCATAAAACCTCACATTAGCAATTAAAATAGAAATTTTTCCTCTATCTTCTGTCTCTCTATTATTGTGTATAACCACATAATGATCAGTTTTCATTCAATCTCCTGTTCTCTTCTCCTCCTTCACTCCCTTTCTTCAGCATCACCAAGTTGCTCGTTGCTCTCTCTGTCTTTTTTTTTTTTTTTTTTTTTTTTTTGTATTTCCCTTGGCCATCCTTCCATCCACTCCCACTCTGCCTCTCTCCCTGAGGTCATCGAGGGCAAGCATGGTGCCGTGGACTGGAGGATGAATATCGTGTCATGCTTTTTCATGTATTTTCAGGCAGAGCCACAGTCTGTCTGTTGCCGGCGTTTCACAACGGAGCAGGTTTGCTGTCTGTAGTACTCAAAGTGTATTTACATTTTTAAGATGTTGAAGAGCTTTTTGTGCTCCAGAGTTCAGGTTTGCAGCTGCAGTCAATGCTGCGTTGGTTTTAGATCTGAGCGAAAGAGATGGAGAGTGGGTAGGAATCTTATTTTGTGTTTTTGAGTATTTACATTTTATACTTCTTTACATTTCTACTCCTTTGCATTTTAGTGAGGACCTCCTACTTGAAGGCAAGTTAATTGTTACATTTGGTATATTTGCAGCCAAATGTGACAAAACATTATATATTATAGAATATACTACCCAGCACTTTGTAAAAAAAAACAAAAAAAAAAAAAGGTTGAAACTTGCCTAATTGCACAGCTTTAAAGTCTGCTTACGCAGTAAGTCATCAACACAGACGGGCAAAGCGCAATGAATAATTAACCCATATGAAGAGTCTCTTCTTCGGGGCTACAATTTTGCTTAAGTAAAGGTCTCAATACTTTTTCCTCCATGGTTAAATTATCATATTTACGTTTTAAATGTGGAAAAATTTCTGGCAACACTGTACTTAATTATGATAATGCCAATAAAGCCCAGTTGAATTAGAGATCATGACTGCGGTGAGAGCTCAAAAAAAAAAAAAAATAGAGTGAAGCAAATAGCAATAGTCACATACCAGTAAAAGTATAGTGGACTAAGGGATGATTACATAAATCACCAAATTGAGGTCATATCCCTCTTTCAAATGTCTTCACCATGAGTCACTGAGTGTCACAAACTCAATGTCAGTGCCTGTCTCTTCCCCACCACTCTGCAGCCGTAGGCCTTCCGAGGGAAGACGACACAGAGAGACAAGACAGTGGGGTAAGGAAGAGAGGAGCACTGAGAGTACATTTTCCTCCTCTTCTTTTTTCCTCCTCCACCTCAACCCTCTCTCGGGGTGTCACGTCCTATTTGTGTCCCGGGGCCGCCTCTCTGGTGATGGCGATGGTGCGAGGGGCTCTCTCGCTTGGCTGGCGAACAGGGAGGACTTGGTAGCACGAAGCAGTCCTCTGTGCTCACATGGGAGAAAGAGCGAGAGAATCGGCAATGGAGGGAGATGCAGAGAGAGTCAGAGAGGAGGAGAGGGAGAGAGAGAGAGATAGATGTACCCATTCAGCCATGTCTTTGACATGGGAGTCTTTCCGACAGGCGTGAAGAAAGGAAGGGCTGACTGGGCTGAGTGAGCTCAGCCCTGGACACACACGCCAACATGTTTTTGTCACTTAAGAGGACATTGCATTGACTTGCATTCATTAGCTTTAGATTTAATCCAGCGTTAACCATAACCCATGACCAGCCACAGCTATAATCTTAGCCAAAATAACATATATTAACCCTAAAATTGTTTGCTTTTTGGGGGACTATCTTCTTATGTAAATAAGGAGCAGGTACCCATGATGGGGTTTTGTGAAAAGATTTATGACTCCACAAATAATAGAATAATAACACACGCACCTCTTATATCAGTCCTCTCACACTCATATACATATTTACAGATGTTTAGATGCACATACAAATACACTTATTTCTCTCTCTCTCTTTAAACCATCATTTGAATGCCATCAACTTTTTCTCCCTGGAATTTTCTCACCCATATCTTAACATCCATTCCTACCCTCCATATTCTTCCTTCCATGCCTTTGCTGCTGCTGCTGCTGCTGCAGTGCGAGAGAGAGAGAAAGCAAAGCCACATAAGGTTATACACAGTGGCATGACGCCATGCATTTTGATTTATAGATCTAAAATGGCCGCCGTGTTGTGACTGCTGTACAAGGCTGGATGGAGAGCGAGGGAGTGGTGTGGGGGTGTCAGGGTGGAGGTTTATGTATGATCGGAACAGCAGACCTTTCCTTGGACATGGTGCTCCCTTCACATGGAGCATCCTCTGCCCTGGAGGGTTCTCTGCTACTGTGGTTTGGTGGTGATGACTGATTAATTAGGCCATGATGTGCAAAGCTCTTTGCTTGTGTCGGCTGGCTTACCACAATGCTGGTGGATATAGGCAGGAAAATTGGTTCTTTTTGGGCAGACTGCTTGGAGTTTGCATTTTAAAAAGGTAAATGTGTCTGTGCTTGTAAGGCTTGGGCTCTGTGTTAAGGACTGCATTGTGTTGGAGTTTGGATTGTGGACACTGGGTCCTTCCTGCAGGGAGATTAGAGCCCTCACATTGTAGCGGCAGCCACTGAGGAGTTAGAGGTCAGCTGCTGCCTCAGCCTCTCTGTGGGGTGCAGAGCTTTGATTTACTGACTCCACTGCATCACCTCCAGAAAACCAGTGCACACACAGTTAGTACCACACTGCCTCCATGTGGACAACATTGCACACTACCTTTTTTTTCACTGACATTAGTCTCCATTAGAAATTAATGTTGATATTTTTTACGGATATTGTCACCCTCCCTCATCAAACAGTTACAGATGACCAAAAAGGTATGAGGTGATGCTTGTTGAACCCTTGCAGCTAAACAGATTTAGGCAGTGAAAAACAGCTTAAAGCTGAGTTTATCTTTGTGAGCTTTTATTGTTTCTCCCTTCCAACAATAATTTCCAAACTTACCAGCTCACTGAGAGTGGATATAAAATTTGCAGTCAGACATGTGTCCAGCTTATCTGCTCAGGTGTGTCCATTGCAGAGAATGGTCTGAAAAAGAGAATGTGCTGCAGTTCTCTGGGCAAAAATGCCTTGTTGATACCAGAGGTCAGAGGAGGATAATCAGACTGCTTTGAGCTGACAGGGAGGCTGCAGCAACTCTGTAACCCTCTATGTTAGAGGAGCATCTCTGAATGGACAACACATCTAATCTTGAAGCAGATGGGCTACAGTGGCAGAAGACCACACCTGGTGCCACTCCTGTCAGCTAAGAGCAGGAAACTGGGACTAAAATTTGCACAGACTCACCAAAATCTTGCCTGATCTGATGAGTTTCGTTTTCTGCTGTGACATTCAGTAGGGTCTGAATTTTGCATAAATGATATGAAAGCACAAATCCACACTGCCTTGTATCACAGTTCAAGCTGGTGATGGTGGTGTAATGGTGTGGGGGTTATTTTCTTGGCACACTTTAGGTCCAATTGAGCATCATTTAAAAGCCACAGCCTACCTGAGTATTGTTACTGACCATGCCCATCCCTTTAGGACCACAGTGATGGCTGCTTTGAGTAGGTTAACATGCCATGTCACAAAGCTAAAATCATCGCAAACTGGTTTCTTAAACATGAACATCTCCACAGTCACCAGATATCACTCCAGTAGAGCACCTTTGGGATGTCCAGCCAACAAATCTGCAGCAGCTGTGTGATGCTAGCATGTCAATGTGGACTAAAATCTCTGAGGAATGTTTCCAGCACCTTGTTGAATCTATGCCATGAAGAACTAAGACAAAAGGGCATCCAGCCTGGTACTAGCAAGGTGTACCTAATATAGTAGCCAGAGAGTAGATAAGAATTACACCTTAAGCGTAACTAATCTATTTTCAACAAACAGACTGTGGTTTAATTACCCCTAACCCTGTTTACCAGCCAGTCTCTTAGTTTGTGGTCTACTGATGCTGAGATTAATAACACTGAAAATAGTGAGAGCAGAAAAATAGTAAAGTTAATGATGAGCTAAAACCTGCTCAGAAGGATTGTAAAGTTTGGTAATAGATCTTTGTGGGTGCATTAGTACAAGCAGGACCTTCTACACTCCTCGTAATCGAAACCCTTGTTTATATAAAAAATTCATTGCTGCACCCTTAAAGTGATAAATCCAGATCTACCTTTCTCACATTCATCTTTAATGACTGTGTCATGCAGACAAACAGGTTATATACAGACCGTAAGAACATGTTGATCCTTGTTGAGTACGTTCAGCTCTCGTTTTGTTGTACTTTTTGAACCCATGCGACGCCCCCACAAAGAAAAGCTCCTCAGTTGTGCAAACTGCTCTGAGGTGTAGCAATCGGTTGTACACACAAGCTACTTGTTGCCCACAGACAGTCCCACTGCAGCTCAGACTTGTTGTTTGTCAGCTCTCAGGAGCAGTGATCTAGAGAGGCCTGAGTGCTTGTATTATTAGATAGAGAAAACCACTCAGCGCAGCAGGTAAACCTTTGATACATCTGTCAGAGGTGTTTCAAGGCGTTATGAGTGTCTATGTGAACGAGTCTGCTGTTGTAGTGGGTTTGAAGCCTTCTCTCGAGGTGTTTAGAAAAGGCTAAGTGTGAAAATGTCTTAAAGAGTCCTCAAAGAGAGCGGATACTCTTTGATGCTTTGTCCCACAGAGAGAGCCACAGAGGCATGCTGCACTACAAAACAGAAGATGTTCCTTTCTTCTGTCACTCACACCCTGCTTTCTAGTTGAGGAGCAGAAACTCTTTACTGTATCAGTGAGATGTATTGGAAGTTCACATGTAATACACTATAGAATTTAAAAAAAAAACCTTTAAGAGGTGTGTTCATTTGAGGAAGTTATGGCAGTTGGGGAAAGTAGCACTGAATGTATGTCATGACTGTGGTAATGAAAGCAACTTGGAGAATACAGACCCATGAAGATGCTGTGCACTAGGAATACTGCTGTTGAGCAAGGAAATCTGTAATTATGCATCAAGACTAACTAACAAACCAATATTTGTGTCCCTAGGAGCTGGACAAAAAAGGATATGGTCCCATAACAACTGAGATTCTGGAGGGGCAGCAGTTTTACTATGCTGAGGACTATCATCAGCAGTACCTGAAGAAGGTACCCAATGGGTATTGTGGCATCAAAGGCACCGGGATCTCCTGTCCCATTGGAGCTGGGAAGGATGAGCTGTGAGGCAGGTGTGTTTAGAGAAAGAAAAGGATCAGTTGACAGGGTATGTTTATGGGAACTAATGTCATTGTTTGCAGTCCACGTCTTTTAAAATGGACTGTATCTACAATGCATCTGTCTTTAAGCCTCAGATCTGTTCTAAGCTTCAGGAAGTCCTGGCTGCCTGCCAGCTATGCAGAATATGTACACATATAAAACATATGTATAAAAAGTTTCATAGAAATTTTCTAAAAAAAAACAAACAAACAAAAACAACCTGAAAACAATACTTGAACAGCAATCATTTTTTTTTAAACTGCATAAAAATTCATTTAAAACACTGAAAATGTGGTGCAATGCTCTTTTTGACTGCAGTGACTATCACCTTCCATGGGGTGGCGAGATTTCTCAAAAAAAAAAAAAAAAATCCATACATTGTGTATAATATATAATATAGCATGATATTATAAAGGAAGCGTGTACAAACATTGTCTTGGTACACTTGGTAAACTAAATGGTTTTCTAATCTGACATCTGTTTCACCTCCATCGCTGCCAGAGCACTGACAGAGCTTAATTTCACATATTTCTTATCAGGCAGAGAAATCAATATGATTTTAATGTGTTTTCTATTTTCTTTTCTTTCTGCTGCAAGTAACAAATCTGAACACTGGTTTTTATTTTCTTAATGTATCACACTGGAAATAAAAATGTTTCTCCACCAGCCTTATATTATATAGCGTGCAGGTGTTTGTGTCTATATGTGTCAGTGTGTCTTAATTTATATATATATATATATATATATATATATATATATATATATATATATATATATATATATATATATATATATATATATATATAAATAAAGAAAAGCCAGTGCATAAACTATTTGTCCCCTTTTCTGCCCCATTTGAGAAGGGACGTACCACCGGGGGGGGACAAATGGGTGACTCACTGTGATGAACAGATGCACATTCAAAGGCCATTCATACTGAATCACAGAATGACACACTTGAATGCTCATGTATTCAATATGATGCACGGTTTCCTTAAACTTTCACTCTATGCTTCGTAACCCACACTTAGGAATCAAAGACTTATTATACACAATATGACATACTTAAAAGAATTGAATTTCCCAATCTGCCTTCTGTGCAGAATTTTTTTTATAATTAAATGCATCAACCTGAAAGTCTATTTAAAAATAAAAATCACACATTTGGTTATACTCCAAAATACAGAGATGATATCTAGAAAAAGCTTTTTGGTCGACCGCAGTAGTGTGATTCACCCCGCTCTTGTTCTTCCCCCTCCCTCTCTGCTATCTTTCTCTGTCTGTGTGTATGTGTCACATCCTGACACCTGTGTGTAGGTGTGGACCAGGGCACAGGTGCAGGTGCAACCTCTGTGGGCCTATTTTAGTATTGGGACAGATATTTTTGCATGTGTCTGCATGCAGCAGCCGTGTGTGTGTGTGTGTGTGTGTGTGTTCTTGCGTGTGTATCAGGGCATGTGAAGCTGTGGCTTGCTTGATCGAACCGCGCTGAGTGGTGTGTGGTTGGGCCAGCTTGCTGTTTTCCAGTGCCTGTGTGTATTTTTGCACTCTGCTTTGCTTCTCAAGTGTGTGAGAGGAGATAACCTTTTAATGAAGCGATCTTCATTTCCTCGGTTTTGACGAGATGATGGCATTAAAGCTTTAATCGCGCGGTGACATCAGGTTTTTCCGCCATCTGTGATGATGTCTGACTGAAACAAGAGATGCCTCAGTGAACCGTGGCATGATTCTCCCACAAAACAGAGAAGCCATTATCACTAACTCAGGTTATGGGTTGATAATATGTAGGGAGAAATTTTCAGTGGAAAGTTACCAGGTTTAACGTAGGCAGTGTCATTTAGAACTAGCTCCGTATTCCTTTGTAATAGATTAAAATGGGGCATGGAAATGCTTGGTACTCTCATGTATGTATCCACAGACAAACACAGTGAGGCAGAACAGGACAGGAACCAGGCTGTGTGCGCCCTTCAGACAGAGCCTATTGTCTGCAGATGGGCCTTTAATGGCCCCACAGCTGGCCACAAAGAGCTTACCGCTCCAGCGTGCTGCTTTGCCTCTCACTGGCCTATACTCCAAGAGAGGGGGCAGCGCACATTCATACCAGCACCACCATGGTCACGCATTTGATATATTGTTCTTTTTTCTCTTACAAGCAATTTCTTCTTTTTATTCGTTTCCCATCCATTTTCAAACAACTGTGCTCAGGAAGAGAAATCATTGCCAGGTGATTTGAAGAAAAGGTTCACAAAAGACCTGTGCCACGGTGGAACAGTGGGCTGAAAGCTGGTGCTGGTTGTTTATGAGAGGTACTCTGCACTCTTACCCACACGTGTACACACAACTCACACAAACACACGTCCCAACCGCTACCTCGAACTCCGTCCTGTACTGTCGTCTAATGCAAAAGGCAGCGCCCACGCAAAAGAAGCAAACACACCAAAAAGACACCTTGCAGAGACGTGCACCCACACAAATTCTTGCACTCTGATATGCTCTCTAAGGTGTCCTCCTTTCATAGCTTTTTATGTATCTTCCCCTCAACAGCTTCAATAGATCTAACCTTATTTATATACCACACCTTATATGTATTTATATACCATACCCTATGTGAATACACCATTGAAAGGAGCATTGTTTTATACCATTTCCTCTTTAGATGCCATGTGATGATAATCTATTGTTTTAGACACCAACATAAGATTGCTTGGAGAGCTATATATAAAGAACAATAGGACAGAGTGGTGTGTTCTGGTGCTGTCCTACCAGCTGGAGGATTGTTGTGTCTTCTTGTTCTGCTCCTCACATAATTATGAGAATTTGGAGAGAGGCAACCATTGGCTGTGTGTGGGTGTTTATCATCTTCTGCACGTGTGATAGCAAAGGGAAAGGAGCACTTTGCTTTTCTATAGGGCCTGTACATTACTCTGTGATGATATGAGAGGTTGTGTGTGGGTTTTGCAGATGCCAGATGTGTTTGCATCCTCTCTATTGCTCTCTCTTCCCCTCCCTCTGGTTCCTGCATGGGTGCAGGGTCTCAATCAGAGCATCAGGGCTCTAGGAACCAGAGCACAGCAGTCTCTCTGTGCTTCCCAGAGAAGCACGGCCTTGTCTGGGTCGATGCATCTGCGGCCTGGGGGCGAGCTGGGGGAAGAGGGCAAACCCTGGTGCCCCTGCATGCTGGTTTCACTCGAGGTCTGCTCTGTTAGTGCAGCCTGACCCTTTAGCTCTGAGGGAGAAACACATGCATATTACCAAACACAGCAGATCAGCACTTAGCCCGAGAAGCTACGGTATGCCAGCCGTCGGCAGAGGATTGATGTGATGTTCAAACTTTTAGAGAAAAAATATACTCTCAAACGGGTTACTTTGGTACACCAAAAAAAAAAAAAAAAAAAAAAAAAAAAGCAGGCTCACTTATGTTCACATACACATGTGTTTCCCAAAGACACAATGTTATAACTTTGTTCTTTTTTGCCACTGGGAATAGCACTGGGGGGTGGAGGCCTGCACGTGCTGCAGGGCCCTGTTGGCTGCTAACTGGCCCACAGGCTTTCTGGCTGACAGCCCACTCCGTGACACTCTGCACCTGGGAGCCTGTGTGTTGTCAGCCATGCTAGCTAGCTCAAGCTACCACCACATGACACACAGGAAACACAGAAATAACTGCTGAGTATCTTCAGCACAGTTATCACGTACTGGGAGTGTGCTGCTGACAGAAAATGGTTGAGAGGCACTCTTAAAAGAAAGTAGAAAAATGGTAGAGTAATGGTTGGAACTGGACTGAGTAATACCAGTATGGAGTAGGAATCGAAAAAAAAAACTGAAAAGAAAATTGAAACATCAAGATGCTCGGGCTCTTGCACCTGTGCCTCTTTGTGTTAGAAGAAGATTCCACTGGCCTTGATTCAAACACTGCTGAACATTTCTCTGACAGATGCAATACATCCTGTTTATCATGTCATTTTTATAATCAAGCCACTACAGAGATGATTGTGTAACAATCAAAGATTGACATTTTGCAGCTGGGGCACCCATATAACAGGTACATTTCCAAACCATCTCTCTTTTATCTATTTTTTTTTTTTTTTAGCTTTATCTGCTCTGTCCATCAGCAGCTTGAGTCACTGCAGCTTCACAGCAAACAGGTGTGCAAGTTAAGTGAACTCTTAACATTGCCAACAAGTTCTCAATTAGTGCTCAGTGCAGGAAAGTATTGAGTAACATTTGGGCTTTCAGGTGGTAATGTGCTGATGTATAACCATTCTAAGGAAAGAGGGCAGAAACAGGAGACACACAAACAGTCTTTGCATTGCAACATGCACAAACTGTTTTCCGTGTGCTTGCCACAGCCAGCTAATTTCTGTCAACGGTGCAGATTGAATCTTGTGTTCAGTTTCCTGATGAGACTACTCGTAAAGATGGTGGCATGATGTTGCCTATTTGTGAATAAATATATGTTTCTATCTAGGAAGTTGAGACAACAAAGGAAGATTAGAAATAAATGTGTAGGAAATGAGTAGATGGAGGGAGAGAAAAAGAAAAGGGAGGAGAGATGGTGCTTGCTGCACCAGGAGGAAGCTGGGTCTGATGCCTCTCCATGCAGCTGCTCCCAAACACCCACACTCTTCCTGTTGGAGTGTGTGTGTGTGTGTGTGTGTGTGTGTGTGTGTGTTTACTTTTTTGTGTAGAATTTTACTTCCAACAGGTTCCGACAGAGAGTTATGTAACTCTATGAAACATTTCAATTGATGCATACAAAAATAAAATTATCATCTCTGTAGTCTATAAACGATGGCTTGAAACAGAACGGGTTCAGCAGTGAGGCACGAAGACTCTTGTATCCTACAGAAGACATAGGTTTCTCCTGTGTGGCTGAGGCCCTCTGTGCCTTTTCAAAGAAATACTGGCCTCAAAAAACATCCGCTGGTGGAAACACTGGCCTGTCAGTCAGTGAATGGAAAGGTTTGAGGTGAGAGTGTGGCCACATTGAGGTGTCAGGGTGTGCAATTGTGTATGTGTGAATGTATGAGTTTGGCGGTCTCTCTAAGTTTCCAATACAATACAAGGCAAAAGACTGTCGTTAGCCACATTGCTCTTGTACTTTTCATTTCACATTTGTCTCTGATCACAATGACCTCTGACATAGACATAGTAACATGCACATGTGCTTTATTTCCTATTTGTATTCTACTGTGGGAAAAAATCTATATATAAATGTATCAGTAACTCAAAATCTTAGGCATATAACAAGTAAATATATTGGACTATAAATTGATTTGATTTTGCTCATGTAATTGAATATTAATGATATCTAAGTATTACCAGTTTAAAGACAACATTGTCAGGGCCATTACTTTGCATCCAGTTATGTGTACGATAGTGCCATAGTGTCAGCTGATCAAATGTTTCCCAGCAAGCAAAGGAGATATCAAATCGGACTGGGACAGTGTGATGATTAGAGACTTGCTCCTTTTTTTATTGCTACTGTTGCTGGGCACTCACACTCCCTAATTGCTACAGTAATACAAGTTCAAGCTGGGTATTTGTTATTGAAGGGACAAGTCATACCACAATTTTTTTTTATTTAAATCACATATTTTGTTGTTAACGCCTGAGACAGAAGCTAACTTTGCTTCAAAAAACAAAAAACACTGTATCTAAGCCTCAGCTATCACAAGTGGATTAAGCCTAGTCCTAGACCAAAAGCTGTTTATTCTAGTACTAGTTTTTATCCAAGTCTGGGAATTTGGCTGTAAGAAAGCAAGATGCCAAATCAATTAAATCAAATTTTCACATTAGAATTATTTCATCTGTCATCATTTACTCAATGCCCAGATGGAGGCAGATGATCAACCATGGTGACTGTTAAAGTGAGCAGCTAAAAGAAGATGATGAGGAAGTTGGATCAAATCACCACAGAGCTGAAACTGACTGGTTAATTGATCAAGAGAAAGTATTGGTTGCAAAGTGTCAGCTGTTTAGACTCAAGTCTTTTAACCATACATGTATGCAGGTCTTTATGCTATATACTTAGAGCATGTCTATATACTTAGAGATGTGCATGTCTTTGGACTGTAAGAAGAAGAATGTGTGAACTTCACACAGAAAGGCCCTAGTCGGGGTTCAAACCGGGAACCTTCTTGCTGTGAAGCGACACCGCCAACGCCCATATATGATAGTATAGAAAAGGCTAACTGAGGCTTTAGGAAATTATGACTGGCAAGAATATAAATTTTTATTTGCTAAAGAAGTAAATTTCTTCATAATTTTCCATTTATTTACCATCTGTTATATTGCTATTTGTATAAAACATTATGTGTTGACTGCCTCCCCAAGATTCAGCTAATTTTACATTATGCAGCTCATTTTGTGAGACGTTAAAGAGATGTGCAGCACTTTTGAGAAGAAACACACCAGCAGCAGTACAAGTGGAGGAAATTAAACATGAATTAGGCCAAGAGTGCATACTGATTTGTCGGGTATTTTCGAAATTCGCTTATAGTGCACAAACCTTTGATGACAAATATATCTTCTTCTCCCCCTTCAGCTTCTTCTTTGTCTTATCTGTATTTTATAATCTTTATCGTGTTCATTGGCTGTCTGTCACACGCTCTCCCCCCTTCTTCTCTTGGGGCCGTGTGAGATGAGTACAAGACAGAGGAGAGTGTGAGCTGTGGTGAGCCACAGACCAAAATAACTGGTACTTTTTTTTTATATAAAAACACATGTGCATCCACCCACACATGAAGTCACACATGCGTGCGCTGTCCCACGCATACGCATAGTCACACAGAGGTCCCTTTTACTTTAGGATCCCTGGAGAGAGGTGTCACTGGATATATATTTGGTAGTGCCAGTAGAGATGTGAGTGCTGCAAATGAACCTCTATGAGGAGACGCTTTTTGGGAGAGAGGGGCAAAGTTTTTTCAGCTGTCTTGACTTAATATTAGAACGTAACATTCAGAAATAAAGCAATTATTTCATTCTTTCAGTTTCCTCTTTTTGTGCAAGATACTGCTCCCCTTGCTCTTTCTCACGTTCTCTCTCTGTCTCTGTTGCCTTCTCTTGTGACAGATCCTGCAGCCTCCCTGTCAAGCTGGCATAGTGGCATCATTCTAAAACTGGTATTAGGCATTTCCTGCTGCGTCCGTTGGCGGGTGTAAGGGTGTGTGTGTGTGTATCAGCGTGTGTGTGTGTGTGTGTGTGTGTGTGTGTGTGTGTGTGTCGGGGCGGAACGCACCTGGTCCGCGCAGCTGTGGGGATCCTAGCAGGGGGGAGAGAGAGAAAGAGAGATATAGAGGAAGGAGAAAAAGAGAGAGGGATGGGAGGAGACGAAAAGGGGGCCCTGTGTGCTGTATTGGGGACCCAACAAGTTCAAATAGAAAGAACGATAGATGTGGGTAGAAAAGGGGGAGGTTTTTTTTTTTTTCCCAGTCTGTTACTGTGGCTTATCGCACAGGTCTTACACCACATTCGAACTTTGTGAAACTGCCCCCTTAAAATGAGATTTTCAGGCTCTCAAAGACAAATTTGTGTGACAAAGTTTCTCCATCAGCCAGATGCATCTGTGACGGAAATCAGTATGCTCTGTTTCTTCTCTCCCGGAAAGGTTTGACAATCATCTTAAACATCCCACTTTTTCTAATAAATTGTTCCTGTGTGTATTTTAGAGTCCTTTAAATCAAATCTTTCCAAATGTCATTATTTATCTCTCATGAGAAAGAAAATATACTTCATGTAAAACCAAGGATCACCTACACGTTCATTACCTAGTTGCTTAACATGTAAAACTTACTTATATAAGGAGGTAAATGCTGCCGGTTTGGTTCCTCTCTTTCTTTTCCCTACTCCCAAATACCTTACTGTAAATTGTGTCAGTATTTACTCAAATGCAGTTCCTCTGGTCCTCTGCAGAGGGGGCAAGGAATCTGGGGGAAAAACTGTGGAAGAACAGTGATAATAATAAAGATTTTACCGTGCAGATTTAGAGTGTGAGCAAATAGGCCAATCACAGGAGGAAACCATGCAGGAACCCACACTGTGAGAAAACAAACAGATGTGTTTATGAGGCTTTTTCATTTAAAGAGCACAGAACTTCTTCAGGATGTAACCAAAGCGCAGATGTGCATAGTCTATTTTACAGCTGGATGACCAAGGACGGGTCAACACTGGACAGATCAAATGACCAGGCCAGAGGTCAAGCTACAGAGAACTGCAACCCAGGAAAGATGAGCACAAAGGAATCTAGCGCACAATACACACTCACCCTCTCACACATATTCACTCAAGTCATCATTAAAACTGTTGTAACTCTTGACCCTTTGCTCCACATTGGCAGAGAAAGCAGACAGTCTCAGTCTGCAGTCGGTGCACACACACACACACACACACAGACATAGTCACTGCTCCTTCATCAGGTCATTTGATTAGAAGCCATCAGGACAACATGGGTCAACATCAAAGCAGCGTCTCAGCAGAACAGATGCAAATAAAGTTAACTTAATTCTCTGGAGATTAGATTGTTACAGTCAAAACCGTGCCATAAAACATGGAACATATGGAGAAATGTTACAGTTATAAGAAGTGGCTTGCAAATATCTGGCAAGCTCTTTCTAACCCTACACCACCGTGTTTTACTATTTACTGTTGCCTTGATGTCTCTTAATCTTGAGCAGAAGCTAAATTGTCTCATTTTAACAAGAGTGCAAGTATTTGAACATTTGTGAACTACTATGGCCTTTTTTTTTTAAATTCTCCCGTGACCTAGAAAAAAAAGTCAGCTTCTTAATGAAATTCAGGCGATGTCGGGTCACAGCAGGTGAAATGAAATGTCTTAATTACATAGACTGGACTAATGCATTACAAATTGCTCCACTAGTAAGTGTTCTAATTAGAGCAAAATGGATTTAGCATCTACTTCAAATTGCCTAATTGCTACCTAATTTGACCTTTGTAGACATTTGTATTGGTGTTTCTTCATGTGGGCAGTTAATGTCAGCAGTCTCTTCTGAGAAGGATGTAAAATTGAATTACAGAGCATTTGTGGCTTCTTATATGTGTACAACATCCAAAACATCAGGGAGGGAAATTTCCTGATAGCAGTCTTGGGATCAGTGTGGATTTTTTGTGGCTTCCCAGACAGGGGCATAGAAATAAACACTAGGAATGTCCTTGTTACATATATGAATTTGTATACTTTGTATGTATTTGTGGTTTGTTTATAATGGAAAGCTGCATCCAATTTAGGCAGCAAGGCAGTTGTGGCTTTTATTGCAGCAACCTGTGAAAAATGCCTTTGAAAGTCTGTGAATGTCATTTCCCGTGACGCCTTAAACCACTTAACTGTAGTCATCCCTTATAATGGCAACCTTGGGTTCTGTTTGCTGTTTTCCTTTAAATTACCTGCAATACACACACACACAATCTTATCAGTAGATATGCTAACTAACATGGTCAGTGATGCATGTTAGTGACCCTGAGTTCAATTAGCCTTGGCATGCAGCCTAATTTCACAGTGTAACCCCTGCTGCTGCACAGGCACAACCAGTACGACTCCCTTAAATTGTCTATCCATCGATGATCAATGTGTGCTTTGAAGGAAGCACTGGAGAGGGGGGAGCAGTTGCAGGACCCATGGATGACAGTGTTGCAGGGTGAGGAGGAGGAGAGGTGCATTATGGGACAAGAGGTGAGGAAGGTGACATTGTGTCCACTTTGATGAATGGACATTCACATGCAGAGATAGTAACTTTAGAGGCTAAGTGTCCTTTGACCCAACCAGTGAAGTGTCACGTTAAGATAACAGTTTTCAGCAGTTGTTTTAAAACTAAGAGAGCGAGAGAGCAATGGCCTCTCGCTCTCCGAGATGTGCGTGTGTGTGTGTGTGTGTGTGTGTGTGCGTGTGTGTGTGTGTGTGTGTGTGTGTGTGTGTGTGTGCGCGCGCGCATGGAGAGAAGTCATAATATCTTTGAATGCACTAAACTTCCATCTGTCTTTTCCTTTCATTGTTCTTTCTCTTCTCACATATAATCCTATAAACTTGTTCTTTTTCATGAACATTTCGGCATTTTACTAACTGGCAAAAGAAATTATTTATACACTTACAAAGTGCTACATGTAATATTTACATTAATCAAGTATAGCTTTTGTTATTTCTAAATTATAGTATTAGTGGCCTCAGCTGCTACTAATACTACAGTTAGGTTGTACTAAATCAAACCTCTCATGATTGATATCAGACAATAAATGGTATACTTTTGTTTAGTTACAAAGTATGTCAAGAACTAGTGCGATCCAGATCTAGTTTTCAATCTGTTAGATGTATTTTTGTATGTTTTCAACAACTAGAGGCATTAATGAAACATAAGACAAAAAAAATACTGAAGAAATAACAGAAGAAACCTGGACAAACAAAACTGCTAATGCAAAATTTAAAAAAAATTTAAAAAGACAATGAACCATTTGTTATTGTAGTTGTTTGTCATCACAAATAAATGCAACCAAAACTGGACAGAAATATTTTTATTGTTATGAAATTATACACCAAAGCACAAAAGTGCTCCCTAAAATACAACTAAACAAAAATATCAAATAAGCTTACTTACATGTCAAATAAGATATGGGATTATAGTAAGGAGAATGAGAGATCTGGACTATAGATCTGCACTGCAGGAAAAAAGGGAAAAGAGCAGGAGATTAAAAGAAGAAAAACAGTAGGACATGATAGTGACAAAAGCAGCATAATATAAATAAGAAATATAGACTAAAGGGTAAAAATGGACCATGAGATTATTTTTCCAGATGGGCCAAAACATCATATTCATCCCTCCAACATTAATTTAAACTTTAGGCCTCATTTACACTATAACAGAGTAAAAGTCCAACAACAAATATAGGAATCAAGAAACACAAGTAAGAGAGATTATTTTTAATAATAGTTTTTTTTTTTTAAAAAGGCATAGAATAATAAAAATTGCACATGCAAGAAATGAACACATTTTTATTCCAGCCAGTCAACAAGTTCTTTTACGCTACAAGATAATATCAGCATCATGTACATGTACATGACACTCAGTTACTGAAGAAACAGTGTAATCTACATGAAGAGTAAACAGAACAGGCCTCAGGATTGAGCCTTATCAAACGCCTGTTGTAGTTTGCACAAATTCACATTTAACATTTCCAGCAATCAGACCACTGCCTGCCATGATATCAGCTGTCAAATTTTTTGAAAAGATGCCTTAAAAGAGCTGCACAGTGTTTCTTTCTATCCAAAGCCCTAATGGTGTCAAATAAGAGCAGCAGTAGTGACTAATAGTAACTCAACCGGTGTATACTTTGAATAGAATGTGCTGAGAGGGATGATGATAGGGGTTCCACTATATTGCTAAGTCAGATAACTTCCACTGTCCTCATGTAATGGGGTGTTAAGGCACCTTATCTGACCTTGTTAAAACTGATAGGTTAATATATGTTTTGTAGCTGAATGGCACAGATGACTTTACCAAGTGGCACCGAGCTTATCCACGCCAAAGGAGTTCTCTAAATCTACAAATAGTGTGTGTGTGTGTGTGTGTGTGTGTGTGTGTGTGTGTGTGTGTGTGTGTGTGTGTGTGTGTGTGTGTGTGTGTGTGTGTGTGTGTGTGAGAGAGAGACAGATGCATAATACAGTTCAACCATAACTGTGTTTGTGCGCATGCATCTGTGTTTGTGGCAGGTGTGTGTGTTGTGCTGATGATTTTCCAGTGATCATCTTCAATGCATAGCAGAGAGTGCATGAACACTGGTTAGCTTGTGTGGCGAAACACTCAGTGTGGCAGGAAACAGAAGAACCTGTGATCTCTGCAAAAACGCTAATGGAAAACCTCACTCAGATAGAAACGTCAGTGTGTGTGCATAAAGATTAAGTGTGCGTTTATGTGTGTGCATTCCTCATGTGAGCAGAGAATGTCTCGCAAGTTTTCTAATTTCGTGATCGTTCTCAAAATGACACAAACCTCTCCAAAAGAAGAAGAAATGCAACGTACAGCTGCGTTTGCAGCAATTAACTTGAGAACCACAGACCTTCCTTTGCAGATAACAAGTGAGACTTCCCTCACTTTGCGCAAGCAAAACAGACACAATCGCAAACCCTAACCTTTAAATAACATTTAGCGAAAGCTTTTTTTAACAACAAAGATTTCAAAGATACTGCCTTGTTTTTGACGCTTAAGCTGCAGCCAGGTTTAATATCTCATTTTAAATAAAACGATCATCACAAGTGTTAAAACCATACTCTTTTCCAATCTCTGCTCAGATAAGGTTTTTTACATAATTTTGAGGGTACATTGATGACATATAATTTTATGAAAACACTTGCCTCAGGTTTCTTGTAAAGTGGTTGCAAAAGGTATTATCCCTCTGCTGTTTATATACGGTCACACTAATCTACTAAACGGGAGTAGAAACCTGAGATGACAGCACTCAGTGACTGATCTGAGTGTCATGATTTTGAACTTTAACTAGTAATGATGACCTGAAAGCTGCTCCTTGAGTGACAGTTGTCATGCTCTGACTTTGAATAACTGTCTCAATTTATAGTGGAAGATAAGAAGAGATTTAACTGGGTCTGCAGCATGAACCCATATTTACAGATCTACCAATGTGAGAGGTGGTGTGTGTGTGTGTGTGTGTGTGTGTGTGTGTGTGTGTGTGTGTGTGTGTGTGTGTGTGTGTGTGTGAGTTGTGCACAGGGGTGGGAGGTCACAGGGATGTTCTTGACTGTGTCATCTCCAGCAGCTGTTTCCCTCAAACCCTGCCTTGCCCGCTCCTCCCCCTACCACCCCATCATCTCACAATGAGACCAATACAAAGGAACAGGAAGTGCCTCCCGTTAACTGGGGCCCAATCAAAGCCATCATTATTCCCATGTCAGAATTTTTACAGGAAATAGCTTCTCAGAAAATATGCCAGCTGTGCAGGGAGTGTGGTATTATTGTCTTATAGGTCTTGTCTGTTTTTGCTTTTTTTTTTATTCACTCATCAGTCACTGCTAACAAAAGGACATAGATTCGTCTCGACCACGTGCGCGGCACACTGTCACTGTTGTGCGTTCACTAGGCAAGCCAGGCACTGTGTTCGCTGGGGCTGGGTGGTTATTGTGCGCTCTGTGAAAAGGGCATTCCTGCTGTGCCTGCTCCGGCTTCTTGGATTCCCATCCTGAACTGAGCAATTGTCTTTTAAAACCCTGTGAACAGAGCTGAGCCCACAGAGTACACAGATGTAAGAGTAAATATGTGATCACACGCTCACAGGCACAGAAATGTGCACGCACACACACGTACACACCAAGCGTTGCCTACTGAAGGCACATCTGTAAGAGCACTACTCAGATTACAGCATAAATGGTGGGTTCAGGTGAAGCCTAACATTTGCCAGATGCTGCGGTTAAGTCACCAGGAGGTTAGCCTAACACTGGAGTGTTGTTGTTGGTCAGGGAGGGTGGAATCATCAGCTTCCCTAACAAGAGGGGTGCACATCTGGCGTGAAGAAAAGTAATTTATGAGCATTATCTTAAACAAGCGCGAATAACTGCACTGATGCTGTGGCTTATCTATTCTGTTTGAACAGCACAATAGAACAGTAATCTCAGGATCGATTTGCCTCGTGCTTGAAAAGAAAGGTAGCTTCTCAGTTTATCTAATCCTCAGTTTGTCTTCTCTCTGCCTCTGAAGCCTTGCAGACGTCTAGAGGACAATAATTAACTCAGTCATTCAACACGTTGACACAGGTGAGCACCACTCGAGTGGTTAAACAGTCATTATGAGGCTTTTGTATGTGTGAATGAACACACATACACACTCACACACACAAATCTAATTGACCGCTAACTTTGTCTTAGCTTGTCTGTCACATCAGGCTTGGGCCTAATCAGTTACAAAATGCCACTGCTGATTATATTAACACAGATTAGATAAGCTCCACGCCCCTCAAAATATGACCTTCAAAATATAACCCACAGGGGGGGAAAAAAAAGATGTTGCATCCTTTGGCTTTTGTGAAAACAATGCAGAGTTTTGTTTCTTAGCCTCTGTTAAACGATCTCTTGCTTTAACCTGATAAGCTGCTCTGTGTCCTTTACAGTGAAGCACAGTGTTTGAAGTATTCATATTTATCTGAGGTCATTTGCTGAGGTCATGTGATGTAGTGGTTTACACATTTGCCTAACAAGTGAAAGATCCCGGGTTCAGTTGTGGGAGGAGACACAAATATCTCGGAGCTTGAATCAGGAAGGGCATCCAGTATGAAAATCTACCAAATCAGACGGGGTGCTGCCTGCTGTGGTGACCCCTTGTGAATAAAGGAGCAGCCAAAAGTAGTATACATGTGTTGAGGTCATTTTTTTCTAACCCGGTGTTCTTTATTAATGCCCTCACTATACATCTCCCAGTTCTGTTTTAAAAGATTGGTTTACCCAGAAAGAACAAAGAAGAAAAAGAAATATCTTGTATCATATTGGGGTAAGTCCTGCAATCCAGATAGTTATCCTAGTTTATTAGGAACATATCTAACTGATAAATATCTCAAAATGTGAGCAAATAAAACTTCAGTGATCATCAATGCTAAATGCTATACAAGATTTGTGTGAAATAGTCCTTTAATGTATCTTTTAGTATGCATTAATATTTATTATATTCAAATTCACACGTATTTATTATATTCTGTATGAATTTGAGAGTCTCTGATCTTTTTTTTTTTTTCTATGTTGCTATATAATTGTTTTTAAAAGTGTTTCAAGTTTATGAGAGCTCCCTTGCAAAGGCCGTATTCCTCTTTTGGCCATTCTAGGGGCTTGGAGGAAGCAACATTTTTTAGAAATCTTGAGTGGCTTTGACCCTCCACTTTTGGCCAGACTCTTAACTTAGTGGTGTGAGGATATTTTCAGTAATTACAGAGTAACCAGGGAATGTTAGCAGGAAATGTCCATAATACAATACACACGCAGGCCAGGCATGGCTAAACAGATATAGCAATATCCTGGTAGTGTTACTCTATTCTAGAGTGACTCACACTTGTGTTACTTCAGAGTTTATTCTCAGAAGTAATACTTTGTATAGATTTTGAAGCATTTTTGGGCTTAGGCTGTTTGTAAGCAGTTAAAACAACAGAAGGGTCAGAGAGCAAGGATGGTCTCACAGGGCCTGAAATGATTCACAGACAGAACACGAATAACAAAACGCACTGGACCATTATATAAACTTAGTGAGCTAAGCTTTCAATCATAGTGCCTGAACATGGCAATACAGAGCCAACCAGCTGGCAGAGTGTCCAACCCCCCCCACCCCGAGTCGTTATATCCATCCCGTGCTGGTGTTCCAATCACAGCACCCCAATTAAAACCACTCAGGAGGAAGTGGGCTGATATGAGCTGAGCAGGCAATTCACCACCACCTATTAAAGATTTCTAATTATTGTACATATAAGTAGACAATATTTGACAGTCAGAAAGTGTTAAAAATGTGTAATGGCTCACCCAGGGTGTGTGTTGTTTGATTAGTTATGGAGGTCACTAGCCTGTGTAAGAGCTTTTAATCGGGTCACTGAGAGCCCAGGCCTCTCTGCTCCCACTCTGCGCCCTCCGTCTGGAGGGTTTCGCCAGGGGTGACCAAGAGGGGCACCACTGACCCAGATTAGGAAAGGGTAAGTGTGTGTGAGAGAGAGTGGGGGAATCAGCTGAGCATCATGTCTCAGCCCGTACTGTTTCAATTCATTAGCAGTACAAGGAGCAGAAGAGAGAAACGAGGAGGGGTGGATCGCGTGCGTGTGGATTTGTATATGTGTGTATATGTGGAGTGGGGGTCAGAGAGAGGAAGAATACAATGTCACTGCTGTGGCTCATCTTAGATTATCAGGCACCCACTTGACCTAGAAACACATGACACACAGGTGCAGAGATACCCACCAGGGACCTAATGGCCTCTGTATGTGTCTCTGTGAAGCCTGACCAGCTGAACCCCTGCAGCATCCGCTACAGCGTCAGACCCCTCTACAGCTTTCTTTCTCTCAATTCCTCTCTTTCTTTCACAGTCTGAGTGTCTCTTTCTCCTTTTTGTCACTCGCCCTCAAGTGTGTTCTTCAGTCATTTTCCACACCAATTTTCTCTGCCCCTCTCAGCTTGCGCTCTTCTTTGGACTCTGCTTCCTCATCACCCAAACAGATTTCCTCTTTGTATTTCTCTGTCTTGTTCCCCAGTCCGTGTTTTCTTCATACAAAACTGCATCCATCAGCTTGTGCGTGGTCTGTGAAGAAGTTAAAGAGTCGTATTTGACCTTAAGCACCTCAGCAAGTATATGCAAGTAAATGGCAGAATTTTTACCCAACTTCCTTCACTGCAACTTTGTACAATACCATTACACCATGTAATTGGTCACAAATGTTGGGATTAGCTTACTTCCATTTCGACCGCCTTTTTCCACCGCAACTTGCAGGCTACCGCTACAGCAAGATAGATCAGTGTAACAGATTTGGACCCCCACTCTCAAATTGTCCTCGTGTACAGGCTGCACTGTGTGGGATCACACAAAGCATGGATCCAGACTGTCCTGAAATGCAAGGTCAGAACTCTACTTGTGAGTTTATAGTGCACCGCAAATGCCCCCCTTTGCAAATCTGCAAGAGGAACAGCAATTACACGAGAGCATTTGTAAAAAATAATTATATAGTCATCATCTGGTAGTAATCAACAAATAGTTGCATGGATTGATTTTGGTTAAATGCTAAGATTGTAACTCCACAATGGTGTGACCAAATGAAAACTGTGGATCAGACTCATTCTTTCCTAGCATTGTGGAGACAACTAGCAGACACAGCAAATTTGTGCTGTCTGCAGACATGCATATTTTGCAGCTTTGAAGCAGAGGTTTGGGCCTGAAGACCTTCCATTAACAGTCATCCAATTGTACTAAAGCAAGTTCATTGTCTGCTCTAAGAGTGACTGCTGAGGAATTTGGTGATTTAAAAAAAAATGACCATACAGAATTCAAGTCCAAAATCTTTCTTTAACTTGAGGAATGGTGGAAGGTGTTGTGACTAATCAGATCCCAGTCACCTACACCAGCTTGGCTTGGTGTCGATCCCAACCACAATCACTGCGTCTGGCTTGTGTATACAAAGCCAGATGTTTATCCTCATTAGATGGCTACAGAATAAACCAACTGTTCCAGTCAGTTGATGAAAATGACAAAACAGGAACGTGACCAACACCTGCTCTCCACCCGCTCAGAGTGTAACACTCAGTGTTACACTCAGCTTGTTTTGGGCCAATGTGGTGACCATGGATTTAGATGACCTTCTGTGGCTTGTGTCCCACCTGCTATACACTTCCACTGCCTGGATGTGTTCTTGCATCAAGAGAGCAGTATTCACACCCAAGGACATCAACAGGGCCACCTGTCAACATAGTTATGACAACTATCCTGTTCCCACAGCGAGCAGCACAATATTTCCTTATATTACCAACTTCTGTATTTTTGAAATGTAAACGGCAGCTCTATACAACATACTTCTGCAAAAGTATGTTTAATGACACTTCTTCTTTATCTGGAAACATACTGCTAAATCATTTGGCACTCTCAGTACTGGACAATTGAAAGTAGTTCCCTATTCAGTAGCAACAAAAACCCAGGATCCTTGTTCTCCATTCAGATATTCAGCCAAACAACAGAAAAGGCACATAGTGGGCGAGTGTATGACTCAATGAATGACGCATGGGTAAGTTTATCTTCTGACATATTATGTACCCTCTCATCTACAAATCCAGCAAGATCATTATGCACAAGCTTGAACAAGAGACTCTAACACAGATAACAAGTGACCGATACAAAACAACAATGTGCATAAAATGTCATGTCACCGCCTGGGTCACTAAGGCAAAAAGCTTGGGATCTGTAGGCTGCTCAAAGCTGATGGAGAAGACTGAGGCGTCTTTGATGAAGGACAGAGTGAAAACACACTAACATGTATGGCGCGCGCGCGCTCACACACACACACACACACACACACACACTACGGATATAAAGAATTAAGTTTCACTGAGTTGCTTGCCACTTAATTATCCTCTCAAGAGGAGCCCGCACTTGCAGATGAAAAAGATACCCTTCTGTATACAACACTACCTCTCTACAGGACAGTATGGAGGTCTAGCCCTCCTGTCTTGACCTTCATTTTTTTACACCCTGCACTGAAGTAGAAGGAGGCACTTTGTTTATGTTAACACAAGGTGCTTTGAGAGATGAAGACGAGTGGAGTGAGATTCTGACTCTTTGCGTATGGAAACAGATTTTTCTTTTTTTCACACAAGTACAACTGGTGTTCAAGATTGTTATTATAAGACTTTTTTTTCCCCTTGATAGTAAATGGGAATAAAAGCGTGGATTCAAATGCCACGGACAGAGAAGAGAGAAGAAGGGGGTGCTGCTAATTATGCGTGGCGATTGTTGATGGCTTGATTGTCTGCGTCCAGCTGCATGGAGGAGCGGGGAGAGGGAGGGTGGGGAGAGAGGCAGACTCACTGACGCCGGGCTCGGAATTCTCCCATCCATTGAAAGAGAGACCCGATTGTGTCCGGGGCCTTTCCGACAAGCACCTGATCCCTGCCTAGGCACACACTTGTGTGTGTGTGTGTGTGTGTTTGTGTGTGTGTGTGTGCGTTTTCACAGATTTACGCACTGGGAACTCAGGAATCTACAGCCCCACGGCAATGGGTACCAGAGGAAAATACTAAATTGCCATTTATGACAAGATAGAAAAAGCTCCTTATTCCTTAAAATGACTAAGAAATTATGGCAAAATCGGCGATGGGTGTATACCTCAACTTTGCGCGTAGGCCTACCAAAGACACCCAGACTGTGCCAAGACAGTTGGCTCAGTCAGCAAATGCAAACAATTATTTTCCCACCAGGCCTGGGAAATTCAAAGCAATATTTGTCCTTCCCTTCAGCAAATTTAAGAAAGATATTTAAGGTCAAAGTCTTGTTTGGATACTCAGCGCTGCTCACATAATATAACTTCAAAATAGTCTGGATCGAAGTCCTGTCTCACGGTTCAATATGGTTTGCCTTGTAGTGAGGTCGCTGAATGACTTGTCAATTGCTGTGAGGAGGAGGGGGTGCCACAAGGAAGGCAGTGACTGGAACATCTGTTAAACTTCTGCATAACTGGAAGGATATCTGTGGGAGCATATTTCTGTCTAGAATTTATAAGATTATGACGTATTTGTATTACCCAGCTTGAACACAGTGTGATACTTAATCCGCTGCTCTTGATAAAATGTTAAAATTGTTGCCGCCTACTCTACAGTTAAAAGAGCCTGTAAGGTTATATGGTAACAAGGACAGATCAAGCCTTTAGTTCTGAGCTGGGGGGACTTTCAGAGTGGTTGCAAAATATCTCATGCAGGTTACTTTTGTGGCACCACTGAGCATTACTATTGTTCAAATTATCATTTTTTCTTGACACTGAAATGCTACATTTGGACTTGTCCTTATTTAGGAACAGAAATGGAGAATGTAAAATTCTGTCCAGTAACTTTTCATGATTTATCTCTGAGACATGTTTGCGTGTCCAACATAGCAATAGTTGTGGATATTTGAAAAGTCTTTCCCCTCGATTTTGTCTTGCGTCCAACTGTAGACCCAAGCAGGGAAGCGTGGAGGCGCAGAGTCCGGTTAATGAGTGATAGAACCGGTCAGCCAATCCGATCTCTGAGCGCCTCTGCTTCCCTCCCTCCTGATGGTTCACGGGGGAGGGCGGGCCGTCTGCCAAAGAGGGGAGTGCGCGTTGGGGTGAATGGATGACGTCGGGAGGCTGGCGCCAGCATGTCTGGGACTGGCGCGTTAGATCAACACAGCTGGGCCGGGATAGGACACACAGCTGGCTCAGGCCTGCATTCCTCCACAAAACAGGATTGTGAGAAAAGGGGAAAATAAGACCCAAATAGGAGCAGAACGGGGCGTGCTTTGATGTAAACCAAAATGGAGCAACATTTTACATGGTTAAAATATAACTTTTATAAAAAGGGTTTCACCCAAAAGAAGCCAGATTTTGACATTAAGTGACACATTAAGCACACCGAACCTCAATATTAAGAGTCGTTTTTTTTTTTTCTTCGTTATTCGTGGCATAAAGCGAGACTAAACAGTAGGCTGTGAGCTACCAGTATACCCTAAATGGACACCAGAGAATATGTGGATGAACATGAGATTCTTGCACAGAAACGTGGATTTCAACTGACCTTTTGCCTGTATCAGGTTACAAATTTCCAATATATTTGTATTCTCACGTTTTGGGACTGTGTGTGTCCTACAATGTGGAAGTTCATCAGATTTAATATAAAGCCTGTTTGTAGGCCTATCCTCATGCTGAAGAGATTCAGCAGCCTATAGAGAGGTGTTTTCAGGGGCTGAACACAGTCAGACGTGAAGAAAAATTTCCTGAAGGTCCAGTGATGATAAACCACTTTCCTTACTATTACTCACGGGTAGTAACCCTGTGAGTAACAGTAACCCTCATTTCCAGGGTATTTTTCTGCATCTCTGAAGTGGCCTGCCCAAAGACTTTTATCTATTTAAAATAACTATCAGAAAACGATAGCTACAAAAAATGACTGACAATTCCCTTCAGGCATCCCTACCTAATTTCCTCATTCTTTCCAACTCTTCCACAATTCCGCATCAACCAATGAGAGTAGGCTTGCTCTTCACAGTGGCCAATCACGAGAAAGGGGGCGTCAGCAGGCGCGCACTCTATAAAACCCAAACTGTACGCTGCTGTCACTGCACTGTAGCTGTTCGGGACACTGATCAAGAGACCTCAGCAGGGACAAAACCACCGCCGACTCACAAGCCAAGTGTGTTGCTCTCGTTTCACTCGTGTTTTCACCATGAAAGCCATCAGTCCCGTCCGCTCGGTGAGGAGCTGCTATAAGGCCGTGTGCTGCATTTCGGAGCAGAGTCTCGCCATCAGCCGGAATAAACACTCCTGTCTGGACGAGCCGGTTAGCTCCCTGTGCGATATGAACGACTGCTACTCCAAGCTGAAGGAGCTGGTTCCGAGCATCCCGCAGAACAAGTCGGTCAGCCAGGTGGAGATCCTGCAACATGTTATTGACTACATCTTCGACCTGCAGATCGCGCTGGAGGCAGGGGACACAGCCACGCCGGAGATGGTTTTGTCAATAAAGGTGAGCGGAGATGCGGGCTGCGGAAGGGGGACTGATGCTGGGTTGCCTTTCAACAGTCTTCAGTCACTGACGATCACTGGCAGGAATTTGTGTGTGGTTATTTGCGCAACATAAATCTGGACTTCAGAGGCATTTAAAGTTCAAGGCCGTGTTCTGTGAGATTTCCAGAGTTTGTTCTCATGCTTACGTGCATCTGCTGCTGTAGGCTACAGTAACACAACAGCAGATGGTGCTCTGTGATGTGACACCTCTGCTCACACATTTATTCTTATATTTATTCGATTATACTTCTGTTATTGCCAGCTGCTCAAATTGCTTCTCTTCTTTCTGCTCTCCATTCAGACTGCGGACCTTAGTCGCAATTTCTCCAAAGAAGAAGGGCGGTTGTGCCATTAAGATGAAGATAGCATATTATGGTACGTATTTGTCCTCTATTCACTCTTAATATATTCCTCATTTATTAAAATCGCAGGTAAATGTGCTCTGAAACATATCTCGAGGTCAGTAAAAGAATTACTTCGACATCTTGTTTTGACTTAACTTGGCTTGAAAGTTCAAATAAACCTTTAAATACCAGCGAGAATAGTGTAAATATTGATATGCTTAGAAATGAAGGTCTCCACTCTCTCCACATTCACTATGGTCGCCAATTAGACAGGCCAGTGATTGTGTAGCGGATTCATGCTATCTGCCTGGGGTTAATAAAAGTTCCATGCTAGGCGCCAGTCTGTCTGCTTCCCTCTGCAGGGAGGGAGAGAGGGAGGGTGAGAGGGAGAGATCTGACTTCACTTTTCTTCCTTTCTCTCCCATGCAGGTGCAGGGAAACACATGTCTCCACTTCACTCCGGGCAAGAGGACAAGAGGGGCAGAGAGGGTGGGATAGGTATTTGGGAGAGAAGGAGGAGGAGGGTTTGAAGAAAGAAAGAGAAAAAGTGGACTGTTTCCTAGATGAGTGGGGATCAACAGTAGTGCATGAGCAAGAAAACAGAGACTCATTCTTTGGCCCCCGGACAGACAAATCAACTCACCAAAGCAGAAGCCAGGATTGGAAAGTGAAAGCGACCAGCTTTGTATGCCTTCCTCTCAAAACCTGGGATTCCTTATAGATAGTTAGTGGAATTGTGGGTACATTTTCCTTTTCTTTTTTTGTATTGCATTCCAAACAAAGTTTTTGTGGACTGATCTTTACACCCAACCTGAACCTTGTATCTACCAAGTCTCTTATCACCTCACAGAAATATCACCCCCAAAACAAAACAAATGTTTTCCAGTGATCTGGAGACTGATCACACGTCTGAAGAAGGTGTACATATCTGTTGGGGGTGTTAATTGTGCATCAATTTGGATTTTTTTTTCCTTTTTTTCTTTTTTTCTTTTTTTGGGGGGATCGGGAGTTTGAGTTTTCCTAGGTATAATCAGAATAATCAGAACTCTATACTAGAGTCAATTGTAAATGTTTGTAGGGATTGTGTTATTTCTACAGACAGGGTGCTGTGAGTTTCATAAACTCTTTGTTATAAAGTTTGCTTTGTATGTACATGTATGTTTTTATGTAATGAAATTAAAAAAAAAGAATGTGAAACCATTTTCCTGGTGTGGTGCATTTGATCTAGAAAAATGAATGAGTTTGAATTAGTTTCTTCAGAAGACAATGGTGATGCTGACGTGACTCTCTGGCTTTGGATGACAGTGAAATGCTGATACAACAGGATGTATTTAGATGAATCTTGAGGTTGAGTGGTTGGAAATCAAACAAAGGGAGTTTCCTCTGAGTGTTTCTATTTTTCCAGAGAAAGAATTACCAGTTTAAAGCTGCTGAATTTCTTAAATGGTGTAAAAGAGAGGATGTTACGTGATTGTAAACCTGTGAATGTGATCATTCACAAATCCTGTTAAATTTCACTTTCATGACAGCAGTACACAGAAGTATGCTGCCTCTCTAGAAGCTGAAAAGTGTCATACTTGAAGCAGCAAATAAATAAATGAAATACAAATGTGTGTGTGTGTGTGTGTGTTTATATATATATATATATATATATATATATATATATATATATATATATATATATATATATATATATATATATATATATATATATATATATATATAGTTGAATCTTTGGCTCTGTCTGGAATTTCAGGGATTAGATCTTGTCATGGGCTCTCTCTTGATGAATAGTTACACTAAACGTGGTTTTGTCACTTTAATTTATTTATTTAAAAAAGGGAGAAAACTAGCAAAAATTAGGCAGAAGAGCTAAAATATGATGACCCAATTCTAACCTTTCTCCTTCTGCTAATAATGAAATAGCACCGCCATCTAGTGGTGTAAATGAGTTACTGGCTTCCAACCTCAAAACTTCTCACACAGTTAAGAATATTGGATGATACGCATTGCATTATTTGGAGAAATTAATAATACCTATGTGTACTTCAGATTTACTATTACATATTATATATGTTTTATATTTTCATGTAATTTATTGATTATAATATCAAAAAATTTGGTGAACTCTAATTTAAAGGATGGTATAACTGCTTTGCATTATGCTGTAATTCATTTTGTCTCTCCTCACCTCAGTGAAGAACTTAAAACATCAACATTTTGATGCAAGTACAAGCAGTGAGCAGAACTTTAGCACAGGGAAGAATGAACACCGGGCACTGTTGCAGTATTTGTATTTGTTGTATGACGCTAGGACTGCTTTAGACATGAATTTGTATTTCATGCATTTTAGGGTTAGGGGTTATCCAAATGCTTGTTAGAGCATTTAGACAGCCTTAAAATAAAGTAAAAGCCTTCCTTTGCTTTAAATTAAGATCAGGTGCCAGCCCACACCACTAGATGGGGCTGTTAGATGTGGATGCATTCTCCGGACATCCCAAGAACTCAAAAACGAGATTAAGCTTATTGCTTTCAGTATCAAAATGGAGATGAGTACTCTGAAACTCAAGCTCAAAATGTAGGATTTCATCAGTTACAATAAAGTCCATAAGTTTTTGCACAATGACACTTAATTTCGATTTTTCTTCTGTAAATCAAACAATCCAGATCTGATTAAAGTGTCAACTCTCAGCTTCAGTTTAAGGGGTTTAATAAAAGTATTGCATTAAGTGTCTGGGAGTTACAGCCATTCTTATAGTCTCCTAGTTTCAGAGGTCCATGAGTAACTGGACAGTTGAGTGATGACTTGTTTTGTGGCCCAGTTAAGCCAGTTCTCTTGTTATTTCATGACAAATTAAGAAGATAAAAGATATGGAATTGATTCCAAGTGCCAAACTTGTTGGTGAAAGTGAAGGAGGCCATCATTAGGCTGAAAACCCAAAATGTACAAATATAATTCCAAATCAGTAGTCTGGTATATTCTGTAAAAGAATTCCCTGACCAGCTCAGTACTTAAAGGCCTGAAAGTCAATGAAAGACTGAACTGCAGTGTATGATTACAGAATTATTTCCTTTGTTCAAATAAATCCCTTCATAACATCTAGCCAAGTCAGAATTAAAAAATTCTGAAGTGTACAGGGATATACTCTCTCTCAAGTGCTGCAAAACCAATGGATGATGACCTGCAAAAGGAACCCAAGAGTTTCTTTAATGGCCAAGTCAGTCACCTGACCTCAACCCAATAGATCAGTTATTAAATACAAAAACAAATGCAGAAAACAAGTAGCAGCTGAAGTTTCTGTAATAAAGAGTTTTAGACTTTAGGCATCACTTGCACTGCCATTGAAAATAAAGGACTATAAACTTATGGATTTAACTCCATGTGAGCTGCTTAGAACAAACTCGGATTCACAGTTTGGTACAGTGAACTAATTTTGATGTGACAGAAATGTCACGTGTTTCACCCTTAAAGACTGTGCTGGAGCAATAAAAAAACAAACAGAGAAATGGGCTGAGAAATACATTTCAACTTTAGTGCAATAAAGAAATCATAAGTCAGAAGTTAATAAAAGAAGCTCGGCATGCTTTACAATGTTGTCAGTATAGGACATATTGTCAAAGCATGTGTAAAAATATTTTAAAAATATATAATGATTTTGTGGCCCCAAGGTTTTCTTGAATAGATTTGGATCACCAGATTATTGTGGGCTGTTGCAAGTCATGCCATTGGAATAAGACATGAATCTGAATTTCCAGTATTGCTGGTTATGCAAGAACACCAATGAATTGTGCAGCATTTTGTGTGAAAGAGGAAGAAACTGAGGGTGGGGATAATATAAGTTGCACTATGTAGGGACCCAGTGACTTCTAGTCTCCGACTTGTGTTTACTGTGTTTATGGTTGCAATACTTTTGCTTTTTCTATTAGTCTTTCTTGTCTCCACCTTGTGTTTACTGTTGCAATAATATGTGGTGAACAAAGCAAGTTTCTTTCAACCGACAATTAAGAATTATCTCCTGATCTAATCCAGTGTAATAAGGAGGCAACTGTGTCAGCTCTTTTCCTTCACCCTTAGTTTTTTTAGGCACCATACACACACAACAAACAATCATTTTTGCCATGTATTCAGAACACATTTAACTTTGATTATTTCCAGTGACGTGCGGTGAGGGTCGTGACTGGTGAGGCACTGACGTCATCACATCAGATTTACAAACATATAGCTTATTCACCATTTGATTGGCAACAGTTGTTTTGTTTAACATTAACATAGTCTGAAGCAAACCTTTTAGCTCCGGTGTTGGTCTTCCTTTAATTATTATCTTCTGCTTCGATTGAAAGTCCAGTTTAGAAAATTCTTTCAGTTGAGTTATGTAATCTTCCATGTTGAACATAAGGCCAAGCAACAGGAAAAACTAACTGGCCTTGCTAACTGTTTATGGTAGCTTGCCGCCGAGGAGTCGTAGAGTCCCTGGGATCACCAGCGCCCCCTACCATGAGGCACGAGAACTGCGTGCCTCACCTAGAGTCTCTTCGCAGCAGTTTCATGATCGCTCAACACAAGAATGCATTACACACACATACAGTTGTTAATGAAAAAAACAAAAAATAAACTGTGCATTATATACACCAGCTAAAATATGGAAATTTAGTTCATATAGTAAAAGTGCAGTGAGACCGGAAAGTAATCCGGTCTCACTGCATAGCATGCCAGCACAGTTAGTAGTCATTGGCAATGACTATACTGAGCCGCACCACGGATTGCGCAATCCGTGGTGCGGCTCGCCGGGCTGGTGCCTCACCGTTCGTCTCTTAGTATTTGACCGGCAAATGCGAAAATTCAGCGATTTTGAAAAAAACTAATCTAAAAATGGTGTAGTTAAATGGAAAAGAACTTTAAAATACAAATCACTGAATGAATATAACCATTTAATTTATTTTTTAATTTTATATTTCCACGATGACAGGTGAGGCCGTGCCTCACCTGCCTCCCCTGACTGCACGTCACTGATTATTTCATTCAAAACGTACTTCAGATTGAGGCAGGACAATAGGCCTACTTTGGTAGAGTCTACTTTGTCTTGGCCAAGGGGGTCAAGTCATATGGCTTGGGTTTGTTAGCTGCAGATGGGGGAGGGGGTGTTTTCTTTCAATATCTCCTCTGAGCCAATAAGCAAGAGTGGTCCTGAGTGAATCCAATTATCATCTATAAACTACTCCAGCAACACCTTGAAACAAGCAACAAATCAAATGGGACACTGATTCCAAAATCAACAATAAAGCAACTCTTTCTTTACTGCTTAGAAATGCTCCAGAAAGTGTACATTTAGTTATATTTATTAATCACAAAACTTTCTTTTCCAAGCTTTCCAATAATTTTTTAGTATCTGATTTCTAATACATGCATTTTATTGTGTACCGACTACCAAGAGAGAGCAGCTCTCCACTATTTGAACATACTGTACCGGGTTGTTCCACATGCTGAGTGACTTCCTTTTTAGCACACTGTACATTTCAGAAAAAAAGATTAACTTAATTTTTTAATATAACTTTTATTATTTTTAAAATGACCTTTTCCCAATAAAGCTTTCTAGGTGTCCACATAACCACACAATCTTTGTTTTAGTTGACAGTCAAAGAAATGAATTGAGATGCTGTAAGATGCAAGGCAGAGGTCGCAGGTGGCTTTTAATAAACAATAAAAAAAAAAAATGCTGCACCAGCAACGATGAGCCTCTAATGTGTGACTATATAGTCTGGACTGGTCATTGTCTCTGTATCCAGCCTGCCAATGAAAGAACACCATGTCTCGGATGTATGCCCCTGTCCCTTTAAGCAGATCATTCCTGTCCCTATACAACTGTTTTATGCAAATTAGACAAGCTGAACGTGCCGTGAGCCAATCAGAGGCGGCTTTTAGCCGCGGGAGATCTGAATTTCGCGGGACGAAGTTTGGCGGTAAAAAGCCTCCTCTGCCCCAGCTCTTGTCCCCTTGTATGGAGAGAGGAGCTCTGAGGTGGACGGACAGGAGTAGCAGACTGGGTCGGACTCAGCACCTGAGGGAGTCACAATAAGTTTGTTTATGTCCAGCTGGAACCGGATCTCAGTGAGACCTGGAAGCCTTGGAGCATTAAACTTTAAAATACCGGACGTTTTAAATAGTTTATTTATTCAGGAAGCTATTCTTTATAACTGGTAAGGCAAGTTTCCTCTACACTGTTACAAGACAAAGGATAACAACATCGACCCGTCTGCTGAATGTACTAAGGATAAATATCACGTTATCACATATAAGACTGTACTGCATGTGTAATTCATGCAGCTTGCAAGTAATTTATCAACTTAAGCTGTGAAAGTCGCCCTTGTTTTTTGTTGTAACAGTATAGACATTTTATATTTTCATAGAAATCCCGCTGTAGGTTTCCGATTCAGCAGAGCATTTATCAGTGTGCTCAGGTACCAGCACGCTTCTCCCTTCGCTTTACCAGTCCGGTTAAAATTTAGTTTACTCAGGAAAATGATGCGGATGCCTAAAGGCGTTTCGCCGGCATCGGGTCGGCAGACAGTGGGGCTCCCTTGCTCTCAGCAGAAGATGAAGGTTTTATCCACCGGTGCAGTGAAGACCGACTTCTTCCTCACCGGATTGTCCAGTCCGCAGATGAACACGGTACCGGCCGGATATTTCACCCAGATCTGCAACACCACCGTGGCCGAACAAAGAGCCAACAGCCTGTATTCAACCCCCCATGGACCTGAGGCTAAACCCATCAGATCATCCTCCGGGCGACTGCCGGTAAATAATAAAACAAGCACTGCAAACAGAGCCCGTGTTACTTTTCCCTCACTGTTTAATCCCAGTAAAGGATGTGAATGTGTGGGAGGAATAGTTCTTCATTTTCACATTGGTATGCATGTTTGAGAAGGGCGCATTCAAATATGTTTTGACGTGATAAGCCACAGAGGGGCCACTGTGGCTGCTGCTGATGAGCATGAATGGTGTCCTCTCTTTTTTCCATCCATGCTAAGCTGTGTGACATCTTTTCCCGCAGTCCAGCTGGAGCTAGACAAGGCCAGACGTCGTGTTGGGTATTTGATGGTTTTGATGAGGCAGTGGGGGTGCTTGGAGAGTGTTTGGGGGCCCCCCTCTCCTGTGCCAAAAGGATGAGTGTGCCCCCCTCCACACCCCCTGTGCAGCAGGGCTAGGTTTTACACAAGCAAGCAATGCAGGGGGCTTGACTGGGCTGGTGGAAAGACACTTAAGGGAAATCCATAGCTTCCCAACATTTGTACTGGGTGATAACACACATGACAGATGCTCCCCTGTTTACCTCCCATTATGCCAAAACAGACCCTGTGTAACCTGTTGATGTGACTGTGGGAAGGAAGTGAAGGTCAAAGGTCATAAACAGACAACAGGTGTATTTTCTGGAGAGCTCATGTTTTGTATCTTCATGTGTAAAAGTATATTTTTGGAAGACCTAAAAGATCATTTCTAGTCAGCCCTGGAGTCTTTTTTTTAGGTTTAATGAATCGCAGTAAGGCTAAAGGGGTTAGGGGTTAGAGTGTGTACAGGGCTTTCAAATCTCATGTCAAATCCCCAGCCCTAATAGGCCCTTCAGAGGATTAGATGGATATAAGTGAAGTGAGGAATAGGGTAGCACCTGGCTTATCATGTGACAAGGTGAACCTAACTCCTGTAAAAGTGTGTATGCATTCTTGGTATCTAAAATCATCATATGTATTCACACATGATAACATGTTTTCCCCTGAAATCCAGCCTTAAATTTAGGTGGCCCATGCTTGTATCATGACGTGGACGCGATGTGCTCCAGTAGGCTTTATGATACAACACTGCATACGCAATCATGAAAATTTGGAGACGTTACAGATAAGGAACTTTTGTGCTGTTTCACACTCATAATGCTGTTGCCCGTTCTTAACCTGAGCCATGCATGTGTACTGTGATCGCATTAACTTCTGTTTTTAAGTGATTTGAATATTTACAGTTGTTGCACATTGTCACAGGTGTGCATTTCTATTTTACCACACAAATAAGAGCTTAATTTGGGTTGAGAGAAGGGCGGGCGCAGCTGAAAGTACAGAGGAGGTTGCAAAAAAAAAAGTTCCACGATTAAGAAACTTCCTCGGCACTCTCCGGTAAATTGGGGAAGCTTAATCCAACACGGTGAACTCAGCTTAATAGTTTCTGTTTCATGTGATTTGATTCCCCTGTCTAGGAATAAGTGGCACTGCGGGCTTAAACAGTGGTTAAGCTTGTCCCAGCTTAAGATAGGTTAGATTGGTTGCAGTAACGTAATGACTTGACTCATCGATGTCATCATTGTGATTGTCTTTGGATGAATAAACGACCATTTGTATGTGTGGCAAAGGCTGATGGTAGCTATTATTACATTTAATGTAATAATATTATGAAGACGTGTTGAAGATAATAGAGAAGCTGAAGATAGTAATGTCTTGCTGACACAGCTGTTTGAGTGTATCTTCAGCCATGGCTCTTCTGTTTACAGGAAGTGTTGCCTTTTCATGTACACTTCCTCTGACTTATACAACATTATAACCACAGCTCTTTTTTTTTTTTTACGCTTTCCTTTTTCTTTGAGTGGGAATCAGATTCTTAAGCTTAATATTTTTTTTCTCTCAGTTCAAACAGTCCAAACATTTCCAAGCTTGCTCTCGGGTCACCTGCCTTAAAAAAAAAAAAGGTTAATATTTGACTGATTGTAATTAACTTTAGCTGCAGCAATCCTGTCTTTACTTATTAATCTCGCTAACTCTAGTAAAAAAAAAAAAAAAAAAAAGAACCTGACATATCAGCTATTGGCATGCGAATTTTAACCAGGGTGTGTAAACTGTTGATAAAGTGTTGTGTCTGTGTTTCCTTTCAGCTCGATAGGCATGTAAATGTGTTACAGTATTGAGGCCTTAAGCCAAAGTTCAAGGAAGCCCTTTTCTCTTATTGCACTGCGAATGAATGAATTTGTCTGTTTAACGTTCAGTACAGTCAAATAGTGGTTTGGGCATCAAGATGAAGCTCCATAATGTTAATCAGAAACAAAAGTCCCATTTATTCCCTGCTTACGTGACATGTACGCAGACACTGTCAGGGTTTCATGGAATGTGCACAACTCACCACAACTGAGTGAACACTGATGTCATCTTCTGCCTTTTTAATTTTTTGGGAACACACACTTCTCCTATGACCAGTGGCTTAACCTTCTGGAAGCCCTCAGGATTAACAGCTCATTCCGAGTGATGCTCGGGTCTTATATCAGACACATTGCCAACTGTATGCGGTCTGTCTATTGTTTGTTTTGTTGTGTTGTTCTCCCCTTAACCCCAGCTTCAGGCAAATGCCAGTCCTATCCGACAATGTTCTCAATAGTGGGAATTTTGCATTTCAAAGCAGCCAACTCCCATCCCCAGGTAACCCAAAAATGGCCAGATCCACACCTCTATTTAACCTCTTAAGAAGCTGTTATAGTGCAACCCTTGTTTTTCCCTTTATGCCCAAGGGTGTGGTAGTGAAGGGGCTCTGTACAGAGCAGTAGATATGTGCAGGCATACTGTAACTTGCCCTTTTGCTTGGATGGAAGTCTGGTACAGCCTGACTAGCAAGATCTGTTTGTTTGGAGAGAGGCCCGGCTGCAGAAGCCCTTCACGTGATTAGACTGCGTGTGTGGAGATTTCACCACAGCAGCAGAGACGGCGGGAATCGGCCAAAGGATATGCAGCAAACAGAAGGAGCCACGTGCAGTGCTTGGGCGTAGGGTGAGGCAGGGTGAGGTTATGGCAAACGTGAGTGGCGTGATACTGCCAGTCTCTGAGATAAAGTACTAATGAGGAGGGTAGCTGACTCAGGCCTTTCCCATCACCTCTTTACAGCTGCACCATCAGTGTGAGAAAACTTGTTTTAGGGTGTGTAAACTTTCAGATTCAGATAATCAAATCCAGACTTTCACAATGTCTTGTTATGACACCTTAAAAGTAATGTGTATCAGGCAGCATACCTGTGCACTTTCCTGTAAAACATAACCATTTCTTAATGGCTAAACTTCTTCTTTCAGTGGTCTGTTGGCCTATCCAGTGAAAAAAAAAAAAAAAGAGGGCCTTTCCTCTAAATGAAATTTTGTTTGCGTAATATGGTTGAAACACCAGAGAAAGCACTCATGCAAAAAAAAAGGAGCATCCAAGCCCCCACTCTAACATATACAGCTGCAAAAGGAAACCGCTGGTCCCCTTCTTACAAGTCATTGTGCATCTTCCTGTGACTCAAATTGCACGCATGCATTAAAAGTTTGACATGACACACCTAGAGCTGCCCATTTTCAGTCATGGAAATTACAAAGCTTCACCTTATTTGGTGAAAGCTGCTAATTTTTTGTGTGTGCTGGGACAGAGTCAGTATAAAGCTGACACATCTTCTCTCTGGTTAAACCACAGCTGTCGCTTGCTGTAGGCAGTCCAACTGGTATCGTCTGTTTCCTCTCTGCGACCCCAAGTGTTTGAAAGCTACTGTCATGATTCTGAGCCAACAGAAACTCGGCGTTTCAATCCTGCAAGAGGTCTTATTAAAGGCAACAGGGACCATTTTGTTCTGCAGTAGCTGGTCACCGTCCTGTTGTGGGGGTCTCTGTATGCCTGACTGTATGTTTTAGGGATTAAAATCCAGCCTGCCAGCAGCACAGGGCTGCTCCAGATGTCGCGAGTCAACAGGTGGACATGTCAGAGAGAACACTGGGGACAATGGCAGCCTTTATTATCCCTTTACTCACACAGGCACAGGCACATCCACACATGGTAAAGTGAATTCCCTACTTTTCCCCATATCTGAAAAAGTAATTTCCCTAAACCTGTTAACTAAAACAGTTCACTAGCCTCATGTGCGCTGCCATGTTAAAAAGGGATTATTGCTGCCAAGTACTTGAGAGGAGACATGGTGGAACGAGTGTGCGAGGTCTAACCAGACGCTGCAAATTACCCAGCAGCCAGAGGGTGCTGAGGTGAAATCCCACACCTCACTAGCACAGTCATTGTGTTTTTGTGTAGGCAGTCGTAGGATTTCTGGTTGACAAACATTCTCATCCACAGAGAACTTTTGACGATGAAAGCTTATCTGCATGTTGGGCGTGGTGGTAATTTCCTAATCCTTAAGAGAGTTCAGCTTTCACTTTAGTTAAGTAGGCCACTGAAACAAAAAGCAGTGTTCATTTGAAGATTTTATATTGGGGGGGGGGGGGGGGGGGTGTCAAAGGTTGGTTATGTGCTTTTGATTGAAGCTGCATTGCCTTGAAGCATATGATGTATTGCTGTTATAGTCAGGTAATTTTCTGTTTGTGTGTACGTGTGCGTTTCTGTGGGGAGCCTGTGTGCTAAGCTGCAGAGAAAAAAGCAGAGAAAGAGAAGGGTTGAAAGGGGGAGGAGAGGTCACTGAGTGATTCCAGGGACTTCCTGACGTATTGCAGGCAATGGGTCGAGCCCGTAGACCTCCCGCTTCTGTCTGCCCACAGACAAACAAATTCAGGCCCTGTTGAAGTGCTTTTGAAAGTGTGAGGGGGGTGCTTTGTTCCTGCACTTGAGGGTTGTTGGCACATTTACGACACGGCACTTTTAAACAAACCCCTATTTAGTCGCCTAGCACTGATGTCACTATTCCACAAAAGGCCTGGACTTGCCCTACAAACTATTTGCCATTATTTAAAGTCAATTGGATGTGTTAAACACCTTGAATAATGTGCTGTTTTCAGCCTACCTTGGATAGGAAGGTTTCCACTATTATTCAGCCTTTACATGCTCTTATAGTAAAACAGTAGTAACTTCAGAGCAAATAGTAGAGCTGTGAGTCACAGCTGCTTTGTATTATTTGCATTTTTTTTCTAATCTATGTGAAACACTTTCACTCTAGGCTAAAAGGAAGCTGGATTTAGAAGACCCTCTGTATCTGCCAGAGTTTCGTACACCAAAAGGAAAATGCAGCATTGGAGGAGCACGGATACCAAGCCCAAGGAGTGAGTACACTGTACAGACCAGCGGGTGGAAAATACATTTTTCACATTGCACAAAAGGAAGAGGCAATTCAACATTAAAATAACAGCAATCAATATCGACAGGAAGTTGTAACTCAACAGATTCTTCCTAGAAATAAGTGCTTAGTACATTAAATGGAACCAAGTCAGGGCAGGTAACGCCAGGTTCACATGACATGATTTCAGCCTGATTATATCCCGACCCAGATGATGTAGGGTGTTGTTTTGGGTTGGGAACAAACATGAATGAACCTGCTGAACATTTTATCTCACATAACATGCGATAATGGACATGACAGACAGACTAGCATGTTAGATTTTTTTTTTTTAAATCTAGTTTCCTCATTTCTCTGAGGTAAATGGATTGGTACCTATATAATGCCTTTCTGCTCAATTTGAGCCTCATTCACCCAGTCAGACACGTCTAACATTCACACACTCTAATGGATGCACTGGGGGCAATTCAGGGTTCAGCATCTTGCCCAAGGACACGTCGACATATGGACAGGAGGAGCCAGGGATCGATCCGTCGTCCCTCCGATTGGCAGATGACCTGCTCTACCACCTGAGCCACAGCCGCCCGCAATGCATACAACTTTACACATAACAGATCAAAACTGAAATGGTGTAGCCAGGAGTAGAGAGCCAGTATCATAAACTGGCTTGTTTACATTCTTTTCCTGGAAATCACAAGCTAGTGCCTCCTTCAGATGACATCACACACGTTGTAAGAGTCAGCAAGCATGACGGATGGAGGAGGAACACGCAGTCTGTTGTGTCTGTTGTGTCTCTCAGTTCTGAAACTGGAACGTTTAATGCTAGATTATGTAATGTCCTAATCTGACAGACAAAAATATTGTGCTGTCTGTGCTCAGCATAAGGAATAACTATATATATTTAGTACATTTATTAAATAAATATGTGGAAGGGCTATTGGCCAATTTATCTTTAAAGATGGAGAAGCACTGGCATATGACTCCCAAGTTTCAGAGAGCAAAGCAGCTTTTTAAAAACAATTTATCTGGAATTCAGGAGGCCAGAGAATATCTTGTTATTAATATTATCAGACCTGTTTCTGCCACTGATGTGGTTGTAGGTTATTGGGTCATGGGGGCAGCACAGTAAGCAGAACTGCCAGGCCGTCTTTCTTGCCTCGACACCTCCTCCAGCACTTGTGGGAGAATAGGGGTCTTCCCAAAGACAGCAGAGAGGAATAACCTCTAGTGTGTCCCAAGTCTGACCCAAAGATTCCCATCAGTTGGAAATGCCTAAACCACTTAAACAGGGTCTTCGCTGCAGAGGAATAGCAGCTTTGCTCTGAGCCCTTCTGAATAATCAAGACTGATTATTAGACCTGTAACAGATTAAACATGGAAAGCAATAAGAAGACACAGTCATTAGAGGCACTTCAGTTCACTTGGCAGGCAGTGCGGCCGCTGTTTTTGGTTTAAGATACTGCACCCTAAGCAAGCATTTTCAGATCTGCAGTGTGAGGAAGAAATATTGCTGTTTGAAGGATTATTTATCATTTATAACAAAATATCATACTCAGAAAGTAAAATATAGAGGCAGAAATAAATCTAGTTGACACATTCTGATAATAGTTTGTTTTCATGTTTCACTGCCGTCAACAGCTTGAATGACTAATTCAGTAAATATTTGAATCAGTAATCTCTCTGCCAGCTCATCAGCTGAATAAAACACATAAATAAATTATTTCTCTATTCAGATCTGCTCTCTTCTTACGTGCCAGTTTTCTGTGTGTTTGCTCTCAGCTCCAAAGTCTCCAGGTGAGCGGACGCGATACGATACGTCGCTGGGCCTGCTGACCAAGAAATTTGTGGGTCTGATTGCGGAGTCTCCTGATGGAGTCCTTGATCTGAACTGGGCCACTGAAGTCCTGGAGGTCCAGAAGAGACGCATCTATGACATCACCAATGTTTTAGAGGGCGTCCAGCTCATCAGGAAGAAGTCAAAGAACAACATCCAGTGGCTGTAAGTACAAATGCAGATTAAGTAGTATGAATATTGTTAAGTTGCAGCTAATAGTAGATGAATATGTTGAAGTCTGATCTGCTCACATTTAGGCGACATACAAGCTAAACAGGGACTACACTTGAAGTGGATTTGTGGTTGACAGCAACAATTTGGCCTTATTAACAAAGCCGCTTAACACAGTGCAAGTTTTTTGTTTTGTTTTTATTTTTTGGGGAGGGGAGGTGCACATTAAACAGCTGAGAGATGATATTGATATTTTGCATGTTAACTTTTAAATATATTGACTCTAGATTTTCAAAATGATCTTACTATGTAGCATTTTTATGCTGCACATTTTCAGTAAAATCAGTAAAATAGAGAAATATAGACATTTGTAATATAAACAGCCAATTGTTCTTGAGTCTGTTTATGCTGGGCTTTGATTTTATTGCATTTTATAAGAAGACATTTCTAAAAATTAAGTTTATTTGCATTGTAATACAAGCAGAGTAGCAATAACTCATTCATACTCACGCTCATATGTCTGCCCCCTAGTGGCAGACAGGGGGATATCGCTCTGCCTTTTGCAGATACTGTCCGTGTGGACTGCTTAGCTTACTGTCTGAGCTGTTTTGACTTTTATAGACAAGTTTTTAAAGCAGCCAAGTCATCACATTTATAATTATGTGTGTGTTTATTTAGGGTTGGAGATGTGTTTGAAGGTGGAGCAGGCGGAGGGGAGAAGGCCCGTGCCCTGAGGAAAGAGCTGGGAGACCTAGAGAGAGCAGAGAAATCTCTGGATGAACAGATTCAGTCCAGCACCACACAGCTCAAACAACTCACAGAATATAAAGACAGTCAGAGATATCCTTCACATAGAGCGCTGTTGTTATCTACATCATTCTGTCATAATCTCTCTGTGGCCACTTTGGCATGTTCCACTGTACCTTGCTTTGTTGAGTAGGCAACCCATATGCCAAAGGGCTGCTTCAGTTCTGCCCTGGACTGTTTCTTGTCTGTTATTCCTTTTTGTTCTTTCCCTACTTTCCTGCCCAATAAAGCCAAAAGAGAATTAAAAAAAAAAGACAAGCACACACGTGTGTATTTAAATGCTACTGTTGTTGCCCTTAACCACCCGTTCCACATTGGGCTATGTGACGTATCAAGACATCCGCTCCATCGGCAGCCTGCGAGACCAGACAGTCATTGCTGTCAAAGCCCCTGCTGAGACCAAACTGGAGGTGCCAGAAGCAGCAGGGGTGAGACTGGATCTTTATTTCAATTTTAGCCCCTGATTCCTTCTATAAAGCACCGTCATGTAGTTTTTTTTTTTTACTGTCCGTTTGTGCTGATGTCAGATTATTTTGCAAATTAATTGCCTTCATCTATGTTTGTTTGTTTATAACAGGGCTCATTACAGATCTATTTAAAGAGTAGAAATGGTCCCATAGAAGTCTACCTGTGTCCAGAGGAGGGTCTTGAAGATGCCAGCCCTGTTAAGAGTGTTGTCACTCCTAAAAAGGAATTCCCTCTAACACCAGACCCTCCTGCTGCAACCCCAATAGGACCACCAAGTTACAGCGTCAAAGAGGAGCCTGTTGACTGTAAGCTTTGACTTTTGAAGGGTTATGTAGTGTACAGTAGAATTCCACCTTTACTTTGACCCTCAAAGCTGGCTTAGGGTTAACCTTACTTTGATTGTTGGATCGCATTTACAAACTGTCCTCTTTGTGGGATAACTCTGTAAGCATGCATCGGTTTTAAAGTTTTACAAAATGATTTTATACAAAGACTTGCAGAACATTAAGCGCCTGTGCAAAGGACCAACAGCACCACTAAAGCAGAAATGTTCAGCTTATTTTTAGAGGTTTCGTGATGATTAAACCAATGACAAAGTAGCAGTTTTGCATTCATGTTTGTGTACAGATTAAACAAATGGCATGATTAATTAGCTTAAGATTTGTTGGTTGTTGCATTTTGTTTTGCATTTTGCACAAAAAAAAAAAAAAAAAATTCCAACCTCTTCCCCATTTTGTCGCTTTCTTCAACACAGCCAACATATCCACAGCAGCTCCAGCCGCCGCCTCAGCAACGACCTCCAGCTCCTCTCTGCTTGACGTAGAGGGTCTGCTGGGTTTGCCCCCCAGCCTGCTTCAGATAACCGAGGACCAGCTTCCTGGCACTTCCTTCACCTCAGACCCCAACACCCCCTTTGTCAGTTTCTCTCCACCTTTAGACCACGATGACTACCTCTGGAGCCTGGAGGATGGCGAGGGAGTGTCAGATTTCTTCGACACTTACGATCTTGGCGATTTGTTGAAGAGCTGAGGTTCAGATGAGGGATGGGGGGAGGGAAATTCAGGGAGAAGAAGGTTAAATATTTAATTGAATGCCTTCATGAGGCAAACTATATTACACTATGAAGCCATCAACTGTTTTAATGTCCAAAGGAGGAATCAACTTCTGTGTTTAAATTATAATATAAAAGCATTTGTACATATGGTAAAGATGATCTGATGTGGACAGTAACTGGAGGTTTGGTGGATCGTCTGTCATGTTCTCAAATAGTCCTGTAAAGATTGAAAAAAATTAAATTTCATAGAAAACAGGAGTTATTGTTTATGTAATATCATCAGGGGAAAAAAAACTGATGATGCATTTGTTTATCAGTCATTGTTTAGTGTGACCAACTCAGGAACATTTTTTTCCTCATTTCCAAAGTCGAAATAATTGTTTGTGCCACTTTCTGGCCCGTAGGGGGCAGCATTGTATTATGTCAGCTTTAACTGCCGTGCAGCTTTACAGGATTCAATCACTGGATCAAAGTAAGCTAAAGCCATGAAGAGCCATACACAGGATATGTTTGCAGTGTTTTCACCACTGACCAAATTAAGCTGTGAGTGAGCGTTAATGTTCACAAGCATCATCCTGAGAGTACACACTGTGTGAGACCTCAGTATAGAATTTAGACATTAAAACTGGTTTTTAAGGTGCTCATTTTTTAAGGTTGCTTCTTTCACTCATGTTGCTTCTTTCATGCTCCTTCATGCCTTAAGCTTAATATCAGGCTTTGTACCAGTTTGGTATTGCATTGTGTGCCAGAATGCGCAGGCTGTGACCCAGAGTCAGCGGTAATGACAAATGGTGGCTTTTCTTTCTTTCTTTTTTTTTTTTTTGAACTTATACAATCTTTGACTAAGCGGGGTGGGCTTGTCCACTCCCCCTTGTTGGTTTGGCAGCTTTGTTTCAATTGCTGATCTGTTTATCTGAGTTTAATAGTTGAATTTAAGTGATTGGTTTTAATTTATTAGTGTAAAACTACTATTGTGTTTCTTAGGAAATAACCCAAAATAAATTAAATGCAGCATCTGTGTTGCAAGCGGTGGTGAAGGAGTGGGGTCGGGGGGTGGGGGTAATTGATGTAAATGAGGTTTAATTAGAGGAGCGATTTCTTTTTCCGCTCGTTTTGAGAATGAAATGAATGAACTCTGTTACTTAAGCAGGAACAGAAACAATGAGAAATGTATCTTTACAGTTCAGGTTTTAGGCCCACAGCTGATTTCCCTTCCTGTTGTGGCGTAGCACACATCAAAGATGAGCTCCTGAGGATGGAGCAGCTATGACTTTTATCTGTTTTTGTTTTAAAAAAAAAAAATTCCTAGAAATATAAAATTTGACCTTTTTTGGCTTTCCCTCTATACTGCAGAGATAAGCTAACTGTCCTGTCCTATCAAAACTTGAAAATGTGTTGTGTGCGTATTTGACAGCTTGGGAAACGGGTGTTGTGGTGCGTTTGTGTGTGCGTTTTTACGATGTAGATTAGAGAATGTGAATTCAGAATTTGTAGGGTTGTTATTATTTTTTTTAATGAGCATTATTTTTATTTTATATTTTTTTTTTTTTGGTATTTGTGCATAACTTGTTTTGTATTTATACCTATTTTTTTCTAAATTTTTGGACTGTTTTTGGAAGTCATTCAGCACTTAATAATTTGTTATATTACATGGTCTGTTTGAAGTTATTAAATAAAAACTTCAGCCATTGTTTACACTTGGAATGGATTTGCATTATTTTAATCACGTCAAACAAAACTGTCTAGACTCATAGTTATAAATACTCTCCAGCTTTCTGAAATGTATTCCTTTGTATCAGGTGACTCTTGCTGTGATATTCACAGGTATCACTATTTCTTCAACACCTGCAGCAGCCAAATGAAACTTTAAAGAGCGAGGGTATTGATCTAATAAAAAGTGACATTTCCTGAAGAGTGACAATGAGACTAAATAGTGACAAAAACACATTCAGACAGGTACACAAAAGCACCCATCATTCCTTGCAAGCTTGTTGCTTTGGAAACCGCTCACAAAAGAGAGCGAGCAACCAGGAGGTCAAAGTTCAGTGGGTCATGTTGGAGTGGGGGTGGGAGTGGGGTTTGAAAGGAAATACTATGCCACTAATTTGACAATATTAAGGTAAAAAGAGTTTTGCACATTTTTGTTAAGGTAGACATGCAACTAAAACTTTCTGAAGAGGAAGGCACAGGGTTTTTGGACACATCTTTTGTAATAACTAAGCGTCTTCTATGACCTTCCAAGGAGCTTCCATATGTTTTGCACGCTGGACTAGAAGTTCCAGAAGTAATTTTCCATTGTTTATGTAAATTTATGCCTCCAAAAAATGTAGAAGTTGGGAATAATAAAGAATAATTTATGAAACTTCTCTGCAAACTATGTTGTCTGTTAACAGAAACTGCAGAACATACCTTAAAAAGGTATGACAGACATAACATACATGCAGCGGTCCTGACTGCATGAGCAGGCAGCCTGGCTTCTGTTGCTACTGCAACAACAGTGAGCTGAAGTAAATATTGATAGCTGAATCATTTAAATGCAAAACATAAACATACCTCTTTCTGACTAAAGTATAAATGAGGTGGTAGTTTACCAACTGGCTGCACAAACCGACTCAGTCCCCAAAATACTACATGTCATTATTTAGGGCTACAAGATGAGCAGCGGTCCTTCTTGGTTGGGAGACTCTATTAGTCTTTAGTCTTCTACTAAAATTATCATTCAAACAACTCAAATGCAATTTAACATTAATATGAATCAAGAAACAAGCCTGACTACCTGTTCCCAGTCTGCAACAACCTCCACTGTCATAGCAACTGCAATAACAAGTATGGGCACTGGTGCCTATTTGAGGGTGGAGTCGATTGGAAGTAAACCATGTTACCCACTGGGAAGCCAGGCCTCAGAGAGCATGCATGACATGACAATGACACTGCTCAGTCAGTGAGTCAGAGATGATACATTTTGCCAAAGCAGAATTCATCACTTAACGTCAGAGCTCTTGTTTTGTTTCTAATTTTTATATCAAAGCTGTTCCTTGATGCAGCTGTACAGGTTCTTGAGGCAAATTGTTTTCAATAGGGAGCCTGTCCTATTCAATACAACTCATATGCTTATTCCAGTAGGAAACTAAAAGTCCCATGTTTAACAGTAAATCAGCCTTGCTCTGTCTCTCCAATCCCCCAATTTTCAGTCATCCATGTGGACCAGAAGAGGGGGTATTTTACGGTAAGCCTGGGCCTCCCCGTCCTGACAGGGGTAGTAAATTGATAGCAGCGCTAGTGGAGCTGAGTCAACAAGCAGCAAGATGAGGGTGATTTTTTTTTTTCTTCTTTTTTTTTGGGGTGGGGGCTGAAAACCTTGTCCTACTCTTCTGGGCTGCTGGGAAGCAAGAAGGAAATCCTGGCAGCTGTAATCTTTACTGGAAGATGTTGGTGTGACCTCTATGCTACGTGTGTGTCAGAGAGAAAGAGAGAAGCTGTTTTCAGTGCACCTCACTTCCTCACCGCCAAAACTTCCCTGCTCGCAGTCTCTGAGAGGAATTTGCTCGAAAACAAGAAATGGTGTGGTATGAAAGGAAAAGAAGTAGTGATTTAAAGAAGTAGTTAAATTACCCTTCACAGAGGAAGAAGACAGTTTCTTAATATTTGAAAAGAAAAGGGTAGTAAAGGGTGGAGACAAGGAGGGAAAAAATTAAGTGAGTCACTTTTCCAATTAAGTCTCTTTTTCTCCAGTCCTGTTATTCCACCTTTGTCTTCCTTCCAGCGCGCGAATCTTCACTGCCACGCTCCCAACATCACTGAAAAAAGAGGAAAACAATTTTCCACTGTAAATTTCTTCTTTCCCACCCACCCTGTCCTTGGATTTTGGTTCTTCACTATATGTTAGTTCAATGCCTGCACAGACCGGTTTGCTCAGTTTTACAATAGGACCCAGGCTCAAAGGCTGGCTGGGATACAAAGACTCTGCTTCTTTACTAGGGCTGCAAAGAAACTGAAGGAGGGTATTGTTTGAACTCAGCAAGTCCCTGCATTACATCAGCCCAGAAGTGCATAAAAAAATGAGTGCATGCACAATGAGCATGGAATCACACATGTTGCACATACAATAAAATAATAACACATTTCCATGCAAACTGCTTATATCCATTTGTATCTGTTCTTTCTCTTTCCCTACTTAGGTCCTCACATATAGCCATGCAGCAGAAACAATGAGTGAATGAACCCCTGCTAAAGTAGGTCACTAACATCATTTATGTGATGTGTGTCCTCACTTCCTTTTAAAAGTGCACATTTTTTCATAATGATTGAAAGGTTAAAGAGTGGGGTTTTACAGCTTTTCCTCCGGAGACTACAGTCCACATTTTAAATTGTGTCCCGCCTTATCTCTTAAGGACAAAAAAACAAAGATATATTTTTTTGCACTCCAGAGGAGCATTTTTTTCATAACCACTCCTTTAAGCTTCCAGTTTAAGCTTCGTGCGTGCGTATGTGGGTGGGTGTGTGTGCAACACAACAATGATATCTTGTACTGCTATGGATGTGCATTTTGGCGTGTCTATGTTACTGGCTAAATAACACGATATGGGAGTCAAAAGGCGCTTGTCTATCTTTGTGACTGTACGCTCAGTACCACTGTGAGTGCCCACATTTAAGACACAGCATCCATTCTGCGCCGCTCACTGAGCAGCAGTAATAAGTTGGAACTGAGAACAGATACAATCCTTTAATCACAAAGTAAGCCTGTTTTTGTTGATTGGATATGGTGGAGATAACCTGTGGAATTGGGATCAATTCAGTGTTTCCTTTCATGTATCTAATGTAGGCAAATATGTGGTTTTGTGGTAACACTAAATGGAGCCATTGCATTTGATTCAGCTTTCTAAAATCACCCATCTGAACTTCATAGTGTATTTTATCACTGCTCACCCTGAGGCAACGCTCTGTGATACAACTCTTTTCTTTGAGTTGACAAGCTTAACAATGGCAGGCATGCAGGACTTATGTTGTGCACACAACCCTTGCTTCTTTTTCCACCTCTCAAATGCACTGGCTCTTCTTTTCTTTCACCCCCCCCCCCCCCCCCCCCCCCCCCCCCCCCCCACCCAAACGACTTCAGGAAATGTCAGAAGGGAGGGATATCAGAAATCCTCTCCCTTTGAAAAATATCTTTTCATTAGATGAAAAAGAAGAAGAAGGAGGCTTTGGAGCCTCAGCCAAGAGGATCAAGGTGCAAAGACCCAATGAGGATATAATTAAAGAGCAGTGCACATAAAACCTGACTCCTTTTCTCCGATGTGAGGAATACTTTTTCCTCCTACCAGTGTTCTAATAAAAGTGCAAACTGCAGTTTTGAATAATAGCGTTCAGGGATCCTCCATAAACTGTAGGTCCTATGTCTCCGCCTCACTGCAGTCTTCACTGAGTCCTAACGCACCATCCCATCCATTGAAATTCCTCTCCTTCACTTAAGTCTGTGAATGAGGGATTCTGCATCCATGGCGACCACACTTTAGTTCGCATAGAAATGAGAAGTATTAATGAAAGCGATGGTGACAAGGGCACACACACATACACACACACAGACTTAGTTTTCTCTCTTTCTGCCTTGCCAGAAAGCACAAACATTCCCACGTGACGTTGGAGTTTGCTCCCTCCCTCACCGAGTGCGCTCACAATAGCGCGCCGGTGCACCTCCACGCGCACACATTCTCTAAGGTCGGTCAGGACTTCGGTGTAGCTTGACTCTGCTTTCCACCTTAAAGACTTTATTTTAAGGAACTCACACTCCGAAGAACACGGACGTTTTGCAGTTGTCTGCTTCCGCAAAGGAAGGAGGGAGCGACTGTTTTTTTCCCCCCCGTTCTTCTTCAAATGGGAATTAAATGCGCGCCTGAAACTTTGGTTCACATTTCTTTTCAGTGACCCGTTTCGCTCGAAACATGCTGGAGCGAATAAGCATTTCGGACTTTGTGGAACTGGCAAACAAGGATTTGTCTTCTCCGGGGACTTCAACCTTTCAATCTAAAATGAGTGACTGTCGGAGCACAGTTTCAGCGGTAGAGGAGGTGAGAGATGTGGAAGGGAGGGAGGCGGTGCAGCAGACGTACACCTTTATTGTTTACCTGTCCAAGTTCTGGCGAGACGCCTAACTTTAACGCTTACCTGCATTGTAGCTTGTTTTTTTTTTTCCGTCTCCTTGCTTCCTTCTTTAAAGCCGAAGCACTATAAATCGTTTTTATTGTAACATAATTTGCATGTGAACGTAGCTTTCTGCATTAAACTTGGAGACTTTGTTCCTTTCACGAACATGAAATTTAATTACAAAAGGTGTAGAACCTATCCAGTGTCAGGTGTAAAGGGGGTTTCTTCCAGCAAACACAGGGATGTCTGTATTGATTTTGGGGTGTCATGGTCCTCATTTTAAGACATGGGATTAAGATGGTTCTGAATTGTGCAACTTAATGACATTTTTTTTTTTTTCTTTCACTATTTGGATAAAACGAGTGTATGGGTGCTGCACTTGCACAGTCCTCAGGACAGGCTAGGAGTTTCCATATGATCCGTTCAGCAAGCATAAACCTGGTGCCTGATTCAACAGATGAGTAAAGGTTACATGAGGTCACAGTTTTCTTGGCTATGTCTTCAGTCTCATGGGAGTCAGACTGGTGGGACACTAACAACACACAACACAGCAAACATGCCTGATTCAGACAGAATGGAGCATTGTGTTTGTAAGAAAAAGCATGCACACGTTTGCCCATAGCTGCAAGCATGTCTGTCTGAACTAGCACATCTGCATTACTCTTTTTTTTTTTTTTTTTCTCCCAGAATTAATACTTTGAAGAGTTGTTTAATGTTTCTCAGTGTGTGCATTTGTGCTTGTTTCAAATCTCTTCTTCCAACGCTCCTTGGGCAAACGAGGAAACAGAGGGAGGCCACTATGAACAGGGCCATAACACAAATAATCCAAGTGTGCATATTAGTACTTCCTTGTCTGTCTTCTTTGTGACAAAACATTACAGATTGGTGCTCTGCTGTGGTCCACATGGAAGTGTGTTTTTGGTTAGAGTCACATCATTCTGAATCACCACAGATTTTCTGTTACAAATCGAAACCCTTCCAATTTCAGAACATGTAATGGCTGTTTGACAGGAATAGTTCAGGGTAAAATTTCAGTTACTTCAAGTAGTGCTTGCTGTAGTACTGATCCTAGTCTGGATCAACTGGATTTCAGTTGATGCCTGACCTTTAATGAGAGGAAATCTCATGATAGCTAGTGAGAGATGAAAGGTGTTGTTTAGGAGTTGCCTGACTAGAAAGTGAGGCTAGCTGGAGACTGCAGAATAAAGAAGACCATTTTAAACAGCTGTGTGATGCATTTATCTTGGGCTCATGTCCTTACTTATCAGCATGACACACTGGAAAATACACGGCTGGAATTGCTGTTTGGGGAGGGTCCTGCTGGAATTCTACACATGTGTAAAGTGCAGTAATCTCTTTTCATAGATGCACAGATTATAGTTATCATGTTTGGTCAGCACATCCAGAACTAGTTTGATTAGCGGCAAGAAAGAAAGCAGAAATAAATGGTTTCACTTTCTCTAGCAATAGACTACAGTGGGCCTTATGCCATTCCTAGACACGCTTTAAAGAACAGATCTGAACTCGAACATTTGCGCTATGGTTGATATAACACTGTATAGATTTTCTGGTGATAAGTGTGCTCATTGTGTCAAGTTAATGTTGTAAATATAGATCACATATCAGGCAAGTCACGCAATGTTAAATTCTGCTGACACACCGGGACAGCAGGAATACACAGCCCTGCATAATAAAGGAAGGGAACTGGATATGACACTATTATATCAACATAAGCACACTTGCAGGCAGAAGGTGCATGTGCATTGTTCTTTGATGGTTGGTCTGTTTCATCTGAATGGTGGGTTGTCTCTAAGTTTGTGCATCATTTATTACATTCAGTTCAACAAATGTAACCTGTTTCACTGACCTGCCTCAGCTTGTTTCCACTGTTTATCCCCATCTGCCAACCAACTTACCAGAGGAAACTGCAGCAACTCCCATCTCCAAGTCCCCACTAAATCACTTTCCCACTCCTTGAACAGAACACAGAACACACCCGCGCCGCCTTTTAATTAATGAACTAACATTTAGGGAGTGGACCCAACCAGGAAGGCCTGTGGTGTGCAAACAACACCGTACGACAAGGCAGAGTCTCAGTTAAGTCTAGATTACTGGCTCATTAAAGCTATTTCTGGTGACATGTAGGTGGAGTGCCGCAAGTCTTGTTCATTTAAACAAGGGCCCGCGTGAGGAGCATAAACAAGATATAGTTTCAAATAGTGTTGGCTTTGAAGAGTTATTGTTCAAAATACAATGAAGCCATTTGAATGTCTGTGTCATGTCTGTGCTATGTGGTGTTTTTTTGTTTTGTTTTGTTTTTTTGAAAGTGTTTCAACCCAGGGAGTGACAGTGACAGTGCTGTAACATCATTTGGGATTGTACACAACAGTGCAACACAGACAACTGTATCCTGGATGAATGCTTACTCATCTGTTTGGCTTAGTCATATACTGTGAGAAAATTAGACTCAGTTTCTCAATTGGATTTCTGGAAAATATACATTGTACACTTCCTGGTGACTTTATTAGGTGCACCTTGCCAGTACTGGGTTGGACCCATTTTTACCTTCAGAACCGCCTTAATTCTTTGTGCATAGATTCAACAAAGTGCTGGAAACATTCCTCAGAGATTTTGGTCCATACTGGTATGATAGCATCACGCAGTTCTTGCAGATTTGTTGGCTGCACATCCATGACAGGAATCTTCTGTTCCACCACATCACAACGGTGGTCTGTTGGATTGAGATCTGGTGATTGTGGCGGTCATTTGAGTACAGTGAACTCACTGTCATGTTTAAGAAAACAGTTTGAGATGGTTTGAGCTTTGTGATGTGATGTGTTTTCCTGCTGGAAGCAGCCATCAGAAGATGGGTACACCGTGGTCATAAAGGGATGGACATGGTCGGTAACAATACTCTAGTAGGCTGCTGCATTTAAACAACTCTTGATTGGTACTGAGGGGGAGAAAGTGTGCCAAGACAATATCCCCAACGCCGTTACATGACCACCAGCTGGAACTGTTGATACAAGACAGGATGGATCCATGCTTTCATGTTTAAACCAAATTCAGACCTTACCATTCAAATTTTGTAGTCGAAATCAAGACTTAACAGACCAGGCAACATTTTTCCAATTTTCTGTTGTCCAATTTTGGTGAGCCCATGCGAATTGTAGCCTCAGTTTCCTGTTCTTAGCTGACAGGAGTGGCACAGTGTAGTCTTCTGCTCCTGCAGCCCATCTGCTTCAAGGTTCAACATGCTGTGCGTTCCGAGATGCTCTTCTGCACACTTTGTTGAAAGGAGTGGTTATTTGAATTACTTTTGCCTTCCTATCAGTGTGAAGCAATCTGGCCGTTCTCTTCTGACATCAGTGAAACATTTTCACCCATAGAACTGCTGCATATTTGATATTTTCTCTTTTTCAGACCATTCTCTGTAAAACCTAGAGATGGTTGTGCAGGAAAATCCCAGTATATCAGCAGTTTAGAAAACTCAGACCAAACATGCCGTGTTCAGAGTCACTTTTTCTTCCCCATTCTAATGCTCAGTTTGAACTTAAGCAGGCTGTGTTAACATCTACATACCTAAATGGACTCAGTTGTTACCATGTAATTGGCCCATTTAGATATCTGCATTAACAAGCGGTTGAACAGATGTACCTATGTTGAGTCATTTTTAAGTACAAACATCCTTTTCTTATTCCTGATTTCTCTTTCATTTTCAGTCTCTGGAGATGGACCACGTAGCTCTGCAGAGGATGAAGAAAATGATCAAAGTTATACACGCTTCTGGACTCTGTAAGTGCTGGTGTGTCACATGCAAGTCTCATTTACTCATTTACTAGTTCTCAGGTGAAGATCAGCCTCTGTATGTGTGATCTGTTCAGTGCATAGGGGGCCCTTCATAATAATTTCTGCTACAGGTGACGTCATCTGGCTCATGTAGACAGTGATGTTTATGGGTGAGGCCACCTATTCTGGCACCCAGGTGCGTGGGATGATGGGCGATTGTGTTTATTTAAAAACAGAGTCTATTGTCATGTGTTGTGTATGCATTGGTTTCTGTGTTTAAAGTAAATGGCTTGTGTGGTTTCAGCAACAAGGTGTTCAAGTTCATTGTGCCAAAAATCCACAAGTTCACTGTTTTCTGAGTTTCTGTGTGTGTCGTGTAGATTTATATTGCCGTAACTTGGCGTGGAACTGTCAGATGTGGGCATGAACAACATGCGGGTATTCACCTCAAAAATGTGTTGGAGAAACAGAGAAAATGCACTACATATCCTGCATGGTTTTTTTTTTTTTCTAAACTTGCTTACAAGCCTGCTTCCCATTTTAAGGCCACAGCTCATAGTTTTTAGTAAAATGAGTCAGCGGGCCAGCTGTGCAGAGTTAGGCAACCAGATGCAGTCAACTGTGCTATAGCATCTATAAAGAAATGTTCCATCATTGTTCCCTTTGCCTTTTTTTTCCTCTGTGTCTCTAAGTCGAATCATATGGGTTAATTCCTGTAATGTGAAGAAGGGAGGTCCTTCCCTTTCACTCATTATGGTATTGAAACCATTTAACAGTCCTGATGTTAGCTGTGGATCAGTGGGCTGACTCACAACATTCAAAGTCTGACCCCCACTCCTCCTCCATGCTGATTTGATGTTCTGTTACTGTGTCACACATATATGCACATTAAAATATTCTTTTATTTCCTTCTCTATTCCCATAAATACTCAGTCCTTGGTTTCTGCCAAGATGCTGTGGCTTGTGAGTCTGTGTGTGTTCTGGCAGGGCAGTGAAAAAGCAGAGTTGCTCTGCTGGTATCTGGCAGTTAAAGGTCAGCTGTAACATCCTTTGAGCTTCTCAGTGACTCAGCTGTTTGTTTGTTTTTTTTGATAGTTGCACATATGTTTGGTATAATAATTTTATTTCAATGGCTATGCAGCCACAACCACTCCAGTTTTCATGCAACCCCTAGTTCTTGTCTCCTCCATCCCGCAGTATGTCTGCATTCCTTCCTTAATTCACAATTTTTCTGTCAGACAAAATGTTCCATTTCTGCTTTTCAGCCGGTGTCAGCCTGTCTCCCATCTGCAGTCAGTTTACCATTTTATATTTGTCTTGAAGTGGAAGTGGAGCAGAAACTTGCCATGCTTGCTCCTTAAGTCTACTTTTTGTTTATTCTGCTATGGGTGCTTCTACAGATCTCAGGTCCACAATATAAGGTGCCCATATTTATTGATTGACATCCAAGATTTTCTTGCTTGCATGGTAACTTATATCCTCTTTAAAGCCTAGCTTTGAAATGGCTGTAGAGTAAAGCCTTGCTTTATACTATGTAAAGCAAAGTGGTGTCCAGATTCTTCTCCATTAGCATTTTCTTTTCCCATATAAATTCAACAGACTGAGAGTCATCACGAAAGTCATGACCCTTGAAAAAGGGACCTATGAGCCTTGGAGAAACATAGATTTCTGGTGTACTCCTCCACTGGGTGTAAATCGGTGCTAATTTATCCCACATGCTTGCCTTGTTAAACGATTCCCAAAACAACAAGTCAGTCTGCCTTTGTCAGATTTTCTGCACGCCTAAATTAATCTGAGTCATACTGCATCAGTACTTACTGTGTGTGCGTATGTGTTGTTTTTCAGCACATGTGGACAGCAAGGAGCAGTATATTGATGTGTTGGAGAGCTTGGGAAATAGTCACCTGACTCAGGACAACAATGAAGTCTCCACAGGATTCCTCAACTTGGCTGTGTTCACCAGAGAGGTCACATCCCTCTTCAAAAATCTGGTGGGTAAAGAGGGCAAAAGATTGGACAACAAGGGAAAGGAGACATTTGCTTAAATTTGCTGTTTTATTAGAGAGTTAAAATTATGGGACATGGGGCTAAGACGTGGCTCTAAAATACTTAAATATTTACATAATCAGAAAGTTTTCAGTGGAAATCAGGTAAATCAGCTAAATCACAAACCTGTCCCCAAAAGATTTTCAGCCGATGTGTGTAATCATTGTGAGACAGGAAAACTGTGTGTGTGCTCATACTTACATGGTGTATAGAGGAAGGTAGTTTTCAACAGCTGAATACTTGGCCTTTTGACTGGGGCAGTCCAGAACCCCCTCCCTCTGATAGTTTCTTTGGTGATGATAATTCATCCCAGACCTCTTCGTGTGAGTCAGCACACACACACACACACACACACACACACACACACACACACACACACACACACACACACACACACACACACTCACTCGCCATGTATCAATCAGGGCCTCACAGGGGCAGACTAGATCTTACAGATGTGAAAAGGAAGTGGGCCCAAAAGCCTAAAAGCAGGATGATTTAAGGAGTTGTGATGCAAAATCTGGCTGAGCATGTCCCTTAACGCCACGTTTGAGCGTTAGTGTGAGTGTCCCAGTGTCTCATATAAACACGCATACATTGATCAATGTCCTCTGTCCACGTGTTGACATTGGAAGCCGGAATTTCCCTGTGTAAGAGCTCTGTGTGTTATCTGCTGGTTACCCCAGCGTTTGGCTGCCAACCAAAACAAATCTACCAGTCTTCAAGCTGCTGTGTCAATATATCAAGGTTAGCTCTGCAGTCAGCTCACGGATGTGGTTGGACATTATTTATGTTAAGAGCAGGGTTCAGCTTGGTTGTAATTCACCAAAATCCATGAAAAGTAAATTTAGACAATAGTTGACCGGAGATGTGTAGCAGTGAGTCATGATGAATAATTTATGCTGCCATGCATGCCAAAATACTGATATGATGTACTCACATGGAGGAACTGGTGGACCCCAACAGTTATGCTGGTTGTTTTGTGATTCATTCTCCCCCAGATCCACAGCAGCGTTAATCAAAACTCCGTCCAATGAATCTCACTTTACTTTACACAAACACTTCATCTAAACCGATTGCATCATCTCCCCACTTGGATCTAAACAAGTGGTGTAAGTTATTCTCCAGTGTTTTCTTTTGATGACTCATCAGTTCAGAATAACCAGATCACCATTTTTTTGAGTTATCAATTCTCATTCCCAGAAACGCACATCCATACTGTGTCTGTGTGTGTGTGTGTGTGTGTGTGTCTGTGTCTGTGTGTGTGTGTCTGTGTATGTGTATGTGTGTGTGTGTGTGTGTGTGTGTGTGTGTGTGTCTGTGTGTGTGTGTCTGTGTGTGTGTGTGTGTGTGTGTGTGTGTGTGTGTGTGTGTGTGTGTATTCAAACTACAGCAGATAAAGGCCATTTGTTCTGAGGAATATTTTTATGGTCTTTACTGATTTTTATTTATTTATTTTTCTCTGTTCTCTTATATGTTTCAGGTACAAAACCTAAACAACATTATGGCATTTCCTCTGGAAAATGTACTGAAGTCTGAGCTCCGGGACAGCAGATTAGTGAGTCTGGATTTTATTATGAAATTAATGAAATACTAATTAAATTACTGCTGACTCAACTGGTTTACATATGATGACTTGTTGACCAAAAAAGTTTGAAGATCAAATCCTTCTGAAACTAGATTTCCAAACAATGTCTAAAATGTTATGCAATTCTAATAAAGTGTTATCATTATTGTTTATTTAGCAACAGATAAGTGGATTATAATCACATTTTTGAAACAACCAAGAGGTTTTTGGGAGAAAATTGCATAATTGTTAAACGTGCAAGGCTATTTCCACTCACATTAAAAAAAGGAAACAATTTAGATGTTATAATTCACACAGAAATTGTAGATTGAGGCTCTTCCTGTGAGTCAATTAAAGCAAAAAAAGAGATAATATTTTCAAGATGTGCATCAGGAGGTGGGATATATTGATGGTATTGTCTATAACAATTACAACTATCACAATGCAAATTCCATTTTAGGGTGGATTTCCTGTGGCAGACATTGTAGTCACAGTTTAGCCCATAATTATGGGCTATTATGGGGACTATTGGGTAATATAAGGTTATTTATCCACATTAAATAGTAAGAGCTAAGTACTTTCCAGCACAGAACTTCCCAGTCTTGCCAAGTATTTCACCTCCTGATTTGCCATGCTAACAGACAGTGATCAATAATCTCCCATCTCTGCCCTGTCTTTCAAACAGCTGAATATTGCTTCACTATAACTGAAAGAAGGCACATTGCCACTGAAATCCTGTTCAGCTTGATGGCAGATTAGCCAGCATAATATGACTAATTGCATCTGTGTGTGTTACCTGTCTTGCTCCACCCACTTGGATAATAACCAGGAAGAGCTGTAAAATACGAGTTACTCTCCTCTCCTCTCCTCTCCTCTCCTCTCCTCTCCTCTCCTCTCCTCTCCTCTCCTCTCCTCTCCTCTCCTCTCCTCTCCTCTCCTCTCCTCTCAAACAGGAGCTCAAGAAACAAATGGAGAAAAGTTGGAAGGACTACGACATAAAAATGTAATTATCCATGCTCTCAGTCTGTTACTTCACATTTGTATGGCTGCAAGTGTCAGACTGCAGTAGAGGTCTTCATCATTGGCTCATTGTTTTTCTGAGAGTAAATAACCTTTTGAAAGCTGCACTGTAGGTATGATGCAGTCACGGCATAGCCTTGTGACATTTTGATTTGTGCAAGTGCAGCAGTGAAACAAAAATGTTTGTATGTAAGAGGCTGTAATTGTATCTGAGTTGATCATAATGCCAACGCAAGCCTGTAATCTCGGAGTGCAGCCTCGTGCCGTTTTAATAATCCATATGCAGTCTTTGTTTGTTCTGATGTCTTCTGTCTTCTCCTTTGCAGTAATTTTAGCATAAGTAACTTTTGTGTAACAGTTATTACCCCCAGCTCTGTTGCCTCTTTGTATGTAGTTTGGGTCAGCATTGTCTGATGTAAACAAATAAACTGCTCATAAATGCATAGCCACTTGCACAGGCCCTACACTGATTCATAACAGAACTATAGATCAAGATACTAGTGGGTGCGGTTGCTTCAAAAGAATCTTGTCTTAAATTTCTTTCTCATCTAATATTGGGTCACATAGCAGCATAAGTCAATAGGATAATGGTTCATCTCCCATGGTCCTTCTCCATTACTTTAAAAAGAAATAACAGTGAATCATTTGCACTTCACAGCCTTCATTGGAATTCATTCCAGCTTTAGTTTAAAGTGTTTTATAATGCTATAAGATTACACCTCTCCCTTATCATTTCTTTATCCAGCTTCTTCACTCTACATGAGAAAGGGGAGTGTGATAGTGGAGGCTGTAATCGAATAAAGCTGCACACTTTCATGCAGACAGAGCTGATCAGATTCAACATTTGTGGCACATGTTGGTGTATGCAAATGAATAGGAATAACCTTCTTTATGTCCTCTTTCTATTCTTTCTTTCCTTCCCTTCCCCCTCCAGAGTGAAGCTAGAGAAGGAGAGGAGGGAAAAGAACAGGCAGCTGGGACTGATCAGGACAGAGGGCTCAGATGGAGTGGAGGACATGGAGAGAGAGAGACGGATCTTCCAGCTGCAAATGTGTGAGGTGGGGAGTTAGTGCCAGTCAAAATACCATACCCCAGACACCTTTTGCATACCTGAGGTGGGCTTCATTTATTTCATGTGGGTGGTCTGTCATGTGGATTACATACTATATTCATGGTGGACTGGTGGTCACTCCCTTTTGTGTATCTCCAGTAAGTCATTTGAGGCTTAAACATGAGTGTAGTGATTGAGTCTACGAACTGAATTTCAGAATAGTTGGTTCCTACAGATTAGAACATGCAAATTTCAAAAGCGCTGGGTGGGGGTGGGGGGGCATAGTAGTAGTGTTGTTGCATACAGGTGGTGTAGTCTCCAGCTGAGTGTGGTGGTGCAGCTGGAGACTACACCACCCTGAGAAAAAAATCTAATCCTGACTGAGACCAGCTGTGGAGACAAAGAGGAGAGGCAGGGGAAAATGAAATTTCCAGTTGTTGCAACCCACCCCAACCCCTCTGTCTATATTTTTTTCCACCTCCATATTTGTAAAGCTCAGTAAATCACACAGCAGCTCACATGAATGAGCAAAAATGCAACACTGAGCTGCTTCAGGTAGATGGTGACAGATGAATCCAGATGGAGGTTTTATGGGGCAAAGACTAAAGAAAAATGTAGTCATTCCTTCCCCACAGAACTAAAACCTCATAGCTTGCCCTCAAAGCTTTTTCCCATTACAGAATATGAATTTGTGTGTTCTGTGTTTATCAACAAAGACTCTTTACACTTTCTGACTACAGGCTTCTTTCACTGACTGTAGTGTTAACATCAAGCACTGGAAACATTCAGCCATACAGTAAAAGCATGGATTAGAAATATTAAAGCTGTGCAGCGGAGGGTGGAATTTAAATAGTAGCTTCTGAAAAACAGTAGCTTTATGCTTCGCTGCATGTTTTTCTAGACCTGACAGTCCTTCCTAATGACAGTTGTTTTGGAAGTGTGTTTAACTGTCTCTGTTTCTGCTTTTAGTACCTTTTGAAGTTCCAGGACCTGAAGGTGCGTCAGGGCCCTGATCTTCTCCAGAGCCTCATCAAATATTTCCAGGCCCAGCTGAGGTCAGTCTCAGCCAGGATTTACTTTTACTCATTTGGTGACTTTGAGGTACTCTGCACAGCAGTTGGTCCTTTTTGTATGTTATGATTCTTGTTAACATAGGCTTCTTTTTTTTTTTTTTTCACATGTGGGAGAAAAACTGTTGATACAGTTTCAGCATGTGATGTTTTAGTTGGTGTGGAATTGGATGCTTAAACTTAAGTAAATGACTCAGCATTTGTTCTTTTTCTGATCTCAGTTTCTTTCAGGATGGACTGAAAGCTGCTGAGAATCTCTCTCCCTTTATCGAGAAGCTTGCGTCATCTATTCACATGGTAAAAGCTGCTGTCTGTCAGTCCTCTTGCATTTTATACATTCAGTGTTTAAAGCAGCGCTTATTCACATTTATGCCTTTTTTATCCAGTGTTACTATAGAAAAATATTTGATTGTGACTAAAAGGTCAAAATTTATCTGTTTTCTGACAACCCACATATGCACATAGTTTACATATTGATGCAGTCGTTCTCTCAATCCAGCGAATCCCACACACACATTCATACACACTGCCTCAGTTTTTCTTTACCGCTTGAGGCACAAAAATAGTAAGTATGCACATGTAGACTTATAGTAAATCTCTGTGTTATGTTTCAACTTATACTTTTTCAGTGTTGGTCTTTTACAACAACCCCCCCCCGAATCCACAGGCAGTGACTGTTTAACAGTCTCTTCCCAGAAATGCTTGCCCTCATTTCCAAAAGATGGAAATGAATGTATCCTTTATTTTCATACTTTCTTGGTACACATCTATTTCTCCAACCGCTCTTAACTGGGTTCCAGCCTGCGCACTATTTGCCATGCTCCGTTTTTCTGGTTAAACCCACTGGAAACAGACTGTTAATTGTGATACTGGGAACGTTAGAGGTTTTTCTGGTTCTTCATGGGCACAACACAGAGCCGTTCAGACATGCCAGACCTCAGCCTCGGGAAGGAAATTCAGATAGAATCTCTGTTATGGTTCCCTGGGAAGAAAAAAAAAGCTTAAACTTCCCAGTAAAACTGGCCCATGTTGCTTGAGAGTGTGGCCACTCTGCTTCTTAATACAAAATGGAAAAACCTCAGAGGACTACACACCCAAATACTGAGCTCTGTTCTGGATTACTGAGACCATTACACAAAGCTTTGTGTTGTCATTCCACACCCAGAATAAATTTTTTAAAAAGTTGTATGTGATCTAATAAACACACACTCTTCTTCTAAGGTTTTTTTGAGTAAAAAGACTTTCATGGTGTGTTTTTTAGGTGCGACAAGACCAAGATGAGGAGGTCAAACAACTGACACAGTTGAGAGATTCACTTAGATCACTTCTCCAAGTGGAGGGGAAAGAGGTATGCGTATTTATGTTGCATAACAGACTCTTTACTTAGTAAGTCGGTGTACTGTAGACCTTTACTTCATCAGTGTAAAGCCAATATGAGTGCTATAAAAAGTCCAGAGGCAGTGGCTTTAAGTGTCTAGCTGATCAGATTACTGTGTCTTGCTACAGTTGCTGTGTATTGCTTTTAAGTTTTTATAATCTGCAGAACTGGTTTGAAGCTTTTGAAGTTAAGTCCTTAAATCCCTGTTTATATTCCAGGAGTACCTAAACAGGAAAAACTCTGGCAATGGGTATAGCATTCACCAACCGCAGGGAAACAAGAAGTACGGCACAGAGAAATCCGGTTTCCTGCTTAAGAAGAGTGATGGGTGTGTAAAAGCATTAGTTGGTGTCACACATGAAGTTGTAAAACAGTAGTTATGTATTTTCCATGCCGTTTAACATTTTCAAAGCGGTAAACTGTGCTCACATACATTGTAAAAGACAGAAAAGATCTCAGCTGGGTGAAAATTAAGTGAGTGTACATGCAGAGAGAAGGGCTAATGCAAACTTTGTCTGCCCCAGCTGGTCTTCATTATTGTGAGATGAAAATTCAAGCTGGGGCCCCTTCTGTGGAACTTACTGGCAGACTGGCTAACTGAGCAGATCCAACTTTTGCGTCACACACACACACACACACACACACACACACACACACACACACACACACACACACACACACACACACACACACACACACAGTCCTAGATTAGTGTATGATAAGGAGAGGGGATGTGGTTCAGTAGGGCGACTCAGTGGGAGTAAACTTTTCTCAAGCCACTGACAAAAAACAGAACACGTGCTTAGCAGTTTTACCTGATTCTATCACACTGATGAAAACTGAGGTGTTGTAAATAGGAATAAGCTGGACTAGTGTAGTGTGTCCAAATGTATCTGTTAACACTTTTTTTTTTTTCATTTTATGCACTGCACACATCATACAGGGAGATAATTCAACATCAACAATGTGAATATATGTATATTTTTTTAATCAAATTGAGGCTTTTGTTTTTTATTTGTTTCATCTTAAAGGATCAGGAAGGTTTGGCAGAAGAGAAAGTGTGGAGTCAAATTTGGCTGCCTGACTATTTCCCACAGTACGGTGAGGACTCATAATTGATACCATGCTGTTAGACAGTTATGCCATGTGGGGTAAACTTTCAAAGGGCATACTGCAAATATTAAGATAAAAGTTCATGTAACACTTGAATTCTGTCCAAATTCTCCAAGATGTACTGATATAAATGTGTTTTCAGATCAATCGACCCCCAGCCAAGTTGAACCTACTGACCTGCCAGGTGCGACCCAACCCCGATGACAGGAGGACCTTTGACCTAGTCACTCGTAGGTTCATTTTACCTTTTGACCCTTAAACTTTCCCCTCAACATACAGTCGTTAAAGACTGTAAAGAGTCATCTGCAGCACAGCTGTGTGGAAACTTGCCTCTTTGGTCCTCACTTTTGAAATTAGGATCTGAGACATTTTATTTTGGCGTAAACGCCAGACATTCCCAGTGATTAATATAAACTGCTGTGAGGTTAAACAGGGATGGCTGCATGCTTCATGCTTGTTTCATACCATGTCTAGTTACACAAGCTTTATTTCACCATCATCTTTCAAACCTCTCTGTTCCATTTTCTACTGGGTAATTTACATTTCAAGGTAATATTTAACTTTTGTTCTTCCTTCCCCATAGATAATCGGACTTATCATTTCCAGGCAGAAGATGAGCAGGAATGTTTGATGTAAGCATTGATACTGCTATAGGCCGAATGAATGTTGACATTCTAGTTTACTTTATCATTATAAGCAAGTTGTTGCATGTCGTGGCCTTTTTATTTCAGCATAGGTATGTGTAGGAAAGAATTTTGGCAACGTACACTTAGAAACAGCCAAGACTCCAGTCAGGGAGAATAAATTGTTTCTATAAGGAAAGGGTTAAGTATGTTTTAGTAAAACTAGTAAGGAAAGACTATAATTTGATGGCGTATGCAATAAAGAACAAGCTGAGCTGACAATTTATAAACAGCAAGAGAAACTAAATGATGCAGAAAGACTGTTTGAATTTGAAACGGACCGAGTTTTGGTTCTGGTTGGGAATTTTCTTTGTAGCCACAGGCTGCAAACAGGGGAACTTTGTGTGTTCTGATGTGGTTTTGGATGGGGGTGCAAGTGGGGTTCTTCGTCCGCTGTCCTTCCCTTCTGTGTGGGCCTCCAGGCAGGTTCTTTGATGTGATGTGCTATGTAAATTTAAGGGTACAATGAGAAATGGTTTGTATGGAAAAGTACTAGAGCTTCAGAAATGACAGATGTGAGATTCACGATGAGTCTAGGTGGTATTGAAGTTGAAGTAGTTGTAGTGATTAGTACACAATTGTGCAAAAAAAAAAGAAAAATTTACATAACAAATAGTTTTAGCACTTTTGGTGTTTTAGTGAAAGTGTCCTCTGGTTATCAGACTTTCTGTGGCTTGAGCCTCAAAATGAGTAATTACAGTGTTCTAAATGTATCTGCATCTGCACTTTAGTTGGATGTCCGTGCTGCAGAACAGTAAGGAGGAGGCCCTGAACACAGCATTGGGTGGGGATCAGCTTCACCTCCAGGATAGTGGGCTCCAGGAACTTTCCAGATCCATTATTGCTGAGCTTCGACACATGCCTGGAAATGAGGCCTGCGCAGACTGTGGAGCTCCAGGTCAGCCAGTCATTTTTAGTGATGATTACAGAATTGAATATGAAACTACATTGGTTTTACAAGCATAATGAATAACCACCAGCTGTGCATCTCAGATCCAACGTGGCTGTCGACTAATCTGGGCATCCTGACATGTATTGAGTGCTCTGGTATCCACAGAGAGCTAGGTGTCCACTACTCCAGGATCCAGTCCCTCACTCTGGACCTACTGAGCACCTCCGAACTACTGGTACTAAACTGACACATGAAAACTCACAGCCTACAGAAAACCTGACAGACATATTTTTGTTGTCTGCATTTCTTGCTCACAGACATTATGCAACGATGTGCTATTCTTTGCAATGTTTTCATGTCACATATTTGTGGTTGCATTGTGTGTCACACCAGCTGGCCGTCAGTATTGGCAACACCCGATTCAATGACATTATGGAGGCAGGCCTTCCAAATGACTCTGTCAAACCACTGCCACGCAGTGACATGTGAGTCTGATTTATTATTTAAGTGCTAATGAAAATTACTTAATACTCACTTTGATATTAAGAATGCATTTAATAATGCCGGTTTATTAGTGTATTTTATTAAAATGGATTTGCTCAACAACTAGGAATGCCAGGAAGGAATACATTGTGGCAAAGTACGCTGAGCGTCGGTACGTCCTGCGCAGAGAAGAAGCAAATCCTAGCCTGCTCTTTGAAGCCGTGAGGACCCGTGACCTCACTTTGCTTCTTCAGCTCTATGCTGAGGGAGCAGATCTGGCCAAACCACTCACACTCCCTGAAGGACAGGTAAAGATAACTTACAGCCACAAGCTGATTTCCACACATTCATTTGCTCCTCAAAATTGGCCTGTTAGGGTGGGAAAGCTTGTAATAAACCCATATTACACTGTGACAAATTTAAACTTTTAACATTCCTACAGATGCTGTCCAATTAGTTTGAATGACAGCTGCATCCTGACCACACTGTCCATCCAGTTTGTTTAAAGCTCCTCACACATTTCTGAGATGAAAATGCAGCTTTGTTCCTTTTGCTGAACTGTAGCTGAAGTTGTCAGAAATAAAGACAAATCTGTCTAATGTTTAAAAAAAAAAAGAAAAAAATTTCATGATATGGTGTTCATATAATGTGAGTAAACAGCTGTAGTATGTGAAATATATTTAATGTGGGTGGGTCATGAGAGGACGTCTCATCTCTTTTGGCCTTTAATTTAATCTTTACCCTCCCCTCTTGTCTCTCTCCAACGCCTCAACTTCATGTCTTTAATCATATTCTACCCTCCTGTTATGCACTTCCTAGTCTGTGTGTGTGTGTGTGTGTGTGTGTGTGTGTGTGTGTGTGTGTGTGTGTGTGTGTGTGTGTGTGTGTGTGTGTGTGTGTGTGTGTGAGTATGTTTATAATACCTTGTGGGGACAATTTTCCTGACATATACTACGTTGTGGGGACCAATTGCTCCTTGTGGGGACTGGAACCTTGTCCCCACAAGGGGAAACCCTGTTTTTGGGTCAGGGGTCAGAGTTAGGGCTAAGGTATGAATTGAGTTTAGGTTAGGGTTAGGGTTAGGTATGTGATGGTTAGGGTTAGGAAAAGGGTAAAGGTAAGGTTTAGGCTGTAGAAATGAATGGAAGTCAATGGAAATTCCCCACAAAGATAGCAAAACACACTTGTGTGTGTGTGTGTGTGTGTGTGTGTGTGTGCATGTGTGTGTGTGTGTGTGTGTGTGTGTGTATGTGCGGCTGCTTGTTTGTGTTGGTTGGGTTTCATTTATTATTTCAGCTCTTAGTTCAGAGCTCATGTCTCTGGAGAACAAATGAGGCAGAGTCACTGAATTATGCAGGCACTTCTGTCTTTCTTCTGCCCCTCCCGTTTGCCCCTCATGTAAACAGATGAGGCCTAAAGCTTTCAGCAGTTTTTAACACACCAAGATGAAACAGCTGGTGCATAGTCAACCTCTGACATAAGCTTCAGTGGCATCATATTTGTAGGCCTGATTTTAACATGCAGTGTTCAGGAGATTGACTGAAGTAGCTGCACTGGAAAAATAACATGCAGTAAGGATGGAAGACCTCTTAAAATGCCACCAATGTGACTTTATCTTTTCTTTCAATTTAAGGGAATCAAGGAGACAGCGCTACATCTTGCTGTGCGTCTGGAGGAAAGAAGCTCTCTGGCTCTTGTGGATTTCCTCTGTCAGAACAGGTCAGACATGATGTAGCATGTTTTACTTACTTTGCATGGAAAAGTGTATGAAGGGTTTAGACAGTTTTGTGTTAGAGGCGTCCTTAGCTCACTTTAGTAAAGTTTTAAGGCATCTATCAAATCTATACATTCGTTCTACAGCAACTGTCTGGAGAAGAGAACAGCAGAGGGGAACACAGCCCTTCACTACAGCGTTCTATATCATAAGCCCGAATCTCTCAAGTTACTGCTCAAAGCAAAGGCAGCACTTCAAACAGGTACATTTTACTCTGTTAGTTGTATTTCTCTTTTACCTAGTGTCATAATTAGAAAGCCATTATTCTCTCTTTCTCCTATAGTGAACTCAGCAGGAGAGACGGCCCTAGATATTGCCAGGAGACTTCAGCATAAACATTGTGCCGAGCTGGTGAGACCTCACTTCCCCTTCAACTTTGAAAGCTTTTTTAATTCATAATGCTCAGAGAACACACACTGGCAGGAAGTAAGTTCAGCTGCTCAAGTTGCACCTACCAGAACAGAAAGCTGACTCCAGAAACAAAATGACCCCATTTCCACAGCTGGAAACACTACCTTGAAATAACTCCCTATGCAGCAAAGCTCAACTAAGGAACCCTTTCCTCATCGGGTCCCTGTGTGTATCATTCATAAACTGGTTTTATTTTCTTACCGGCCTTCTGCCCTGCTGAATCAGACCTGCCTCGTGTAACATCCTGTTTGATTGTGAGCAGTCTTATTTTAAAAGGTTGCTTTGTGGAACAATAATAAATATTAGACAAGTAAACTGCTGTAGAATTCCTATTTTTCATAATTAGCTATACAACCTTTAACTTGCACTGACGTGCCTGTTTATGTGGTAGGCGCATTCAGTCTCTTTGGACTTTTGCTTTCACTTTCCTGAAAAATGCTGATCCAAGGGTCAAACTTCCCCTCGTGTCTTTTTGTCCTTCTTGCTTTATTTTTTTTTTTGTCTCTAATACAACAACTAATACAAAACACTGCAATGTGTTTTGTATATTTAAAAAAAAAACTCCACAAACTACACTACTGAAAAAGTTAACAAGCAAAGTAAAAAGAGAAAACAGAATGCTAAGTGGAACAAACTACAGTCAGTCATAGCTCACCCTAGTTAATAAAGTTATGTGTACAAATGCAGAAAGAGTTAAGCATTCTGTTTGTGCTCTTTTGTGTTTGCATATGTGTGTTTTAGTTGGAGCTGGCCCAGAGTGGGAAGTTTAACTCTCAGATCCATGTAGAGTTCATGTGGGAGACACAGTCTCAGGAGTTCTACGACAGCGAGGATGACCTGGATGAGAGGGTAAATGGCACACACATACCATTAACCAGTGTCATTATACTTTAGAAAATACAAAAAGTATAATAATTTGCTTTTGTTTTTGTTTTGAGTTTTTGTCTTTAAGCCAGTTTAGTTTCAGTTGGTTTGCTTGCTTCAGTTTAGTTTTTATTATTTGAAAATGTTTCATTTTATTTTTTTTATTAGTTTTTGTCTTTTTAATATTGTATGGAGGGCATATGTCAGAGATGAGATTTAGGAAAATCAGTACAGGGATTACAATAAAAACAGTGACCTTTTTGAAAGCAGTTGACTCACAGTCTTGTGGACGTCCAGAGCCTCAAACATGTCATCAAAGTCTCATTAGGAAGTTGTGATACGATTTTACAAACCTACGAAATGCTAAAACGTCCTCCTATATATATATATATATATATATATATTTTTTTTTTTTTTTTTTTTTTTTTTTAATTAATTACAGTGTTTATTTTTTTTCCCACATCTAGCTTTAGTTTTTAGTTTAGTTTTAGTTAACTATAATAACCTTGGTCATTACTGACCTCTCAGTTAAAATAGACTGTGGGAGGCTTGGAATTTTTCCTTTCATTCATCATTATCTGTTTTAGAAAGTTTATGAAAAAAATAAAATTAAGAAAGATGAGGAGGAGCTATAGAAATTAACATTTTGGTAATTTTTACCTAATTTCAGGTGAGCCCGTTACCCAAAAAACGATCTCCTACATCATCAAACGGGGCTGGACCTTCTTTTACCCACAGTAGTGTCAGTAGTTCCAATGCTAGTACGAGTAGCAGACCTTGTCAAACTTATGAGAATATAGACTTTCTATATAAAAACCCTCCAGTCAATAGTGCCCCTGCTGGAACTTCAGTGCCTCCACCACTGCCAGCTAAATCTATCCAACGAGGTAAGCTACTGATACAGCTTGTCTGCATTACAAATAAATAACTGCGTTATTTCAGCCACTGATGTTTTTTATTAATATATGTTGTTGCTTTTGACCTCCACAGGCCGCTCTGACCCACAGATTTCAATCACACCTCATGAAGGAAACCAAATTCCACGACGCTGCTCTAACCCATCCTCTCACTCATCCAGTCCTCAGACACAGGCGCGGCACAACCCTTCTTCAGCGAATACAGAAAACCAAGGCCATGGTGGGAGACCACCTCTGCTCAGGGCACATAGACAGACATGGGATGGGCATCCTAGTCATAGTTCTGGATCTCAAAGTAGTGCCCCATTAGGATCATCTCAGAATCACATAGGGCCTGTCAGGTGAGGGGAAAAAGATTGTAAATCTAGCTTATGCCATGAACTTAATGCTACACAGGTTAGTGTAAGGTGATGTTGTTACTTCTGGGTTATCTTCCAGTTCAGAGAAGACCACGTCATACCGCCGCACGAGCAGTAGCGGAGGCAGCCTGGCAAAGTGTGGCATTTTGTCTGTGAGCTCTGTGGGCAGCCAGGAGGAGCTATACTCCACCCCAAGTGGGAATAGTAAAGGCATCACTCCAGCTCCTGCCCCTTCATCCTCACCTGATTTGACCTGCATCCCACGACCTCGCAGGAACGCTATGGTAAAAGCAACAGAGAAATCTTTTTGTATTTTATTTGGCCTTTTGTTTAATTGCTCCGTCTCACACTGCCATTTCAGCAGTTTTTCCTCTGGGGAAAAAAAAGGCTGGAGAGGTTTCACAGTCAGTATACAAATTTGCTGGTGGCACACTGAGAAGTAGTTTACATGTTTTTTCCAGGTTTCTGGCAGCAGGCCACATCATAAGCGTGTCAAGGCTTTGGTGGACTGCAGAGCTGTCAGTTCTGAGCAGCTCGCCTTTTTCAAAGATGAAATCATTGTGGTCATGGCCACTAATGACCCCCACTGGTGGGTAAGTGTAACTACAGATTCATCAAGGCCCATTTTCCACTCAGTAGCTGTTTCCACATACTTGTTGAAGTCCTTTTTTTTTTTTTTTTTATCACTTATCCAATCTGTGGTAATCTTGTTCATCCAGTCTCTCATTCTCTCATTAGTTTGCTCAATAGTGATCAGTATAAAGAGCATATGGATGCTTACTGTCCCTTGTTATTACCGGCTGTTGAGTCAATCCAACAGTTAATTTGGCATCTTATATATTTGTGGGATTGTATATATACACGTCATGAGTACTACTTTTTTAGTAAAAGTAAAATAATATTGGCAAAGAAAAATAAATACATTTAATTTAAATTTACTACAAATGTATTGCACTATATAGTAAATGGATAGTGATTTGACTGATAGCCATGTATTCTTCCTAACAGGTTGGTCACATAGAGGGGGATCCATCCAGGAGTGGGACCTTTCCTGTCAACTATGTACACAAACTAACAAACTGAGGAGAGAACACAGTATTCTTCAAGATGGCAAAACATCTTATCCTTGGAACTTGATCGTCACAAAGTGGAATTTATCCAGGAGTGGACATTGTTATTTTCCATGGATATAACTCGGACTGACTTTTCCACATGACGTCGTCTTGACCAAGGAACATGTGAACATGACAGTTTTAGGAGTTTAAACCATTTTAACATTGAGTCATCCCTAGAAGACAATAAAGAAACTGAAAGCTTTCATACAGCCTATAGAACCCTTTCTAAAACCCTAAACATATATTCAAAGGATCAAGTACTGCATTTAATGCTCATTTGACCATTAATCATGTATTTGGATTAGAAATGCTGAAGTGTTTATACTGATCTAGGACTTGAACAACGAGGCAAAATTGGTCCTTGTAGCGCAAAACCCTGTAAGGCAATATAAACTTTACATGAATCTTCAGAAGAGTTGGAAGAACTGTAAATGTGTACATAGCCAGCTACTGAATTGGGATGGAGCTTTTTTTTTCTTCACTCAATGGAAACTGTCTAGTCTATGAAGCCACAGTATACTGAGGCTTGGATATGCGGTTTAAACCTGGTCAGTGTCTCAGTGCAACCTGCCCAGGGACGTGCCAGCCAGTCTGCCTCCCACAGGCGTCTGGACACCCCAAGGAGAGATCAGAAACTTTAGACCAGCCATCTTGACTCTGGGCATAGCTCACTGGCGTCACGGAGAGTGGAGGATCCAGTTTCTTCTGGCTCCGGGCATCGCTTTCTGGAGAACCTGGAATAATGATGGTGTTAAGGGAAAACAAAAATATTTCTGTACTACCACGAAATAGCACTTTAAGAGGGCTTGTTAGGAATAGCACCTCACTGCAGTGATTTGTTGAGTGAACACATGTACTTACAGACACACAGTGGCCTTCAGGTTCCTTTAGGAAAGAAAGGAAGGTGGAGAATGGGAGAGCTTTCACTGCTCCTCTTTCTATACCGGAAACAAATCTTCACATTACACAGAATTTTATACACTCACAACGTTTTGTATATGTATAGGTGTATAACACCTGTTTTTATATGTTATGTATTATAAAGGGCGGTATCATTACAGATAGTATTAGTTCATGTCACTAATTTGATGTCTTTTTTTTTTTTATTTTATTAGGTGTTTTTAAATGACTGTAAGAGAGAAAAAAAAGATGGACACAGTTGCATAATGTATTCATAAAGAATTCCTTCTCACTAAACTAAAAACTTGTCAGTTTCTTCTTCTTACAGCAAAGAAATCACAAGATGAGCAGGTTATCAATGATGACTGCAGTTTACTGCAGTTGTAAGTAGGAATTCTGTTAAATGCAGACCACAACAGATAAACTTATTTTATTGGGTATATTTGTAATATACACATTAAACGTGTTTAAATGCTTTGTCGTCTTTTATACTTTTAAATGAGGTCAAATGTTTTTGTGCCAAGGCCAGAGAGCAAACACAGCTCAATTTTGGTTTGGTTATTCAGTGCGGATACACATAAAGGTACCTTGTTAATTCCTAATGTGTTATTGTGAACAGTAGCTTCGTAGCTATTGCTGACTTTTGTACACACACAGTATATTAAAAGTAAAATTGGTTGAATTTTAACTATAGACAGGAATTGGAGAGATTAGAATGTACTCCCATCTTGTCTCCAGCTGCATGTGTCTGTGGCAGAGTGTAATCTAGGCTTGACACTGCCAGGTTATGAAACGTGTGACTTCATAAAAATACACTAATCTCCAGTAATCCATATTCTAAAAACCTGAACTCATTTATCTTTAAGTAGAGTCCAATATAAGACCTGCAAAGCCCCTACAACTGTCTTAAATGCCTTCCTAAAGCTAAATCTCTTCAGCTATCTCTCTCTTGGCAGTATTCCCCACAGTTCTGTGTTATTCCAGCTTCATTTAGTCTCTATCCAGATGTTACTTAGCCCCAACCCTCTGTCCCAGAGCCAGAATGTCCAAGATCCAACCTGTCACTTACATAACACTTCACTAACAGCCAGGATAATAGCTCACTCTACCACAGCCTATTCTGTTCTGCTGGCTAGTGTAGAGTAGCCCATACACAAACCCATATCCATTAGGCCTGTCTGCCTGTACTAATACAGAGTATATGAATGCTGTGTATAAAAATATTATTTTCCAAAACATGTTGCATAATGGACATATCCATTCACTAACATGCTAATCTATCTTAGCATTATATACACAAAGAGACTATGTACAAATATAATAATCAATGAAATGTGGAGTAAAGCTAAATCATAAATCTGAATTTATGATTCCCAATAGCCTTTTTTTGTTAAATAGGTTTGCATATAAGTTTGGAGACTCTTACATAAAACATAATGGAGAATATTCTAAGTTTCTAATGCCCAAGATGTTGAGATCTGTGTGTGTAAAACCCGTATGCATGGTAATGCTTTTTATTAAGTGAGCAGCAGCAAAATCATTGGCTTAAAGTGATGTAACACATATTTTCTTGCAATAATGAGCACTTAGGAGTGGGATATATTTTAGTAATTCCCGAAACACACAGTTATCTAGCTTCCATTTAACTGTATAATGAGCTGAGAAAGGGCTCTAATGGACAAGCAAATGGCTAAATGACACTCACTGGATACAAAGTAAGACATGTTAAATGCATTGGCTGGATGAAGCCTTCACAGTTTGTTCCTTTCTGGCCTGCAGCATCCTGCTACACCAAAAAAAAAAAAAAAGCAGTTTTCTGCTGACCTGGGCCTACATTGCTGTGAGCTGCTGCAGGCTGCTGCAAGATGACCCTAATAGTTCTTAGACCTCCCACGCAACTGGAACACAGATTAAATTTAGAGATTCCAAAATTGAGCACTTTATATTTGCAAGTTCTGGGAGAAAAAAAAAGCTGATAACCTGTTTAGAATCTTCTGACACAAACATTTCTGCAGCATTTGAGTAATTAAGTCCATTTATTCTAATAATTCAGCCTATGTTACAAAAAAAACACAAAATCATACTAGTCTTGCACAATGTGCTCAAGTATGTAACAGTGTCAAGAAAGAAAAAAAAATAAGTAGCAAATTCAAGCAAAAAAACAGGGCAGAACATTCAATATTTCACTTTGCAGCAGAAACCAAAAGCCTGTTTTTCAAAAGCACACCAGTTACATCATAATTAACTTCCATTTCAGCTTCATTTTAACTCTGAAAACAACAACCCTGCAGTTACAGTTAAGCATATAACATTGTGTAAAATCTGATTTAACATTCATACTAAAGTAGAATATACAGCTCTCAATCAGCAAAAATATTATACTGTAAATATTCAACACCTGATTCACTGAAAATGAAATGCTCAAAACATAAATATATATATCATACATAGCATCACACAATAACAAACACAAAATATTAAAATGCTCTAAGGATAAATAGCAATCAGAAAGGTGGTTTTGGATCTGTGGTCGGCCGGCGTTTGTGTCAGTAAAGGGCTGTGAGAGTTTCCACTTCTTCAAAAAGAGTTTGTATCAAAAGTTTATCACCTTAAATGCAATTCCAGCAGTATGGAATAAACACAAGAGCATTTATTGCCAATCACAGGTCCAAACAAGATATATGTGATTACACTATATGATCAGCTTTTTGGAAAAAAAAAAAAAAAAAAAAAGAACAACAGAAACAAAAACAAAAAAATCATAGCAATAAACATTACATTCATTCCGCAAGTGGGCCCAGAGATCTTTGGGAAACAGTTTTTTTTTTCATTCATAGAAAACAGAAACGGTGCAGTCCCACAGCAGTGCATGACTAGTGTTTTTTTTTTTTTTTTTTTTTTTTTTTTTTGCTGTTCAGATAAAGATGCTTCTGGATGCGGTCTATGAGTTAACCAGATCATATATCGTCACCCTCGTTATAGGAACTGCCAATGCACACCTACTGCATAAGGCATATTGAAAGCAATCTACAGTATAGGCCAGCTGGATGATAGGTTATAACTAGTTATATACATAGGACCATGAATACATATTTAAGGCCTATGAGACCATTTTATGCTGCAAAACATTTTGCTATCAACTAGCTTAGCTGAATGTTGTTTGGTATAGATGTGCACAAGCAAGCAGTAAATAGATACCTTGGCCATGTGGAATGCTTATACACAGTTAATCAATATTCAGTGATAAGATTATCCTATCTATTGGTTGCTCAACAGTGACACTGAAGTTGCTGTTTCCTTTGCTGGAAGGGGTACTCCAGTGATTCTGTTTGGTTTGAGAACAAAGCTGAGAAACCTTCTCAACACATGAAGACCTTTTTGTCTCCTAAATGCAGAAGCCTTGACCTCAGGTTTTTGAATAGCCCCTCCTGAGCCACAAAGGACATTTTGCATCATCTTTCACAGTCCAAGTGGTTTTCCCCTTTACAAGCTAACTGGACTTCATGTGTAAAATTTGTAGAGTACCCCCTTTACTGTGCTGACAAGAAACTTAGGCAAACTATTTAAGCCCTTGAAATCAAAGTTAGAAAATACCTCAGACGATTTCATTTGCTTCAACCCGTCAAATTTAAACTCACGCTTTAGCCTTCACGTCTACTTTAACATGCATCATGTTTTTGTTGTGTTTTTGTTTTTTTTGTTGTTTTTTTTTTACATTAATTGCATGGTCTTTGATACAGGCAGTTCATTCTGAATCTGAGCAATTTACCGGTGTTGTCTTCTGAAATTCCTTATTTCACAGAGATTCTCTGCATCACCTCTGAAACATTTACAGCCTAAGTGCACAGGAGTTTATGGAAACCTACAAAAAGCAATTACGGTCACATCATGTGCCTCCTTTGTAAGCAGCCCTGCTCCTTTGTTCTTCGGTGAGGTCGTTTGTAATAGGAGAGCAAACAAAGCACCATCAGGGATTGTGCTTTTGCAGAAAACGCTTTTTTGATTCTTTCGGGAAGTAACACACACAGCTGGATACCACCGCAAACTCACAACTCTGCTTTTTCCAACAAATGCTGCACTGAGATTGAGTCCTTGCCTCTCTGCTATAACCTTCAAATGCCACAAATAGATATCCCTGCTGAAGCAGATGAATACAAGAGCTACTTAGTCATTGTTTAATCTGGAGACAATAGAAATGGGAGGAATGAAATGAAGAACTGGGGCAAAACAATGAGAGCAATCTATATATTTAAAAAAAATTAGGCCACCTTCTGCATATGGGACAAAGACTTTGCAGATTAGAGCATAATTACAGGCTAACCTTTTAGTATAGCAAAAAATATTCTGAATGTTCTCACACATCTCACAAACTAACCCTGAATCTGAACTTATTATCTAACTTAGAGTGCAATTAGAGGGGGAACGTTGCAGCGCTTATGGTGACATACAGCACCAAGACAGAGTCAGCAAATGGTGATGCTCTAGTTTTCTAGCTGATGCATGCATTGGATGTAGCCCCAAATCATCAAATAAACAGCATGAACAACAAGCTTCTATCAATAGTAAGTCTTCCCACGCAGCCAGTTCTAGTAGATTTTTAAATAAGTACGTAGAAATATTAGCTCCTAAATCCTTCAGGGGATCGCCACAGCTAAATCATAGTGTTGTAGTTACAGCTCTCTGCTGGATACATTCTGTATGTTTGCGCAAGAGGATTTAGGATAGAGAGATGACTGGTTGCTAGGTGACTGGATAAAAAGAGGCCACAGGTGGAACTCTTCCAGCCCGAATTTCTTTCCTGCTGTCTTCCGTGTTTATGCCGCCAGAAGCAGATGCTGTGGTAGTGGATGAGTCTCAGAGAAGCCAAGGCACATTTTCTTTGTAGATATAAGCCATCTAAGTTCTAAAATTTATTCCATTTCTATTTTTCTGACACTTACATTTCCTGTTCCTGCATCCTTGGTTTTACATAACGCTGCAGCAATCTTTACCTTCCTCTCTCTTTCACTGCCCTTCACATCTCTCGCAATGGAGCCGAAGAAGCAGATTGTTCACTGCTTTCATTATCTCTTTATTTTTTTTTTAAATCTATTTTTGTATTTGCCAATTCACCTGGTTGTTTCCTTTCCATTTTGTGAAAGAGTTAATATTACATAATTCTCATAGCTGTAAGCCATGTGCAGGGAAGCTCTCGATACCCCGCAAGGCCAATCTGAGCCTCTCCTTGCACATCACCTGAAATATGACTCATCCATGCACCATAGATTCTGTCTGAATCTCTCCTGTGTAACTCCAACACCACATTAAACTGCAAGCAAGCAGCAAAATATGTGTGACAGTAATGAAGAATTAATGACATTCTGTACACATTGCACTGGTACTGGTTTGACTGGTTTCCAAGCCAGATAATTTCCTCAGAAATGCACTGAAAGGAAAGCTCCTTACTAGCATCTGTGATTATTGTAGGCACTCTAAAGTCCCCCGAGGACCAGCCTCGAGAAACAAGAGAAGAAAAGGTGGAAACTAGAGAGCAGCCGTGTCAATGAGGGATAGATAAAGAATGGAAGTCTATCTTCCCAGTTATTTAAAGCACATTCCTAAAGTGATGGATGAAATGCAAGCATATATAGTCTTATTTGAGCTTCATAGGCCAGGGGAGGCATGTGCGAAGTCCAAGCATGGAGGAAAAGACAATGGTAGGTCGATGTTTCTTGAACTTCAGGCCTTTCTTGAGCCTTTGGCTGTTCTCCGCCACGTACAGCTCCCCCTGCTGGGCTCCACTTGATATCCGCGACACCAGTTCCCCATGAAGCACCACCTCCTGCTCTGAGCGCACAAACACCTCCCTAAGCTCTTCCAGACGCTTTTCCATCTCTCTGATGACACGCTGACGCTCCTCCACCTCCAGGAGGCGCCGCCGAGCTGCCTCAAACTCCATGCTGGAGCTGGGGGTGACAAGTTTGGAGGAGGGGGCTGTGGCAGAGGTGGAAGGGGGTTCTGAGCCTGCTAGCAGAGCCCCTGTCACCCTCCGGAAGTCTCCCATAGAAATAGAGCGCCTCGTGGCTGGAGATGCCAGAGCCAGGAGAGCTGAGGCAGATCCAGAAGGTGGCATGGCTAACGGAGGAAAAGGGGGAGAAGATGATGATGATGGAGACAATGAATCCGGTGGTTGGAGATCAGGCTGTGGGTCCGGGCTTTTAATAGCTGCTGTCATGTCCTCAGTTGTGTCCTCATTGTGGGTTTCTGTGTTTTTTTGTCGTCCCTTCATAGCCAGTTTTTAACTCTTAATGTGCTGCTGCTGCTGTCCTTCCCGTTGCTGTTGATGTTTTCCCCTTGTTTTCCTGTGTCAGAGGAGAGAGCTGCCGAGCAGAGTGTGCAGAGATGTGCTGGGATGCAGCCTGGGAACGGCTCCATTCATTAATAAGAGATCTGAGCCAGGCTTGTGCCGTCTCTGCGTCTGAGTGGTTGTGCTGGAGAGGGTGCCTCCTGGCATTTCATTGGCTGCTGAACTCATGAGCATGTCAGCTGATGATTGGGCAGCCTCCCACTCTACTGCTGATGCTGGCAGGCTGTCTTGTCCTCTGCTTGACTATTTCGCTTCGTCGTCATCGTCATCATCATCTGGAGCACAGCTTTGATCAGCTCTGCTCAGTGAAGCGAGAGATGCAAGAGTATCAGGTCTCTCTCTCTTTTTCTGTGCTCTTTTACTTGCTTCCCAGTCTTCCAGGCTCTCTGCTGCCATCCCTCTTACAAACTGGTCCCTCCATCTTCCTTTTTTTCCCCTTTCTTGCTCGGATGGTTACCCCTAGCAACACTGCCTTGACATAAAATGGCAAAAACAAGAGGGAGGGGTTATGTTCCAGTTTCTCCCTTCCTTTATTGCCTTGCTGTTCAGCATCACTTTACTGATGCTTCTCTCTCACACCCTGTCTTTTGTTTGACTTATATGTAAATGTGCAGTTTTCCAGCAAATTGCATAAGTTTGTTAAATTGCTTCACCTAGAAGAGTTCATGTCCAAAAACCATGAACTTGGTGAACTAACACTGTTCTAAATTTAACTATTTATAGGTCTCATTCAAAGATTTCATTCAATAATTCACGGAAACCATATTTGTCACACGTTTTAGACAAAAACATCCCAAGTAAACCACATTTTTGGAAAGCTGAGTTCAATTTCTCTGGCCACACCCTGACCTGATTTTGAGTCCTGGAGTAAAACTAACACAGAATTTTATAAAAAGAAGATCATACCAACAGTCAAACACGGTGGTAGTAGTGTGATGGTCTGGGGCTCCTTTGCTGCTTCAGGACCATGACAACTTGCTATAATTGATGGAACCATGAACTCTGCTCTACCAGAAAATCCTGAAGGAAAATGATCCAAAACACACCAGCAAGTCTACCATTGAATGGCTCAAAGAAAACAAAATGAAGGTTTGGAGTGGCCTAGTCAAAGTCCAGACTTAAATCCGATTGAGATGCTTTGGCAGGATCTTAAACAGGCCATTCATGCTCAACAACCCTCCAATGTGGCTGAATTAAAACAATTTTGCAAAGAAGAGTGGGCCAAAATTCTTCCACAGCGATGTGAAAGACTCCTTGCCAGTTTTCACAAACGCTAGATTGCAGTTCTTGCTGTCAAGGGTGGCACTGAAACATACTCATGTTTCAAAACTCTATTGTATATAAACTAATTACTAGTCTACCCATTTTAGCTGGAGTGATCTGGTTACATCATCATGATAGAGCACCTTGACTTTTTGCCCCTTCTTGCTGGGATATCCAGTCAACAGCAGCGCACACCCTCTGTCTAGACAAGTATCGACTGCTTCATTCTGTGGTTGCCAGTGATATGATCAGAGTATGTAAAGTAAGACACAGGATAAGTATACTCAAAAACACCCAAAAGCACATACACAAACAGTTTGAAAGGGTAACAGTGGTGCATTTTGGAGCCCTAAACTGTGATGCTATAAATAACTGCCCTCTGTTAAATTGAATCAACTAAAGCTTTTAGCAGGTCAGAGGTGGACGTGCATGTCTGTGAGTATCTATGTGCTTGCATATTTGAGTGTTCACTTTGCTCTTTGCTTTTATCTCAAGATTGGCATTGCATTGCATTAGCGGTAGCACTGACTGCTCTCCTCCTGCTTTTATCTTTACTGATCTCCAGAGAGAAGAGAGAGTGGGAGCGGCACAGAAAATTACACAGATAATGAAGCAAGAGTGGAGGCAGGATTATAAATGCTTATGGAAAGATTAAATGACAGAAAACCCCAAAGATGCTTTTCAGGCTTTTATCCTGCTATTCAAAAAGCCAGGAAACAACAACATGACAAAGAGTGCTATTCTGATGAAGACAGCATGGTATTTCAGAAAGAGAAGAGTTGATTCACTTCTAAATTGAAAGATTCATGAAGAAACTTGTATATTATAGAAATTTTCCATGTTCTTAAAGTATGTATATGCAATAATATATGGAGCAGCCTTAAATCTGCTTTGCTTGTATGGGCTGCACAATTTGTTTTAGACTTACATGGTGTTAACGGAAGCATCATATCTTGTGTAACTAAAGGCTTTAGGGATCAAGAAAAAATTCTTCAGTGGAGTTTTTTTCTTTTTTTTTTTTCTCCAACATGATTCCCATTTTTGGAAGACTCTATTGGTTGTCTAACATCCCACAGTTAAAAAACACTCACTCTACACTAATCCCCCATGGTTAATACACAGCTGTGCACACACTGTGCCATCAGCATTGGCAAACATCTCAAGAGGCAAGAACTGGCCTGCCTGAAAACACAAGAATGCTTAAAAAAAAGGTACTAATTTGAGAAAGTCTCACGTACTCACATTTTTCTAGCACACAGCTGACATCCACACACTCAAAAAAACAAGTCGTTCTGTCACAGAGTATGCAGAATTAATTGAGTTTCAGTACCAAATCCTTCTCAAATACAATTATCTCTCACCCCATTTCAGCAATTTCTCCTCTGCCTGTGAAGCTAAAATTGCGATTAAAGTCTGTTCTCAATCTCACATGCTGAACCCTCTGTTCCAGATTACTTTAATCTGTGTGCCGCGCTCGTATTTGATGCATGCACATGCGAGGAGTCAGTGCATTGGCGTGCCCTCTGATTATCATATCTGCTTGGGTCAAATTAACTATGAGTATTGTTTTGTTTGCCTGTTTGTCTTAACCACAAGTTATGTGTAGTAGGGTACTTAACAGTATTATACTGAAACAACAGACATGAGGATCATTATCATTATTATTAAATCCTTTATTTAAACAGGTAGTCTCACTGAGATCGAGATCTCTTTTTCAGGAGAGACCTGTGTACAAAGAAAAACGTATACAAAAATTGATATAAACATAATACAGGACATAATAAAGGACACATTACACATTATATACACTATTTAAGAAAAACATGTACAAATAGACAAATAAAACCTTTTAAAATGATTCAGTGAAATCAAGGAAGCAGTTTTGTGGTTTTCTGTAGCTCGTTTCATTTCTAGGCAGCAAAGTATTTGAATCTAGTTTTCTCAAGTTCAGTGTGAACAAGAGGCACAGCTAATGTTAAAATGTTCTGCGACCTGGCTTTCTAAGTGCTGTGTTTAAATTCAGTCAAGGAGCAGAGGTAAGCAGGCACTCTTTGCAGCAGAGCCTTGTAAATAAACATCATATAATGCTGCTCTCTTCAATTCCCTATGAGGACCATCCCACTTTTTCATATAAGCTGCAATGGTGAGTATGAAAAAAATCACTTGTGATAAATTGCAATGCACTGTGATTCACAGAATCAAGAGGTTTCAAGGTGGATATAGAAGCATACATATATACAAAATCACCATAATCAAGAGCAGATGAAAGTGGATTGCACAATGATCTTACATCTTGTGAATGAGAAACAAGATTGGTTTCTATATAAAAATCCAATCTTCATCTTCACATGGTTTTTAAAAGTGAGTCTAGTATCCAGCCAGAATCCTAAATATTTATAACAGTCAACAATTTCAATTTTATGACCATGAAAAGTTTGAACATGGACTGTATGCTGGATAGTTTTAGGTGACCTTGTAAATATCATACACTTAGTTTTATCAGAGTTTAAAATATGTTTATGTGTGATCAGAGAATTTTTACATCTATCAAAAGCTGACTGTAGATTTGCAATAGCCAAATCAAGTGAAGGGCCAGCAGCATATAAAATAGTGTCATCTGCATAAAAATGTACATTGCAGTTTGGGGTAGCAGAGATAATATTGTTTAGATACAGAGTGAATAAAAGAAGTCCAAGAATAGATCCCTGTGGAACACCTGAAACCATTTTGAGGGACTGTTCATCCTGACAAACTGAGAATAATTTTTCTAATAAAATGCCACGATCTACTGAATCAAATGCTTTTGGCAGATGTATGAAAAGTGCAGCACAATACTGATGATTATCAATTGTTTCAGTGATGTTATTAAGTACACAAACTGCAGCTGTTGTGCTGTGACGTGATCTAAAACCTGACTGCTCTGATTGTAAAATATTATTTGAGTCCAGATTCAAGGTTTCAAGGTTTTGAAGGCTTTCCAGAACGCAGATGCATTTCCATGGATATTTCCAAGAGAAGACAAATTGAAATCAGATTTGGCTTTTCTGACATGTCTAATACAGTAATTCTGTATTTGTCTAAAATTTTGCCAATCCAATGAAAGTTTGCTGTTTTTTGCCAACTTTAAGGCTGTGTCTCTAGTAATAAGAGCTCTGGAAATGGTTGAAGAATACCAACGTTTAAAGTGCTTTTTTTTTTTTTTTCTAAAGGTTGTAGGGTGCATGTTTATCAAGTGTATTATTCAAAATTTTGCAGAATACATTAAAAGCTTCATTAGGATTATAAATGTTATCAATTTGTATTTCACGAGCTATCTTGGCTTATTTCCATCACTTACACTTACAGTATAATGTTTATATCATCTTTATACTGACAGCATGTAGTTGGTATAAAAATTGAATTCAGTGACTGAATCTCAGCATCATCAGCTTAAATTCAAACTAATCTCTGCTACATTTGATGTAACCTGTAACTCTGACCATGAACAATACAGCTGCTCTGCACCAGTCCCGCACAGAGCTTTACTGTAAACTCGCCACAGTACAGCAAACTAACCTGTTTATCCTGCACTAAACTGCAGTATTTTCAATAACACAACGTTAGTCTACCTCAGTTTGTTTGGCAGGATGTTTCACAGTATGAAAAACACAATGATATATAAATTATCTGGTTTTAACTCTTTAATCTCTTTGTAGAGATTGTTCTTTAACGTGTAATTGTTCCACCATTTAGGCTCAGATTGGTTGGATGTTTGAAGGCGCAGTGACCGGAATTAAAACCTTCCCTCAGATGTGTTAAACCTAAAGTAACGAGCCTGTTTTGAAACTGTAAGGAGTAGTAAGTAAAGATACTTGTGTAAAAATTTAGGGAGTAAAAGTAAAAACTTGTCAGAAAAATAAATACTCAAGTACAGATACCTGATACTACTTAAGTACAATAACAAAGTACTTCGTTACTTTCCACCATTGCCTATTAATAACAATACTGTATACTGTGTACAGTGGGGAAAAATAAGTATTTGATACAGTGACGATTTTGCAGAGGAATGGAGAGGTCTGTAATTTTTTTCATAGGTACACTTCAACTGTGAGAGACAGAATCTAAATAATTTTTAAATAATTAATTTGCATTTTATTGCATGAAATAAGTATTTGATCTTAATATTTGGTACAGAAACCTTTGTTTGCAATTACAGAGGTCAGACGTTTCCTGTAGTTCTTGGAAATAAACTTTGGAAACTGGAAATAGGATGAAGACCTCAGTCATTCGGGAGAGAATCGGATGAGGAAAGTGCTACCAAATAAAGAACCCATTAGATACACAGTAAGACTTTCTCGTAAATCACAAGGATATGGGAAATATGGTCATACAAACAGATTTGAATCTTCTCTGCTCTTTGTTTTATCTGTTTGGATATTCAACTACCTCATCAGTCACACTAGAGTCTCTACAGCTGCAGTAGTGGTGGTCAGTACCTCTCATAGCAGTCTTTGTTACAGACATCCATGTAATGTGACATACATTGCCAGATACTTTATTAGGTACACCTGTTCAACTGCTTAACACAAATCTCTAATCAGCCACTCACATGGCAGCAACTCAGTGTATTTAGATATGCAGACATGGTCAAGACAACCTGCTGAACTTCAAACTGATCATCAGAATGGGGATGAAAGGTGATTTGACTGACTTTGACCTTGGCATGGTTGGTCTGGGTATTTTAGAAACTACTGATCTACTGGGACTTTCCTGCACAACCATCTCTAGGATTTACAGAGAATGGTCCAAAAAAGTAAGCAGAATTTCTCTGGGCTAAAATGCTAATAGGAAGACAACAATAATTCACATGACAACTACTTATAATGATGGTGTGCAAAAGAGCATCTCTGAATGCAAAACAGGTTGCACCTTGAAGCAGATGGGCTACAGCAACAGAAGGCCACACTGAGTGCCACTCTTTTCAACTAAGAACAGGAAACTGAAGTTACAATTTGCACAGGCTTACCAAAATTGGAAGACTGTGAAAAAAAAAGGGAAAAAAAATGTTGATGACTTGATTTTTGCTGCAATATTTGGATGGTATGGTTTTCCTGTATTGCATCAACAGTTCCGGCTGCTGCTGGTAGTGTAATGGTGTGGGGGACATTTTCTTGGCATACTTTGGGCCCCTTAGTATCGACTGAGCATTGTTTAAATGACACAGCTCAGTATTGTTGCTGACCATGTCCATCCCTCTATGACCAAAATGTAATCATCTGATTACTGCTTTGAGCAGGACAATACACCAGGTCAGAATGCTCAAATCATCTCAAACTGGTTTCTTAAACATGTACTCAATCACTGTACTCCAACCAGAATGTATTCAGAATGTATTCTGACATGGATCCAGTCACTGAGATGAGAAGTACACTACTATAGTTTCATACCAACACATTTGTCTGTTTATCTATATGTGCGTGTATGAAATAATTATAAAAGTGGTTATTTTGTTACCATAAAATTGTAAATTAACCTTGGAGACTATTCTGTAGAACAGAAAGGATAAGATTAAGTGTCAATATTAGATTTTATATTTAACAGAACCCCAGGCTATAAGCAGGACTTCACAACCAATTCACATCAGCCAGTACAAAACAAAAACACAGAAAGACATCTTAAAATAGCGAGGAATTTCACCTAGAAGATTCATCCATACAGAGTGTCCTCTTTTACAGCTCAGATCAGACAAGGATACACTCTCACATACACCCACAGACACTTCCATTGTTGTAAAAACTCAGGAAAATTCAGCATCTAAGAAGAGCTGCTCCAGCTGACAGCTGCTGTAATCTGAGGAGACAGGACAGGGATAAAAAAAAAAAACAGCACCACTTTCTTCTCTTCTGAGGTGGGAAACAGATGATGGTGATGGTGATAGTGCTATTTTTCTGCTGTTTTGTAATCAATATCAGTGGCTTTTTTCTGCTGTTGCAGGCTGAACCAATTTGTGTGTGTGTGTCTAAGTGTAAAAGAGCAGGAAGTCATTCATTGCAGTCTGACGTACTTGTAAGATGACGTCAAACAGAGACCAGTGGGAATATATCACACTATTTATGTGTGTCTTTGGATAAATAAATGCATTTATCTCAGACACGATGGTGCACATTGTGTCAGCATAAATCATCCTCCCCCACAGCATGAGTAGCAGTGTCTGTTATGTAAGTGAATGCTGCTGTGTATACAGAGGCAGGTAACATCAAGTACAAGTATGAGGTGATGCTAAGAGTTGATGCTGAATTTGCTATATTGCAGAAAGTGGAAAAGATGGAACATGACAGTTAAAATGCTACAGGGAAGAACAGAAGTGGGGGAAGAAAGTAATTTACACACAAACATTGTAAGCTGTTACCAAGCGAATGCATAAATATAAATCATAATATTTAATGTGACTTTAATTTGGTCTGACATCCAATGCTTTTTATCAGAGGGCACAAACTGACAGCAGCTGGGGGAAGCTGCTGTTTTAAACAAGATGGGTTTCAAGAATTAAAACATAGTGGATGAATCAAAGGCAAAGAACTCGAGTACTGTATTTGTCTCGACTAGTCCTGAGCTTTGCCTAAATCCATCTACTTAGGCAGGCATTGATTTAACCTATGTATAAAAATTTGCTTGCACTTTATCTCCCTCCAGTGACCATCTGTGGAAATACACCAGGCTTTGGGCCCACAAAATAGAGTGAAGGTCATAAAAGGCATGAAACAATGCACCAATCCAATCCAGTCTTACTTGTATAGCACTAATTCACAACAGTTGCCTCAAGGTGCTTTATAGTGTAAAGTTAGAGATAAAACCCCCACAACCAGATGATTCCCTACAAGTAACCACAGTGACAGTGGGAAGGAAGAACCCCCAGCGGAGGAGCCCTCTGGCAGAGCCAGACTTAGGGACGGGCAGCCATCTGCCATGACCAGCTGAGGTGTGAGGAGAGAAAGGAAGAACATAAGGAGACAGGACAAAACACAAACTATGGGAGAAAAAAGATGCAGCTTATTGGCATGCAATAGTGGTGCATAAACACTCGGGGAGTGAAAAGACGGAAGTAGAGAAGTGCTCAGTGCATTATGGGAAGTCCCTCAGCATCCTGAGTCTATAGCATAACTAAGGGATAGTTCAGGATCACCTGATCCAGCCCCAACTATAAAGCTGTTGCTTTTGATATTTCAATTAAGGCTCTGTAAAGAATACCAATCCAGTAACAGTAAATGTTCGTCAATGGGTGGAACTACTCACCGAAAACTGTATGTATAAACTTGTTTATTAGTCATGAGAAGCACTACTAATCAGTTTTTAATTAAAAAAAAAAAGTTTAACAAAGAGGGATTGGAGCCTCAACTGTCTGCACTTTTTACATCCATGAATTGTAATTTATTTTAACCTTTATACAATGATTCAATGCAATATCACTGAATACCCAAGCAAGGTACAGGTTATAAAAAAATAAAGACAGACACTTTTTCATAGCAACTCCATTTTTAATATTGTAAGATATAAAAATCTTCATCTTTATCATACAATAACATCTTACCATAAATCTTTTGACAAAGAAGGGAGAGTTTTGCCACCAAACAAGAATTATAATATAACTTTGATTTCTTTTGAGGTAAGACAGCTCGTTCATAGATTATTCAGCCACACAGGTCCTTCCTTCGACACACGTACAGCATCATATTATCCTTATCATGTGCTTTGCATGCAAGATGTTCTGTCTCACCTGTAGGCCTAGGCACTGAGCTAAAAGCAGGACCTACTCCATGGAGCAACTTACACCGAGACATCTTAACTATGATTTAGGTCTCAAATTCAGTGTTAATAAAATGCCAAAAAAAGTCAGATAATCAACAAATGCGATTCAATATAATGAATGAAAAAGATAAATCCACAAGTCTGTGTGACGTTACAAACCAGTGATTTGACAGAGATTTTAACAACTGCTCAATTCCATGAAGACAACAGTCAGCCCTGACACTCCTTTGCATTTCTAAAACAGAAGAAGAGACCTGTATGGCATCGAGTCCACAGGCTGCGATCTGCTCAGCATGTCTTTGACTATTTTAAATCACTATTTTCTTTGGACAAAGAGAAAAAAAAACAATCAACAACAAAAACAACCAACACAGGAAACAGTATTCAATATGCATTATCCAAGAAACACAGTGAAAACAACTAAAAAAACAAAACAAAAAAAACAATGCAAATATAGAAATTTAACATGCCACATTGTTCCTTGGGCAGGGTTTCTTTCACAGAAAGCCATCTATGTTACTAGTTTTTGTAGTAATAAAAATAACAGACATCTCAAATGGTTGCCAGCAGATCGACCAAGCAGAAAAGAGGAAGAGGAGCGAAACGAGAAAGCCACATCACTGGACCATGCACATGACTCTGCAGCATCCCGCGAGACAGTACAGACACACACTGCAAGTCATGCAATTGACACGCGCGCGCGCGCGCGCACACACACACACACCCACTCACACTCTCTGTAAAACAAAACACAAGCATAAATTGACACTAACAAAAACATCAGCATTTGACATTTTCCAGAATGCACATATTCTGGCTGTACCAAAGCCAAAGAGGCATTTATGGCAGAAATGTTTAATATTCATATCAATAACGTTCTCTGAGAAACATTTAACAGCAGTTCGGACAGTACTGTGGTTTTGTGCTGTCAGCACAGGTTGATTTGGCAGCACAACCGATAATACAAAGCTCAAAAACGCTACAAAAAGAACAGGAAGACAGACAGCAAAATGGGCAGATGGACAGGCGTGCAGCAAGAATGACAACCAATTACAGCGATTATGAGAAAAGAAAACTTTCATTGTCACTATCAAAAACATGGCTGCAATGACTCTGTAGCAGGTCATGCACAAACACGCTCACACACTCACACAAACACCCACACGGCACTAATACATCTGCCAAAAACCTGCACCCTTTTTTTTTTTTTTTTTGCCTTCATTGCCCCCATCCATCGTCATGATATTTTGCTAATCAAAAGAGATTGGCTAACAGCAGCTGGCAAGCCCACAGAAGGAGGATGATAACAAGAGCAGGACCACTGATGTCACAAGATGGGGGCAGCGCCACAGTCAGTGTTCCTTGGCTGGTATTGGCGGGTTGACACCAAGTCCCCGAGCAAGCTGACTGGGTGGTTTGGAGCCAGGAGGTGTGGTTTTGGTCAGACTCCAGTGAGCTGATTGGCTGTTCTGAGTCTCTACAGAGAGGTGGAGGGAAGCTTCTTGACACGCCTCTGAGCTAGGAAGGAGCTCTCAATGGGCTTGAGCTCTGGAGTGGGTTGTGATTTCTTCAGGGCGGAGTAGGTGGCTGCCATTGCACCCTGTGCATAAAGAACAACATGATGATTGTCTATATTGTCTAATTTACTCCATTTCTGCTTTTTTCAAAGCACAGAGGTTTCTGCTACAGCTGTCTTATGTTTTTAATCCAGAATGCAACATATGATGCAGTATAAAAAGTTAAAATATATACAATGTCAGCATTTATAGTGGTAGTTTGCTACTCTGAAAGTAACCAATATGATATAAAACCATTTTATAGAGAAATATTTTGAGTTTCAAGTATTCAAGCTTAAATTATGTCTTAGACTTATGGGGAATAATCAATTAATTCCTTTAACCTGACTCCAGACTTGATTCTGAGCTGATAAATATATATTTTTAGTGAATGAACAAAGTTCTGTTACCTTGACCAGTTTGGGGTCCTGGTGTGGGAGCTGGCTGTTGGGTAGTTTGTCTCTATGGATGATCCATGGGTGTTTGAGAACCTGCTTAGCAGTCAGTCTCTGATGGGGGTCGACGTGAAGCATCTTGGACACCAGGTCCTAGAAGTAACCAAAAATAATTTGAAGCTGGTAGTGTGACTGAAATACAGATGCATACAAATGCAAAATACTGTCTTAGGAACTGGAGCAAAGGAGTAGTGTGACAGATGTGAAGCTCTACCTTCGCAGCATCAGACACAGAGTCCCAGTTACCACCAGTCAGACTGAAGTGACCGTTGCCTATCCTGTTCAGGATCTCATTTGGAGTGTCTTCGGGTCCATTGGCAAATGGAGTAAAACTAGTGGCCAAACAAAGTAGGCAGACAGTAGAGTTAATGCAAATAACAAGAAGAACAAGCAAATATGTTCAACAAATGAATTCAAGTGTTGCTATTCACCCAGCCAGCATCGTGTACAGCAAGACCCCCAGACTCCATATGTCACATCCTTCATCGTAGCCCTGACGCTTCAACACCTATAGCAGAGTCAGACAGAATCACATAGGGTTCTCACTGAGGCAACCTTGACCTTTGTTAGTATGACACAGTGTAGAATGTGACCTGCTCACCTCAGGAGCTACAAAGTTAGCAGTGTAGCATGGGGTCATAAGCAGGCCATTGTTGGCACGCAGTTGCTTAGCGAAGCCAAAGTCACAGATTCTGATTGACTCGGGATTCCCTGACTCATCGACATAGAGGATGTTGCTGGGCTTCAGGTCTCTGTGCACAACCTGAAAAACAAGACGAGAAGTTAAGAGTGGGATGTCAAACAGGTCTTAGCAGGCACTGCACTGTTTCTTAGTAGTGCTAGTGGTCCTCACCCCTTGTGAGTGGAGATACTCTACAGTCTTGGTGATGGTGTGCAGCACAGCACTGGCCTCTCTCTCTGAAAAGAACTTCTGCTTGAGGATCCGATCCAGCAGTTCTCCTCCACGCATCAGCTCCGTCACCATGAACACCTGCTTACCGTTGTCATACACCTGTCACAGAGAGCCAAACATCAGCTAGCCTTATTAAACTTAACACCCAAGGCAAACCACTGTTTTATGAGTGTGTTTTTAGACTCACATCCTTAAGTGTTATGATGTTAGGGTGCTGTCCATATCTAAGCAGAATCTCTATTTCCTCAGAGGGGTCTGTGCTGGTCTTGTCAATCATCTGTAAATCAAAAGCACTCAAAAGTTCATGATTTTAGAGTTTGGTTTTAAAACACTACATACTGTCCTTCTTCTCTTATTGAAGTACTATTGCAAAAGATAAAGATTTAGATTTTCTTGTGCTGTTTTTGCACTTTTGGGTGGGATCCACAAGCTAGCTTTCTCCTGTGTGTATGTGTGTGTGTTTATACCTTGACAGCATATTCAGTGTTGGTGGTCTTGTGGATACATCGTTTACAGACAGAGAAAGATCCCATCCCTATGTCTTCCTTCAGTATGTAGCCATCGCTGAAAAGCATGTTTTTCCCGTGTAATTGCTGCAGAGGAAGAGTTGAAATTTGATGAGTGGTGGAGGAGTGACAGACTGACAAGAGCTGACGATGGGTGTGTGTGTGTGTGTGTGTGTGTGTGTGTGTGTGTTGATGTGTTCGGGAACCGGCTGAAATCTATTTCTGGAGTTGATTTCTTCCTCTTTGTCAAACTGTCTCTCCAAATCTACCACACGTGGTTGAAAGATTGCTTCTGTCAGGCATTAAGATCTGAAGCCGTTCACCTCATCTGAGGCATTTTTTTCTCATTTTGTTCACTGTCTGCCTTTCACACACCTTACACACTCAATCTGTCTTTCTTCCCCTCCCTTTCCTGCCATCACCAGTCAGAACCCTTCTGAAATGTAGCACACTGAACATTTTTAGATTACAATGCATCAGCATATGCTATACATTCACCAACCACTTCATTAAGTTCTAATTAGTAGACTGACTCTCCTTTTGCCTTCAGGACTGCCTTAATTCTCCATGGCTTAGACTCAACAAGGTGCTGGAAACATTCCTCAGAGATTTGAGTCCATATTGGTACGATAGCGTCACACAGTTGCTGCAGATTTATTGACTGCATATCCATGATGAGAATCTCCCATCCCACCACATGCTCTATTGGATTCAGATCTGGTGACTGTAGAGGCCATTTGAGCTTTGTGATATTGTGATATGGTGTGTTATCGTGTTGGGAACAGCCATCAGAATATGGGTACACTGTGAGTACAACTAAGGGACCTGAAGAGTTCCAAGAAAATACCCCTCACAGTACTACAAGCTAAATTCTGATTCTACCATCTGAATTTTGCAGCAGAATATGAGACTCATCAGAGCAGTCAATATTTTTCCAATCTTCCATTGTTCAGTTCTTTGTGTGTTGAGTTTCTGTTGCCGTCCTATCAGCTCAAAGGAGTCTTACCATTTTCCTCTGACTGTACTCTGGCATCAACAAGGTATTTTCACCCAGAGCATTGACGCTCACAGGACATTTTCTCTTTTTCACACCATTCTCTGTAAACCCTAGAGATAGTTTTACAGGTAAATCCCAGCAGATCAGCAGTTTCTCAAATACCAACCAAAAAAAATACAGACCAACCTGTCTGTTAACAACAACCATGCCATTTTCAAAGTCAAGTACACCACCATTCTGATGCTCGGATTAAACTGCTGAGTCCTGCCATGTGATTGGATGCTGAGATATTTGCTTTAATGAGCAGTTGAACATGTGTACCTAAAAGTGGTTACCTCATTTAAAAACAACAACATTATGGACATCGCTACATAATACTAATAATTCTTCTATAGTTTTTTAATATATTTAGTTGAATAACAACAGACCTGAACCACTGGGTGCGGCGGGGGCTGCACTGGCTCCAATGAACCATCCTCATCCAACAGAGTTGATGCAACAAAGCTGAAGCCTCTGAAGAGCTGGTGTGCTCCAGCACTGGGGGGTATACCAGGGGAGTCTGCAAGATAATAAAGAAGAATCATGCGGCAGATAAACAGACTGGTGCCTTGTAGCAATGTTAGTCCATATAAAAAAGGGTCTGCAAAATTTCAATTTAACACCGATGTATTATTTTCAAGCACTGCTAGTAATAAATATGTTAGTGCCAATGTTGCTGTGTCTCCTTTAAAAAATATTGTGCATTGATTTTTTCTTTTTCTTTTCACAGCTAAGAGGAAAATAAAAGACTACAAGAAAACCACACAGGAGAAAAAACATGAGGTGAACTTTCAATCTTGGTTTCTGACCTTTAGGTGTGCGGGAAGTGAACTCAGAGTCAAAGTAGAAAGTGTCATCCGGACGTGCAACCGCTGGTCTGAACGGAGGCTTTAATTCTTTTCGGAAAAGTTTCTAAAAGGAATAAAGAACCTTAATTTTTTGCTGTACAGTTGAAGTGCTGAATACCATCTGTGATGGCTGCTTCAAATGTAAAAGCACATATAATCAAGTATTCTCACATTCCAGTCTATGGTGGAGAAGAAACCGTGCCGCTTAATCTCCTCAGCACCATCAGCACCGGATCCTGTCAGCAAAACATCAAACTGAATCAATCACAACAACTAACCAACAACAACATAAAGCATTACCCTTCCCTATGAAATCAGATAGTGTGTGTACTGCCATTTGTCAAAATCATGCTTCAGAGCTAAAACTGACCCAGTCTGTTGGCAGGGTTCCTCTTGAACAAAGCCCTCAGCAAAGATTGGGCCTCTGCGCTTAGGAACTGAGGCATTCCAAGACGCGCCCTGCACAAACACACAAAGTGGGCTTTAATTATTGCACCAGATACAGAATAGGGCAGTTGGAGTATAAGTAGAATATGTGGCAAAAGGCTTGTGTGTTGAATTGTGGCTGCATGGTTATTCTTCAGTGTAATGCGGTAGTTCCTAAACTGTAGGCTAGTTTAAGAAGCCATGCCCCACCTAACTGTCTATGCAGGTCAGGCATGGGCAAACTGGGAAAACAATGGAGTTAAATTAAGTTGATAAACAAAATTTGTGTGGTAGGGAAAAAAAGAAAAATGAAAAACAAAACAAAACAATGGATGTCATTGGATCCAGTTGGTACTCACTTCAGAATGAGATTCATGGTTTCTTTGCGGTCCTTCCCTTGAAACGGCAGAGCCCCTGTCAACATCTCAAACTGGGAGAAAAAACACAAAGCAAAAGTGTAATCAGTAACTCTGAATATCTCAGCACAGTAGAATATTTATGGTCAAAGACCCTGTATATTTTCTTTCCTTACCATTAGTACCCCAAAAGACCACCAGTCGGCGCTGTGGATGTGTCCCTGCCTGTTTACAACTTCTGGTGCCATATACTCCACAGTACCACAGAAGGAATAAGCTTTCTTCTCATGATCAATGGCTTCTTTACACAGTCCGAAGTCTGAAGACACATCAGAAGACATCAGACAACGGCCCACATCACAGACATTACACATCTGCACAACACTGGCAACAGAAAGCTTTAACATGAAGCAGTTTTCCCACAAGAGCTTCATTAGAGTGACTTCTTAAACCTCTTAGGAACCTCTTAAGGTCAAACAGAGTAAACTAATGGTGATTATCATGGATGATTCAAGATGAAGTATTATAATTAACCTGGGGAACATATACAGGACCTTGTGCAGATATGAGTCAGCAAGATAAGTATGTCACTGTGCTGTGAGTCATCAAGGTCAATGAGGTAGAGGAAAGGAAAGAGAGAGTCAGTGAACGTGTTCGTGTATGCGTGGAACAGTGAGAGCGGGATATAAAAGGAGGCTCACCTGTGAGTTTGATATGTCCCTCCTCATCCAGAAGAATGCTAGAAGAAAACAATGTCAAATGTTAGAGCAACTAACATCTTCCAGGGTTTGAACATTTTACCCATCAGGATTGTAAACATAAACTTTTCCTCACATGTTGCATGCCTTGCTCAGCTGTAATTTGTCTTAGTGTCAAAATACATTCGGTTGCCAGGTCATTAACTAACCTTAAAAAACAAACAAATGAAGTCTAATATACCAGTCCTCATTGAGACGGGTGGTTTCAGTACAACACATTACTAAAAAATAAATAAATTACCAGCTCTTTAAATTAGTGACGGTGTAGGGTAAGGTTTGATGGGCAACTGTGTGTCTTACATGCACACTATGAGAATGAGGATGGTACACAGCACACACTGAGGAATAAACATCAACAGCTGGTGGCAGTAATGTACCATAACAATTAACAATATGTCAATTATAGTATAGAGTCAGAGAACACAAGGTAATGTAAACAGTGCAGAGTTCAACATGAATAAACTACTTTGCAGTGGGTGCAGCAGAAATATGACAGGAAGAAATTGTTGCACTTTGAAGTCATCACTGTTGTCTGGGGTTGTGGCTAGAGGTCTGCAGCAGGAATGACAATATTTCCACAACAACTGAAATGTATGTGTTCTTTTGGATTTATCCAACTTGGAAAAAACCTATGAGTGGTGCACTGTCTGTATTACATATTTGCCATCATAAACTTTCTGCTGCATTGGATGCAAAAGGTTTGGGTTTCTGTTCTTACTTTTCAGGTTTGAGGTCCCTGTAAATGATGCCCAAGCTATGAAGGTGATCCAGTCCTAATGCCAGTTCTGCTAGGTAAAACTTCACATCCTCCTCTGTGAACATCACCTGGGGTGGGGGGACATGACAGGATGTGAGACACAGAGAAGGAGAAAATGAGACAACAAGAAAGAATAACAGCGCAAGGGCAACACAATGGAGAATAAATAGTTAAGCATGTGTCAGCCTATAGGACTGAGAAAATGAAAGCCTGACCTCAGATCAGCAAAACAGTACAATCTATTTAGTCACATTTTACCTCTTTAGAGAGTCTAGTAAAGAGATCCCCTCCTCGGAGAAAGTCCAGGATCAAGTACAACTTCCCTTCAGTCTGGAATGCTACAGATGCACAAATTCACATTTAATTCAACAGTAAATCAGGAAGCACAAATGAACTTTCTAGGATTTAAAGTAATAAAAAGGTAAATCAAATCATTTCATCAAATAACATTAATAAGAGGGAAGGGAAGCAGAGTCATACAAAAGCATCAGGCTGACTCACCATAATGCAGTTTGACAACAAATGGATGATTGACATCTGCCAGGATGTCTCTCTCCATCTTGGTCCTCACACGGTCTCTAACTGAAGGTCAGTGATTGAGGGTTAGTATGAAGTTATAAATCTTTAATGTATACTGTATTACTTGTAAAAAGAGCAAGTTATGAACCCATAGTTGTCCTTTTCACTGGGAATAAATTACATTTTCAGAAATGCAACCAAACTAAGCTCACAGTTTTGTCTGCTGCTAAAACCTTCTGTTTGGCCTGGAAAACCAATCAGAAGAAAGCTGACTTCAAATGAGAGAGAAGGGAGGGGGGGGAAAGCAGCTCATTTAAGACAGAATGAACTTAGGGGCCTGGAATAGGTCAAGTAATGATCGCTCTGAACCGTGAACCATGCAAAGCTACACCAGTACTGTGAAAGAATAAAAATATGGCGTTTTAAATGAGCACAACAGGCCCTGTTAAAATTGCAAAGCTGCACGAAACCACCCACGTGATTTTGGGGAGACAGTGAGAAGAAATTGATGCCCTGATGTTTACAGAAGGTGAAACCACAGCACCTGTTTATAAAAACCCACTGAAAGCTGTGGTGGTCTTACTATGCACACATACCTCCATGTAGCTGGCTCTGCATTACAGGAAATTCATATTTTATATGAAACTAACAACCACTTGAAAAATGAAATTACCAAAGAAAAAGCTTTCTCACACGAACAGCTGGGAAAGGTACAGCTTTACAAGGAAAACACAGTAGAACCTAAACCTAAAGTCTTCATGTGTATTTTATCTGCCCAAGAAGCCCAAACCTCAAAACAGAGAAAAGCAGCAATTCTTAAAATATCAGGACCTATAAACTGACATCAGATCAGCTGCAGTGCAACTCTCCGAACCCTGGTTACAATTCTTGCAAGTTTGAAGCTGCAGCTTGTTAACACCATTGCGGTAATAATATTCAGCCACACCCCAGGCTGCTGTACCTTTTAGTGTGGCCTTCTTGAGGACCTTCATGGCATAGAGCTGGTTGGCATCAGGAGGAGTCACCTTTCGCACCAGGAACACCTGCAAAAAACCCCACAAACACCCACAAACTATTAAAGATGTGACAATGTCAGCAGGTCAGGGAGTAAAAATAGCAAAGGAGGGAGAGAAAAAATATACAGGTAGTCAAAATAGGAAGAAACAGAAAGCGCAACAGTGAATTACTTTGCCAAAGGATCCCTGTCCCAAGACTTTGAGCAGTTCAAACTGAGAGGCATCAGCCTTCTCTGAGCCCTCCTTGACCACATGGGTAATGTTGATCTCTTTGATGTCTCCATCGTCCTAAAGAATGAAAAATAGACAGGGGGAAGACGTCAGTGATCACAAAAGAAATGACTACAAACAACAATACTGTATGTTTGCAAAGATTCTTTGAAGCTAGGAAAATGTCACAGGCAGTTTGCTGTGCAGTTCTCCCGTAGAGGTGCTTCCTGCTGTAAATAGCACTATATCAAAATAAAACGTTTCAAAAAGAGGAAGCACAGTAAAATGTGAGATGTGCATGTAAGCATGAGCGAATGCTTATCAATGTTTTCATGTGTTCATTTGAAAGTGGTTACTGGAAAGTACGGTGTAAACATTCAGTGGAAATAGAGTGCTGTGAAAGCAAGCTAACAGCACAATCTTACAACTCTTCTCAGGGTGGAGCCCAGCTGGCACGGCTCTCAACTCCACCGCATGAACACTCACAGCTGACCTGGTGTCAACCTCACCCAAAACTCAACAACACCCCAGAGGAGCACATCAATGCACCACCACCACCAACAACAACAATTCTCTTTAAAGAAGTTGGTGTTTTCCACTTCTCCCCTGAAATTCACACCCTGGGCTGTGTGATGAAGCACAGTACAGTAGGTACCCTGCAGGGAATATTTTATATTTAGAAGCGCAGTTTCAGGAAAAAGACACCCCACCACCACCACCACTTCTTCCTATGAAGTTTAGAATCAGCTACAAAATTTTGAAGTAGGAAGTAGAACATCTTCTAATTTGTCCTTGACAGACATGGTTAGATTTACCATGGACCCAGAATAAGAGTGCACATGGCAACTGCAACTTATAAAACACAGTGAAGAGTTGACCTTTGTATAATCAATCATTCACATAAATGAACAAACATATATTATCAGAGGTCTCTTTTTTAAAAAAATTCTACAAAACAGCCACCACCACAGACCACCGCAGCCTTTAATTGACAACAGGAAACCAGAGTTGGCTGAACATGCAGACTCTCAGCTGCACCTTGTTTCTAAACAACCACAATAACAGCGAACATAACACCTCATCTGTACTTCGCTCTGTTCATGAATCCCACTTTTCTGCTTATTTTCTTAAAACTCAGTGTGTTAAAGCAATGCCACAGATTAACTACTCAAAGTTGATCAAGATGTCAACATGATGAGGTGTCACTTTACCGTCCAGTGGTTCCCTGATGGAGGTAAAGTGCCAGTGTCGTTGTCTGTTGTAGCTGTTGATCTGTAGCCATTACAGTGAGCAGAGCTGCCAGTCAAGGATTTGTTCTTTTTGAACAGGTAGATGGACAGCATGCGGGGCAGGTTGAACTTTCTCTTCTCCTTCTCCATCTCAGCATTTCCAAAAGTGTTGTATCATCCTACCCACATCCATAACAAGGCAAACACTTGTTCTACCTCTCATATATCATCTCAAATCTCACCTCATTTCACCACAAGAACACTTTAGGCTCATTTGTGCTTTCATGTTAGGATTAGTTGTGGATTGCAGGTATATATAGGAAAGTCTCTCAGCCTCTGCTCTTTAGTCTACTGCAGAGGCCCTCTGCTATATTTCTTTCAATGCTTCATCTTCATGCTCTCTTGCATTATATCTCCTGTCCTCCCTCTCTCCCTGTCTCTGTGTCGGTCTGATTACACCGGTGTGTCTTCAGCGAATGACTGCAGCTGAAATGAACTGGAACTGAAGCAAGCAGGAAGGAAGAGCCTGCTTCTCACAGTCGTGCACCCAGCTTGTCACACACACTCTCACACACATGTGTGCAAGAGAGAGAGAGATAGAGAGAGAGAGAGAGAGAGAGAGATAGAGAGAGAGAGGTGTAGGCTGAAACTCAAAACACACACAAAAAAGATAGATGCAGAAAAAGTCAAGAAGAAACTGCTGATTAAATGATTTGCTGATTAAATCTGATTTAAATAATGGAACATATGGCTTTATTTGTTTGCATTATCGGTAATTTCCCAGACTCAAAAACCCACTCTGTGCCACTTCCCTTTACCCACAATTCAACACAGCAGAAGCCAGCAGAGAGAGGATGATGTGTCCCCTCTCAGTGTCAACACAGCAGAGAGGATTCAGGCGACTCACTGCCTCTGGATGACAGAGATTTTCCTGTCTGTGGCCAGGCATGTTTCTCTCTTCCCTGTCTTAATAGTCCCTTCCTGCTCATCCTGTCTCTTGAAACAGCTCTCGCTGGTCCTAAAGTGGTCTCTAGCTTCTCTTTCTTTCCTCCATTGCTCACTTTATTGGTGTTTATACAGCAAATACTTCTTTAACCTGTGAGAATAGGCCATTACACACTTATATAGAGAGCGTGAGTCAACCCCTCTTGACCAAAGAGCAGCTTTACTTAGCTGCCAGCAAAGCTGCACTGCAGCTTGTGCTCAGAAAAGCTATTTGTTTAATAATTTGGTGATCGGAGAGTACATTTTCCAGAGTGTAAAGAGGCAAAAACACAAAAGAGTGTGTCAATCTGACATGGGCGAAGCAGAAACCAGAGGTAATGTTTGTTTAGCGAGGGAGGAACTGCAGAATGACTGATATAAAGCAACTGTACACAGGTGGTGAGAGCTTACCTGGGCTCTAATATTGGCATAGTCCCTCTCTATCCAGGTGATATGAGACTCGTTCTAGGAGGTGTTTGAATAGAGCAGTTAACATGGGTTACATAAAACATAATGGGTTTTGCAACAAGTACATTTCTCCCCCTTTTACAGAAAATACTGATTCCCAATCAAACATACAGACAGGGGGTAGAATAGGGTGATAATGCAATGGTTGCCACATTAGTGACAGGAAACCTCTCTTCCCTCCTACTTCTCACTTCCTCTTTTCTTGAACTAATCTCACTTCCTTCCTGCTCGATAACCAGATAACTAACTTGAAGCACAGAGGAGCTGAATTTACCAGCATAATAGCTGTTACAGTCAAAATTCAGCGATATGACTGATCGCATATAGAGATTCTGGTATTATCTTGAACCTAGAGTATTCAGAAACAGCTGTGTCTTTGTTAAAGCACACAGTCTGTGTTAAAATTTAAAAAAAAAAAAGTCTAGTACTGTTTTATGGCCTCAACACATTTGTTGATGGTTTCAGTTTTACCGTATTTAATATGATGACTTCACCAAAATACAAAGACTAGAAAAACAAAGCATGTGCCTGAATTAACGCTGCCTTTTAAATCATTTACACTTGTTGAGTCAAAAGACAGAATTTTCAGTGAAGCAGCAAAAATAACTTTTTACGATTTGGGGTTAGAGGAGGTGGAAGATCCTCAATCTGCATCCTCCTTTGTTTCCTGTCAGTTTACAGCTGGGAAGATGCAAACCCTCACATCTACCCTCACAGAGGAAACCCCTTCATCCCCTCCCAAAATATCACACAACACACACATACTAAGAGCTCCCCAAAGCTTTGGACAAGTCCCCAGCATATTAATCACCCAACCACAGTCACACACAGCTGCCCACTTCACAATAAGTGAAGCTTAATAACACACCCTCATGAAAAAAAGCATCTACTTGCCTCTGGCATGCGGTTTTTGGTGCGGAATAAGAACCTCCACATGTCTGTTTCGAGATACTTCCATGTCATTGAGGCTGTCACTGGTCTCAGTGAACCTTTGTGACAGTCACACTTGGACACTTGCTTCTGTGTCAGCTTGTGTGTCCGTTAGCCAACAACTCTGTATGCAATACCACAGAAGATACAATCTGCTTGTACGCAAAGCAAAATGGGAAGTGAAGTTATACGAATGCATTAAAGCAGGGGACTGATTTGCAGTGGATAGCGTAGAAGGAAAACTGAAGGAGGAAGTGGCTCTTTTTCATTGGGAAAAAGAAACAGGAAAAAAAAAAGTCTACACAACAGCTTCAAGGACATGTTTGCAGACAATGAAAAGAGCTCACAGCTTCTGTGTCATTTTTGGCAGTATGTACGATTTAGACAAAAAGAGTCATGCTCTGACTTGAGTCTGAAATTTGAGATAACAATCATGCGAGGTTTTCAATTTCCTTTGACACGTCACCTGACAAAAGTCCAACAGACCTTGAAATACTGCAAAATAAAACTTTCACGGCAAGATTCTTAGAATGATAATCTCAGTTTTGTGAACTCAAAGCTTAAGCAAGCTAACAAAAATGCTTCTCTGAATAAGCTCATGCACCTTTAGTAACCTTTTTCAGACTGACGTAGTGCAGACGCATCAACTGTGAGAGACAGACATGGTGTAATGCTCTTTGATTAACACAAGGGGCCAGTGCAAGTCTGTACCCAGACCAATGGCAGGTGCTCCAAAGAAGAGTGCCATAAGATAGGAGGTTTAGCCGAGTAAGGACTTGCTCACATTTTTAGCGCATGCTTCACCCAAATCCCACTGTCAGCTCTGGCACCAATTACAGTAAGGGAGACAAAGTAAGACATAAAGGGAGCGTGTGGGAGGTGACAGGCTGGACTGTTCTCCAAACACTGTCCATTCACAGCAGCAAAGGTCACACAAGTTTAAACCCTACAACAGCAATGTCTTGTCTCAAAGCAATGCGCCAGAGCACAATATGATGGTGAAGTTCAGAAAAGAGAGTCATTAAAAAAATAAAACTGGAAGTGGTAAAGGAGGGACAACAGGAAAAGAGAAATCACTGGCCAAATGGTGCATGAGCCTGGAAGAAATAGTTCATTCAGGCTGATACAGTTCTAGTATTTGCGTCTTGCACTGTAGCTTCTCTTCTTTACTGGGAAATGGAGCAGAAGCACCTGCATGTTTTCAAGCGGATGACAGCTCCAACTGCTCGGACAGAGAAGGCGAGCAAAAGCGGGAAGGTCCAGAGAGGGAGACACAGCAGTATAAACATTCATCTAACCGTAAGGTAAGATGAATGGTAAGGCTGAACACTGTAAAAACAAATACTCACAGTAGACTTTGTCTGCAACAGCCTGCAAATGCACGCAGACAAGTAAAACACACTGCAGCTGTACTCTCACAATGACGAAAGACTTTGTGATTATATAATACCACAAGAAGACTCTTGGAAATACTGTAGGCAGTGTGGGTCATATTTTTAGGCATGAATTTCTAATAAAAACACCTTAACTTATAAGCAGGAAGTGTTCCTTTTATTAATCCCTAATAAAAGTCCTTGTACAACTGCAGCTGTATAATCAGCTAGTGATCTGTAAATCAACTAGTCTTTTAATATATACAGTCTGTATAAAATGTCTACTGTGAAACACTACTAATTAAATCTGACTAATGGCGGTGGCAATTAAGAATTAACTTATCAATTCAATTCAATGAAGGGTCATCATTTTAGCTGTATAACTCTTTATGGGTCATTAATGATCAGAATATTTTTTGCACTTGCTCTATTGTTTATTTAGTTCTTTAAGGGGGGAAACAAAACAAACCATTCATCCATTTTATTCAGCTGATCCAATCCAAGTTTGCGACTCACCACCACTCACCATCACACCTATGGGCAATTTAGAATCACCAATTAACCCCACTAACGGCATGCCTTTGGACTGTGGGAGGAAATCGGAGTACCCGGGGCGAACCCATGTAGACATGTGGAGAACATGCAAACTCCACAGAGAGAGGTCCCAGCCAGATGGCGGATTCAAAGCCAGGACCTTCTTGCTGTGAGGCAACAGTGCTAGTCACCACAGCACCGTGCTGCCTCAGGAGACAAGCCATCAAGCCAAAATCTAAAACGCATAATCACAAACCACCCCTCAAGGCCAACACATACTTGGTTGTCCCAGGCAGGTAGTGCTTGGTTCTGACTTTCATCTGGGCCAAAACTTTAACCCTCATGTGCAAGTTCACTTGACTTGCAAGCATATATATTGGGTTACACAAATGATTAGATAAATCCAGTAATAATGTTTTTGCTTCCATGTTTTTCAATCAAGGCCTCTTTTGTGAAATGCTAAGCAGCACTTTTGTGTCAAGAATGATAAATGTAAGACAGGGAAATGATGGCACGACTCTCTTTTCATCATATACCAACTGTTTTAAACTAATTACTGGTCTTCATGCGCATACCATGGACAAAGCCATGTATACTTTTAAAAGGAGTGCCTGGTTGGAAAGGATTACCTATGTTTTGTCAGCGCCATTTCACACAAAAATTACAGATGTTCAATAGCCTGGCGTGTTTTGAGAGAGAAGAAATGCATAAACACCTAGTTTAAAGTGAGAAATGTATATTTACAGCTCTTCAGTATAACTATACATAGGCTCTGATGCAGGATTTCAAAGAGATCTAAAAGAGGTTCTTGTCTGAGAGTCTCAGGATGAACTACTGCTGACAAGTGCGCAAATCTGTCAGGTGACAAACTCTAAAGTTGCTGTCTGCTTTTAAATGAGCCTGAATATCTGACTTCTCGTCTTTAATATCAGAAGGCGGGCACCAACGAACAATACTATATTTTGGAGGGCAGGGAATTCATTCAGCTAGTTCCTTTCAGAGTTAATTTTGCATTCATTGATGGACAGGCTGCTCCTTCAGCACATCATCTTTTCTCATTACCATGCCTCTCCATGTGCTCTCCTTCATTTTGTCCTCTCACCTGTCCCATTTGTTCTCTATGCCCTCCACCAACACCTGCTAAGAGCCAAGACTGACAAGTTGGTACAAAAAGGGAAGAGGGCGAAGGAAGATAGAAAGGAGTGGGCACATGAGTGTCACAGATGGACGTTCACCTGGTTCCAATGAAATCCTTAGTCATCCCAGCAAGGTGCTTTAATACCAGCTTAGCCTGGGGCGGGCAATGCATCATTGGATCCCACTGGAGAAAAGATCAGGTTCAAGCTGGCAGACTAAACCAAAGGCTCAAAGAACACAAAAGTAGCAGCCTTGCAAATACAAATGATAAATAGCCTTAAACTGCTTAACATGATTCCGTTTTATTTATAAGGTGCCAACAAAAAGTCACCTCAAGGTGCTTAATATTGTAAGGTAATGATCACACAATAATTACTGAGAGAACCCAACAATCAAAATGACCCGCTATGAGCAAGCACTTGGTGGGAAGGAAAAACTCCCTTTTAACAGGAAGAAACCTCCAGCAGAACTAGGCTCAGGGAGGGGCAGGTTGGGGGTGAGGGGAGGGAGACAGGAAGAAAGACGTGTTGTGGAAGAGAGCCAGATGGAGTACAAAAATTACACCCACAATCTAGCATTGAGAAAATCAGGGAAAATAATCTGAGAAGGATAACATATTCTTAATTAATTGTGACAGGTTTTTTTAATCAGTGCTGCATAGGACCCTTCATTATAGCTGTGCATTAAAAAAAAAAAAAAAAGAAAGGCTGACAAAGCCATCAGGTGTTTTGCAACGTGTATCATCTTTTGATATTTGTCATGTTGGTGAAGGGCACCTTTGGGGTTAATACCCATTCATTAGCTGACTGTGCCATCTGTTCCCACACCCAAACACATTTTTAGCGTCAGTGTTCAAGACTTCGTTTTGTATTCCATGTTGTACCACTACTGAGCTCTTGACATGTTACTAATTAAAGCTTCAACAGCATGTTTTAGACAAGAGATATACAATGTAAACATAGACACAGGAGAAGGATTATGTAATGGAGCCACATCAGGAGGATTATGTGACAGCTAGGAGGGACAAATGAAGTGCCTGCTTCACTAACTGCAGGGACACTACTTATGTGTTAGCCAATCCAAGTATGAAATTTGACTGAATGTTTTTCAAACTATTTTAAAAGTCTTTTTTTTTTTTTTTGGTGAAAAAAGCATCTCTGTAAGTATAAGTTGAGAAAAACCTTTAGTAACATCTATAATGAAAAGTTAATTAGTCATGTGAAGCTGTGATGGTTAACTGCTTAATATATGAAGAGAACGGTGGCAAAAAAAAAAAAATTGAGGAGTGACCCAAGTGAGTTGGGTCTCTTGGTATGACTTTGAGCCTAAACAGCAGATCTTAGTTAAAGTGTTCCAAGAGTTAAATCCCAAAGGCAGCAGATCAGGTCAGTAGTGCTACCAGGAGAATTTTTATTTTTCTGCAATCCACTGGGTTGTGCATTGTGAATCTGTTCCCCGGAGTCAGTCTGTTCACATGAAGTTCAATGGCACGACAAAATAGTTGATCACCAGTGTGAGATCTGGCTCACTGCAACTTCACCCTCTTCCCCAAAATGAAGTTAAAGTTGATGGTTTGCAAGCAGATTTATAATAAAGAACCGGGAGGCAACTGGTTTGTTATGCATCACTTTGAAGGTGATGACTGGTCACTCATAAACATTCCAGGCTCAACTTCCCTAGGTTATGCTCTAACATAATTACTACCAGGTCATATGTCAATCAGCAGTATCCTGCAATCTCACTGGTAGTTCCATCAATTGTTTTCCTGGAAGTTGAGAAAAAAGTATATCAGATCCCACCTACTTTGTGTCAACAGTGTTCTTTTTCCACCTGCAGTCTCTTGAAGTCGCCAAATGTTTTTTGCTTTCTATGGTTTCTGGTAGCCATGTTGTGGACACAACTTTTGTAACAACAGAATAGTAAATATGTAGTAAGAAAGGAGCATTGTACAGGCTTTTTTTTAAATACTAATCGCATGAACAACTGTAAGGTGGAGGCCAGAGGAAATGTTCCAGCCAGAGTACAGGATTAGCACAGATACTACAGGAAATCCTGTGATGGCATCTGTAATATTTATAGCAACAGCATGGATAGCAGTAAGATGATAGGCAGTTCAACATTGGGCCAGTTGACAATGGGCCAAAATGGCCTTGAGTAATATCCACAGTGGGAGCTTTGGTAAATAAATAAATAATAAGTGACAGAAATTATTTGGAGAAAACAAGAAAGAGGAATAAACAACAAGATGGGAGAGATGAAAGAATGACTGCTGGTAATATATATATACACAATGAGCTCATCGAAGTTAAAGCTAAAGCCACATAACTGCAGTGGAAATGTGTAGCACTCTACAGCCTGTTGCAGCATCATTCAAGGAACACAGAGGAAGGCCTGCATATAAAAAGGGAGCACAACCCAGAAACACCAAACCTAAGCATCTCCTGAGCTTTTTGTCATTCAGCTCTAATTTTTGTTTCATCACATAACCATTTTCACACTTAAACTTTAATCTAAAATGTCAATTTCAAAACTCATTCTGTACTTCCTGCTTCCTCCCTACCTATCTCAGGTTTCCTCTTTAAATATTTGCTCATCCCATTGCCAAAAACACCCCAAATATACACACGGATATACGAAATACTAGCATATGCGCAGAACTTTGATAACCTCATCCCTTGTTTGCTTGATTATCTTTATATATTCTGGGTGTTGAAATTCAGGAAGAGAAACACACAAATGCAAGACTTTAATTTGAAAAGAAACTAACGAATGAAGAAAAAAGTAGCTTTTGTCAACTCTAGAGAGAGAAAAATGAAAGGCCAGAGTGTAGAGACTACACAGTCAACATCCATATTAATGAGAACTATAAAGGATGAGTGGAACCGGTCGCAACATTTTCCTTAATCGACCCTGAGAGGGAGAAGCGTGAAACTATGGCAACTGTGTTTTCTCTGTCTTCATCTCCCAGCATCCTCTTTGTACGACAAGTGGTAGTTCGAGAGGCAAGACCACTCACACAGGAAACATTTTTTTAGATGATGCTTCCAGGTAACACTTGCCAGCCTCCATCTCCACAAACGGAGCACTTCTGTGCCTTCACACTCTACTTCAGTGGGGAATCTGATGCCAGAAATCTCTTCTACATGTCACCCATGCAGCATGAGAATGGATTATTCTATGTTTATTCTGGAGGTAATACATGATGATGGCCTTTAAAGGTTATGTAGCTTGAGATTCTAATATCAGAGACCTTTCAGAATACACAGACTTATCAGAGCGCACACATAGACTGGATGATTAATGGAGCTGACTTTCTGTCAGAGCATCCCTGTGTAATCATCACCTTAACCATGTCTGAATGTGATAGAAAGAGAATAACAGAATGTGTGTGTGTGTGTGTGTGTGTGTATGCATGCATTTAAAGCCCAATTGGCGTATGAATGAAAATCCCAATGAGCACACCCACTAGGATTTATAAAAGTATACACTTTTGTGAGTCTGCTCGTGTGTTTATGCGTTATCATTTTCCTCCTGGAAGCACAAGTCACAATCAGGGCTTAGCGACGCCGGGGGCACAGTAACCATGACGACTAGGCCAATAGCAATTGCAATAGCAGACATGAATGGATGACAGAGGGGATGAAGTGAATAGATGGATGGCTCAAGCTTCTGAGGGGCATCTGTTTCAAGTGGAGAAGGTTTTTTGTTTTGTTTTTATCCGTTTTGTCATTCGAATAGATCAACAGGGCAGGAAACAGCAACACCTGATAACCTCCCAGGTCAGGCAAGCTGATTTAAAAGGGAGAAACAGGATGAATGACACGGTTACAGACAGAAATTCTGATTCAGCTTTGACCTACACTACCAAAAAGTTAGAAATGTCCTTGCCTTTGTCTAATAAATCACTAAAAAAAAGATCAGAAATGTATCAAATGACAATGATGACAAATGAATTCATTCAGAAATAATTTATGATTTTTAGCAGAATATGTTTGTAGGCACACAGAGGCTTATGGTCTCTAAACTTCCCTAAAAAAACCAGTTTCTTCTGGAACCTCTCAGAGTATTTGTGCTTTAAGAAATAAATTAGATTTCATGAGGTAAACTGCCAAAAAACTGTTTGTACTACACTCTTCACAAACCAGCACAGTCCTGCTCTAACATTTAATGAAGCCAGCTGAGGGCGTGTGGAGGGTCTATTCTGTTTAGTAGGGATGTCCCTGGCATCTAAATCATGTTTAGTTGCCAAGACAAATCATGTTTTAAAAGTTGCTGAAATGTGCGGCACTTTGCACTCTGCACAATGTTGCAAACATACACAGTATCATATTAGTTTGCAGAGTTTGGGTAACCTTAGTAGCAATAGCAGCTGTTGGCTTGGTTTCTTTTATGCTAGCATCCACATCCCAGTCAGGGGTTAAAGTGGGATTTGGCAGGTGGGAGAACCCTGAGATTAGGTGTAGCGGTGCTAATTATTTAGAAACAAGTCACAATAATTTATATTGTGAGCTCCAGGAGATTTTTCTTTGTGTACTGGCTGTCCAGCTGCTCTGAGGTTTGGTGCTCTTTGTGGATTTAGCCACCCGAATTCAACAGGATATAAGAAGATCTTGATGAACTATCATGGCTAATTTCCCATCCTTGCCACTGTAAAGCTAGTATAAAAAGGTATAATTCAGTGAGTTAATCTAAATCACGTCTGGTTCCCTTGATTAAATCTAACACTGCTCATGAACACCACAGCCTGCACTTCACCAGTCCAGCAAAGTGTGTTACAGTAAACTTCACCACAATGCTGTAAGCTAACCAGTGTAGCCTGCAATAAACTGTACTAAAATTGCCTGTATGTTCATGCAATCTTTGAACAACAAAATTGGTACACTGTTTTTCTAGATTTCACAATATGGAAAAACACAAATTCAACAACACATCCTGTATAGATTAGATGTATATCGATAAAAAAACGAAAATAAAGATTTAAGATATTTCAAATTAGCTTTTGAGTTCCAGTTTATCAAATGCTACTTTCCTGTCCCCTTTCTTACATCTCTCACCATCTCTCAGCATCACATGTTGCAATTTTTTTTCTCTTTCTGAGAAACACAGCCTTTAACCAGCTAGTGTTTATAGCACCGACTAGCAATGGCAGCAACTTTTAAATATGTAGATTGTTAATTGCACACAAAATTTATGATTTACTATTATTTAAAAAAAGATCTGAGTAATTTAATACAATATTAGATTAAAAACATGTTTGTTTTTCTTTTCTTGGGTCAGTCAGGTTGGTTGCATGCTCAGTTAGGCACAGACTGCCTGCTCATTTTATATGAATTCAATGGCCAAATTGGTTATTTCCACATATCCACAAACAAATTTCCACAAACTGTTCAATGCCTAATTTGATTGAATCTCACATTTGTGTTCTCACCTGGAACTCCATCAAGTAATGGCTACAAAGGTTCAGGGCTGCAATGCAATGCAGTAAAAACAGCTTTACTGCAATATTAGGCACACATAGGTCTCTAATGCATTGATTGTAATGTAACTACACATTTTCAAGTAACGTATGCTGAATTTCCAAAGCAGAGCAGCAAGATCAGCTCTATAGCTGATGACCAAGCAGAGAAAGAGAGTGACTGAGATTACATTGTGTACAACAGAATGCAAAGATTTAGAGCCCCCTTCTAGCAAAGAGGCAGGCTGGGTAATTGGGCTGTAAACCACATCTCCCAGCCAGCCTGTGTGCGTGCGTATGCGTGCGTGTGTGTGTACACGTGCCCATCAGATCTCTAACGCACCTAAACTGCAATCTATATCAACTTCTGCTGATGACAAACTCAGATAAGAGGATGCTCGCTTGACACACACACACACACACACACACACACACACACACACACACACACACACACACACACACACACACACACACACACTCACACACACACACACACACAAACCACACCTCCCTTCTGGGTCTCCACACCCAATCATAACAGGGTCTGTTAGCTGTTACAAAGAATAAAGGGGCCATTTTAATTTGTGTTAAAACCTTCTGGAGAGGCTCAATTAACCCGCTGCATAAACACAACTGTATGACTCACACTCGATAAGATGTGAATGATTGTGCATTTTTGTGTGTGCACTCTTGTCTGTGTGGGCCTGCGTGTGGATAAGCCTTGGTAATAGATCATTTTTATTGTACCTAAAGATTCAGTGCGAGGTTGTGTGTCCGCACAAAGTTCGACTTGCGTAATAAAGCTGATTTTCCATTCAACATTCTTGTGGACTGACAAATTTGACATGAAAAAAGGAACGCTAAGAGTAGTTTATACATCACAGATGAGCCAAACAGTGCTCTTACCGTTCACCAAAAGCTATCAATTTACCTGAAGCCATTCAATCAGGCTTGTCAATGTCAAACATCCTTTTGGTAAGACTTTATATGACCTTGTTTATAAAGAAAAAAAAAAAGGATTCATAGGGAGACAAAGACCTTCCAGATTTAGTTTGTGGTGAGGCTGTCCTTGCTTTTTTAGTGACTGACTTCACAGAAAGGAAGAGAAGTTTGGCTCTGAAACTTTGCAACGCATGCGGGATAAAACAGAGAAGAGTCAAGGACAAATGCCTAACAAATCGTTAAAGAGCCAGCCTTTATCTGGACTACAAGACATAATGATGAATTACACTTTGCTGAGGAGTGCTGAGGAGTAGTGGTGGAACATGGGGATGAGGAAGAGAAGGGGATGATGTACTGGAATGTACAGAGTAAAATGATGAGGGGCAGCGAGAGAGAGAGAGAGAATGAAAGAGGGCATCTTCAAGCCTCAGCGCTTTTCTCATTTAGAAGGGCTCTGGGTGTGGGTGTGTGTGTGTGTGTGTGTGTGCGTGCGTGCGTGCGTGCGTTAGAACAGCAAAGCCCACTTTAACAGAATCCGGAGGCTGTTTTCACTTGTTATCGTCACAGCGACTTTTAAAATTGCCCAACGAAACAATAAATGAAGGCAATTGGCAGATCTGGTTGTTCAATGTCAGCCTGCTGGTGAAATAATCAAATGAGCCAGACTTTTCTGCCTAGGAAAATGACACCTACAATCGCGTTTCTAAGTGTGATGTGAGGAAGTGGAGAAGCAAAGAGGGAGAAAGGAAAACCAAACAGATGAAGAGCAAGGAAAAGAAAAAGTCGAAATAGCCAGGCCAACACCAACAGTGGCAGCCTGATAATATCAAGGCTTCATGATAAGATCTTAAACAAGGCTTCTGTGAAAAGAAAAGAAAAAAAAAATATAGCAACGAAACACTTTCTGGACAACGACAAATCATAATTCAGAATACATTATCCCCAATCACTTAGAAAGCTTTTCCACACAGTTTAATGGGTTTGACTGCAGAACAGATGCTGGAAGGAGGAGTTATAATTAACTTCCAGAGAGGGAATGCACTTTAGATAAACAGTACTAAACCATGCCGCACTGTACCTTTTGTTAATTTACACTAAGCAATGAGCAAGCCTGTTGTCTGCAAGCATGACCACAGTGAATCTGCAGCTCACTGCAACAATTCATTGCAAGTCTTCTCTCTTAAACATACCAGCAATAGTACTGGCATATTTATATTTTAATTATTATATGAACTAAGTAATAGCAACAAGTTTAGAATGCTTTTCAAGAAAGGAAACAAAACAAAACTACTCAAATACATATGTACAGTTAAAGAATAAATCAGAACTGAATACTTAAATAAAAGGAGCAAGATGCATCTCACTTACTAATCCTTTAATTTCCATTCCATAATCGTGGCTTTTCAACCTCTCTTTTCTTGTAAAGGTAACATGCTGCGCCTCTCAAAGGCCCGAACTACTTTTTATTAACACACAGGAACAACAACTGGTTAAAGCTGTGTATGAGACTTTGACATCAACTTTCAGGATGTGGCTTACTTGTAATGCAGACAATTGCGGAACCTCAACCAGAGCCATCAGTCCTGCTCATCTACAAAATAACAGCCACACCGACCGCCTTTAAAGACGTTTCATGAGCTGAAGAGGTTCTTCAGTGCAAAGTTGACTTAATTTCATGCTATCAGCTTCAGCAAGGCTGATTACTGCTTTTCAACCTCTTAAGTAATGTTAGGTTGATGTAATTACAGAAATGGCTGCAGCTTATTTATTTTGACAGCTTACTTGATTGCGTCACATTAAAATATCTTATATATATCAAAATGTCTCCACGCTGAGTTTGTCACAGCACTGTCACAAAACTCCCTTCTGCAAAGACCAATTTATTATTTAATTCTTAATTTTTTAGCTTTCCTGCTCATACAGTTATAGCATTTCATACTTCAGGGTGCAGACAGAGCTGCTTCACAGCTGAGCAACACTGTAACTGAGAGCTTCTGAATTGTGGTGCTTTCATCTTTCTGGTGTGCCTTTATCCTTCTACTGTGTCTAAAACTAATGTTCATTTAGGACGGAAATCTCATGCAAATTCAAACGCATGAAATAGAATATGAAAAACAGCTTCATAAGATTGCACTCCCGTGCTCATAACTTGCAATGATGACTATAAATGATCTTGAAATATGATAAAATTCAAAATCATGATAGTCCTAATAGAATTCAGTGCTTGGCAACACCTGCTGCCATTCATTTATGTATTATGTATTTGTATTGTATTAATAAGACATTTATTAATAATGGATAAACCTGCTTCATCAGTTCCACTTTAAGACGTGTAGCAATGTTTCTATATGGGTACGTTGCCATAGTTTTTTTTCCTACTGACCTTTTTAGGTTCACTCTACAATAACACAATAGATGACATTAAACCATATTAACAAATATAAATACCCAGAAATGAGTCGAATGAAAAAGAAGGATGAGATGAGAAACACCACCATTAATTATTTATATTTATTCACATCCTGTGAGAGCAGAAAGGATAGCAGGTCAAGCTAAACAATGTTACAAGGTGAATGAGTAGAAAATAATGAAACATTATGCAAAGCATTCAAAGAAATTCACAAGTTTAGTGTCACATATATGCAAATACACTAAATCACATGCTGGCCTAGAAAACAAAACAAAACAAAAAAAACTGCTCAAATGTATCGTCTTTCAAATAAACAAAACTTTGGGACTTCTGCATCCATCCAGAAGCTTATCAAGCCTCATAATATGCAGTCATGCACAGGGCTGCTTGATCATAGAAAAAATTATAATCACGATTATTTTGGTCAATACTGAAATCACGATTCTTTATCATGACTTTGTAAACACTCTTCATTTATTGAACTTAAACAGTGAATACCTTGAAGTCTAGAGCACTTCTACAATCTCTCGAAAATAAATTATAAATTGAAAATAGAACAGAATAAATATATGAATAAAATTTAAACTATATATAAATAAATAAATGCAAAATAAATAAATTTTCTCACATTTTAGTGACTGCCACAACATACTGACAGATCCTGTACATGTATTCAAATGATTTGGTATTAACCAAATTGGTAGGGACAGGAGTTTGGGGTTTTTGGTGACAAACTGGGGCCCAGTCCGCGGAGCAAACATTGGTACAGACATCTCCCTACCATCCATTGCTTATCATGCCCTGTGATTGGTAGGGACATAATGGACATTATTTGACATTGGTAGGGACGTGTCTACTGCTTCTACCTAATTCTACGCCCCTGATTCAAGTCAGGCTGGCCCATTATAGCCCAGAGCAAACAGATAACATGTTCGGCTTAAGACTAAATCAGAATTATTCAGGCTGACACAGCAGATACCAGCAGCAAATACTGGTTATGCTGGTTATACTGGCAAAGCTGCAGTTTTTGTGTTGTCGATGGTGCAGATACCACCGTGCAGCAAACTGTGCTATAAAAGTAGCCGGAAATGAACGAGAGGAATCGATGGTACTGAAAAGGCCAATCAGGATCGTTGTGGGCTGCGTCGCCCCGACACGTAGTTAAATTTTTTGGGAGGTGCAGGTCAGGTTATGATGTAGGCTACAGCATAATGCATAATGCACCTGCACAAGCCTAAATGACAGCAGTGGCCACTTGCCTAGGTTACGTTGTAGGCTCCACAAAGACTCAACGCTGCACAATATATCAGGGCTGCAGAGCATAATGTGACAAAATCATTTTAATAATAATTGTTTTTGTTGATTACATCATTTGGAGCCAAAATTGAAATCAAAATCAAAATGCAATTAATTGCAAAGCTGTAGTCATGCATTATTCAAAGTGAGTTATAAAAAGCTAGCTGCTTAGTTTTGTTTGAGGGCCTTGCCAAAGCAGGGTGACAGGATGCATAAATCATCTGGGAGTGTGCTGATTTTCTCGCTAAAAGCAGGAACAGAAAAGACCACAGTATGCGATGCCCCAATCTCAATGCAATCTCTGGCCAAAAAGCTCTTTAAAAGCACTACCATAAATTACATTGTGAGTCAAAGTCTAGAATTTTTAACCCTTTCTGGTAAAAAACATTCAACTAATGGGAGTTTTTTTTTTTTTTTCCTTGAACATCTTAAAGACATTTTCTCAAGTGCACTTTATTTTCTTAATTCAGCTTTACATGACCCCAGCACACCTGGTGGTGGTTTTTCCAGCTCAGGGATAACTTCTATGTAGCCTATGAATTTCTGTGGAGAAAAAGAGGCTCAATTTACTCATTTCATTTTTAAGGTTCTTAATGTGCCCCTACTGCTGTAATGCAAGCTTATTGTAGATTTATTGAATAATTTTTATGTCACCCAAATATTTGGCTGTTTTACTTTTTAATAACAATACCTAATGAAATGCTGAACATTGTTGTGAAGGCTGAACCCACACTCAAATGCTACAACTTTTCCCCACAGAGAAAAAAAAAAAAAGATAAGGAGAGTTTGAAAAAAGAGAAAATATCCCGTCAGCACCAGTACTCTGCGTGGAAAATCTCTGGTGATGCCAGAGGTGACAGGATAGAAATGCAACAGTAACTCAACCAACGTATACAGAAGAGCATACCTCGATCCATCCATCCTCTTCCCTTAAATAATTTTTAAAAATCCAAGATTATGTGTTACCGTTTCATAAATGCTCTTTATATTTTTACATGTTTCTACACATGCTGCTTACACCCAGTGATACACAAGTTTGATTACTGGATTGGATTATTGGACTCAAAAAGCTAATCTATTGATTTCAATTCTATGCTTCAATTCAGTTTTTCCTATGCTGTGCATCAGCAGCAGTAGTTTTGCAGAGACTGGAAGTGAAAGCAATTAAAACAGCTAGGGTGTGGAGGCAAAACTCTCAGCCAGGGCAGGGTCAAGGAAACAGGTTTTCACACCCCAAGGGTGCTTTATTCTAGTCAGTTCAAGTGGAGGTGTGCTATGTTGTACTGTTGGTGTGGGTGAGGTGAGACATGATAGGTAAAAATGTATATTACATAAATACAATAAAATAAAGTGAGACAGAGCAGGACTGGAAAGAAAAATAAGCTCTGTCAACTCTAAGGCAAGCTAATAATCATGCACAAGAGGCCTGTTAACTCTGAGTCATGTATGAACGGGAAACAGTCTGGCATCAAGAAGCAAGACAAGGATGAGCAGTCCAACAGAAACAAACAAAAAGATGACAATATTCCATTAGAGGCAGACAGGGAAACAATACAGTGTATGTCTGTGCTATATCTAGTCCCCATGTATGTGTGTGTATAAGGCTGAAGGCTGCTGCCTAGGTGTCCTGTCACAAAGTACGATCCATGACAATGCTCTCAACCTACTGAATGATGTAATGACGGCGCTGTCAGCCAAACAATGTATAAAAATACATTTGTGTGTGCACACAGTGTGTGCACACACAAATGTACACCCTGACAACCACGGTTGTGTGTGCATATTTGTGTGTGCACACAGTGTGTGCTGGAGCTGAATCTGTGATGGGAACAACCAATGTCAACTCTGAGCCCGAGCCACAATGCTGCCATCAACAATTTCTCATACTAAAATATAAAAGTGGGCATTTTTTTTTATTCCACATCTTGCTGCATCCTTCTCAGTCAAAGACAATTCTTTTAGGGAATGTGTATGTTCGCAACACACGCTAGCAGAAATACCCACAAAATTGATTTACAGCTTGACAGTTAGCAATGAACAAATCCAGAAAGCTGCAAGATTTTTGGGTTCATTTGGCAACAGGAAGAGGAAAGTACATAGTCGATTTAAATGATGTGCACATTTCAGGACTAAAGGCGTCATGTATCTACCTACAGCGCCACATTAAGGTATCATGTGTGTATTTCAGGTTGCATCCCAAAGCCCAGTGTGATATAATAAATCTCAGGAAGCTTGACTGCCCCACCCCACCGCCCTTCCTGTTAATAACCCCTGTCTCGAATCTTGCAGTAGAATGTTTAGTGTTTAGCTCTGTGGAGCTCGAAGGCTTGTCCAAACCTTGTTAATACAGGCCTCTGCTCACTAGGGATCATAGCCAAGCAGATACTGGTATTATGCATTGCTCCTTTGGCAAGATTTCATATCTCTCTGCAAGACAGTGTTCAGGTTTTCTAAGAAATGTCAAACTTTTCCCTTACGGAAAAGCAATATGTAATATGTTTTTCCTTGTGATGTATATTTCAAGCTCAGAAAATATTAACACAACAAACAGGTTCAAGCTGGAACTACAGCTCAGTAACCATGTTCCTGATTATCAGTCTTTTTTTATTATTATTAAATATTTATGCTGTTTATGCTGCATTTTAAACTTCATAGAGCCAGGGAAGGCCAAAAAATCCAAGCATGGTCTTTTTGAGTAATATATTGTACACTGACAGAGATGCCTTATGTAAACTAAAATTCTGTATTCTTGATTGTACAGCTGAAGGTCTGCTGTATCTGTAAATAATTTTTACACTTTGGCAAACAGGAACACACGGAACAGATGGTTGCAGAGTTTTATTAAGACAGTGCTGTGTTATTAATTAATACCAGGAAACTGATACATGTTCCATGATGCAATCTTCCACTCCATGGAGTTTGACAAAAATGCAACACAGCATTCTGATATGAAAATAAAATCCAGTAGGAGCCTTTTATTTTCCTCCACATAAATCCCAGTAACCAAATCCAAAAGGAAGTGGAGCAGTTTAAAAAGGTAACATGCATCTCAGCGAGAAATATAATGCAGACAGCCCCTGCAGGGATGCCAAGCCAGGAGAAAGGGAGACATCTAAAGTAGGAAGATAAAAGCAGACAAGCAACTAAGAAAAGGAATGTTACCTTTGTATTTTCACCCTCTGAGGAGAGTCAAGTGAATTTACCAGACTGAAAACCCTCAAAGGAGCAATATGGCTACTAAGGAAATCCCCCATAACAAAGAATAAAGATGGTAAGGCAGGAAGGCAAACTCCATATGAGAACTTTTCATTAAAGAAATAGTTTGAGAATTTTTTTCCCCCTCTTGCTGAGAGTTTGAATTAAAGAATACAAAAATATGAAGCTATAATTTGCCATTGGTTAGCTTATCTTAGCATACAGATTAAAAACAGGACTCAGCATTCAATTTGGTTCTGTAACAGCTCTAAAGCTTTCAAATGAAACCATCACATCTCAGTATCAAAGAGGAAAAACATCAGTTTTGGTTTACTTATTTACAATCTTTATGCTAAGTTAAGCTGAGAATAGTTTCATATTTAGTAAAAGGACCAAATGGCCATGACAATCTTCTCACATTCTCTTTCTTACTAAAGTTTTAAAAAGAAAACCTTTGAAGTTTTCGTCATTTTTGCTTTGTTTCATCCTACACTGCAACATATCTCATTTTTAGTGACCGACTAAACCCGCTCTATGTACTTATCTTGAAGTATTATAATGCTACCCACCCACAAGTAACAAAAGCCGATGAGATTTCAAAGAATTTAACCTCTGTGTAGTTCTGAGTAGTACACCACAAAATTAAGTCACGCCTTTACTGTAAAAGGAAAGAGACTGGTATAGGTCAGTCCCTCTGTCCTCCTCTTTTGTGTCTCCTATTATATTTCCTTCCTCTCCCATTTCCTCTCTTTTTTCCTACACCCTAGCTTGTATAAGCCTCCAACTACCACAAAAATCTTCTATTGTCTTAATTAATGTGACTGGCAGTAGCAACAACAAGTATTCAACTACAACAAAGAGGCAGGGATTTGCACATATTTTACCCTTACATAAATCCAAGCATAATATCCTAACACTCATATACAGTACAGTTCTGAACTGGCTGCTCTTCTGGTAGCTGCCACAGTATTGTGCTTGGTTAAGCTCTCACCAGTTTGCCTATAGCATCTCATTCCTAAGTTAATTAAAATAGGCCAGTAAATCTGCTATACTGATTGCACAGGAATTGTTGAGGTGGGCTCGGTGTGTCTCAATGTGGGGGACAGGCAGTGACATGTAAATCAAGTGCAAGGTCAACTTTGTTAAAAAAAAATAAAAACGGAGAGAGCAGTTGCCATGCCTACAACATGCAAGTGCAAACAGAGAGGCTCGCAGTTATACAAACACATGCCACAAGGCTACGCAGCCTTCATTTTTTTTTTTCAAATTCCTGACTTGCCAGCCCGGCTGAGCTCTACAGTAGCCCAGAGGTCAAAACACAAATCATGTAAGCTGCAATCCCTGCCTACACACTCTCGCTGGTAAATATTTAATCAGTCTTGGACACACTCAACACCATTGTTGCATGATGTCCTTCTTATGGTTAACACACAAATAATTATATTGGTAAAGAGGCATTGCATGTGCACCCTTGCGGTTAGCCGATAAAGGACAAATTAGCCGCAGGTACACTGGATCGCAACGCACAGTGCAATAAGGAGATGCATGAGTGTGTGCATCTATTTCCCAGGAGACCCAGAGAGTGTGTCTAATATGCTGAGTTACTCTGCCACTGCTCGCTTTTGACTTTACTGCACGCTGAGTCTTTCTTTACTTACAAAGCTCTGAACTATGTGACTGTGTCTGCATCCACAGCTGACTGACTGGAGGAAGAGCTACGCAGGAGCTGCCTCCTGTTTCCTCTCCTCTTTGCACTCCATTTCTGCAGTCCTATGCGGTTTGCGCCTCCCTCCGTTCCCTCTCTTCTCACACTCTTGACATCTCCCTCACTCCCTGTGTGCGCTCCGCTATGTCGGTCACTGAAGCACAAATACCACTCGGTCAGTGCCTAGCTGCAGTGAAAAGTCATTACCTACATTATGGACTATAAAAAGTGTCACTGACACCAATGGAAAAAGCAATACCTCTTACTGCTTTGCTGCCCTCAGGCTTGGTAGGTGGGAGTTCTGAAGTGGTAGTCACGCAGAAATAAGACACACATAAAAGTGCGTGCGTGCGCACACACACACTCACACACACACTGCATATTTCTAACCATATAGCAAATTTTACAATTTAGGTTTTGTAGTTTTTGCAGGAATTAAATAGGAAAAACAACCACATGAACACTTCAAATCACTCTGACTTTTTCCCAAGCACTGGCTGCTTCACAAAAAACAGTGAAACATCTTTAAATAGCTTATTTTGAACGTCACATAATGAAAAACCACACAGCACTTTGCTCAGATCCACACTCTCACACATTTAATTAACAGTTTAAAAAGGAGTCAAATTTCTAGAGAGGTGTGACAACACCACTCCTTTGTCACGCTTCAACTACACTGACCCAAAATGTCAACGAGACACTGTGACATCCCACCTTGCAGCAGGCAGGAACGTTTTATTTTATTTTTTATGTGTGCATGTGCAAGTGGTTTTCTTATCATCTTTTTCTCTTTCTCATTCAGTTATTTTGCTCATAATTAAAAATTCCATGGCTGTAATGACTGCCATGTGCCCCCCCCCCCTTTTTTTTTTTTAAATCTACAAAAACCATTTACTCAGAACATGTCTTCATTTAGAGGAACACTGAAAATTAGGAATTATCCAATTATCACCCAGTGTGATTTTTGCTGGGCTGGCTGTTTGCTTTGGCTTACACCGAGGGATTATAACAACTTCTTGAGGTCAGAGTGATTTATTGTTGCAGTCTGTGGTAATAAAATATAAAGCCTGAAATGTTTTCTTTTGGGGTTTTTTTGGTATCTTAATGTTAGGTCACTGTTAATCAAAGTATTTCAGCATATCCACAAAGGCTTCCCCTGAGATTAATTATTTATGATTCGGAAAACTATTATGTAGAATGGCCTGTCAGGAACTTTTTGTCTCACTGGTTTGAAGGAGGCAGTGTTTCGATAAAGTTCATGAAAAGACGATGACTCATGCTGCCCAGCGCTATTCCGGATTTACCGACATCAGAGTCGAACTCTAATGGCAGTTTGTGGGCTGTTTACTGACAATTTCAAGCGGCTGTCAATCAAAGCACACTCACAAAGCCCTGATAAAGTGGTTGTGAGGAGGGTTAAACTGACACACACTCTCTAATACAGCAACACAATTAACAATATGAGACTTGTTCCTTGACTTAGTGCCCAGTAGTAAGTGTAAGTATTAAAACAGACTAAATAAATGACCTCCAATCAAGTGTGAGCTGAAACAATTGGTTTTTCAGTCATATTAACAAAAAATGTTTTGTGCAGTCAACTCTTTTTCCAGGACAATCAAACTGAATAAGCAAACTGAAATGTGCACTATGATGATGCATTAGATTTTGCAGCAGACCATTGATTTTCAATTTCTTTTAGAAACAGTGGGACATTTTGCCCCATGGCGCTCTCACTGTCACTTTCAGTATTACTCCCTTGTGGGTTATTCTCTTTGCTGTTGACTGGTAATTGTTTGACTTTGTTGGATCAAACTTGTCTCATGAGTTCTGGTAGAAAAAAATCAATGAGATATCAGTTTCTAAGTTAGAGTGTTTATGGGAATAACTGTTATTCAAATTCACTCAGAAAATGAACAAAAAAAAAATCCAGAGCCAGAGCTTCCTCAAATGTGCTGCTTTCTGCTTTATAGACACGAACTTAAAAAAGCAGCAAATCATCACATTGGAGCAGGCGAAAACAGAACATGGTGGGTTTTTTTTTTCCTTGAAATGGATTTGTTGACCTATTGTGTGCCTAGCAGGCTAATTAGATTTCTTCTTCTTCTTTTGACAGTTCTGTAGTAGACTTCTCGTCACACACGGCACAGTACGTGATGCCTTTTTCCTCTATTTGAAGTTGTTATTGTCTTATTCGTTGATTCAGCTCTTTAAACAAATCTGCCTCACTGGCATCCTCAAGGGCAATGGGGTTGATGTGATCTGTTGCTAGAAATAGGCCAAATGCCACACTTCTGTGGGAGCAGATCACTGAAAGCCTGGCAGGCACTAAACTGCTGGGTAATATCATCCCCCTGCGAGGAGACAACTGAGTACCCTCCTCTCTCAGGTGGCTGTCCACAGCTGTCTGATCATCGCGCCAATACACCTCACCAAAGGCTACTTGTTATTAATTGCTATTCTAATGTCAAACCAAAAATATTGGCATTCTTAGTTTTAGCTTGTCTGTATCCTTTTAATGGCAAATTTAGACAGCATTGCTAGCACTAGCATTACTATAAGTTCAATAAGTCCAAAAAAGGATGGTAAGCTCTACTAGGCAAGAACTCATGTGTCCCTCAACTTCTACACCACAAGAGAAAGGAGACAGCAGATCGCTCATTAGAGAGAGGACCAACTTGAGCTCACCGCCCCTAAATCCACACACACGGTTTAATGTTGAGGACCATCACATTACTGTTTAAAAGCCTCTTTTAGGTTTTAACATCAATTTGACCGTCAGGGACAGGTGCTCTCTATCCCACTGTGCTCTTCCTCTTTTTCAGTTGTTGCCTCTAAACTCTACCTCTCTCACACTATCCGTTCCTCCATTAGGTCTGCTGGAGCCAGGTAACTCCCATGGCTGGAGTAGATAACAGCAGCTATTATCAGATTCCCAGCATTTAAAGAGCAGCTCAGTATTGATCGATCGATGTAGCGCCCGGTTACTACTGCTCTGACTGCACGGTGCCAGAACAGTCTGGGTACGAGGTCTACCCTCAACCCCTGCAACATCTAGCATTTCATGCAGTGACTCATTATTTACATATGAATTACATTTTCTGTTTATGTGTAATAAAACCTTGAGTCAAATGATCACTTTTTAAACACAAGTCATGTTATTAAAAAACCCACTATAACGGTGTGCCTAATATTTTGTCTATCCTATCATTATAGATGTTAGTGGGGCATATGGCTGCAATATTTTTTCCACTTGAAGCAGTCTTGGGCTTGAGCACTTGCTTTACCCCATGAAAATCCCATCTCCTCCTACTCTGCTGTCACTGTCCTCCACCAGATGGTCTTAGGCCTGCGTCTCTTTCACTTTCCAACAGGGGTCCATCTCAATGCAACTTTTGGAATTCTCTGTGAATCCTTAAAAACACATCCGAGCCATCTTAGCCTCCTCATCTTTAGTTCCTACCCATATGCTGTTACCTTTTTGTGGTGAGTAGGCCTGAGCACCCTCTTTGAACCCTGGAAGCTTTATTGGTGGAGCTTTAGCCCTGGTAGGTTCAACCACACCACGCAAGTTTCAGGTTTAGAGGTCAGATGAAAAACAGCACTTTGCCCTCCAAATCTTTACACGATATAAAAGTGTAAGTTTGCATATCATTGCTATAGCAACATCATGTATTTTCTCGCACAACAAGACAAGCCCAGGCATGTCTGCGAGCCAGAGTCGCCACTGATGATGATTTAGTACCTAAAGAACTACTTCAACAAGCTCCAACAAAGCAGAGTATATCGCAAAATATGCAAGAAAACTGTTCCCGCTAAAAGTGGAAACAACACACCTGTTTCACTACTTGAGGCAAAAAAAAAAAAAAAAAAACACTGTCAAGTACAACCAAGCTACAAAAGAGGAGAAACTCGCAGCTGGTGATGTGCAAACTAAATGTAAATAAATGACTCAACCAAGCAACGCTAGCTGCACAGGCTTGTTCCATATGACAGGAAGAGTAAATGTTGATATGTATTTTATGTATATGTGTGCCAAATGAATAAAGGCTTTTTAAATGGTAGATGGAAATAACTGATGTGGCTACATGGTGGTAAAGGAGGGCTTTAAGCAGCTGATCAAAAAGCTCAAGCCCAAAAGCCCAAGATAAAGAAATTATTATATATTAGGTAGAAAATATTTTTCACTTTTATTATGTGACAATATTGTGCAGGCTCCTGACGAGTTACAAGGTTAAATTACTTTAGTTATTGTTGGACTTGTTAAGCAGTTATTTTATACTTTTAATTAAAATTTTCAAGGGATTACAATTTTCAAGATAAACACTATCTAGGCTACTTTTGTGCTTACATTTGAGTCATCTTGTGTCACTACTATTGCTCTATAATAATGTTGCTCCTGGCACCTTGTTTCAATAGAGTCATAACCTTAAATTTGGTATGCCATCAATGGCAGCAGCTCACTGGAAAACAAGGATGGAAAATACCTTTCATTTAGTTACACAAAAATGCTGCCACTTGAAGGCATCGATAAAGCATTCAGTATTTTCTTTTTCTATATCATCAGAAAAATCATTATCACAAATTTTCTTGAAATATTGTCATAGGATTTCAAGGCTACACTGCCCACCCCTACATGAGCCTAATCTTGTAAAAACTCTACCAAATTAAACTACAATGAGAACACAGACATTAACCGGGGATCCAGAAGAGGACTTCAGACAGCTCAATGGCACTATGGCAGCTTCTGACGACAGCCAATCTTGGACAATCAGGAGCTCGACAAGGACCCCATGCACACAGCGAGATTAATAGGTACCCGGTGGTCTGCTATTCTCACCATATCATGTCAAAAACCTATCATCATGTATCATAATCTCATGGTGTGTAGGAAGCATAAGCTTGCACCGCCGTAGAGTCAGAGGACAGAAAACCCAGCAGGCTAATTAAAAAGATTACATCACTGATCAGATTACTGGAATATACCAGTTAATTAGTATAACATGTAATGTTATGGGCTGAGACATAATTGAATATTATCCACTTTTTGCAGACTCATATTGAGATTATAAAATTAGAGATGCAGCAATCTAATATGCTGGATCGGTAGCAGTGCCAATAATGACGTTATGTGGCCATATGTGCCATGATATGCCCAGTCCACTTTAATTTTTAATGTCTGGGTTGCTAGTATTACCAGTTCAGTAAGGTATAGACACATTATCCACATTGTACCTGATTATCTCCAAGTTAATTATTTAAAGGAAGTTGCGATAAATACAAAAATGAGCTGTTTAAAGAAATAAAAGTCTGAAGAATCTGTCCTCATGTATTTCATAGAAGCAGAACACAGACTGGTTAGAGCACAAAGAGATTTTTGTTTATATATTTGCACAGATTTGCCATTAAATGGCATTTGTAAACACATTAAAAAAAAACATGCTTTGTTAATATAGCAGTAAAACTCACTGTGCAATAATCCTTTGTTCTTTTTTTTCTTTTTATTAAACATTAATTGCCTTGCCCACTATTGTGCCGACTCCTTAAACCAAAACCTTCTCTCTCATTCGGCTCTTCCTCGGTCAGAGCACAGTGTTCTGCACTGAAAGAAAAGACGACATGCTCTTTAGAGCCTCTTCCCCTTGAGAGCAAGGCCAGAAAAAAAGAGGCTAGCTATGCAAGAACAAACATTTCCCTGTCCTCTGCTACACGACTGCACAGTAACAGTGCAGGAGGAAGCAGGATCATATTTCAGAACTGGACAATACAGGACAGAGGCCAACCAGAAGACACAAAGGGCTGATGCAGTGGTTTTCACTGAGTTTCTGTGTGTGAGAGCTGTCTCTGTATGACGTGTTAGCATGTAAGCAGGCCAGATGAGGACAAGCACTATGTCTAGCACCATGTGGCCTTTTTATTCTAGTGAACCAGACTCATCACTATACCCATTAGCCAGGCTGCTCAGCCTCACTCAGGGAGTATTCAACACATTAAACTTCAGCCAGCTAATACCCTCTCAGGACTGTCAATGCAACTGCTAAATGAATAAATCAACACACAGTCACACACTTGCAAGAGTCTGGCACGTGAGCGAGCGGCATAGTTTTCTTTTCCTGCAGATGGAAACGGCCCAAAATGAAAATTCGCACAAGAATTCGCCCTTTGGAATTTCGCCTTTTGCAACTTGTTTTCACAGAGAAGCACATGCAAAAGCCAAAAAAAAAAAAAAAAAAATCAAAGCAAGACTTGCCTCCAAGTTCTCAGTGTAATTTATTGGATGTTAAGCTGTATGAATATTGAGTCACATTTGTGCATGTCTGCGTGAGTGTGTCTTCGCATTTGTGAGTGTGTGTCATTGTTCCAGAAACGCCACCTACCTTGACAGCAGTTGTGACTCCATCCTCAGCAGTGCTCTGTCCATTCTGTCAAAGAAAAGCAGATGAGCCGAAGTCAGTCTATGTGGATGTTAAGTGCATGTATCACATGTGTCTGGATGTGTGTAAAGGAGGGAGAAAGAGAGGCAGAGAAATATTTGCAAGACTGTGTGGGCGGCAGCAGTCCACTGCATCCAGCACTTTACGCTTTCACTCGCAAACCTAATAATCTAAGGCCAACACACACTTGCATATTCTCCATAGGTAAGTCTCACTGAAAAGGGTAATCACTGGTATTTGGAAAACAATGGTAGGTATTTTGAAAATCAACATGTTATTCCCGCAGCTGAAGTGGGTGACTAACTTTGAACATATGGTGGGATTTCAGCTGGATTAGATGATTAGATGTTGATCTCATCCTGCTGCACACAAAAGATGGAAAAAAATAAAACAAGAGAATAATAAGAAGTGGATGGAGAAGGCTCCTATGAAGTAATTTTTACAAGGCAGGGGCCATGATGATGTCAAGTCAAATCAGGATCACTGGTCAGGGAGGCCAAACAGAGTTTGCTGCAAAAAAGCAAAATGAAGAAGCCTGATTGTCCAGCTGACTCAGAGCATTTAGACATTTAAAAAAGAGCTTCCTGGCATGAGGTTCACAGACCTATTTGAAAACAGACTAGTGTTTTTAAACTCTTTAACGGTGCACACTGGCATAACTCATATTCATCAGACTGTCACATGAAAAAGGGGCATCTCAAATGCAAGTTACGTTACAGCAATGTAACATTGCACCACTATTAAAATAAAGAGAAGCGGGTTTTTAAAAAAAAAAAAAGTCGTCTCAACTTGACTTCTTAATAGTTTCTTGTATGATCCTACTCTTTCATCAGACCCTCCCATCAGGCTCAAAGCCCATCTTTTTAAATTCTGCTGTGTGAGGCCATGATTCCTTATAACTGAACTCTTCCAGCGATTAAGGAAACACATGAGTGAGGACTTTTTAAAAAAAAAAAAAAAACCTCCCCACCCTCCTTCCTCTTTTTGCTTTGTTTTTCCCATTTCAGAGGGGCAACTCTGAGGCTGTTCACTTCCTTCATGCATTCTTCCTCTTCCCTCAGACTGCACAAAATACAACAGGGTTCAACACAATGGCAAGCAATAGACCTCAACCAGAGACCAAAATGAAAGGGCATAAGATTGTGTTGAAATGAACCACCATGGGAGTTTAGTTCCACAGACGCTTACTCTGAGGAACATCTGAAACCAGCCACACAGGGCACGGCTGGTTGATTGACCAAATTTGATTTATCCCTTTATAGCTACACTTTTGCTATAAGTTATAAGTTATAAAATAATGGTAATTCCAAAGTGATTGAACTATTATACTATATTTGCCCTAATACAGTGTCTATAAGGCTCTAACACCAACAAAATCTATGTAACCTATACTTGCATTATAGATTTCATTTCTACAGAATTAATTACTGTGCAGGTATTTCTTTATAGCTTTCTTACATGGAGCCAGACTTTCTAGTGACTTTTTTTTTTTTAATGGTCTTGAGCAGCAGTTCTCCAGGCTTTCTGAAGGTCTTTCAAAGTTTTTGTTTGGCTGCTTTTTCACTCATTTTCAGCCCAGTCCTTGGACCTGATCATTTTCAGAGGAATGTTGTTTTTGTTTGTTTGTTAAACCGCTTACCACTGACCTGTGGATCATTTAGGCACAAAAGAGGTCCCCAACTCAAGGGAGGAACCATCATATCTACACCAATTTTAAACTGCATCTTTAGGCACTTTGTTTCTAGTAGCTTGTTGCATAAAAATACATCATTTCCTCCCATTTCTTTACTTGACTCTATGAAAAATGCCAAAGATAACACAGTCTGGCAAGCATCAAATGGTATTTTTGCACCAACAAGGTGATTCAAAGGAGCTATTAGCCAAAAACTTGGCATATATCAGCACGGTGTTCACTGTGTCCTTAAGAAAAATGAGCAAACTGGACGAGTGGAGGACAAAACAAGGAGTGACAGGCTTAAAAACTATCTACAGCAGGTGAACAGTATGTTCTTAAGAAATGGGGAAAAACAAAAAACAAAAAAAACAAAACAGCAAGACCTGACAGAGGACCTGAGAGATGCCCTGGCCATTCAGCTGATCCATTTGCTGTTCAACAAATCCTCATCAAAAATAGTCTCAGTGGAAGGGTGGCTTTCAAGAAGCCAGTCTCCCCAGAGCCCAGACCTTAACATTATTGAAGCAATGTAAGATAATCTTGACAGAGAACGCAACAAAAGGTAACCAAAAACCAAAGAAGAGCTCTGACTGTCCTTCAAGAAGTCTGGTCATACCATATATAAAAGGTGGTCACACCAAATATCGACTTTCAAGCTTAACAACTGTTTTTGCTTTTTTTACTGTGTTTCCGTGATATGATTGCACATATTTACCTTTTTCCTAGCACAATATAAAGAAATGAGGGGTGGCTCAAGACTCTTGCACAGCACTGTACACTGTTTAAATGCACTGTTTTGTGTATATTAACTAAACTACACTATTTGTTTCATTTTTACTTAGCTGTTCTGGCCATTCCTGCATAGAAACCCTGAGTGCAATAGGGGAAATTTCTTGTGTGCATACATGCTTTGCTGATAAAGACAACCTGATCTGAAGATTTAGACAGAGGCACAGGCAGTGACAGCAGAGCAGCTTTGTTACTCTTGTTTACCGAAGGGAAATAAAAGGCCCTCTGACAGAAAGCACACAGACTGTGGATTTAAGTTTACTGTCGCTATAATACCTCACAATACATTCTCTCCTGTTCTGCAAGACTAGATGTGCCTGCCAGCTGGATGCACCGCCTTATTTTCTGCTTTGACTTTTACTCTAGTAGTATCTCTAAATTGGAGGAATAGTGCAACTCTGTACACCTCCAGCCATTTTTACAGGTTTACAGACTCCCCTTCATGATGAAGGAAGGAAACTGAATTTAGCCAAACTGCACCAGCCGTAAAAGTTTTAATAGCTGTGATGTGAGGTGATAAGGTAGAAATCTCAAAAATGGAAGCGATTTAATGGCGAGGTGTGGTTTGAAGTTAGCCACAGATGTGTTTAAAGAATGATAAAGGAAATCTTGAGGAAGCGCAGGGTGTGCTTTTATAATGGACTTTTCAGACTATTTTGGAGGAATTCTCCCTCCCTCACTATATACTCTCCGGTCTTCCCTAGACTATGTCTGGGTGGCTAGCTTTGTTTGTACCAACGGTGGGAATTCTGTGTGAATGCAACTGTGCAAGTTTGTGTCTGTGGCTAGCATTGTCTTCCTGACATTGCTGCTCAACACATTTCAACCTCATTAGCACTGCATGGCTGATCCAAGTGGCCCAGTTAATGGTGCACCCCCCCTGTGGGTTTCCTCAGTGAGAACACAGACAGACACACACACACACACATAAATATGCTCAAAGTATGCTGTTTAAACACAAACACAGAAAAAAAAAATGTGGAATGGGAGAAATTTTCAGACCACAAGCATGCTGTAAACAGATTTAAAGACCGTGTTAAGCAAGCCTGAGTCAAACAGTAGAAATTCAAATTTTCCTCTCAGGACTCTGTATGATTAAGCAAATTAAACAATCTCAGAGCACTGGTGGTCTCTGCGAGCTTGATAGATAAGTCTATGTTTTACAGTGCAGGCAGCACGGCCCTGTAACTAGGCAACTAAGAAATACAATAACCACTTATTCTCTATGCCCGTAATACAATCTGACGGAATTTCTCATAATCTCATCAGTGAATATCGACAGCTTCTAGTCAGTTCCAGAAAAAGGACAATAGGTGTTTCTCCTTTTTTAGTGTTTGCCAAGTAGTTTCTTTCAACCTTGGCACCCTTTAAAGGGTAGAGAGTAAAAACAAAATGGTTTAACAAGTCAGCACTATTGCCCACAGGTATGACTGTGGCTATACAGCACACAGTTTAGGTTTTAGATTAATATTTACCTCTAAAAGTCAAAAGGAATTAGAACTCAATCTGCCTTTGAACCTATCAAGCAAAGGGCTGTGTTATCACATGCCTTCCTCCATTCCCAGGTGCTCAGGTGTTCCACGGGTCACACCCAGATTAGCTGCAGCAAAGCCTACAAGTATGAGCGTGCGCGCACACACACGAATGTGAAATGAACTTTCGTACACACTCAAGTACCTGACAGTATAGCACTGGCCACACCTTACTAGAAAACATGGTACACATTCCAGCTATCAACCCTACTTATTTCAGTCTCCTTTGCCACATAAGCTTGTGGAATCCTGCTCTGTTAGTCGAGGCTTGAGCAGTTCTGTTAAATAAATACATGCATGTTTACTTTTTCATTTTAATCCAACAGCATGGAATCCACAATGATAGCTAAATTCTAACCCAACCTAATACTGTCAACTTGTACATGACACATTGCTGCCACTATCTCGCCACACTTTCAGACACCTGCAGGCACAACAGTGAAAGGGAAAAATCTGAACTTAAAAAAATAAGCAAACAAAAGGCTGACATGGAGAATATGTTGAATATGAGTGGATGAATTTACTCATTTGGATCTGTGTAGTGTTTCTCTATTGGAAATCTGCAACAACTAAATACTGACATAAGCATGACTCAAAACTTTTGATGGACTTGCCTTAACGTAGTGGTGACATGGGCTCATGCAGGTAGGAGTGACTCAACTGGGACAGTATGAGTATATTTGTTAAAGTGGCTTTATCAGGGATGAATCACTGAAGTTCATTCACAACAGATATGGCTTGATGATGAATAAAATGGCTCAATCAAACTATTTTTTTTTTTTTTTGAATAGCTCACTTTACACATTTCTGTCTCGCTTGCTTTGTTGCAGCATAAAGCACAAAAGGCAGTTTAACTGATTTCCATTCACAGCACAGCGATAGGTTTCAAACACAAGCACTTTCATAATGACTGACGGGGAAACAGACTTCCCATCAGTTTGGTGTATCAGAGCACATCATTCTCTGCTGACTATGGCTCAGTCTAGAGATTTAGATTGTTTTTTGTTGTTGTCTTTTTTTAAACAATTTTTTTTCCCCTTCAGATCATCCACAAGTGTATTTATCTTGCTGTCCCATCTGTCCATATGATTCGTATGTTCACGGGCACGGCCTCTTATCTAAACTCAAGCTTTATGTTCAATCAATCTGATCCCAAAGCTATCTGAAACCAAAGCGTGCAGCTGGTCAGTAGGTTGGTGGAGATAAATGGCAGAGATCCCACTCTGACTGGCAGCATTTGTCTGATCTAAATGATTACAGAGCTTGGATTTCAGTGACTGATGCAAACATACAATAGAAAAAAATATTATATATAATATATGGCTAATATTTTACACACGCTCTTTCTTTTTTAAATCAAGAATTGCTCAAATTTGATTCACAGAGTTGTAACTATTACACATTCCAAAGGCAGGGCATCTTCACAGCGTTAAACTTAGCACTCTTCACAGGCTCTGCACCACCATCTGTTCAGCTGTGATATGCTACTCAGCCAACTCACATGCCGCAGAATACTGTCAATAGTGGAGCCTGCTGAACAAACTATGTCAAGATGACACTGTTTTTATGTTAACCAAAGATTTTTCATTCATTATACACTTGTAGTCATATTTTCCTCCTCTCGTATTAACTGTCACAGCTTAATCCGGAGATGGAAATATTTCAGTGTCCAAATCTTCATATTAACTGCATGGGTTTATAGAGCAAATTTGGCCAATATTTCACATTTTCTCTATCCAAGTTAAATTCCTGCTGCTATCGCATCAGAATGATTATGCAGGCTGAGAGACAGAAAAATTAGCTTCATTTCTAAATCACAGATCTCTTGCAAGACTGACTGAGAACATTTTAATATTGTGCACAATGCTATTCTTTATAGAGATCAGGCACTAAAACACGAGTCTCACATGCTCGCTTTACCTGCATAATTGGCGGAGTAACTCAAAATAGCCAATTCATACAGCCAGACAACTTCTAAGTATACATTACAAGCAGGGTTTGTTTTTAAACTAGACCAGACTAGACAGGCTAGACTAGATTGTAATCTAATATTTTCTCTCCATAACCATAATGTGGTAGCTGCAAATTCATGAAGCAACCAGTCATTCAAGGAGCACCTGAAATGCTTGTGAATAATAATGCAACAACACAATTACGGAAGCATGGACAAGACTGTGGCTACAAATCTCTCTCAATCTTTGCCTAATTCTATAAATTCTAAAGTGCAATATGAGTTTTTCCTCACACTGTGAAGCATGCTCAACACTGATTTGCATGTATACTTGATTATATTACTTTCCCTGTCTCTTGGATGTGTACTGTGCATTCTATACCTCATTTTACACTGCATATACCTGGCCATGGTTTACAGAAGAACATTAGCTAGTAGTAAAATCTGATACAAAGCATCCTCTTTCATATGAGCTCAATGTTTCTGTGCATGTTTCTGTGTACATATTCTACAGCCTTAATTATAAGAGTCAAACTTAAGGTTATGCACTACTAAATTTAAAATCTGTCACCCTCCATAAGCAGACTAGAGCCTCTCCCACTATTATTCCTTTCTGTGATGCCACAGAGAGCCATAGAAGCCACTATAGAGATGACAACTGTGACAGACAGTGATGGTGGGCCTTTATATGAGATGACAAACTCCTTTGAGCTTTCAAAACTGAGTTGATTGTGAGTGACAGAATGGAAGGTGAATTAAACTGGGGGATGTTAAGCTACTTTTAGGGCAAATTCAAAGCTCTCAAATGAATTGACACTAATGAAATATTTCTCTGTTGGTTTAGAGTGCAAGTCACTGCTTTAAATTGCCCCTCACACCTGAATATCAGTGAAGATATGACGATCACACTTTTTATGGAAGTCAGTCTGATTGCAACATTTGTCTTACCTCAATTAAAACCATAGTTTTTTCATTTAGAGGAATATTTTTAATCATTTATACAACAAGCCGGTGTCGCTGCTAAAAGGCGCGTACTCGGTTACTTCAAGGAACTTTACTCTCAATCACTTTTTCTAGAAAGTGGAGACTGTTCACCACCCGGAATGTGGGGATGTTCGCGAAAGCGCACACATATCTTCGCTGTTTTAATCTAAAACAGAATGCGTAAAAACGCATAAAAATGTGTCCAAGCCATGCACGCAATATCAACACTGTCACCCCCTCTTTACCTCCGTTTCGAGCTGCACTAGTTCCATTGTGGGCCATGGCTCCGCGATCTGTGCAAGAGGCATTTTCGCAGGATTTTCAGTTTCTCCTCAGCTGCCCAAAAACAAATTTGGCCACTCCTGATTCGTCTGACCCGTTCCTGTCAAGTGTAGTTCCGAGAAGCTCCTGGCTTGGGTCCAAAGTCCAGTCAGAGATTTATCAGCACTTTGCGCTCCACACAGAAAAGGAGGCACGCATGCAGACGGTACAGTCAAGAGCTTTACAAACAAATGTAATCCCCGTGATTTGACTTCGCGACGGTGGGTCACTCGTGCGTAATTGTTGAAAGTGATAATCCTGTTGGAAACAACACACACACATCAAACACCCGCGTCCTTTCAGGTAAGCGCGGTTGCTGCTCAGGATTTTGGTTTGACAAGCGGGAGAGAAGAGCGCAGTGACCAACGGTATGATCCAAGCTGCTCTAATAGGGCTGTGCAGGAGTCTAATGCCACCTAAAGGAATTAGCCAGGGTCCGTGTTGTCCTTGCAATCGACGCCGTATCGGATCGTTTTTGTGTGCTTTTTTTTTTTTTTTTTTTTTTTTTTTTTTTTTTTTTATGTCTTCCTGTGCGCTTGTGAATGCTCCCGGTCAGAAAGGGAAGACTACTCTCTGTCCGCCAGCTTCCCAACGTTGTGTGATACGTGCACAGACCTCAGTGTGGCTCTGTAGTACGAGCGGGGATGCAACTCGCGCTGTTATTGGCAGGCTCCAGCAGGATTTTATCCAGCCCCCTTCTGTGCTTGTTCCGCCCAGGTCTGACCGTGCCATCATCTGGTGGCGAGTTGAACTGCAACTACGTAATGCGAACTGGAGCCTGCAATTGATAAACGGCCTCCTTTCTTTGATGCTTGTGGTGCAGCAGGTGCATCAGAGGAGTGAAGATCATTGGCCGTACATAGAGAAACCTTTAAATCATCATCAGCTAAAAGCATTGAAGAAATATTAGATTACATAATAAACTGATCACATATGAACCAGCCAGTGCAGAGTGCAATAGACTTTTCCAGTCTAGGATGGCACTGCGTTCCTCTACTAGGGCTTTATCATTTCAATTTCATGAAATTATATTTAGTGCACACTGGCTTTAGACCTACATCACCACTTCCTCTAGGTCTAAAAATGACATGCACTGTTGCAAACATTACATAACATTTCTGATTACACAATGATGTAAAGAATTCAAGAGAAAGGAGCAGAATAGACTAGAACTGAAGGTCGTGACCGGTGCTGTTTTAGTCTTTCCGGACATTACATTGATGCAGCATTCTTTTCATTGATAACAGCTCTTGTGAAGGTCCTTGTAATCTTCAGCGATATAATCCACCCCTCCACCCTCAACACTTCTCCGCTTCATTCACTGCTAAGTGTATTTTGCTCTTGGCCAGCTTTGGTTACTATTGGCAACTGGAGGGCATAAAACCGCCTTGTGTTGTGGATCTGATAAATTTTTGATTCAAATCAAGATGAGGAAGGCGTTGCATTCACAGAAACACAAATGTAAAATTAAGAGGAATGAAAAATTGCTTATAATTCAGCACCTTTCTTTCAGTGGCTGTTATCTGGGTGGGAAATTCTCCTGCTGCATTGATGAAACCTTTTCACCTGAGCACTGTAAGATGTTAAACACAAAGACATGTACTAGAGAGGGAAGCGCTTCTCCTTTTGTGGCTGCACTTTGTTTCTAACCTTTTAGCAACACCTCCTCTGTTTATTCACAAAAAGCTGCCACATTAATTCATGTCTTGACATTAACGGCTGTTTTATAGTAATACTTATATTCATACCATAATTCTGAATTAAAAATAAATATGCACACACCCACACAGACATACACATATTACCACACACAGAGGACTGAAAGAGGGGTGGAAAGGGAATATGTTGATTTTCTTTTCCCTTCAAATACCATAGTGTTGATGCACAACCCATTTACTGAGTAGCAAATCCATACCATCAAAGGGTGGCCAAAGAGTGACATCACACTTCTTAGGTGGAGGGTTATGCATCATGCTCACATTGTATGCAATATAGAAAGTCACGGCTCACCTAGAGATTACATTAACCCACTGATTTGTCTCCTGTGGTAAAGGAGCTGCTCATGGCACCTCATAATGGTGTTTGTTAGTGCAGCCATACGACAGACCATTCTTCTTTTCTTTTCATCATCTCTCATTCTCCCTCCTCTCATTATTCCTTGTCCATTATGTGCTGGGCAAGTGCCGTTCTCTCCTCTCTCCACCTCTCCAAGGATACCAGTAGAATGATGCTGATGGTTTGCCACTGTGCACGGACCCTCCTGTGTTATATGACTTTCGGTGTGAGCCTGCAGTGGAAGTGTGATAAAGGCAATTTATAGGAGGAAGTAAAGTGACGATCTAGAAGGCTGAAAAGTCAGGTCAAAAAGACTTAGGAACCAAAACCTAATATAATGTAAAAATGCAGGTTAACAGTAGCCAGATAAAAGCAGTCTCTTGTTAAAACAGACAACTTAAACATTTTGGACTGAGACCATCTTTGTGTTAGAAGTGCACTGCACTGCTATGCTAACTGCAAGGAATCTCTTATTCCGTTCAGGATGCTCTGGTGACATCATGTCTGACACAGATGACTCAGAGGTGTTTCCCAGTCCCATCCAGTGACTCTGGGGATGCCCTACCCCCACCCTCAATAGGAAATGGTTAATGGGTAATATGACTCTATCCAGCTTTATATGCACATGTAGTAGAGCAAGACTACACCCTGACTTGTCAGTGTATTGAAACAGGACTGAAATGTGTTTGTTGAGCTGTTAAAGCTGAGCTGCTGCAAAATAGATGGCGTGTCGGTCGCCAAAACGGCTGCCCGCAAAGTAGACAAACGGATGCAAATATGACCCGGCTGATTAGCCTCATTTTCAGTTTGAGCTGAGGTAAAAAGGAGAGCGAGTGAGGCTGAGCATGTGGAAGGAGAAACAATGAATCATGTTATGTAAGTCCCTGTAAACAGTGCAATTAAAATGCAAATACATGGATACTCCAATGGTGAAGTGGCAGTCGGTTTCGAAAAGCATCTCAGAATAAATCTGTTTATCTATTACCTTTGCTTGTCTCTGGTTTATTATTTGTAAAGCTCTTTTACTTTATTTTTTAAATTGCTATTTTGCCATAGATGTATGGCCATTTTTCACTGATATTTTCTATTGTACAGTTGTGCTTCTTTATATCTACTGAGGGAGTCTAGTGCTTTGTCAGCATTTATTTTATTTCAGTTTTAGTTATAGTGCTTTTTCCTATTGTTGAAATGTGATATATAATAAAAAAAACAACAACCCTAGACACAGCTTATTTTATATTACTAAACTGAGTAAACATAAGCTTATTTACACAAGATTGATACCCCATGAATTTCTAACAACAGTAACAACTTCTCTATTGTAAACCCATGGAGGTACAATAGAGAACCTTACATATAGCCAAACAATAAAAAGTTGATAATGCATTTTAAACAGTTATTATTTTTTAGATTTTCTCAGCATTATAAAAATGAGTAGAGGTGCAACAGTCTAAAGCTGAGTATAATTCAGTTTATGGGTAAAGCAAAATGCTTAGTTAATCCAAAGGATTAATTTGCTTATGCAACAGAAACACTAGGAAATGACTCCACTTTAAGACAAGAGCATCTTGGCATTAAAGCAGTGCACAACACAGCAGAGATAAATGGCACTGCTATTCCTGCTAACAGCATGCACTATATACAGTTCTAAATGTAATACTCAGGGTGTGTCCGATTTCAGTCGAAGCACTTATGATGTCTTAGATAATAATTCCTTTTTAACCAAGATGTCAGTGCAAGCAGCCGAGCACTGAATAAATTAATTAGCTGCTCAGTAGTGGAGCAAGGGTAATTATCCAATCTATGGTGGCTGACTATTGCAGGACATGATGCATGTGCAATGTTTCAGAATTCATTCTGGCTGTCTGCCATACACAGATCATGAACAAAGAGACTTATTGCATTTCATCTGTGGAATTATCATTTGCCATAGAAATGGTTAACAGAACAGAATGGCCAAAGATAAAGTGCACTGGCAATAATATCGGCATAGAAATAATAATAAAAAAAAAAAGAGTGAGGGGTAAAGAAAGGAAGGCTGTAGGTTTAAATGTCACAAACACTATCTTTACAGTAATAGCTTGCACACCTCTCCAGACTGAGGACTACACAGTCTTCTGACTCTAGAAACTTGGTGCACTGTAGAGCAAAAACAGCATGTTGAGACTTGATGTTGTAGCCCAGGTATTTGGGATGGGCCAACAGGTGGGCCAAAGGCATGTCTTTACAAAATATATATATAAAAACAACCTGAGAGACCAAAGTCAGCGCAAACAAACCACTATAGCAGATAACGGTGTCAGTGATTTTCAGTGAGACATGTAAACCACCAAAAGTCAGTTCAAAAGTCAAGATCCTACAGGCTATTATTAGGTTGTTGTAGACTGAAAAACATGAAAGTCAAAAAAACAGCTCATACAATCCATGTCCAATAAAGCTGCTCTTTCTTAAAATAACAAAAAACAAAACAAAAAAACCCCAAAACACTACAGGATGCATAAGATCAGACTTGATTTGTCAGCGTAGCTGAGTTATGTCTTACGCACAGCTTTGGTTTTTCCTCTCACATTTTCACCAGAGAACGTCTTGATCCATCAATAATGGTTCAGTCAGCACTAATGATGACATTTACACTACACCAGACTACAGCGGCAGGCTTTGTACTGGGAGGCTGCAGTTTTTTTTTTCCCTGTTCAGAATGTTTGTTTTCACTTTATACTTTTTTCTAGACATTTCAGGTCTTCTAATAAGTTAAACAATTAAAGTAGAATGTAGAGGTTTTTATCTTTAAGAGCAAGTAATTTACCAAAAAACAAACACACACACGCACGCACACACGCACGCACGCACACACACACAAAACAAAGCCCCGAAAAACTGCCAAAACACTTTATTAGGTACACTGTGCTGGTACCAGATTGGACCTATTTTGTCTTCAGAGCCGCCTTAATTCTTGATGGTATAGAATCAACAAGGTGCTGGAAACATTCCTCAGAAATTTTGGTCCATATTGGCATGATAGCATCATGCAGTTGCTGCAGATTTCTTGGTTGAAAACCCATGATGTGAATCTACCCTCCCACCACACCCCAAATCACCTTTCCTCTTCATTCTGAGGCTCTGTAAATTCATTGAGTTGCTGCCACGTGATTGGCTAATTAGATATTTGCGTTAACAAGCGTTTGAACAGGTGTACCTAACAAAGTGGCCACTGAGCATATATGCCACATAGATACGGACACAGTGCCATTTTGCTTTCTGACATATATGTATGAAGTCAACTTTCCCCCTGCCTCTGTCTCTTTCTCTTGGTTCAAAGAGGATAACAGTAGGGGGTGCCAGATATCAGAGGGCAGGTCCTTGATGGCAATAGCCTTTCCGTCGGGTGTTGCCCTTTAGTGCACTTGATCAAAGTACATTTTGATCAAGTGCACATATTCTCACAGCGCTGTTTTGACACACAGTCTTCTTTAAGTCGGTATTTACTGTAGATTTAGCGCTTATAGGGGAGAAATAAGAAGTTAGAGAGGCCATATTAAAATGGAGAACTGCATTATGCATTGAGCTCGATGCATAATAATAACCTGTGTGTTTCCATGTGGGTCAAAACTGTTTTATAAATAACCTAGACTGTTTCTTACGAAATTTCCCCAATAACACGAGTCTAACATATTTATTTTTTACCATAAATAAACAGGCGAGTAGAAAATGTCTCACGCTGTAAAACCACTTGAGATTATTACAGTATTTGTACAGTTATAGCAATGTTGGTTTAATCGATCTGTACATAAAAATAACTAGTCAGCTGAGTTCAATTGATAAAAAGGAAAACATTGGACGGTTAGAGAACAGGTTAGCAGTTATTTTTGGAAAAGAGGATTAGGTCTGCTGCTGCTTAACCAAGTAATATTTTCTGTGTATTTCAATTATTTAGGAGCTTAAAGAAAAAGGACATCAGCAATACCGTGAGCTAAGGGCCTCATAATATAGGCTTAATATGTCTACACACACAGTAGCTGCCGTTGCACTAAAATACCTCTAGAAGTATTCCACAAGGCCTGATTCTAAGTCCAAAAGGATAAGTTACGCCCAGCCAAGAGTAACATGGGCCTATTACAGGATTATTATATTGTTATTACTATGTTTCAAAGGGCAGGTGTTAGTGTTGTTGCTGCTGTTCGACACATACTTCCACACTGCGGCACAAACCGTGCACTTTTCGCCGCGCGACGACGCGCGCTGTGCATGAAAGCAAAAGTACAGGGGAAGTTATGAAGTCTTAAAGCAGCAGTAATTACACGATTCCTTCAGGTAGGGAAGGGGTGGGAGATAGGAGGGAGGGGTCTCACTCCTGGTGGAGCCTGACAGTTCCGCGTTATTGGCTGCCAGCAGATGGGAGACTTTTACCTTTAACTGAGAGAAGCAGTACAATTGGTCGTCGTCGTCCGATTCCAAATCAGGATCAACTTTTTCTTCTTCCAGCACCCCGGAGAGGTAGAAATCGGCCAGGACCGCTGGGAACTGAAAGAGCGACTGCAACAGGACTCCGAGCATGGAGCCTATAACGTCGTGGAGCGAGGAGAGTGTCAGCAAGTGGCTCCAAGGTGAGGCACATACTGCTTTTTCTTCTCTAACACCTTGATCACTTCACAGGTACTTTGGCTCACACGGTAAAGTCAGAAATAGAAACGCCACACAAATCCTCCTGGAGGTGAAAGGTGGAGGTGGAATGAGGAAATGGCCCGTGCTGAGAGAGAAGCCACTGCAGCGGAGCTCTGATCAGTGTCAACAGCTGAAGTAGTAGTTACGTTCATTTATATTTTGTCTTACCAAATGGTCACTTAAGCCGACATGTTAAAATATGTTATACTGGTGGTGTAGTTTTGAGGGATTCTGATTAACTATAATATTTCACATTTATGGTATCCTACTTATTGATTATAGAAATGTTACAGTTTTTATTGATTACAATTGACAAGGGGTCACTCTGTATATTAGATACTTTTACGCTGACACATAAAGTACATTTTGGTTTAGATATTTTCACTTTAGTAGTAGTTTGAAAGCAGGAGTTCCACTGTATAAGAGTATTCTTATATAATGCTGATATATTATGATTATATTTTATAATTGTCAATGATTTCTATGCTTTAAATATAGTGTTCTTGATATGTGCTTTTAAATGATGTGGTTTGGGTCATAAATCATAGTTTACAGTTAATACACATAATACTGGTATTATATTGCTACCACCATATCCTTAAGGTATTAATAAACTTTTACAGTCACGTCTTTACTTTTTCAAACTGAATTGCTCAACATGTGGCGGAGAAGAAGAGGTTATTTTTCAAGCCTGCACATGCATGGGACTTTATGACTATGTGGACTTTTTCCATTCATACTTATGCCCTGTGTGTGGCTAAAGCCTGTTGTTTTTTTGTGCCCTTCGGCAAGGTTTGGATGCCCCCCTGCATCAGTATCCGGTTGCAGAGTGGCATTTAGCAGGTGTGGACCTGCTCCAATTGACTTCTCAGGACCTGGAGCAGTTGGGAGTCCATAAGATTGGACACCAGGAGATCATACTGGAGGCTGTGGAAAAACTGTGCTGTCTGGTGAGTGAGCAAGGAGAGTCACATAATTATGATACACATCCACAGCAATGTTCAGTGGATCTCAGGCAGGTCGTGATGCTGCTGTGCTGTGGATAGTAACGGAATCGTCCTCTTCTTATCATGTTTTGTGGTGTATATGTTCTAATACTACAGCACAGACATATAGTTTTGCATCACTGCAGTGTTTTTAGACCTTCCTTTTGTTTGCACAGTGGAATGAGCAGCTGTTGACTGTTTCTTGTGCTTTTGCAACACCAGCCAGAATACACAACCCGCTTCACTTAAAACACTCGACATGAAGCAAGTTTGAGATCTTGATTTCTCTCTCAGGTTCACAGCAAAGTTCCCCCTCATCTGGCATATCATAGTAGAATACTAACTTTGGTTTTCTAGCCAGCATGAAAGGACTAGACATGCATCAGCTGCTGCCAAAGCAGATTTAAAAGCTGGGACCTAAGAACGTATATGCAAATTTTTGGGAAAGTTTGCAGTTAACTAAAAAAAATCAAAAAAACAAAAACAAACACTTATGCATTCCCTTTGAATCTCTCTCCCATTTTTTTCTGCTGCCTAATTATTTTCACTCCTTGGCCAGTATTGAGAGGGAGTCTTAGGAGACTTATATTATTGTGTGTGTGTGGTGAGTGGGGGTGTCTCCAGAATGGCCTTTGTTTCTTTTAAAGGACTAATTGAGGAGGACAGTACCAGGCAGGATTCCAGCTCTTGTGGCGTAAGAGCCTGTAAACACACTCAGGCTGCTTAAACTGCTTGTTGTTGAAACTGCAGAAATAACTAATACTGATTAGTCTTTACAACATTAACAGTTTAAACCCAAAGTCTGCATGAATGAGAGTGTGAAGCCTTAGTAAAAGCTTTTACCTCGATTATAGTGAATATGTGAATGCATGTGCTCACTTCCTCTCCTTGCTCCTTGCTGTGACTTGATGCTCCGTGAAGCACTAACACTGCGCTCATTCATAAAAACACCCATCAGATGCTCACATGGAGTAGACCAAACACATTTACGCACCCGGTTAGATCATTACCAACAGCAGTGTTGAAAAGGCCATGAAAAATTCATGGCCACTTGTTGACAGATTTGGTGTTCCGGCTGGTTGTGTACCAACAAAGCCTGACCGGTAAAAAGCTCTTCACCACTGATGAGTGGGTCACGACATTTGCATGCTCCTCCTTCAGTGGTTTTCAAGAGTCACGTTTCATGCTGCTGGGCAGGAAACTGTGATGACAAATATATGGAAGAGAACTTGGTTTTAGTGTACTCCTTGTTACAGTTTAATCTATTAGCTTTTTGTTTCCTTTCATTTGTATTGTGTTATACTGCAACGATTTATCATTTATGTAACGACGAGTTGTGGGATAGACTATATATAAGAAGACATGTTTCTTTTTAATTGCTCTGGGTGGATTAGGTCCATGTGGGCAGTTATGAAAAACAAGTGTTTAATGGAAATTTTTTAATTTGCCATTATAATTCTTTATAGTCTCTCAGACAGTTGCTAGAATAGCCAAAAACAGCCATTGCATTATGCTTTTTTCCTCAGTTGTAGTTGTATAGCACATTACCAATACCATGATATAAGATTACAGAATTTATCCATATATTCTGTGTCATAAATGTTTTCATCTAGGTGAACTGGGCACCAGTCAGCTTATAAAGAGATAATTAATACTGAGTAGAACTCTGCAACATTCCCAGTTCCCACCTGGCCCCTTGGAAAAATGAATTGCCCACTCTTGGCTTTAGGCAATAAATGCAACGACAACAACAACAAAACTATACAGAGAAATACAACACAAGTTAACATACACACAAACACGTGCACAGTTATGAAGTGTAAGCCTGTGAGTTTGTCTTTGAATGTAGACACGGTTGGAATTGACCTCAGGTCAGGTGAGCAGGATCACAGTAACTGAAAGCACCCCCAGCACACTTGGATCTAATTCTTGGAATAGTGAAAAGCTATGCACCTGATGACCTGAGAGGTCCAGCTCGGTCCTGCTGGTAGTAAATGTTAACCAGCAGTAATTTATGTGATCACTTTTTACACATCTTAAACTGAAATAGGAGGCAACACAAATTTTTCCATCAACAAGAACTGCTGTATTTTGTGCAGTTTTCACAGGCTTTGCTGAGCATTCATGCTACAATACGAGGAAAAAAGTCTGTTTAATGAATTCTCTGAAGTCTCCCCCCCCACAGCTATATTGAAATGACATGCTGCGGATTGTGTTCTAAGGATTTTGGGTGCATTTTTTACGGCTTTGTTCAAAAGTACACAGAATAGAAGTGACAGGAAATGAAGAGAAAGTCGGGGGTTGATGTGCTACACACAGTAGGTTCCAGCGCAGAGTCAAAGGGACATGTTGCGAATACTATATCAAATGTGTATTAGGCTCTATATTGTGTTCACTGTAAAGGGACAAAGAAGGGATGTTGTGGATTAAAAATCCAAAGTTATTAATTGTAACAAAGTATTTTCAAAATGAAAAAGGTCCTCAGATAGTTGGCTGCATGTTTTTTTCTGTGTCCAGACTTATGGTATAGGTGGTGAGAACCTGCGTGGTCTGACAGAGAAGCTCCGCGCTGTTGCTCACGGCCTACAGATGGGCATCCAGAGCCGCTGGCGCCTCAACAACTACGATGGACGGAGCACTTTCAAGCTGACTCCTGGGGTTCTGCATCTTCTAGTGGAACTCATCACGTCAGCCAAAGGCCTCTTTTCTTTGCTCAACAGGTTTGTAAAGAGGGAGTGATCTAATATTTTTATATGCGGTATCTGATCCTCTAATGATTTATTTTTTTATTTTGAAGTTATTGTAATTGAAGGAATGTCTGCTGTGTCTGAAACATGTTTCTGTTTTGAGCTTTTTTGCTGCTTTTTTGAAAATATTGCTGGTTGTGATGTCTTTCCTCTCATTCTCTATCCTATTTAAATTATAATCGTTTAATTTCTAGATATCAGTTTTCCCAGCTGGCCACATACACCACCACCAAGAACATATTCAGTTACTGCAAAGAGCTGGGAGACATTGTGCACAAGGTAGGCCCATTCTTTCTAAATATTTGCATAAAAGTCTTAGCACAAGCTTTTCTGTGGCCTACAATTGCATTAATACAGCAAAAAAAGAAAAAAAAAAAAGACAGTTTCTATTTTTATCAGATGTCTGCTCTTACAGCAACAGCAGAAACAGAAAATAGAATTCATGTGCTCATGTAAAACACTTCACAGCACACATGCTTGTGAGTACACACGATGTTTAGTTTTAAGAGGAACCAAACACTACTAAACAATGTTTCCAATGGCACTGTCATGCACAGTAGAGGAACTACAACCTGTTGTGCTGTTTCTTTTTTAAATCTGTCCCTGAAATACAACAACAAAACCAGAAGCACAAACATACTCCTTGTTTCTCAGGTTGGCTTGAGTAATGCAATTTTTATCTTTACATTCCTGGCATATTTGGAGGCAGCGGTAACTTGAAGAAGCTTAGGTTAAAAAGACTGCTAAAATCAAAGACTTGGTTTGGTCTCTGTTTACCTCAGCAGGGTACTGTGAAAGAAATGGCGGGGAGAAGAGATATTTATAATAGGATAAATGTAAGGTGGGTGAAATGTGCTCACAGGTAGCAGGGAAGACAGGCCTGGATATGTTGTTGTGCCTGTGGGAGGAAGGGCGAAAGGGAGGGAGGGAAGGACTGAGTGGGAAGCAAAGGGTACAGGAGAGAAAGGAGGTGGAGACTGAGAGAGGGATTGCACCACCACTGTTAAATGACTTTTGACTCCTGAGGGAGTGTGTATTGATGAACGCACAGCAAAGAGCAACAGGCAGAGAGAGAGAGAGAGAGAGAGAGAGAGAGAGAGATTAACTCGGCACTGTGGTGACATTAGAGATAAATAGCCTGACAGAAGTTAAGAAGAGAAGAGGACAAAAAGAAAATGGGGCTCCGCAGATAGCATGAGAATGGGAGGTAATTACAGAGAGGTACAGACACAGTAAGCAGTAGAGAGAAGCTGTGGCTGAAAGAGGGCTCTCTGTATTTAGAGAGGTTTATTTAAAGCTGCTGGACACCTGCCCATCACGACAGGTACAGTTCTCATCTCTTTACCTGGATAAATCTCCACTTGGTAATCCCTTTTTTTTTTTTTTTTTTTTTTGCTAATTTTGGATTTTGCTTTAATGCTTAAAGAGATCAAGAATGTATTTTCTGCTGCTGAAGTTAAAAATCAGTCCTACAGGATATTTATATGTGACACAAAATTTGTGATGGCTGTACTGAGGTACAGAAAACAGGACATTACTTTAATGGGCTTCATTGGGCAGAAGGAAAGGAAGGAAACATGGATTTAAGATTGATTTAAATTGTTGACTCTGAACGGATGTTTTTGCCCTTATGAGGTGAATCAGTGTCTGCCTGGTCCCCTGTTGTTTTCATTCACTTCTTAGTGTTCATAGAAGCAGAGTGCCAAGTGAGTGATCAGCAAGTTAAAAATCTTTTACCCCTTTTGTTGCCGGTCGCGCTAAGAGGTTGATCACTGTTAGCTGTCAATGGGCTTTTGTTTGCTCAGTTCCTGTTTTTGAACTTTGTATGCAGGTGTTTCAAAGCTAGAAGTTATTTTATATCAAGCTGCTAGCTGAGAGTATTTCATGAGGTAGGTTCAGGAACTTGTAAATAAGTGATTGGTGGGCTTATGCGTTAACCAGAAAACAGGATGACTAACTTTTCAGGTTCCTCTTCTCAAACGTCAACTCAATATACTGTGTAAATCCTGAATATCATGTTTTGACAGACTTATTTATTACTTAAAACCCTGGGCAGATCAGCTGAAAGGTCAGATATGAGCTGCTGAATGGTCATTACACCTGACAAAAGAAAATAGAAAGGCTTCATCTGCCTAACTGTCTTCATGTTGAGTCACACTTGCTCGTAACATGTACTGTACAGCTGAGTCACCTTGCATAGGCTTGTGTGTGTGTGTGTGTGTGTGTGTGTGTGTGTGCGTGTGTGCTCCTGTACCACTGCAGTCACATTAGCAGCGTAGCATCCATGCAGACTAGCATGTCCAAGGATCTTGCTTCAGGCTAAGTGACGCTGGTATCATACATCGCCCCCTTGGCATTGACTGTCCTTTCAGGCGGCCACAGTTTAATTGTGACGTCTTTCTTCTAAAGAAGCATTTTCAAAGAAGCCACATCACATCCTTCACACACTCTTTGCCTGTGTCTGTTTGAGTGTTTGTGTGTGTGTGTGTGTGTGTGTGTGTATGAGTTTCTTTTCTCTCACCCTGAGGGTGATCGGGGTCAGCAGTCAGCTGGTGTTGTTGGGATCCTGCACTGAAGTTGTCAAGTCTGATTTTCACAGTAGCACAGGCTCAGTTTGCTTTGAAGCAGCCAAGCACAAAGAGAGAGAAGGGAAAGAGAGCTTGGAATTAGCGGCAATGAATTGGGAACATTCATTAAAGTGAGGTATGTGAGTTTAATTGGGATTCTTTTTTCTTCTGCAAAAAAAAAAGTAAAATTTTTAATAGTGCCTTTGACATAAGAACATCAAGGTGAAAGTGTTATTCCAAGAGGTTTTAATGTTTAACGCCTACTTGACGAACCATGCACTTCTCGGATAAACAGCTTTGCTTATTTGGCGCTTATGTTTTAAGGAAAATAGATGATAATATAAAACTAAATACAGTAAACAACTACTCTGTCATTAAAATTAGCAATGCGACATTTGTATTGCTCACTGAAGGGGCTAAGTTACAGCAAGAGGATGGAAAAGTCATCATGCATGAGAGCTGTCAAACTATAAATTACATAAGTTATAGGGTTAAAAAAAAAGAGAAAAATCCAAAGCGGACCAAATGGTAAAGGGCATGGAAAAGAACATGAGCAAGAGGGGCTGGAAAAAAAGGTACTAAGCGCAATAGGAGAAAAAGCAATCTAATATAGTTATGTCTTCCAGTCTTTTTATAGCAAGCTTGTGACCTGGTGGTTAACAGAGGTAGTCCAAGTATGTAAACATACACTCTGAGACAGCAGACATCTGTCTGAAGAGAGCTTCAGTAGACAAGACTTTTAATGTGAAATTTGGTACACAATAAGCAGATTTCTATATTTATGCCTGCAATTGACAGTCCATATTTGAGCGTGCATATACTGCATATGTGCATTATTGTCATTTCATTTGCAGTTTCTGTGTTAGTTTTAGCCTTTTGTTGTATGTGTGCCCAAGCATGGCTGCGCCCATTCCTCTGGTCTTCTTCTTTTTTTCTGAATGTTGCACCCACATAAAAGCCTGTCATTGTTTCCTAGACAACTATGGTGCAAATAGCTTTAAGGCACAGGATGTTGCTCCAAAGTTAGCTCAGCACCTGATTGAGCCACACACCATGATCCACAACTCAAGGCACCACAACACAAAGCACAGTATTGCAGCACAGCACAAATAAACAATTTCCACATTTTTTGGCAGCACTACAAATCACTGTTTTCATTCATAAAAGTTGAAAAGAAGGAAGATCTCTCTCTCTTTTTTTCAAAGTTTGCAGTTCTTCCTAATTGGGATTGGCCACCATTTATTGACGTCTATATTGGAACTGTGGCTAATCTGTAACTATTATAGTTACAGTGATGTTAGAGGTCAGACTTGTGAATCTGTTTGTGGAATGAACTTGTGCAGATGTGGCTCAAAAAGCCCAGAAACGTTTAAAAGTAAGTTAGTGAGCGTGAATGTTTTGCTGGCAAGCTTTCAGTTTAGAGACCGGCATCAATTTCAGTGTTTCAGTTTTATGGACGTCTTGTTCTGCTTTTATTAATGACGATGTTCCGAACTAAACGTTTCCTCTCCCTTCTCTCTCATCTTGTTGCCTCTTTTCTTCTGCTTTCCTTTTCACGTCTCTACCACAGACATATTTTCATATGCTTTGTATAGATACATATATGTAATGCTATTGATTATTTCAGTGCTCATTTTATTAAACTTAGAAAGGGGTGATTCATTGTTTCCCTAAGCGCACACACACAAACACACACATACATTCAATTCTGGTATCCAGAATTTATTTATTTTCACTGTAATACCACAGTGAGAACTGTTAGCTTGTGCTCTCTGCTTTCCTATCACACCCATTGAGTTTCAAGGTGCAGCTAACTGTATCTGTCACCCACCTCAGACATGTGTCATTTCCTTTTCTGGCAGAGCTAAAAAAGAATGCAGAACAGTGTTGCTGAAGGGAAATAACCTGTGGCATGACTCCAGATACAACAGAAAGCAGAGGTGTGGGCTTGGCTGTTTTGTTTTGTTTTTAACCATATTTATAAAAAGCAATGCGAGATTATTTACAGGAACAGGTGTTACTAGAGAAACAAATGCAGAACTGTTAATGTGTGGTAAGAGGGGGCACCAACTTAAAACCTCAGCTACTGTTGATATTTACGGCACTGATTTGAGCCAACTGTAACCGAGTTCTTGAATTTTAAGCCAAATTGAATGATAGTGAATAAAAGATGGATGCAGCCACTGTTCTATCATCTACTGGTTTGTACCATCTCAACGTAGTGAGTTTGGTAATTTGGCCTTCATAGAGTTACTTCTGAGCCAGATGTGCTTGTATTTGAATGAGAGGTGGAATGCAATGTTATATGTTATTGAATCTGTGAAAAATGCCAAGGATAACATAGTCTGGCAGGCATAAAATTGTATTTTTGCACCACCAAGGTGATTCCCAGCTGAATACCTGGCATATCTCAACATGGTGTGCCGTGTGCCCTTAAAAAATGTGAGGAAACCGGACAAGCGGAGGACAAGGCAGGCCTGAAAAACTCTCCACAGCAGATGAACAGTGTCTGAAAGTCACGTCCTTAAAAAATAGGAAAAAATCAAGCAGACTGTAAGACAGGACCTGAAAGCTGCCTCTATTAAAAATGCAACAAACAGACCACAAAACCCGGGATATGATATACAATGTATGCAAGTACTCACAACAACAACAACAACAAAAAAAACTAAAACACGTGGCCTCTCCAAACAACCACGCATCATACATTTTTACTGTCTGCGGGCGGGCGGCCTAGTTTCAACTTTGTAAACGCGATAACTCATCAATGTCACTTAGTCAGAGAGTTTGTGTTTGTAATCAGGATGGATTTTAATAACATTCAGTAAAATTTTATATATGTTGCGAGCATACGTGCAAAACTAGAGACATCAGTCAGAAGGGAGCAAGCAGGTTATATCTGAAACGCTCAGCTGTGTTTATTTACTTGAAGGTAATTGTTAATATGGTAGGATAAAGATCTTTGTGAAATGCCTCTGCATGGAGCATCACATGCTTGTTAGCATGGCTGTAGATGTCTCTTGTGATTGTCTTAATTTTCTTGTGGTATTGTGGTATATGAAAAACTTCTCTGAGCGGCTTAAATTAGCCCTGAATCAATTTTTTCCTAATGCTTCCATCATGTTTTATTTTTTGATGGTAATCGTAATGTTTAAAGAGGATGCAGCTTTCATGTTTTAGGTCAAGGTGCTTGTTGCCATTCTTTTTAATGCACCTTTTCTTTTCTAAGTAACCAACAACCTTACTGTACATTTAGGCACCCAAGTGTACAGGCAGTGCGTATTGACTCCTTCGCTCTAGCAGGGATCAAGATCAAGATCTGGATATCTAAATCTTTAGGGACTTGCTCTGGTGTTATATAAATAACAGTTTCTATCCACTCTCAAGCAGTAATACTAGCGGGGAATAGCAGCAGAAAAAACACAAACACAAGCGGACTAGTTGAACTGGTCTGTAATCATGTCATACCCCTTCCTGCAGCTTTGTGTCACAGCCTTTAATTAGCCCAGAAATCCAACCGTGTTTGCTGTTGATCCCTCGCTACATTTCACGGGGATTAGTTTCCCCTTGCAATCCTTTATGTAACCATCACATCACTGGCCATTGCAAATTAGCTCAGGGCAGTAATAGTGTGTGGCATTAGTCAATTCAGTGAATAACATATGCTGTGTAAACATCTGCCCTCTTCCCTTCCAACCCCTCATCATCCTCCATCATTCAAAGCCTCTACTCTTTTCTTCAGCTCCCAGGACAATTCAGCTGCCTCACAGGATGGCTTATAGGAAGGTGTTATTAACACCCTCCTCCCAGAAACCAGAGATTTGGCAATGCACTACCATCATAATATGAGTTCTAGTAACTGTGACACTGACTGTGCATTTATCTGTGCATGCATGTCTGCATGTTTAGATGGTGGGTTTGTTGGAAACAATGGACAGTAAACACCACGTGTTGCTTTTTTGCTGTTTTTGCTGCTCATATTACAAAATATGTGTAATGTTTTATGTGTAGAGGATAAATTTGTCTTAAAATATGTGCTAATCTTGCGTGACATTTCTAAGCAAACACTACTCAATACTCTGTTTACACCAGTTACAAACAAATCAATGTGTTGCCCAATCTGGATACAAATTAGCATAAAATTATTCGCTGTATGGTGTGTCAACTCCTGGGTAATAACACCAAGAAATTTATACTGGGTCCAAAAAAAAGAAACAGCAAAGACAAAGAGCGACATAGGTCAGAGCTACTTTGAAATAAAAAAAATTTCCGTTCACAAAATGTATCTGCTGACGTGAACCGAATAAATCACTGGAGCTGAGTAATATCTCTTTTCATAAGCGTGCCATTTGCAGATTTTACACTGTAGAAAAAGCCATAAAAAAAAAAAACATGCATTTGCACCCAAGAAGTATTGGACTTCTGAAACTATTCAAATCTCAGTTGTATTGAAAGAACTCATTATATATAGCATAAAAAGGGCACTGAATATCAGCATGATCCAAAAAAGTGAACTCCAGTGTAGGACCACCGCTGGGCAGCTGTGGCTCGTATGGTTCAGTGGACTGTTCACTAATCACAGCCCAGACAGCCTGCAAGTATGGGTGAATAGATGAATGAAAAGCATCACCCCACAGTCTATGGAGCAACCTGAAGCACACTGTACTTGTGTGTGCATTTGACATAAGGAGCAGATATATTTATTCATTGTAGAAAGCCAGTAAAACGCACTAATGATCTGCAGTGATGCTTCTGTTGCCTCTAGAAACCCGAGGCCTTTCACTTCCTGACTCATGCTGTGAAGAGGAAATGGGACATGGGTTCTGAGTCAAAATGTCCCATTTCCAGAAATCAATAACATTAGCATGTACTTTATAGGTCACCGCAGTGTCAATCTTCTGCTCATGTCATTTTGTTTCATTCATCCAACAGAATAACACTGTCTATGAAAAAGAAAAGGACATCATCTCTGTTGTAAGTTTCTTGCTTAATTGTACAGTATGTTTGTTTATTTTGGCGTGTCTTGGAGTAATTTCCCTTGTTTCACCTTTTGTTTTCCTCTGAAGTAAATGAGATATATATAGCATGCTATATATCATTCAAGCCAATTTGATCCCCCATTAAATCAGAGTGTGTTTCATTCTTCAGTCCCGTCAGTTGGTGGGGGTTTGTGATGAGATCCTGAACTCCAGCCCTGAAGCACTCCTCACCCATACTGCTCAGCTGGAGAGCCTCGACCTGGTACCCATATCACCTGGTGATCAGCTGGTAAAGCCACCCTGCTCTTATAAATGGGACCTTTTGTCATTTTTACCTTGACTGAATTTAGATCTCCTTCTATTGTTTTCAGTGGGCTCTACATGCAGATTGTGTTTTGAGTTTAGTTACTAAGACGCAGAAAGGAAAACAGTGATCTCTGTGTAAATGTTCTAAAAGGAGTCAGTTTTGAGAAGTTATAAACCACTGTTATTTATATTCCCTTTGTCGTTTAAACCTTCTTCTGCTTGTTCGCTTTCCTGATCATCTTTGTCTTCTATTTTTCATTTCTCCCCGTTTCCTCATTTATCCAGTTTCTTCAAAATCACATTTTTTTTTGTCTTACTTTATTCTCACTGTTTTATTTCCAGTATTCATTTCCTGTCTTCATCATTGTCTGGTAGTTTCCATCATCACCATCATCATCATCATCATCATCATCATCATCATCACTTCTTTCATCTAACTCAAGGTTTTCCTTGCACCTGCTTCTTTTAGATTTACCAACGTTCTTTTTCTGAAACCCTTTCTTAGGTTTAGTTGTTCACGATCTTCTTTTTGTGCTGCTTCTCCTCTTTCTGCCTTCAAGTCAGCACATTGAGTAGTACAATTATTACTCCCGTCTTTGTTTGTTATTTACGTAATCTGGTGTCTTTTTAGTTTAATTTTAATTCATATGGAGCATTTTTCCTGCCTGTTTGCCAAATTTCCTTTTTTTCTGTCATTTGTGCGTAACAGCTAGCATCAAAGCCTGTCCTCGGCTGGCAGAGATGAATTGATTGGCGCACGTCAGCAATGATTTCTGCTCACTGACAGATTAAGAGTAATGGGATCTAGAAAGAGAAAGCAAGAGAAGTGAAAGGCAGGAAAAAATTATGATCTAAGCACATTTAGTATACCGAGCATGACGTATACTCACACAAGTCAAGATGTACGCACGAGTCCAAAATTGAAAAATAGCTTTTGTTATCTTTGTTTTTTTCTCAAATTCACATTTCTGTTTGTCACAAAGGAGATACGGTGATGAAAGTAAGATGAAAGAAAGAATTTCAGGTGTGGACTGTTTTTCAAAAATGTGTGCGGTGCAGTTGTAGTACATGACTAACAACAGTGATTCAGTCCGGGTTCTTGTGTGCATTACAAGTAGAGTTGTATTTTTTGGACTTAAGGGAAAAGAAACTAAATATGCCATTATTATTTATAAAATATATATCTATAAAATTTACTTTACTTAGAACTCCTAATTAGCATTTATAAGCACTGGAAAAACAACATTACAATGTTTAAGTTCATATGATTACTGCTGTGTTTTACTGTTGTCTCTTCTTTGTTGTACTTTATTTACTGCTTTCCACACTTGGAGTATTTGTGTTGACAATAGCAGTGTGTTTAATTATTAAATGTATCTATAAATTTAATGATTTCATTTGATGATGGGGCAGTTGTGACTCAGGAAGTAGAGCAGGTCATCTACTAATCAGAAGCTTGGTGGTTTAATCCCTGGCTCCTCCAGCATGAATGTCAATATATCCTTGGGCAAGATACTGAACCCTGAGTTACCCCCGATGTATCCATCAGAGTGTGAGTGTATGAATGTTAGGTTCAAAGCGCTTGTATGAATGTGCATGTGAATGGGTGAAAGAGGCTTGTAGTAAATTTCTTTGACTGCTCAAATTAATAAGAAAAGCACGATGTAAGTACCAGTCCATTTTCCTTTTTGATTAAGTAACTTTCCTTCTTTTTAGTGAGGAAATTGATTAAATCCATTTGTGTTTCTGTTGTTTCTGAAGTGATAAGTAATAATTATGTGATCAGGCCTTTCTGGAATGCAATTAGTTACCTCTCCCTACACCCATTATATTAAAATGATCAGTCAGAGCAGGATGACAGGTGATTACATCTGGAGGCTGACACCAATATTGCTACATAATCTGGTAGTAACAGCAACGAGAAAGCAAATTTATGTGTCCATTATGGTGAATCATTTTGACTCAGTGATGTGCAAAATTGACATTCTGTTTGGCAAAGTTCCTTGATTTATTGTTCTGAAGCTTATGTAACATTTTGCTTTTTTGCTTTCTTTCAGGGCATTGAGATAACGTCCACCAACTCCAGTAACCACTACGTGACCGGAACTGCTGCTGAGGTCAGGCACTTATTTTCCATTTCTCAGTGATGACTCAGCCAACAAACCACCATCATTGCCTTATCAGAACTCTTAGCCAATCCGCTCATCCTGAAATTCAAACCAACATGTCAAGGTCAAGTTAAATTTATATACCGTAGGACAGTTTAAACAACCAGAGTTGGTGAAAGTGATTCAGAAGCAGCTAAAAACAAAACAAAAAAAATTACAAGATATCAAGGTTTAGCTCAAATTAAAGGCCCGAGAGTAGAAATGAGTCTTGATCAAAGACTTAAACATAGAAACAGTTTGAGCAGTTCTAAGGTGAAATGGGAAGGGAGTCCAGAGACTCAGGGCAACAACTGAAAAAGCTTTTTCACCTCTATTTTTACATCTAGATTTTGGAATATTAAGGATCAACTGATTAGCAGACCTCAGTGCTCTGATAGCAGTTTGAACATAAATAAGATCAGATGAATTTTAATGGTGCCAGTCCATTAAGAATCTTAAAAGTGATCAATACTTAAATGAATCCTAAAATTCACAGTGAAGTGAAGGTAAAATGTTCATGTTCATGTTTTCTCGCCCCAGTTAAAAGCATTTTGTACCAGCTGAAGCCGGTGAAGAGGTGACTGTGATAAACCTGCATACAAAAAATTACAATAACCCAGTCTTGTCATAATAAATAATGTATAAGTATTAAAATAAATATAGCATGTCCCGGCCTGTCGCCGATTTGCTCGCGTGTCTTTCCCGTATCCTTCCTGTTTCCTGTCTGTCTACACTGCAAATAAAGCTGCTGTGTCCAAAAAATAAACAAACAAACAAAATAATTCTTTAGGTCATTAAGACAGTTTGTTTAAAAAAAAAAAAAAAAAACGCAATAAACTGCATTAGATTTCCTATGAAATCTAATAGAAAAATAAATTTGGATGTGATCAGCAAAATAAATAAATAAATAAAAGGACAGGTTATTTTTTTTTAAACTTACCCCAGGGATAGCATATATGAAGAAAACAGTAATGGGCTCAAAATAGGCCCTTGAGGTACACCACAGGAGAGTGCGAAGAAAATTCACCAGTTTTTACAGAGAAACGTCACTCAAATAGGATTTAAACCAATCCAGAGTTATACCTCTAATGCTCACACATTGTTGCTGCTAAGTCTACAAGTACTAATAGAGTTCCCTGAATCAACAGCTAAAAGAAGTTCATCAAGAACTCTTAAAAGGGCAGTTTCAGTGCCACGATGAGACTTAAAACCAGACTTAATTTTTTTCATAAATATCAAACTCTATTTAGGATTTTAGATTTAAAAAAAATGGAGCTTAGAAATGGGCCAAAAGTTACAGCAAACAGATGGGTCTAAATTCTTCTTTTTTAAGAGGGGTTGCACAATATCGTGTTTAAACGGAGCCAGAACAACACTTGAATGAAGAGATATGTTGATCATTCAGTAGTTTGTCTCTTTACAAGAGCTCATGCAAAGTCTCTGTATTCCTCAGCCAGCTCTGTTAAAATGTCCTCAGATAGTGTAGGTGACTGTTAACCTGGCTAGAACTGCAGGGAAATCAAGCAGAAATGATTTATTACTAAAAGGTCATCATGTTAACTATGCATTAGGCTGTATCTTTGTAACTCAGCTCTGTCTTTTGCAGGAGCTGACACGTATGGTATTTGCACTTCTTCTATCAGAAGGTTTTGTTCTGCTTAGAACAGACATAGCAAAAGTGTGTTTGAGTTTCTTATCTAGACGGAACTGGAAGTACATTTTCAGTCGTGAAAAGCAAAAATAAAAAGCGAGCACCATGGGCTTTACCGTTTCTAGCTGTTTTTCAAAAATGCATCAACTCTCATGTGACACTAAAACATACTTTTTTAAATTGCACGTAGAATCTGTTAAAACCTCTCATCTGTCCATCCATCCATCCATCCATCCATCCATGTCTTCCGCTTATCCGGGGCCGGGTTGCGGGGGCAGGAGCCTAAGCAGAGAAGCCCAGGCTTCCCTCTCCCCAGCCACCTCCTCTAGGGTTCTCATCTGTATAAAGTATCAAATTTAATTTTTCATCAATTTATTGTGGAAACACTTTTTTGTCTGCTGGGCAGAAATCCCATTCAGAGTACTTTGTGTGAGGGATTATTTTTAGTTGTTGGCTTATTTTCTTTCTTTGACTGTTGCTAAAACTGAAACCTCAGTCTTCGTCCTGTAAATACTTGCATACTGTTTATTTTTGAATATTTACTCAAGGCTGCTTATTCAAAAGGCTGCAGATTGGATGTAAACAAGTTTATAACACATTATGACTCACAAGATTTTTCTATGTATATTAGATGTAATTGTCATCAGCCATTTATTTAATTAAATACCCACTGTAGCTGAATATGAAACTGGACAGAACAACAGGGAAATCTAGTGCATGTGGTGAATTACATTAAAAGAGGATTTCATTAGCTTTGCGTATAATGATTTGGCTTTTGATGTGGATGAAAGCTTCTCTGAGAAAAATAAAAATCATCTAATGGATGCGGCGCAGATGCATGAATTTCTGAGAAAGCCAAAGATCCCTCGAATTCGGGGCTTATAAAATGCATGAGGGAGTGTTTATGAGTGAACATAAGAAGAGCTTGTGAAAGGAGAGCGAGGGTAGCTCTCCTGGGGGGCAGAAAGATGAAGATGCTATTTTTCCATGATGTTAACCACAAAGGCTCCCCCGCTATTAGTGACATTACTGTGGCTGACTGTTAATAAGAGAAATGGCCACTGTCCACAAATACAGATAAACTGCATGGCTATGGGAAGGAGCCATTCACTGCCCTACACAGACAGGGCCTTGGCTTATAATTACAGTATCAGTCTTCACTATCAATAGATTAGCAAAGTCCTTGCTTCATTTTTGTCCCATTTCGTGTCATATTTACCATCATATAGTTGCAGTCACATTTAATATTTATCATTTGATTCAGTCATAGTGATCAATGCTGGATTTTTGCAAAAATGTGATGGTATGAGCATTTAGCTCATTGGATTATTCAGAAATCTTGTAGTATTGTACTATCTTATAGTATTTTTGATAAATGTCCATACTGATATATTTGACTGGGTTTCTATGAAAGGATTTCTTATTTGTGTTGATTTTCACTCATGTTGCAGCCTTCTACTGATGCCTACGTAAAGATCTTGGCTGGTGATGAAGTGATTCAAGTCAATGATCAGATAGTGGTGAGTGATACCGTACATGCAGCACTTAAGAGCTTACTTTTCTGCACTAGAAATGTGTGGTTCTCTTCTTGCAAAGGCTTTGAATGTTTTGTGCAATAACCTTCACATGGAAATAATCATCTGTGTCGCTACCTCAGGTGGGCTGGAGCAGAGCTAACCTCGTGAAGAAGCTGCGTGAGAGTCCCAGTGGAGTGACTCTCATCTTGAAGACGATCCCTGGATCAGTGCGACACAAATACTCAGTCCAGCTCTCCTCTGCACAGGTCGGGGCTCGTTAAAGTCCTCCTCCACTCACTTCATCACTCCGCAAACTGTATTAACTTTCTTCAAAATAGTGGATTTTTTTTTTTAATATTTACTTTTTTGTTATACAAAGCTTGAACTTCTACTTTCCAGAAAATTTGGTTTGGATATATAGTCTTCATTGGATAATGATGCTGATGACACGTTCATTTTTGCCTTTGAGTAGCACTTCCACTTCTTTCACACTCACACTGCAGCCCTTGACATTACCTGCAGGAGTTGTATCTGAGAACACAAATGTGCAACTCAGTTTGTGTGAAATCTGTGTGATTTCTGACTGAGCCTCTGTGAGAATAGAGAAGGTAATTGTCCTGTGACTGCACAGCCAGTGGGTGTCACCGTGTCCTGTCTCTTATACACTCTACCCAGGCACTAACTAGCCTCACCTAAGTGAGACAGAGTATTTGCACTAGTGAGAATGTGTCTGATGTGAGCTATCTCCCTTTGTGTGCCAAATGTGAGAAAACTCAACCTCAGATAATCTCCCGACTTAATTGACCTCACGTAGCCTCAAAACGGAAGCCTTGAAAATTACTGTAGATATGCTACAGACATAATATGAAGTCTTCCCTTTTTGGATTGAATCTTGTCCATATGCAAGCTATTTTGCTTTTTACAAACAAATGATCGTAACATGTTTGTGATCTCAGAAGAGTAGAAAAGGATGAGTATGTAATCACTGAATGCCATTATTTGAAATTACTCATTGTAGAACCTCCCAGGGAGTAGAGCACTTTTAAGAAATTGCATTTTTCTTCTCTTGTTCATGTTGATATTTTTAATCATTTGTGAAGCTAATAGAAGGAACCTCAAAGCCAACAATATTCTGCTTTTAAATGTCTACTGTTCAAGTTCAGTTTAGGATAATTACATTCATGGGTTAGAGTCAAGCGTCAAATCCTCTCTTAGAAACCAGATTGTTTTATGTCAGGGGATTCTTTCATGAGAATCCCCTCCTTGATTTCCGTTTAACCTCATTTGGGATCTGTTTCCATAAACACTTGCACACACTCAATAGTCACTATGCCAACTGGTGTTTGTCTTTGAACAACAGCCCAAATTACTGCACTTGATATAAACATGCACACACTCACACACACACACACACATGCGCGCGCACAGACATACCCACATGCACGCACTGAGCATTTCACACCCCCTTGTGACCATTACCATGCTAATCTCAGATCTAGCTGGCGGCATAGGGTGAGAAAAACAGTAGAAGGTTTGAATCAGCTGAGTGTATAAACTACATATTGTCCTCAAAAGATGCTTTGCTTTTTACAAGCGCTTTACAGGATGTGTGTGTAGCATTGTGTGCATGCAGTGTGTTTGTGTTGTCATCTCATCTGCTAAGCTACAGAGCACGCGGATGGAGGAGCCAAGGAGAGGGTTGCAATTACAATCTACGGTGACATCCAGCTTCTTAACCCTCTGCTGACCCCTAATTCCAAAATAACCTGCAAACAGACAGTTCGACATGCACACTCACGCACTGATCTGTTTTCAGAAAGAAGACAACACAGGAGAAAAGTCAGAGGAGGAAGACGAAAAGGACGAGGAGGACAATCCACGGCACTCCATATTTAATAGAGTGGCAGCATCTGTCAGGTCCTTCTCTTTTAGGTGAGTGTTTACATTAATAAGCTAGAACTTTTAATAGCTGCTCTTTGTGTTTAATTTAGCTGACTACTAAAAACTAGAGGCTAGCATCTAAAAAACATTAAGAAGAAATCCAAGCTCCATTTAGAGTTAGAATAATATCACAGATGATGGGTGTAGATTTCAGGGGAATGCATGGGGAATCCCACCTGAAATATAAACCACCGTCCCCCCATATTTAGAACAGATGCATTTGCCCCTTTAGTAAACTTTGAAGAGGAATCACTTACAAAAAAAAATGCTGTAACATTAGTCAGCAAGGCAGCAATGCCTCCCAGAAGGGTGGTTCTTTTTTTTTTTCTTGCCAGCATTTCTTTACTCCCAAAATATGGTTATGAATTATGAGTTTTTACTACCACTGAACTGTTTGTGTTGTTATTAATTATCTCTGCCACACAAAAATGCACGCACACACAGCAGTGCCTCCCGTCCTCTGATGCTGTGCTCACACCAGCAGGTTTATAACAGTGGAGGTACAAAAAAAAAGATTTCTGATAGGATGATAGGTAGGATGTTGTCTTACCCTCCTGGGATCAGACCTCACGTTTGTCCTACCAGGAAGAGGTCTGAGGGCAGACCCAGGACATGCTGGAGAGATTATATCTCTCGGCTGGCCTGGGAACGACTCTGTGTCAAATTAAAACAAATAAATAAAATGATTATTTGACACATGCGTCTGACACATGCAAGCCAGTTCCTTCCTACAACAAAATACACAAAAGCAGCCTGATATCAGACAGAACTACACCCTGATCCTCACATCTAGGCCAAGTCAAACATGAAAGAGGATAGCAGAGTAAATAATGTCAAGAATTAGGTTTTGTTCAGCACTGATACTGAGCAAAGTTGAGAGTAATTATTTAAGGAATACAGATTGCCTGAGAGCCTTACTTCAGTATTTTCCAGTATATGTTAAACAGTTACCTGGGACCTGATTTTTGTGTTGTACTTATGGCAAAAAGTTTGCATTTTGTGCATACAGCTAACGCATCCTACAAATGGTTTTTCCATACTATTTTCTCAAAAAAAAAGTTGTCATTATTTTTATTAGTTTCTGAATTTGTTTGCGTACATGCATGCAGAATGCGGTAAGAACAGGTTGGATACTGCTTTGGCTCGCTAAGTTACACAGGCTGAGTAGAGCTGAACATTACTGAAACCCTTCTGACCTTGTTCATCTGTCAGCACCTGGTAGGTTTTTGATGAGGTCACACTGCAAATACCACAAATTCCACTGTGCACCCTCGCAGCCCACGACTGACTGGAAATGAGTAAAAAGAAAGAGATGAGGAGAAAGATGAATAGACGGAAGGAGGTTTGGAAAGACGCAAGCAAGAAAAATCGTAGAAGGGAGGAAAAAGAGTGATGAAGAGGCAAAGAGGGACAGCGAGAGCTGATGAAGAGCAGGCGGACTCTAGCAAATGGATGGAGTGGGCGGTGATGGTGCCTTGTGGTTGTAAATAATTCTGACACATTCTGATACACAACTGCTACACTCTAAGAAAAAAAGGGAGAAACTGGCAAATAAAGTCATATTTCATCTCTTTAAGTGAGTCTCTTTAAGAACTTGTAGTTTTGTAATGTTTTGTTAGTGTTTTTAGTTTGAGGTTTCACTTCATATCTGTACAATATGACAACTGTGACTATAAAGTACAATAAGAACAGTGACCAGTGAACATTCTGTGTGTTTGCTCATTCTTTGTTTTCTGTAAACCGCATGCATCTGGACTTCTAATTCTCTAATATCAGATGTTGTCTTAGAGGAAACCAAATACTTTGATATTCATATGTTGTTATAGGCGAGCTGTTCAGAGGCCAGAGATACAACAGCAGCCCATGGGACAGGAGGAATCCGAGATACCTTCTGAACCAGAGACTACTTCAAATCTAAGCCAACAGGGGGCGCTTTTGGGACCAAGTAAGAGACATTTGCAAGACATCATCTTTCCATATAATCGCCAGGATCTGTGTTTGTTTTCCTTTTCAGAAGCAATGGAAACTGTTGACTATAGCACACAGTGTGTATTATCATAACGTGTTACTGCAATAATTTCACCGTCATTTGACCTTCTGCACAGAAACTACAATGTAATTCAGGCGCAAAGCTGCAGGTTTATTTCTAAACTTCATTTTGTTTCCCAGCAGGGTCCAGCAGTTTGCATGGTTCAAGGCTTTCCCTGAATTTCGAAAGAGACCGGTCGCCCTCACCTCTAAGAAACAAACAGGAAAGAGCTAGCATCAGTTCCTGCCCTGACATGGTGGGACAGACGGTGAGGGGAAATGGAGAAGGTCGTGTTTGTTAGAATCCAGGCAGCTGATGGGGATTGAATTAAACTGTTTTAAACACTGACTGATCTCTGCCTGGTTATGTTTTCAGGGGAACAAGGAGGGTAAGAAGAGCTCCACAAAAGGTACGATTTTCTTTATCACAGGAGTAAACTAAACAGACTCTCTGGTGTGTACCTGAGAGTCTTTGTAGCATCAAAACCAGCCCCAAAGTAAATCTTAAGCAAATTTGGGATTTGGCTTATGTGTGTTGCAAGACCTGGAGCAGAGCAAATGCTTAAGTAGGAATGCCTATTATTTTATTAAGAATATAAAATGTTCATAAAAAAGACAAGCTGTTCTTAAACTAAGACTCATTTATAATGATTGTGGGAAAAAAAAAAACTTTGCAAAAGAAAAAAGAATATGCCCAAACAGATACAATACACCATACAATGATGTTTCAAATTAAGTAATAAAATCCTGACTGAGGGAAATTTATTCTACTTAAAAGCTGAAGAGTATCTAAAACTAGTCCCACAAAGGTTAGTGGAAAACAGGATGGGTACAGTATGTAAGGTTGAGGAGTAAGTGGATTGTGTAACATAGTTTCAAATGTGAGAAGAGATGTGAGGTCACTGGAAGCTTTGTAGATGATACTGAGTCAACTCAACCGTGTGATATAGCGATCAAAAGTGTAATGCACTGTGATAAAGAGAGTTTGGTTGCTGTTGCATTAATGTAGCAGTAGAGAATTAAATGAATTCAGTGATAGGGTGCTGTTTTTGCACTATTTTAATATACATAAGACAACAATGTATTTAATGTTTTGGTCTAGTAACACCAGCACCACTTCCTGTGCTTTTACAGTTTCAGGAATAGTTTGATCAAAAGGGTGTAATAGTGAAATAAAGCCTCAAATTAAAGGATTCCCCAGAAATCCAGTTCGCTCATTGTGATCCTTCTTTTCCCTTTTTTTCTCTCAGGAATGACGACGGCTTTGAGTCGGCGTCGTGTGTCCTGCCGTGATTTGAGTCACCCCGACTGTGACGGCTGGCTTTGGAAGAAAAGAAAGGAGAGCAGTGTCTTCATTGCGCAGAAGTGGCAACGTTTCTGGTTTGTGCTCAAGGGGCCTCACCTTTACTGGTACAAGAGCCAACAGGTGAGTTAAAAAAAAGAAAAAAAAAGAAAAAAGAAAAGGAAAATAAATAAACAGCCTCTGCTGTTGGTTTGGCATTTTAATGTATCCCAATAAACACCATAAGTATTTTCATATGTGACTGTTTAGTGTTTTGTTTCTGTCTAAGGCACATGGACTATATGATGGAGTATTAAACTATTAAAATATTTTGCATTCATCTAATTGTCAGTATGTCTAATTTTCTCAAATTGTATTTTGTTTTTGTTTTTTTCTACAGGAGGAGAAGGCAGAGGGTCTGCTCAATATATCCAGCTATGGCATAGAGAGCGCCGGAGAGCACAAGAGAAAAAAGTACGAGTGAACCCAGTGATTAATCACATTGTGGTGCCATAACAGAAAAGCCATTTTAGACTCTCGGTTTAAAACAGAAACTTTATTGTGCCTGCGCACAGTGGAAGATCTGTCTTCGCCTTATGCAGGAAACTGTGATTTTTGTTTGAAAAAGTGTAAAACAGTCTCATTGCTACTTAGAGAAGAGAAAACAAGTGAATGTGTGTTTCTGCATGTTTAAGTCTTCATGTTTGTGACCCTCTGTTTTCTCCCTGCCAGCGTATTCCAAATGTGCCACCAGAAGTTTCAGAGCTTCATCTTCGCTGCAGATAATGTCACTGACATGAGCAAGTAAGTTAGATGATGTACAATGAATAATTCATACTGTATAATGGCATTATAATATCTGTCCATTATGTTAGAGTTGGCGTAGTGCACCAGCTCCAACATAATTAAGTCATTCATTAATTTAACACTGTAGATTAGAGGCATTAAAGCCAGCAGTAACAGGTGGTAGTGTTTACTGCCCCCTGCAGGCTGCATGTTTCTGGCTCCTTTTGCAGAACATAATTATTTGTTGTGCTTACGGATGTGAACATACATACTCTCGCTAGACACTTTATTAGGTACATCTCGCTAATAAATGGTTAGACCTCCTATAGCTTTCAGAACTGCCTTGATTCCTCTGGGATAGATTCAACAAGGTGCTGAAAACATTTTTTTGGTGCATATTAATGTGATAATATAATATTAATACGATAACATCACACAGCTGCTACAGATTTGTCAGCTGCACATCCATGAAGCAAATCTCCCATTCTATCACATCCCAACGGTGCTCTATTAGATTGTGAACTGGTGACTGTGGAGGCCATTTGAGTACAGTGAACTCACTGTCATGTTCAGAGAAACTGTTTAAGATGATTTGAGCTTTGAGACATGCTGGATGCAGCCATCAGATGATGGGTGAACTGTGGTCATAAAGGGATGGACATGGCTAGCAACAATACTCAGGTAGGCTGTGGTGTTCAAACAGTGCTCATAATACAAAATATCCCCCACACTATTCAACCACCAACACAACAAGATTGGATGGTTCCATGCTTTCATGTTATTTACATCAAATCCTCACCCTACCAAATGTTCGATTCAACTCATTGTCACTGTGCACACAAGGCACACAACGAAATGATCGTTCCAGATCACTCATCCAGAGACGAGCATCTGCAGCCATACAGCCAGAGACCAGCGCTACAGTTAGGCAATGTGGTTTAAGTGTCTTGCCCAAGCACTGCGCCACTGCCACTGTTGCAGCACAAACTGAGACTCATCAGACCAGGCACCATTTTTCCAACTTCTAGTGCGCAATTTTGGTGAACCTGTGTGAGTCGTAGTCTCAGTTCTTAGCTAACACGAGTGGCGCCTGGTGTGGTCTTTTGCTGCTGTGGCCCACTTCGTCAAGGTTTGGCGTGTTGTGTATTCAGAAATGCTCCATACCTTGGTTGTAACCAGTGTTTATTTGAGTTACTGTTGTCATTCTATCAGCTCAAAGCAGTCTAGCCATTCACCTCTGACCTCTGGCATCAGCAAGGCATTTTCACCCAGAGACCAGACTAGCGCTTTTGGCATCAACAACCATGAAAGTATTTAAGTTCAGAGTCACTTAAATACTTTTCCTCCTCATTCCTATACTTGGACATGCCTAAATGCATTGAGTTTTTGCTGTGTCACTGACAAATTAGATATTTGCATTAACAAGCAGTTGGACAGGTGTGCCTAAAGTGTTTAGTGAGTGTATATAAATATGGCTGACATAGCTCATCTTTTTTTTCTTCAGGTGGATAAATTGTTTGATCATTGCTATACAGAAGCACAAGAAGTCCCACAAAGGCCCAGACAGTGAGGAAGGTGTAGAAACATTTATCTTACCATTTTACATGTTTACTCTGAATCAGTAAATTATATGTGCATAATATCCAGTTAATGTTTTTTTTTTTTTTCACATATTTAATGTGTCCTGATTGAACAAACTAATGGTATTTTCACCACGAAAAAACAAAACAAATCATAGCATTTTACCAACTTGTAGTCTCATAATCATCTAGTAACACAGAGCATTATTGTTAATTACTGTAGCTATGCCCATTTACAAATGATAATAATGGTGCTTCACATTTGAGGTAATGACATTACATTAACAGCTGCGTTCATTTTTAAATAGAGTGTTACAGTGAAACTGAATCGGAGAGTGAATCATCTCCTTCATCTCGCAGGAAAAACAAGGTTAGTAGAGTTAGACAGTTAAACATGCATAAGTAATCATTAACACACACACATACACGTCCAGATTACATTCATGTCATATTTCTTTTTTTTTTTTATGTGTCTCAGAAGGTACAGTCCAACACTATGCCTCTCCCCAAGGCTAAGAACAGGGTGCCGTTATCAAAATCGGCAATAGAGGGCAGCAAAGGAACAGGTATTTGTTGTGTTCTCTTGGTTTCTCAGAGAGAAAATTTCTTTAATCATTGTGTGATTAAATTTCTTTAATCACTGCATAATGATTCCTTTAATCATTGAGAGATGTTTTAATATTCTGTGAGAGAACAACTAAGATTAATTGTGTTGTTTTTGTCAACAGAGCCACACTGCCCTGTTTTGTACTTCAATCTTAAATTTGCTGTTTCTTCATTTTGCTTAGAACCTGCTCAAGTAGATGAGATGGGCAGGATGTTAAACAACTTAAAGGAAGGAGGTGTTTCTTTGATTGGTCACGAGCAGCCCCTTACGCAGGACCACTTTAGGAAGTCATTTATTCGGCGCAACAAGAATCCCATCATCAATGAAAAGGCACTCACACTCCGAGCTCTGCAAAGCACTCTAAAGGTGAGAAAAATGTTTTATCCGGTCTTACTTTTTCTCACACCTGCATAAACCATGCAGTAAAGCATTAGGTTGGTGAATTAACCAAGCAACTCAATGAACCAAAGTTGTGCTGGCAGGAGCTATGTGATTAAATTAAAAACTTGGCTGTTATTAGTAGCTCACTGTGGCCACAGGGAACAGAGATGACATGGGTAGAACCATTCTTATTTAAAACTACACTGCAGTGTTTCCCACAGCTTGAAATTTACTTGGTGGTGTTGAATGGCACATATATTTCAGATGTTCCCTAAATGCCTCACATGCTGTGAAATGAGAAGATCTCACACAAACACCTCACTCAATACTGCTCTTACTCAGGTCCACAGTATTACAGGGGATTTATACTTCTGTGTAAAGTATAAATCGGCACATTGTAACTGCAAACCCCTCTGAAACTCTACTCCATAACCTGACATGCACCTCCCTGGAAATGTAAATATGCATCTCATCAATGCAGCCTGCAACTATTGTGATTGGCCTGATCAATACAGTTGATTCCTCCTGTGCGTGCTCAGCTATCTTTTACACTGCAGTTTTTGAATTTATCAGTGAGAGAATGATAAGTGCCTCGATATAAGGAATAATAATCATAGTCTCACAGATGTCATCAAATATGTGTCCCGATCTGGCAAAATACGTCAGAAGATGCAGGGGCTAATTCTTAGGCCAATAACATATGAATCAACTTGCATGATTGAGGCATGAATCAGGGTTTGAGGGATAAAGATCATGACTACTGACTTCAGAAAATTCTTCAAAGATGATGTGCCTTCGTAATGATCACTCGTGTGTGTTAATCAAGTAACTGTCTTGCTCAGAAAGGCTGCCGTATTCAGATGGTGAGAGAGTAATATTTGAGTATATCTGATGGTCGCTGGATTTGTTTTTCTTCTTCAGGCCAAAGAAGCGGAGTTGCAGCAGATCAACAGGATCCTGGATGACTCTGATCTGACAGCTTCAAAATACCGTCAGTGGAAGGAGAACAATGAGGAACTTATCCAAGAAATTGAGAAACTGGCCGCACTCAAGGCCTCCAAAGCAGGGGATCAGGCGCCTGTGCAGGACACACCTACTGAGGAGGTTGCCTTAGAAACTGTTGCCAAGGAAACAGCCACCGCAGAGACAGAAGGCGCATACAGACTAAGTCTTAGCGATGGGGAGCAGTTAGTCGATGCACAGCCATCTGATGTTCTTTTGGAGATCCCACAAGCGTCTCCAAGCCCAGTATTAGAATTCTCTCTTGGATCGCTGCAAGATTCAATAAACAGACAGCTCAGTGAAATGGCGCAAAGTGGAGACTCTGCAGAGAACTACTTCTTCATTTAAGACCACACTGAAAAAAATCTCACCAGTTCAGAGTCGCTCTGTTTAATAACATTTAATAGACAAATGAAAGAGTTTCTTCATGCAACAGTGTGAGACAGCACAGAGGTTTTTCCATTAGGAATAGGGAAAAGGGCCACAAAATCAAAAATCCAATCAAGAATGTCAGTGAAATGTGTGAGTACATGTTTGTATTTTTCTATAGAAACAAATTTAGATATATGACAAGTTTACAACAGCAAGGAGAACATGAAATTGCCAAGTGTCACAGTCTCAGTTTGATATGTATTTATAGAATTTTAAAATTTTCTTCTGTGGTTAAAAAACAAAAATCTTGTGATGTAAGTAACCTTTTGCAATGTGATATGTAAATACAGTTTTATTATAAATACTCTATGTATTTGTTTATTGACATTACCTTAATAAAGGTCCATGTGAATAATTTTGCACAGAACTTTTACTTCAGAAACACTGCCATCGTGCCTCTTATTAAGTCCTTTTTTAACTCTCTTTATCACCCTGTTGAGAATTCGTCACCACGCATTGTATATTTAATGAAGCACGAAGAAGAGCTGCAGGGCAGCCGAGGTTCAGTTTTATCTATTGCCTGTATCTGCAGTGAATGCAGCAAGACAAGTGACGTCTACCTAAGTACTCAGACGACCCTGCTCCTTTTCATGGTAACCTTCACTGGCTGAATGGACAAAAAGAGAGTGTGATGATCACTGAAATGTGATGTAGATGTTTTCTGATTTCAGGTGGAGCTCAAGGCAACTAATTGACTAGATTTAATGAAGTATTTTGCCAGTTTTTAAATATGCATGCCCATGTCTGTCTTCAGTGAATACATTTCAGCCTGAGAAGACTTCTTACACCCTGCTCTGTGTCTGAGACCTCTTTTAAGCTGCCCACTGAAGTTCACTGCTAAATAGATCAAATGTTTATTCATGGGCTCCTTGCTCTGTGAGACAGGGTCTCAAAGACCTGCGTTCTCAACCATCACGTGAATTTCTCTTCTCTCCTGAGGTTGTTTGTTGCAGACTGAAGCAATTCAATTGGTTGTTCTCACATCAGATTGCGATGTCTCCTTGTGGCTCTAGGCGGCATTATCATCTAAAATCTATCCACATAATGATACTCTGTTTAACTGCAGTGACCTTGTCTGATGCGCAGTATCTGAAATGATCTCTCAGCTTTCTGTTGAGCCAAATGCTCTGAATTCATTTCCATATTAAACATGTACATGTATTTAGGTTGCAAATATGTCAGTGTGCATCTATTCTTCACAGGATAAATTACATGTGCTGATGTTTTCTTTTTCTTCATTCGTAGCTCATCTTAATCTGCTTTCGCTCTTAATTTCTCATAAAAGTAAAAGGAACAAAAAAGGTGCAGAGCCAGGTGATGTATTGTTAAAATGATTTATTCAGTGCAGACAGCTCCACCAAATATGAGCACAAAATGACAAAATGACAATACAAACAAGTAATTTACAAGGAATAAACACCCTGTTGTACATCCTCCTCTTATGCTTTGTTTAATCTTTGTATTGCTCATCATATGCCAGAAATCTGTTCATCCAGTGAAAGCTCCTGTTGTACTCAAGAGCGCCACCTTCAGCAACGAAACGGGATATCATATATTAGCTTAAAGCATTTCTGTTAGCAACCAACTTAATACAGACAAAACCCTTTGTGATGAGCTTTAAGAATTTAAGCCATTGTTTTCCCAAGCCCTGACATAATCTATGATACTGCTAGTCTGTTTGAATTTAACACAAATATTTAGAATTTCACAGTTTTGTTCAGACATTGGTTTTTCTTAACAGTACAAATGCATGGCTACGATGTAAAGGCATCACAAAGCAATACTTCAATTATTTTTCACCACATGTTCCATTTAAAGGCAGCAGGATGTTGAATTTCTTTTTCTAACACATCATTCATCTTTTTTTAATTTACACCCCCAATTCATGTGTGTCTCTGTGTCAAAGGGGAGCTATATCCATCATGCTCAAAACTGCATAAAAGTTCATTAATAAAAAGCAATGTCCAGAAGTTCACAGTCATTTATGAATTTATGTCTATGACTTTTCATTACATAAGCTGCAGCTTTTACAGGCTGAGAAGTTAAAAGGAGGTTTAGAACGTACCCTCGTGTCTAATTTTATTTGTTTTAATCCGTGCTTTCTTACAAGTTTTGAAAGTCTTAAGGTTGAACGTGGCTCTAACAACTAACTTCATATACATCTATGTCGGTCTTGTTGGTAACTTCTGGACATGAGTGGCAGGGAGAGACAGAGAGCTCATGTCGGGATGGGCAGGTTGGGCATCTTGGTTGTTTGAAACTGAAAAGCAAAGCGCTGCCTCCCACCACCTGTAAACATGAACCCAGCCATCCAAAGTAAAGTGAGCCAGCTGGATGCAAGCTGAGGTGGGGGAACCGTGAGTTATTAATCCTTTGACTCGGATCCATCCCGAGTCTTCTAAGGTTGTGGGTGTACACCCCTAATGCAGTAAGGCTCAGCAGCCCAGCTGTCACCACCAGAAGTCCTCCTGAGGCTGCCACACCTCTCAGAGGGAGATCTGCCCAGCAGCGGACCCCAATACAAGCCAAAACAATGCCAGTGCCGCACAGGAACAAAGAGGTTAGCACCAAACCCTGTGCCAGACGAACCCTTGGGTCTCTCTGATATGGACCAGCCACAGGCCAGCACTGCCTCAAGTCAGAGTGCTCTACCTGCAGGCAGCTCTCCCATAGTCCATCAGAGCGCAATAAGAGCAGTACGTCCACTGAGCTGGACCTGGTCCCTATCCCATGACTTTTTGTTCCTGACCGAAGAAGAGTTCCCGGTCCTGCCATTCTCAGATGAGCCTGTCCCTCTCTCCACTGGGGGGTGATGGCAGCAGTGAAGACTAGGACCAAACCCAAAGGGGCAAAAACAATCCCCATCACCATGGAGGCTGGAGTGTGCATCTTTGGTGTCACAACTCCAGCTTGTTAGGAAAAGACATGCAACTTGAATACTTTTCTAGAAAAAACTGTACAGCACCAGGGTTCAATGTGACAAAAAAATATTTTGCCAAAGACAGACGAAACTGGCTGCTCCTCCAGATGGGAATGATACCTGTTGGTCAAATGTTGATGTCGCGGGCAGAAATATATGGATCTGCTCTGAAAAAAAAAATGTGAAGAAGACAAAGATGAAGACAGCACATTAATTCCTGTGTTTTAAATAAGACAAGATCCATTTGTGCTTCACAAACATTTCTTCTACTTTCTTGTGTTTGCAAGAAGCTAGAGAGCTTAAGAGAGGGATAAATAAGGTTGTGGCAAAAGCAAACACAGTCATTACAATGATCACAGCAATAAAGATTTATAATGTCAAAATTCACTTCAGTTCAGTTCAATTCAATTCAGTGTTATTTATATAGTGCCAAATCTCAATAACAGCCACCTCAAGGTGTTTTATATTGTAACGTAAAGACCCTACAATAGGATAAAGACCCTACAATAAGATAAAGACCCTGCAATAAAATAAAATAGAAGGTCATCCAGTACCTCTTAAATGAAACTATCCTCTCTTTTAGCTGCAGGCTCTTCATTCTGACTGCCTGAGTGAAAGACAATTGTAGTACACGCCAAGTCAAAGTGATGAACAGAGAAAGAGAAAAACAGAGGCAGAGCTGAAGTGGAGTAAATACAAGTGCACAAGCAGATGGAGAAAGCAGAAGGAGGTTTGGCTTTACTGCTCCTGCGCAGCACAGGAAAAAAACAGAGCAGTCGATGGCTGTCTCTGTTGCCAGGATACAATAGCCTGGCCAGTCTCAGTGTGACAGTGTGCGTGTGTAGTTGTATTTATCACATGCAAGATCTAAGCAAGATCTGATTGTCTCACACGTACAACTGTTACAAATGTTGGCATACGTGAGTTCAGTGTGTGTGTGTGTGTGTGTGTGTGTGTGTGTGTGTGTGTGTGTGTGTGTGTGTGCGTGTGTGTGTGGTGCTATTTTTTTAATTAATAAGGATTGATGGCCAGCTGTGACCTTGTAAGAATTCAGTCGGATTAGTAATTATGTCAGGCCAGTGTTTGAATGCAGAGTGAGTCTCAGCCAGGGCAGGGAAGGAAGAACGTCCCGGGAGAAGAGGACAGCATGAAGAGTTGCAGACAAACAAGCTGCATATCTCTGTTAAACAAACCCGTGCAACAAAGATATTGTGACGGCATGGCTGTAGGGTGTAACCTACTGTATTTTTGTAAAGGAAGAAGACTGCAAATGTTGAGCCTATTTTCTGTACAGTATGAAGGTCACAACTCTACAGAACTAACAGAAATATATTGATTTTACAGTAGTCACATTTGTAAATCTGACCTATAGTTGGTGGAGGGATATTAAGTCCAACATTGTCACTCGGGAGCTGATGACATTTAGCATGACTGACTGGTCTCCTGCCTCTTTAATTTAACTGGAATTTAACTTCACTTTGGAAAGAAACAATACTGGGCAGGTCTCAGTCTGATGACATCTCAGAAAGGGCACAAATGTACTAGAAATAGATTTACTTAAATGCTGCAAAAACAAGAATAAGAATGTTCCATGGTTATGCATGTCTGGATGTTGCTGGGTGGGAAGGGAGTGGAGTGTAGCTTCATAAACACAAATGTCACCTGTCCTAAATCATTTCACTTCAGTGACATGACAGGTAAAAAATGCAAGATGACACAAGAATCAAGGCTTTGAGCCAGCTGTCAGGAAGTCATACTGACTGACTTTCATCTGTATCATAAAGTTTCACTTAGGTATAAATTATGTTTCATGCACACTTGCTACTCTTGCTGCTGTCGGATTGCCAGGTCCACTTATTACTGCCACTATAACGATTTTAAATGCAGCAGCTCTCTGAGGTGCTTGATGAGGTTTGATGAAAAAGAGAAAGATGAAATATCTGAAAACATCTGCAAAAAGGCAAATAACGGGGGCCAGCCATGAAGTGAAAATTCTATGCAAAATGCATTATTAATTATCCATGCACTTTCCCCCATACAGGAATAATATAAACACATGCACACGCACAGATACAGTCCATGAAGTAACAGTCACTTACCATTCAGGAGGGGCTGTTTGTATCTCACTGCAGATCGCTGGCTGCCTCCCTGCTGTCGTCTGAATGGCTAACATGTTTCTCTCTGTGGGAGCAGATGGTGTGACGACTTCTTTATTGTTCTTTCTCCCTCTTTCTTCTCATCTGCCCTTGCTTTAAAAATTCCCCCACCTGGCTCAGCATCCTAATTTTCTCTGCCTTCATGTCTCCGTCCTTGTGTCTGCCTCCCTCCTCTTTTACCCCACTGCTTCCTCAGCTGTCTGCTTCTCTACCTCGCTATCCCACTTTCTCTCTGGATGCGTTTCTCTCTTTGACTTGCTGAGGGGTGTCTGTGTTATATTTAGGACAGGGTCCCTCCCTGCTTTTCCTTGTTGCAGTTGCCAAATAGGGAAAGCAGGGAGCTTTCTGAGTAATACCAACACTTCAACCTGCCTGTTTTGGACCATATAGAGCTGTTAGAAAACAGCAATGTGACTGGTTATTGTTTGTCTTTATATGAACTCAACACTTTCTGTAAAAACACACACATAAGCACACACGCATGCACAAACAGTCTTATGCAGGACTGTGCTGCATTTTTATCGTTAGTCCCTCACCCCACATTTTGATTCGCTATGGTTTCATGAAGTTAACATTGTAAGGCAGACACTTTTATCCACTGGCTGTGGAAAAAGGGAAGAGAAGGCTGTCATTGTGGTTAAAGGGTGGCTTAATTTGTCAGTGTCTTTCACTGGACACACTTTGTACAACATGGAAAACTGTGAGCCTAAGTTATGCAGACGCATGTAAGGACTATGATGGAAACTACTACAAATAAAAGGAAGTGTGGCCGCAAACCTAGAAATTACTTATATCTGGGGGAAGCAATTGGTTTTCAGAGGTTTAGTGTCAAAAAAGAGATGTGCTGATCTGCAACTGCACCCCGAATGAAAGCTTACAACAAAACAACAATTGAAAGCTATAATCCTTACAGTTTGTGCTGGTTCACAGTCGATATATTCATCTGAAAAAAGTACATCCCATACTTTTAGACTGATTGTATAATGCCCTATAACACTAATAACTTTAAGTAACTGTTTTCTGTATGACTTCATCAGTTTCTCACATCAATGTGGAGGAATTTGAGCCCTCTCTTCTTTTCAACATTGCTCCAGTTCATTGAGTTTTGTGGCTTGTCGGCATTAGTTTATTTCTCTTGAGGTGCCACAGCGTACTGTATCATTCAGACTGAGTTCTGGGCATTGCAACATCTTGACTCTTTTCTTTTTCATCCATTCTGTGGTAGAGATCATTGTCCTCGTTGCATGACCCAATTTCAAACAAGCTTTAACTGTCGGACAGATTCTCTCACGTCTGATTCATGAATACTTTGGTATACAGAGCAGTTCATGGTTGATTTAATGAATGCATGTCGTCCGGGTCCCGTGGCTGCAAAACAAACCCACATCATCACGCCCCTACCACCTTGCTTGACAGTTGGTATGAGGTATTTCTTGTGTTTGTTTTCACCAAATGTAGTGCGGTGCATTGTGCCCAAACATCTCCACTTTGTCTAAAGGATATCGTTCCAGAAGTCTTGCAGTTTGTTCAGATGCAACTTCACAAACTTAAGCTATGCTGTCATGTCCTTTTTTTTAAAAAGAGACTATCTCCAACCTTTTCAAACAAGCTTACTTGTTCAGTCTTTTTCTAATTGCAGTCATGAACTTTATTATTATAATATAGAATAATTTAGCATGCTAACTGCCAAAACCTGGGTGTTTTTGGTTCTTACAGGACTGCATAGAGTCTGCAGAAACCTTTTTTTTTACAGTACCTCTCACTCTTAGAAAGAGCCATCAGCAGTTTTTGAATTTTCCAATATGCACTTCACCTCCAAAAGCTAATTGTAATTATTCAAACGTCCTGTACACAGGAAGCATATTTTGTTTGTCCCACTAATAATCTTGTTATTTCAATCAAATCTGTAAAAACTAAAACAGACACCAAACCTGTTATGCTTTTTTTTTTTTTTTTAATTTCTTACAAAAGGGCCAATTATGACCAAGATAACAAGATGATACAATAATGAAATAACACAAGGATACATACTCACTTTGAAATGACGCATAATGCATAAGGAAACAAGTTTTTACACACGCATATACATGCATAATATGAATGTCCTCTGGTTGGGTTTAGGGTGCTTGAACTGTTTCCAGGAAAAATAAACTCTGTGGTTTCACCATACAGTCAGGAAATGTCCACAAATCAGGGGCTAAATGATGGGCAATACTAACTCTTGTGTGGTTTTACAGGTGGAAATGTCTGACTTTAGGTTCTGAATGCAGCCCAGTGTTGGGTGATCTTAGTTGTGAAACTAACAGGAACATAGAGGAGGATACTTTTGGCAGTAAAAAAATGTGACAGCAGTTTGTGGGTAAGAAAAATGCACCATTGGGTTTTGTAGAAGAAATGATGAGTACATTGCAAGCAGCAAGAAAAGTAACCTATAAAAATGCTGAAAAAAAATGCTGTACACAGATCATGTGCAGAGCTCTTTCAATAAAAATGAAATACATAGCAGTTTGTGGAAACTGATATTCAATATGTACACATATAGATCATAAACACTGTCTTATTAAAATCTATTTACATTATATATACACAGGGAATTGCTCTGACGTTAACACAATGATACAAACGGGGGGAGAATGATATTTACAACACTGTGAACTGAAGTCAGAAAACTGGGGAGGTCCTTTCAATCCAGTTTTCTTCTTGTTTTTGGCAATCCACGTCTTGCATTGTGTCTGGGCAGGCAGTGCTTCAAAAAAATTGTAAAACTGGCATTTTTGTTTCTTCATCTGTCAGCAGAGCAGGTGGCTGATTGCTCTCATACTTCAACCAGAGTAACCTGGAACTGACCAGTGGCCAACTCAGACACCTCGATGAGGAATGCCGACTGGTTGGTGTAGTGTTCGATGATGTTGTCGTCCATGTTGACAAAAATCCTGCAGAGAAGACAAACACAAAGAAAGGGTTACTCCAGGCATTATTGAAAAAAAACGTGATGCACAGAGTGCGACCAATAGAAAACCATTAACATACTTAAAGAAAGCCTTATTCATCTCCAAAACTACAATGTTCAAACAGTGTAATAATGTGTTGTGCTCAACCTTTCACCTCAGTGAAACACAAGCAGGTTTTCAGGGTTCTTGTTGGGGTTAAAGACAACAAGCCTTTTGTTTGGAGGAAGGATTTCAAGTGAAAAACATAGTGGTGGCATATCTCTCGCATCAGTAAGAGTTAAAAATCAGGCCACCGTGTTCCTGCTCCTCCTCAACACTAACGCTAACCTTTAAGGCATTAATGACTGAACTAACCACTGGCTCATGCATTCTGCCTGCAGGGACAGGACTGATTGAAGACAAGACCAATAGATAGGGAGGGAACAGCAGGGAGAATGTAACCCAACCTGTTAGTTTAGCTTCTCCCCCTGCAGTGATAGCTTCCAGCAAGCAGAAGGAAAATTACTCAAAGCTACTGACAGAAGTTCTCAGGAGAAAAAAAAAATCCCCAAACTATCAACAGTTTGAAAAGACTTTTGACTTTGTGAGCTTCAGCTTTATGTCTTTTTTCTTTTTTTTTTTTCTTTTTTTTTTGGGGGGGGGGGGTCAGCTGTGTAGGAATTATACTTCCATTTCCAAGTTCAGCTAGTTATAAACCCTTTCCTATCTAAAATGACGAGCACCCATATTCATCACAAGAAAAATGCAGCTCTGAGGAATCCACGTGACCTTTGTCATTCAGCAAAAATACACGTACAATTGGTGACCTGACAAACAGCCTTTAGTTAGTGAACGGAATCACCCGAGGCCTTTATCAAATCAGGAATTTTGTCTTTCAATGCTGCTTTCTGAACATCCAAAGAGATAATGTTATAAAAACATAAATAAGCACAGCAATTGCCAGTGACTCATCAGGACTTAGAAAATCTTTTCATCTTCTCTCAGTCATATATTTTTTCTGTAGAAGAGCTTCAATTAAAACATTCCAGGCCTGAGCCAACTAACCTACCAGCCCGGTTTGTCAACATGTGCTTCCTTAAGGGAAGATAAGATTAAAACAACACAAACAGGCCAAAATATATGCATCTCATGGGTGTCAGGTGCACTGTTTTCTTAACCAGTTATCCATCTCATAGGGTGAGAGGTAGGGTACACCTTGGAAAGATTGCATGTCTGTTGGCGGGCTAAGATAACCATTCACACATACCCCTACGGCCAATTCACCAAAAAATGTTTGGACTGTGGGAGGAAGCTGGAGTACCCAGTAAGAACCCACACAAGCACAAAAAGGCCCCGGTCGGCCTGTGGATTTGAACCTAGGACCTTCATAGTGCCATCAATTCTGCCACCTATAACCTCAATTGTGCATTTAGTCATTTGCAAAATAGCAATGCAATAGCCAAAAAAAAAAGAATCCTCACCCTCTCTTGCATTTTTTGTAGATTTTCCCAATGGTGTTTTTTTGCAGACCGTACTTTTCTGAAATCTGAGAAAAAGGAAAGGAATGAGAAGACAGTTAGCATGATCTAATGCTGAAAGAAAGATGATCTACTTTAAGGATAAGATATGGTGAAAATGCTCTGATGAGTACAGAAGTAAACAGGTGAAGCTGTTTTTAGATCCCCATCTCAGATGACTCTGGAATGTTTTTATGAGCGTTTTCAAAGTAATCAGGTGATACTTACAGCTTCTCGTAAGCCTGACAGTGTCGGTGAGCTGAGCATGAGGGCGTCGAACACCTCTTCAGTGCTTGTCCTCACATATAGAAGAACTAGTATAAACCAAGAAAAAAAAACAAGATTTAGCATCAATGAGGACAAAACTCACTGGCTCATTATTGGTTTTAGTTTTATTAGAGTTGCATGTTTCTATCTACCTCTTTGTGGGTCTTCTCTGCGAGCTTTTTTGCTGGAGGGAGAGCTTGTCTGGTCTCTGTCTGGATACAACCTCTTCAGAGAACTCCTGGAAACGCAAACATTTGCATTAGACAAAAGCAGCAACTTAGCAGCTTCTGTTTGAAAATGCTGACTGTGATGTCTAACGTTTAACGTAGCCTTGTGTTTTTCCGCTTGTTCTTACCTTTCTGATTCGTCCATGGGAGTGGCCTAGAGAGACAGGAAAACAGAGAGGAGACCAGAGATCTGATTAGACACATCTCTACTGATAAAAGCATTGCCTAATGTCCCCCTTCCAAGAGCTGTATGTGCATGACACCAAAAAAAAAAGGAACGATATCATCACTTTTCCCATAACATCTAACAGAGCAATGGACTTGTGGACACTGATGGAGAGACACAGATAGCACCATCCCACGCTTAATCATACTGTTAAATCAAATCACAAAATCACATTTTCTGCCTTAGTCATTCAATACAAACTGTGAGGCATCACATTGTTAAGCAATTTTGCAACTCCCTGTTGATTTATTTTTTCTTTTCCTTTAATTACTCATCAGGACTAGCTGTATAATGAACCTAACAGCAAACTATCTAACCTATGAACCCTCTTTTTCTACTGATCCAAACATATTGTATATTCTTCTAGACTTTCTAGCGTGGGAAAACTGGCCTGTCTGAACAGCACTCTCACCGCACTATTATTGCAAGTGTGTCTGAGTGAAAGAAGCAAGGGATATGAGGGTGGCTTGCTGCATGAAAGGTGTGAATGCTGTTTCACCAGGTACATGCATGCGTGTGTTTTTGTGTAAGCGCCCATAGCTTAATCGCGGTGTCAGCAGCTGTAGCGGCTTGTACTTGTGTCTGGTTTCGACACCAATTAGCTCATCGGATCTCAGGTCTGCGTTTCACCTCACTTTCTCTGGCACCACTATCCCCTCCTCCTATTTTTCCCACGGCATACTTTCCCACAGTTTTTTCTTGCCTCGCTCGTGCCTGTCATATCGCCTGCAAGGGGGGTTGGAAACATAATTCATGAGAAATTATAGTAGTGTTGTTAAATCTGGACCTACCATGCGCTGGACACTGGACAGGTGTGTCTCTGGGATGAATAGGACTGGATGGGTGACGTGGTCGTCCAGGGTCTGGAAGAAGGTGCACTCATTGCTTATGGAGCAACTTGCTGAAGATTTATCTGGAAACAAAGCAGGATAATAAGTGATGTTAGATTGGACTTCCTTGGATAGCATAATAAAAATGTCTTTAAAAGGGTGGTGGTTATGTGCACTACTCACTGTTAGCATCGTTAGTGTTCTTTCCCCGCCTCTTAGATCGCTTCCTCTCCTCATCTCTCATCTTCCTCTCTGCACCCTGAAGACATACAGTCATTTATTTAGATAAGTCACTGTGACTCAATGAATGCCAGCTTGTTTGCTTGTGTAAGAAGTGGAGTAAAGCGAGTTACCTTATCACAGAAAATCTTGACCTGGAGAGCAGCTCTGTGCAACAGTTGGCTGTTTCCTGAGCTTAAGTCATAAGTGTCAATCTGGAGGTTTAGAGGCAGGCCTTTCACTCCTTTCTGAGAGGAGAAGTCTGTGCTCAGAGAGTTGATCCCAATGTACACCTGGAGGATAAGAAAAAAGATTATTATATGTATGCATCATTATGGTGTTGGGTTTTTGAGAACAGACAACCTTTCTTAATTTTTTTCCATTTATTGTTCACGTGTCTACTCTTTACTTAATCCCTGCATCGTCACATTTACTGCAGTTCCCTCTCTTCCTGCTCCTTGCCGTTTGCACCAGGTTCTTGTGCCCCACCCCAGAGCCTTTGGGCCACAGAGAAGCTCGCATAAGCTGTCGTGTCTTTTAACCTGCTGTTGTGACAAGAGCCTCAGGGCCAAACACATTTCTGGGATTCCTCCCCTCCCACCTCAGCCGCTCCTTTTCTCCTTCACCTACCTGTTCTACCTTTCCTTTCTTTTCCTCTAAAAGTTCCACCTGTTCTTTTACTTTCAGAGAACTGGCCTTACAGACAGAAGTGTCTGTCATTCTTGTGTGATAGTGATGTGGGCGCATTTGCGTGTCTGTTTACCTTGGCCTCTTCGCTGGGGTTCCACACAAAAGACAGAGCATTGAAGGCCACTTCTTCTATGTTGCTAATGCCACTGAACACTTCCTTGTAGTCCGCTGTTAAAACAAAAATGATAATGATTGTGTTATGAAAGACACAACAGAAAGCAAAGGATTTTTTTTTTTTAACTTCAGTTTTCCTTGTATGAGTTGTGCAGTAACTTTCCATGTGTATTTCCATGTGTGAAAAACATACCGATGTCAATGACCCTCTGCTTGACGGTTGGTTGGCGTGCATGCCAGTGATTCCAGAAGCGTAGCTGCATTTCTGGGCTCTTGTCATTCTCAAACACAGCCATCACCACTGTCTGAAGTGGAGAAAAAAAGATGACAGAAAAGCAGGAAAATTAGATTAATCTGCCTAGCTGTTACATATTTCTTTACACCTGGATATATATCTAAGAATTTTCCTTCATCACACATCATTCATCACTCCAAATCCTTCTTTTCTACTGAACTGTCAGTTATTTGCATTGAGCTAGCATGTGTTTGTGTATATTCTTATCCTCTGATGCACTTGACAAAGAAAAGCGCTGTAAACCACACCACACCTTCCTCTCTCCTTGTCCACTCCTCTTTTTATTCTTCTGTTCTGCTGGTGTTATTTCAGACAAATATAGCGGAGCTGAGCTGTACTACACTCTGGCCTCACTGCCCTGAGATAGGAATAAATTATAAAGGGCAGGACGCTGTCATTTTAATAGTACCAACCCGATGTGCAAAATGCCAGCAGTGAATTAGTCATTAGAGGAACTGGCTCCAAGGGAGGGACAGATATTTGGGAAGGGTTGACTTGGTGGCACGCAAAGAATTTAGGTGTTAATGGGCTTGATGGAGAACATAAAAGACCTGAAGGGAAGGATGTAACAATAGTCACCAATATTTTTAATGTAAGACACGCACAGAAAACAAAACAAATCTTGGAGTATGACTTCTAACAAAAGCAGTCCTTGCTTTCCTGATGATGTGTCACCTTGACTCACCCTGACTTTGGTGGCAGTGAGGCAGGCACTGCTGTCCACGCCATGGAGTGTGATGGGGTAAAATTGTCCCTTGTTCAGATACACCATGGGTAGCTCGCTGGGCTTGTAAGTAGAAGCTGCGGGAGAACCGAGTGAAAACTGGAAGTCACTCCTGGATCTCTCAGATGGGGAACTGGCGTAGGAGCCAGAGTAGACTGGGCTGGAATGGTTTTCAGGGAAGGGATCGCTGTAGGGAAGAGTCTGACAGCCACACAGGGATATGCATTAGTGAAGGAAAAAGAAGAGACCCAGAGGTGTTGAAGCTGCATGGGAGACAGGGCTTAGCTTGAAATTGATGACACTAAGCTTACCTCGGTGCTGGGGTCAGGGAAAGCAGTGGTCTCTGGCCACTTTTGCAGCAAATCAAAAAAGTTGCTGAGCTCCTGTTTGTCATAAGTGTCTGCCACAACACTGGTCAGCGTGGTATATGTGTCTGAGGTAGTGGGAACAGAGATGGGCGGGTTCTGCTTAGATCCCAAAATGTCGTGGGGCTGGGTGGGAATGCTCTCAGAGAGAATCTTCATGGCAATAGAGGATGTATCCAGTGGAGAAATCTCATTGGTGTTGGTCAGGCTCCTGGCCGGACGGGGAAGTGGGGGAAAAATTTAGCACAGAACAGAAAATCCACTTTGCTGATGTCATCATGACTCAGTTTTCAACAAATCAAGGAAATTAACAAGCTTCAAGTGACTGACTATTTTGTGTCCTTAAGAAGCTTAAAGGCTGTACAACAGTCAGTAAAAAAGCATTTCTTGTGTCTCAACACACACACACACACACACACACACACACACACACACACACACACACACACACACACACACACACACACACACACACACACACACACACACAGCTACTGCAAATGCGAACCTGTAAAAAGGCTGGGTTTGACTCTGGGTGGGAACTGTTTGTCTGTTAATCCAGCTTTTTTTTTTCTTCTCCATGTTTGAGTTTCTCAGTTAGAAATGTTTGAGGGGACAACGTTGAGCCCCAACAATGGCCTTTCTCACATACCTAACAAGTAGTAGGAATAGGAAGGCCAGAATGAGAAAAAAACAACTACCTGTCCTCCTGTTGTGAAACTCTTTAAGAAAGGCAGAGAAGTTGATCTAGGACAGTTGAATGGAAGAGTTAGAGAGGAAGAAAATAATCCCTCTCCCTCTGTTTGGCTAGAGGATTAACCACTCATCAGTTTATGACCTCCTAAAGCCCTGCCTTTCTCTTTCTGTACTATTACTCTAATAACTTCAGTTCAGTCACAACTGAAGACTGAGTTTCTGAGTCATACTACCTGTCACAGAAATCACTGCAAATTGTAAAAAAAAAAAAAAGAGAGAGAGAGAGAGCTGCACAAACAATTTAAAGCTGTGCAGTGAAGACTGATATGCAAGGATGACTGTAGACACATACAAGTAATGTCAGAGGCTCAACTGGTTTGTGAAGAACTAGATTTTGTGTGCGTGTGCGGGAGCAGCTGCAGAAACTCTGTCTTACCTCTCTGTTGCTTTGCACACATTGCCAGGGCGACTGCAGGCAGCATTTGCTTTTTGGTTCTGAAAAAATAGGGAAAAGGGGATAATGTGATCGGTGTAAGGATAATTCTAATTAATCTTGAGGTTAACTACTTTGATTTAATGCAAGTACTGATTCCACATTATTTACCTTGCACTGTTCATAAAGCATTGTGAGGGCTGTTAGGTCATCAGAAGGGAATCTGGGTTTTGAGGGGTTCGGCTCAGGTACAGAGTTATCCAGATAGGACCAGGAGTCCATGATGTAGTTTGGGTAATTGTTATAGCTGAAGTTCTCGCTCTGAAAGACCAGTCCCAGAGTCCTACAATAGGGCAGAAAGGGTTTAGAGAGTGGACTGTCAGATTAGCAGTGTGACTTCAAATTAAAATATACACTGAAACACTGTTGAAATGTCAAATTATAACTACTTATTATCGAAGTAATAATTAATAGCAGCCCAACTATGTTTTTAGCTGTCAGGATTTGACATACAGTAGTACCAGGGCCCTTGAGCACTGCACATACTTGTCCTTTAGCCTGTAGGGTTTCGATTGCAAAACCACAGTGCTGAGTAACATCTCTCAGACGTAGCGGTGTCAAAAAGGCTTAAAAAGCCAGTGGCCACCCAGAAATATGTGTATACACACACACACACACACACACACACACACACACACACACACACACACACACACACACACACACACACACACACACACACACACACACACACGCCTACACATATGTTGTGTTTTTTGGTTTCCAGTGTTGTGAAAGAAGAGGAAACTACATTCAGAAATTCTATATAACCTCTCATATTTGCTTAGATCTTAAAAGAGATGACAAGATTTTCCCACTCAGTAAACAGAAACCCACAACTCTCACAGAGGTGAGCACTGGTTTTTCCTTTCATTTGGCAAACCACACACACAAACACAGAGCCTGGGGTACTGGGGATTGTATTTGTTTGTAAAGCCTCACAGCGACATTGGACTGCTAACATCAAGACTGTCGGGATAAGCCCCCTTTGGAGTTTGTCTTAAGTAGCTAATGAACAAACAGCTGCAGTGTAACCTAGATAAACAGTTAATCAAATGTGATGACAGGAGGCAAAGACTACAGGTGTTAACAACCACAGCAGAACCAATGCTTAGGGAAATATCCCCACAATCTCTCGCACACATTAATGGAAGAATCCATTTAGCTTTACCTGTGAAGCTGAAAATGCAACTTTTGAGCACTGAAAACTGTGTATCTGAACATGTTTTGCTGCCGTATTACAGCCTCAGTTCACACTAAAATCCTTAAACAAAGCAGATACACCTGTTCAAAGGTGCACCTGCCTCACACACGCAGCAGCAGCAGCCTCCCAAAACAACAAACAGAAGTTATTCTCTGCGTATTTCCCCCAAAACAAGCCGAGAGCGTTGGTTTTTACATCGACGCATAGGAGGGGGGTCTCGTGTCTTGGGTTTCACCATTATGTAATTCAATGCAACACATGCTGTCATTACCCCTTGTCTCCAACACCTCAAGAAGAGGTTCTTATTTTCTGTTCTCCTTTGTGCTCTGTGGCCCCCTAGGTCAGTGACAACACAAGTTAAAACAGACCCATTACAACAAAAGACCCCATGTGTGTGTCTGTGTGCGTGCCTTATAAATTTGTCCATATCATTTTCCCCTGTAAAATGCCTCCTTTTAAAAACAGGGGGTTTTCACATGGGGTCCCATTGCGAAAGAGGAAAGGGGTGGGGGGGTTTCGGTCCCCCAGACTGGAATCTTAGATGAGCCATTTACTGTGTTACACCAAATCCAAACTAAAATGTTTTTGTTTTGTGGATAAATTGAGAAAAATAGACCTGATAAGAAACACATTTCTAGAGACAGTAGCTAAAAAATAAATAAAAAAAAAACTTAAAGAACTTACTCGGTCTCTTTGGTCATGTCTTCAGTCCAAGTCACCTTGAGTAATTTCCTTTAATCTCAATTTTTCAGTACTTGTAGGGGTTTCTCCTCTTCTTCAGTCTAGCACGGATAAGCTCTGACACATAAATGAGTCAAGTGTTGTGATTCCCTCTGAACAGGACCCAGATTTATGCCTGCAGAAAGATTCCTCTCCCCTCTGATTGGCTGAGAGTTATGGAACAGGTGTGTGATAGGACAGGTGTAGAGGGGAAGGTGTAGGTCTCTTCCAAACTTGAGGGTGGGGGCAGGTGGGGGTCTGTTTCCATGTGTATGAGTTTGCAGCCTGGAGTTCACTTTGCATGACAATCCAGGGCAGGAGTGTTTTGAATCTCATTAACATTTTGGATTAAAAAAAAGGCGAGACTGGTGATCCTGGAGGTGTGAAATTTTGGTAATGACTCTGAGAAAGCCAAGAGTGGTCAGGGACTCAGCTTTAAGATGTTAATAGTTTTTCAGTATCATTGCTCACTCTCCCCCTTTATTACTATTTCTTTGAGAGGTTTTGGTTTCTTCACTTTCTGAGAGCTTTAGCAGTAGAACTACTAGTAGTATGCAGAATTGTCCCTTTCAGGGATGCAAAAAATCATATAGAGAATAACTAGTTGCAGCTGATGCCTCTAGGGCAAATTCTAACTTCTTAATGCAATATTGAGCATTTTCATTTACAAAAGTAAGGGAGATCTGACAGAAATATGCTGTTGGCTCTGGGAATTTCATGTCATTGACTACTAAATAAACTTTTTATGCTTCGCCTGAAAGGGGGACTTAAATCAGAAGAAAGGAGTGTGGAAATGAGCAGTAAATTGTGCAATAATCCTGCACAAGACCTTTAAGCATAAGACACAAGTTCCCTAACCAAAGCCCACACCTCGTGTTACCAGGAGTCACATAGTCGCATGTCGCTTCAGGATTTTATCTTCAGCCTACACTCTGCTGAACATTTACGCAAACACGCAGTGTGAAAGAGAGAGAGAGAGAGACAGGATGATTATATGTATGTGCCCGTTTATCTGTTCATTCATGTGTGAGCCCCTCTTGTGGGACACCTGAGGGAATCTGGCGTGGTAACACACAAGGGTGCGTGCTGTGCAGTCTACCCACACACTCATGCACGCCCTCACTGGATAAGACACACACGCATACACGCAGAGAGCCCTGAGGTAAAATGGCTTTGAATCAGAAGAGAAAGAGAAAGAAAGAAAGAAGTCTCTGGTTATGACACATCTTTATTACTCCAACGTAAATATGACCTAAAAGCACAACCATAGACACAATAAAACAGTAATTAAAGTTAAAGCCTTTTACCCAGGTTTGTTCAGCAAAGTAGTCATTCGGATATAAATGATAGAATAACAAGGTATAAAATAGGGCAAGAAGCTAACAGACACAAACATGGTAACATTGAAGCGCTCCGTTTTTCTTAAAGCAATTATCAGCTCCACTCATTGAGGGTGTGAACGATTTCTCTCTTGCACCCTATCTTTCTTATACTTTCTCTGTTTACCCTACATTAGTGCTGCAAAATTAGCACATCAAAATGCTTGGCTCTTTTATCCTTGCCTTTGTCTCACTCTGGCACTCTCAGCTCTGGTCTCCTAATGGATTTACCTGACATCAATCCTACTGATACCTGGTGTAACTAAGTGATAACTAGTGAGATTATACAGTAATCATGGACAGCAAGTTCTACATATAGTAGAATAACATAATATCCCTTAAAAAAATTAAAAAAGGCATATAAATTAAATCATGGATGCTCCAGTTGGAGATTTTCCTTACAGTTTCCAAAATGACTCCTGCTGCCAGCTAGTTATCAATCACCTGAATATCAGGTGCAATTGTCTTAAGGACAAGAAAACGCACCTTTGTGCAAACTCTGTTTAAAAGTAAGGTTTTCTGTTTTGTGTTGGACTTCCATGTCACCTTTAAGGCTGCTCTCAAAATCCCCCAAAACACCTCTTGCAGTCTGACAAGGGAGGAATGATAGGGAATTGGATGATGGATGGATGTCTCAAGATGTTTAGAGGGCTGCCTCGAAACTTATCTGTGGAGTAAGAAACCAACAAGTGCTGAGCTGCTTTGCTGTGTTGTGTGACTTGTGTTTGTGTGGATGTGAATACAAGCCTGCAGCCATGCATGGTAGCACACAAACAGACGTCAGCACCAGCTCTACGCACGACTGCTGCTGAGAAGGAGCATTCTCATCACCTCTCTCCTCCCACCATAAATCTCTCTTTCTCCTTTCCAAATCTCCCACTTACTCTTCCTTTCACCTCATGTTCCTGCTTCTCCTTTCCCTTGTGACCGTTTGACCAGTGAGTCTTATCTGTTCCTGCCACTTAAGGATTTTGTGGACATGACTAAAACCCTTAACACAATGATCATGCACATCCACATTGTTCAACCAAAGTGAAGAAGTCATGCAGAGAAAACAAAGTAATGAAAATAGCAGTCCTTTTGTCCAGCGGCTGATCCTTCTTATTAACGCCAACACACTATACATATCTCCCCATCTCTTTCTCTTCTCTTTCTGTATCTCTCCATCTGCCCTAATGCCTAGTCTGTCATGTAGGAATGTGTGCTGAAGGCTAAGAGATATAAGAAGCCTCGGGCGTGATACTGTCTACTGGTTCCTTCATACTCGGAACCCAGCCCTTATGGTAACAGTGTGCACCTGTTCCTGTAAGGCCCTATCATGTTTTCTGCAACTGCAAAGCTTTCCCATTGCTGCTGCTGTTACCACTGTTACCTGCTGTGTTCTCATACATATCCACTTTCCTGATATTGTTAAAAAATGTACTGCCATAAAGCATCACTAGACATACAGTATTATCAGTCAAGGTTTTCAAGGCACTGTAACAAAGTCAAAGAAATCCAAGGCTTCCTTCTCTTATTGCATTTTGTCATTTTTATGTTCAGCCTCTAAGGATGGTGAAAATGAAGCAACCTTTTATTTACTGCTGAATATTAGGACAAATTGGGACACCAGCTTGAATGTAATTACTCTGGAAAAACTCGTAAAAATCAAATATGATATTTTTCCATATTTATATAAAAATATATTATAATCCTTTGGTCTCAGTAGTAATTCCTTGTTGTATATCTAGAGCCATAAGTTGCTACTATGATTAATTCAAGTGCTTTTATTGTGAAATAGCTTGTGTCATATACAGTATTGTGCACAATCAACTGTATATCTCCACATTTCCTTTGGTGAAGCAGCTCCAAAAAACCAGCCATGCATGCAGAGTGTGGGCTGACAGAGGGGACATTTGGCTCCGCTGACTTTGCTCCACAAAAGAGAGGTTACAAACTAAGATGCACAGTCAAAAAGTTAAATGTACATTTAAAACAGTATCACAAGAGGCAATGAGAGGCAGTCATATATAATTATAACCTATACAATGGGCCATCTTCATAGGCTACACAACAAATTCAAGCATAAAGAAGCTACTTTAAACCACACTGTGAAGTGGTGTGTGTAATTATAACCATGCACACATAGTACACTCATAGAGAAATCTAGCCACAGTTAAAACAAGAAGCACTCCAAGAGCGCAAACCTCCACCAAGGCTGCTCACTCTGTAGGCAGTATTTACTTTAAAGGGAATAGTATTGTATTTTATTACTTTAGGAAGTGTGTACTGCAGTAAAAACGTGTGCAGTCTTTTATTTGCTCTGTTGAAGCTCATTTTAATTTATTTGACATAATTTTAAGTAAAATAATTTTTTCTTTTTTTTTTATGTTTTATCTCTTGACAATACTTTTTCTAAGAGTAGAACATATTTTTGGGGTCATCTTGAAAGACAGGTAGATGTGAAACGTAAAAGTGAGGTCAGAGGTCAAATGTGACATGATATTTGGATGCAACCTATAATGTGATATTTAGAATCCCCATCTACACGCATCATTTCTCAAATGTTGCCAATACAAACAAAGGCAACAGAATTTTAAGGAGAGTTTTAAAGATAAAAGACAGTTTATGAAAGTCTGACCTTATTTGACCTTGAAGAAGGGGTCAGAGGTCCAGAGTAAGGTGATATTTAGAATCCCCATATGTCATTCCCTTTATGCCTATATGTTGTCAATACAAACAATGGTAGTAAGAAATATATTTTTAAATAGCTCTGTACGGCATTATTATCACTTTGACCTTCAGATCAATCAGATCAATCAGTCTGATCAGAGGTGAAATGTGACATGATATTTTAAATCTTTATACAGCACTTTCTATATGTTGACCGTACATACCACACTTTTAAGAATCATTATAGTTATAAAATAGTTATAAGGCATTCTGTCAATTTTCAACCACTAAATCATTAAGTTGACCTCGAAGACCTCGGAGGATGTAAGCCAAATTTGAATGGATTGCTAACATGACTCGACTCTACACTCCTACAAAGTTTCATCAGAATTCATTCGAAACTTTTCGAGCTATCCTGTTTACAGACAGAATGATAAACACCCAAACGCTACCAAAAATATAACCTCCTCGGCTGAGGTTATAAAATGCAAAATTATCAGCCTTAGATGGCATAGGGAACAAAACAGGAGAGACATTTTCTCCTCTGCAGAAGTGAGTCAACAAACTCAGCACACACTGAGATATTTGAGGTCACTGACTGTGAGCAGAGAGAAGCATCAACATTTGTCATATGTTTAGCGATTTTCAAGTGAGATCATGCTTTAAAACTAGCTGCAGAGGCTGATAAATGCCCTCTTTATAGTTCCACATACTTCATACTTCTCAGATGCTGCATGCAAGAATCAAACAAACAAACAAAAGATAAAGTTAAAACTTCCATCAACAACTCCTGTGTATGGAGGTACTCACATTAACCCCAGTTCATATATATATATATATATATATATATATATATATATATATATATATATATATATATATATATATATATATATATATATATATATATTATTTTCTTATAATTAGCTTTTCAATGCCACTAAGCTTGGTAGACAACTACTGTACTTTATTACTGTGCTCATCTGAAAGTTGCAGTGCCTGATTATTTTACAGGTACATTTTTTTTTTACATTTTTAAATCTCTTGTTTTTCTTTTTGTTGTTACTAAAACAAACCTGAAATTACTTTTCTTTTACTTAATCAACCTGTAGTAGTCTAACACTGTTGCACTGATGCTTTAGTTTGCCATTGTTCTAATTCTATTGTGATTCAGTTTTCTTAGTCAGCTGCTAAAATAAAAGCCTATTGTGTCAATGTAATCAGGCTTGGATAAAAGCCAGTGTGTGTTCATAAAAAAGCACATTGTTTCAGAAATAATTTGTTAGCCTCTGAGAACTTTGTGCAGCTAGTTTCCCAGTGTGTGTTTGCATTGTGGACCTCTGATTTCTTCAGCCCTCTAATGCTGATAAGAATGAAGATATCTTTCTAGTAGAATCCCTACCCCCACCTCAATGGTCCCACTTTTACTACTTCAACCAAAGCCATCAGCAGCCACTCCCAGAAACTCCAAATTGCCCTGAGTGAAGGATCAGTTTGGAGGATGAGACCCAAGGGGAGGGTTAGGTGTAAAAATAGGGAGTGAACGTGTAAAAATAAGGGAGGAAGAGGTGACAGCAAGAATATGGAGAAGCGGCATATGGTAATTCAGAAAGAACAGGCCAAAGAAAAGACTGGGAATCTACAAAAGGAGAAGATGAATATTTGGAATTTTACAGCCACTTTAAAGTTTCAGCACGTGACATATTGGCTAAGACAATAATCGCCTGGGGCAGGGGAAGCAGGGAAGGGAATAAGGTGATTGAATTGCTCAATACAAATGCATTTCTCTGAGCTCTGCTTGGGACATCTTGAAGGAGATGAGTAAAGCTGGTTTCCTTCAGTTTCAAGAAATGAGCGCAGAGTGATAAAAAGCAAATATAGCTCTGTGGAACAAATATTTCTTCTCTGTACAACCTAAACCCTAATTTGAGTTCCATGAACTTAACCAGACTGTATAAAAAAAGAAAACTCCACAACAGCAGACATTCAGACAAATTATTTACAGATTGAAGCAGGTGCAGTCTATAGTAGATAACAGCGAGGACCTTTCTGCTTTCATTTCATTATCTTTATATTGTTTCTGCAGTAACGTCTACTGTTCTTTCAAAGTATGTTGATTATTATGTTGCAGGGAAGGCCTGCAAAACATTGGGAGTTCACTTTTGCATTTGCACAGCGTGATTGCTCTTTTATTTCATTTATTTGCTGCAATGGTAGGAACACAACATAAGATAGCAAGGGCTGTGGAATAACATCTGTATGAACACACAGACTAACAGGAAAAGACACACAGAAACAAAGATGGTTGATACAGACAAGCAATAATCACCTCTAAGATCTCTCTGCTGTGCCATATCAACTAACAGACAAACCGCATATATAAAAGAGGAAAACGAATGCCAAGAAACTCAAGTTGAGTGTTGAATGTTAAGATTTAAAGAAACAGTATCTGACAGACTAGTAATTAGTAGCAACTGAGCCTGACAGCATTTGTTATTGGGAAGTACACTGAAACCTTAGAGCTGTGTGACTTTATTTACATGTTTTAATGAAAACTGCAGCAGCTTGACATGCAAGTCACCACTGTTGTCTGTGTTCTCTGGATTTAGAGTTGAGACACTAACTCTACATGTAAGCTGCACATACCCACTGCACACACATGAACTGCACTACTTAAGAAAAGAGAACTATTGCTTGAGAATGTGGCAAGATTACAACATAAGGGTTATAAAAAAGTTAAAAGAATACAGCACTGCCAATTTATGTTCATAGACAGCAGCTGTTAGGCTCATCTCCATATCAGGTTTCATTCTTGACCCCTGGTGCAGGGGCAGATACAACCTCCATTCATATATGGCCTCTGGGGAAATCTTTTCTGCTGCAACTAGCAGCTACTTAAAGATGTGCATAATTGCACTCTGACCCACAGTGGTGGAAGATTCCCAGGTGTAAAAGTGCCAGTAAAAGTCCACTTTACAGAGCATGCGGACACACAGAAAGTAGCATTAGCTTTAATGTGACATAAGCACATTAGACAGTTTAAAATACCTGGTACATTTAGCTTTTGGTAAAAGAGTTTCCTAGATTTCCTAGTCAGTTAATGCTCACAGTCTGGGAACTGCAATGCCCATAGGTAGTTAGGTGAGAAGCCATGTGTATGATAAATATGCTACAGTCAGTAGTTGGTTAGCTTAGCTTAGAATAAAGAGGGAAAACATTGGATACAGCTAGCCTGGTTAGTATCTATGTTCATTTACACCATCACTAATGCTAACTTATTGAAACTGCATATCTTGTTAGTATATGTGCAAACATCAGTGTCAAAATGGGGGGTTTTTTTGTCTTCATTAAAGTTAGCCACCAGCAACTTGCACCCAGTAGAAACTTTAGCTTTTCCATCCTGATATCCATTCCTTGGAGACACAATATGTAGGCATAGTGTTTTATGTGAACCATATAAGAATTAGCTGCAATTCTGTCTGTTTGAGTGACATTATGATTGAAAAGAGGAGAAACAATGAAGCACAAGGCAATATAACATAAGTAATTCGATTGGAAAATACCCACAGTGCATTTGTTCCATCTCTGCAGCCTGAGGCCATTGACAGCCTGAAGGGAAATTCTGAACCTGATACTGTGGTAAATCATTTCCTGCAGGCACTAATACCACATCTATTTTTATAAAAGATACAGTACAGTTCATGTTCTCCATGAGGCATCATATTGCAACAATCTGCTTTTCACTGTACACTGCAACTAAAGGATAATGTTGTCCTTGATTGATTACGACTAAAGGAGCATGCATAAGTATGTATGGTGTACACCAAGAGAAGATTAAAGGCATATGTTTGTGAGAAATAACGCCCAATCAGGCATGTGTGGAGGCTTGATCAATTGTCATTCTTAAATAAAGCAAGAGACACTCGTCCACACATCCTTTCCTTTCCCTGTTGATAAACATCTGTCTTTCTCTCCGCGCCTTCCCATCACCTCCTCCTCCTTCTTTTCCTCATCCACCCATCATCCCTCTGTCCTAGTGCTTCTATGGATGAGTGGTGATATTCCCGTGGGATAGTGGAGGAGGAGAGCTTTCCAGGGCCTGTTGCTTCATCCCAAATAAAGCAAGGAACATGTTCAGACCACCTTGCCTTGGGTTCACTAATGAAACTCTCAGACAGAAACTCATTTTTTTTGCAGGCATTTCATCCTTGCACACACATTCCCTATATTTACAGTGTGAATAGTATTTATTATATTTACACCCTCTCCTTCACTTTGATTTTCTTATGTCTTTCTTTCTCCTGTGCAGTCTGTCAAAACTTTAATTTATTGTCTAAATATTTGCACAAAATTATCAAAATATAACACTTTAGAAATTTTTATCCTATATATCCTATTTTAGAAACAATGAACAGAGAAAGCTGTTTTAAATGTGTCTAACATTTATATTGACTCTTACTTAACAAAGGTTTTCTTTTATTAGTTGGAAGATCATTATTTTGACATGTTCGCCTGTGATACTTCCCTGTAATCTACTTCTCTCTGTCTCCCTCCCTTTTCCTTTCTTCGTCTCGCGCCCAGTTTCAGTCTACAAGTCCTGGCTTGCCGGCGAATTGGAGGAACCGTGCACTCCTTTTTTTCTCAATAATCCGGAACAATCACAGAGTGCCCTGCTCAAGAGCCGAAGCAGGGTGCGCCTCATTGCAGACAGGGAACAAGGAAGATTGACGTGCTGGTGCACAGTCCCTGACCTCTAGGCTTGGTCTGCAGCCAAAGTCTGCTACCGTAAATTATTCTGGGGATTTCTTTAGCCATTTAACCCCACTGCAAAATTAGATCAGTTTTCTTCATTTCTACTTTATTTTGTCTGTTTATTTATTTATTTGTAGCTGCTTTTATTTTTCTGAAACCTAATCTTTTACTTCTATGTATAATATGCATAATATGCTTAATATTTCCAGTAGTTCAACACAGCACCAATGTTGAGTTAAATATACCATTACTATTGAGTTTGGGAATTTGTTTTACATGAAATAAGGCCATCATTCCCAAAATTCAGAGTGGAAAATTTTATAAAACATTCTGTTGTCTCACATTTTGTGGACTCTACATTTTGATGTCTCAAAGCATTTATCATTTGCATAGGCGGGTCCGACGCATAGACACAGAGTAGTAACAGTAATACTATCACACAAATATCATACAAAAGAGAGCTTTTTTTTAAGAGCTTGCACCACACAACAGGCCATAGAATTTGTCTTAAAAAGCCATTAAAATGTTCCAAAAGGCACCAAAATGACAAACATAGTTTAGAGGCCCCATTCAGTGACTGGAATTAGTGGAGATGTTGGCACAGTGCCTGTATTATTACTAATACAGGTCTACTAATACAGTGCCTGTATTAGTAGACCTGTCAATCAAAGCAGCCACGCCTCTGACTTTAAGCCATGGCAACATCCAAACAGATGAGTTATAAAATAAAATTCACCTTCAGTACTGTTGTTATGAAGGAGGAAAATATCTATAGAGATCAAAATTAAGTTGTTTTTTTTTTTGTTTTTTTTAATCAGGTTATAAACATCCATCCATTTTCTTCCATTTATCTGGGGCCGGGTCACGGGGGCAACAGTCTAAGCAAAGAAGCCCAGACATGTTAATTATATTTTTGAAGGTGGGGACTTTAACATGGGAATCTGTGGGAATTGGAATCAACCCCACATGCTCACTCGACAAACTGTAGTCTTACGTGCTGGCTTTATTTTTCAGCTCCAGAGGGTTGCTGCTCGGTGGGTGACACCTAGGGCCAGATTTACTTGGCAGGGTAAATTAGTGAGATTGTGAAAATGCAGCAGTAGGATTGGAATGTTCTGTGGATGATCAATAAATTTCAATAATGACCAGCAATCTGCCAAGAACACAGCAAATTAGTGGGTTCAAAATGAGCAGACTAGATGAGGGTGGGCGAGCAAGCGAGTAATTCAGGATTTATCTAGTGGAGAGCTGCATTATTACAAACTATTCCACCATGCTGAGTGTTACAACTGTGTAGAAGAACACAGAGCATTATTTACCGTCAGACATGAATGTAACACACTGAAGCAGTCCCAGTACAAGCTGCATTTTGACAGATGTTTGCAATATCCTATTAATACTATAAGAGGGGTCTGCGCTGCTGCGACTCTTTATTAAATCTGCGTTTAGACTTGGTTTTGCAACCAAAGGAGATGCTCTCTGCTGCAGATTTAACCTCCTATGTCCCTGCTTCCTCATGTGGGGACATTACATTTTGGCTTTGCTGCTCCTTATACTTCATTCTGCACAATAGTGTTATACTTTGTTAAGTCACATTGACTTTGTTGTGTTATGCTGTAATATAAACCCATTACCCACATCTGAGGACATTTATTTTCCGAAAGTATGCAACAGTAATGTAACAAAATACAACTTCCTGTTTAAAGAGGGAGTTTAGTTTTTGCACACATCAGGTCCATCTGATGACAAATATCTAAGCAAAATTAAAAATGCATCACAAGCAGGAGCTCGGGTCTGAGGAGGTTAAGAAACTTCAGCAGCAACATCACTGTCATGTCTGAAAAACAGGTTATGTTCATATTTCATATACACTCTAGGATCAATTTGCAACAGTTCAGCCAGCCAGCAGTAATCTGAAAATGGCTTTCGAAGCGTATTATTGAATCGTGTAAGGGCGAACCAGACTTCTTGTAAAGTGTCAAGCTGTCACAGAGAAAAATGACTGTTGTAATTAGTATAGGATTTATGGCAACAACAAAATGAGTGAATGACGAGTGAAAAGCTCAAAACTGAGATCTGTCAGATCAATTTTCAAGGGAACAGTGATCAAAAGCACACAGCATCATCTTCTGACAATCTTAGCAAGGACTGGAATGCTTTGACTTGAACATGGCTGAGACAATACTTGAATATGAAATTTGCATGTCAAAAAAAGGAAACATTGTCTAAATAACTTCAAGCAGGTAAAAAGAAAGACTTGGGTGAGATGGTTGTACAGGAAATCATGATTGCAGAAAAATTGTTGATCCTAATCTGTATTTAGATCAGTTTCAGAATGAATTTAGAGTTCCCAAAAACTGGATATGAGCTCACAAAACTTTTGAGTTCTGGCAGATCAAAAATATGGAAGCGTTGCCTTTTACAGCCTAAATTACAGGCTCTAAATCTCAGAGATCAACATCTCACACACACTGTTAACTTAAATGCGCATATTGCTGTTTTGGTCAAATTAAGGTTAAGAGTTGGCTCAGGCCGTCTCTGCATGGTCTTTTTGAATCATATCCAGTAGACATGCACCTGCTATTGTGCAATTTAAAGTCTTTCCTTAAAGGAGAATCACCTGTTAATAAAGGGGGGGAGGAAAGAAGAGAAGGACGAGAAGAGGGAAGGGCAGAAAGAGAAGAGGAGACGGAGATCGACAATAATGCCAAAAGCAAGTTGTCACCCATTTTGAAAGAAACACAAATTACAGCACAAGTGTTAATAGAAGACATGAGAAGGAGGTGTGTGTGTGTGTGTGTGTGTGTGTGTGTGTGTGTGTGTGTGTGTGTGTGTGTGTGTGTGTGTGTGTGTGTGCGTGTGTGCGGGGGGTGGGTGAGGAGATGAATGGAGGAAGGGAAGGAGGGAGTTGTCATCTCCTGCAACAAGTTTAACCTGAATCCAAGGCTAACAAGATGCCGTGATTGCAGGGTGCTGAAAATATGAAGGAACAACCAAAGACAACAGAAGGAAAAAAGAAAATTAAACAGCCTTTTGTTCGCCCCACTCTCCTGTCTACGCTCAGATTTCAAACAGACAAGATCTCTCTCTCTCTCTCTCTCTCTCTCTGTTTCTCTCTGACTTCTTTCTCTCTGCCTCACACAAACACAAAAAGGTTGTTTTTATTTAGGCAGACAGGATAAAGTTGAGCGCAGCCGGCTGTCTCATTACACGTCAGGGCGACAACCAAGAAGCGTTTGCAAGGTCATGCTGTCTATACTCACACTTATATGTAAAATCTTGCACACTGTATGCTTTCACTCCAAGGCTGAAAACATTGCATATATTTATAAAATACTCATTAGTACATGCACACACCTCAAGACACATACACAAACATGCACATCACACAATGAACCACTGGCCCACACCGGTGGGAAACTGTGAAATAAACAATAATATATATATATATATATATAGTATAGTGATATAGGCACAAGCAAACCAAAGAGGGAATAAAGGAAGTCTTCATCTTATCCATAGTCACTGCTACACAAAGTATCTTACTGCCCCAATCTCAGTTGTGTAATGTATACAGCGCATCGGGGTCAAGAGTTGAGGGAAAGTGTTATCTTACTCTTGTCATAACTGCAAATGAGAGAGAGAGAGAGAAAATGGGCTGTAGACCATGTTGAATGTGGGTTCTCACAACACTGTCTCCATGATGATGACAAAGGATAGTATACAGGTCGCTGGGTCAATTCCGCGCTAATTCGCAGAGTATGGTGCAATAACTTTGAAGGTAAAATTCTGTAAGGTGGGAAACCAGATGTAGAGGAATGGTTTGACAGTTTATATGTCACACGTACACAAAGATTAAATGCTGAATATTAAAAAAAGTGGGAAGATGGTATCAGAAGCAGAGCAAAACCACACAGTCATAAACCATCGTGAAGTATTAAGCGTTATAACCGTTGAGGCATTGTTTAACGTCATGCCCACTTGGAGGTAATTTCATGTATCATGTAGTTATGACTTGTGTAACTATGTTCCATAACACAAATATATTTGTGATATCTAATTCTCTGCATCTCTGCACATAAGTTGCTAGGGAAGTATTTAAGTGCCCGTGAGTGTGTAAAACATACACCCCAGTGATGCCAAAATATGTTTTTGTTTTTCATTTAGCTAAAAAACAGAAGACAGAAAATACCAGATAGCATATGCAAACTGAGATAAAACAAAAACATGAGAGAAAATCTGAAAGAAGCTTTTATAGGCTGATGTCAACAATTAAAATTTACATCAACATTAAATCAACATCTCTAAAATTGACCCTAAATTAACAAGCAGCTAAGTGGCATCCTCATAAATATGAGGATGTCACTGCACTCAGATCCTAATAATTCATATTTTCTACTCCAGGCAGAAATACCGTGTACATCCATTATAACTTCTCAACTCTCTTCCATGCAAAATAAATCCTTAATTATAGCAATTATGTCACACAGTGATTTTCCTCTGACACATACATTATTAGTCTGGTATGACTAAAAATGTCCTGACTGTACAGAGCAGGCATGGTGCCACTAGAATGTAAGATTAGTACTGCTTTTATTTTTTTTTATTTTGATTATTGTCTCATCTGGTGCCTCCATAAATGGGTCTGCACATGTGAAAGAGTTTAGAGTGATTAGGTTGGCTGGAGGGGATAATCACTGTGAATTGTAACAAAGATGAGAACTGATAGTTCTCCTGTTATAGGCAGAAACAGGATTAGAATCTTTGAAATGGCACGCTGGCTGTCAGAAATCGTGCCTGACATAAAAATGCAAGTCATAAAAAGAGCAATTTTATGGTGAAATTTTCACATAGCAGCTGCCGTCTGTTTCCCAGCGTTTAGCCCTGAGGAAGTGGGCTGAATGAGCAGCCTTTTGTCACTACTGGATATTTCTATCTGCTCATCCTGAGCTGATATCCGTGTTTTTATTCAGACTAAAAACCACTTCTGAGAATACCTTTTGTCACACAGCTTGCTTTATCCGGTTTGGATGATGGCTCAGTATGCACACAATCTTATCGAAACCAAAGTTTTGAACGGATGCCCAAAAAACTTGACTTGTTCATGCAACCAGCATTACACCCACGGTCACAAGAAGTACTTGATTGCACTGAAATATTAAATCCAGCATTCTATGTAAAGTTGTCACTGTCACTATGGGCGCATTGCTACAGGTGTTCACAACAAGCCCAGACTTGGAGAGGATTTAGGAAAAGCCTGCTCTTCCACCACCACTTCGTAACGTGTTCACATTCCTTTACAAGTTGGAGTATCACCTCATGGAGAAGCGACTTCCTGTAGCCTGGTGTGTTACTGCAATGAATGCATCCCGTTCATTCCCTTTTCCTATCTAACGTACATGCATTCTTCACTCATTACAAATGGATGCCGGTCTGTTTGAGTTTTAAAACAGGCCCAGCAATTATTACATACACACTACAACACTAACGTTTGCGCATTCCTCCAGAGATGGTGGACAGCACCCACGCATCACAAGGAGCCGGCAGAAGAGAAAGACACCAAAGGCACTGTGTGGAAAGTAAACACAAAGGCATAATAAGACATATTTTAGGGTATTGAGAATAAGAGCGTTTTTTCTTTTTTTTTTCTTTTTTTCTGAAGGTTAGAAATGGAAATTCTAGGATGCATTAGCTGAAAAAGCTCCATAGCCCTTGAATGTTAGCATTTTCAGCACTAAAGGGCTTTTTAAAAAATGCAGGCACATTAACTTGGCACCGAAGGAGTAAGTCAGTAAAGTCACAGGAACTTCTTTGGAACACAAAGCAAAAAAAAAAAAAAAAAAAAAAAAAAAAAAAGATGAGGGAATGATTTCATTTTGTACACGGAAGCAAGCAAATGTAAAAAAAACCATTAAATGCTGTACCCATGAAGAGAAAATTCTGAGAATTGTTATGTGACTGTTTTCTGGTTTTCTTAGTCATTGTTACAAATTGCTGTAGGTTGAGAATGAAATAGATAAAATAACTGTTAATTAAAGATGTAAATCAATGTAGGTACTACAGTTTATTGAAAGACTGATTGGTCTTTTGAAAAATATACCTCAGATGAATATTTTTCTCATTCTCTATACAGAAAAAATACAAAAACTTGCTATTTCTAAAACAAAAAGATTTGGCACTTTTGTTACATGTACAAAAAAACAATAAATAAAAACATAAATAAGTAGATATTTGCATTAGGAGTGATGTCAGGCAAATTATAATGGATTTTTAAAAAGCTAATAAATTGATTAATCACAAGCAAACTGAATTAAAATAATTTTTCTCTGCCGCTATGATGCTTTCAAAATGTCTCATTTGCTGATTCAGCCTGTTAGCCCATTCATTTGCCTATCTTCAAAGTTTTCCGAGGTGCCAGTGAACAGGTCTGTCTACTATGCATGCACGACCTCTAGTCCTAAGAAAGGAACACACCTTTACCTGCCGCTGACCAACTGGAGATTTATGATGATGATTTATGAGGGTGTTTGTATTCCATTTATATGAAAAAAACAGAAGAGAGCCATGAAATAAATTTAAACAAGCTTTGCTTTTATTCACAATAACAAAAATAAATAAATAATGATGAAGAGATTCAAAGATTACAAGAATCAGTGGGTCTTCATGTGTTAAATGTGCACATTTAGTTTGACCACTGAGGTACTTTTTTTTACTGCCCCCCCCCCCGATACTGTTTTCAAATGCATAATTGAATTTGTCGTTCATTCTTAAGTTCCATTTTTCTACACATCTATTTTGTTTATTCAAATTTCGCATTCCAATTAACATAACTGCAACAAAAGCACACAAGCTAAATTAAACCCAAACAAAGTAGATAAAGCAAATTAAGTGAAAGTAAATTAGACTCCAAAAAAAAAAAAAAAAGCCCAAATCCCCCACAAAACTGAGTTTCTCAGTGCTTATTATTAAGCTTTATTATGCTAAGTAACTTTATAATACTGTAGGTCATTCCTTACAAGAGGTACTGCAGGGTAGGAAAAAAAATCACCTGCATGCACCTGTTAACAGCCTAAGGATGAAGCACCTGTTCACAGTCGGTGAGTTATAATCACTGTCAGTGCAATAAATAGCTACAGTCCATAACACCACGTCCCATTCCCGTAACTCATATCTTAATGAGCTCCTGGAATGAAGCATTAATCTATGACATGCACCGAAGGCAAAGAAAGGTTGCGTGAGTGTGTGTGTGTGTGTGTGTGTGTGTGTGTGTGTGTGTGTGTGTGTGTGTGTGTGTGTGTGTGTGTGTGTGTGTGTGTGTGTGTGTTTTAAGATGAAAATCTTTTAACTACAGACATTAATGTGCTGCTATCTACAATGCCTGCATAAGTTACAGATGTGAACTGATGCAATAATAATCCACTAAAAGAACATGCACAACATGTCCTACAGTTGTGCAGCTGTTTTCAATGGAGTTCATCATAATCTTTTGGGCTTTACTGGAGAGGAGGGTGGCTACATCATTTTCAGTTCAGTTCAGTTCAGTTCATTTTTATTTTCTATTTCATGTATTCAGGTATTTACAATGTGGTATTAAGCAAACAGTTAAAGGTAATTAAATGACAATCAAACATCAAATAACTGTAAAGTTCCCGTAGATGTGGTGTTTCCCTCCCCCTGCTGGCTAGCAAATGAAATGCTGCACGAGTCTAATTACAGGGTTTTAAAATTAATAATTATCTTGGGGCTTAAATCAAGATTCTAAAGTTATCATTAGGGAAACAAAGAGAATATAAATATCAAATCAAACTCTCAACTTTCTTTTGTGACATTATAATTTTTACTGCTATGTTTAATTTAGGTTAGAGTTCATTAATTGAAAAGCAAAGATGCATGGAAAACTTTGTTCACCAAATGAGTTACCACAGATTTTTTTTTTCTGTCAATCCTGTATATGAAAGCAATGATTCATCAGTTTCTTAAATGATCCGAATCTCCTTTACAAATATTTAAAAACCCTCTCCTGACTGTTAAAACAGTAGCTCACACCCTTGACCTAACCTTTGTTTTTTGTTTTTTTCAAAGCTACTTTTATAAAAAGTACAAAAGTACTGACGTACTGTACTGTCGCTCCTTCCTTGTTGCGATGACACAAAGAAAACGGAAAACATGCCATCAGTGTTAGTCATGATCATAAGACTGTACGATGGCACAGCGAGTTCTTTTGGCAGGTTCATTTCCATTACAGTTCATTTTAGAGATCAACATGTTACCTCATAGTTTGTAATGGATATTTCCTTCTGAGAACCAAGGAAAAAAGTATCTTTCAGTGTAACGCTTTTGTGACCACTACAGAAGACATAAAGTCTCAGGAGAATATGACATACTACAATGGATGTGTGACAGTCCTCTAAATCAAAGATTAAAGAAGGTACTGGTATTTGAGCACCCGTTAGATTGAACCATTTTGCTCTTTCTCTGCTGGAAAAGTTGTTTGACCCATCTTAACTCAATGGCACACCCTAGTGTTCTCACAAGGTACTGCTAACAAATTGCTTAACTACAACAAATAATAATAAGAGAAGCTATATAAAAAGACATTAAGAATAATAAAAGTTAAAAGTCAATACATATAATAAGCGCCAGACACGCCTTAACTATCGGCTGCACTCTCATCCAATTTGTAAAGAAAAGCCGCGTGCGTGCGCGGTCACGTGATTTAAACCAATTGTCTCGCGTCAGAGCGCAGCCTAAACAGGTGAAGTCAATCCGGAAATGAGATGCTCCTCGTTTCAAAGATGGTGTCTTACTGTGTACAGAGCTAACAACAACAAAATGCATACAAAGAAAAATGAGCGATAGATACTTTACGTCAAATCAGAAGCAACGGGACAAATTTCTGGTATTTTTCTGAGAACGCGTCTGAATTTAACAGATATGGGCAACACAGCTGAAGGAGGATCCTACACGGTGAGAAATAGTAGTTTACTTTATAACTGTCTATTAATACTGCAGGTTTACCTTTTCCTTGAGTAGCAGGTGTCGAAACGCGTACCACGGTGCTATTTTCGAGATTTAAAAAATTAATTTAGTAACAAAAGTGACAAAGTCAGCGTTTCCTGTTTTTGTTTTAAAAGTGTTGACAGGGCGTAATCGGTATCCCATTTATGGCACACCCTGTCGGTCTCCGTTTTGGTTCTGGTACTGTGAGTAGTTTTTAGCACACATATTGTTCATCTGATTAAGATTAAAGGACAACTTCTACGTCTAGGCCTTCTGCATTATGTGTTTTATCTAGATTCATTCAAAGTCTCGTTTTATCTGGCTTGACAGACACGTAGTACCTTTGCTGTCGACAAAAACGCCAACACATCCGGTTTTGTCACTCTGCTTTATATATTTGAATTTTCGCAGGGAATTATGCTTTAATAACGTGAACTACTGTTTCCATATGTATTTGATCATTTTATTGAACCTGAGTTAATTTAATAAATGTTTTCCTCTGTCTTTTTAGGACAACCTCATTGGGACTTTACTTGCAATTTTTGGGAATGTGCTTGTCAGCATCTCTTTGACCATTCAGGTGCATGGCTCCTTCTTCTCTAAAAACCAAATCTGTCTTATATCCCATCTATAGAAATAGTTCTGTTATCTGTGTATGCCCTGTGTGAGTCATGCCCTCTTATGTCAATGTTCTGCATCAACATAGCTTCTGGGCAGTGTTTTGTCATTACAGGGTTGTTATATTACGTGTGCTGCTGTAGATTTCCTGTTTGTGCTCTGTCACAGCTGCATGTTTTTTTTTTTTGTTTCTTTTTTTTGCTTGCAGAAACACAGCCATGTGAAGTTAGCAGGAGCAAAGGACCAGCGTGCCTTCTATCGCACTAAAACCTGGTGGTCAGGTTTTGTACTCACCTGTCTCGGGGAGTTAGCAAACTTTGTCTCTTATGCGTTTGCTCCTCTGTCTATTGTAGCCCCTCTCAATGCTGTGTCGGTCCTGAGTGAGTATTTACTCCATGTTCAGAAATGTATTGCCAGTCATATTTACAGATAAATATTCTAACCAACCCAAAGAATGGCATCATCTTAAAAGAAACGTTAGAATGAAAAATTCACCTTGTTTCTTTTAAAACTGTTTTTCAGCAAGCTCAATTTTGGGCTTTATTTTCCTGCGTGAGAAATTGAAACCGAAGGACTTTGCAAGTAAGTCCAGAATAAACACGTGACTGTACAGTTGCATTGGCTTCCATTTAAATAACTGAAAATTGTGCCGTTTTATGCAAATACTTGCAGCTTCCTCTTGCTGCTCTACTGACTGAAATTGCTTAGCCAAAGAGTTTGTCCAGTACAGGGTAAATAACATCTTTAATTCCAAGTATGCTGCCTTTTCACTTTGTGATATTTCAGAGCAGTATGGGCTCGTCTTCCTGGGCTACATCTTTGTTATAGGAGGGACATACCTTCTTGTGTCATTTGGACCAAACTCTCATGAAAAACTTACAGCAGTGAACATTGTGAAGCACCTTGTAGCCTGGCCTGTTCTCCTGTATATGGTAAGATCCTTTTTATTTACCCAATTTTTTCAACATTTTGGTGTCAAAACATCAATGCCGGAAACAGATATTCAGCTTTGTAAAAAAAATCACATAGACTGATGCAGTCACATCTGAAAAGTGACTACACAGACAGTGTTGCCATTATGATCTTTAAGCAGTACTAGTAATAACCAGACATAACAGCTCCACCAATTTGGCATTTACTGCAGGGTTGTTGGATCTTGTGTTTCTTTTGTAGTTTCTTTTTTAATTTGGTCTTCCCTTTGCACATTAATTATATTCCACAAACTTTCACTGAACAGAGAAACATTTCCAGCCCTTTTGATCCGTTTTGTTGGGATTCAGCATGCACATTTTTCTCTGGCTGTAATATTAATTGTCCTATTGTTTCATGTTTTTTTATGTTTTGTTCTTGCTATTATTCTAACTGACAGCTCCTGGAGATTATCACGTTCTGCCTGCTTTTATACTTCTACAAACGGCGCCGTGCTAACTACCTCATTATTATTCTGCTGCTGGTTGCACTGCTGGGTGAGTGTCGTGCATTGAAGCCAATCAATTTCTGACCAAGCTGCTGCCATGTATTATTAGGAAACTTTACCATGTTTTGGATGTTTAAAAGGCATCAAAAATGTTGTTCCATGTTGCCTTTACTTGCTTACATGAATTGGTATGTATTTAACTGTATTTTTGGCACACAGGCTCTGTTACGGTCATTACAGTGAAGGCTGTGTCAAGCATGTTGGTTCTCACCATCGAAGGCACCATGCAGCTTAACTACCCAATCTTCAGCGTCATGTTTGTGTGCATGGTGGCGTCAGCGATCTTCCAAGCCAGGTAAACTTGCATCAGTTGATTGCTGGCTATCATTTACTGGTTTTCATTTTGACCCAGTAGATAACATAATTAGGGCACCACTTTTTTGTTTGTTACTCTCTTGGTAGTTTTCTCTCCCAAGCTTGTAAGCTGCATGACTCCTCTCTCATTGCAAGTATCAACTACATCTTCTCCACCTTCTTGGCCGTCTTAGGTGGTGAGTCATGTCCTTCTTTGTTGCTGGTTTCTCCATTGTTTTCAGTCAGATTAACCTGTATGCCCAGGTCGTTACCTTTACAATAGATCATTTGCTGTGCATTCCTGCTTTACTTCTGCTACACGCCTTTTAGAGTTACAGTATCAAAGTCATTAGAGATTCCTCTTTTCTGGTTTTCAGGAGCTGTGTTTTACTTAGAGTTTGAAAAGGAAAATATTCTTCACATCAGCATGTTTTTGTTGGGGTGAGTAATCATTCATCTTGAGCATTATTTTATTTTTTTACTTTTTACATTAGACTTGTAGCTGCTCCAGTTTCAGAACCTTGCAGTTGTGCATGCTGTCTTTAGGCTTGATGGGACACTTGAATAGGAATAGAACAGGGCCAACTTAAAAAAGACCTATTATAAGTGGCAGTGGCACAGTGGATAGGCGCTCGCCTTTAAGCCGGAGGGTTGCCGCTGCGTTGTGTCCTTGGGCAAGACACTTAAACCACATTGCCTAACTGTAGCGCCGGTCTCTGGCTGCATGACCGCAGATGCTCATCTCTGGATGAGTGATCTGGAAAAATCATTTCATTGTGTGCCTTGTGTGACATGAGTTAAATTAAAATATTGCAACTAATAAACTTAATGAAAAGATGTTTTGCAGAAATATGTATCTCTTATGTATCTCTTTGAAAAACAGTAGAACTGTATATTTTTAAATTTGTAAATTATTATTTTGTGCTTTGTACAGATCTGCGTTGTGCTTCCTTGGGGTGTTTCTCATCACCAAAACCAAGAAAAAGGCCAAGATATTTGAACCTTATGTCTCTATGAATATGAGCAATGGTGTGTATAAAAACATAAACACCTTAAATTCTATCTTTTGAGATTTAAAGCTACAAGGGTATTTTACCTCTGTGGATATTTTTCTGAAGTTTTGTTAAGAACCTTCTCCTACCCGTTCCATTATCAGGTGTCCCGGCGATTCACGACAAGGGCCTGGTCGTTCAGCCAGATTATAGTGGTTCGTTCTCCTATGGGACTCTAGTCAACAACAATGGAGTGGCTCCTGCTCCTCTCCCAGTCAACCTGGAAACACCACCACTTGGACCTAGATCCACTGATGCATCACATGACCATCCTGGCATGAAGAAAGATTAAAAATGAGTGCAGCTCCTGATTCCTGATTTATCCAAAAATTAATAATACCGAAGGACCTAAAAAGGCCACTTCCGTCTAATAACTATCTGTCTCTCTTAACGCCTTACAGTCCTGTGCGCGTCCTTGGAAAGCTTTCATTTTTGGGAAGATGTCAGCTGTATTAAGTACAGAAATGAGAAAAAGAAACCTGAAGATGTCGACTGTTTTAGTGGATTTGCAAAATTCACTTGGGAAACAGGGACAACAGAGACAGTTTTGCACCTTTAAGCTACATACCTTATACTTGATGTCATCTTGGATACCTCGTGAGCACACCATGATTATTTAGCTATTTTGTTCCCATTCACTCATTAATGGGGCTGTACAGTGATCTGTTCTTCCATAGAGGGCTCAGATTATGGCTGTTTATCAACCATTACTATAATGTAGCTTCTCAGAAAACTTGTAAATCAACATTTTGGTTTTAAATATTTGCCTCCAGCTGTCTTCCAAGAATAGTTTTCTCTTGTTCCTAGCATTGCATTGATGCAATGCATCATTGCTTTTCTTAATATGATCTAACACTGCATTGCAAGTGTCTTAATTTATGATAACCTATTTATTAATCTTCACTTATAACAAGTTCTTAATGTGCCTTGAAATCTGGTTCTAAACTGGATAGTTTGTGTAGGTAGTAGCTACAAACTGCAAATAGGTGACATTTCTGTAGGACACGTGTTATTAAAATGCATCTGCAATATGTCAGCACCTGTCTTAAAAGTATAGTGAGAGTAATTTGATATCAGGGAATTGAAAAAAATAGTATCTTAAGATTAGTGACAAAACAGGTGTCATGTCTGAGTACAAAAAAGGCGTTTTGGTTGTCCCTTTCAGCACCAGGTAGTTTCTGATAGCACTTAAAATCTATAAATAAAAACTGTAGTTAGTTTCTTTTTTGCACCGTGTCTGTCAAATGTAATTTTATCATTACATGAAGTGATTGGTTCATAAATGGCACTTTCCGACACTTGCCATCTGCACATGGATCACTGCATCTCATCAGTGTTATTTAAACAGCTAAACAAGGGCTAGATGCTTTAACCCTGTGTTCATGTATGTGATTATTCTAGTGATCATTAATGCTGTCTTCTAGTAAAATTGGGATGATGTATATTCTTGTGTTATAAAGTTAATGCAGCATTTGATTCATCAGAATTGTGCTTTATGGGTTTTCTGACACATTTTCAGCTCTTTGTTGGCTACAGCTCTTCATATTTGGGAACTTAAAATTACATTGATGTCACTGTTCAAACATGGCCAGGCCCTTATTATTTATCTATACTATATGGACAAAAGTATTGGGCCACACTTCCTAATTGCTGAATTCAGGCGTTTGCAGTCCAGTACCACAGTGGTATACCTAGCCATGCAGTCTGTTTATAGCATGCTACTGTAAAAGGAAGCCACTGTTGCAACAGGCCAGACTGATATTTTTTCTTGCTAGATGTTCCTCATTCAGCTCTAAGTGGTATTGCACAATGGCAGCGTTTAGGAATGACAGCAACTCAGCCATGAGGTGGCAAACCACATCAAGTTACAGAGCGGCATTGCAGAGTGTGCAAAAGTTTGCAACGCTCTGCTGACTCTATAACTGAAGAGCTCCAAACTTCCTTTGGCATCAGCACAAAAACTGCAAGGAGCTTCATGGCATGGATTTCCATAACTGAGCAGTTGCAGGCAGGCCTTACATCAGCCAAGGCAATGCCAAGTGTCGGATGGAGTGGTGTAAAGCATGCCACTACTAGACTGGTGGAAACATGTTCCGTGGAGCCACAAATCATGCTTCTCTGTCTGGCAGTCTGATGGATGAATCTGAGTTTGATGAATGATGGGGGAATGCTGCCTGCCTTACTGCACTTTGTCAACTGTAAAGTTTCCTGGAGGAAGAGTACTATAGAGAATACTATGGGGTTGTCCTACCTCCCTTAGGTCCAGTGAAGGGGAATCTTAATATTTCACTTTACCAAGATATTCTATTATTCCAACTTTGTGGGAAGTGTTTGAGGGAAGCCTTTTTCTGTTCCAGCATGAAAGTCGCACTAAGCAAGGCCCGTAAAGGTTGGTTGGATGAGTTTGATGCAGAAGAACAGAGCCCTGACCTCAAATCCGCTGAACACCTTTGGGATGAACTAGAATGGGGATTGTGAGCCAGGACCTCTCATCCAACATCAGTGACTGACTCCACAAATGCTCTTCTGGATGAATGGGCAGAAATTTCCACAGACATACACACAAACCATGTAGAAAGTCTTCCCAGAAGAATGGAACCTGCTATAACCAAAGGGGAGACCAACTCCATGTTAATACCTGTGGATTTAGAATGGAATGAATGGTAGCCCAATACTTTTGTCCATATAATGTATATCAGTGTTTATATTTGACTTTGGTGTGAGGCCATAAAACACCATTACCTTATGACAGCATACAATTTGCTGAGTGAGAAATACTTAGGTGGCTTAGAAAACACGTTGCCTCATGTGAATTGACAACTGTTGTAAAATCTTCAAAACGCTACATTTCACTATTTAATAAAAACACAAAATCCAGCCACCTCATTTTGACTGAGCAACAGGTAGACCCAGAGCAATAACTGCAGTTCATTCAAGCAACATTAAAAATGTGTAGATATTCAACTAACTCAAGCAGGAGACACGGCAAAGCGATCCTCTTACTGACTTATCTGAGTCCGAGAAGTCCGTGTCAAATTCCTAAACCCATTTACAGCAGCGCACATTGTGCCACTTTGCTGCTTGGTCGCCACCAATCTTGAAGAGCAGCATCCTCCCCTTGCTGCAGCCTGATTGGTCGCTGCGAGCATGCCCGTGCATTTCATTGGTCCCACCTGCGGATCCTGGCTCTGGAAGTAGGCTGCATCAGAGTCAAATAATCCCGTAATAACAAACACCCACGCATCCGTCAGCAGCCTCAAAATATATACGAGCAGCTTCTATTTGTTGCATTTAACAAAGTCACCGGAAAAATCCGAATGTAAGTCCGCTTGCAATGGGTTGTTTCGGTCGCTTTCGCTGACAGTAGTGAGGTGAGTGGAAATATTTGCACGGGAACCGATTAGAGAGGAAAATTAAAACAGTAACTTCATCCCCAGTGTGCGCGACAGTGTTTGTATGATAACTTTTGTGTAAAATTTGAGCGTTGTTAAAGCTTAAAAACAACATTTGGCGTCGATAACAAAGTGCTTTAACGCCAGAATCGTTAGAATAAAATGATTTGCCGCAATTTTTGCACCAGCTTTACGTAATATCCAGGGGTTTCCTCTGCGTACACGCAAGGCAAATTTTGATGTCACGATCCTCTTAGACCACTTAAATAACAGGGAGGCGATGCTACCGGTTCACTGCCGTCTTTTTCACCATTTGGGCCTTACTACAGGAAAGTCATCTTGAAACTAACTTCTTCGTCGTTATTCTAAATATCTGGAAGCCGTCTGTTTGTTTTTTTTTTGTTTTTTTTTTAGGTGGTATTTTTTATTGTGCTTAAAATATTGATGTGAAGTGTCATCTAGTGATATATATTTATGCCACTAGGTGGCACTCTGTCCAAAGTGCAGCGTTGGCTGAACTCGTGTTTACACTGAGTGGAAGTTTCAAATCCATCCATCCATCCATCTCTTTAATATAATTCTTTCATTTTTCATGCAAAACAATTACTGGAATACTTTGTAAGTCAAGCATCAGAAAGCTGATCAGAAAGCTTTTTAGATAATTGAATAATTTCTATTTTTATTTTTTGTGGGTTTTCTTAGCTTTCTGTAATAGTGAAATAACTATTTTATGCGTTTTTTCTTTTCTTTTTTGATTCAAAAAATGATTTTGTAACTGGGGCTAAATACAATGGATACTGTTGCTCCCAGCATCAGCTTTAAAACATTTGGTAATGAAATTTGACTGGGAGTAGATGATATATTTTCCACACCAGATACAAATGAACTGAGAGAAAATATGACAAATAAGATTCAAACTTTTTGGACTTACCTCATTTATTATGCTTTTCTTGATCTTTTTTCCTTTTTATCCTATCACTAACACCTATTTAAATACCTGCATCTTACTATCACCTCATACTATCCTAACTTTTTACACGCCCATCCAGCCAGCTTCGTCAACTTACAAATTCCAATCCCCTGTTCCCAGTCCACATCCTCTGTCATCCCCACCTGTCTGTCAGCAGCCTCCTAAAAGCCTTCAAAATGCTGCGAGAGAGCTCCAAGGCATGGAGCAATGGCTCAGAGGCCTACAGCAGTGATCCCGAGGAGGATGATGAGGAGGAAGAGGACATGGTATTTGGGGAGAGCGATCAAGACGGCATGGCAGAGGAGATGATGGATCTGAGTGACCTTCCCACGGCGCTCTTTGCATGCAGTGTCCACGAAGCCGTGTTCGAACAGGACTTGCACAGGGTGAGCTGCTGTGTCTTTGTTTGTGTGACTTGGTGTTTGTGCACGTTTGAGTCATCTCGCTCAGTGTGTCAGCCCATCCGAGACTTAAAACCCAGCAACATGTGCGAGATTGTCATCCTGTCTGTTGAAGTCCAGTCACGGTCTCAAGCTGCGCTGCTGATTGCTCGGCCGCAAAAGCACACGCACATATGCACACCTGATGTTGCTGTTTGTTTGCCAGGGAACACGAGTGCATAGAGCAGCAGATTACAACATGACAGGCACAGAATCATGAGCTGTACTCTAACTTAGTCCATGTGGTTGTGTATAACATTCGGCCATCATCTTATGCAGTGTGTTATTCACGTTATAGGCCTCATACAAAAACCTACATGCATGATGCAGACACGGATAAAAGCATGTGGGTCTATGCACACATACTGTGTATATTTAGTAAAGGCCTTGTGTTTCTCGTAGCTCAGCAGAATAGGAATACTTGGTATCTGTGGATCCTATTTTCTGGAGGAGGATACAAAGAAAATACTTTTAATTTTCTGCCCTGTAATCCAGTTATGCTGCCCTATCATCCCTCCATCCTTCCAGCTGGCATCCTTATTTCCTTGTCTTCTCCGAGACTCTTTTCTGTGAGGTCCGTTTTTCGGTCGCCTAAAGCTATCGAACTCTTCATCCTCCGATCACAATCTACAAACTTGCCTGCTAACTTTCTTTCCTGTCTTACTTTCTTTAAACACACCCCCCCCCCCTTCTGTGCCTCTCCTTAGCCGTCTTTTTTTATCCTCTCTATGTATATAAATGCAAAGCAGAGAGGCTAAATCTGGCGCATGCACCAAATCCTTTTAAATGAATCACTCCTGCTTTGTGAGTTTGCTGTTCGTACACCCATTGCTCCTAGCGATCGAATCCACCCCCCCTTCCCTTCCCTTTTCGTTTTGCCTCCTCACTTCATTACGATTCACACTCTGGCTTTTAAGTGGAAATGCCACCCACACACCCTTCAGTCAGGCCCTGTCAATAGAGCGTTCTCCATATGTTTCAATTAAATGAGCTGCGCTAAATATAGAACTTTCTGAGGTTTATTTAAGCCTTCAGAATGAGGGCACAAAGAGATATGAAGAAAAAAAAAACAGGTTGGGTGTGATATTTTCAGCACATGAACATGGATTTTCATGAGGTTGTTTTTGGCTTATAGCAGTTCTTGTTTTATTTTACACACACACAGACATACACACACACACACACACACACACACACTGCACACACACACAAACTGTAAATCATTTTAAATTTGGAAAATTTCAGCATTTGCCTAACTGCTATAAACTTATCTAAATGTGTTGTCAACATTCTCGGTGAAGAGCAGGAACATAGCAACCTACATTTTTGTGTCTTTGGGCTCTTGGCTTTCTCCCAGCTCCGACATTACCTTCTGTTTCTGTTCTCAAAGGCCTGAATGTAGAAGGGATGGGCTGTTTCTGTAATCACACTGTGCTCTTTTAGAAGGAGAGAGATGGATAGAGAGACAGAGAGAGAGAGACATTTACCTCTATATTTATAAGAAGCTCTTAGCACACTGTAAGAGCCTTTTCCTTTCTTCTGCATTAGTGAAAAGTAAGTAAAACCTAGTTACACACTTTCTCTTTTATCTGCAGTATTTGTGCTCCTGACCAGTTTTCAGCTGAAATGGAGACATGCCTTAAAAGTGTTTTTTTTTTTTTTTTTGGTTGGATCACCCCCATGTCTCCGCTAATCCTTGGGTTTATTATTAATTTACTAATTAAAATGAAGTGTCATGATTAAAACAGGGCTTCACTACAACACTTAATGATTTAAATGATCGAGCATAGCACTCCTATCATCTGTCTCAATTAAAATACCAAACAGGCTTTGTTTATCATTCTGCATGTGTCATTTATAATGTTCGATTCATCATCTAAGCTGTGGGCTAGTGGTTGTTATTTGGCAAGTGTTTAAAAAAAATCTTTGCGATCAAAACTTTGGATGCGCTTTAAAGATCTTCACAATGTTTCAGTTGTTCATACAAAGGATCCAGTTTGGTGTTTCATAGTTTTCTAATGCTTTTCCGCTTCAGTAAGAACATCCTAGTGTTCACTCTGTGCAATGCACGGTTAGCGCAGCTGCTGATTTTGACATGATTCATTATCTGCTCTTCAGCACCCACAGAAAGCAGGTGTATACAAGGAGTGAGGGAGTGTGTGGGCAAATTAACAAGGCAAAGGAGTTTCTGTGCTTGTGAAGGCAGAAGTCAGGGGAGCCGTCATGAGTTGTCCCTCATAGTGCCTAGTGTATATCAGGCCTAATCAGCACAGAGCAAAGCTTTCATCGCTGCTCCTGCTGCTGTCAGACTGAGCACTCCTCAGTCCATAACTAGTGCAATCAAGCAAGTACCAGCTGCAGGCTCAATACAACACCAAACAAAATGTTCTTATCTTGCAGGCAGTAGAAACCCAAAACAGTTTTTTTACAGGATTAATCTAAATTCATCATCATCTAGAGGCCAAAGTCACACTAAATCAATCTAATTATGTTAAAAATGGGTTAAATGTTACATAATGTTTTATGCGTTACTGATACTAACCTACCCACAGAGTTGCCACTGAAATTGCTCTACAGAGCTCTTCTGTTTTGGTTCCCTCTCTGGTTGTTTTCATCTCGAGCTGCAGAAAACAGATGTTTTCAGCAACAAAGCTAGAAAAACCCACCCAGCAATGCGTTACCCGTGCGGCACCAAATGAATGGACAATCAGAGTCAGTTCCTAGCTGTGAACATAGTCGCGGAGCATTTAGCAGCTCCACAGATATCAGCCTCAGACTTCAAAATGATGCTAAAAAGTAATTCAGTGTTAGACTTATAACCTCGAGTGACCAATGAACAGGACTCCAAGTGTTGGAGTTACAGTTGAAGTAACTTAACTGCATCAGGTAGTAAATGCCCTGAAGGGTTGGTTCCCTAAAATAATGGAAAGGCACATTTTACAAATACATTTGTGAAAGTTTATTCTTCCAAAACAATAAAGTGGAGCAGAAGAAAACAAAACTAAGAATTTGGCAGCTGTGCTTGTATCTTACAGTATTTAGAAGTATAGATTTTTGTGAAACTTTTCTCCATTGAACACAAGGCAGTGCATGGAAAACTTTGCCTAAATTAGAAAACAAATAATTAAATAGATTATTTAAAAGAGATCATGAAGGACAACATTTGATGGATTTACTGGTAGTTTTTTAAATACTTTTAATTTTTAGTTTCTACATGTAGTTTTTCTTTTATCTACTTATGGTTATCCGCTGGACCTGCTGTCAATACATTTGAATTGAATAGAGCTGTGCGCCTACACTCCTAGTGAGGGGAAAAGACAGTACATGACGGTACTACACCACACACAGTTTGGTGTATATTGATTCTGATTCCTAGTACTACTTTTCCAGAAATGTCCATGTTGTAATAAATAATCCACAGGACACTTGACACCAGATTTCATTGGGACTAGCTCTCGGTTGGGAAGTTTTTGGAAGAAAAATGCACCGCAGTGTTTTCAGTGGATTAGTCTTTGATCAGCTGACCTGCCGCTGTCACTCTGAGGTTTACTGAATTGTAAATATAGCCGAACACATTCTTCAGAGATCTAGCACAGCTCCTTTTCAAACCTTAGCCATCAAAATGTACAAATCTGAAATTTGGTAAGTGATATTGAAGAGCTTTGTCAGCTTAAATTCATATTCATGGCTGCTAACCTGACCTGACCCAATCTAACAATGAGCATGAATGTGAGCATGGACACCACAGCTTGCACTTCAGTGGTCCAACATTAGTGTATAGTGTATTGCTACTAAACTGTTGGGTAACTTCAGCAACACATCTTGTACACATCCATTGTCTGAGAATTAATGAGGACACCACATGTTAACTTAAAATTTCCAGTTTTTATGTATTTATGTATTTGTTCAGCTGAGCAGTCCTTACCTCTGAAAATAATCTCTCATTTTACTCCCCATCACGTCTAAGAGTGAAGTTATCACACCTTCAGCTAACAGACACATCGTGTGCCAACCTGCACAGAAGACCATTTGTGTGTTTGCTGATATTTGTTGAACTGTTTGAAAAGCTGCGCTTAAAATTACAAGAAAATTACAAGGAAAGAAAATGACAAAAAAGAGCAATTCTGTAGCGTGAGCTCGATGGATACACGCTGAAGTAACGCGACTGCAGCTTTATTAACATTTGCAGCATGAATGCATGAAGGGGAGGAGAAGGGAAAAGGATGCGTACGAGTGTGCTAGCGGACCCCGTGGGGTGACATTGCTTTCGGATTTGTTGAGTATCTCCCTGACATCAGCTGGAAGGTACATCAGGCTGCAGCACATGAAAAATGAACTTGCTTTATATTCATTATGTATTAAAATGCTTATCAGATTTAATTACTCATTAATTGAAGAGGCCAGAATGATGTTCCAGAGCATTATGACCCACTTTAACCCTTGGTAACATGAGTATTGCTTCTAATTTGTTTAAACTTCTTCTTTTTTTTTTTTTTTTTTAATGTAAAGGCCATCCAGTTGGCACACCAAAAATGTTAACAGTCACCCTCTTAGCAGTATAGCGTTGATGGAGTGCTGCAAGTATGTGAAAAGTAAAACTGATTTCATGGACACTTTCTGTCCCACTTGAGCGTAATGTGTTTGATAGTGCGACTCATTTATATATAGGACCATAAAGAAAGACACCCCTAAGTGCAGAGTGCAGCTGAAACATCAGGGACTAAAGATAGCAGGATGGAGGACTTGAAAAGTGTGAACTAAAGTGAGTGTGAGCGCGTGTGTTTTATGTAATGCATGTATATACAGTGTGCATGCAAGTGTATAGTAGTGATATGTTTGCATGTGTCAGACTGCAGTCTATTTTTGGTTGTCGGTCCCCAAGGGTGAACGTGAGGGAGCGGGTACTTTGCAGGCTGAAGGTCAAACATGATGCGGTAAAGAGAGAGTGAGTGCCCCTGGCCTGCTACTCCTGCTGTGGCCTGGATATTATTCTGGTACCCAGACTGGGGTTGTTTCTCTGACCTGGTGTGCTTGTTTTGCTTTTGTATGTTAATATAGAAGAAAGCAGAAAATTTAAGACGACAACAGAAAGCACAATTTGGGTAGACTGAGTTGGTGAAGCACTCAAGTATTGGACAAGATGATGGTGTTTTATTTTAGTCAGCTGCAAGATTTTTCAGTAAAATTTCAGGCTCTACTGAGGCTACAGATAGATCACTATATGTTGTATGAATATATGTCATGATTGATTGAACAATACTGTGACAGAATATTTGGAAATTTTTTAAATAAAGTAATTCTACACTTTGTTATCTGCAGAACCTGAACAGACACATATTCTTAAAAGCTAGTCTATGGTTGCTGCAGTGGCCATCAATATTTGGTATGATTACCTTTATTCTTCTACACAGCCTGAACTCTCTGAGGCATCTTTCTTATCATTTCTTTAAGTAGTCTTCAGGAATAGTTCTCCAGATTTTTTGAAGGACATTCAAAGCTCTACTTCACATTTTGTTCTGTTTTGTCAACATGATCCGACACTGCTTCAACAATGAGATCTAAATTTGGATGCATCGCTCCATCAGACCTGTTGCCACAGATTTTCAGTCCACTTCTTGTGTTGTTTGGCATACCTCAGCCTTTTCTCTCTGTTTCCTTTCTTTAAGAATGGCTTCAACACAGCCAGCCTTCCACTGAGACCATTTCTGATGAGGCTCTGGAGAACGGTAACTGTAGATGGATAAACTGAAGGACCAGATGCATCTCTCAGGTCCTGTGTCAGGACATGACTTTCAGATACTTTTCATCTGCTGTAGACAGGACACCCTGCACGCCATGCCGAGATATGTTTTCAGCTAACAGCTCTTTGGGAATTACCTTGGTGCAAAAATATTATGGTATGCCTATCAAACTGTCTTATCTTTGGCATTTTTTTGTAGAATCAACTAAAGAAATTGGAACAGATTTTGTATTTTTGCAACAGGCTGCTAATAACAAACTACTTAGAGATACAGTTTAAATTGGTTCTTGCTAAGTTGTCTGTTATGGATAGATATAAAAGTGGTTCAGCCCTTGAGTAAGTGCCTTTTTTTTATCTTTACAAGAAAACATGGAATAGGATCATTTTAATTAACCAGTAAAATTAATCTTTCTAAACATTTAAAATTCTGGTCAGTATTTAGAAGCAGTTTGGAACTTTACTTACATTCTCAGTTCTCTTTGCCTGCTTATGTTCTCAGCTTGACACTGAGTGTGTTTATGCATAATGGAAAAGAAGGTCCACACATGCACTTTGTGAATCAACAGGAGACCTTTGTTTACCTGTTTTACTGGATGGCCTACATGGTTTAAAATACATGTTAAAATTGAAGGCCAAGCAGAACAGGGGCATAAGTATAAGTATAAAGTATAAGAAGAAAGAAAACAGCAAGCTTGAAATTAGGCCATATCTGTACTGTATCTTTTTTTCTTTAAATGAATAACTTCCAGCACATTTCAACACTATTCTGATCCATAAAACAAAGTCTTTTTAAAAAAAAATCTGCTGACCCTGTTTTAGTATGAAAGCTTTGAGGTGTTGCTTTTAATCCAGATGAAAACATATCTGTGCGCACAACACAATGTAACAGGGTCGCATAAATGTGATATAATTTAAGTGTTGATTTGACAACAGAGGAATAAGATTGTAATGGATTTTTGGTGACGCTCGGAATGGGTTGGTCTCCATTTAGGATTTAGATGACCCAGCTGTCTACTGATGGTACTGGGTGTTTTGGCTCTACAATAGGCTACAAGCCTAGCTTCTTATTGATAGTGGAGAGATGTTCTTGGGTGTATGAAGCTCTGTGTGAGAACTGGATGCGCATTTCTGTTATAATGTGTGTTCACTCATTTTCCTTGATATCAAGTTGATTTATTATAATTAATATTATTACTAAAGTTATTGCAGTTGAGATTTTGTCACAAGATATAATACTTACATGCTGATGTTTTGTTCTGGACCAAAAGGGTCATTGCTACAGGCAGTTGTACACCTTATAGTACAAGTTTCTTTCATTGTCTTCTTGTTAATTCTGAGCACTTCTTCCTTTTTGCACTTTTCCTCCCTAAAGATATCAAAGTGTCTTTTGATGCTCTATCTGGTTGTCATGTCTGAGCCATATCTCCCATTTTTACTCTCCTCTTTCAGCTTGAGTCATTGGATATAAAAAGCAGAACTTTTTTTGCTGTGGTAAAGAAGAGAGCAGAGGTGAAGACTGGAGTGTTTAAACAGCACGATATAAATGGAGGGATGAGAAACAAGAGATGGATAAAGGTACAAAATGTTATTGTCAGTATGATGTTGAATAATTTTGGTAAAACTGGCAGCTCCCTGCTGCTCCTGGCTGTATGTTCTGATGATCTTTTTCTCATAGTGGTCATGGATTAATTCATCTAGCCAATTCAGCATTCGTCTCTGGATACTCTTCTCCTTGTTCTTCTCCCCAACTTCCTATTATCCAACTTAATTCTTCAGAACTCCAGGTTCTTTGAAGTCCTTGAGGTTTTTACAGTGGATTGTATTTGGACAGGCTTTGTGCCAATCCTGCAGTCCTTCCAGATGACCTGCCTGCTTGGTTTCGTCTCTCTCTGTCAGGCACATTCCTTCTTGTCCATCTATTTTTGCATTTAGGCCTTTCTCTTTTTTTCTCTTCCACTACTTCAGCAGGTTCAAGAAGGTGGGTTTCTTTTGCCTGAGGGATCGGTGGAGTTGCTTTTCCTTTCAAGATAGGGGCTGCAGATACTTTATGACTTTCACTCTGTGCTGCCATGTGTCTGCTCCACTCATGACATGTTCTCTTTGAGATTCAAAGATGTGAACTTTCATTGTGTGAAGATTGGTGGACCTTGGAAGAACCCTCTCTATTGCCCTGCTGATGGAGATAGTTTTGTCTTCCTAATACTGTAGATAAGATGGAAATCTAAGGTTTCTCATTTGTTATAAAACTGCTAAATAATAATTATTTCCTCAGTACTAACCAGTAGCCTTGGAGTTAAAACCGTTTCTAAGTCAAATTTATAGTCAACTCTTAATACAGATAAGGTAAAATATTGGAGTTTTTCTTTACTAAACAAATCAGTCACAGAAGTCAACTTGTTGGACTGACTGAGCTAAAAACTACATAATTTATTTAAACAAAAAGCTATGACACTGTTGTTTCATGCTTAACATTATTCCATATTGAGATTTGATCATGGCAGTGAAAAATGCATTTGCACTTTTGCATTATCTTTTTTCTTACAGTAATTACATTAATTAATGCAAGAACTAATTCTTAAAAATCCCCATTTTCCTTGCAGCCAGTCTCTGTCCTCTAAACTTGGGTCCTCCACCAGAGGAATGGGAGCTGGAAGGTCCTGTGCAGTATCTTAGCTGTTCCTAGGACTGTGCTCTGCTGGACAGAGATCTCCAATGTTGTTCGTGGAATCTGCTGGAGCCATTCTCCCACTCTTAGAGTTTGTTCCTGTCCTGCTGTAATTAGTGCCCCTGTACTGTCTTTAAGTCAAGTTTGTCAAGCCATTGGTAGGAGTTTTTGATATCGGCTGATTCTTCTTTCTGCTGGTGGTACATGCCATGCACTGGCCTCTCCTTCCATGCTGGTTCCTGTTCTTGTTCCTCTTTTTCAGGCTTCTGCTGCCTGAGGTACTCACTAAACACATGATCAGTTGTGGCCATCTTTGTGTAGTCCACAGCCTCTTTTCTTCCTCTTAGCGTACCGTCTCAAGGTGCTTGATTTGGGGTGAAACCCTCCATGCATGGTAAGGAGCTTTCTTGTCTTGATGTCAGTGGCTTCTGTCTCCTCCTTTGGCCGGCTTATTATCCCAGCAAGGTATCTGATGACCAGCAGGGCGTTCGTATTGATTGCCCAGATTTTGTTCTTCCCATTCAGCTAACTCCTAAGGATTTGCCTTACTCTCTGCAGGTATTTGGCGGTTGCAGCTTTACTAGCAGCCTCTTCATGATTCCCATTTGCCTGTGGGATTTCAAGGTAGTTGTAGCTGTCTTCATTGTCTGCAATACTGCCTTCTAGTAGTGCAGTCCTTGCAGTTCTGACTACTTTCCCTCTCTTCGTTTCCATCCAACTACAGTTCTTCAGTCCGAATGACATTCCAATGTCATTGCTGTAGATCCTAGTGGTGTGGCTCACTGAATCAATGTCTCGTTCACTCCTGCTCCATTCTGTAGTCGGTATCCGTAGCCATCTTGTTAATGATCTGGCTGAGAGGGTTCAGGCCTATGCAGAACGGCAATAGGGACAGAGCGTCTCCTTGGTAAATCCCACACTTGATGGTGACTTGTGCAACTGGCTTGAAGTTGACCTCTAGTGTTGTTGACATCCCCACTGAATTCCTGTCTTCTAATTTTTAGCACTATATCTTAAATCAGTCTGCAGTGCAAACTACAATCAAATCCGAAATTGGCTGTCACTCTCAGTGCTTGCCATCCCGTAACAGTAGTGATGACAATATGTATGGGAGAGATGATCTGATCCGTTCTGTTCCAACAGCCACTAAGCACCACTGTTTCAGAGTGAAAAGTACCATTAACTAAATAAAAAGTAAATGAACTGCATTCAGAGGTGCATAAAAATCCTTGAAATAGTTCTACTGTGTGTCAACCACTTGCCTAATCAATGTCATCAGAATCACTTACAAAGGTGAGTCGTTCAGCTTCTTCCTTCAACTTCCAAAATTGCAGCTGGTGTCTGCAACATCCTGCGGTTATGAAGGGCAGCTGTGCGCACTGTTTGTTGGCTTTGTGGTGATGTTGCAGCTGCTGCAAAGCCCTCAGAGGAGCAGCCACACTCCTGAGTGAAAAGATCAGAACTGACCAAACTGCCATTCACTGTCCAAGATGCTGTAGAACACATTACAGAGACAAGTAATTTATTCTTTTTTGAACTCAAACTCTGTAAGTCTGCTGCTGATCATAGTAACTGTAACAGCACCTCCTTCCCTGTGTGGACATTTACAGATGTGGGTAAGAGGGGGGGATCCAGATGACACTCCTCAGGAAAGCAGAAATAATCCATCATCAAAGCAAACTGTAGCAGAATATTCATTTATTAAGTTTTAAATGGGGAGCATTTTGTGCTGTTGAAATGTAAGATTATTTCATATTAAAAATTGAAGTTAAATGGCAGATATGTCCATACAGTGCAAAGTGGAAGGGAGATTTAATTCTGGCGTGTTAAACCGTATTGTTACGTTTGACTGGAAAACATGAGTGTGAACATTGGTCACACTAATTTAATTAAAAAATATGTTACAACATTGTTGTAAAGACTGTGGTATATGTTTCAGTTCTGAACTTGTTTAGTTGAAGTTTTTGAAGTTTTGAATTGGACAAATTAAATAAGGTGTCACTTTTAGCGCTCATTATTTGTCGTGGAAATTTTTTATTTACTTTTTTTTTTTTATCCGTTTCATTGAATCTTATTTTTTAGGTTTATAGTTGCATTTGGGAGACATATAGTGCATTACTATAATATTGCCAATTCATTCAGAATGTCTTTCAGTTACCGTGCGATTTTTAAACTAATCAAACCCACTTATATAAACCTATGATGTAATATCTTAAAACCTCAAACATGAATATATGTACTTACGTCCTTATACCCTCATCATGGTTAAGCAGTCTTGTTTTGCTGTTTTGTGTACTACCTCCCCCACGCCTTCAAAAGAGCTTAGTGGAAATAATTTTTAGCTCTTTGATGTGTGATTATGACTGGTTTTATGTACGGTTGCTTTGATGAAAATGATGGCTTTTCTTCCACGCACGCATCTCGCCCCACCCTCGCCTACTACACAAGGCTTGATTATGGCACTCTAAGATTTACAATGCTATGTAAGACATTGTGTTATTTGTTCTTAGTCATGCTCTTGTGATTCTATTTAAATCCAGATTATTTTGTGGTTCAATCGGTCTAAAAAAAGAAATGTTCTGTGGGTGATTTTCAAGAATAGCAGTTTCAGTACAACAATAGCGTATGATCTCTTTTTTAACTGATGCCAAGTATAAACGGGCTCTTATGAATTGAGGAACGAATGCAATCATGCAGTCCATGAAATAGAAAAAGGTTCTGCAGATGATTGCTTTTAGGCATGAATGTGTGAAATTAATGAGGTAAAATAAACCGATAAATAAAACAGGAAGTTTAGTTAAGCTGATCATGAGAAATAAATTAAAACCAGTTAATTTTTGGATCAATCTTTCCCTTTTGTATTTATGCTTTGGATTATGTTATAATAATGGAAAGCCTGGACTGTTTTGTATATCCAGGATAGTTACTTGTGGCTAGCTTTCAGAACTTAGTTTATATCTCCCACATTTTTGTTTCTTTTCAACTGTTTCATTAACTTGCATAACTTTTCTGATGTCTTAATGCTGTGTGCCACCTTACTCTGCAAAGCTGGCTACTCTCTGAGGTGAGTCAAATGGCATTCAAATCAATTTCTGCCAGTTGTAATTGACAGAATAACTATTGATGGTTTGCTGATGTTTTGTCTTGGCAGGTTTTTTTTGGTCCCTCATTCAGCTTGTTTGTTCGTTTTTTTGTTCTGATCATTGTTATCTTCTCCCACGAGTGCTCTCTTTGTTGTCGTCATCGCTTTCTGTCAAATTAATGGCATCTGAGGCTGGTGTTGTATTCTGTATTAGTACAGTTTTGAGAATTTGTTGCTCTAGTAAATATTTGGTTCTGTAAAATGGATCTTAAGCTACAAGATATATATATATATATATATCTTGTAGCTTAAGATATATATATATATATATATATATATATATATATATATATATATATATATATATATATATTATATATATATATATATATATATATAATATAATATAATATTCTGCAATCTCATTTCACCAGTGCTGCATCACTTGTGCTCATCTTAGCTACCATGAGAATCCCATAGCTTTCAATTAGATCTCTTTGTGGTGAAAGAATAGAAAGCTCTTCTATCCTCTGGTGAACAGTCTGATTTCTTTCTTTCTCTTTGTTTGCTTGCCTCAGAAAATGGTACCCATTTCTCAGTGCACAATGTTGTCTTCGAAGCTTTGAGGCCGCCTCAGGTCCCTCCGTGTCTGTGTTTTTGTCTTCTTCTTTGTCATGTTTGCTATTTTAGCAGGGATGATGCCTGCATATGAGTTTGAGAGTCCACCTAGCCCAATCCAAAGATTTGACCTGATTTCAAAGCAATCAGTGGAACCATCGGCACGTGTCAGTCTGTTTCCTCCTCCTCTCCCTCTGTCTCTGTCCTCCCCACACAGCTATACAGCAGCTCATCTCTCCAGCTCCTAAGCTGCTGGACTGGGTTAAAATGCTGAACAGCTGCTGGTGGCCCACCAGATGTGGGCTATGAACCAAAAACATACTGCACAGTTAGTTCCCATGTTTGTGATGGAGTTTACAACACTCACTCTTTATAGAAAGCAGTTTTTGTTCTTTTATTGCCTAGCAAATTTACACATTATTATTGAAATGATTTTTACAGCACACTACAGAACCTCAGAACATGTTCAACCGATAACTATAAAACAGTCACCTCTTCTTTTGTCTTCCACTTGTCCAGTTTCCTCAGATTTTTTAAGGTCAGTGCACACCATGCTGACATATTCCAAGTCTTCAAGTAACAGCTCTTTGAGAATCACCTTGTTGGTGCAAAAAATATATATATATTTTTCAACATGAACATCTCTCAGTCAGTTTTTAGACACACTGAACTGACACAGCTGGCATGTGGCAACTTGACGGCCTATCACCAAGAATTTGAAGATGTCAAAACTTACTTTCAAATCTGTGACCCCTAAATATTTAATAACAGTAAATTGTAGGAGGAAAACAGCCTTGGACTTAATAATTTAAGAGAAACTTTCAAACATGCTGATCTGTCAGCAGCTGTCATCAGATTTTGATTCTTCTCTTGCGAAATCTTGATTGCAAGTAAGTGACATGACCTTTTTTTCACCTGAACCCTACCCAAGAGAAGGGTACACATATTGAAATTCTGCTTGCGTAGGTGCATGTGCGGATTTCCCATGTTAACAGGTTCATTTTTGTTAATTAGGAGAAAATAGTTACAGTCAGAGCTGGCCTTTGGGAGCTGTGTCTATCACTGTTAATTAAAGTTTGATTGCCAGAAGTCATGTAAAACTCTCATCTGTCAGCATATTTCACATCTGAATGACTTCAGCAGCCACATCATCCCTCCCTCAAGTTTCTCAGCTCATCTGCAGAATTCAAACCACCAGATTAAAAAAAATAAAAAATAAAAACCTTTGGGGCTTTGAAGGAGTGTTGATCGAGGCTGCTTGTGTTTGTCATTTCTGGTGTATGCTTGTCTTCAGGTATTGACGCTGTCCTTCGCATGCGGCAGGACTCTGCTCTCTTTCTCTCACTCTCTGTTTTCACTCATCCCCTCACTATACCAGCTCTGCCTCGCTGTGCTATTCTGTTCTCCCTGGTTCTGTCTCACCTACACTCTGTAGATCTGTCTCTCTGCCCTGTAGACATTCTTTTATCCTCCATCCCTCTGTCTCCCTCTGGCTCCCTTAGCCTGTACTTGGCTGCTTGCTATAAAAATAGCTTGGCCTAGATTACAGCAGCTGCATTGGCGCTGGCAGTACAGTTGGTTTGGCTGGGCCAAGTGAGGTAGCCTGTTGTAATAAGAGGTTGGCAGTAAAAAGATGGAGTGTATGTGTTTATGCATGCGTGTGTGTGTTTGTGTAAATATCTCCTAATGTGTGTCCTTGTGTTCATTTTAAATACAAAGACAATATAGGCCAAATGCAGTATACTGTATATTGCATGCAGTTATTGGTTGAGGTTGTGCAGAGTAGTCCTTAGTTATATGCCTGCATGTGCATTAAAAAAACAAAACAAAAAAAAGTGTGTATTATGAGCATGCGTATCAGCCCACCACAGTGATCCACTGCCCTGATTCCCCCCCTCCTGCTCCACTGCAGAGCTCCACTTCAGAATACAAATTATGCTCGTCAGTGAGTCTGAGACAGTGTCTCATCCTTTGAGCATCTCTGCTGCCTCTCTGTCCACTCCTCTCATCTCTTATGAAGTGCATTGTGCATGGTAGAAATGGAGTAGCTAGATTGCTATCCTATTGACTCTGTATGTGATGATTGTATGTATTGGTCATAGAGAAGTGGGGCTTAAATGAGAGACAAACACATGATCAGACACGTGGTTTACATTTCCTAAATCTAACCATGTTCTTGGTATTTATCTTTGCACATTATATTTAGGCACTCTTCTGTCAGTATCTGCCCATAAAAACAGACAGCCGTAGTGCGGTTTTTACTGTGTCACTACTAAATTAGCTACAGCTTAAGCAAACAGATTCAACTCGATGGAATATTTCTATTTTAGGAAATGCACTTTGGAGTTGCTAGTGGACATAATTTGTTACCTTGCCAACAGTCTTTAAGTGAAGCTAAATTTATAGACCCCTGGCTGTATCTGCATATTTACCGTACAGATGTAAGAGTGGTATCAGTCTTCTCATCTTTGTCTCAGGAAGATTTTTTTTTTAATGACATGGAATTTACAAGCATATGCATATGGGGTACCTCAGCAAATTGAATCCATAAAACAAGATATTAACCATATGATAAAGTGAAATTCTCGTATTTATTGCTGATAATAGATCAGAACACCTACAGTTCTGCTGTATATCCTCCAAAACGGCAGCATTTGAAAGGGAAAAAAAATACTATAGAAAAATGAACTTTTCTTAGGTTTTTCTTTCAGGTGAAAAGATTGTGTCAAAGCTTTATATGTTCCTGCACAAAGTCTTGTTTGGGCTATGTTCTTCCTGTGAGATCGAACAGAGAGAATTGTGAATGAGGAGAGGAGAACTGAGAATGAGGAGGAGCAGAGCTGCAGAATGAGGCCAGAGAGGAAGAAAAAGTGCTTCATCATCCTCGGCGATCCATCCTACTTATCAGCTGCGACAAAACAGATCAAAGGAAGCTGCGCTTAAATAGCCGAAAACATTCAACGCATGCAGTGAACTGCATGGTTTGTTGATGCCAGTGACTGCAGCAGTGTTCTCGTAACCTTGTCCCATCATGTTCAAATGAATTTAGATTTGATTTGGCATCTTTACTTACTGCCTTTAGTCCTTATTTGATTTAACAAGCCTAAATCTACTCATATGTATTCTGTTTATGTTCATTTTCTTCTTCAACACAAATATGTGGACATATTTTTTCAATCAAATCCAGATAATTTTTTTTTCAATTCATGTAATTAATCATCTGACGTTATGGGCAAAGCTAAAGGGGAGGCCTGAGGTGGTACCTGAAATGTGATGTGTTTTATATCAGTGCAGCCATGGGTGGAAGTTCTGGGGGATAAAGGGGTTCAGATCCATTTTTTCACTGGGAATGCAGTGCTGTCATCCTCAGTGCATCATTGTAAATATAACCATACTCCCATTTTATTTACACTTGTCCAATGTCGGCAAACTTGGTGATGTAGCAGTGTAGTGTGTGTTCACAGCATGAATGTCCTGGGTTTGAATCCAAGTGCTGGCTGGGGCCTTTCTCTGTGAAGTTTGCATGTTCTCCCCATGCTTGCTTGGTTTCTGGGTTCCTCCCACAGTCCAAAGACATGCATAGATTACGTTAATTGGCAGTTCTTATTTGGCCATAGGTGTGAGTGTGTGTGTCAGTGGTTGTCTGTCTCTTTGTGTTAATCCTGTGATAGACTGGCGATCTGTACAGGGTGGACCCTGCTTTTTGCCCTGACAGCTGGGATAAGCTCCAGCCCAACTATGACCCACAGCTGGATAAACAGGAGAAGATGGATGGATGGATGGATGGATGGATATCTTGTAAACATCCAGATTGTTACAGGATATCTACATCTCCTACTGCATGTTTAAGGTGTCCACAAATTAAAACCATTTTTCCAGCCAACTTAAGTAGTTTTGTTTGGTATTTATTACTTTCAGAATTTTCTGATTTATCATGTGCTGCACCTCAGTGGGTTTTAGTTTCCACTGGTCAAAAAGTCTCGGAAACATCCCTGGTTGAATTATTCCATAATCCTTCCACGCAACCCAAGTCAGCTGCAGAAGTAGCCCCAGACTCCAGAGGTGGCAAAAAGTACTGACATTCTGTACTTAAGTAGAAGTACAAGTACTTGTGTTAAAAAATACTTTGGTAAAAGTCAAAGTACTGGTTCAACTTCTTTACTTAAGTAAAAGTAAAAAAGTACAGGCTCTGAATTTACTCAAAGTAAGAAAGTAAAACTAGCTCTTGGAGGACGTTTCTACCTGCTATTTTGTGTAAAGCTAACTAAAACCTTATTATATATTATTGTAATAATATAAAATAATACATGAAAATCCAAATGTTATTCCAATCTAAATTTAATTCTAATGAATGTACTCAGCTTGAATAACAAACTGTGAAAGGGAATTTAAAACACAGCTCTGTTCTCTGTGTCCTCCATAGTAGAGGGTGACTGTGTCTCCACCTAACACCAACATGAGGATACTCAGGGGTTACAGTGGGATTCAGAAGGTGGAGGAACCCTAAGATCAGCTGTAGTGGCTCTGCATGGGGAGAAGATCACAAATTTCTATTGTGAGCTCCAGTAAATGATGTTGGTGTGCAGGCTGTGATCAGCTGACCTGCTGCTGCTGCTCTGAGGTTACTGCTCTGTGTGGGATGAAGTGAACTCACAAAGATGTAACCCAGTATTTCACAGCTGTCTGAGCTGATCTCCATCCCTACACTGACAGCATACAGGCTGTAGAAATGTTGATTCAGTGAATGAATCTCAGCATCAGCAGCTTTGATTCAAACTCATCTCTGCTGCACTGATGTAACTCTGACCATGAACACAAAGTGCACCAACACAGAGCTTTACTGTAAATACAGTACAACAAGATAACCTGTTTATTACGTACTAAACTGCAGTATTTTCATACAATCTTTGAATTACACAAAGTCAGCATACTTCAGTTTATTTCCAGTCCTTACCTTTAAATCTAACCTTCTTCTTCCTCTCCTGTCCTCTTTCTCCATCTCTGAGTGAACTTCTCTCTCTTTGCTCTCCCTGAAATACAGCAGCTCTTCTTTTAGCTAGCAGACACACTGTGTGACAAACTGCACACACTTTGTGTGTTTGCTGTTTGCTGATGTTGAGCATTTAAAAATGTTGCATTTACCTGCCACACGTTACTCCCTTCATGCTCGCTCTCTTCAGTAGCGCTAGCTAAGCTGTTTATGTGCCGCAGCGCAACTTACGGACTCGGTCCGGCCCGCTGTGACCCCTGATTATAGCGCTGTAAATGAGACATTATTACATGGGTTTGTGTATTTAATCCCTTTGTACCCGATAAGCCGGTGATGGAGGATACGCCAGTACAATTGTCCTCTTATATGTTAATATTCCTCCGTTTAGGCTCAGATCGCTTGATGACTGACGGCGCGCTGACCGGAAACGCAAACTTCTCCCTGACGTGTTAAAAAGTAACGAGTCTGTTTTGAAAATGTAAGAAGTAGAAAGTACTGATACTTGTGTAAAAATGTAGGGAGTAAAAGTAAAAAGTAGTCAGAAAAATAAATACTCAAGTAAAGTAACAGATACCTAAAAAATCTACTTAAGTACAGTAACGAAGTATTTGTACGTCGTTACTTCCCACCTCTGCCAGACTCACATGCTTGGTGGTAATCATGCCTGTATACTGAAGTAGTAATTTGCAGTGGAATAAGCTATAATTACTGTTTGCGTGACATTAAATTATTTAACATATTTGGTTAGGTCCAGGCAGAATGACTTTGAGGACTGTGGTCCAAATCTCTGTGCATTAGCAAACATCTGCTTTGCTGATCTTCTGTGAGCAAGACAGTGAAACTTTACTTTTTTCTTTGACCCAAGGCTTGTAAATAGGGGGAAAGGTGAAAAGAGAATTTTCCAAGAAGGCATAAATAAATGATCACAACCTTTGGCAAACTAAGACTACATTAGATTCAAGTAAACAGAGTTGACTCAAAAGAAAAGACGACATAGCGCACCGCTTTATCACTCCTCGGCGTGTGATTAATGAGCTGTGGGAGTGCTTTGATGTAACATCTAACCTGTCAGGTATCATCACCAGTACTGCCTGCTCATACTACCATGACTTGAAAGAATAACACAGATTCAATCTCAACAGATGAAGAGCTGACAGTGCTTTTCAGACAAGGTCAACATGTTACAGTGTCTGATATGTGGTTTTTGTGCTTTTACAGGCACATTTTTTTCCAGACCGAGTGATGACACTGTCTGCTGGGGGAATGTCACAGTCATCCATAAATATCTTTCTCATGTTCTCCGTCTTGCTCAATGTGGAACAATGCCTGACACACACAGACAAAATAGCCTCACGCCCGAAGCCTTAATATTAATGGCTTATAGGGACTTGTTGTCTCGGCTGGTTAGGCAATTATTATTATGAAATGGAGTGCTGGAGAGACAGATGATCTGAGTGATGGAAAGAAGGCGAGGTGTGTTAGCATATTATGTAATGGCATAATGTCTGTGGAATTTGGAAAATGATTGGTCTTCAACCGGAATGGAAACAGTCTACCAGTATAATTAAGGAGCTGTGGCAGTATCTTCAGCCTCATCAGTTGCTTTATTGTGAGTCATGAAGAGCCACAGAACCGTGACAGTACAATCCAGTAAGCGCTTAAAGTATAGTACAGCTTGCTTAGAAGTTCTTTGAAAGTTTTCAAGGCATTCCAGTGCCGGAGAAGCATTTGTCCTTCTGACAAAATAAGGTGTTTGTGATTTTCTGTCTCTATTAACAGCATACAGGGAGACATCAGCATGACGAGCTTTTAGGCTTGTTTGTATATTCTTATACCCATGAAGTCACAGACCATGTCAACTGAAGGCAACAAACAAAAGAGGAGCAAAAATACAAAGCAAAAATAAAGCAGGGATGCACAGGCACCATATTTTTGATTCACAGTGCTGATGGCAAACCAGAAATGAGATTTAAAAAGAAAACAGCTCTACCCAGACTGGACTCAGCTGACACTTTCACAAGGGTTTTATATCGGTAAACTATAGCTTGTGAGTCTTGTGTAGCCTGATCTACTCAAAATGTTGCTGGTGAAAATGGGATGGGCACAATAGCAGAAACAGAGAAAGAGTTTAATGCAGTGGTCCTGTATTCCTGTAGCCCTGAGCAATCCTACTTGTCACCTGATTTCAACTGTATGCAAGAGTGACCCCCCCCCCCCCCCCCCCCCACACACACACACACACACCCACACACACCATAGCCCTAAACAGACAGATGATATAAAATGAGAACAAAAGAATAAGAGTGGATTGAGCAGAAAGTCCAAATCATGGTCCAGTATGCTGACTATAACCTTGTAATGTCCCGTTTTTGATGTGACTGGTAGATGTATCGATTTACTTGATGGCAGTTTCTATAGTTATAGTTTAATCCTGAATCAGCTCATCTCATCATTTTCATTGTAATATAATATTTTGTCTTCACACTTCTCTCTGACTGCCTGAAAAAATTGAACCGTAACAGCACAGTTGATCTCTCATGCTAGACTTGAACTGGGGCTTATATAATTGATCCTTTTATTGTCCACCCCATTATTAATGTCAGTATACGGCAAGACATCAGTGGTAACAAGATTTCTTTCTGAATGAATGGGTTGGACCGGGGGTGACACTGATGCTGATGTTATTTCATGTAGCCATGCAACCGATTTTGATTCCCCCCCCCCCCCCCAGAAATGGTTGTGACAACGCTTTTCTTCTCCAGCAAACGCAAAAGACTATAAAGAAAAAGAAAAAAAAAAGCGGAATGAACCGGACCCTGAATTCTGCAGTGCACCCTGCACGGTTCGTCAGCTCTATATGTGCGTAAAACACGACGAACGTGAGGATGGTAATGACGTCAATGTGCAGCTAGGGAGGGGAGGGCAGGAGCCAGAGAGGGAGAGAGAGAGAGTTTGTGCAGTTGCTGCGCATCACTCACAGCAGCGCGTTAGTGCAGTGAGGAGTCCAGCAGCAACTCTCGCAGCTGATTAAAAAAGAACAAAAAAAAAAAAACCCAAACTAGAACAGTCCGCTGACTTAAACCTCAGTTTTCTGGAGAAAGAAGGCGAGCGATACCTGCTTTGTCTGCGCACTGCTAGAGTGGAAGAGAAAGACTTTTACTCTTTTCGTTTTTCTCCCAAAATACGCAAGGGAATGCCATCGATAAATATGAAACTGGAGATGGTGACCATCATCGCCTGCGAAGTAGACATTGAGGTGTTTACGTCAGACAAAATGCAGGTACGGTTTACCCCCAAATGAACGTTATAACTAATCCCTGCGTTTTTCGTTTTTTTTGTTTGTTGTTTGTTTGTTTGTTTTTTTTTGTTCTTTCTTTTTTGCGGCGTGGTTGTGCAGCAGTTTGCTCAGGGTGACTGCATGCTGCCCTGTAGAAGGTGCATGCATGTATTGGTGGCGTTGAATGCAGCCCATCCTCAAAACGAGGATTTTTATCAATATGGGATCCGCATCTCGGCGAGACGCACGCCCCGCCAGCGGCGCACGGCACAGTGATTGACGCTGAATTAATTGCAAAAATTGCTCGAAAATTGCAAGAATAGGACGCAGCTTACAAAGCATCATTATGTGCCATTGTGCGTGGAGGCTTCACGGCGACGGGAATTGCCGGACGAGGCGCAAGGCGAATTGGAATGGGTGTGATTGAATGAATTGTCCATGCAGACACATGTATGGAAATAAGCGAGGCTATGTTTAGACGCAGTGGCGACAGACTGTCTTCTCCCCTGTGTCCATCTCTGGCCTCACGGCAGCATTGCAGGTGCATCGGTTAAAACGTGATGCCGAAAATATCAGGAAACCTGAGCAAACATTCCATTCATATTAAAATACAGTGACATAAATAATCCTTGCATAGGTAATATTTGTGCCCTAGGAATGAAAATGCAGCTTGTGTATCCATGAGTTATGTGAGTTTTTTTTTGTTTGTTTGTTTTTTTGGTAATACTATTTGAGTACATTTAGGTCACTATCATTTCAGTATTGACACTCCCTATGGCAGTATTTATAATTTTTCCAAAGCCCTTAGGACAGAAGTGGGCAATTAATCTTCCCAAGGGGCCACATGAGAAACTGGGACTGCTGTGGAGGTCTGCACAACAGACCCTCCACAGCAGTCCCAGTTTCTCATGTGGGCCTTGCCTTAGGACAAGTCCGATCCAGGTATTTGATAAGCTGCTTGTCAGTTACAGGAGGGGGGGGGGAGCAATTGCAATCAGATGAGTTCAAATGAGCCTCAGGACCCCACCTTTGGCACTGCAACATGCCAAATTTGGGGCTTAAAAGGCTATTGCAGATGGTCGTCCAAAGCTTGGCTCACCGTCTAAAACCCTTTGGAAATTCCATGTCAGAATATATTCCCTCACCTGCTGGCTGCGTGTCTGCTTCTCTGATCTGACTCATCACCAAAAATGACAGAAATGCAGAAAGGGTGAAAGAATTAAAAACAAGGTAGCAGTGTAAGGGGCTATAGAGCAGCCCAGATATATGCGGACTTGTCTGGCATGGTCATACAAACATGCAATCATCCCCTGTGGCATTTACACTTAGTGCTTTTGTGCTCTGTTATGATGAAGTCTAATTTCCTACCAGAAACCTCAAATCTCAAGTCACCACACCCGTGTTGTTGAGCAGGGTTTTTTGGCAGCTTCATGTTTATCACTAACCTTACTCAGCTCTCTGAGTGCTATGCCTGTGTGTGTATGTGTGTGTGTGTGTGATGTGTGTGTGTGTGTGTATGTGTGTGTGTGTTGTGTGTGTGTGTGTGTGTGTGTGGTGTGTGTGTGTGTGTGTATATATATATATATATATGCAGTATGAGTTTCATTTGCATCTGTTATGATGTCGTTGTTCTTGTTTTGTCCCATTTTTATCATGCACATACGTAACACACAAACAGTCCAAGATGACAACTGACTCATCCAGTGGTCTGTGGCCCCCAGTTAGCCAGGCAGCTGCTGTGATTGCTCGCAAGTCTGACAGTTTTCTAATCCACTGCAGACAGCCAAGGTGAAAGACACCAATGTATCAGCCTGCCGTTGTTCTCCAATTATAAGAGCCTTAAAATTCCCTAGGGGATGTTAGAGTAAGAAAAACAACTGACAAGGTTCATTGTGGAGGTGGATTATTTAGGATTTTACCTCAGCCTGATATACATCTCTTAATTTATAATAACGATTCATGCTTGTGTGCTTCAAGGAGAGTCTAGGGTTAGATGTCATTTCTTCTTCATTGTAATAAACCTTTATTAAAACCTGTGCTGTTTTAGATCATCCATCCTCCCTGACAGCTTTACATGGCCAGGGGCAGGCCAGTCTGATCAGAGTACAGTCTTCACTAAAGCTTCCTGTCAACAGCTCTTATCAGCCCACCTCTCACAGACGCCACCAAAGAAAAGGGGTCTGTGCACAATTAAAGAGCAGACAGAGGACTGAAATGGTACAAAGAACACTAGTAATCCTGGTTTCGGGTTACTGAGAGTGATGAAGAGGGCAGATTAAGTAGGGCACGTGGGCAGCAGGCTCTGATTGAGCCCACCTCCCTATCAGCATACTCTTGTTTTTATTATCATTCAACCAGATCTGAGCCTGTCTGAGGCCCATGTTTTTATTACATGATGGCCCAAATCTGTAGATGAGAGATAATAATCGGAATGCTGTTTTGTTACAAAGCACTTGGGTGAACTTAAGTGGATTGATGCTATGTATAGAGCCTTCAAGGAAGATTAGCAGTGGCATTGGTGTTTGAATGGGGAAACATGAAGAAAATAAGCGACTGCTTTGACATGGTTGAAAACGCTGTGGCTCAGTCTTTGCTGATTACGTCATTAATGAGAGAGACTGAGAGGCTATACACAGGATAGGTTGTTGTTATAATAATGGCAAAGCTGGTGCACAGAAGGCTCTTTTTTCCCAGAGTGCTTGGTATCCATTTTAATGGAAAACAAAAGGCCTGTTGATGTGAAGTTCATTGAGGCCAGAGATGCAGGTTTAACTGCATGCACGCTGCCGTTACCTGCAGAATCTACCAGCGTAAGCAGATGATAGCATGGGACACATTTTGAAGGTCACAGCATGTTTGTGTGAATGTATTTTAGTACAAAGGTAGGGATGCAAGCCTTTACAATTACAGTTACTGTGCATGCTTGGCTTGATGATCACATTTACATGTGATTTATTTATTTGTTTGTATATCTACTTCCCAATTAGATGCCTGCCTATTATTTGTTCTTTCATATAGGTATAAATAGTTAATATGTCTGTCAACCTGCTCTTTCTCTGCATAAGTGCTTCTCTGGCCTCAGTCACTAAATGAAATGTGGGCTGTTTTTTTTTATTTGGGGGGGGGGGTTGTGATTACGATGGCCCTGTAGGGCAGGGGTTTATACATTTGCCTAACAAGCAAAATATCCCTACTTGATCCCAGGAGGAGATACGAATGCCTTTGGGCTGCACCAGGGCATCCAGTGTAAAAATCTGAGGAGGGAGGAGTCGAAAGTAGCTTTATGATACATTTAACGCATCGGTGTTGTTGAAGAAAACAGCATTTTCACATTATGACCTCTTCGCTCTGTCAGCTCCATCTGTTATCGCTACAGTCAGCTCTGCCTCATCATAAAAACAGCACACAAAGGCTACACTGCAAGCCACAAAGTACAGCCACTTTCGACTTATGCCTGATTTCCCACACACAGAAGACTCTAGTAACACTGACACAGTCACACACTCCAACCACAACAGTGAGTCAGCGGACTCTCAGACCTACAGACAAACATCCCTGTCAGCAAACACAAACAGCACCTCGCTGAGGACGCTGGGAGAATTTTCCATTCACCTGGGTCACTTTCCATTCGTTCTGTCGACTGTCCGTATCTCAGTCTGTCTGTCGCTTCTGTACGTCTGTTCTCAGGCCGTACTGTAGCACAAATCATGCTGGTTACGAGGAAGGAGACGTAATTTGATGACTAATCTGCTCTTTTGTTGTTCAGCAAAACTGAAGAGTGATTTTGCTGACGTCTCTGATGTTTTCATTCTTTCCCACTGACTTTTGTTAATGTGCTACCTTATATAACATGTTGTCATGCACTTCATTTAGTAAGTTTATTTAAGGATCTAAACAGTGCAAAAAAGGTACAATGAGCAATATATAAGACCACTGTTTTTTATATATATATATATATATATATATATATATATATATATATATTTTATATAATATATATATATATATATTATATATATATATATATATATATATATAATATATATTTATATATATTTTATATATATATATATATAATATATATCTATTCTCCCCCTACTCCCCTCTCTCTCTCTCTCTCTCATACTCTCTCTCTCTCTCTCTCTCTCCCTCTCTCTCTCTCTCTCTCTCTCTCCCTCTCCCCCCCGCTCTCTCTCTCTCTCTCTCTCTCCTTCTCTCTCTCTCTCTCTCTCTCTCTCCCCCTCCCCTGTTGTGGGTTCCTCGCCCTTTGGGCCCATCGCTCTTTTCTCTGCCTTGCCTTCTCTCTCGCGAAATACCACTGACAGAGTGCATACTCATAAACCATGCGTAGGTTTGAATCTTAATGTTATCTTTGACTCGCATTTGAAAACATTGTTGTGATGCTCCTTGACCAGGTGTTGTGTGAAGGCAAGAGGCAGAGAAGCAACAGGAGGGCAGGGCAGGCAGAATGGATGTACATGTTGCCAGTATCATTTTCTGTGCTGGTAGGAAACTAGATCTGCGTTTTGGCAGGGTTGAGCGATCCTGGGTCTGAGCAGTGGGCTCAGGTGTGCCTGCCCCCCCCCCAGTCTGGGCACTAGGCAGGCAGCATTGAACAGTTCACATTTGCCTGAAACTCTAGATAAGTGCTTGGGCTCAGGTGTCAGCTAAAGGTTAGCGCTGTGTCCGTTAAGGTGACGTAGAACAAAGGACAGGTTGAAGTGTCTGGTTACCCATGTAGCCAAGATGACATGACTGTGTGATAAGATTAGATGCAAAATAAAAAAAGGACTTGCAATGGAATGTAGGGGCCCCCAGTTTACTTACAGAGGAAGAAGAGTGGGAAACAGCATCATGCAATGACTGGTCTTTGTTATTTGTCATGGAATATAATTTCTTGTTATCATAATGTTGCAATTGATATTTAATTTCCTTTAAAAAAAATTGCGTAGAAGGATCAATAAATGATCCATTTTCAAATCATTAGAATTTTCTGTCAATTATTCATGCTTCAGCATTACAGTGTTAATATAAGCAATTTGGCATGTCATCCTAAGTTCTTGGAAGGGTGCAGTTTTCACAGTTTGGCCTTTTTCAGAGGAATTCAGAAAATAGGATTAAACATAGATCGGTATATCCGTGACAGTGGATCGTGCATTATGCAAGTCATGCTTTTACTATTTTGCATCACTGACCACATTTCAGCACCAAAACATGGCGCTGCAACTGTGCTGCATGCTCCTGTCTTTGTTTCTCTGCTCTGCTTAAATCATCACTAAAGATGTTGTATCACCACAAAGTAATGCACTGATTGCCACCAGAGATGCTGAAAGAGGGTAAAATGCAAGAGTGAGCAGTAGGAAGTGAGAGTAGTGAGCTCATTTGTCTGTACTCTGTGGCCTAAGTTAGGAACTGTTGGCGTGGCATCTCTTAGCCACCTTATGTAATGTTGTGTAACTCTCTGGATTATCGTCACCTTAAAAGTGTACGGATCTCCATGCGAGCCAGCTAGAAATTTTATGTGTGCGCTTGTGTCACCATCTGTGTTCAACCTAAATGGAGCTGAAGAGGAAAAGCTCCAGCCTCAATAAAAACCATAATGACCACATTGGTGGTAATAGGATTAATGAGTCTCCCTATGCTGTAAACTGATTTCAAGCTCCCCGTCGTGGACACATTGTCCCCGAGGCTGTAGCAGCGTAGCACTGCAGCATCAGGCCCTGTCAGTTCAGCTCCTTGCTCAAGGTATTTATTCACCTGTATAACACTTGGCCCATTCACATACCTTCCCAGCATTTTTGCAGCCCACACAATGAAGACAAAGCTATTGATAATAGACGGTTCTAATTTTTTTTTTTGTAATGCTAAGGAATTGCTGCTATGCTAATATTAATGGCTGATTTAACAAAAGCTGTTATTCCCTATGCTGGTTCAGGTCAACACACACACACACACACACACACACACACACACACACACCACACACACACACACACACACACACACACACACACACAAACTTACTTTATCCAGAGTTTATCCAGTGATACTGAGTCTGTATTTTTTTCTGACACATTACCTAATCCTAAGTAGTCAGCAAGCTAACAGTAGCTTACAGTGTTTTATATTGCTAAAACACTGACCCTTAACCTCCAGGCTGAGTGTAGCCATAAAAGCCAACAGAAACCACTGAGCACCTTATAATACAAGCAAGCTATATTTGTATACAGTATGTGTCAAGGGTATTACACTTACACTGTGTACTGTCCAAATATTTGAACAATTTACTTTGTGGAAATATTCCTCAGAGGCCCGGGAACATATGATTTCATTTTCAAGGTCAAGGTCACCAAAAAAATTTCAAAAATGTGAAAAATCCCTCTCTGTCATTATTGGCAAAATTTGAAAATTCAAATCTTAGTGAGCATTTCAAATATTGCAATGAAATTTGGTACTCGGGTATAATTATTGTTGATAATTCCTTTCAAAGTGAATGACAAACCGTACACAAAATTACATACACATATATAATTCATATCTCAGGAAATTGTTTTCTTCTTTTTTTTTTTCTTTTAGAGGATGCTATTAGGGTACATAACTGAATAAAAAATATTCAGACTATATATGCCATTATCTGTTCATGTGGATCAATTTTTTAAAAATATAAAATTATATTTTACAGTTTTTAAATGCCAAAAAAATAAGTTTCTAGTCTTTGTGATATAGTAATTTATGATGGTGTATGACAGCATTGGGTGGTATCGCTTACAGTATAGTATCAGCACTGGGGGAGGTATGCTCTCTACTGAGTGCCTTCTAGTTTCTGTATGTAGTTTGTTTAAAGCTTGAGTAGGCAAATGGTCCATTAAGAGTCAAACAGTATTTTCCAAAATGCAGTCTCCACTGTCTAGTGTCTGAAGCTTTTAAAAATGTGTCTTCCTTTGTAAGCAATGATCAGGAAACCTTGACACAGATATTTGCTGTATATACACTGGAAACTGCAAATGTTGGCCACGGTCCCCAGAGGTAAAGTCATCAGACAATAGCAGATGTGTCCCCAGATTGCCAGTTCACTAAATTTCTCAAAGAAGCTGGAAAAAAAAATGGTGGTATTTATTTTAATTTACACTGTGATTGTTATAATGTCTGGCAGCTGCACGGTCTCCTGTATTTTTAATATAATACATGTTCAAAAATGTATTATAAGAGAGAGTGCACTGGGACAGAAATGCATGCAGGTACAGTTATTTTTCATCCAGCTCCATCTGTTATCTCTACAATCGGATCTGCCTTCCTTGTTCTACCTCATTAGACTGGTTCCAGTTTGGTCCTTCAGGGAGGACGGTAATTAAAAATCATCATCCAAACACTTAAGAAATGAATTTTCTTAATTATTCCAACATTATCTATTTTTAGTGTAACACCATCCCCGGCTCACCCAGAAGCTCTGTGGCCTACTTTGTTGATTTTCACCCAAATCCTATTCAAGCATGAGGGTCTGGATTAGACTGTGTTAAAGCTCAGCACGTGTTGCAGAGAAAGCTGAGTAATTCCCCAAAGGAAGGGGGAAAAAAAACTGAATAACCCTTCTTCACGTCCCAATTAGGTTTGGTTAATCTTTTCATTTTGATCCAAAACGCCAAATGGTGTAATTCAACATGGGACTGAACAAGCTTGTGGATTACAGTCATGGATTGTGGTCTCCGAGTGCCAGTGTGATTGAAATACTGAACCAGATTAAATGAGAAACCAGATAAAAATGGAGCACTGCGGCTCGGACAGTTTAAATCTAGGAAATGCTGGAGAAGCTTGTTGGACATGGGGTGCGTTTGCCTGCTAATGTGTGTTTTTGTGTTGTCAGTGGTACTGAAACAATGTTTTTTGCCTAAACCTCAAGTTGTATTAATGGCTAAGGCTAAACATGTAATCAAATGACTGAAACAGATTCTCACATTCATTTTAGTTTTAATTAGTTACAGTGTTAGTTTTAATTAACTATAATAACCTTGGTTTGAGGTTATGCTACTGTACTTTCTTGGCATTTATTCTCTTCTTTAAGAACCCAAAGAAGGGGTTTGTAATCCAGCGTTAGTAAATGATGAGTTGGGAAGAAGATGCAGTTTGCCTTAATCCAAGCAATCCTTTATGTAAATCTTGTTATTGTAACTTAATATTTGCAAATGTTTGCTTTTTTTTCCTGGAGAAAAAAAAAAGACACAATTGAAGGTCCAAAATTGTTACAGATAAATACTGAATGCCTTTTCTGCATTACCCTTTTAACTGTCATTTAACTTCCAACTTTCAGTGGCTTTTATTTTGAAATTGTAAGTTATGTGTGTGTGTGTGTGTGTGTGTGTGTGTGTGTGTGTGTGTGTGTGTGTGTGTGTGTGTGTGCGCGCGCGCTGGATTTTCAAGCACGTGGCTGATCAAAAATAATAACAATGGAACATGTAGCTGTGCTGCAGATGATGCTACACACTCATTCTCAACAGTGACAGCAGAGAGCTAAATTTGTGGACCTTATATAACTCCATAAACTGCACAGTGTGCTGACAAACAACAATACAAACTGACAGCATGTAGGCGCTTTTGTGAAAACATCACAATTTGGACATAACTTGCTGAGAACATATTCATATTCTGGTATTTGGGCGCACCAACTGGGCAGGAAGAACCTACAGGTTTGCTGACTGTCAGTGAAGTTTACACATTAAAGAAACTTTAAATTATTTGTGCAGTTCATTAGCTGGAAAAGGTATGAAGTATATCCTGTTATTTATTTATTTATTTATGTATTTAATCCAGTTTCCCACAGCACTGCCCTTTAAATCGCTACTTTCTATTATTCTGCCACCAAAACCATGTTGACATTTCCCAGTGAACCTGCACCTCATCCTTATGGCATCTGATCTTTTGTTAGCCATGCCCACAGTTATGTCCTGTTCTTGCCGCAGTGACAGCCCTTCGTTTACAGTCTGAAACATAACTACCCCGTTCACCCAAGAGGCAAGTATTTGAAAGGAAAGCCCCGGACCCACTGCAAGAGAGGCTACAGTTTACTAGCAAGCTTTATGTTTCTTCATGTTGGTCTGTCTATTGTGCTGGTTTGCAATTGTGCCTGCCTCTTTGTTGGGCCTCTTGTATGTGGCATTCCCTAGGTATGGCTGATTTTATGTAATACAAGATTGGTAGTCATATAGAAGCTTGTTTGCATTTTCTCAGTTTTCCCTTTGCTTTATACTAGCAGAAACACTCATGATGACTGTTTTTTTTATTATTATTATTAATGGTCCTCTTGCTGTTGGAAACATGACAGCGTTTACATATATGAGGAAATAAAAATCTGATTAAGAGAATCTATGGGTTTTTTTCTGTGAAAATAAGTAAAAACTATAAAATGATAAATACTCCCTCCTTTGTAAAAACAATTTGAGAGTTTGGCAAGAGGTTATCACTGGTTTATTGCAAATAAATTTGTGAGTTCTCGAGCATGCCTGCCAAAAACATTAATGTGGCTGATGATAGTGTTCAGAATAACTACAGCAGGGCTTAAATATGTACATGAGGCCAATAGGTGAAGTGGACACAGGAGAGTAACAAGGCCCAGCTGCAAACAGTCAAGACAAGAGCAGGGAAGTAAACCTAAATGCAATACACAAGGGACAAACAGTGACAATGACTAAAAACAGGAAACTCAGACACAATAGTAGACTTGACATGGGGGCAAGGCACAGAAGGAAATACTAGCAAAACTAATAAATTCAAATTTAAGCTGTAACTGGAAGACTGAAAATACTAAGAAAATACAAGACACCAAATAGAGAATATTTAATAACACAATACAAAATCCACAAATTCAAAACTAAGGATCCAAAAACCCAGGGTCATAACAGTTGTAGCTTGAATGTTGCTTCAGACTAGCTCAGTTACGCAACAGCAGGGCAGAGGTAATTTCAAAGACAGGAAAGTAAGGGAATCCAGCTCGGAGAGGTATACCTCAGGTGTTACGTAAAGGTGACGCGGAGAAATGTGCGGTCTACACCAAAGATTACACTTGCTGGAGGCTGTGACTTCACGCCTCCTCCTTTTGACTCTCTCTCCATCCTACACACGTGCGATTTTTCTTGTGAGCAACAGGTTTGTTATAAACAGCAGCAAACTTTATGTTCCGAAGCAATTTGGTATCCAGTCTGTTCTTATTTTCAGTTTTTTAGAGGTGTGAAGTTTTTTTGGTTTTTTTTAATCTTCTGTGTTGAGAATGAAAAACAGAACATTCTGTTCACTTCTCTCTCACCTGTTGTCCTTCAGTGTCTCACTCACAGGATGTGGAGTGCTAGTAGGATTTTGTGCGGTTAAAAGCAGCTGTGCTTAGATACAAATGGTGCTACCCAATTATTTTATTATGCTGACTTCCCTGTGTGTGAGTGTATAGTAGGTGCATTGTATTTGCGTGGGTACCTACAGCTGTGGAAACAGTGAAGAGTTATGAGCACATTGTCTACATCACCCACAGAGTTGCTCAATTGCTCTCTGTGTCTCTCTCACACGCACATGCACTGCGCATGAGAACAAAGGGAGTAGGTCACCACAGGGAACATTGCGATGGCAGATGAGCAGGGCACTTTTCAGCCACATGTAACTCAACACCCCTCTCTTCTTCCTCATTTCCCCTCGTCTTCCTCCTCTCATTCCCTTAGGATGTTTGCGCATAGAGGCCACATAAATTAGTGATCAGCACGTTCACTTGTTACGCACCAATTGGTCGTGGGTTTATCAGCCCTGGCATATGGTGGTGTAAAACAGACACTGCATGCTATTATGGAATATGATCTCAGAGCTTTCCCACATCTTTGCACATGCCAAAACATCAATTTAGGTTAAGGAAGTAACCGCCGTGTCTGTGTACAGTGTGTGTGCGTGCGTGTGTGTGTGTGTGTGTCTGTGCTTGCGTGTATGTAAATGACAACCTTATCAGTTTTACGCATGGAGTTTTGATGACATGTGAGTCATAGAAGCTGGCCAAGGCTCATGGAAAATTCACAGTTTGAATAAGGGCTCAAGTGGGCTCTGCAGACAGGCTCAACAAGTGTCTTTGTTGTCATACTCAAATTAATCCAGAATATACCAAAATTAGGAACGACTGTAACAAACAATAGGCGGACATAAAATGCTCTGAAATGCAAATCAAGATCTTATAATAAAAAGATCCATGCTACTACCCCCCCCCCCCCCCCCCAATTTGCTAATAAGCAACAAATGTGTTTTTCTTGGTAAACACCTTTAGTGAATTTTGAGTCTCTGTGCAGTTAGCAGTCCTTTAGCTACATATGGATCTTTTGTTTTCATTTTAGTCACAGCATCGTTACTATCTTAGTTTAGTGCGAGCGTTCTCACCAGCATCTTTTATCTTTTTAGCTCGGATGAACCAAATGAACGCCATCTGCTCAATAGAAGGGGGGGGGGGGGGGGGGGGGGCAAGAAGAAGCTAGAAAATGGTACTGAATATTGGCCTTAACATTTGCCAGTCTGGAAGAAATAAGACTTCAAGTGAAAGCTAATTTTGCTTTATACCTGAAAGCAGCTGTTTTCTACTGTGTTTTCCATAACATAAGCCATATACAGCCTTGTAATATGTTAGTGTTAAGTTTAAAGTTTGTGTTGCTAGTTCAGGTGGCCAGAAAAGTGAGTCCATGTAGATTTTAACAGGATACCTGCTCGACTTCTGTTCACTTGGGGAAAAAAAATGTGTATTCTCCAACCAATTTGCAGTGGGTTGCTGGTAATCGTTCTCTGCATGGAATACATCAGCTTGCCTGCAAACACACTTGGAAAAATGCAACACGGAACAGAGAAAGTTTGCCCCCCCCCTTGTGTTATTAGAATTACTTTGTACCATTTTTGATACATGTAATATCAAAGAGGGTACCTCACCTGCTATCTATACACAACTGTGAGTATAGAGAATTCATTTTAAATAAACATACTTAACTCCCAGCTCTCCCATTATATTTAGTGGGGAGTGTGACTCTTCAATCTCCTCTGGCTTTTGGGGATTCTTTCATTTTAATTGCTAAGTTGGTCATAAAAGGAGTCAAGATATTTGAACATTCCTTACTGGCCTTCTTTCCCTTGTGTCTGAAGAACACACCTTGTATGGTGAAGCCCAAATCTGACTAAAAATGGCCTGTAGGTGAAGTCACTTCTGACGTTTAGCCAGCTACCCCGAGGTGTTCAGCAACAGACAACCTGATGCACTTACATGGGGAGAAGAACTGAAAATAAACCCAAAAGGGAATGAGGGAGGATTAAGAGTAAAAGCACTAATCTTCTTCTTTTTTTTTTTTTGTTTAAATCCAAATTGTTTGACCACAACGAGCGACACACTGCAGCATAACTGTGGCTCACAGCTTGCGGAATCATTTACAGCTCTGCATGTGTCAGACAGGGTGATGATGTGATTTCTCTGCAGAGAGGCAGAGTACAGCCTGTATTATAAAGCATATATATTTACTGGGTCATGCTAACAGTAGCTGAAAGTGTTTAGCTCTGTTGAAACAAAGCTATTATTGCACATTCATAATACCTTAACTGACCATTACAAAGTTTTACTATTAAAAAAATCTGTTGGATTTCTATATGGTAGGAAAATAGCTTCCATACATACACACACACACACACATAAAGAAATGTGTGAACTGATTAGTCAATTAATAATTTATTCTTTATTTAGGTATAAATGCCAATTATTTGATTCAGTTTTAGCTTCATGAACTGGATTTTCAGATGTTTGAGTCTCACGTCACAGTAAACAAAATATCTTATTCAAAAACGGCAAATCAGAGATGAGAATTGAGAAGAATGAGTTTTAAATTTTAAAAAAAATGAATGGAAAGTAATTATTAGTTAGTCATTTTTATTAATACGAATACAGAAATTTTAGCATGGTTGTCCTTTGTTTACAGCATGACTTTAACTCATGATACCCAAACTTTTATGTGTTGCTCGTACTTTTGTCATATACAATATTAAATTGTTATAGGTGTTGTCTTAAATATTAAACAAGGCCAGATGAATATGAGCCAGATTCTTCTAAGTATATAGAAGAATATAGAAGCGATAAAACACAGGGCTGACAGGACACAGAGAGAGAGAGCTCCTCCTCCAGAGCTCCTCTTGGTGTGCTGAGTGTACAGATTGTCAGTGTCTCCTCTCACTTAGCTGTCACTAATGTACAGAGGCAGATCTCACAGCCAACATACTGCCTGTATTCCTTCAGGTAACACTTACTTTTTTTCCATCCTGGGAACAGCTGCTGTGTCAGCTCAAAAAAGAAAGTGTTGTGGGAGTATTTTAGTTTCCAGCCTCCAACTTCCACTGACTGAAGATCAGTTCAGATAAAAGTCTGTCAGACAGGAACAGAATTAGGGACTGACTTGAGAGCAGTGTTTAGACATTAGCACCACTGATTGCAAACATGGGGCTCTCAAGACTCCGGATACACGAATAAGGTTAAAAAAAAAGTAGTGAAATATTCAGTAGAAATGTTTTATAATAACCACATTATGCATCAGTGCATAAGCTGAGCAGAACAGGGGCTAAACTAAAGATGTAAAGGCCCTCAGGGATACACCTGCAAGGGCCCGTACTATTAATCACAATCTTATCTCCTGTCAGAACGTCACATTCAGTCTATCATTATTCTTGGTTCTTAGAAAAGGACACGTCATTGCTAGGATTCAAAGAGGAGCACTACTGATTACTCAGAAACCAGCTCTCCTGGTGGCCTCCTCCTTTCTTTTTTGCCCTCTTGCTGAGCTGCTTGATTGAGTTCACAGCTGAGGAGGCCAATTTGGTGCCTGTGGAGAGGCCTCAGGGGGTAAAAAAGGGATATGGCTATGTATGATAGGCATATAGTTAAAGAAGCAGAAAATTAAATGAGAATCATAACATAGAAAAAGTGGGAATTTGGACAGACAGCAGCATAAAAGACTGCTGGAAAATGACAAAACTGGAAATAGAATTTCTCCATTAGCTTTATAACAAAAAGAGATGGACACAGAGCAGTTAGTCACATGTGTTTCTTGCACAGAGCTGTCCTCAAATGTATCATCTTTAGCTTTTGAAAAAAATTGTGCGCAGAGAACGTAGTTCATCTTGAGTAAAAGAAATAATTGAGAACAATTAACAACAATTTGTAATCCAATTTTAACATTCACGAAGTGAAAGAAGATGATACTGACTCAGATGTTTTAAATACTCCTGAATTGGTCTGTCAGTTAACTAAGCAACAATTATTGTTTCAATTCACATTTCACAGTATCTGCAGGATATCAGCATACACACACGATGCTCAACGATAGCTTCAGCCTCTCATGAGATTTGTACATTTTTATCTTTTCATGTTCTACAGGAGCGGTTCGAGGCATTGTTTAGGATCTACGATGAACAGGCAACGTTCCAGATGTTCAAAAGCTTCCGGAGAGTCCGGATCAACTTCAGCACTCCAGAGGCGGCAGCCCGCGCACGCATTGAGCTGCATGAGTCTGAGTTCAACGGCAAGAAGCTTAAGCTCTACTTTGCTCAAGTAAGTGTCAGTTGAGGGGTCTGGGAAAGGGCAGGAATGGAGCCTGGGAGATGGAGGATCTGAGGCAGAGCGCTGCTTATTTACATAGAGAGTTAGGGCAAAGTGCAGTGTGTGCGCACAGCAACACACATGAAACAAAAAGAGGATGGAACAGAATCTACTCCCAGATTCTTTCAGTTCTTCTCCCCCCCAAAATCCACTGTGGCTGTGTGTGCCTCTGTGCAGTTGTGGGGAAGAGAGGGTGAGAGATGAAACTATCTCAAAGTTTAGATATCTCACAGGTTACATATTGTATAAATGCTATTTCAGTAGCATTTAAATAGCTATAAATCTGTGTAGCAAATTTAAAAAACAATTTAGCTCAGTTTTAGTCCAGATTCCATCAAAGTTGTGCTTCCTAGAAAATCTAAGTCAGCGTGGCTCATAGAGAAGCTCCCTTTATCGCGAATACATTACCAATCATGACCCCTACTGCACCTTTTAGTACTTTGATGTAAGAGGATTAAGGATTTTACAGCTCGACAGATGCCACATGCACGTATTGTAATTACAGCAATTGGCAGCTATCAAAATGCTGAAACCCTGTCATTGGAAAAAGCCTGCAATTTTAGACTTAAAGACTAAAAAATTCACATGTGCCTTTGTTTTTATTAAGTAGCACAAGTATAGCTTGGACCAGAATTTTGATAGCTGTCATGATACACAGGCGTAAGGGACCCAAATGCAGATGCCACAGGCACACAGATGTAAACAAAATTGAAACTTTATTTTTGGTTGAAGGCAAAGTCCAGAAACTCAGAAATCAGCAAACCAAATCTTTTAACTGACAGTGAGCACACAGGGGAAACAACAGTACGACACGACAGAGAACTAAGGTAAACTGGGGCTTTAAATACACACAGACGCAGCTCGAGAACTAAACACATCTAAACTAAGTCAGGGTAAGGAAACAAGGGAAGTAAAACTAAAAATAATACACAAGAGACAAATGGTACCAAAATACAACTGGAAGTTGTGTGAATTATTATATCTTTATTTATATTTATAATAACTGCGGCTGCTGTTACACCCAAATTTCCCCTCTGTGGGACAATAAAGGCTGTTTCTTCTTCTTCTTCTTCTTCTTCTTCAAGTAAGGAGCAATAACTAACAGGGGAAACAGAGACAGAACTAAACAAAACACGGGGGAATTGACACAAAAGGAAAAGGCAGGAAAATACACAAAGTTGAAAACCTAAACAATAAGCAACCTAAGAATCAAAGTGAAGATATTTAATAATGATCAGAAAGAGAGAATATTTTTCTCAATAAACTGCATGCTGGCACCAAGTTAAGGCTATCCTGTATATGGACCCAGTGATCAATGAGATTTGTGTACAAATTATTAATCACAAGAAATATTGTTCCGGAGGAAAGCTTCAGCCACTTTATCGCTTATCATCGTTTCCTCCAATAGATCCAGAATGGTGACGAGGACATCGACAAGTCATATCTGGCACCTCCCCAGCCAGTCAAACAGTTTCTGATCTCCCCCCCTGCCTCGCCACCCGTGGGCTGGAGCCAGAGCGAAGACGCCACGCCAGTCATCAACTATGACCTGCTGTGTGCTGTAGCCAAGCTCGGACCCGGTCAGTACTCAGGTTCAACTAACTTGTGTTTTATGTTCATACTTGCTGCTTACAACAGGTGCAAGACAGGGAAAATGGTGTGCAACAGTTGTATTTAAAAAAAAATCTCATTTGAGTCATTCATCTCTGAATAGTAACGCAGGAAACTATTTCATGCACCTCAGGGGTGCATTGTAGAAAGGATTTTTATGTGGAAAGAAATCAGGGCAAAAGGAATTGAATATTTTTGAATTGTAACTGTTTTAATCTTGACTTTTACTGCAGAGTGTGAGTCACTTCTGAATAGCTTCTTAAGTACTTGTTCATAAGTACATTTAAAGAATGCCATGCCATTTAAAAATGTGTCTTACCGATCTCAACAAAGAACTTCCTACTACTGTGGTTTTGCCAGGAAATGAATTAAATCCATGAATTAAAATCCATGGTGCAGATTACAGTACATCAATGTCAACAGTGCTCTATAGAACTGTGCATCAGTGCCATAATATATACGATGAAAGGGCCGATGGATTCATATGAATTTGCAAAATATACACTGACTATTGACTAAACTCCTCTACCAAATGTATGTTCGATCATAACTGGGTTATTGGAGGTGGTGAATGTGTGTGTGTATTTTTTTTTCTATCTACAGCATTAACCTAGAATTATAAAGTGCTGCAGGGATGATGTATTCCAATTTATCATTACTCATTTCAGGGATTTAGGAATCATAAAGGGAGGATGTAATAAACCAAAGGGAGTAGTTTGTAGGATCTGCCTGGGTGAATCCCCTGCTCTTAGTTCAGTTGAGCCAAAATAACATTCATAAACATGTTCCTCACTGCCTCAAGAACAATGCTGTGCTTTAAACGGAGGCAACTAGAGGCACTGCTGTCACAAACGCTGAATCCCTTCCTGCTTTAAAAACCAGCCACTTGCATCAGGCTAATATGTAGACACATTTTATTTCTATCGTGAAAATGATACCAATTGGATGTCACTCAGGCCTCAGGTTTTCCCTGGAGATTTTGCTCCCGGCTGCATACAGAGTTGCATAGCAATAGCAAAGCTAACAGGAGCTAGTCTACATGTCGATAGGTGGGTTTAAAAAATGTTCCTATGACATTTATGCCATAATTATGAGTTAAAAACCACCACAGTTAGACGGGAAAGTAAACACCTCTGCCTCTGTCTTCCTTGTCAGCAAGATATCAGATTGCAGCAACCTTTAGAAAATGTCACCTAACACGCACAAGAAGGTGTGCCATTTCCACCGTGTCTTTCCATGCTTGCATATGTGGATATGATCATGCTGATTAAGTGGAAAGCACACCTTGACCACCATTATCTTTTTATTTTATTATCACCAAAACAGTGATTCTACTTGCCAGAGCCTCACCCACACACAGACGCAATTAGACACACGCAGTCCAGTTCAGAGGATCTCTTTTGACATGTTCTGCTTTTTCCATAGCAACACGAGGCATCAGGAAACTGCTTTTATTCTGCACGTCACATCCTGCCACTGACATGAGATTAGCGCAGGGCTGCAGCACAGCACGCTGACTCCCTCTGTCAACTCCCTGCGGTAACAGCAGGACTATATTCGCTGTTCCACTCTTGTTTGGCACCATAGTGAAAAGCGACAAGACCAATTTCCTCCTGTCTGCCAGCTGTCTGATCTCCATGGCGACTGTGATACAATCTCGCAAGAGTGCGTTTTCAATCAGAGTCCGCTTAGTTTGGCGTTCAGACAAATGGCAAGAGTGTTCTGGGGAATAGTTTTCTCTTGAACACATGTCCTGATTTGTTCCTGAACCAACAGGAGGCATGGCTGTCACAGTATAATAACTGCTGTACATATTTCAAACGTAAATGATATTTAACTAGTTAGCCATATCGTTGCAAACAGTGCTACTCTAGATGGCAGGGTCAGTGTTTTTGGTCTCTTTATCATTAATATAGAGATTGGATTCAGATCCCTTCAGTAAAACCAGATGATAAGGGAGAGGTGATTAAATGTGGAGCTGAAATCTATCGGAGGATTTTGGAATAGCAAAGACGATGTTAGAAATCTAATTTCCGGGGACAAAACATTTTAAAATGTTAATTTGGAGGAAAGTCTACACACCTTTTATGCAGATTTGATTAAATTTGACCAATAAATATGGGGATTGTATACATGCACTGTTCCAGTGACCACTGAAAAAATGAATAATGGTTGAAAATAACTGATATAACCAATATCCTACCTAAATAAAATATATATATATATATACTGTTACAGTTATTATTTTATGTATTTATTTATAAATTATATATATATATATATATATATATATATATATATATATATATATATATATATATATATATATATATATATATTTTATGTACACATAATTTTTTTTTGGCCACAGCAGCTTTTTGTTGACAGTGTAGAGACAGGAAATGGGGAGAAGACACACGGGGAAATCGGTGACAGGCCGGGACTCGAACCCGCGCCACATGCATGTGGTCACCTGCTCCAACACTGAGCCACCTGGGTGCCCGACACATAATATATTTTTAAGGATTTAAATGCATAACTTCCCTCTGAAATGTACAGTACTGGATTAAGTATTTTAACTTGCATGAAACACCATCTAATGACCAAAGCAGCAATGTGTTATTCTACTTCTCAGTACACTTTGAGTATTTTCAGGCTCTCTTTACCACAATACTTTCTGCATTTAATCTGTAAGTTTCCTTAAAAGTAATTTTTTGTTTATTTAGTTTATTTAGTAGAAAAAAGATATACATTGATTAGAGTGTAATTATGTCTTCGAACAAATGATGCATTCTCATAAACTTAAGATTAATAAATTAAAAGTATATAGGAGCAGGCGCCAGTTTGTGGAAGCTCCCGTGGTTCCACGCCATCTTGAATATATTGGCCGAGATGTGCGTTGCGGTTTGGCCTAATCACGTTTTGTGTATGTGGCCAGAAGCCGGCACGTATGTAGAACACCAAAGGCGGAAGAGAAGAGAACCCTTAGGTGTTCCTGTGGCATGGAGGAAAACATTTATTCATGCCTTGCACCCTAAGACTCAAGATGCAGTATGAAGGATCATACCTATATTTTAAGGGGTCCCCTTCACTGAAGAAGTGAAAACGCAAAGGAAATAGAGTCCACCAGCATCTTAATAAAATGTCATCCTCTTTCTCCTAACCTCAAGCCTCAGCTCCTTGAGCTGAAATCAGCTGTAGCTAGGATTATTCATTTGAATTGGGAGGGGTAGTTGACTGCGATCCGCAATCTACTGGCATCTAGCTGTGAGATCTTCCACACTGTATCTTTAATAACTCTTCTTCTCTCTTTCTATCCCCTCAGGTGAAAAATATGAGCTCCATGCAGGAACAGAGTCCACCCCCAGCGTGGTGGTCCATGTGTGCGAGAGCGAGACGGAGGAGGACGAGGCAGCACGGCCAAAACAGCAGATTGTCCAGACCAGACGTCCCGACGGACCCCCAAAGGTTTACAACTAGAGAGGCCTCCCTCCCGACACCAGCGCGGCCCCTGACCGCCACTTAAGCCCACAACACACCTGCCCTCTCTCTCTCTCGTCTCTGCACTCACAGAGAGCGTCGATGCCCCTCATTTCAGTTCAACTACAAGCAAAAAAAACCAACCAACAAACATTGCTCAAAGACGGTGTTTGTGGGGGAGTGTGGCGATGGAATGAGGTGGCTTGAAGGGGATGGATGAGAATCACACACAACACACTCATCACATTCTGTGGACAGCCTGGGGAGCGGTAGGCACGCTTGCCTCCACCCTACTAACCTCCCCCTCGTTTTCGGCAAGAGGGGTGGAAATACCTGTCCCTACGCAGGCACCTGTCACGTATCACACACACTCAGCTCTCATTGCTAGTCCTGTTTAATAGCTTGCTAGTCAGTTAGGTTGTTAGCCGTACCTCTCCCTTCGTCTCACGGTCATATGTAATAATCGATAATCTTTGATTGAGGACATGTGATACTTAAGCAAAGATATTTTTCTTTTTTGTTTTTGTTTTTTAACAATAAATTGTGTTTTCAGGTTATACATATGTATTATAAATGTCTTTTTATTTTTCTTCTTTTTCATCCATTTTCATATCTGCTGGTTTGCAGCTTCCGCTTTCATTAAGACTGACTGTGTGATGTTTCCACTCTCGTCTGCATGTATATACTGTATTACAAAAAAAACCTACAGAAACAGATACTAACAAGATATATCAAGAAAAAGGAACCTATTTAACATCACACACAGCACGAAGCGCCATATGTGACTAACAAAGTTGTGGTGGTTGCTTGACTTTTTTTATTTTATTTTCTTCCCCTTTTTTTGGTTTCGCTTTTTGTCTTATTTTTTTTATTTGGAGAGGTGTTGTTTTTTGCTAAACTACTAGATGTGTATACTTACTACGTATTTGATACCCCAGGACTTTTTGCATGCTGTTACTTCTGTAGATGAAGAGCTGAGGTGTAATTTTTTTTTTTAAATTGATGTTTGTGACAACACGGGAACGGGTTGGCGCTTTTAACATAAGTGCATATTTCCGCGCTGAGTTGAAAGTGGCATGTGTGTGAAGGGGGGAGGGAGCTGAATGCGTTTTTGTAAGCTTGACTGTTCAGTCTTTGACTTGATGGCAAATTTGCATGTGTCACTTTTTTGCAATTTGATGGATGGGAGACAGGTCAAACCCCTTCATTTCTTCAAAGGGGTTTCAGAATGTTTTTTTTTTTCCTGATTCTGTTTGTTGTAATTCACAACTTTAATGTATTTTTTTTATGTTATTTAATCAAACCCACTATCTGTGTCAGGTTTCCTCTGAAACCTACTACTGCTTGTTTTGCACTGAGAATCTCTTGATATCTCCAAGCAATTGTGGGACTCTTGATCGTCTCCTGCTGCGCACCTGAATACTGCGCTACTTCTCGCTGTAAATAGCTTAGCAGAATAATTTGTGGAAAGTTCTTTTAGATATTGCAGTTTACCTGAAAGCATTTTGCTGAGAAAAGGGAAAATTAATTAAGCCTCATGAGATACCAACTGATACACCAACCAAAGCATTGACTCGCATTGTCATAATAACCTAAAATGATTTTTTTTTTCTTACTCAAAGGCACTGATGTGTATTTGCTAAACCAATCACAAAGAAATCACGTTTCCCAGACACACTTGCAGTAGTTTCTCTTGAATTAGTTCTCATTTTATATAAGCATACATTCCTTCATTTACAGTTCACCTTTTTTTTTAATAAAATCCAATCAGACCAGTGTGTTTCACCTACATTTAATGAAATATTTCAGTGCTTTAAAAGCGACACAAACAAGGTGAGCCTAAACCTTATGTCATTAGGCAGCATGAAATCTGAAAGTACTTTTTGCTATGTAACAATATTAGTAAGCAAAATACAAGTCTGTGTGCATGTGAGCACTTTACTGTCAGTGTGCTGTTATTTCCTTCACATAAAAGTCTCTTTGAAGACAAAGTAGGAAGCACATTGTATGTCTTCAGTTTTATTTTTAGTGTTATTTTGGTTTGTTTTATCTCAAGCTAAACACCTGGTTAGCCTTTTCACCAGCATATTGCAGTGAGTGAAACACTCCACTTCCTTTTTGCTCGTGTGAACCTTTCAGGCCTTTTTGGATCTGTGGAGGCGCGTTACTGAAAAGCAGTGCGGATATGCAGTGCGGTTTTAGCTTGAAAAACGAGGCAGGGTGACAGTGCAGAAGAAAAAATCAGTATCTTTGTTTTTGTGTTTGTCCACAAGAAACATTCATTTTATCTTCAGAGGATATGAAACGGTTCTTTGAAATGTACCGTGTCGGCAGAGTGCACTTTTTATTGGCACCGCTGTAAAGCTGATGCAGTTATCTAAGCAGACGGCAGACTGGTGGAACTGCTGTGATGGATGATATTATAGAGGAAGCAGCAGAGCAGAAAGAAAGACACTTGGGAAGATTTTTTATCTCTTTTGTCATGGTGTTTAAAAACTGGTGCATTTGGTCACAGTTGAAAAGAAAATTTATATTTATGTACATATGCCAAGTGTTTTTCTGTTGCTGAGGCCAGTCCCGGTGTGCAGTTTGTTATGGCTTCTCTTGGCAATGTTGTAAATGGAAACAAAAAAAAAAATGACAAAAATGTATAACAATAAGTCCTGAAGATGCTCGATCAAAACCAACTGTCATTGTGTTGTGTTCAACATGGACTCTGTTTGAATGTTTCTTTTATTTCTGGGGAACGTCTACTAAAAAGCTCAATTATACCGTTTGTCACTGTTGTACCGTTTCCGTTGAAATCTGAATATTGTGTCTTGTATTGTAGGAATCGAGAAAACAAAGTAGCAAAACAAGCAATAATTTATAGTTCTATAATACCAGTATGTGTATTTTCATGTTCTGTACTTATTTCTCAGAGATGGTCTCTGTCTCTTACAGTATCCGCTTCTATTTGTGTAGTATAATAGTCATTTGTTTCACATAGAAAAATACATAAAGACTTATTCTTAAAAGCTATGTTTAGTGTTGTTTATTTTAGGTGCGTCTTTGCTCTAGGGGCTACACGTGGGGTGCAAACACAGAAACAGAATCTCAGTCCAAAAATTCTGATGCATCTGGGTTGTAAAGAAAGTAATCAAAATAAATAAGCTATATAAACTATTATTGTCAAAAGTATTGGGCTACAACTCTTAATATTTGAATTCAGGCTTTTTCTGTTAAATTGCCATAAAATCAAGCACCCAGCCACGCAGTCTCCCTTTACAGACATTTATGAATGAATGGTTGATTCCAAAGAGCTGAATGTGAGCATGGTACTGTAATAAGATCCCACTGTTGCAACAAGTCAGTGTGTGAAATTTCTTCCATCCTAGATATTCCACAATCAGCTGTAAGTGGTATTATTGCATATTGTGCATAAGTGTTTAGAAAGCACAGCAACTCAGCCATAACGTGGCAGACTCAGTGATGCTCTGCTGACTTACAGCAGGCTTCAAAAACTCTTCTGGCATTAACATGGTAAATGGGTTGGTTCTTCTATAGTGCTTTTCTACCCTACATGAGCACTCAAAGCACTCTATGCAGCATGTGTCATTCACTCATTAGCACACTCATTAATAAAAGCACTTTATACATCTAAGCACTTTCTATCAAATATTCACACATCGGGAGCAACTTGGGAACAAATTTCAATATTAGTCAAAGGTAACCCCTGTAGATACAAAATGCAGTTAAAACAGTTAATACAGTTTAAATAATATTTTCATTTATTAAGGGAAAAAAGCTATCCAATCATACCTGGCCCTGTGTGAAAGGTTTGCATCCCATAATATCTGGCAGTGTAAAGAACATCATGCCAGCAGTCAAACGTGGTGGTAGTGTGATGTTCTGGGGTCGCTTTACTGCTTCAGGACCTGGACAACTTCATGTAATTTATGGAACCATGGACTCTGCTTTCTCCCAGAAAATCCTGAAGGAGAATGTCCAGTCATCAGTTCATGCCCTGAAGCTCAAACACACTTCGGTTATGCAGCAGGACAATGCTCAGAAACACAACAAACCACCTCTGAATGGCTCAAAAAAAAAAAAAAAACATAGATCAGATTGGGATTCTTTGGCATGACATTAAACAAGCTGTTCATCCTCCACTGTGGCTAAATTAAAACAATTCTGCAAAGAAGAGTGGGCCAAAATTCTCCCACAGCTATGTAAAAGACTCTTTGCAAGTTATTGCAAACACTTGTCTGCAGTTCTTGCTGCCAAGTGTGGCACAACCACTTATTTAGGTTACTTTTTCATATAGGGCCAGGTAGGTTTGGATAGTTTTTTTCTTTAATAAACAAAGTCATCATTTAAAAATGCATTTTGTATTTGCTCAGGTTATCTTTATCTAATATTAAAATTACTTTGATGATGTGGAACATTTAAGTGTGATAAATATGCATAAAAAAGAAAAAAGATATCAACTACGTTTTTCAGACCGCTGTATATATTGTGGAGCTTCCCTGCACTTACATTCCCACCAAGAAAAAAGGTTTAAAAAACAAACAAAAATAAAAACCCTGCTCTTTAGGAGGTGAAGGATAATAAATTCTTTCTTGTGAAAACAAATGAGTACTAATCCACAAACTTTAGTTGACACTGATTGATGTGTCATTCTGGGATAGTAGTGACAGAGGAGGAATTGGAGGGATTGGTGTGGTTTGGCATTTTTTCTGCACCTGTTTCGTAGGATCAGGAGAAGTTTGCATGGAGTGCAACGTTCAACAGTCTGTGGAACAAACCGCGCGGCCAGTAATTCATATTATTCAACAGCTCTTCTGCAAACCTGTTAACTTAAAATAACTGGAGGGAAGAGAAAGAAAGCCTTGTTTTACCCTTCAGGTGAGTCTTACGTATAAGGATGTAAAGTTACAGGAAACTAACTCTGCAATCTTTCAGAAAAATAGCTGCTCACCTCAGTGACTCACAGATTAGAAATGTAAAGTGAGAAGAAGCCCTGATCACTATAGTATTGCATCAATTTCACTTTATAATGCCAGAATGGTGCAGTGGGTCTAGTAGTGTTACATTCCTGGATTCTTAGATTCTTTTTAGTGGCACTTTGGTGCAAATGAAGAGCACCTTGAGAGACACTTTTTTACCATTGTGTCAAATCTTAGTGCATATTTCCTACAGTCGGGCTGTGGTTAACACAGTGTGACTGATGTGCATGTAGGGCCTGTTTAAAGGGCGACCCAAGTTATTTTCTGGAGTCACAATTTAACTGCAATTTCTGGATTCCTGTGCAGGTTATCTGTTGAAAGAGCTGCAATGTTTTCACTAACTTATTTTGAAAGCACAGCAGACCAGTTGCCTAACTTTATAACTCATACAATCATTCACCCAAACAAGGACAAGCAGCTGTGTTTACAGGGCTGGCCCTGCAGTGATCCGACTAGAAAAAGAATGGCTCTGGAGCCATGAAATCCATTCATTCATAGAGGTATAATAATCACTAAATAGTACTGTCACTTGCACATTGCAACTTATATTTTCTCCAAGAACCTAATAACAGTTAGTGTTCTGTCCTGTTTCAGAGCTGAGTTAGTGATTCTTTCTGTGATCAACAGTGTATTTGAAATTTCAAGTATGAAACACTGAGGTGACTGTGTGGCAGTGGACCAATGACCTGCTGTTTAGCGAGTGATTGAACATTCACAGCTTCTGTTCCGTTCCGTCAGCCAGGAAGAAAAGATGACTGATTGCTCGTGAATTCAGTAAGAACAGATTGCTCTCATCCATTTCCTTCTGACACATTGCGTGAGGAGAGAAACTACAACAAAGCCAAAACATTGGCACACTGTCATACCTGATTTCACACAACGATGTTTTGCAAGCATCGGTTGGCCCAAAGGAGGCTCTAGTTAGTGTGTTTGGACATCTATAAAGCAGGATACAGATTATCCGAGGTCATAAAGGTAGTGTTGTAGTACTCGAGATCGGTCTTGGTCTCGAGACTGCTTTTTCATGGTCTCGGTCTTGTCACGGACTCGGACTCGGGATTTTATTTCAAGACCAGTCAAGACCACAGCTCTGGAAATATCACTAAATTGCCAGATTACTGTCAAATTTATTTGTTAACATCTTTGCTTTTATTAGATGCAAAACGTACTGATTCAAATGCAACAAAGATTGCGCTCCTCTGCCTCTCAAAGGAGCGCACCTCGCAGACTCCGCCGCTTGGTCGCTGCTATTATCGCTGCTTACGCCTGTATCATTTCACCGCAGTTTGCAATCTACTACAGAGCACAGACAGTTTCATTCATAATGTGTACGTTTGATCTCACTATGGTCATGCGTGTGCTGCATAAATCGAAATAACAGCCGGCATGAACACGAAGAAAAGTAAGAGGGAAAATGAAGATCAAAGGAAAATTTCAGGCTTCCGATTCAACAAACTAAAAATTTAATGCAAGTTTTAGGGCTGCAACGATTCTTGGAGTAACGCAATTTGATTATTAAAAATCCTCACACAAATTTGTTGCTTTGATGTTTCGTTTCAACCCTGCAGCTCAGGTGTCTCCGTGTAAGCGGAGCATTTCCTCCACATTAGTTCTCCATCGCTGTAACAGATTTCCGTCATTTGGAAAAGAACAAAAAAAAAAACCCAAAAACGACCCTTTAACACGAGTGGATCGCTGAAATGTTTCTCCACGCTCCCACTTCTCTGTGCTGTGAGTGCGCATGTTTGAATTTGCGCGGGTGTTGTGCAGAGGATGTCAGCTGTTATTTTTTCTTTACGTCAGCTGTAGCCACCAGAACAGACCTATAACCACAGTGTACTGGGGAAAGGGGGGCTGCCATTAGCACTAGCAATCGTTCGCCCCCCCCCTTCAGTACAGAGGGGATCCGTCAAAATGTTTTTTATCAACCACCTGATCAGCAACATGAAGAAAAGAGAACTTTGTAGCTGCTCCATCCACCCTGTTTGTTTCACACAGAGAAACATCTGCAGTACGGAAGTTAAAATATGCTGATGAACTGTTAAAATGAAAAATTATTTGTTATTCAATTACTTGATTAATTGACGGAGTAATCAACTGAATACTTGATTACTAAAATAATTGATAGTTGCAGCCCTACTAGTATTCAGAAAGCCATAGTCAAACATTAGTTTTCAGCAGCTATGAGAGGCTTTCAAGAATAAAATAACTACAGTTCCCAGCAAGATGATGTCACTTCCTATTTTTGCATTTAAAAACGTGACAGTTTATGCTCACAACATGGTGGCTGATATTCAAATGTAGGAAATGCTTTTAGCAGCTGAGGAATCTGGATTATGTTTTTGTTGTGTATGTTTTTTTTTATGTGATTTCAGCAAACACAGTGGAAGGAAACATTAAGTGCTTGATATATAAATGTAACTTTTCTGGATTATATGCAAAAATTATCATTCTATCGATCTAATAAGGCCTGATTTAGAGTTCTTTAGAGGTCCTTTGTGCATAACTGAAAATCCTCTCTGAACCAAACCTGACATGCACCTCAAGAAATGTAACTACACTTCCAAAAAAACATGATGATGATGATGATGATGATGATGATACTTTATTGATCCCACAATGGGGAAAGTACAGTTAACAGAACACCCATCCAAGAAGACAAACAGAACAAACATTACTGATTACTGCTTTCCAGTTACGTCTTAGGCCCCATCACTCAATTAACAAGTTGGAGCGGCATTTAGCGGTTAGCATTAGCTTACTAATTAGCATTAGCGTTAGCGCTGGGGTGAGAAATATTTTCTTGCTAGAACTCTGAAGTTACCATGGCCACCACCAATGGTAACAGCAGAGAAGTAAGTAAGTTGTTTCTCCGCCATTGGTACATTGATCTAGTGGTGGGCAGATCGATCCTAATATTGATAATATGGATACCAACGTTGGTATTGGTATTGATAAATATCAGTGTAATGACATCGATACTTTGGCTTCAGTTTCTCTCCTGTATGCAGTGCTGCGTTTTCATCAAAGATGCGAGCTGACTGTCTAAGTGTCGCTCCTGTCACAGCACAGAGCACTTTGCTCCTCACCTCCCCACAGTGTTTTGTTATACTGGCATGTGACACATAACATATTTTATTTGGGAAAAAAAAGGATTTTGCTACGAAACATTTAAAGCAAATTTAAATTTAAATTTGTAGAAAATTAGTGAATGGACATTTTTTATTACATTTTTTTATAATACTTTCTGAACGATCTACCTGGAAAAAGTTTGCATTTGTTCTTGAGTGAGGATTTTGTACACTTAATTTATGAAAAAAAAAAAAAATCCAGACATCAATGTATGGGGAAAATTGTTTTGTTAATATTCTATTGTTTCAGAACAATAACTTTTATTTTGATAAAGTATTTTCTACTTACATATAAACTTTGCCCAATTCTATCCTGGGTTTTAACTAATTAATGATCCAAAGGAAAAAAAATCTCAAACCAGTTAAACTTCATGGAAATTCTTCATAATTATTAACAAGTATTGGTATCAGTATCGGTGATAATGGCCCTGTGTTTACTTGGCATAGGATTGATACCAAATCTTGAAGTATCACACACAACTACATTGAGCAGCATACACGAGGAGTGATTGACAGTGCTAAGACCCTCCTCCTGGCTCTGATTGGTTGTTTTTGACTGGGAGCAGTTCAGGGAGGAGGTGGAGGAGCTCCATTTTTTTCGCAGATTATCGGTCTCATTATCGTGACATGGTGACAGTTTTAACAAATATGTAAAAACCAGATTTTTTATAAAAGTTACATCCTGCAGCTTTAATCTGTATAAGATTAAAGGCTTTAGTTCTTACTGTCAATGAGTGTTTGCCATTTTTTCAGTTTTACACATTTAGCTATGTGGTTTTGAAAAAGCACCCATTTTTACAAAGATTGTTGGTTTAAAAACAACACAACTTTATGCATTGTTTATGAAAGGCAGAGAAAGGTTAAGACTATTGTGATGAACTATGAATAATTGTTTTAATTCTGTGATAAATGATGAAAGTCACCCAGGAGTATTAAATAAAGATGGTTATATTTATTTGAACTATGAGTGTTTAATATCAGGATGATTTCATGAGAATGTGGATCTTTCAGATCAATTTGAGAAGTGATTTTGATCATGTTTCACATTTTATTGGGTCATGTAGCGTCAGGCACTGGTCTTGGTCTTGTCTCGGTCTCCCCCTCCCTCAGTCTTGGTCTCGACTGGACTTGGGCCCTAAAAGTCTTGGTCTTGTCTTAGTCTCGATACCCTCTGGTCTTGGTCTTGTCTCGGTCTCGGGTTAGGTGGTCTTGACTACAACACTACATAAAGGTATTCTGTGTTAGAAGTAAAACAGTGGATAGCTGTTGGAATTTACAGGTAGCGAGGACTGAGCAGCAGCTGTGATATGAGGTGTACTCTGTACTGCATTGTGTCTTGTTCTTCATGACACAAAAAAACACTCTCTACACAGGGAATGGGGAATTCCTACACACAATGACCCTTACTGTTGAACGCTGCCATGTGTGTCCCTCTAAGGGGAACAGATCGGTTTAACATGGCTTTTATGGGTGTTACTGAGCCCTTCATCTTCCAAGCTATACTGCCCAAATTTTCCTGTTATTCTACTAAGTCAAGTTGGTACAAAGTCACAAGTTGATAAGAGTGGTGGTTGGTGGTGGTTAGCAGTTTTGCCTCACAGCAAGAAGGTCCTGGAGGCCTTTCTGTGTGGTTTGCATGTTCTCCCTGTGTCTGTGTGGGTTCTCTTTGGGTACTCCTTCTACAGTTCAAAAACATGCAGTTAGGTTACATGGTGATTCTAAATTGCCCAAAGTTGTGAATGTGAGCACAAACGGTTGCCTGTCTGTGTTAGCCCTGTGACAGAGTGGCGACCTGTCTGGGGGGGGTAGCATGAGGCTCTATCCTGAAGATTTGTTACAAGACTAGTGAAGCTGCTAAGCTGTTAAATTATTGCTAGTACAAATATTTCCCTTTTGGTGGACAACTTTCAAATACATGTTGCCAACTGTTTGAATGGAACTTGCTGTCTTACAATAGTAGGCTGGTGCATACACACCCAATACCCTTTGAACAGGCCCATTGTCAATTTTTAACGACATACATGAAATCTGTTTGCCCAAAGATGAAGATGAGTTTGTGATAACGTTGAAATGACATAACATAGACACGAGTAGTGTCATTATTTCTATAAAAGAGAAGTAATGATTTGACTTTTTTTTTTTTTGCTGGCCTTGCCACAAAGAGACAAAAACCCTGACTTACTCACTCATAAAGGGATAAATGTGTCCAGTATACACAGACTACATGGACAAACTGCACTGAAATACCCACTGGAGACTGATTTTTGAGAAGCAGTGGGTCATGGTGAGAGTTGGCAGCTTTGGAGAGGATTCCTGCTTTTTGATCAGCGGCCACAGCACGCCTAAGGGACAGGCAGAGAGACCTGAAAAACCAGCTGCCTGGCATTATTACTTTCAACGAGAAGTAATGTGGAGCCTCCTCCTCCTCTGCACTCTCCTCCCCTTCTTCACATTAACACTCTGATTCCCAGAGAAACCACACTCTCTCTCTCTCACACGCACACACACACAAACACACACAGATATCTGTGATTGTTCCTGAACTCTCTCTCTCTCTCAGTGCATCTGTCGCATATGTTTGTACCTGTGCGGCTGTGATTTTAGCTGGATCTGGGATTTATTCTCCTCTCTTGGAGTAGCTCACACAGCTCTTCTACCCCTTGGTGTCTCCCTCCCCAGACCTGCTGCGAGTCCGGACTATGCCCCCCTCAGTCAGCTGAGGGAGGGGGCTCTGCACTGCTCAGGCTCCCATCTGGAGAAGGCTTGGGCTGAAATCAAAGAGGAGGCGGTCAGGTAAGTCACACTAACCACTGCTGTTTCTTGTTTTGATGTAAATTCAAAATTCCCTTTCCTGCAAGTTGTCATTGTTTTCTGTTGTGGAACGGGGTTTCTCTCAGGCATAGTGAGACGGTAGGTGAGTCTCAGGTGAGGAAAAGAAAGGCTCACATATCAAAGAACTGCTGCTGTTACTGCTAAACGGGATGGATTTAAATTTGAATTATAAAAAAGGACTCATTTTGACTTCCCATCACTATTGGGCTGCATATCTCCCACTGAAAAGTGACTGTTTGATGGAGCAGCTGCACTTTTCATCCCATCAGTTGCCACTACATTGTAGGAAAATGTGACTGCTCTTTCTGTAGTCCTGCTGCACTGATTCAAAGCTCACTAGTTTTTAGATGATGATGGTGTATTCATTTTGCATTTTTAGCTTTGCTTTGGTGGGGGTTTGAACAACAATTTTTAGTTTCTTGATTAGGAGAGTTCTAAGACTGGAAAGATTACCTGTTCCTCAAGTGCATTTTACTCATCTTCACTCATTAAGCTTCTAACCATTAAGCGGTTAATACCTGTATAAATCCACCCAGTCAGTGGAGTTATATGAGTTTTATTCACTTTGAAATGTCACTTGGATGTAACCAGTTTATCAAGAATGTTATTCAATTTAATGGTTTGATTTTATTTTGGCACCTGTGTTTTTCTTTGCTTAGGTATAAGATTATGAATATATGAAGTATGAAAGAAGTTGAAATTAAGTTAAAATCACATTTTTGTATGAAAAACAAAAATAACTCAGTGGAACATAGAAATAGACTCATTTCTATAGTATGTCCTGTCTTTTGTTATCATATTTAACTTTGATGTTAAATACAGCACAATCCATACCAGTAAAGCAACACTATGACAGAAAAATCACCATCAATAGAAATCTATTAAAGACTAATTAAAACATTGGGACTTTCATCATGGTAATGATAGATAAATCCATTTAGAAGGGAAATTGTCCTATATGGATGTATTATAAATTGCATGATGTTCTGGTATAAAAGTATTCATCCTGTTATTGGATTGTAATAGTCTTGGGGAATCCTGAATGAGTAATTGACACTTCATCTTAGACACATTGTGTAGGTTTCTCTCCCGATAATACACTTGACTGGCAGATTTTAATTAGAAAATGTGTTCCTCATTAGTGTAAACATTCCCAGAGAACCTGTGAATGATGCTTCAACACTCCTCCTTCAAATCATTTGCAGATTTTTAAGGCTTTCACACTTGTAAACATAGAAAAAAGAGTGAGAGAATCTGTTTGATTCAGTCTGCAAAACTTACCATGTTTTTCATGACTGTGTGGTATACACTGCAGCTAAGAAGCTGTTGTAAAACCTTACTGTAACCTGATTGCTGAAGTGATTTATTTCCCCCATCTGAAACCAGTTTAGTGAGATTCTCACTGTAAATGTCAGATTATCTATGCTTGTGTGGAATTTGGCTTTGGAATTTAGACTATTTACACGCATAGATCAGCACTTTTATTGTGACTGTCCAGTGACTTAACAATAGTCCTGCAGTGATTTCTTGGCATTAGCACCTTACTTTCATGGTATGGTCACTTCAGCATTACATCAATAACAGGCAACTGTTCTCTGCTAAAGACCTGTCAGGGCAGTTGAAAATCCCCTGCTTATTGACTGGGCGCAGTAAAAGTCATAGTCAAATCTCTCTTTAGTGTGACATCTGGAAAACCAAAAAATATGGCAGATTTACATCAGACGGGATTCATGCTGTGACCCTAGGCTGCATGCCTGCTGTTCTAAGGAAAGGAATGGGTCCATCTATGTCTTGTTAACTTGCTTCAAAGTGACTGCTCAAATATTGACCCGGACAGTCGTTTGATGAAGATCGTACTTTGAATGCGTTTGTGAACATGCATGTGAGCGACTGCGTTGTTTTAAATGTTTGGATGAGCATCTGCAGAGGTGGAACAAGTCAACAGCTTTGTCTGTTTATTCCCTCATAAAAGGAAAAAAAAAATTTGAAAAAGAGGAAACTAAATTGTTCCTGTTCTGCAATGAGTCTACTTTCTGGACAGACCAATAAATGGTTTGTTTACTCAGGGTGGAAGAAAGGATATTGAATCTGCAGTGTTAGTGAATAGCTGCATTTTGTGGAACAACAAACAAACTCTTATTACAGAAAGGAGGACATGGATACTAGCGTCACAAAAACAAGTGATCTGCAGAGGATTTGTTACAGATTCCTCTACTTATAGGATACCAGAGGTTATTTTGCTACTTATGTCTCATGTCTTTAAGTGATTATCCTCCTTGTGTATATTAACTGTAATGCGGTTTATTTATTTTGTTGTAGTTCATTAAAGATATAGCCTATAGCCATACTCTGAGATATGCAATAAACATAAAACAAGTTAACATGGATGAGTTGATCCAAAGTGTTACACCAGTAGGATCAGGCACTTATTCGAAATGTCAATTATGTAGTTGTATTTAGAGCCCAACCAATATAGTTTGTGGCTTGACAATATAATTAGGTTATATCACAGGCAAATAAGTTGCTTGGTATGTATCAATATATGAATGTGATGAAGGAAAACATACTTGGGCTACTTTAGCGATAGTGTTATAACACAGTTTGTGTCATAGCTGAGCAGACAGAGATATGTTGCTGAAATGGCAATAAATAATGGCTGCATCATTTTCACTTTTCAGTATTAGACCATAAAGATCCAGTACTGGCTGCGCTCTCGCTGAAAAACTTCTAACACTTATAAACACATGGAAAGTATACTGACCATGTCGTAACAGATTATTATTAAATATTATCAACTTTGTGATTAGCGAAGGGTTGGATCTTGACTTCAAATTTGTGCTTTTGTTTGATGTTTCAAAACTGAAATGTTTTTTTGCCTCCCTGCTGTGATCCTAGCCAAGGCACTGGCCTTTGCTGCCACTCGTGTTTGAATTAGCTCGACTGATTTACCCTCTGTTATCGTGACAATAAAATGATGCATGTTTATGGCTTGTGGCATTTACAGTGTGTGGCTAAGCCGATTAGCTGATTACACTATTTGGTTTGTACACCAGGAATGTAGCAGCCGAAGACCGAGCTACGAAAGGACTGATGCCACTTCAAAATGTTTACTATAAACATGAAGCTATTGCTAAGGAAAACAGCTATACAGGTTCAAACCAAAAATACATCTACTAGCATATTAATTATCTAACCCTGGAGAGATCATATGCTTCATATAAGTTTGCAATCAAATTCAAGCAATAGAAATTCTTTACATAAAAATACACTTAGACAATACATGGACAATAAAATTTGGTCAGTCTCTTTTTACTACATACTTTCAAGGATGCCTTAATTGGTTTAGCATAACATATTTCGGTAATGTGTTCTACTCGGGGTAATGATTTTATTCACCACCAAACTCGAGTTTTGTCTTCTGAGAAGTTCAGCTGAAGTCATGTGAATCAGTTCAAGGTGTGCTGAGTTAAGGCGGGTTTTTTTTTTTTTTTTTCTGAGCTGAAGGCTCTCCTAACCTCTACCACATAGCACCAAACCTAAACCACAGCTCCTGTGATGCATTACTCACGTCTGTCAACACACCCATTCTGTGAGTTGGCGACACACCCACCGACTACTGAAACACAAGCATATGCAGTTATGTAAAGAGACGTCTATACTATGAGGAAGCCAAGTCAAAAGAGTGGTTGAGAAATAAAACATTAAGTTTAAAATTATGCTACAGCTATTGATGATCTGTCCTGGGGTGTACCCTGCCTCTCACCCTACGACAATTGGTTTAGGCTGAATGGATGGATTATGTTACAACTGTACAAAAGATGATATTAAATCTCCCTCCTGGGACTATGAATGAATATGAAAATGACCTATCTTTGCTTAATCTGATCGCCTCTTTTTGATAAAAGCTGGTACCTGTACATGATGTGTTATGCAGGTAAAGTCAGTTCTTGGGTAGCAGTGATTGCCTCTGCAGAAACAGCAACACTGCTGTAACTACAGTACAGCACAAATACCTGTAGCTCTGCGTTTGAACCTTAAAGAACAAAGTTGTTCTTTGCATTGGGTTAACTTATTCCATAATCACCAGAGATTTGGCTGAAATAATGATAAGACCACTTTTAACAAATTGTATATACTAACTTATGCTGTTAGTAAATCTAACTTCTTCCCATTTCAGCCTGTTAACCTAATTAATTCTTTATTTCTTTTCAGTAAGTGGATCCTTCCTTTCCTATTTGAACAAAAATGACTCGACTGTTGGTTACATAACCTCTCCAGCATCATCCCCACGCTGTATTCCCTACTGTTACCAAAGCAATGGTGTAATCAGCCTTAATTGTCACATGATTAGTTAGCCACTTATCAAAAGCTGTCAACACTGCAAACAGCTAATATGATATATGCCACTATTAATCTCTTTGCCTAATAGTATGTCAACACCTGGAGAGTCATTTGTGCAATATTTACCGGTGGATAAGTCGTACAGTACACACACATATCGAGTACTGGCTTCATTACTCTATCCTCAGTATGTAACTACAATTCTGATTTGATTCTTCTTCACATCACAGTGAAATTCTAGCTGTAATTCTTTTTGGTACTTCTGTGATTTTAAGTATCTCTCTGCAGTCCTTTAGATTATCATAGTGTTGCATATATGGTCTGTAAAAAGACCTTTCACAGTGCTTCCAGGATATGCACAACAGCTTGTAGGAAATGTAAACTTGGGCACGCCGCTGAAGTTTATGGTTAAGCACACATCATTGTATTTTACCATGCATTTCAGGGGGAAACAATAATAATATAAAATCACACAATTTCTGTAAACTTAAGTAAAAAAATTAATTAGAAATGGCATGTGCAGTGTATATGCACATGTCATTGCTGTGATATTTTAAATACTTTGTTTTGTGTGTGTGTGTGTGTTGGGGTGGGGGGGTTTATAGCTGATGCTATAAATGTCTGCTCGTGGCACCTGTCCTGATTGCACTGCTGCACTTCCCTTACAGTAAACACACACTGCACTGTCACTCTAACTGTAATTAGTCTTAATTGGAACATTTAATGAAAGGCTCATTTCGTCATCTGTCCCAAAATATTATTTAAAATTAGACCTTCAACAGGGGGGAAAAAAAAATTGTTTCTATGACAGTGGAGCAAAAATAATTCTATGTTTCCAGCTTGGTGATTTTAGAATTAGCCAGTGAACCTGTTAAATAAGTGGTGGAAGTAATTAGTTCAAAAAAGCGAATTCACTCTGAAATTTAAAAAAAAAAGTGTAAAGAAATGTTATCATAATGAGGACATGTGAAATCTTCCATTTAATGAGTGCCTCTTCGAGTCACGCTTGAGTGACTCACTCTTCTCATTGTGTATTCTTTGGTTTGCGTTGCAATATGTAAAAAGAGGATGAGGAAGTCCCGTGATGACGCCAGTGTGTTACAAGTGGAAACAAGACTGACATTCAGAGGATATGCTCATGTAAATCTATGGAAGTTATCCATTTTATGGAAGTTAAAAAGTTTGTTCATGTCAGGTTTGCATTTGTCACGAGATCGCGTCATTGTCGTTATCAGTGTCAGGGGAGATATCAGTTACGGGGACAGCCCTGACCTACAGCTGTGATCAGATTGTTTCCTGGAAAATTTGGGATCCTCCCACATGACAGAGGATCTCTTCATGACATGGTTGCAAAACAGTAGATTAGATTAAGATTACAATGTGCTGTGAACAATGATAATATCACATAGTTGTCCTGATTGTCTGCTGAAAGTAAAATAATATCTGAGGGTGAATCTAGGAGTCACCCTGGCTGGGAGAGCGCTAATCAATACCTCTTCATTTTTAGGACCTCCTCTGTAGGTATAAACTAAACGTACCTATTTTAGGTCACACACACACACACACAGTGCTTAACAAATAAGAAAACACAAATATTTTAGAAATCTATCAACAACCTGTTTAAAATGAAAAAAATATATATATTGTTATTTATTAGGCAAATAACAAACTGAATTCACATGTTTGTACCCAAATTTGAGCCGGCACTCCGGACTCTGAGAAGTCAGAAAATAATCAAGCATCACGCTCAACCATTAAAACTACTTTTTCTGTTGAGGGATGCAAGTAAATAACAGCATTTCCAAAAACAATGTTTTGTAAATGAGAATGTGATTTTTTTTTTTCTCAGGTATTTAAATCTTATGTCTGTGGTCCTTTTGAATTTGACAACAGCAACTTTCAATTTCAAAATACAGAACACCATATCGTATCTTATTTAACCACTGTAACTGGAAAGACCAGTGCTACACTTGGAAAGTAAAATGTTTCCACATTCTTGCTTGATCTAGGATTTTATCTGCTCAGAAGTAACAGAACCTCCTTTGTAGTATTTTTTGGTTCTTTGTTTTATAATACGCCAACTGGACTGCAGGAAGGCCGGTTTAACACCCGGGCTCTGTTACTACCGAGCCACACTGCTTTATGTAGGTGTAATATGTGGATTGGCATTGTCTTGGTGTAATAAGCAAAATAGATAGTCCCTCTTCTGCTTAGCTCCAAGGATGTGGAATGTGTTTCTCACACCACAAAATAGTTTTCCACTTCACCTCAGTCTATTTTAACCCCGAATTTTAGAGAAAGGAAAACTGATTTTTATGGAAATAATGAAAATGTTTTTTGATGCATGTCAGTGGAAAAATTATTTTCTTTGTTTCCTGATTGCTAAGGGGAGGGAATGGTGAAAAAAAGGATTAAGTGTGGGAAAAGAGGACAAAAAGATGAAGATAATAAATCTTTTTAAATAGATTAGAATTTTAAAAGCAAGAAAAAAATAAGGTGAACGGGGAAAGGACAAAATAAGGGAATCAGACAATTAATTATTATTGCCTAATTTATATTAATATTCCTATCCCCCAAGGGGAAAGGAAAGAGGGAATTTAGGAAATTTAGGAAAAAAGAATGGATAAGAGGTGGGGTGAGGGAAGGAAGGAGGGAGGGAGGCAAAAGAAGAAAAGGAAAATTGGGTTTTAGGAAAGGGGAGAGGGGCCAAAAAAGAAGAGGAGAGGAAGGTTAGGCCTTGGGAAAGGAAGGAAGGAAAAGAAGGGGAAATGTTGAGGTTAGGGAAGGGGAGGAGGAAGATGGATTAAATTGGGAAAAGAAGAGAGAGGAAAAAGTAGGATTTAGGATTTAGGAAAAATAGGGTGAGGCAAAGATAAAGTGTGTGTATGTGGGGGTGTTAAGAGAGATGGGAGGGGAAATGTTTATATGAGGAACAGGATTATTTAAAGAATAAAATTAGGGGGCTAGGAAGAAGAGAAGGGAGAAAGAGGGATTAAATTGGGAACAGGAAGGGGGAGAATTAGAGTAAGGGAAGGAAGGAGGGACAAAAGGTCACCAACCCCGACCCTAATCCTAAGGTTCTAACCCGTAGACCTCAGAGGGTTAATGTAGCGCCATTTGAGATGCTGAAATCTGTATTGGTTTTCGGCCTGGTGCCTTGTCAACAGAGATTTCCCTGGATTTTCTGAATCTTTCACACTGGTAAACGTCATTCTTAAATTGTGACGTGGTGAGCCCCTGCCCACATTTGCCTCCTTTGTAAGTTTAAAAAAGTCTTGAAAAATGGGATAAAGATTGGTGAGGAGGTGTGTGTGTGTGTGTGTGTGTGTGTGTGTGCAGGAGGTGGTGATATATGAAATAAATTAATGCCAAATGCCCCAAAACATGAACTGTAGGACAGGAATGGGAACGTGGCGCCGCAACATATTTGTGCTGTCTTTGAACACTGTTTTCACTTTGTTCTGACTGGCATCAATTGCTTGGAGGATGATACATTCCTGAAACAACAAAGGTTTTGATAAAGCTCCAGGAGACATAGCAAAGCTGTACAAGCCCGACATTATTGGCCAGTCAATCAAAAGCACAAGAACCCAACAATCACATCCATTTATACCATTTGTATGTGTGAGAAAGCTGAGCAGAGACGAGCTATGCCACTAATAACATATTTTCTGCTTTGATTAGTTCTCTAAACCAGACAGTATGATCTTGCCATTCTTGTGGTTTCCATAAAGCGTTCAGTCACTCACACCACCGTGCCAGCCATCTGCTGTTTTATCCCCCATCTGTCCTCCTATAGTCTTTCCTCTTCTTTTCTAAATGCTTAACATATCTAAGGCAGAAACAGTTTGATCTTTATAATATGTCTCTCGAATGAATGTAGCGCTGTTTAGTCCGTGGCTCATTTGGCTAAAATGATTTACTTTTTACTCTTGGCAGGTTATTCCTGAAGATGCAAGCTTCAACTGCCTCACCAGTGACCAGCACCGCAGTAACTACAAACACAACCGCTGTCACCAAGTCCAAAGAACAAATACTCATCCAGAGTAAGGATATCATTTGTGTGCGGGCACCTATCTGCAGTGTCATCTGTAGCTAGATATCAATGAAACACACCCCTGTGAACAAGAAACAATCAGAAGAGCCAATCTTCATAAATAAGAACCCGCTGCGTCACAGAGGCTAATCTGGACATTTTCTATGGGTGTGGCAGACGTGTATCTAATAGAAAATATTTGTCAGGTTCTGTTTACCTTTGCCGTTGCTAGGCCACAACTCACTATTTCTGGAAGACACACAAAATAAGTTGCACCATCAGGAGCAGAGGGAACGTGGATAAATCTGCACGAGTCATAAACAACTTGTCATTGCTCATCTCTCCTTTCTCTGTGTCTCTCAGGTTCTGGAGCTATGATTGCTCTCATTGTCATTGGCATCATTATCATTCTCGCCATTTTACTCATCATCCTGAAGACATACAACAGGTGACACGACATTCCTCTCACACAAGGCAATTCCTCCATACCAAATGTTTCGAGCTGCAAAACAACTTTGCTATTTTTATCTGCTTTGTGGAAGACTAGAGAGTCCTGCTGCTTTTCATCTTTTTTTTTTTTTTTTTATCAGGCTCTGTCTAAGAAACAATACCGTCTTCTGTGTCATATTCATATTTACTGTGTGGCTGTGAGTCCCAGACATTTTAAAATGAGACCTTTTCCTTATGAAGTGGCACAACCTGATATACAGGTCACATCTGTATATCTGATTTGCAACTAATAGCTACAACCAAACAGGGACATTCCCTTCTACAATAAAACAGCCCAGTGAAAAGTCACCATTTATTCACATTCCAGCCCATCAGAGGGTCCTCTGAGGATCCCCATCTGAAACTTGGATATCACTGATGTCATCATGAGCATTTCTGTTTAACTAGAGATTGTCAAATAAACTGCAAGAGAGTCATTTGATATCTGATTTAGGTAGAAGTGCTGATATATAAATATAAATGAGATTTTTATTGTATTCATATTCTTACTACAGTAAAAGAGCAGAAGTGCTTTTAGCATAATGTGCTTTTAATATCACAATCATCCACTCTTATTAATGTGGAAGTATTAGAGGAATCACAAAGTGAAAACCTGCAGGTTATTGCTACTGTAAATTGGAGTGTTTCACAAGATTATGAACAATATAATAATATAATATATAATTGTATAAATCCATCAATTTTCCACTTATCCAGAGAAGGGTTGCGGGGGTGCTAGAGCCTACCCCAGTGGTCATAGCTGTATTAGCTGGCAAGAAGTAGGGTACACCCTGGACAGGTCACAAGTCTGCTGCAGGGGCGCCACATAGAGACAGACAGACAGCCATTCACACTCACATTCACACCTACAGCCAATCACCTGTTAACCTAACCTGATGCATGTCTTTGCACTGTGGGAAGAAGCCAGAGTATACAGAGAACACACAAACTCCATTCAGAAAGGCCACAGCCGAGATTCAAACTCCAAACCTTCTTCCACCACACACCACCCAATATTATAAATAAATATAAATAATAACATAATAAATGGCATATTTCTTCCATGTAATATTCTATTTATGTTTTCTGTCTTTTCTCCAACATTTTTTCTTTGTAGAATACCTGATAGTTTTCACTTCAGGCTTTTACACTTTTTCCAAATGAAGAAGGAAAAAAAGGACAAATTGTTGTTCTTGTGATTTTTAACGTTCCCATTTATATGTGTTTATAATGTGAGTGCTGCTTGCTCTAGTTGCAGACAAAAGGATTTGTAACACAATTTGAAATTAGCAAAACATGTACTATCTATTTAACTTCATGATTTCTATTTTCTGTTTTATTTTTTGTTTTTTTGGGTTTTTTTTTTTGCTCAGGCATACACGTGAATCCAGACTCCTCGGACCCGGCAGAGGCTCAAAACCTCGGCCGAAGATGTCACAATCCACAGTTCAGAGCAACTTACCGCTAACCCAAATGGGAATCAGCTCTGTCTCAGGCAGCATCACCAACTCAAACCCAGCCTCAGAGCACAGCTTCCAGCTGACCAGAGCGGAGCTGAATGGTGTGGAGGAGAATCAGATAGAGCGGATCAGCACCAACAGTGGATCCACTGCGGTCACCATACATGACAATCCATCAGTCGAAAACACATAGCACCAAGACTTTTGGTTTGGTCTCAAATCAGGCACTGACTGATGTGTTGTCACATGCTGTGCTGACTGAATCCTGTGGAATCTCAATCTGTGATGTTCTCACTGTTAAATCCCCACCAGCTGCTAGTGACTACATGGATGACACGAGGCCTTTTGGGTGTACAACAATTCAAAATATGAACAAAGCAGCACCAGAAACAGACACAAGGGATATGAAGGATCTGAAAACTGAAACTTCCTTTTGAAGAACTTTGGCTAAAGTCAGTGTTCATTGCTGTTTGTGCTCTTTGCTGATGTTCCAGTACTAACGAAGTAATGAAGTAATGTGTGGTATAGACTGTAATGGCTGGATAATATTGGTCTCGGCTGTGCACATTTCTCTTTTCATGAGAACCACAGATGTTTGTGAGTAAATGTAGAATGAGTCTAACTGAAGGCATAAAAGAGGATAACTCTTTGTAGTTGTGTAATGGACACCCGTTATGACTGAGGAAATATGTGAGTTTTGCAGATTTATCCTCTTACTGATCTGGTTAACTTTGCATCATTCTTTACTTGTGAGCAGTCACACATTCACTCAGATTTGTTTGTGTTTTTTTTTTTTTAATCTACAAAATATCATTGCGTCCTTTTAAAGTAAAGAGTAAAGAGTAAAGAGAGCTTTGTGAAACCATCTGTCAGCCTTACTTCCTGATGTGAATCACTTTTAATTTGACACTAAAGTATTTTGCACTTTATTCTCTTTGGTCCCTGTATTTGTATTGTTTGTAGTTCTTCCTTAAAATAAATGAAGTAAAAAGTAATCTTTTCTAATTGTGTATCGTCTGTTTGTTAAAATGAAGTATTTTTCACTGAGAAAAATAACAACGGTAAATAACAATGGAGGTGGAAGCGTGAGCCACTGCGCCCTCTGCTGGTGCTTTCTGAAAACTAGAGCCTCAAAGCTACATTCAAGATGATGAGAGATGGCAGCCAACTGTAAAAGGAGAAATGCATATGAAGAAAACCGTCTTTGCTGAATTATTCTCGTAACGCTCTTGGATAACTTTAAAGACTTATACATTGAAACAATTCATTTTTGAACAATTCATTTTTGAACAATGTTCGCAAACTGAACAATAATCTTGAATGCGACTTCAGAGTGACTGTTTACAAGTAGGACGATGGTGACCGTTGGTGAGCTAATGTTTTACCCCCTTAAAATTCATAATAGTTGTGAATAATTTGAATATTGCGTCTGTAGTTTGATTTTTAATGCACATTTTTAAGTACCCGCTTCCTCTTTAGCGTGAATAAAACAAAACTAAGCCAGCAGTAGTAGCATCTTCCGATCCATGCTAAGGAAGTAAGGCCGGTACTTGTGGGTCGGGCATTTGACACTGGTTTTCGGACTGTAGTTTGGTAACGGTTGAAAAAGCTCAGTCATATGTGTTGCAGTCGAGCTGCTGAGTCTCTTGCTGGTGTCAGTGCTGTGGGGCTGCACCAACCCTTTCCTAAAGAGAGGCACCGAGGGAATAGAAAATGTGACAAAAACCAGCAGAGTGGCACAGGTGCTGGCTGAGCTCAAGTTTCTTTTCCTTAACGTCAGGGTAAGTTTGAGTCCGCAGATTTCCGCATGTTTAAATGCAGTTTGTACTGTAACTGACTCAGCTACACCTTCTGTCGTGTATTACTGTCCAGTACCTGCTCCCATTTCTCCTAAACCAGAGTGGTTCAGTGGTCTACTATTACACACTCTCAACCACAGGTGAGACACACACAAGTAGACCGAGCAGAGGTGTAGCCTAGAGCTTAGCAGACAAGAGTAGCTGCTCGTGCATTCTTTCTTTGTGGGCCAGGAATTAATAAAAAAATAAAACCTTTCTTCTCATCCAGAGTTATCATTTGCTGTTCCTGTAGCCAACTCTCTCACCCTCCTTTGCACTCTGCTGACTGGCAAGTTTCTAGGGGAAGAGTTTGGAGGCAAACGTAAGTCATTCATCTTGGTGATAACAATACATTAGTGTGCTTTTTTGTTGTTGTTGTTTAAATAATGAGGCCAGTCACACAGCCAGTGGCATTTATTTAGAAAAGGACAAATTCAGAAATGAAGATGCTGAACTTTAAGGTCAATTTTAAGCTACACTATATTGCCAAAAGTATTCACTCACTCATCCAAATCATTGAATTCCAATCACTTCCATGGCCACATCAATCACATCACTAGGTGTTTAAACCAAGCACCTAGGCATGAGTGAGTTTGGTATGGAAGATCTTGCACAGAGTCTTGACCTCAACCTGATAGAACACCTTTGGAATGAATTGGGACGGAAACTGTGAGCCAGGCCTGCTCATCCAACATCAGTGTCCCAACTCTTCCCAGAAGAGTTGAAGATGTTATAGCTGCAAAGGGTGGGCTGACTTTTGCTTGTTTTGCAGCCACTGGGCCTGGGGACCTTACAATCCTTGAGTCAACCATGAACTCCTCGGTATGCCAAAGTATTCTAAAGTCAAATGTGAAGCCATCTGTCCAACAGCTAAAGCTTGGCTGAAATTGGGTAATGCAACAGGACAATGATCACAAGCACAGCAGCAAATCTACAACAGAATGGCTGAAAAAGAAAAGAATCAAGGTGTTGCAATGGCACAGTCAAAGAGCAGACCTCAGCCTGACTGAAATGATGTGTTGGGACCTCAAAGGCTTGTGTATAATCTAATGTCTGCAAACCTCACTGAGCTCAAGAAACATAAAGAAGACTGGGCCACAATGATGTGAGAGACTGATGAAGTCACACAGAAAATGATTATTTCAAGTTACTCTAAGTTATTACTATTAAACGTGATTTTGAAAGCTATTGAATAATGGGGTATACTTAGTTTTTCACATACTTGTTACTTTGTTAAACAAAATAATGACAGTGTAATGTGCAATATTTTGTTGTTCATTTGAAGTTATATTTAAATCATTTTAAGACCTGCTAAGCATTTTTTATGATGACTTTCTATGTAAAACCCTAGAACTGAAAGAGAGCATTTTCTTTTTACCATGACTTACCATAATTCATAATGTTACAAGAGCAAGACAAGTCATTTTGCCTATTAAGCTATACTAGCAATACAGTTCCTCCTCTCCTTAAAAAATAATGTACTAGTGGTGTTCTGTGTTTTAAGATTTGCATTTTTTTTTTTTTAAACTTTTATGTTTTTGTTCTCCTCCCCCACTCATCTCTCTGCAGAGGCTGTCATAGGAATGTTCCTCACCATGGCTGGCATCACTCTATGCTTTATAAGCTCCATTGATGATACTGACAGAGATACTGAGAATCAGAATACGATCGAGCCCGTGCACTGAAGGAAATCGCAGTTGAAGCAAATTCTTCTGCACCTTCAAATAAATCCTTTGCAGGAAAGAAAAGAAGGCCAAAGCAGAGCTGGAGCAGGACTGAAGAGGACGATTTAGATTCAGAAAACAACTCCCCAGAGCGGCGGTACTGATTGGGAATAGTGTTCTAAACTAACTCAAGCTTCAAAAGGCCTGCCCAGAAAACTCTCACACCAAGTTGAAGGGGAAGCGGGTTCATGGAGAGTTCACCCCAGAGCTGGACTCAATTTATGGCGCACGCATAGAAAACAGTGGTTGTAAACTTCTTTTTTTTTTTTAAATGCTTTACTGCCATGTGACTGGCATCTGCATAGATGCTGTAGAGACCACATATAAATTAGGCAGGGGTTTGAAATGGACCAATTAGATGTCACTTTCTGGTTTAACAGGGACATTTTTATGGTGGCTGCTGTAGCATGTGTTTGAGTAAGATCAGGGCACAGGGGAAGACAAATTATATAGCTTAAAGATAAAAGCTGATTTCTTTTTTTTTCCCATCTTTCTTGTACTTTTTACTGAAGATATATTATGGAGTGAGATGTACCATTTTCATTTTACAAAATTACTTTTGAAAGAAAAAAACACTTCTGAAAATACTGTGAAGAATTTAGAAATAAGAAATATGTATAGTAATATATATGTTTATTGTTACATTTAATTGATACAAGACACTGTACAGATTACTTTTACTGTTGTGATCTGTTCCTGATATTTAATCAATAAATTCTAGGCAACACTACTGTTCCTTTGTGTTCTCCACCACTCATTTATTCTAATCAGTATTGGGTCTACAATGTCCCTAAAATATGCTTTTTTTTCTGTACATGTATTGAACATATAGTAGCATTAAATGTCTACACAGTGTCAGCATAAGAATCATGCCTGTAAAACACTGAACACAATATCATCAACAGGTGTATGACACAAGTTTGAGATGGCTTATGGAGCTTCTGATACTGTATCCATCTCCTGTAGCTTTTGTTCTGCCTTTGTGTTCTCGTGCTTACGTTTTCTACGATAAAGCAAATCGTTACCACAGTTAAAGTAGTACTAATTTAATTAAATGTTCATTCAGCATAAAACTGTTAGGATGCCGTGACCTCCTCCTGATGGTTTTGTTCTGCTGTAACTGATGGGGTGTCCAGCGGGCTCTCCTGTCACAGCAGAATACTAAATCAGTGTAAAGGCAAATGCTATCAACAACTGCCAATATTGTAGGGTGTGAGGTGGGTAAACTTGCCTTTTCTTTTCTGTACTCTTGCTGAGTGCTTGATGATGAAGACATCTGCTTCAGCTCAGGCTCCTTTGGAAATTAGAGACACAGATTTTGCACCCATGTGCTGAAGTTCTGTGTGTATTTAATTAATTAGTTGCTTATGTGTGTATGGGGGGGTACCAGTATTTCAGCCTTGGACTCCTGCTCTTCTTTAGATAGTAATACCTTTTAATAGAACAAGAAAAAAATGGTTAACCTTGTAATGTGAACATGTGAATTACGATTAACTGAACGCAAACACCCACCCACCGCACCTGCTTTCCATCGTGCTTCTGTGGGTGTTCTTTGTCGTCGTGCTGCTCACTCTTTATATTTCTCTTGAGAGAAATAAATAGTTTTTTATGCTTTTGTTAAAAATGCGCAGTATGCATGTATTGTGCTTGTGACAGTGAGTAAATGATTACTACACATATGCAGAAGAATTACTATTCAGTAGAATGCCTTCATTGACAGGTTTCATTTGCTTGGTATTTTTGATTTTGCTTGTACAGAAGAGAATAATTATGATATTTCTCATGTCTAACATAACACAGACTATAAAAAGAATGACTACCTGCTGTGTGTTCTGCAGAGGATCACCTGGATTATTTAATTCCTCTTCCTCCACTATTTCTGCAACTCTCTTTAGATAGAAAATAAGAGTAACATTTAGATTTATTCTCACTTATAAGGGGTGACAAATGCACCCACCTCAGTGATGTTTTAGCATTTCATTATTTTCTATTCAGTTATGAGTCTGAAATGCAAAGAGGTGACTGAAGTTAACCTGATCAACAGGAAGCTCTGTAGCTGTATTTTCATCCTCCTGCACCTCCTCTGCCCCTCGTACCTCCTCTCTCCTTTTCCGTGCTGCCCTTTTAAATACACTGGGCTGACCTGTCATAGGTAGATATCGAAGTTAATTAACACCAAATAGTGGAGATACACTTTTAAGATGAATTTGATTTTGTGGAATCCTCACCAGATCCATTGCTGAGTGCTGGTCTTGTTAACGTTCGGTTCTTCCGGATCTTGACCGGCCTGGCAAAAAATACAGAGGTCTCATCTGCTCCCTCTCTCCTGCTCCTCTGCTGGGAGGTTTGTGGGGCTGCGGCTTCATCTCCTGTTGACTTCACCCTCCGAACATCTGACTGAAATTCATGGGTTACAACCGGATAAAAAAATAAATTTTGTGTTGCTTGTCTCACTGGTGTATTGAATATGTTACACAGCATATACCAAATTATACAAATACTCCCAATATAGCATCATGTAGTGGAAGTACAAGTCAGTGGAGGCTTTTTTTTTTTTTTTTTTTTTGAACCTCTGGGGAGTCGAGGAGAGCTGAGTCACTGCACTGGTCTTCAGGCCCGCTCCCTGCTTTCCTGTTCTAAAAGGGAAACGGAAAATATGTTTTTGTTTTTTTGCCTGTTATTCTGGCAGCTGTCAGTCAGACCTGTTATTTGGGCTGTAATGTAACAACCCTAAAATTGTATTTTAAGACATCAAAATAAAGCGAGTAGCAAAATGCAGAGAGAGGACAATGATTACCTCAGCTCTCCTTAACATCCTTCTCTTTCCAGGGTAATATCTACAAAATGAGGAAATAACATTGTTATTAAAAAAAAACTGTGAGAGACAAATGTGTGACATTTAATTTTGTCCTTACAGCAAGCACGGACTCATTTTTTCACACACTTGCAGAGGACCGTTCATGAAAATACCTCTCTGTAGCTTTTGAAACCAATAATTCAACATATGGAAGTTTCTTGAACCTCTCGGTTCCCACAGCAACATAGCAGCAGCCAGTCTCCAGCTCCCCAGCTGAGGACACAGACACACCTTCTAGAGAACACAACCTAAAAAAGGTACAGGGGTTAGACGTTTACTTTACCAGATCTTTCTGTTTGTATTTCACAGAGCTGTGAAGAGTGTTTTGAGCTTCTGTGTGATGGTGTCACTGACCTGCGCACTGCACCGGTCCTTAAGCTGACCTTCTCTGTGATCAGACTCAGGATCTGATCCAGGTCCTGTTGCATGCTCCGAGGAATGATGAAACGGAATGGTGGACACAGGAGGTCTCCATTTCGGAAAACACTGAACAGAAACATTAAAGGGGAGGTTTGACTTTCAGAAGGTCAATCTAATTCTTGTATGCAAATACATGTTGAAAGAGTTAATGTAACTGATACTTTCTGCTACTTGGCCAAAGCAATGACACTTCAAGCACAACGCTCAGAGTTGCACTGTTTTAATGTGGTGTTAATCTGGGAAATGTGGATATCTGAACCAAATTTAATGGCAAACATTAGCCGGTTGTTGCTGATTTCTTCAAACTTCCCAAAAGGGCCAGTGGTGCTAAAGGAAGTGTGAGCGGAAGTCAGTAGTCTCAGTTTATTCTCTGGAGATCATGAAAGGGGAAAATTTCCTCTCATCAGTCAGTGTTTTTAATCTAAATCTGAAGCCTCAGATTAGCGTTGGTTGATTTTTACAGAGACATCATATCACAGACTTCAAGATTAAATGTTAGCTAATCTCTTAAAGAAAGGCATTTCCGATACCATCTGCATATTTGTCCAACTCACTGTATAATGCAGGGTAAAGGTATAAACTTCCTCCATTTAGCTGACACATTTGGCCTCTGGACTGCTCTTGCCTATAGGGAACAAACAGAAAATCAGACACATGGTACTGCAGAACATCAATAAATAAATTTGATCAAGTTTTTAAAAAATCCCTCAGCAGATTTACGTCATTCCTGTCCTGCACATAAAGTATACTGCATGAGCATCACCAAGAAAATCATTATCCCAAAGGTGTAATCACTGGCTAACTATTCTGCTCGTGTCAGCTCGAGTGCTGCAGCCATGGAAACTGACGTCACTCCAAGACTCCTCAGATGGTACATTTGACGCGTCGTGTCTTATCTGAGGGCCCTCACCCATGTCGTCTCAGAGTAATGAAATCTGGAGCCAATATCCATGTCTGCCTCTAGCTGAGCAAAATCAGTAGGCTTTGATAATCTCCTGTTATTGTTTTTTTTCTTTAAAGTGGCAGACATTTAATCATTTACAATGTGTCTGAGTCCAGAAGGAGGTCTTAGAATTTGAGTATTAGGCCTGCCTGAACATGCACACAGTCCTGATTATGCTGAAGAAAACTTCAAACACAAACACTCGCCTGAAGGACACACACTTCCTGTGTTTCTCCACAGCAACCACGATACAGGCACGTAAGACTGTAAAACCAAAGGCTCCGCCTAAAAACAACTTACTCTCTACTCGTGCATGTTTTTCAGAAAGGTAACACTAAAAGCACACTCTGCATCTGAAAAACTAAGAGATCGTTCCTGCCAGCTGGTCAGAATATAAAACAAGTACTTGTCATGAGTGGCTCTTATGTGTGCATGTGTGTGGCTTTGAAATCAATTTCATGTGAATGCTAAGGGAGCTTCATTATGCCTCAGCCTACCATCCTCATCGCTGTGTCCTGCCTGCCTTTCATTTTAGGGGAAAAAGTTGATTTCAGCTAAATGGAAAAGAGCATTTTCTTGATGAAGCGCTTGTGTGACATTGAAATATACTGCTGTAATTACTGAAGCTGTCACACGAGAGACGGGAACCCTGCAAAGTTCTGAGTGACGGAGTGTTTGATGGACAGTATAGTCATTAGCCCATTATATCTGCTAATTTACCTAACAGCCTGTGACTTCAATAAGATAAAAGGGGAGATCCACTGCTAATGCTGAGATAAGAATGGGTTTTATAGGCATATGAAGTTGGCCTGATAACTGGAAAATCTTGCATTATAAATCCTGCACTAATATTTGATTTGGCAGGAGTTCAAATGATCAGCTTAATATGATTGTAGCCTGGTGGTGCATTCCTCCTGGTTAGGCTGGGGTTAATCAGTGATGGATTCCTTAAAAGGAAGCTGGCCACATAAGAAATGAAATGAAAGCCTACCTGGGTTTCCTCACGGGTGGCAGCCTGCTTTTTTGTTCTCTTGTTCAGGTAACTGTGCATGAAGATAAGAAACATAACAAAGAGAAGCCCAGCACAATACTAGATCTATTTTTTCAAACACCAGGGAGCTTGTTTTAATTATAAATTACTTCATTTTCATTTTAGCAGCAGAAAACCTCTTAAATAAGCTGTATGTGAAAATGATCTCCAGTGGCTGTTGTACTCACTCCAGTTTCTTGAATCTCTCAAAGCCAGCAGCAACATACTGGGCTCCTGTCTGTAGAGCCTCAAGGTCTGTGACTCGGTGGCCCTGCCTGGGGGTGTACAGAGTCCTGACAGCAAGAGGGGCGCCAATGCTCTGGGTCACTTCAGTCAGAAAGGCCTCCATGGTGGTCACCTGTCGCTGGTTGACCACAAACCTCCGTCCACTGTAGAAGGGGTCTCCATTCCTATACACCACCACGCTCTTCACTGGAGGTAGGAGAGATGTAGCCGCAGTGCTGGCAGCCATCTCTGAGTACATATATTTAAAAGGTGTTTTTGTGTTTACACCCACCACATAATTCTCTCCATGCGTACAGTCCTATTCAGCAAACCTAAGAGTTGCATTTACTGACCATTTTCATGCCCCACACACACGCCACATTCTTTGGGTCAAGACCCATGTCCAAAAGTCACACATTAACACAAACACATGATCTCGCTACCACTCTAAGTGCAAACACTGCTCAGTCACTCACATGCTTGAGGAGGATGAAGAGGGAAAACTGCTGGAAAGCCAAAGGTGAAGATCACTCCCTGCCGTTGTTGTGGTCTGTCTGGACTCCCCCTCACCACGTTCTGCTCCTCTCTATCCCCTTCACACTCAAACACTCTCACACGGACACTACTCCACTGATGGCGGTGAGTATTTCCTGGTTGCTATAGCAGCATGGCCAGCAATGACTGGCTTTGTGGGCCAAACCACTGGCAGAAACCACAACAAAAGAGGCAGGCAAGAGGAGGGGAGAACGGGTGGGTCTCGGTGCTTTAAGCTGAATCAATAAGATAACTTCAACACCCAGCTGACAGGTTTTTAAAAAAATAACTGCTAAATATGTCACACATAGAAGTGAGCGCAAGTGCAAAAGCCAGGTGATCCTTTTTCATAGTAATATTAAATTTGCAAGGAAAACAAAACACCTTTAACGGAAATGACGAAAACTTCAAAGTTTAACTTGTGTTTTCTTCCTGTGGCTTCTCTAAGGATGTTAATACCAGAGGATAACAAATGTTTAATAGGAGACTGTCGTGAACATTTGCAGAATGATCTTCTAATGAGATGGATGATGAGTGATAGCTAATTCATCATAATCCAAATGGGGAAATATGAGCTTCTGGGAAGAATGTTCATTGGACTTTTATTAAATGACCTTTCATGCAGAATTGTCCACAACTAAACCTGCCACAGCTCGTGCTGTGGTAAAGCCAGCGCTGTAGACAGCAACACAAAGTAAATGTAAAAAAAATAAAATTTATTCTTTTTGTTACATGAAAATAGACAATGTACAAGTTTATTGATGTCATACATTCTGCCAGACATGATAATCACAATTTTAGAAAAAACAACCTAGCGTGGCACTTCCTGCGTACTTGTACGTATCACTCCCACATTTTTAAGAGCAGTTCATTTTAACGATGCCGTCAGGATACGCTGAGCCTATCCTTCAGCGACAGGTACTGTAGAAGAGAAGACAGATAACAGTCAGTAAAGAAACATTTTCTGCTGCATGTTTGGATGAGTGCATTCTCAGTGCATGACAACACATCTATAAAAAGTGTTCTCTGTTGCTCCACGTCTTGGCAAATTTACACCCTCTGGTGCTGAAGGGTGCCTCATGGAAGCGACGAAATGGAGTTCATTTGAACACCAGCTGTGTTAAAGATAAATTAAAGGATTTAAATCAGCGCTCAGTGTGAGGGTTGAGGGTGCCGACAGCTAAACATGCTTCCTCTTGATTTACACGCTTAATACACAGGAGAAAATGGGCCGAGCCGTCTAGTATGCATGTTTGTAGGTGGGGGACTTGGACTGTCCGTGATCAGTCACTGTTAACATTTACTGCAACATTAACATTTGTTATCTGGATGCTGAAATTTATAATACAGGTTCTTTCTCTTGGAAAAAAAAGGCTGCTTCTCAGACCTGCTGGATTAACTTATTTTCAAAACCAGTAAATAAATTCAGTCTTGGAGAAGAAGCAATTTTAATACAGCGGGAGACTGTCACTGCTGAATAAATGTAGGGAAGCACTACATCTTTTTCTTTCTTCACCGTACCTTTTTCCTGCTGTCAATGGCCTGCTGAAGCCAGAGGAGCTCCATGGTCAGGGTGTTTCTATGGAGACGCAGGGCCTCTGGGGTACGGGGCACCTCCTGAGTCAAGCAGTACTGTCGAGAACCTGATGGAGGGATAGCAAATTCAAAACGACTCAAAAGGTTTTTCAGCTTTGGCTCAACATATCTGACAAAAGGCAATCTGTGCAATTTATGCAGGTGCACAATGATTGCCATTCACTTTTTAATCTCCTCTGATTTTCAGTGTCAATTCTATTTTTAAAGGATATTTTTTAAGTTACTTTAGGCTGCTCCCTTATTCACAAGGGGTTGCCACAGCTTGTAGCTCGATGTTTGATTTACACCAAATGCCCTTACTGATGTAACCCCAAAGGGATCTGTGTCTCCTGCGGGGATCAAACTGGGGATCTTTTGGTTATTAGGTGAATGTGTAAAACGCTACTATGGAGCCACTGTTATTCTATTTTTATTTTAAAGGAAGAAAAAACTAATGACTAAAATAGGGACTGTATGAATGCATCTTCTTGGAATCTTAAATTTCATAGGGGTAAGCAATTTTTAAAGTAACTAGGGTATTTCTAGAAAACCTCCTACACATGCCTAAACATGCTTTAGACTCCACTTTGTGTATAGCTCTGTTATACCTTTGTGAGATTGACCATGGTTCATATCTGGCTCCAAACTGCTCCAGATGGAGGAGGACCCCTCCGTGCTCTCTGCCACAGCGCTCTGCCTTTGTCCCTCTCCCTCCCCTCTAACAGAGCTGCTGCTGGGTAAACAGGTGTGTGAATCATCTCTCTCTGCTTCTGTCTTCTCTAGCAGGACACAGTGATGATCTTTGTTTCCTGATGAGGGTGCAGAGATCTGGGAACGGGCACTAGCATCTACCTCTAAACCTGGAGGTTCAGTTGCAGAGCTGCCGGGTGGTGGACGTGGGCTGCCCTGATAAAGCAAAGAGCAAATACACGAGAATATTTTTGTATGTGAGTTATCAGACATCCCTCTCATTGCTTTAACTGCCACTTACAGCGTCTGTGAATTGGGGGATCGAGATGACCGAGTCCGTCCACTTTAAATGGGTCAAGTGCCCCTCAATTTCCTTCACGATGTCCTCAAAGTCTTCTCGTGCGTTACGGACTTCCTTCCTCGCCAGGTATCCACGCGCACGTGCCTGTCGCAGAGAGGACTAATTGTAGCTTCACTATCATATAAATGCTAACTATGGTACACGTTAGCACCTGTTTTCCTGAGTAAGCAAGAGTAGTTTAGAAGCCCGACGTAGCACAAAAAAGGCACACTGTTGAAAATTACTCTGGGTATAACCATGTGTTAATTACCTGAAAATTTATGATTGTTTTCTCCCATTTGCTTCGGTCCATTGCTATGGTAACATGACAGCGCCGCCACGGAGAGCGGGAGTTGAACTGAAAGTTTTTATTTACTTCCTGTGCCAGACCTAAAAAATAAAAGGATGGCCTTGTAAATTATAGCAAACTATGTACATATTTTAAGGTTAACCTTTCATATATCGATATAAATTTAATGTTTGTAAGCTATATAGATATCTAAAATACAGATAGTTGTGTAAAACCATTGTTGTCAATGTGAAGTGATTTATTTTGGAAAGCATCGGCGGAATTGACCATGTGTTTGGGTTCAAGACAGATTTTACAATGTTGCGGCTCGGCACATGGTGCTTTTCCCTTAAAGTTTTTTGCCACCGCTAATAAAAATGAGTGGTGGTTCAAACCAGAGGACTTTGTTTCAGACTTGGGGTGCCTCCGTATCCCAAAACAAAGTTGTTAATCCGAAAGAAGATGGCAAAAATGCTTTTGGGCGGCCCAGAACGACTCCAAGCAACAGTGCTCAGGTAGCTGCAGCACACCCTTCTAATCCTCTCTGGACTGAAAATGGTCAGGGGTCAGCATATACGTTAATGAACCCTTTGAGGACAGAGGACCCCATGCCTCTGTATGAAGAGGAAGATGATGATCTGATGGTGGTTGCTGTCTATGAAGCTGAAAGGAGCCTGCAGCTTGATAATACTAACTCTTTCCAACATGTCAGACCAGAAGACCCCACACTCTCTCTGACCCTCTCAGGTGGGCAGACATATCCAGACTTCCCTGGCTTTGACAGCTCCTCAGCTAAGGTATGGATCTACCCAACCAACTATCCTGTCAGGGAGTACCAGCTCAAGATATCAGAAACTGCCTTGTTTCAGAACACCTTGGTGTGTCTTCCCACTGGGCTGGGAAAGACCTTTATAGCTTCTGTGGTTATGTACAACTTTTATCGCTGGTATCCATCAGGCAAGATTGTGTTCATGGCTCCCACCAAGCCTCTAGTGGCCCAACAAATTGAGGCGTGTTATAAAGTGATGGGGATCCCACAGGCACACATGGCTGAGCTGACAGGTAAAAAAACAATCTGATGAATAAACAACAACACTCATCTTCCCCACCATTTTTCAAACTCTGCATATACTTTTTCATAGGTAGCACAGCAGCAAAGCAGAGGCAAGAGGTGTGGAGGTCCAAGCGGGTCTTCTTTCTCACTCCTCAGGTCATGGTTAACGATCTGTCCAGAGACACCTGCCCGGCCCAGCAGGTCAAGTGTTTGGTGATCGATGAAGCCCACAAGGCACTGGGAAACCATGCATACTGCCAGGTACACACACCTTTGAGACATGATCAAAACTTGACATCATTGAGTTGCGTAAGTATGTAAGATAAAGGAGTAAATCTTATACCTCATTTCTCATTGTTGGCTAAGTATTTCCAGTTAACAAAAATACAGACTGTCCAGATTTAGTGGAGATTATGTCTTATATTTGGTCTTCCTCATTAGGTCATCAGACTGCTTGGCAGCCAGACTTTGCAGTTCCGCATATTGGCTCTTAGCGCAACTCCAGGTGGCGATACAAAGGTGAGAATTCACTTTTTTCTAAACTAATATGACCTAAAAGTGGATAGACTTTAATCTGCAATTTCTCCTCCTTTGCTTCATTCTTGCAGTCAGTGCAATCTGTGATCTCCAATTTGCTCATCTCCCATATCGAGCTACGTTCAGAAGACAGCCCTGACATCCAGGCTCACACCCACCAGCGAAGTGTGGAGAAAGTTGTGGTTCCTCTGGGTGAGGCCCTTTCAGCTTACCAGACACGCTACATACAGGTAGGCGCACAAGTGATTTGTCATATTTATCATCTCTACCCTCATCAGTGCATTATTTATATCTACAAGCAAATTTCTGACATGACAGGGTGTGGAAAAAAAAAACACCTTTTTTATTTTGTGCAAAACACATAAGCTGCTTATTGCTACCACAACAGCATACACTGATCAGCCACAAATTAAAACCATCTGCCAAATATTGTGTACGGTTGTCTTCTGCTGACAAAACATGGAGCATATTCATGTCACCAGGATGTTGGTTTTGGATTATTTGGGTCCAGCGAGTTGCAGGATGGGGCTTGTTCTGGTGTATCACAAGGGTGTTTGGAGGCTAGGTTTAATGCCTCAGGCACTTCATCGTATTCCTCAAGCTGTTTTGGAGCAGTTTTTGCGGTGTGGCAGGATATATTATTGTTGCCATGTGGGGCTGCTCTTGGTATGTTTTAGGTGGGTGGTAAGTGTGAAAGTAAGATGAATGAATGCCAGGACCCAAGGGCTCTGGGGCAGAACATTGCTTTGTAATGAAATGAGCAATATTACTTCACCTGGCAGTTTGGCCAAATGGTGTACTACTGTATGCAGTGTTTGAGCCCGTCTTTACTGTCCATGACTTTTTAGAAAGTTATTTTTGTAATCAAATTTTTGTTGATCTTTCTCTGCCTGTTTGCTTCCTTTGTTCTGTAGAGCATCCAAGAGTTTTTTTTTTTGTGCTTTGCTGCCACCTTGTGGTAATTGTTGGCTTACATCTGTTATTAAAAACTCCTCAGCTGTAATCCCTTTTTCAGCTTCACCTCTTTCTCCTGGCTGTGAGGTTCTTTCTGGGTCCGTTCATATTAAATGGATTGATTTTTCTTGAAAGCTACATCCTGTCACACTCAGTGGTCTAGCTTTTAGTGCTGGTAGACTGACTGGTTCTGGATTATTAACGGACCCTACCTGCTCTCTCCTCATCACGGGTTGGTTCGCTGTTTGTGTCTGCTGCACTTTAAGTGCGCAGATCCACTTAATTTGCTCCAGCTGGCCGGACAGCTGGAATGTGACACCTGCATTTAAAAGTTTAGACCTGTTGTATTTTTTTTGCTGTTGTCTTCCTTTTTGTTCCTCCCTTTTGAGTCTGAGTTTTTTTTTTTTTTTTTAAACTTTCTCTTGATGTTACCCCTCTGTCTGTATCCTGTTAAATCCACTGCCAAAAATATTGTTACCTTGTATTCATTACTGCAGTCATCCAGGCACAATCTAATAATTGTTCAACAAATCAGAAGAACGAAGCAGTCATGCATACAGGTGTTATGTGTTTTTCCTTCACTTTTTTGGCTCAGTTTTATTAAAGGCATTAGAGAGGCCAGTACTTGCCCGTATAACAACTAGGGTAGCATTCTTTCCTCTTGTGATTGGATGTGGATTTGCTGTCAACGTGTAATATCAGTGAACATCTAGGCCACTGAGTTCAGAAGATATTTGGCAAAAGGTTTGCACCTTTTATGGGTGCTGTTATGGGAACAGATGGTGTAGTTTGTAGCTTTTAGATTTGTATTCAAAACAATGTGCCCATAAATGTAATTATAATTATGGCTAAGACCTAAGGAAGCTGCGCCTTTGGAGAAAAATGAACAAAGTGGTTTTGTATCTGTTACTGGATCATTAACTTACCTTTGTCTCATTTGCAAACTAAAAGCCTTCCTGTCTTTCCGATTAGCTTGTTTTAGCTCTATTAGGCATTACAGAGTGCTGTGAGCATCACTATGATACACTACTGTATCTGGAGCTTTATCAGAAGCTCATTGAAACCATAAGACTGGACATTATTTAATAAATCTAAATTCTGCATTAATGTGCCAAGAATTGTGCAGAGCTTGTGTGTTGTGTATGTGAATCTAGTAAAAACTTCACCAGAGTAGATTTGAAAGGACAGGAGACAAGCACATTATTATTAAACAAAGAAAACTACAGTAGCTCATGTTGGTGCACTTGAATTTTCACAGTACATAATACTTAAGCAAAACACTAGAGAGAAAAAAAAAAAAGCAAAAAGAAAGAAACAAATTAAATTCAGACACTTGTAGTTACTATGTAACCAGGCTCTCGAAAGGAATACCAACCAACATGTATCATGGCTTTGTAAGTGTTTACACCATACAGCTGTCACAGAGTTTCACAGAGTATCAACGCTACAATCATTTAATGCAGAAGAAATTCTTTGGATTTGGATGCATTGATGTTAGATTTTTTTTTTAACATTAAGACTGGGCAACCTCCCCAACCCATTACTAACTTTCTTAATGGTAATGATCTTTTTTTTACACAATAATGATTTTTAGCTTGTAGAAAAACAAAAAAACAAACAAACAAAAAGCAGTCTGCCTAAACATTTCATAGCCACAAACGTCCCGGTAAAACATCCTCACTCTGTGATAATTTGGCTGATTCTTTTCCAGAAACATCCCTACATTGATGTGAAGTACATTAGCAGCTGGCATTCTCAATTATTCTTTGTTAAATTGCATGAGTGGATTTGCTTTTAAAATGTAATGCAGATAAAACATACATAAATCTCTTTATAAATTAAACTTTTGATAGAAGATAAACAATTTTAACTGAGTTACAATTTAGCCTTCTATTTTTATATATATATATATATATATATATATATATATATATATATAAAATTTATTTATTTATTTATTTTTTTTTTGGTGGTTGCATCATCTCTACTCAGCAGCAGTAGTATTTGCAATACATCAGTGAATGATGCCTAACACTGACAAGTAGTGTGTGTATGTTTTTTTTTTTTTTTTTTTTTTTAAAAAAAGCTTGACAACGAGGTACTTAGGTAACTACTCTTGTGTGTGTACAAGATCTGAAACATGAGGAATGCATGTTGCATCATTTCCTTAAGAGAAAAGGATTTATAGAATCTTTAAACACTGTATGATTGTCATTCAGCAATAAAAACCAATGAGTGTTTCAGCATTTGGTTTGTAGAAGTGACGAGTTACCCCCTTGTCCTGCAGATTTACATTCAAGCACAGACATGCATGAACAAGTTATATTCATAGCAGTTTTCTAAATTAATGTCACCGTTTGCATCAAGCTTATTTACGGTTGAAGCCACTAGTTCAGGTCATGATGGATGCTGCAGAATCCTCTCCTAAACTACACTTTCACCAACTGAACACACCCTTGGATTGGGTTAGGTTAGTGGCCCAGGAACTGCCTTGTTGATTATGGTTATCTAATAAATATTGCACTTTTTAGTTTAAAAAAATTATGCAGTGTGACTGTTATCACAGACTTGTAACCTGTAATGAAAGATGTAATCCAGAGGTAAATTAACAGCGGGTGAGTCATTCTGTAACAAGACGTTGTGGCTGTGCAACAAACAAGAAGGGAGCACAATAAGGCGGCGTGTCCACCAGGAGCCTGATTCTGCTACAGATGGGCAGGCTGTCACATGTTTCTGACACCACTTAGTGGGCACTGTGATTAGGAAAGGTTAGCCATCTTTAAGCAGGAGATGAATGCTACGTTTTACCCTAGCATCTGTGTTGTGTTCACAAGACTATGGCAATGGTCAAGTTTGGTTCTTGTGTGTGACACAAGGCTCTAACTAAAATGAATATATAAAAGGAAAATTCACTGAGGTTAAAGGTTGAGCTTTTTATCATTTTTAAAATGAAACCCACTGGTTCTGGAGTGTTGCTAGCGCTGGTGGTCATTTCAGGTAGAGGTGGCGACTTGACAATGGTGTTGCACCTGAGGCTGTAGCTGAGCTAGGGCAGTGTTAAGGGAGTCTTTATGAGGCTTAAGGGTCACAAGGAAAGATGTTGTGTAATCCTGGTCTCCCTCAGTGCCGCTCTAGAAACCAGATCTCATTCTGACGGTTGCTGTGAGCAGGGTTGGTGTAGCCGGCCACAATGAACGAGTCGTTGACACACGCTTCTGGGGAGTCCAGCAGTTCAGCCAAGATGTTTATCTGATTAATGATGGTCACTTCATTAGTGGGACCGCTAAAGGCCCTGGAAGAGGGAGGAAGTGATGCATTAGTATTAAAAAAAAGAAAAAGCACAAATTCTAACCTTAAAGATTACTTACTGTGAACTCCATATTAAGTAAAGGAAATTCATTTAGATTTTTTTTAAGCTACTAACCTTGTATATACAACAGCCGCAGGCCAGATCTCAATGACAATGTCGTTGTCAAGAGGTTGCGGGGGCTGAGTCTGATGCTCAGCGGGAAGGTAGTATGCCACAGTGACATTGTGGGAGATCCCCGAATGGTTCTCATCTGTGCGCACCACTGTTACAATAGGCAGCGTCATGCCCAGATAGTCACCTACATGTAGAAAAATTGCAAAAATATAAATGTCAGGCTGGTTTGATGAGTATCTTAAATCAACTTGAAAGCACCTAATCAAATGTGTCAAACAGTCTCTTGCTTTTGGACTCACCTAAGGAGTTCTGCTGGCAGATGTATTTCATTATCCTCATAAAGCCATAGCAAATGCTCTGTTCATATGTCTCCTCATGCATCGTTATACAAGCCCAGTGGCCCTTTTCATAGTGGCGTTTTTCATACAGGATTTCCCCACACTGAAAAAGAAAAAGCAGAGACAAAACATAAACATCCTAAGAATACTTTGGTAAACCAAGCAAAAGGTTTTGACTACTGGGGACAGGAATTGCATATTTCAAGATACAGAGAACAGTGTTTGGCTATCTGGGCATACTTCAAAAGTGGCATGTCTTATGAGGTGTGTGTGAGTACTTCTCCAATAATTTCTAAACCTTTTGCAGGCTTCCAGCTGACCTCTATAAACTACATAATATTAAAGGCTTTAAATTACAATTCTTTTTTTGCACCTTTTTCTTTTTTCCATGCTGCATTTTTTGACAGGTTACATTTTACAAAGTTGTGCTTAGATTTTGTTCTATTTTAATTGGGTACTTCAGTAAGGCTTCCAACTAAAAATGATATCTTTTATTTATTATAAAACTGATTCATCCTATTCACTTGATATTTTTCAGTTTTCAGTATGCTTACACAGATTCTTAAATACACAGAAAACTTTGCTTAAGCAGGTACCAGAGTCTTAATTCTAACTTAAGCTCATGCGATCTGTAAATCTCAAATCAACTTAAAATGATGGCATTTAATGCCAGTAAAAAATAAGGGTTCAGGCAGGAAATACCATAGGGGAAAAACAGAGTTTTTGGAAGCTCATGGTGTTGTATGAGATTAAAACCAAGCAACATGTCAGGCAGCAAAACAAAACTTTAACGGTTTATTTTCACGTCAAGTTAAGGCTTTTAAATAACTACTTACTTAACATTAATTTTGATCTTAAGTCTATTTTAGAAATTGGACCCCAGATGTTAACACAAGGTTTGAAGCTTGCCATCAATGTCCTGTGGTTTTAAAAGATACTCAAAACTGCTCTAAGAATAGCGTGCCATGATTGCCCTCTGTTTAACCGGAGTCTCCAGCCAAGTTTTAATGAACTAATTAACTCAAGTTAAACCAATTAGCCATCTTTATTTATATGGTCCCAAAGGACTTTAAACAGCTTATTGCATTGGGTGACACGATCGTTTTGACAGAAATAAATATCCAAACTCACAGAAGGACATGTACGTGACTGTAGATTGACAATGATGGATTTATTTTTTTAATGTTCTTTATTGGATATCTGTAGAAATGCCTGATTTACTGGTGGGATTGATTTGTGCAAATGCTGTGTGTACTGTAGTAAAATAAGAAAAAAATCCAAGTCGTTACAGAGGTGGAATGGTCTGCAATGTCAGACTTAAATATGTAAATTTATATTTACTGTCTTTGTTCTTATGTATAGGCTTAAGTTTTTGACTGACCCTTTAAATACTGGGTTATCCTTTGGGGTATGATTACACAGGTCTATTTCTTAGTGCAGATATAGTCTATTCCTTTAAACTAGGTGACCTATTTGGCAGCTGCTCTCTTTTGTAATTCATACAGCACATTGAAATGTATAGGAAGACTGTGATTATATCCATTTCCTTGACAAGTAGTAAAAGTCAGTGATACCTTCTCTTTGCGTCCAAGGAGTGCAAAAGGGACTTGCTCTCTGTGACTGCGCCCTTGGTTGTTGCTGCTTAGTTGTTGAATGGGTTCTGCCATATCTGTCAAACAGACAAACAAGACATGTTACACACGAGAAAACATTTTCATAAGGTGGTTCATAGCGCATCAATGGCAGTTCAACACAGCCAACTGTGCCTGCATACAAGTAATTCAATGTTTTCAGTTAGTCAAAGGAGGCAGTTAGAGGCTTTTTCTTGATGCTATATTTGGCCTTGCATTAAGGAAATGAAAATGTATTCAATATAAACATTTGTATACATATGTAACTCTCTTCCACATAGTACATATTACCTCTACCATTGTGCAGTTCCTCTTGCACATGCAGTCTCTGCCCTCTTATCTATATGAAATGTTCTCAGTTTTAGTAATCTATTGGCTAGCAGTGTTGTTAGTTTGAGGGAGAAAGTGCTGCCAGATGGGAAGAGCATTGTGCCAGGATGCTGAACACAGTAATATTTATTAGAGCTGACGGAAGGGAATATTGACTAAAGCTGCCCAAGGCCAGGTATAGACTGGCATGAACTCTTTCACAACACTTTGCAGTATTTTATGCATTAACTTTGCAAAAAAATATTTTCTAATCATGAGTTAAAATCTATTAGTTTCATTTATTAAACCTGTTACAGATAATCTAATTACAAAAAGAAGAATGTAGTCTGAACCCTACTGATTACAACTACAAAAGGGCTACTCATACTCAAACTTGTCACTATAGCAATGAACCATCAAATACAGGGCACTCAAGGTGAACCCAGTTCAATCACATTTTATCACTCAATATCATGAGGACAACTAGGTCAGAGAGATCTGTGTTATTTAGCCAATCAATTATTTGGTAACAAAGAAAACGGGCTGGTGCGTGTAGCAGACAGACAGAGAGCCTAACCAATATGTAACTCATTTAGTAGGATCTCATGAAATCCAGGTTACACTGTGCAGCTGTTTTTACCTAAGTTTTTATTTATTTGCCACTAAAACTTTTTGAAACTTGAGAAATCCTTGTGATTGTTCTTCACAATGTATTAAAAACTAAAGTGGAAAAGCGCATGAAAAACAAGCCTTGTGCAGCAGCCAAACTCTCTGACCCTGACTGTACAGACAGGTTTATTATTTACAAACATTACTGAGTGCATCTGCATTCAGGGAACAAAACTGCTTTGGTAGCTAGTCACCAGATTGTAATCAACATATACGTCATTCCATAATTCCAATGCATTTTTTTTTTTTTTTGACTGGCACATTCTATGAATCTTACTAACTTGCTTGGCTTTGCTGGTCGTTGAGCCAGTCTACCAAGAGCATAGTGGTAACGCTAGTGCTACTAAGCTAATAAAAGTATAACATTTTTTTAAAAAGGTGACCTTCTACACACACACACACACACACACACACACACACACACACACACACTGAAGCAAACTCATCAGTTTCTATGGTAGCACCTCCAAAGCTTCTCAGTGTTGACAGAACAGTCAACACGTGGTCAACCCAAATGCTTGTTTTTGTATCTGAACTTTCTAATCAATACAGCGCTGTAGTCACGTCCCACTTTCAGTGTGCCTCCTGTTTCAATACCCTCTGCTTCACCCCCCCACCCCGCTTATTTCTTCTGAAAAATCAAAAGGCATCTGCTCATAATTAGACTTTTTCCTACCAAAACGTTCTGCTTAGGACTTTAAATGCAATTTAAAAATTTTATTATATGCAAGTGGGTTGACAGTTTGTTGTTGTGAACATGCCAATGAAATAAGGAAACATTCAACTTTTCCTCCCTTTGTTTTACAATGCATCTACATCTGAATGTCCTGTTTCAGTTAACACTGCTAAATTCAGATTTCTATATTGTGTGCGTCAGCTTTCTGTTCCTTTTCTTTTCTATGTACACAGTTATGCAATATAATCTACAAATTAGATAGGTGTGTAGAAGTGGTGGGAATGGCTTTACACTACAATCACCTGTTTATCGCCTTTAAATACATTAGCTGTCGGCACACTAGAGCGTGACACAGAGCTGGTACAGACAGATAAACCATGTTTCGCCATCATCATACTCGGCAGTTTTAAACCACAGGCTCGTAGTTATAAAGTGTACATACATAACAAATAGCAACTTGTTAACAAATTTTTAACCAATAAAATAGTTTTGATTATGAAGCACCAGGCTGAACTTAAATGATGAGCTGGGTGTTCGGCTGGAAGGTGCATTTTAGTAATTATCGAGGTTTATTGAGTCCTCCAGTGTCATATCAGATAAGCTTGGAAGAATAGACATGCAGATTGTATTATTTGAACTACAAACACTCGTGTTTATTTTATTTGTATTTTTTTGTGATCCTGTCAATATGAAGGGGGATTAGGACATGTCAGCGATCATCTGATATTTACTGCTGTAAAAAACACACTTTACAGTGGGTGGTGAGAGTAAGCTGAAAGCAGCGTGAACATTCGTCTTGTTTACATGCTGGAAACCCTTCATCCAGCCACCACAGATGCTTATATCTGCTCTCATGACCTCATTTTACTCTTCAGTGAGTCATTGTGAGCATCCATTGGAAATGATCATCTTTGTCTCCAATGTGAATATTACAGTCTGTAAAGGACTTTTCATGTAGTGGCAGCAGGGTATACTGCAAGAGTATATGATTTACAAAACAAAAGAAAAATCCACACCAAGAGTACTACACGTATATTTGTGGTCCAGAACCTTCAATGAAACTTGTTATCGATACCAATGATAGGCACTGGCTTATTGGAAAATAAGAAGAGATTAACTGCTGCCATTGGCCAAGGCTTATCCATCATGATGCCTCAGTTTTGATGTCTTTATATCTGGGATCCAGTTTCATAAATCTGGATGACTGAACTCGTGTGCAAAACAGTGTGATAAACTGTTGGAATGGGACTAAATAAAAACTAAATATCAAAGATATCTGATCTGGTGTCGGCATCGAACATTATAATAATCTGGCTACTGGTCAAATTATTATTTTAAACAGCAATACTGTCCTCCATCTCAATTAGAGCAAAGGAGTTTACTGTGGCTTAGGCCTGTCTCCTTAGCTGCAGCACTACGGTGAGGCCACAACCTCAGTACCAGCATAGGCAAGGTAGTTAATCCCCTCTGAGTCAGAAAGCCCCAGTAAGTGATTTTGTCCTCAATTAGTGCCGTGGTCTGAGAACAGGGCAAGGGCAACCAAAGAGATGACAAATCGCAGATGGTTAGAAACAAAATTATATGGTATCCAAAGGTGATAGAGAATTATATGAGTGATTATAAAATTATAAAAAATTCTGGAATAATTCTAATTTTCTGAAGTCCCATCCCACTACATAATATTTAATATAAACAATTTGAAGGACAATTACTTTTTGTGAATAACTACATGTATACACTGAACTAGTCACAAGAGGTCACCTCTAAAGAGTGTTGAGCCTAAAAGATTCCATCTATTCTGACAGGCCTGCATCATACAGAAGCTGAACTAGTAGGAAGCCAGTGATTTGGTTTAGTGCCCCACAGGGCAAAGTTAGATATCTGAAGTGTGTTTTGAAAAACATTTTATTGCTGTGAAGCAGGAATTACAATGTCAAAGTTTACCTTTTCTCACTTGGCTCAGTGTTGAGGTCTCTGTGATTACCAGCGACCTGAAAGGCTCCAGAGTCAAGACTGCTACTTTTATTGTCGTCTCCAGCCAAGAACAACTTACATGGTAAAAATCTAACTTCAAAAAGCTATAAGTGCACAACAGCAGTCAGTAATCAGCAAAATAGAATGCATGGAAAAAAAAAAAAAAAAAAAAAAAAAAAAACTAAATTTGGTTGTGGTTTTTCTTGCATAGAGCAATTTTGAGCACTCCCCAAACATATTTTAGCTAGATCCAAAGGAAAATGATAAAGATTGTAGAGTCCTGGCCAATGTAGTTCTGGCAGTGCCGGCACTGCCAGAACTACATTTTTATTTATTTGCCAAAAAAAGATTTTGAAACTCATGAAATCTGTGATTATTCTTCACTTTGTGCCACTACCAAAACTTTTGGCCGCAACTGCATCAAAATTAGTTTTAACCAGTTTTTGTGCATTTAAGCTTGAGTGCATTTTTGTTTACAAAGTGGTCAAGGAAAAATAGGAAAATGCATGGATTTCTGTCACCTAAAGTACCACAGACTCATTGCCTTTACTGTCTGTGGACCAATTGTGTTAACTTGATCAGTCACCCCACATTCTGAGCCAGGAAAAACCAAGCAATCTACAGTGGTCAGTGGAAAATAATGGAATGTAATAGACTCGAGGACCCGATGGAATCAGTGACTAAAATACCCTCTTTTGCTCATGTGGTTTTGAAATGAACATTGTAAATTGTTACTACTTTAAAGTTAATTACAAAGCAATGTTGCAACTTCAATTTACATGTAGGCTGTAAAAGGAAAATGCAGGGCACTGACCATTTTTAAGAGTACGTGTGTTTACATTTCTTGTGCAGGTCATGCTATGCGGAGCAGTCCAATAGCATGCTTAACTCACACTCAGCAGCTTCGTAGATGCTTAAAACTTAAACCATGAAGATAGTATTTTTGAGCAGCCCTGAGCAACCACATTTTAAAAACCTTGTAAAAAAGATCACACACACATAAAAACACATTTGACATATGGTCTTTCATGGTGGTGAATATAGAGTACACTGCTTAGTTAATCGCTCATCATCCTGCCCATCTAGCGCAGTGAGTAAATGAACAAGGGAGTAAGAGTCCTACACCTACAGTGTTTTGTATAATTTTCAAAGACTGTAGTAAATATAGCTGGTATTCTGTTAGCATAGACATAAGGCATTTCTCTTGATTTCTTAGTTCTGATGTGTATCGGTCAGTTCTTCGGTCTTCTCCCCTTCCTGCAATTCAGAACAAATAACTGGTTTGTTCCATCAGATCTAGGTATGCCAGCTCAATTTTATTTGTGTTGGCAAAGCAGTGCAGACATACCAATGCGTGAGGAGGGGGGGGGGGGGGGGGGGGGGGGGAATGCACCCACTACAGCAGGGATTCAATGCAATACTGTAAATTAAGCTGGGACTTAAAAATGTTTTCTTTCCGTGCACTTTAAGGAAATAGTGGTGACTGTAAACAGTCCATCGTGGGTTAAAGTTGTGATCCGTTAGTCAGCTTTAGTTCATAAGTTCTAGGTCAGACTTTTTACACATGTGATTATTGTGGTTACTGTGAGGTTTGTTTTTTTATTAAAAAAAAAAAAAGTCTCACATGAACTTAAAAATACAGTCAACCATGTTGGTCTGTTTGTTTTTACACTCCTACAGAGTTACTCCTGTATCCAGATATAGTGCTGAATCAAAGGAAATATTTAATAATAATAAAAAAAAAAAAAAACTTGTGTATAATAATTAGCTGAGCAGCTGGTGCATCTAATTTGTCAGATCATGCTTTGTATTCCCTATCAAAACAATGCAGCCCTTCATCTGACATGAACCACACAACAAAAAGGCTATTACAGCATTAGTTATACTTCTTAAGTAATGCCAGTACCATAGTATTACAATGTCTGTAATATTGCACTGCCATATTAAGAATATTTTAGGGTACAAGTGTGCCCGCTGTAATATGCCATAAAATGACACATTGGGCCATGATTTTGTAGGTGCATCTGAGCGACAGCTGAGCCTTACACACCATTTTGTTTGTGAAAAAAATGAAATGGTGTGTAAGTTTAATGCCTATTACTAATAACTCTCATACATTTGCCCCCCCCCCCCCCCCCCCCAATTTTGCTATGCATTTTACGCAGTCATATTTTTAAAATAATTACTCGGTTTTTGTAACGGAAACGCATGTTTGTCTGGAGGTGAGAAATGTCCTTGCTGGAACAGGTTTGTACACATTGGAAACTAGGTCAGTGCACATGAAACCTTTGAAAATTTGAGCACCCATGTTAAAGGTAAACATGTTATTTTGACTTGTTTTTCCCCTTGTACAGCCCCACATCAAAGTTTATAAACCAAAGAAGAAGACTAGGCCCAAAAATAGGAGGCTAAAACCCAAGTTATAGGTCAGCTAACAAAACGCTGGCAGGTCACGTTTGTGTTTTTAACTGTTTCCCCAAACATCATAATTTGTTTTTACCTTGAGAAACTTCGACTTGGTGTCCCCTCGCTACCTCCTGCCAGTAATGTAGCAGTCGGTCTGGATTTTCGTCTTCCTCCATGGTATCTCCTCCTTCGAGGCTCCCGTTGCCAGAGTCTGAGAGCTGGTCCTCCGAGAAAGACTCCAGGTCCTCCAGTGTGATCATCCCGTGTCGGTCGGGGCCAGGGCCGCTGCCGCCGTCGCTACCACCGCCGCTCATCTGACACCCACCTCGGTCCATTTTTTTTTTTTTTCTTCGTAAGATTGGCTAGTACCTAATGTGAAAACTGCCTCAGAGCGATGAGCAAAAGTTTAAAGGCTGAAAATCACCTAACAGTCGTCTGAACTGTTTGTTTCAAGCGCTAGTCTTTTTCGCACCGCGGTGTTCTGTTTTTCCCGATTAGGACAACCTTTCCTTTCTGGTGGAGAAGCCGACACATATAGCCATATTTATATAGCTTACATGACTTACATATGACTTACGCGAGACTTTTCCTGTCGCTGGGAGCTCTTTAAAGCAGCTAAAAACAAAAACAGTAGCCGTCTCCTTAGCTCGTACGGAACAGCGTGACACTTCCCTTGTAGTCGCCGGAGGTCAGCGCTGTGTTTATAGAGATGAGGGCGGGCCGTAAAACCACGTGATCCTGCGGGCTACCACAACCCCCACCTCCTCCCCTCGTACAAACTGAGACCCCCCCCCATCCAGCAATTAACCTAGAAAGGATTTGTTGTTGGTAACATTAACAAAAAAAAGTGCTGTTTGATTGTTAGAATAGGTCTGGAGCAACGATTTTATAGTGGTAGTTTTTATTGCTGTTATTTACTTTGTAATTAACCTTGTAGTCTGTATGTGACGTAGGTATATAATTAGGCCACGTGTTTATTGTTTGCTTGCCAAAAGGCAATTCTAAAATTGTATTTTTGCTTATTTACTTACTTTGTTTTGTAAGTTTTCAGAAAATCCTGAAAAAAAGTCCATCATCTGAAGTCCTCATAAAGCACATGGTGACAGCATGTGGCTTGTTTGTGACTGACCATGTCATCAAGATTTTCAATTACAGTAATTATATTAAAACAGAGCAAAGCAGGAAATCCTCTCATTTGAGAAACTGACGTTTTAACTGACCTTTCAGCAATAGAAAATGTATTCTGGTCCACTGTTCTTTTTATTTTTGAAAAATAGTGTTTTATTGATTTTAAATTAATACTTATTCTCTTATGTCAGTTACATTTTTGGTTTGGTTATATTTTGACTTTTTTTTATGTTCATTGCTTTTCTTTGAAACATACATCTATCTTGGACTATTTGTTTAATGAAAAAATTACTTTTTAGATTGGGAAATAAAGTGCTGGTTGTGTAATTAACTTCCTTTCACTTTGTTTAAACTGTAATAACATTTTTAAAGCATTTTTATGTAACAGTAACAGCTTTAAATTACATTTAAATTGGACATAACTGTTTTCATCTAAATTGATGACTTTGACGACAGGGCTCCCAGCGGTAGAGCAGCAGAAAGAGTTGACTCCAAAACACACTTTTCCCACATAATTGGAGCAATATGTAAAACCTATAAAATAGGGATGCTTTTTAAATAATTTTCTCTTACTTCTTTTGGTAGATTTTTTTAAATAATTATTTTTAATCAGTAGTCTTTCAGTGTGGATGGCAACAACAACAAAACAAATTCCAGGCAGAGGATTATAAGCACACACAAACTTGTGCTCTAGGGGACTGACTAGGCAGGATTTCCTCTGATCTGTGTCACTGCAACAGCCAGCCACCATGCTGCACCCTTCAACAGGCACGTAGAGAGGACATTATATAATCCAGTATAGTCGGTGTGGGAGGGTCTGTGTAAATACACTGGAAGACACACCTACAATATTGTGGGGGGGGGGCTGTGGCCCCTCCAAGGCGGTGTCTTTCCACCTACACAATCACTAGTTTTGTCTTTTCCCTCAAGTGTAGTCATTATAAACCATCACAGCCAGATATGGATTCACAACAGCGGCCTTGCAGCTGCAGCGCTCTCATCAGCTGTCACATGTTTAACCATGCTGGAGCGTGTACTCTCCATTTAGAAGCTGGTTCTTTTTTCCTTAGACTTACTCAAGAGTGTCAGTGATTCTAAAGCAAGCTTCACTATGCACACAAAAATACTCACACAGACACAGTAACCTTGATACATATCCACACACACCATGAAGACCTCAGTGTTTACATGACGAACTGAGAGTTCAGTTTAGGTTATGTTATTAATAGCTGCCTATAGAGAAACTTTTTCACTGATTCCTCACATCACTTAGCTCCATGCTCCTCAGCCAGTCAGCTGCTGGCCCCTGCAGAGCATGCTCAGTGAGGCTGTCAATTACATTGTTGCCATTGGCCTAAGCTCTCTTTTACTAACAATGGATAAATCCAAGTGTAATATCTACACCATCTTCATATTTCTATCCTTTGGAAAACATTTTTTTCCTCTCCAGATATCACTTGCCTGGTGGTGTGCCAAAAATGCATTTGAAAACACATTTTAAGATTGCAATCTTACTTTACAAACCTAACTAAAAAAATTCATATCAACGACTTAACCTTTGCCAAGTAATTCTTTCAGCAAAGTGAATCAGTGGATACCTTCAGAAACAAACTGGTCCTGACACTAATCATAAACTGAGGGCAGTATCAACATTGACTTCTACACAAGAGCAATGCACCACATGATACAAAAATATCTGAGAGGTGGGAATCAGAGTGTCGTTAACAAGCAAATGTTACTTTTAGATTAACCACTTTTCTTTCAGCACATTCTGTTTCACCCCACATTCCAGCAAGCCTAAAACAGTGACCTCACTAATCTGGTTCTGTGTAATCTCATAATCTGGACCGCTGCGTACATGTTTCCACACTGAGCTCCACCTGTCAGCCAAGCTGGTTACAGCTTACAGTCTTTTCTCGAAGTGTATAAAACAATAAGTAATTTTCTTGTAAGTAAGAAATAGACAAACATAAGGATTAAAAACTAGGGAACGTAGGTACAGTAAGAAATGGAGACACAGCTTTGTTCCTCTTCACTGTCTTTAGACTGGCAGACTTCAAACACTCAAGGATGCATGTTGATTGTCATAGCACCTTCTATTAGATATTAACATTCTGCCATATAGCATAAAATATTACCCACATTAATTGGTTATTGTTCACTCAGTTTGGCTTTTTGGGTTAATTAAATTAAGCTAAGGTATGTGACTCTAAGTTGTCCTGTAAAGGAAATGAGCAGTGTGATTTGCTGTCTCTCTACAAATGAGAGTTTTCTCCTAAAGCATTACCATATGCTCATGTCCACCTTGATTCTTAGAAAAATCAGATAATAACACTGGGAATATGAACAAGCTTTGTCAGCTTTGATCCTGTTGTACTTTGATACTGTTTTGAATAAAATGTTGTAAGTAGTTATTGATTGAAAGTCAGTGGAATGTCATATTTGAATAGGAATGCTGTCCACACCAAATTTAAGGGCAATCAATAAGTTGTTCAGTCACCGGATGGATGGATGGGTGGATGGATGGGTGGGTGGATGGATGGATGGATGGATGGATGGAGCGAGTAAGAAAATATCACAATTATGCTTCTAGTGAGGCTAAAAAGTTCTGAGAAAAACATCTGATCCTGTAGTTTATTACATTAAACCTGTAGTGTCTGAAGTCGTCATGGCTTGTGTTCATTCTGCTCATGATTTTGCAGGTGATATACTAATGTATCACAGTAAAGAAAAAGGGCTGTAAAACTGTTTTAGCCACACAATATTTGTTCATTTTAAACGAGCATAGATCTGCCACCAGCTTCATTCTTGTCATGTTGTAGGCTGAGGTGCTTCTTAATCTTTATTCCACAACAGTAGACCCAGAATTGTGCGATTAAATCTCCATTCAATCTATTTTTTTCTATTTTTAAACATGATTCCGTTATGATCATCTAACTGAGATGGTTCATTGAGTTTAAAAGAACAACTTTCTGTGTGGCATTAAACATTTTGTGACTGCATATATATTTAACAAACAACAAGATACAATTGAAAGGCATTTAAAGATGGCAGCCAAGTAGGAAGCTTGTTTCTAGAATGACTGTTTTTAAACTGTTTAAAAAAATACTCTAATTCCTATTAAAATAACATTTTCTTCTGTTCCACAGACATAAAATCTTTTAGTACCTTTTTTAAATGGTAAACACGACATTTCACCTGACCGTTCACTATATATAATATATGTATAGCATGTTTTCAATAGTTTGTGAAAAGTTTTTTGACCAGAGTTTAGCTGGTTCCTCAAGTTCTCAAATTAATATCCTTTGGTGACTGCTCTTGATCTGATGTGCCTCCTCACTCTCATAAAAGAATGCTGATATAGCTGTTGATGTTTTCTGAAAGGTCAGTTGCATTAGAGGTTGTTATTTAACTCTTTGCTTTTGTCTTCATAAGCTTTGTGACGTACACTCACTCCGCAGAAACAGGCTGTGGTTTAGGAGAATGGGACAAGCCCTCAGCTCGGTTTACTCTTCAAGAGGAAATCTTCATTTCTAGTTTTCTTTTTCTAGTCCTTGTTTCTGAATATTTGCCATTTGCTGTTAAAGTTGTGATGTCAAGCTATGTGTCGAGACTTAAAAGATGTCATGAAACTAGCATGTGTCAGAGTGAGTATAGGAAATTTAAAATGGTCATATTGAATCTATCAGTGTTAACCACGTTTTACCTTACAATACATTTTATTTAGTTTGTTAATTTTAATGCTTCAATGTCCCCAAAACAAGAAAAATTGCTTGCCATGTGTTTTATAATTTAATTTTTCTGCACTAGTTGATTCTACCGGGTAACCTACTTTTTTTTTTTCCAGAGCAATTTTGTTCCATTCACTTTACAGAGTTGCTTTTCCACCCAGCTGAAATTGAAAATGTAATGAGCCAGTCTTCCATTATCTGTGGTCATGAGGATGAATAGATGCTGGTAAAATTATCTTTTGGACAAACTGCTTCAATCTGTTTTCCCATTATAAGGAAACAAGGACAGGGGAGATGAGAGACTTCAATGCAGTTTAGTGTTAAGAAGTCTGTGTCAGGCTGTTTATCAGTAGAATAAACGTGTATGTACTGTACCTGGACGTATCTTCCAGCTTTGTGTCAGTAGGATGCAATTAGTCAGTACTGTACATTACCCCACCCCCCGAACAGAGGAAGTGGCCTACAATCAATGACCTATATATATGTTTGCCTCCGTTTGTACCAGGTGCTGGAGAAATTCATGTCTCGTCTGGTCCAGAACCGGGTGATGGGCCACAAGGACCTGCGGACTCTTACCAAGTACCAGCTCATTCTCGCCAGGGATCAGTTCAGAAAGAATCCACCGCCACACGTCAAGGCATGAACTCTGAATCCCTGTGTCCTACTGTGTATAGTATGCCACTTTACATGATATGCTTAGAACATATGGAGCCTTGAAACTCAAAACATGTAGTTAGCAAATAAATGGCATAACAGTTGTTATGAATATTATTTAATAATTAAGTAAGTGTAATCTCTAATCACAAGAGTAAGGAAAAGGAGTAACTTGTAGTGATTACCAAGAATTATCTCCCTTGTCTTTAATGAGCTTTATGATTACTTTCTGCTTATGTTTATCTGTCTGGCCTGTAGCTTTGGCAGCTGTTTCCAGTTACACTTCCTGCTTAGTACCAAAACAGGCAGACCGCCACAGTACCAAACAAAATTAAGCACTTAGCAGATGCTAAGAGACAGATATTTCCCTCAGGAGCTGGTAAAAATCAAGAACAGATTTCAAAAGAGACTGAACACTCAGCTTTCATTTACAAAGTGAGCATAAACACGACCCCAGATGAATTGAATGTTGCCCTGTTGCATATGTAAATCAGCGATTGTATGCCAAAAAGTTCAGCATATTAACTCCAAGTTACCTTTATTTAAACTAACAATGTAATTTCTAAGAGGTGGTTTTATTGTTGTTGAGAGTGGTGGTGAGCTGGAAGCTAGAGGTTTGTTTCAGTGGATTCAGAAATCCTGACCATAGCTGAGGTTGGAGGTAGCTGGTTGGAGGAGCTCTGGATTCAGGGGTTAACATTAGATTGGATCTATGTCCTCTTGGAATGGTTCTGTGAAAGGATTGGTCTCTTGCTGATCCTTTCTAGCATCAGCCCAGGAACAAGGAGAATGGCAAAGTGAGCCCCTCTGGAATTAGCAAGGGTTAGGAACAAAGTGAAGTAATGGCAGATGTTCCAGTAGCTGTAAAGCCATCTGTCTGAATTGTTAAATTTATATCATATCTTTCTGGGGTTTTTTTCTTCTTCATGTACTCAAAGTGTTTACATTAGTCATTACAGTTAAATACTAATTTAGAACTATGCTAAATACTTTAAATAACAATGAGCAATTATTAATCAATTAATGAACTATTTTAAAATCTGTTCTTACTGGAACAGTTGATATAGTCATCAAAATCACCAACTGCAGTTATAGCAGGTGTGCAGGGTTTTATTTTTTGTGCTATTTTGCTTTTAAATAGCTAAATATTACATTTATTTTCTGCCACTGTCTCTCTGGTCTCACATTGGTCTCATGAACTCACATGGCCTCTTTCACTCAGCAGGGTCCACAGCAGGGAATGCTGGAGGGCGACTTTGCCCTTTGCATCAGCCTGTACCATGGCTACGAGCTGCTGATGCAGATGGGCCTCCGATCACTCTTCTTTTACATCCAGGGAATCATGGACGGATCCAGAGGTCAGCCACGTCACCTCTAGGTTTTGCAGTGCATTTCTTGGCTCTTTATCCAAATCTTATGCTGAGCAGCACCCTTTCAAATGCTAGATTATCCACTGGTGGCTCCTGGGTCCTTACAGCACAGTTGGTAATGTTGGATGTCTGTATGATTTTTGGAACCACATTTTTGACAGCAGGACTCTCCATGCTTTGTTTGTCTCAGAGATGTCCAGGGCCAAGAATGAACTGCAGAGGACTTCCACCTTCATGGACTTCTACAAAGAGATGGAAGCTATGTTTATGAAGCCATCTGCTGGTATTTAAACTTTGATTCATTCCACATATCTCACATTTCTGAGCCTGTAGTCATATGAAGTATTTTCATAACCTAATTTACCTTGCTCAGCTATATTTTCTCTTATTACAAAAATATCTAAATTTGAAAGCTGCTTCAAGATTCAGAAAAGAATCTACTGCCTCTATTTCACTATATTTCTAGGTCCAGATGAGCCATTCATTTACAGTCATCCCAAACTGGAGAAACTGGAGGAGGTTGTGCTGCAGCATTTCAGACTGTGGGCTGAGAACTCAACAGACAATAAGGGTGATCTAATCAATATAATATTGCTATGCTGTGACTCATGCATAGGTTAAAGCAGCAATGTGATATTCTCTTCTAGCTTATTTTTCTTACAAACTACATCAAAGAGAAAGCATTTAATATAATGTTTTGGTTGATTATCTTTATTGTTATGTTTAAAGCTTGGGATGTGATGTTTATTAAATTCCTGGTAAATATAAAGCACCTCAGTAGTGTCCATACAGTGGTTATATCTATTTACAAGGGGCACTGAAAGAACAGTTGGTACAGTATAATTTGAGCTATTCACTGGGATCTAAAAACCAAAATAATTTTTCAAGAAGACCACAGAACAAATCATTCCTCTGTTTGAAATAAACTGTCATAATTGGCATTAATGTACAGACGGACTTCAGTTTAGAATTACCGAAGGAGTTTTTATTCAGTCTGTGTCTCTGCTGTTTTGTTGATGTCCACCTTCAGGTCCTCAGGGGGTAAGTACACGAGTGATGATATTTTCATCATTTCGGGAGAGCGTACAGGAGATCGCAGCCATGTTGAACCACCACGCCCCGCTGATCAGGGTCATGACATTTATGGGTCAAGCTTCAGCTGGGAAGGGGGTCAAAGGCTTCACCCAAAAGGAGCAACTGGAGGTAGACACTTTTTTTTTTTTTTTTTTTTTTTGCTTTTTTAGCAAAAACCTTTTTACAATAACACTAGTGTTTTGATATTCTGTGCATAGACAACTTACAAGGAAGTTAATATCAAACACACTATAATTTTGCCTAAGACTGAAACTCAGGTTGAGCGGTTTGGAGACAAAGTTAGAGAAGCATGGTTGAGATGGGTTGGACATGTGCAGAGGAGGGATAGTGGATATATTGGGCAAAGGGTATTGAATATGGAGCTGCCAGACAGGAGGAAAAGAGGAAGACCACAGGGATGATTCATGGATGTAGTGAAGGAGGGCATGAAGAGGCCTGTTGTGACAGAAGAGGATGCTAGGGATAAGGTTAGATGGTGGCAGATGATGTGCTGTGACGAATCCTAAAGGCAGCAGCTGAAAGAAGAAAAGGACTCAACTGAGAGAGGACAAAGAAGCCGTGTATAGAAGTCAGTGTATACCCTTGTACTGATTTCACTGCTGGGTTCTTAGCAGTATGATTCTTCTCTGCTGACAGCTTGCTCCATTTCCTATAAGCAAATAATACAGGAATGGAACTAACATGCAAATGCACAGTCCATCCCATTGGCTGGTCTGATCATATACTATAAATAGACCTGACCTTAATCCGTAAAAAGCCATAAAAAAGGGACATTTAATTTGCAACATGCAAACAATGATCTCAGTTTTCCAGTTGCATGTAGCTAGCACAGATGTGTTTTACTTTTGCTATGTATCCATGTGGTTGCACAGAAGAGTTTAGGATGATAACATAAGCTTGAAAGATCGAATTCCTTTATATTTTGTGTAACTTTTTTCTTTTTTCTTGTAGGTGGTGCACAAGTTCAGACAGGGGGGCTTCAACACGCTGGTGTCAACCTGTGTGGGGGAAGAGGGGCTGGATATTGGCGAGGTAGACCTCATTGTTTGTTTTGATGCACAGAAGAATCCCATTCGCTTGGTGCAGCGAATGGGGCGAACCGGACGCAAGCGTCAGGGACGCATCGTTGTCATCCTGGCTCAGGGACGGGAAGAGAGGGTGGGTGTTGTATAGAAACATGTTTCTATGTAACCAGATGTGTCTCACATTTCTCTAGTCAAAATGAGAGCTGATAAATCAAGCGTGGTTCCACAAACCTGCCATTACCAAAATTTCAGCCTTTTTCTTTCTCCAGACCTACAATCAGAGCCAGAGCAACAAGCGCAGTGTGTACAAGTCCATCACTAGCAACAAGAGTGGGTTCCACATGTACCCCAACAGTCCCCGCATGCTTCCCGAGGGGCTGAACCCCAAACTCCATAAGATGCATATTACCTGTGGGCAGTTTGACCACCAGGAGAACAGCAGGCGGTCTGTCAGGGGTCGACGGTCCCACTCTGAGCGACGGGCCTCACTTATCCACCCTCAAAACCTGAGTAATTCAAGAGTTTTTTTTTTTTTATTTTTTAATATTCTGTAAGGTTTCCCTTTTTGTGTGGTTTTCTGATATTGAGTGTGTGTGTGTGTGTGTGTGTGTGTGTGTGTGTGTGTGTGTGTGTGTGTATCTATCTCTTGGTAGTTCAACAAGGCAGTTCAACATCCAGTTGGTTTCTGAGCAGTACAGAATATTCCCTATGGGAGTCAACCATGAAGCTGGAGGACACTGAGGCTCATCCAACCCTGAAGCCGTCACACTTCCTGTCCATACCCAGTGACCCACTGCCTCAGGTTTCTTTAGTATTTTTCGTTTTGTTTCTGTGACTCTCCTGCAGGTCTGAAAAGGATATAAAACTGCTTGTGAGCTCATTTCAGAGGTACCCTATGTTTCCATGTGGTTGCACAGAAGAGTTTAGGATGATAATATGCCATGAGCCAAATATGCAGTATATGCTACCTTTTTGTGACAGCAGTGTTGAAAAGAAGTACTTCTTTGTGACCCTTCGTGTAACAAGAAAAGCTGAGACCACAATTAAAACAAAGAAAAGAAAGTAAGATATTTTGAATGGATCTCTGAGGATTTTGAGACTGTGACAGTTCTGTGTCAGTTCCACATTTTGACTATGTGTAACAAGTACAGCTGTGCATGATTTCAGGTGGAAAAACTCTCACACATTGCTGGAAGTTATGAGTGGGAAAAAACTGTATGAATCATATATTCCTTTTTTTTTTACTATTCAGACTTAAACCTTATTTTTGTATGATTTAATTTCATGTTCCAAAGGAGGATTTTTCCAAAGGCAAACAACCATTCAGAGAGCTGTCTTTGTGGGAATGGAGACACTGGCAATACAGAGCACTTCCTTCCCATGTTGTTGATCATTCCCTCCGCTGCAACCACTTTATTAAGGTGATGGAGCTCATTGACCGCATGAGAGAGGAAAATGAGGTGAGAGAAGGAATGACTAGTTAATCATCATCATTTTGTTGTGTATAAATAATGTGGCATTAAGTTGTAGCAAATGTAATACTTTTATTTGTTATAAGCTTTAGTCTGAATCCATTAGCAGCTTAATAATAAGGCAGAAGACAACCTAATCACTAGGTTAAAGCATACACTATTAATTCAGAGGTTTTTGGCGAAAGGAAACTGATTTTATTAAATGGTCTTAGACATCTTGCGTAAATCTTGCTTAGTTTCATAAAAGGAAGACAGTAGTGACCATTTACCCACGGGAAAACCAAACTTCATAAACTTACTAGGCTGAAAGGAGTCAGCTGAGTTGCATGTGAATACACAATTGTGGTTTGTGTTGAGTTACTAAATTAATCGTTTTGACCTGGAAGGCAAATTCCTTGCATAATAAACAGTTTCCATGGCGTAATTGTGGCGTTAGTAAAAAGATAAATATTTGATTTATATTCGGCTGGGTCTTTCCAGGCTATTTCTCCTTTTATTTTCTTTCTGTTTGCTATAAAAAAAAAAAAAAAACAGATTGAATGAACAGATTCTCTTTTAAAAATAACACATCAAATACTATATTAATTAGTCTCTCTGTGCACTTGAAGCCAAATTTGTTATCAGTGGGTTTTTATTGTTTTTAAACAGAAGTTAGCTTTTTTTCTCCCCTCTCTGTAGTAAACAAAGCTGCTCAATAGGAAATTGAAAGCTTTACAGCTTCACAATTCGTCTGTCTTTGCGGTTTGGTGACCCAGCAGCAGCTTCGTTCATGGTTTTAGCTGCTAATTGAGAGCAACCAAATCGGTACCGCTATCATCATTTGGAGCTGCTCTCACAACAACTGTTGCCTCATTGGATTTACAGGTCATTTCAAGTAGGGAAGATGGAATCGACTCAAGTATTGTTTTGGTGTGATTTAATAATCAGTGCATGAGAAAGGTTATTTGATCACATAGTTTTTCAAGTACTGTCTTCCTGACCTTGTTTTTGTTCGGCCAGTATCTCCCCATTACGCAACTTATTGCCAGATATCTATCATAGACTGTTACAGGCCTCCTTGTCTCACCATCTGTCCTTTCACAAGAGTGATCCATTGATAAGACCCAGTTTGTTCAAATCCTTGAAACTGGGTCAGAGATTATGGTAAAACTGACTATTGGCTAAACTAACAAGTGGGCGCTTGGTACCATTTTTTTCCCCCCACTGTAGGTCTTAACCATACTCATAAAGTAGTAATTGATTCCACCTGTGAAAACAAAACAGGATTACAGGCCAAGATGGCAGCTTATATGTCACATGCTTCCGTAGATGAATTCAGGTCATGAGCCAGCCAGTGAACAATAAGTATTTGGAAGTTGGCACAGTTTTCATAATTTAGCTTTTGTACATGCTACAGTAGATTTGAAGTGAGGTGATCAAGTTGTGATTGCAGTCTAGATTTTCAGCTTTAACCAGTTTAACAAAAGTATTGCATTAACTGTATAAGGAGAGTCTTTTTTTTTTTTTTTATACATTTCCTCCATTTTCATAGCCTGAAAAGCAACTGGACAAACTCGTACACAACCCCAATTCCCAAAAAGTTGGGATGCTGTGTAAAATGTAAATAAAAACAGAACGCAATGATTTGTAAATCTCATCTCATGTATTTTATTTACAGTAGATCATAGAAAAAAAATAGCAAACGTTCAAATTTACAATGTTAAAAAAAAAAAATGGTCATTTTGAATTTAATGGAAGCTAAAAAAAAGTTGGAAGCAGGACATGTTTACCATTGTGTAGCATGTGTGATGTTCCACATGTTTTCAGTTGGTGAGAAGTCTGGACTGCAGGCAGGCCAGTTCAGCACCTGGGCTCTTCTATGATAGAGACATGCTAGCATTGTCTTGCTGGAATATGCAAGGCGCTCCCTGAAAAAGGGAAAAGACATGGGATGGATGGGAGCATATGTTGCTGTAAAGCCTGTACTTTCAGCATTGATGGTGTCTTTCCAGATGTGCAAATTGCCACTTCCACTTGCATTGGGTTGGAATTGGGGTTGTATTTAAGGGGTTTATTTTTAATTAACAGTGACTTGCTGAAGTACAAAATCCAAATGAAAACTTAGCCGAATGTTAAGTTTCCACGCTTGAGATGATTTCCCAGGTCGTTGCTGGAGCCGCCGTCAGTTGTTGCTTGTTTGTCGGTCTTTCTGCCCACACTTATCTTCAGTAGGCGAAAACCATCTTCATTTGAGCCAAGGAAAAATTATGAAAATGATTTGCTCTTATGGAAGTGTAGTTACTGCATTGGCCAAATAATCATACATTTATAATCTATACAGTAACACATAAATCTGTATCAACTGTTTTCCTTGACCAGCTGGAGCCATCATCACCTAAACTTATATGTAGAGCAAATACTCATTAAATATATTTTTATAACATTTTTAAACTGGAACGAATCACAGAGGACGGTCCTTTAGAGCAATAATTTGCTACCCTAAATAAAACATGTAGATATTTTCATGTTATATGTACATAATCTTTGTGGTGTTTACATGCAACAGATGTTTTCATTTAGTTTTGTAGTTGGATGGAAACAACCAGCATTATATACGCAACAAATACCTAGAAAAAGTTAATATAAAATTCCCGAAAGGTTCTGGCTTTACACCAAAGACTGATCTGTCACCAAATTCAATTACAATCTGTCTTCAGCGTCTCCATCTTCAGCGACTGAGAACAAAACCTCTTTCAAATCTGTAATTAGTTTTGAATTTATTTATTTCCAGAAAGAGCAAATCTGTTTTTGAGTTTTATTCTACACAACCAGTAAACATACTACAGCAGTCCGAATGTGTTTAAGCTCACGAAGCATGTTTGTTTACCCCAGCAGTGTCTTCTTGTTTTCCTTTCATTTGTAAAATCCACAATACTCCTGAAGACTTTCATGTAGAGCTTTTTTGGAAGCTGTGTTCACCTTTCAGGCGTTAACTGATAAGCAGACTCTCCCTCAGCCAGCGTTCTGCACTCACGTCCTTTCCACTCACTGTCGGGGATAAATGTGAGCCATGGATTACTTGCTTGGCCTGAATTTGAAGAGTCCTTTTGACCCTTTGCTTTTTCTCTGTCTCTCTTGACATCATAGTTGGAACCAAAAGAAGTACGTAAATGAAAGGCTAAACATTATTTCTGTGATAATTCTCCTCCACTAAATATCCTCGTGACAGAAATCATGTGCTTATTTGAGACACAAAAAAAAAGCCCTCTAAAAATAAATAAAAAATGTCTGTTTTTCATCCCACTGTGTGTGTCTCTTTTCAATGACGATACCCAAGCAGCAGGCCTCTTCTCCTGATATTACATAACATTTCAGAGAACTGTTCGGAGAACTGTTACATAAGGCCAGAAGGCTGGAAGTAGGTCAGGCTGTGATGACCTAGATGTATAGTGGACTGGACTGAGGAGAGATTTGTTTATCCAAAAAATAGATCCAGAAAAGATTAAAAAAAAAAAAGACAAATTAAACACTGTTTGAAGAGAATTAAAATTGTAAACAAGAAGCACGCCAACAGTGTAGCTCACTCTCTGGGCAGTATTTAATTTTAAGGGAATAGTATTGTATTTTGTATATAATCATTTTATTTTCTTTGTTCTTTTTAAACAAACTATTAGAAATTGTAATGCGGTAAAAACAAGTGCAAAGTTCAGGCTGTTGTTTGCCCTGTTGAAACTCATTTGAATATTCTTGATGTAATTTTGAGTGTAATTAGTTTTTATTGTTTTTTATTTATGTGGATTTATTATTTATTTATCTTTCTCAAAGGTCAAATGTGACTTGATTTTTGAATGCAGACTATAAGGTGACATTTTTCGAATCTCCATATAGCAGTATCATTTCCTATACGTTGCCAATACAAACAATGGCACGGAGAAATGTTTTAAATAGCTCTATATTATTATCTCTTTGACCTTCAGATGAAGGAGAGGTCAGAGGTCAAATGTGACATGGTATTTTAAATATTTATACGGTAGTTTCTATATGTTGTCAATACACACCACACTTGTAAGAATGATAGTTTCTTGGTTAAAAGGCTTTTTGTAAATTTTCGACTAATAAATCACTAAGTTGACCTTGAAGATTTTGGTGGGTGTAAGCTAGATTGCTAACATGACCCCACTCTACAACCCTACAAAATTTTATTAGAATTTATTCAAAAATTTTCAAAGCTATCGTGTTAACGGATAGGATGACGCGCACGCAAATGCTACCAAAAACATAACCTCATTGGTGGAGGTAGAAAGGTATCTAAATCTATATCCAAGATTAGACATAAAGATGACAGATGTTTAAGCTGATGTCAGCGACATGTATCGAAACATTTTTACAAGTGCAACAAATGAATGGAAAATTTGTGCCATGGAAAAACACCTGGTGGAACAGTCTTGAAGAAATAAAGATGCAGATGATTCACCACTCGTGAAAGACTGCCTTGGCAAAAAGTTGGACAATTTAAGAATAATGTTTCTCAGTTTAAGAGTTTGGCAGCGTAGTCATCTATTCCTTAAAAGATTCAGTATGGTGCAGAAAGGCTGTTGCCTTCTTTGGGCCTGAGCTCATTTAAGATGGGCTGAGGGAAAGATGGAAGATGGAAAATTGTTCTGTGGTCAGTTTGGGCAGTATGACGCGTGAGGAAAGGCACCATCCAGCTTGTAATCATACATGTAGACACTGCTCAAAAAATTTAAAGGAACACTTTGAAAGCACATCAGATCTCAGTGGGGGAAAAAAATTATGTTGGATATCTATACTGATATGGATGGGGTAATGTGTTAGGAATGAAAGGATGCCACATCGTTTGATGGAAATGAAAATTATCAGCCTACAGAGGGCTGAATTCAAAGACACCACAAAAATCAAAGGGAAAAACGATGCAGCAGGCTAGTCCATTTTTCCGAAATTTCATTGCAGCAACTCAAAATGCTTCTCAGTAGTTTGTATGGCATCCACATGCTTGTATGCATGCCTGACAACATCGGGGCATGCTCCCAATGAGACGACAGATGGTGTCCTGGAGGATTTCCTCCCAGATCTGGACCCATCAGTGGGCATCACTGAGCTCCTGGACAATCTGAGGTGCAACCTGGTGGTGTCGGATGGACCGAAACATAATTCTTACTTCACTCAGATTAGACGTAAATAGAGTCTCTGTGGTGAACCGACCTTCATGCAGTTCACAGCTTTAAACCGTTCAAAACATTTAGGGCATTATGTTCCAAAAAATACAACAGAGGAGGCCCCCAACAGTTCAGCAGCTGAAATCCTATCCTTCCTCAAGGATGAGTAGAAAAATGACACCAACTGGTCTCCTCAGTTCCCCAACCTTTAAAAATGTAGTGTTGTAACAGACACATAAGGAGAGAAATTTTGGTTATAATTTGTTAATATTTATTATACAATATTTCATATTTTTTTGTAGAACTTTTCACCCCATGTGAGCTATGATAGGCTTCAGTCCCTTCAGTGACTTTAAGTTGGATGAGCAATAAAAAAAAAAATGGGTGGATGGATTTTTCTTTAATATAAACAAATCCACTAGCTCTGGGATTTATTATAATACTATTATGTTGGGAAAAACAAACTGTATTGCTTTGCATTTTTGCAGTGTGCCACATTTCATTCTCCCTGCGTGTGATCATGTTGAAGCTTGCCTTTTTGGCATGTCTCGTATTAGTGGCTGATGCCACATTTAGCTTTAAATCTCATTCTTTCCCTCTGTCTTTGGATCATTCTTTTTCTCTTAAAGGTATTATTTTTTAGTTGTGATGTCAGGGCCAAATAAGTTAAAATATATCTTGTAAATCAGCGTCCAACAATGTCAGAACAAACACACTTGGAGATTTCTTACCCTGAGCTTGTTTAGAAACAGATTCGTGCAGACATTGAATACCGATGATGTGTTCTTTGTGTATGCTCATGAGCATCAAATTCATATTATTGTAGTGCAATGAAATAATCAGCTGAAAGGAGTTTCCACTTTACTGCTCCCCTCATCATGCAGTCTGAAACGATACGAATCATCTGACCCTTCTAGCCTCTGCAGTGCTCTCTCTGTTCTCATCATCAAGGTTATTTCTGACTGCAACATCTCTACATGTGGAGACTTAATCTGATCATTAATTAATTGTATGCCAGGGGCTGAGCTTGAAGCTCTATCCATTACTTTTCAGCAAAAGAGTATCCAAAAATGGTATCAAAGATGATTAGAAAATGCATCTTTTTTCTACAAGGGAGGAATATGTTGATAGATTTCCAACTTTGAATGCCTGCAGGCCACTATTGCTTTTTTTTTTTTTTTTTTTTTTTTTTAAAAAGAAGCTTGTTGTGTTGAATAAATTACACATAAAGGGTGTTTATTGTTCATTGAAATAATAGCCAATAAAAAAAATGGTAGTTTTTTCCCTCAAACTAATTCACAGATGAGGCCCTCGGATTCCAGAAAATACTTCTTAGATTAGACACACATTTATTGGTTTTTGCATGACCACTGTAAGCTAGGGCTTGTCTTGGCAAATACCATGAGCATTCCTGAATCCGAATGATCAAACCAAAAAAAAAAAAAAAAGAGTTTATCTCAAAAATCTGCTGAAGTTTAAACCAGGCAAAGCGGATCTAAGTGACTTTGAACATGGCATAGCTGTTGGTGCCAGACGGGCTGGTCTGAGTATTTCAGAAAATGCTGATCTACTGCGATTTTTCCCACACAGCCATCTCTAGGGCTTCTCACATGGTGAAAATACCTTGTTGATGCCAGACGTCAGAGGAGAATGGCCAGACAGCTTTGAGCTGATAGGAAGGCAAGCTACAGTTCACATGGGCTCACCAAACGTGGACAGTAGAAGACAGAAAAAACATCGCCTGGCCTGATGAGTTTCAATTTCTGCTGCTACATTCAGGTGGAAAGATCGAAATGTGGTATAAACAACTTGAAAGCACACATCAAATCAAACAGAGCACATTTAGGATGTGGTGAAATGGGAGATTTGCAGACATCATTGATGTGCAGACAACAAATCTGCAGCAGCTGTGTGATGCCATCGTGTCAAAATGGACCACAATCTCTGAGGAATGGTATAATAATATTGAACATTATGGGCAAGATTTAAGAAGTTCCAAATAGGTATGATAACACATTATAAAGCAATACAGACTCACAATATTATGGACTTCCTATTCTTAATAAACATAAGCACCAAACCCTCCCTGTGCTGGTTGTGTTTACAGATTTATCTAAAACTACATTTAATGGAGTTAGTTTTTAAGCTCACAGTGTTGTTTCAGTTAGTATTCCTTTTTTTTTTTCTTTTAAGTAATTTTTTTAAGTTTAAAAAAATGTTTTTGTATCACAGTAGTTTGTTTTTAGCTTGTTCTTGTAAATTATGATCACCTTTCTTGACTGTCAGTTGTCTAAAGATTTTTTCTTTTTTTTATGGGGGAAGCCTCACCTTTGGAAAGTATTTCTCTAAATGAGAGCTGTGTAGTGCTGAAATGATAATTACACTGTGTGACGCCAGCAACCAGCTCAATGTTTGCTCACGAGTGAGTTTGTTTTGTTAAAGGATTAAAGGAGGAACTCTAAGGTGTGAAGAAATAATAAAAAATTACAGGTCATCACAGAGTTAGTGACAGTAAATCACTCTGAAATGCACGACATGTTTTAAAGTGAAGTGTCAGCGGTTTTAAAAAATTGTCAAGAAGGATGAATGATGTCTGGAGGGTGTGTGTGTTTTCTAGGGTAAATGTGTCTCTCACACACACACTCACTTCACTTCATGTGTAACAGGCGCCATACTGGCTCCAGGTCTTACATTAGAAACCTGCTGATCAAGAATCAAAGTGATTTAGTTCATTGCTCATAAATTAAACAGGGATGCCTTTCCTTTTAATTTTGCAGAGATATACTAAAACTATCTGATGACACTTGTTCAGCTGCACGGGTGATCAAGAGAAAATAAAAATGAACAAAAAGGAAAAAAAAACGAGAATCTAATTATTGAAATGTTTTGGGGGGCCTCATACCAGCAGTATTCTTTTGGTTCACTAAGAATCTTCCTACTGCTGATCCTGCGCTCAGCAGGAAGAACTTGACCCCAGCAGGATACCACTTTAGATCAATCTCTTCCAGGTCATGTGGTTTGCCCAGATAACATGTGCTAGATGATGTGTGCCTATTTGTGCTTAAAGAAAAGATGGAAGATGGGAAAATGTTTTAATTTTTTTTAAACTATCCTGGGTATTGCCCCTTAAACATTACTATCCAGTGTCTCTCTATTTCTCTATTTCAAGTTACATTACATAGACTTTTACCTGTATATCTCTTCACGGGATGCTTCCTAATTAGATTACTGTCTGAAAAAGAACAGACATGCTGTTTGTTCATTGAAGTGGCATCAATGTAAACGTACTGGCAGGTCCAGAAATCAATTGCAGCTCTGTTCCCTTGGTTTTCTTGCAGAGAGATCATTTCTTATTCAACTTTCTGTTTGTGTGTTTATGTTCAGGGGGAATGTCGTTACGAACAGGAACTTCTTCCTTACCTCGATAAAATGGACACTGTGAACAGCAGACAGAAGAAACAGAAGGGCACAAAGACCTGCACCAAAACCACTAAAAACAAACCGAAACCATCCCATTCATCTTGGTCTGAACTGCAGTTTATCGATGAGGAATTTGAGGGGGAGGATACACGAACAGCTGGGTTATTAACCACACTGGCCACGATGAAACAAAGGCCTCCTGCTGAGCATAATAATGAGGTACCTTATGATGGCAGCAGAGATCACTTAAAACTGGAGACAGTTTGTTTGTTTCCATCAAATAGTCAGATTGCTGATATTCATAAATGTACAACTGTTATTGAGGACCTTACTGAAGCAGACAGAGAACCTGTGAATTTAGACAATATGTCAGAGCTGCCTGCTAAAAATGATGACGATGAAGATGTTGAACTTCAGGCAATTTTCTACCTCCCTAAATGGGATGCAGCCCCACTGCTCTGCTCTGACAAGCTCCTCCCAGGAAGAGATGAGAGTCTGAAGGTCATTCTGGCCAACGTGGATGAACTCCTGTCCCGATCTCCGCCGTCACTCATTGATGATTTAGAGGCCCCTCCATCACTTCCTTCTTCTCCTCAACACCCTCCTCAGCCCTTCCTAGTCAGCTTTAGCTTGGATGTGGATGACGACAACGACAGTGATGACGTGATAATGAAAGTTCCCGAGAAGCCTCCTGGCGAGCCCCCAAAGGGTAAAGAGGGCAGTAAAATCTCTCCTGACTGGCCTGATCACAAGAAGCAGCCTGTCAGAGTAGCAGCCAACAGTCCAACCTGGGATGAGGTTTTTGGGGAGGAAGTAAATGATATTTATGATATCGGGGATGACGACAAGGAGACAGATGATGAAAAGTGCAATGGCTTCAAGGAAGATCAGGTTCACATAGAAGCTGATGGTGCGAGTGAGGAAAAACAGAGCTGGAATGATGTGAGGGATGAAGTAATGCCACACTTGACAGATGCTGATTTGAAAGATGATAAAGCCTCTGAGCACAGCTCAGAGATGGATGAGAGCATTGATCTGTTCGGGGATGATGAAGCCTTCCTGCAGATGACCATTCCCGATGTCCCCACTCCTGAGGATGTCGTCACACCCACGACATCCTCTACAGAGAAGAAGACTGAAACTGTACACACACATGCCCCAATAAACCCATGTAGCACTATGCTGCCAGCTGATGGCACCCACAGATTGAAGACAGTGCAATCAAATGGAATGTCATGCAGAGAGGATTTGACCTTTACTTCAAATGCCAAGAAGATAATTCAGGAAACAAACACCCATAACACTACAGAGACAAAACATAATATGCACACACCAGGACAAGCTAAAACTGTAGCAGAAAATTCAGTCATCTGCAAGGCTGTTACACCTCATTTTAAATCTTCCGAGTCTTTTGACAGCACCTGTGACTTATTTTCAGTCAACTTTGACCTTGGCTATTCACTGGAAGAATCTGAGGATGAAGATGAACTAGAGGCCATTGCCGCCCCTTGTATGCTGGCATCTTCACCGCCGAAAAAGCAGCCAGACTCCACCACAATTTTGGCAGCTGTCTCTTCCTTTTCTACTCCCTGTAACAGCTTTGCTAAACAGAGAATACCTGCACTGTGCAGTGAATCCAAGTTATCCACACCACAAATGCTGTCACAATGTACCACATCTAAAAGTGGTGCGCTCCCATCTACAGTCGCATCCCCGGGAGCAAGGCGAACCCTCATGCCTGGTCTGCCCTCCAGCTTGAAACGGAGACGAGCACAAGGTGGCACCACTATAGCAGAGAGAGGGTCAAATGAGGTTTCTGACACCTTTCCTCTTCCAGGTTTGTATAATTTTAATAAAACCAAAAAAAAAAGACTTTTTTTTTTTTTTCCCTTTAATCTGGTTCTCCCAATCCTGTTTGTATCTACTGTCAAGCTGCCTGCATGTGTGTGTCGCCTTCTTTCTTAGTGGAGGGCAACAGTGACAGTGAGGATGAAGTTGTGCTTCATAAAAGAAGACATCCAAACAAAGTCAACCCCTTATCATCCCCAGACGTGGTGAGAAAATGCCGCAAGTGCTGAATATTTCCTCAATCTGCTTATCTTTTCATTTTTAAAATGTAATAAATTTCAGAAGAACTTCCAGTGCCCATAACAAAAGATGTAAAACATTTCTGGCTGAAACTCGTTCAGTTTTTAACATCTAATTTTCAAATGCACAAAGCTAGACTTCTTTTATTTTTGAATTTTCAAAGGTGGTGTTGTTCAAAGTAGTCCATAACCCAAAGGTATTGCTTTACAAGAGAGAAGCATGTTAAACATTTACATATGCAAAGCTGGAACTTCCCTGATTTTTGTTTTTTTTTTTCTTTTTGTTTTGTTTTAGTCTAGCTACATATTTGCATTAATGGGGAGCTATTATGCATTTTCCAACTATATATTCCTATTTTTGGACTGTACTAGAGTAGCTTTGTGTGAGTCAAAAGTAATCCCTATTTAATCTTATAGTACAACAGTGGGTGCAGTCTCTTAAGTTCACCCTCTGTCCCAGTTTTAGCTCCCTTTATGGCCGCTTTCTTCTGATTGGTTGCCCCTCACCAATAAAATTGGAACAGCATATGAACAGGGCTCCACTAGCCTTCTCGTACCCAGATTTGTGTGACCATATTAAGGACATCCCCCGCTCACTGATGGCTTTGTTTAATATGAACATTCACTATTACAGAAATATGATGAATATAGAAAAATATAAGGAAATGCATATTGAGTTCCCTTAAAAATAAGTTTTATGATGACAAATGGCAAAAAAACGAAACAAAAAGCAGACAGAAGATGTTTCATCCAGACAGTCTGCCTCCATGGTGTTTACAGTTCTTACGATATTCATCTTGTAATAGCGCAGAAACTTTTTTTTTTTTTTTGTATCTAAAATGTAACATGTCTTGTTTTTGCTTGTCTAAGAACAACAGTGATGTCGACTCCCCGGTGGCAGTGAAAAGAAAACATGCTGCTGCACTCAATACTGTAAGGTCTTCATGATTAACTGTAATGCATACCAAATGGTTCCATCTATTCAACACAGACATGTGATTTAATTCCTTATGCTCCATACATTACTTAACAATATTTCTGCAAGTGCTCATTATTTAATTACATGTCATAAACTATTAACAGCGTACAGTATTTCACTAATTTGTCCTCTCTGTTCCAGTCTGATGAAATGGAATCTGCTTCTGATGATGACTTCCGTAATGAGTCCGTATTTGCGCACAGAGCCACAGCACAGGGAGCTGAGAGTAAACAGGCCAAAGCCAAGGTTTGTGCAGCAACAGATGGCTCAGCCGGATGCTGTGATCCGAGTCTCAGTTACATTATCGAGCTTCCATGTTTTCATATAACTACAAACAGAATACAAACATGGCTCTTATTTCAGTTTTAGTTTTGTTTTTAATGTGAGTGGGGAATGCCTTTTTGAAATGACTCGAGTATTATGCAAAAGTCTTCATCCATAAGCCAAATGGTGTATCTCAGTATGGTGTGCAGTGTGTCCTTAAAATTTTGAGATAGCTGTACAAGTGGAGGAACAAAGAAAGAAGTGGCAGGCCATGAAAAGTGCAGTAGAAGAACAGTATCTGAAAGTCATATTCTTATGAAATGATAAAAACCTAGAAAAGGCTGAGGTATGTCAAATTACACAAGGTACAACAGTGGGTCTCTGCAGCCTTCTGTAAAACACGGTGGAGGCTCTGTCATGGTTTTTGGCTGCATTAGAGATAGTGGTGTTGGAGATCTAGTCAAAATTGATGGAATTATGAACACAAAAATGTATCATCAGATTTTGATCCACCACGGAATACCATCTGGAAAGCATCTGATTTGACAGTAGCTTCATTTTTCAGCATGACAATGAAAATACATGGACAATACAGTAAAAGCATACAAACATAAATATGCTACGATCATTAGAGTATGATGCCATGATACATTATATTGTGACACACCATTCTTATCAGACATTTCATTCTATACTATGACAACTGAACTGTGGGATTTGTATAACATATTTGAATACAGCATATAGATGGTGGCATTCACAGTTCCCTGTGCGATGCTCATGCAAAGTTTCATCAAGGTTGGTCCACTCGTCTAGGAGGAGATGGGAAACATACAAACATACATACGCTATGATCATTATAGTGTGATGAATTGGCCTCCCCAACATTATTGAAGCAGTGTGGGATCATCTTGACAGAACAGAACAAAAGGCAGAAACATCCAAAGAGCTTTGAATGTTCTTCAAGAAGCATTGAGAACTAGTCTTGAAGACTACTTAAAGAAATGACAAGAGAGCTGCCTCAGAGAGTTCAGGCTGTGTTGAAGAATAAAGATGGTCATACCACATATTGACTTCTAAGATTGTTAGAATTATGCAGGCTCTGTTTTTGCCTTATGTATTGTATTTCCATTTATGTTTGCATATGTTTCAATAAATTGCTGCACCCATTTTCCTAGAAAATACAAACAAATAAGGTGCGGCTTGTGCAAGACTTTTGCACAGTATTGTACACTCCAGACCATCACTTCTACTGTATTCACTCCCAGCTCCTTAGGCATTCTACAGTTCTTACCAGCTAGTCTCTATGTGCTGGCTGCAGTTTGATACTGAGGTTTCAAAACAGAGAGGGTTTTTAGAGCTTCTTCAAAACAGCTGCCTGCTGTGGTATCAAAGTGGTGAGAGTGACAAGTGAACTGAAGCTCACAGTAATCCTCTGCAAAGCCAAAGGGAGCTCCAAATTCACATTTTTATGGGATTATTAAAATGTATCAGTGTTTTCATATTACTTGATACATTACAGCCAATATTTTAAAAAGATAAAGTATATGACAAACACAAAGTCACTGCGGTCTCTTTGAAAAGTTACACAACATAAAAGTGGTTAAACTTTCTTCCAAAACCATGATCTTTCTCCTTTCATAAAAATGTCAAGTCATTAAACATCTGTCACTCGCACCTTCAGCATCCGTCATCCCTGACATTTTCCATCGTTGCTTTGTCAGCGCACCAAATGTCGAAAAGGGCGACAGTTCCTGGATGAAGAAGCACAGCTGTCAGAGCTTGAGGAAGGGGTAGAGGTCTCATCTGATGAAGAGGATGGAGAAGAACAGAATCGGTCTCTTGACGGCTTTGTGGTCGACAACACACACGTCTCTCAGGGCCTGAATGGTAAAACACAACAGTGTGATAGGAGGCTGAATGAGTCATGCTGTGATATTTACACTCTGGCTCTCCATCTGTTCTCTTTGTCAGACTCAGAGATGCATGGGATCTACCTGAAGTCAGTGAGAAGCCCTGCAGTCCAGGGTAAATTCAAAATGTCCCACAGAAGCCATCACAACATGGACATATTTTCCCAGGTATACTAATAAAAAACAAAAATTGAGTTAAAAAGTAACAAAATGCTAAGTAGTTTGGTCTAGTCTAGTCTAGTCTACTTTTTTGATGCCATGTTATTGACATGTGGAAATAGGTGCCAGAGGTGGATGAGACATATGAAGAGGACAGCTTTGTGGTGGGCAGTGATGTGGAGGAGGTGGGCACCAGTGAGGAAGATGCTGAAGATGTTGAACTTCTGCCTGAGGCCTCGTTTGTGGATGGGAGAAGGCAGTATGCCACCAGGCGCCGCGTTTTCCTGCACAAAGCCAGAGCAAGAGGCACCACAAAAACCAGAGTTCAGTCTCCCCCTGAACAGAGAGCTGAGAAGAAAACCAAACGCACCCGGGTCATACAAATTAATGATTCTAGCGAGGAGGAGACAGATGAAGTCAATAAAGACAGGAGTCCCAGAGCAGGAAGTGGTGTGGTACCTTTGTTGCCAAAGATGGTACAGCCAGAGTCTTGCAGGCTCCAGCAGCAGCAGAAAGCTGTGTCCTCTGCTTCTGCGACTTTATCTTCCAAGGTCTCACTTTTGAACAAAGCACAAAGGAGCTCTGTGAGTGAAGAACAGCAAAATGAGAGGTAAAGTAATACTCCTATAGTTGCACATCTTGCTCAGTGACCGCTGGGATAGACTATGGTCCCCTCGTGTCCCTGGATGGATATGCACTTAGCAGCAATTCTGAGCTTTTTTTTTTTTTTTTTTCCTTTCCCCTGAAGGTGTCGCCAGAGGATAGAAAATCAACATCTCCTCTCTGATGAGCTAGACTTCGTGGAGTCAGAACTACATGTTTCCTCAAAGAAACCATTCCAGGTATGAACAAGAAGAAACATACACACCTATCCCTAGGATCATACAGTACTTGTAAAAGCAAGGTAGTAACAGGTGTACATCATGTTGAGTTATTTAACCTGTTATACCTACATATTTAAATCAACTACAAGAAGCCTTTTTTTTTTTTTCCTTCTCATTTACACAGGCACTCCCTCCCACTTCCTTGGCTCCTCAGACATCCAGAGCTCAGGATTTAATAGTGAGCGAGACCCCTGCTTCATCTGGGTCTGTATGCATTCTGGTGGACAGTCGCTGCATCAGTAGTGGAGTGGAGCTGCTGACCAGCCTGCGTCAGCGCCACGCAGCCACCGTGCAAGTCTGCTCTTTGGACAGCAGCTACTTCATTGTCAGCAATCGCATGGCTGTGGAAAGGCACAGCCAATCAGATCTGGCTGCAACGCAGAATCGGAAGCGACTGGCGGAAAGAGTGAACAGCTTGCAGGGGTTGTTTGAGCGCGTGTGCATGATAGTGGAAAAAGATCGGACCAAGACGGGTAAGCAGCAAATTAGAGACGGCAAACTGTAAGGCTTCCAGTCCATCGGTGCCCATAAATATGATACAAAGAAATTAAGATGTAATGACATAACATTCCCCCTGGAGCCTATAAGTGGATGTTGGTATAGTGGAGAGGTCAAAACAGCATTTACAGGGCAGAGGGGAAATTCTACACATTAAATATGTTGCCAGATTGGGAGGGTGTGTTTGTTTAAACGTACAGAATTGAGCATATTCCAAAAATTCATACAGCTGAATTAACATATTATTAGACATTGTGATTGCAGCATAAGATGATCTCTTTCTAATCTTTAACTGTCACTGTCCCAGGTGAGGCGTCACGTCCATTTCAGCGAACTCGCTACTATGACAGCACTTTGGCTGCTCTGGTGCGTGCAGGGGTCCGCCTGCTGTGGAGCGATGGCGCTGAAGAGAGCGCCGGATTGCTGGCAGATATGGCGCGTCTGGAGCATCGTAAGGGGCATGCCATCGCTGTACCATTGGAAGCCAAAGGACAGCAAAGGCAGCAAGCGCTGCAGCTGTACTTGAGCTTGCCTTCAGTCAACTATGTTCAAGCTCTTAACATGAGCCACAACTTCACAACAATCGCCCAACTAATAAACAGGTACATGTCTGAACATGGCAAAGTAGCAAATTAAGAACACTTCCTCCTCTGTATATTATCTCCTCTTATCTGTTTTCTCCCTGCAGCCCAGTTGAAACCATACAGAAGGGAGGGTGTATGAGTCGACCCAAAGCTGAGGAGATCTATCGGTTCCTGCGGTACTCCTGCGACTCCTGCCTTTTGAACGCATCAAAATCAGGAATAAACAGCTAGCACACTAGTTGGATTTCTTTCCACTACATACATTCTTCAGCTGCTTTCTGCCTTTCTCTTTGACTCAGGAACTAGAGGACAGCAGTTACAATAATTCAGTGACTGCTAATATTATATTAAAATATATATATATATATATGTATATTATATTGCATCTCAATGAGAGAAGAGTTTTAGGATCTTGGTTCATCCTTTTTGCACAACAAGTTGAAGGGGCACAGCACTCAACTTTATGTTAAACACCATGGGTTTCTTGAAAGTGTACATTAAGCTAATTAGACAGTATTAAACACTGGTAAGAGCTCAATAATTGGCACCTAAATAACTAATAATAATGGATGTTTGTTTTCTTTAATAAACCGCAATATTTTTGTAATGTGTTTATTAGTTTTCTGCTTCACCCCGAGAAAGAAGTCCCTTTCAAACCCAGCACAGAGTACAACCTGACAACTTACTACACTGGACGTCTCCCAACAAACCCCAGGACTGTAAACACATACATGGATTTTATTTTATTTTTTAAACTAATTTAAAGGCAGCTCATCCATTCATCCACTTTATGTTCATTGTTTGCATTTGCTGTAAGTGTAATAATTTGTAGGGTTTCCAATTTTTCAAAATCTATAAATGCCCGACCAAATGATGTCTTTCAAAAAAAAAGTGTTTTATTTCACTATTCTCCTTTGGGGTTTCAAATTACATGTGCTACTTTGGTGCAAGGTATTGTACAGGCTGTTAAAAGTACAAACACAAAAGCAAACATTAGATATTTACAGCAGCATTTTTTTACAGAGATATCACGAATCTGTTCTGATAGAAATAAACCCACAGGCTTAAAGGAAAAAAAATATTGGAAAGAAAAAACAAAACAGAATAATACATGGATACAATTAAGGTAAATCTAAAGTCTAGAGTTCTCACAAAGCAAAAAAACTGCCACATTCAATATGTACATTATATCTTTGGACAAATCCAAAGCAGTTTCAGACCTCCACATCTGACCCACCACCCCCAGGCAAAGCTACACCTGGAGGTTGGTGAGTTATGAAGATGAATATCATTTACAGGGAAAGTTATGGCTTCTGTATTTGGTAAACCTTTCTGGTGAATATCGAACACAGAAGTGCGTTTGTGTGTGTGTGTGTGTGTGTGTGTGTGCATGCGTTAGTTGCAGGTTTTCTGGCTGGGTATAAGGCTCATTTTAATCTTGAAGAATGTGTCAATTGTTAACTATAAGAGCAGAAAATGGTCACACTCCATCGGAAGGTAAACTGAAGGACAAGAATTTCTGGCCAAACTAAAAAGTAACAGAATCTGCAAACTGGCAGCAAAATCAGCAAACAGACTGTAGATAAAAAAAGGTTTAAAATACAGGAGCCATTACCTTCTGTGCCTCTAGGTGGCATAGTAGTGTACATGACTGGTCTAGCCAAACTGCTAGAGAATCTTCCCTTAGTAGGAAATACAAAACCCATTAAGAGAAAAGGTGATTGCCAAAATGTATTTTTAACCATACATATGCTTAATGTCATACCATAAGGTGCTTTATTTGAACACAGTATAATGTCCACAGTATGATGACACTGTATCCAGTTTGGTTTTAAAATGACCGCATCAAATAATGACACATTTTTAAAGAAAATATTACACAATTATTTTTTCTGACTTTATCCAAAATCTTATACCATACTGCAACAGACTAACATTCAACCCTGTAATATTTTAATTACAAGTGTTCTAAGACAGATTATTACAGTCACCAAAGAAGTGATATAAAATGTTAGCTGTAACTGCACACTTGAAACTTTATAAAGCAGCCACAATTAACGTTGCTATGACTTTTCAGAGGAAGGTAAAGATGGTGTAGGCAGTTTTTCTTTTCTTTTGTTTTTTTTTTTTTCTTTTTGGCAAAGAGGATTTTTGAAAATCTAGTCTTTGATTCAAACTTTAGCCAATCAGATCTTTTCAGAAAGACGCCATCCCTACTGGCTGTTCCACAAATTCACATGTGAGCCTTATGATAGTGAAAAGCCTGATTCAGTAGCAAAAAATAAAGAATTATTAAAACGAGATACAAGTTTCAGCTTCAATTCTGTCATTGTGATCCTCCCTTTGCTCGTATGAAGCATGACTGCCGTGGCTACTTCTGGGTAGAAGGGGATGTTAAGAAGTCACAAGTATGAGCCCCAGCAGCAATGTTAACATTTTTCTGTATAATTTCATCCCCCCTTTCTTGGAAAGACATACCAACTTAGAATCTGTTTTGTTTTAACCGTAATGGGTTTTCTCAGGTGAACATTACAACAGTCACTTGACATAACTGATAGTTTAACCCTCAGTAAACAATAGCCAGTGGCTCAGTAGTAGTAGCTAGATTCTCAAATCACAATTTGTCTTGCATTTGCCTTTCCTAAATTTCTGCCTAATCCAGTTTAAACTACATGGAGCATTAACAAACAAGAAATGTCTATGTATATAACCATTTCCACAAGATGCTACAAAACTGTTCACAGGACAGTAAACAGGATAATTTTGACTATAACAATTACACTGTAAATCGACTTCATTTTACTAATTGTATAAAGCACTCGTGTGTTTAGGCCTGTGTAATATTGGAGATTAGTTCCATTATGATTTGAAAACAGCCTCATCAGGAATAAAGTGTTCTACATTTTCAGGATCTGTAACAGTCACTGTATGTTATTACAGTAACTCTTGTAACTGTCAAGTTTCTTTAATTGCTTTAAAAAAGCAAAAATATGTACAAAAGCTAAGGTGTTTAAAAACAGACCATATTTACAAATGCAGCTTTCATCTTAAAATATATATTATTTAAATACTATGTTTGACCACTTGGTTGACGCTTTATGGACAGATGCTTACCTAAAAATCAGTTCTTTGTGACTACGGACACTATTTAACAGATCGCAGACCTCTGTGAAACTCTTGTCTACAGATAGGTTTGCTTAAAAATTAATAATGCTCACTGCTGCATAGCAGCTTACATGCTGGTCGGCTGCAGCTGAACAGATGGCGGCTCAGAGTCTGGAATGCTGCACTCGCCACCTTCACGCATGTACATTAAGAACAGAGTCACAGTGGCAAACGTGGTAGCGTTCACTGGGAATGCACGGAGCAAAGTGGACGTGAGTCCACGAGTGAACACTCTCCACCCCTCTTTCTGTAAACTCTGCCTGACACAGTCCATAATACCATTATACCGGTTAACGCCACCAACCCCGTCCGCTTGCAGGCGCGACTTGATCACATCCACGGGGTAGGTGGAGAGCCAGGAAGCGATGCCCGACATTCCGCCAGCAAACAGCAGCTTGGGGATCATGTACGGGTCTTCTGGCTCACAGCCCAGTGAGCGTGTCAACATGTCATATGCAAGGAAGTACACACCAAAACCTGGTGTCTCGCGCACCAGAGTGGTCACCATGCCACGGTTGATCCCCCTGATCCCCTCCTTCTTGTAGATTCTCACCAGACAGTCCATGGAGTTCTTATACATCTTCTTCTTAGACTTCTTCTCTCCAGTCCCTTGCATTTGCATACGTGTCTTGGCCAGCTCCATTGGACAGCAAATGACACACTGGATAGCTCCAGCAGAGGCTCCAGCCAAGAACTGGTTGAGAGGTGTGTCACAGCCAAGCATGCGCATAGTGTTTCCCTGGACACCAAAAACTATAGCATTGATGAAGGTCAGCCCCATCATCGGAGAGCCAATACCTTTGTATAGACCAAGTATCTACAAACACAGACATACTGAGTCAGATCAACACCATATATTAAGACACATTAAATTCTGTATTGCAGTTTAAAAACTGTAGGAAGGTACAGGAAGCTGTGCACTTGTTTCAATGCCAGGCTAACAGCTAAACACTTCTTAAAGTCAGATACAAATGAAAGAGTAAGTAGTATGCAATTCACTGCTACTTGTACCTTGTATGACCATGCATGTGACAAACTTTGATTTGATCTGATTTGATTTTAAAGCCTAGGAGTAATCACAGTGGCATTACTGGAAGGCTGCAAAAAATTACCCAACCTAAAAAAAAAAAAACCCCAAAAACACAAATTACAGCCACATATCTTCTCTAGCCATCATTATTTGCTAATAATGCTTTTTCTCATATAAATCCTTATTTTAACAAGTAAATATACAAGTTAAATTTACAGATTAAGCTGAGAAACCACCAAATATTTGAATATTACTGTGGGAGGAATAAAGGCCATTCATGCAGTCATGCCAGGCACCCTCTTAGCTAAAACAGCATGATGTCCAAAGCTATATTTAGCCCATCCAAAAATAAGCTCCTCGTTGACCCCAGGTAACAGAAACCCCCACCTCACCCATGTTGGCTGATGCCTTTACTCAGAGATAGGACACTAGACACTAATCAGCGCTCAGACAACTCTCCAGATAAAAGACTTCAAGTTAACAGCAATGACGCATTTAAGCGTAACCTATTTGATTTGAAGCAGGGATCGTGTAAATAAACTCTCGAGCTCACCGACTCCTGGCGTACGATTGACTGGAAGCAATGAAACGTCCCACGGTACAGAGGTTTGTCCACATTTTGAACCTGAAGCCGGACCTGTGGATGACAGAACTCATGTAAGAGTCAGAGTAAAAACTGCGAAAAGGCCAAAGAGGACCACAGTAACTACAAACCAAGTTCTGTGTAATACAGGGTTTCAGGGAAACAGAACAGTCAACAGGGGAAAACAAAAGATGATAAAGGGGGTGCAACATGTGGGAGAATAAGAAAGACATTAACCGAGTATGAAGCTGTACAAAGAACAATATGTCTTCTGTGCTTTATAGTTTAATATCTCAAGACAGAACAGTGGGTGAGAGAAAGAAAGACCTTGACCATACTTACTAGGTCACATTTCCGTGGAGAGGTTGTTTATTTCTCTCTCTCATCTACAACACAGTGACACTGTAGCTGTTAAAGACAGCCTCCGAGCCCCAAGCAGACACCGGCTCAGGGAGAAATGACATTGAAAGCAGGGGTGTAAAAGAACTATAACCAAACCATTCTCTAACTGTGTGCCTCTACAGTGGATGCTTCACATTCACACAAGTCTATCATTTTAAAAACCTCCTCGCTTTGCCATCGTTTAATCAACGGCATTTACTTTGCAACATTTAGTTTGCAACATTAATGCAATTTAATAAGCGAATGGCATCATCTGAGTTATTAAGTTAATTCATAAATCCTATGCCACAACCACACATATTGGGAAATCTGTGATGAAAATCTTTAATTGGATTTCGAGTTTAACAGGTACGACTAACTTTAGTGCCTATGAGATAATTTGGGACTCTGCGGGTAGATTATGAGACAGGATTATATAGGCTATGCGAGTACTACAGTTATTCAGCAAATTAACCATCCCTAAATATCCTTTAATGAATAACAGTTTCAATGAAATCTGTAAGGAAGTGAGCACACCATCCAATTCTGAACTCTGAGTGGTCACAGGATGTATTCCTCTTGCTCAGTCACCTTATTTGTCTTTTGGGCTCACTCTGTACTTTCAGCTTATCTGGATTCAAATTCAGGCTGCCAGCAAAGCACTGCATATACATTTTTATATATGTTTTATTTATTTATTTTTTACCTAATGAGTTAACAGCAAAGAGGATGAAACAGACACCCACCTTTACAGTGTCAAATGGATGCCCAACCAAAACACCAGCAGCACCTTAAAAGAAAGAAAGCGAGGAAAAATTGTCATACAGAAGCAATCTCAGTGCACACGAGGTCATCATAGCTTGATAAAAGAACTGCAACAAAACAAGAATGAAGCAGTAATAGGTTCAAATGCACTGCTGCTGGGTTGAGTTTTGGAAAAGAAAATGGTTTTCAGTCAAATAGTTTACCTTGCAACACAAAGCCTGCCCATCAGGAGATGAAGCAAAGCCATCAGCTGGTCCCTGCCCTGTGTGCAGTGATGAAAGCTTAACCCTGCCCTGGCCTTGACTTATGTCAATATGCCAAAACCCCCATTGTACAACACCGTCTTCATATCAGATGTTTTGAAATATTGCACACCAACGTCAGGCTAATGCGTCAGAAATAATACGGCTGACTTCACAGATAAATATGTGTCATTTTGTTAGCAAATCATAGTTTAGTGGTTAACTAGTTTGTGAAACTGATGTAAAGCAATTTTTAGAAGGTTAAAAAAAAAAAAAAAAACTCCATCATGTTCCCCTTGCCCAGTGAGTAACAGTGTATGTATATAAATTTACAAAGAATATGCACCAATATTGCAATATCTGAACTTTTTACTCCTAAAAATCAGCATTTTTTTTTCCAGATTGTACTATAAAATGAATTGTCTTGTTAGCCCAAATCTGCTACTATTTCTTTGCATCTTGTAATCAGCCACAGTGTATTCAGTCTCAGACGATTGCATTGATTAAAATTAAAACAGATGCTCTACAGTACAGCACTGCTGACTCTCTAGATGAAGCTGTTATCTCACCAAAGTCTATGTTGCGGTACAGTAACTCTATCTGATGTCTAACATACTTTGGGAAGACCTGACCTTCAACATACACAAAACAGCTTGCAAGATTCCCAAGGGTCATGTGTGAGGCTTTACTGAAGCCAGTGCATGTTCAAGGAAGAATGCATGAGCTCAACTTTCTGCAAACCACGGATCCTCATGGTCAACTCCCTAATGTGGAATGATGAAAGGCTTTTCCACAGTGCAGAAATTGGGATGGCGGAGACCTGTCTGATAAACATTAAAGAGGAGACGAGGCCATGATTATTTTATATTTTTGGGGTTTGCTGCATGTGTAATCCACACGTAGCTATATGTAGATATGATGAAACACCGATCCGTGCTTTGGAGGTGTAACTTCATATGAGATTGCGACATAACGTTGGGAGAGAGAGAAAAAAAAGAAAAACACCCAGCTCTTGTCTTTTTTGTCTGTAATCAGTCATTCTTGTTGGTTTATAATGCCCTTGCAGAAAGCAGCTGGGTGTAAAGCAATCAGTCCCGGCATAAATTACACAACAGTCTGAGCCTTTTTCCCCGCTTGACGGCGGAAAAAAACAGCAAGGTGGCTAATGCTAATGTTAGCCGCTAACCGTCAACCTGTTAACGTGGCTAGCGCCGCTACTTACCTCCTACACATCCAGCAGCGAAATCCAATGCCATTCCCTCAAAAAATGCAACGACTGGAAGATGTCACGCTAACTTGCCGGTTGCTAAACGTAATTAAGTTGCTGTGAGTGGGTAAATGCTTTCTCTGTATCTGTGTAAACTTCGTTATTCACGCCCTCCCGGCTTGATATTCAGCCAGGCTGGTTAGCTGGGTAAGTCTCCTTTATGTTGCTGATGCTCAGCAAACGGAAGACAAGGATCTCTGACTAATCACTCGGTCGCGAAACCTAAACAAAGTGTCTTATTCTTCTTGCTGATCTGATTTCCTCCCCTTTGCAGAGATGCTGTTGCAGCCAAACCTTTCTATTTCTGTACCACGGCAGAAGGCGGGTTTTCAAAGGAGAAAAGAAGCGTTTGCCCTTTTTAAGACGGCCCAATCGGATTATTTGGAAGCGGACAACTCCCCCCAGAGCCCTCCCCTAGTTGGCACTGTCCGCCCCTCACACCCATTGGCTGCTGCAGGGGGGACAGCAGCCACACCAAATATCTGAAGCTATCATTCCTGCACTCTCAAATCCACTGTGGTCCTCATCAGCCTTTGGGAATTTCCATTGTAAATGGTAATTGGACTGGTTCTTACATAGCGCTTTTGTACTCTACTTGAGCAGTCAAAGCGCTTTATACAACATACCTCATTCACCCATTGGCACAAGCTTTTTTTCACACTCCAATGAACACATGGGATTCCGTATCTTGCCCAAGGATACAGACTGGAGCAGCCAGGAATCGAACCACCTACTCAACCTTCTGCCAAAAAAAAAAACTTAGCATCAACAACCCTTGTACAATTTAAAGTGGCATATATAGTTATTTGCATACATAGGCTGACATAATATGAAATAATCCAGGCATGGTTATTATTCTATGGTTTTATCATAATTGTAATTTTTTTTTGCTTGGTTAGGTTGCAAGGCCACGTGACTTTTGCGTTTTGAAAGTGGGGTTTTGGAGACCTGGTTGTCTGGAAAGCACTTCAAGTCTGCTCCTGTTGTTTTAAGTGTGCTGCATAAACAACAGTCACTTGACTTTGACTTGGCATGGTTAATAATAAGCGTGGCTTAGAAGAGGCAAGCTGCACATTCTGCTCACAGCCTTCCTTGTAAGACAGAAAACATCAACAGTAACTTAACACCATCTGTTACTCATGAACTTGGCATACAGTGGGGGGAAATAATTATTTGATCCACAGCTGAATTTGCAAGTTTGCTCGCTTACAAAGAAATGAACAGTCTCTAATTGTTATGGTAGTTTTTCATTTTAATGGAGAGAGACAAGATATCAACCAAAAATCCAGAAAAAACACATTACATAATTACATGATTAGCATGTCATTGAGCGAGCCCTGCAACAGGCTGGCGACCTGTCCAGGGTATAACCTCCCTAGCCCCCTAGGATGATGAAATAGCTAGTTCATCCTCAAGCAAAACATGACTTAGTACTCGGTGGAGAAACCCCCTGTTCGCAAGCACAGCGGTAAGATGTTTCTTGTAGTCAGTCACCAGGTTTGCACACGTCTCAGGAGCAATTTTGGCCTTTTATGGAAACTCTCTAAATCCTTCAGGTTTCTTGGCTGCTGCTTGGCAGCTCAAATCTTAAGCAGAAAAACAGCCCCAAAGCATAATGTTTCCACCTCCGTGCTTGACTGTGGGGGTGGTGTTCTTTGGGTTATACTCAGCATTTCTCTTTCTCCAAACAAGCTGGGTCTGACCACAGCACTTTGTCCAAAGACTTCTCTGAATCATTTAGATGTTCACTGGCAAACTTAAGATGGGCCTGTTGATGTGCCTTCTTGAGCAAGGGGGGACCTTGTGAGCGCTGGAAGATTTTAATCCATTACCAAGTGTTACCAAGAGTGTTCTTGGTGACTGTGGGCCCATCTGCCTTCAGATCATTAACAAGCTCCTCCTGTGTACTTCTGGGCTGATCCTCCACGTTTCTCAAGCTCATCCTCAACCCATAAGATAAGATAAGATAAGATAAGATAAGATAAGATAAGATAAGATAAGATAAGATAAGATAAAACTTTAATGATCCCACGACGGGGAAATTTGCGCATTACAGCAGCTCAATACAGAGAAAAAATGAATGAGGTACCATGAGGTAAGATCATGCATGGAGCCTAAGCGCGAGGGCAGCTGATGGTCATTTTATACTTCTTCCATTTCTGGAGTATGCATTTGCATCAACAGTTGTCACCTTCTCACCAAGCTTCTTGCTGATGGTCTTCTAGCCTATTCCAGCCTTGTGCAGGTCTACAAGCTTCTCCTTGATGTCCTTTGACAGCTCTTTGGTCTTGCCCATTGTGGTGGAGCGGTTGGAATGGAAGAAATTCTGTGGACAGGTGTACTTTATACAAATAATGAGCTGAGATCAGCAGTATTTGCTATGATTGATTGATTGTAATCTGTGTGCCACATGGGCACAGAGCCAATCTGTGTGAGCCAGATTGGCTGGGTTGCAGGGGATCAAATACTTCTTTCACTCAATAACATGCAAATTCATTTATAACTTTTATGTAATGTGTTTTTTTTTTCTGGATTTTTGGTTGATATTCTGTCTCTCTCCATTAAAATTAAACTATCATAAAAACAGAGACTTGTTTTTTTTTTAATTATTTAGTGAGCAAACTTACAAATTCAGCAGGGGAACAAATAATTATTTCCCCCACTGTACTTCCAATCCAGTGTAAGTATACTGACAAAATAAAACCCCCATGTGAACGCAAAGGAGCTGCAGGGAGGTGTTGTGCGCTGGTTAACTGTGCACCACCACTCATAGTGACTGTGGGGTCAAATTAACCAAAGGCGCAGCATTTCATGACAGAACCTTGCCTGCTCTTAAACATGAACATACATCTGAAACACAGTTATTTATCTGCTCTTTGGTCTGCTATGCATGTTTTCTGTTGAGAGTATGGTTTCTGCAGAATGCCGGTTATGGCATTGTCCATCAGCCTCTGTGTGGGTTTGCCCCCTGTAGAAATGCCTGTAAGTATATCTGGGAATTACATCTTGGGACATGTGCTGCTCACTCATCTTGTCAAATGTGACATTATCTTCTACTTATAGGCCTTTTTTTTTAATGAAAATTAGGTTTATCTTTATTACATTTACAGTTTAATTTTCTCAGTCCTGTATATGTTCATATCCTTTTAACAACACCCTGTTCATTTCCTATTGTTACACGTAAATTTGTTACACGAGTCTGTAGTTCTGTTATGGTACAGCATTAATAAACAGCAATTCTGATATGCTTGGTGTTTAAGATATTATGGGGAAAAAATACTTTTGCTGTTTTACTACAGAAATATTTAAAACACTGCATGTTGCACGTATGCTCACCAAGCACTTCATTAAGTACACCTTGCTAATACGGGGTTGGACCTCTTTTTCTTTCAGAACTGTATTAATTTTTCATGGAGTAATTTCAACAAGGTGGTGCAAACATTCCTCAGAGATGTTGGTCCATACTGTTATGATAGCATCACTGGTGCATTTGAAAGTTTACACAATGGTAGTGAGAGCTACAGTAGTGAATGGTTTGGAGATGGTGGCACTACCAAAAAGACAGAAGGCCAAGCTGGAGGTGTCAGAGCTTAAGATGTTGAGATTTTCACTGGGAGTGATGAGAATGGACAGGATTAGAAATTAATACATCAGAGGGACAGCTCAGGTTGAGCGGTTTGGAGACAAAGTTAGAGAGGCAAGGTTGAAAGCTGTGGCTCAGTTGGTACTAAGGGGCCAAAATTGTGCCATTAAAATATCCTCCACACCATTACACCACCACTAGTGGCCTTAACTATTGATACAAAACAGGATGGATCCATGTTTTCACTTTGTTGACACCAAGTTCTGAATCTACGATTCACATGTTGCAGTAGAAATTGAGATTCATCAGATCAGGCAACGTGTTTTCTATCTTCTACTGTCCAAATTTGGTGAGCCTGGGGAAAAAAAATTGTAGCCTCAGTTTCCTGTTCTTAGCTGACAGGAGTGGCACCCAGTGTGGTCTTCTGCTGCTGTGGCTCATGTCCTTTAAGGTTCTATGTGTTTTGCATTCAGAGATGCTCTTCTGCATCTCTTGGTTGCAGCGAGTGGTTATTTGAGGTACTGTTGCCTTCCTATCAGCCCAGAACAGTCTGGTCATTCTCCTTTGACCTGTGCCATTTTCACTCAGAGAACAATTCTCTCAAAACTCTCTCAGCAGTTGCTGAAATACTCTGATCAGCCCGTCTGGCAACAACAACCACGTCAGAGTTGAAACCACTTATATCACCTTGATAAGAAATTTGTTTTAAAAAGCAGCTGAATGGGTGTATCTAAAGAAGTGCCCAGTGAGTAATTCAATGAATAAAACAAATCATGGAACCAAAACATTCCTCACTTTGGTTCTAGTGCATAAAACAGCACTGACTGTCATAAATATAAAACATTTTCAAATAAAACAGGATTTAAAAAGATGCTGTTAGTTCAAGAGATTTAATTTTTGTGTGTGAAATAAGCTGGATGAAGATTTTTTTTTTCAGACCACATTTAATTACCTTGACTGAAGTCCCTTTTGCTCATAACAAAAACATTTGCTTTAGTTCCTATGACTGAGACACTGACAGCCCACTAAGGGTATATGTTCAAACTTCTGAGAGATGATCATTGTTAGGAAAATTTAGATAAGTATTAATATTTTATGTTAACTATATGCATAATCAAGCTTTGATATAACATAGCATAATGATTAAGAGAAATGTATTTCTCTGCCTGTGATTAAGTATTGAATAAGAAATCAGTTAAGATAATGTTAGAATAAGAAGCATAGTTAAAATAGTATTAAGAATAGAAGAATATAGTCTAATAGTAAGATTTTAAGAAGAAAACTGTATTAAGTGTATCACTGTGTTGAACTTTCTGCGCCCCTGTGTGTATGAAAAGAGGAAGCGTCTGCAACAAAAGGGACGTACACAGACGCCTCGACAGAGTGAATGAAGAAACCAGAACCTAATGAGGACATCAGTTAAGAAATGTGATGCTTGCCTAAAATGAAGTGTTTTGATAATGACTAAGAGTGAAAAACATTTATTAACCCAGAGTTCATGATGGATAACACTTGAGTAGAGCTTCCTCATTTGTATGCTGTTATTGTCTGTTTGAGCTCTTGTGTAATGTCACTTAGACATTTGATGTGTATAAAAGATGGACAGTGAGACTCCCTCACCGAGCACTTCTAAGTAACCTTGTTGTTTTCAGGCCCATAGCACTCACCTCTGTGGTGATGAAGTGTTTTGAGAGACTCATCAAGACATTCATCACCTCCTCACTGCCCACCACCCTCGACCCACTACAGTTTGCATACCGGCCAGACAGATCCACAGATGACGCCATATCCTTCCTCCTCCACAAGACCCTTTCACACATAGACACTGGTAAGGGGAACTATGTGAGAGTGCTGTTTGTAGATTACAGCTCAGCATTCAACACCATAGTTCCCTCCAGGCTGGTCTCTAAGCTGCTGGACCTGGGCCTGGGCCCATCCCTGTGCAGGTGGGTTCACAGCTTCCTGACCAGCAGACCACAGGTGGTACGAGTGGGTCACCTCACCTCATCCTCCCTCACCCTCAACACTGGATCCCCCCCAAGGATGTGTGCTCAGCCCTCTGCTGTACTCACTGTACACCCATGACTGCGAGGCCACGTCAGAGTCCAACGTCATCATCAAGTTTGCTGACGACACTGCTGTTGTGGGACTAATCTCCCACAATGAGGAGACAGCCTACAGGAGAGAGGTCTCCCGCCTGGAGAACTGGTGCCAGGAGAACCACCTCCTGCTCAACGTCAGCAAAACGAAGGAACTGATCGTGGACTTCAGCAGGAAGCAGCAGAGGGACTACCATCCACTTGTCATAAGTGGTGCTGAGGTGGAAAGAGTGGACACTTTCAAATACCTGGGAGTGACCATCTCACAGGACCTGTCCTGGACTCATCACATAAACATCACTGTGAAGAAGGCCAGACAGCGTCTCTACCTCCTCAGGCGGCTGAGAGACTTCAAGCTCCCACTCAAGGTGCTCAGGAACTTTTACACCTGCACCATCGAGAGCATCATGCGTGGGAGCATCACCACCTGGATGGGAAACTGCACCAAGCAGGACTTCATGGCCCTAAAAAGGGTGGTTCGTTCAGCTGAACGGACCATCAGAACCACCCTCCCCAACCTGCAGGACATTTACACCAAGCAGTGCAGGCTGAGGGCCATGAAGATCCTAAAACAGCCCAGCCACCCCGGACACTCTCTCTTCTCCCTGCTCCCATCAGGCCGGCGTTACCGCTGCCTGAGGACTAAGACTGAAAGGTTGAAGAAGAGTTTTTACCCACAAGCCATCCGTCTGCTCAACTCTGAGCCCTAACTGGACCATTATTGCACAATGTAAATATTATAATTTATAATCTATAATTTATAATCTATTTCCACGTAAAAGTGTGTATAGTGTATAGTATATAGAGTATAGTGTATAGTGTGAATTACTTTTTTTATTTTTATTCTTCTTCTTATTTATATGTGTGTGTTTATATGGTTGCAGGTACAAAATACATTTCACTGTGCATTGTACTGTGTATAACTGTGCATGTGACAAATAAACACTATCTAATCTGTTTACCTGTATCTGCTCCAACTTGCAAGTCTTTAATATTACACTGCATTCAGATCTTTCCTCTCCTGGTCTTTAATGAAGAAAACTAAAATTTTCCTTTAAATTCTCCTTTAAATTTTTCTTTTAATACACCTTGTATCACCATATTCATTACAATTTATAACACAAATACTTCTGATAATCAAAGATAAAATTATTGTTCAGAAGGCTATTTTTTTAAGCAAATAAAGACAAAGTGGATGTAGAGCTGAGTTGACAATATTAGTCAGACTTTTGTAGAGATATATTTTAGTACTCTGCTTTAATCATCTTTCAGTCCTGAGAGAGCTGACACACTGTGAAAACAAATGGGTACATGTGGTGCAGCTGGAAGCCGACAATCACCATGGAAATTAGCATGAAGGTGTGGGCCACTGCCATGCTTAGTTTGACACAGAGAAGCATCTCATTACTCCAGTGATACACATTTACAATTTACTTTTATTTCTCTAGTTTGGATGCAAACTGTAAGAGAAATTGTTCTTCTTTCCTATTAAAATACTTCAAATGGAAAAAAAGCTAGATTCATTTTTTGTTCTTCTACTGAGATTAATCACAGAGTTAACCTTGATTGCTGATGTCCGTGCAAGCTAGAACTTAAAATTTAAAGGCCTGGGTGTCATGAACTGCTGCACTATCTCATCTGTGACTTGTTTGCGTCTCTCTTGATGCTGGGCAATCATTGGCTGCAGAGTCTCAATCAAAATCTTCTTCAGTTCTCCTGTTAGAAGAGCGCCACTTGTGTAGTCCTGCAAAAGAAAGGATTAAATGAATGCAGGCCGATGGAACGGGTGTGTAGAGGGGAAATAAGAGGAGGAGGAGGGAGAAGAAAGGAATGACAAACAGTTAAGGATAAAGAACTGAGAATGCGCTCTCTACTTCCTCACCTCTCTTATCTTCTCCAGCTTTTCGTCATCCTCTAGGAAGAAGGTCAGGTACAAGAAGGAGACATCTACCTCTGTATTGCCACCATACTTTCTGTGCTCTTCCACTGTGTCTTTTCCTCCCGAAAATGCATGTTTGTTAATCTGGGACGAATGATTATAAGTCAGACAAAATCAGACAGCAAACACAGACATCTTGAATCTGACAAGTAAATAGAGACTAAAAGTAGCACCTTGTTTTTGATCTGTTTGGGTGTATCAGTGAGGAAGATGGAAGAGTTGGGGTCACTGGCACTCATCTTGGTCTGCGCCCCCTGCAGGGCAGGGAAGAAAGTGGAGTGCATCAGGGCTGGTTTGAGGAGCCCGATCCTTGGAGCGACATCACGGGTCATCCTGAAGTACGGGTCCTGATGGAGTGAGAGGATGAATAAGGACACATATAACTGTATACTATGAACATCACTGTACATTCAGGATTGTTATGTATTGCTTTAATGGCATCCTGACCTGGTCTATGGCACACGGGATGAGACACGGTACATCTTTTTTGCCTCCGAATATCTGCGGGAATGAGCTACTGAAGGACGGAGCTGCCTGGATGGCTGGAAAGCTGATCTTTCCTGGACGCATTAAAAACATATTCCGTTAGGTACCAAAAAGTTAACACACAATCACACTTTTAAGTAAGTAAATAAATAAAAGACACAATTTCAGTCATTTTACCAATGCAGTCACTGTCTGTGAAGCCAAAGATGCCTTTAACCTGGTTAAATGTCACATGCTTCTGGGTCTTTACCACATTTCTGTAGAACTCAGGTGATGCACTACAGAACAAAATTAATTGAAATGAAAAAAAAATTCACAATTTCTGTATTTTTCAATTGTTTTGAAACACTATGGTCTATGAAATAAACATATAAAGATTGCATATTTTACCCCATGTAGTCAAGGTCTGAGAAGATAAAGGTCTTTTTGACATCAAAACCACAGGCAATGATGTCCTTGGCATTTTCCACAGTGAAGCGGTGGCATTCTTCAAGTGTCAGATCCTTCCACAGGTATTTCTCGTCATCGGTCATCTGGATCACCAGCGGGATGTCAAATGCATCCTGAAGCCATCTGGAAAAAAGAAGTTACCTTCAGCTATGACTCAGTCTAAGTCTAAAAGTAAAATTCTACCACTGACCTTGGAATCAATCATTTGAGACATGGCACACAACTACGACATCAGGCTGAGAGAGATAACATTAAGTAGTCATGTGGCATTTCAGTGATATTCATAGATTAAAGAGGAAGAACTCACTTCGTAAAGATGAAAGGGATGAGGTGACCAACGTGCATGGCCTCTGAGGACGGACCTCTGCCGGTGTAAAGGTAGAAGGACTTGTGCTTTTCATATGCATCTAATATCTGATGCATATCTCTGCAAGAAACCGTAATAGGAGTCATTTCTTCATACACTCTCATCATTTGGAATAGTAATCTTGAGCTCAAAGTGGAAACATTCAACATTAATAATGATGATGAAGAAGAACTTAAGAACAAAACACATAAAAAGTTTATACTGATTAGCTTTTTTCCTTTTCTTAAAATGCTGACCTATGTGAGAAGAAGATTCCTCTTCTTAGAAAATGATGGGGTCTCTGTCCCGAGGCCTTTTCTATTCTGTCCAACAGCTCCTTGTCAATTTTACTGCTGCCAAATCTCACTAAGGAAAAACATCACATTTGTTCATTATTCAGCTTTAATTACCTCACAGTACTGTATTACTTGAAGTGAAGACTTGAAGTTCATTTAAAACCCACCTATGAGTTTATCGTAATCTACTCCTTTGGCACTGGAGGCAGAAACATTCCATGGGTCAACTACGTCTTCTCCATCAGAGCCATCTGCTGTTGGCCCGTTGTTTGACACAATCAAGTTTTCTGATGGTGGACATCCTGCTTTATAATCCTGGCCTGTCATCTGTTTATAGTTCACTTTTAACTTCAGCAGCAGCTGGATAGCGGCATCGATTTCAGCCTGGAGAACCGAAACACTTATTGCATGACACACATCTTAACAGAAATGACACAGTAAGAAACAATACAATTACAATAAGGGGTAAGCAATATTAGCCATCGGGGTGTGGTGTTGGTACATGTCAAAGTAACACCCTTATTAATGCCAGCCAAAATTCCCAGTCAGAAATTACATAGTAATAAGATGATCAGTGTGGTAAGTGACTTTAATATGAGTGGTGTGTGGTTTGAGTGAGTGTTTTCAGTAAAATCAAATGAGAAATACTGCTCACCCTATCTGTAAGTAAATCATCAAACTAAAGAATCTGGGCATCGGAGCTTCTATCTGCAACTGGCTACTGGACTTTCTGACCAACAGGCCCCAACATGTTGGGATAGCAGAACACTGCTCATCCACTCGTACGCTAAACGCTGGTGTATGACAAGGCTGCGTGATGAGTCTGTTCCTCTACTCCCTCTTCACCCATGACTGCAGACCTGAACATGTTTCCAACACCATCATTGAGTTTGCAGATGACACCTCAGTGATTGGCCTCATCATGAACAATGATGAGTCGTTCTACAGGGAGGAGGTGAATCGTGTTGTCGTGTGGTGCAACAACAACAATCTGCTCCTTAACACTCAAAAAAAATCAAAGAGCTCATTGTGGACTTCAGGAGGAATGCGGACATTCACCCACCCATCCACATCAACGGCGCGGCAGTGGAGCGTGTGTCCAGCTTCAAATTCCTGGGGATCCACATCTCACAGGACCTCACCTGGATAACCAACTGCTCCAGCCTGGTCAAGAAGGCTCATCAGTGCCGGTTCTTCCTGAGGACTCTGAAGAAAAACCACTTCTCTTCAGACATCCTGGTGAACTTCTACTGCTGCATCATCAAGAGTATCCTAACCAGCTGTGTTACAGTCTGGTATGGGAACTGCTTTGTCTCAGATTGGAAAGCATTGCAGAAAGTGGTGAAAACTGCTGAGGGCATTGCGAGAGCCTTGCTTCCCACCATCAGCAGTGACATCTACAGGAAGCGTTGTTTCAGGAAAGCATCTAACATCACAAAAGTTTCCTCCCATCCAGCAAAAGAGCAAAAGGACTGTTCATCCCCCCCCGGAAGGTGCCACGGGAGCCTCAGGACAAAAACCACCAGGTTCAGGAACAGTTTTTCCCCACAGCTGTCTCCTTATTGAACTCTACCCACCCCCACCCCCCGACACACCACCCTTCACACACATACACAAGCACACATGCCCACCCCCCCACCCCATCCAAATCACCTCACTCACACATGCATTCACCAAACCTGGTCTGAGTATTTATTGCACTACTGCACTATTAAGTTTTACTCAGAGCTCTACTTTGAACTACTCAACCCCCCTGGACAAAGTATTTTATTGCAATTCTGTACATATACTGCTCCTGTTATCATATGCTCTTTTTTTTTTTCATATGCAATGGCAATAATTTTAATCTAATCTAAACCTAATCTAAGTACTTGAAATTACAATGTGCACTGGCAGAGTGGCAAAAATTACATCTGGAAAAATATATCACTCACTTTCTCTGCTTTGGCTGATTTCAAGGACCTGACTTGGTCTCCTTGTGCATTCAGTTTCTCGTACAGTTCCATGGGACTCATGCCTCCTTCTTCATCTCCTTGACAGTCTGTCATCTTCTTCACTGCGAAATAAGAAGTGAAAAATAATGTATATCCAAATATACGTACCACAAGGAAAGTTACATATTCTGACAAGGGTCAATTATATTATTCATACAATCATCTTCTGTAGCATTTTCGTATATACTAAACAGCTAAGAAAACAACCATATGTGAACATAGCACAGCTGAGCCGGTAGAGCTAATCGTCCTATACTAAACACAATCTACACTTAGCGCATGCTGTCATGTTTAATAATTTATATATTCATATATCACACATTCAGATAATTTAATTTCTGATTAAACATAACGTCTAGCCGACGTACCGTCAGTACTCTTCACACGCAGGGGACAGCTCACTCATTCAACTTGCATCAGCCTATGTGATGTTAGTGTTTGGGTGAAAGTCTTCCGAGGCAAACGAGTTTATTCGTTAGTTCCACAGGGAATTAACCCACCAAAAAGTCCTACCCTGGGAATTCTGTTATCTCATACTCATATAGGTTTTACATAGTTTTGTCAGTGCGATTTCACACAAAACCCACGAGTTTAAATTAATGTACAGAAATATAATATGTCGGAAGAAAGAGGCAGTCGATTCAGATCCGGCTGTTTTCAAAATAAGAGCTTTTGCAGTAAGAGAACGCCTCACATTAATAGGCAACCTGTAAGAGTGCTTTTATTCTGAAACGCTACATTTACTCGAGTTGTTTTGAGGGATGTTAAACCCAAAGCGTGACTGTATTAATGTTCTGTAGCCGGATAAAGTGATTATTTCTCCACACTCCAAGTGCAGGAATTAATAACACAAATAATATCCACCGGGAAGCTTTTCTGTGTTCATAGTTTCTGACAGGCTTTCAAACAAAGAGGCAAACGACCATAGTTAGCTAATTTTGCTATACTTGGTTGGTGGAAGGTAAGAGTGGTACTTGACATTGAGATGTTGTTAACCCAAAATTCTTACGTCAAATCACGTCAATAAACAATATATACGAGGCCGCGACAGTAACAGCACTCTACCCTAAGGTGGAGCGTTAACAAAGCTACCTTTTACTCTCTGGTTTGGACGTGTTAATTAACGCAAAATGCTAACTGCTAGCTTTTAAAGAGCATCGCATCTAATTCTAAATCTCCCGAAACGTCCGTTTTTTTAAATGAATAAAATGGTCATAAGCTTGTTACCTTGACTAGATTCTCCCCGCATCCTTGGAATCATTGGCTGGTCCGTGGGGTATCTGTTAGACATATCCTGAAAAGCAAAACATTTTAAAATGCGTTGTTAAAATGCCAGGCAAAATTATTTTAAAGTCAAAGCTGCTCTTGCAGTTTTAAACGTTTCAGGAGTGATTAGTGTGTATGCCACCTTTAGGTGCGGTAATCCATGGAGCCACTAGATGTCACCGTTGGGCCTCTAATGAAACAACTCGTGCCTCTCAATCTTTTCAGATTTTCATGTGAAGATGTCTTCATTGGTAGACTATGAAGATTCAGAGTCAGATGATGACTCTTTGGATCAGAGAGCAGCAGGAGCAACAGATGCCCAAACAGTATCTTGTGGACAAAAGCAAGACAATAATAACTTAAAAGTAACACCTTGCCCTGGAAGTTTATCCTCTGACTGGAAAGTGTGGGAATATCAGAGAAATATGTCAGAAGGAAGCAGCTCTTCCCTCCGTCCTCCCTCCCAGCCACAGAGCTTTACTAACTCTAAGAGAAGATGTGGTGGTGCACCAGCAAAAGATTGTAGAGATACTGAAGCTTTGCTGAATTTGCCTGAAACTCAGAGGGAGATAGCATCCCCACAGGCTCTCCCATGCATGCCACAAGGTTTAGGCAATACTTCAAACTCAGCTAAGAGACAGCTAACTGTCCCATCTGGTGTCAGACCGTATATCTCTAAGAGGAAGAGACTTGCTACTTCAGAGACAGTGGAGCGAAAGCACCCAACAGATCAAGTCCTAGAGAATCAGGCCAGAGAAAGCCTGATTCTCTCAGATGTGTCAGCAAGACTGAAACCGTATCTTGCCCAAGAGCCCAGCGCGGCAGGAATACCCAGGAGACTTCTGATGAGCCTGGGAGGCCACCAGGGCCCAGTCAACACAGTGCAGTGGTGTCCTTTGCCCCATGTCAGTCATCTGCTGCTGTCTGCCTCCATAGACAAGACTTTCAAGGTAAAGACAGTTACATTTGCTTCAGAAATGATGTACAGCGATGATGCTGTGGGATGCAGGATTTAACACTTTTGTAGTGCTGTGGTTTAAATAATGTAGACCTGATTCATTATTTTCTTTTATTTAAACTGTCTCATACAATTAAATTAATCATTATATGTTTCCTCCTTATCTTTCTTTTATTAAATGGAATAAAATGTGTTATTTACTCTCAGGATGCTCAGGCCCAGTTATAGCTGACTGCTTCATAAACACCCCGATCAGTGACAACACAGAAATGAATGCAGGCTTCAGCATGACCAATGACCCAATGGCCCGGGGCCAGTGAAAAAGTATGTCGGGCTAGTTGATTGGCCAGCTGTGACGGTGTTTCCACTGATCGATTCACCTGTTAAGCAAACTGGCTGAAATGGACTCTTACTAACTAGCATTTTTTTTTCCCTTGCTGTCAGTATTTTTACATTTTAGTTTCTTTCAGCAAACAATGTGTGGATAGTTTAAATGTGAAGAAAGTAATCTGCTCCCAACCTCCTCCATGAGAGCTTTAAATTTGGCAGCAGCCAGTTACCTCTCTATTTCTAGCAGCAATACCTGCAGCATGCAGGTATTATTTTAAAGGTTTGGTTAGAGTTTTTTTTTTCTGATACAGATTTATAATAAAAAAATACAAGTCTACTAATAAATTATGCAATATTCTTATATAATCAGCTAGCAGTATATAAATTAATTCTTTTTTGTGGGACAGTAAAAATCTACAAGAGGCCATTAAATGTCTGATCTGAAGAAAAATGTTACATTAAACATTATAATATGTACCACCCGTGCAAAAGTAGTTGTTTAATCTGCCACAGGACACCCCCGAGGGCCCTGTGTCTGAACAAGAGAACTTTCCCAACGTGCCAAGTGAATCTGGGAGGTATAAGAGGACATTACCTGACATGTAGGGTAATTGGCAGAGATACAGTGTCTGCTCTACTGCCTCAATTTATAAATGTACAATGTACCACTTTCTTTAGCATCATATCTGTCACTGTCAGTTGAATATATGTCAGGGCCCATGGGACTTCCTGTCTCTCCTTCCCGATTTATCTCACTGTTTGTATTCTTCCTCCCCCTTCTTTTCTCTGTTTCACACCAGGAAAACAATCCCTTATTTCCCTATTGTAAAGGTCGTGCAATGCAGCTAAGTGCCTGCCGCTGACTAAATATTTCTATCCCGTCATGAAATCAAATACTCCCCCAATATCCGGTGAGAATTTTGAATAATTAATGATTTAAATATGAATGACTGTATTTGCATAATCATACAAGAGCAGTGGTGTGGTAGTCACTTCTTCTGGCACCTGGAAAGGGTTGTTTGGAACAGATGGTGGAGACTAACAGAGGAGGGGAGGAGAAGACCCGTTTGTTTGTATGCATCTCTTCTCTCAGGCTGTTTTACCAGGAGTTTTCTGTGAAACCAATAAATAGAGGAACATGAAGTTCTCACTAAGTCATTGTGCACACTTTGAGTTGCGAAATTTCAAGTTTATCTCATCATATAACACAGCGCTTTGTAAAATTGGCCTAGTATTTCATGATATTTCTTTCCATGTACTCAATTCAGGTGCTTAAGCAGCTATTTTTTTAAATAGTAATTTGATTATTTATGTAGAGCAGAAATATTTTTTTTCAACAGTTATCTGAACATTATATTATTTCATTTTAAATCATTTTAACAAATCAATGAAAAAGAATGAGCAATAAAACAGCCAATTAGCTGGTTCATTAGAAGGATTCATTATTCTCTGATATTTCTAAACCAAACAAGCAGTTAATGAATGAATGAAAATGTTCATGTTTTGCTTTATCTGTTCCTGCATGTAATGCACGCTCCCCTTCATTGTTATTCTAATATGCTTTTTTTTTTTTTGGAAAATACAATAATACAGATATCTGTAGATTTTTTTTATTCCATGGCAACAGAAAATAGTTTTGCAAAGCAGCAATACTTGAGCTTCTGCCCCCCTTTAAATAGGATTATTTTAGATTTCTCAATAATTATTTAACTGCCAATATTTAAGTGTTTTACATTTTTTTTCAGTACAACTGATGAAAATATAATAATCCAAATCTTCTAAATTTTGCTAAGTTCTGCCAAAAAAATCCATCAGTCAATGAATCTTTAAGGAAATGTTATCATTAGTATAAGTAACATAGTTTGAGTTAATAACAGTGACACTACTGATTACTTTCACCACTGATTGAGCTACATGCTACCTTAGTAAACTGAATATTTTGGGCTTTTAAACTAATGAGCAATCAACACAAGATTTCAGTTAAGAAAGTGGTTTTCAGGATAACCAGCAGCTATCTTTTAATTATTTCATGTTTGATCTGTTAATCATTTGGTTAGGGCTGTAATGATATCAGATTTTCCATTCATGATTATCATGGTCATAAAAACTCAATAATTATATTATTGCTGTATCTATAGAAAAACTGAAAAAAAGTAATTGCTATAATATTCACGCACAATCTGTACCTTTGTTTATTGTGCGTTGTCTTTTTGGCAAATGAAATTAAAAATGCAAGTAGTGAAAGCATCTGTAACCATGACTGTGCAAAAGTATACAAAAAGAACAATTACACAGTTATTGACAACATTATTGTGTGTGTATTTGTGATATAAAATTGACATTTCATTTTAGGTTAGCCCAGATTGACATTAAGGTCATGTTTACTGTAGCCATTTCAACAACACAGTTAATAGGATTTTACCTTGGTGTGCTCGCATTTACCACAAGACACATCCAACAACACAGACAGTGTGATACAAAACACGAATACATGCAACATATCAGCCTATAAAGGGGTGTACCTGTCTTTTAAATACATTTTAGTACAACAAGGTACAGTCCAGATTGCAGAAGGGAACAGTACATAATACAAGTTAAAAATGGCATATTTTTTCTAAAGACAACTTCCCATTTTTTTTTCCAAAAGAAACTTTTTTTTTTTGGCATTTGGGAAGTGTTAAATGCAAGAACAGTAACACTCTCCAGGGTGTCCTGGTGTTGAAAGTAACAGGCAGCGATGTGAAAATGACACACTGCTTATGTGGTGTCTAATTTCTTATTGTATATTATTGTTTACTTACTGACACACTGTTCAGGTATATCCATTATGGCTTTCAGTACTTTAACCACAGCTATTGTTTAGCAGTCTGTCTGGCTTAATACAGAAAAAGGACAAAATCAGTGATATTGTAACATTCTGCTGTCGGTACTCCGGTACCTTCACTAACATGCTCTGGGTTTCTGAATGTAAAACCACAGATCGGGGTCACCTGCTGCTGAGTCACATAGTGCGCAGAGGTCACCAACTTTCTGCAGAGTCAATCGCTACAGACCTCCAAACTTCCTGTGGCCTTCAGATTAGCTGATCAACAGTTCATAGAGCAGTTGCATCCAAGTCTTACATCACCAAGTGCAATGCAAAGCGGCAGATGCAGTAGTGTAAAGCACACTGCCTCAGGATTTTAGAGCAGTGATGTGTTCGCTGAAGTGCCAAATCATGCTTCTCCATCTGGCAATCTGATGGACTAGGCTGAGTTTGATGGTTGCCAGGAGAACGGTACTTGTCTGACTGCATTGTGCCAAGAGTAAATTTTGGTGGAAGGAGAATTATGATGTGAGGTTGTTTTTCAATGAAAAACAACCTCACAACCTTTACTTTCAGTGAAAAGAAGTCTTAATGCTTCAGAATACCAAGACATTTTGGAAAATTTAATGCTCCGAGCTTTGTGGGAACAGTTTGGGAATGGTCCCTTCCTGTTCCAGCATGACTGCAAACTAGGGCACAAAGCAAGGTCCATAAAGACATGGATGAGCGAGTTTGGTGTGTAAGAACTTGACTGACCTCAACCTGATTGAACACCTTTGGGAGAAATTAGAGCAGAGACTGTGAGCCAGGCCTTCTTGTCCAACGTCAGTGTCTGACCTCATAAATGCGTTTCTGGAAGAATGGTCAAAAATTCCCATAAACACACTCCTAACCCTGAGGAAAGCCTTCCCAGAAGAGTTGAAGCTGTTATAGCTGCAAAGGGTGGGCCGACATGATATTAAACCATATGGATTAAGAAAGGGATGTCACTCAAGTTCATATGTGTGTGAAGGCAGACGGACTTTTGGCAACATAGTGTATGTTGTTCAGTCCTGTCAGACTATTATTATTCTTCCAGCCAGTTTGGAGCTGATGTCACCATGGCTACGGCAGGTGTAAAGCAGCCGTTTTAAGTTGATAACACGAATACCAATTTAGTTTTAATTACCAAGACTCATTTAGGAAGCAGATTACCCCAATGAGTCATTTGCAGGGATTCGCTCTGCATGTCTGTTAAGTGGCCGGTGAAATTAAAGGGGATGCAAATAAACAAGCACTCATTTTCACCGATGCACAAGCTTGGTATTGGATTAATGCAACTGTGTGCAATGAATGGCTTTGTTATGCTGTATATCATTATTGCTGTCATTCACAGGAAGCAGCCTGGAGACAGAGCTCAAGCTGTGGCACTTTGTCAGACTTGTTATGTAGAAGTTTTTTTTCACAGGTTTCCATGCTACCTTCAGATGGCAGTGTTTACCTAAGTGGAAGATCATACAGAGAAGAGGCATATAGTGTTGCACAATGAAAAGAAATTATTCCTAACAGATGTATCGTGCCAATATTTAGCTTACTTCAATTAAAAATGTGCCCCTGTTTCTCTCTCTGTTACTTTTTTTCCCCGCCCTGGCGGCTTCTCAGGCATTCTGTTTGTCAAACTTCTGCCTGCTGGATTTATGTGTCGCTCTTCTCTGTCCATCTGTCTTCTTTGTCTCCTGTGGGAGCTGTGGTACAGTACTTCGCACAGTGTTTCATATGCTGTGTAGAGGAGTCATATTTAATAATGAAACACAGAGGGCTCTGCAAAACCTGTAGATCTTCAAAGTTTCTCTGTGGCTCTGGCAGTGTTAGGGAGCCCAAAAAATACTTTATCACTTGTGTAGTATCTCACCTCAGTGGGCACCAGACCAGACCACCCACTGGATTTCAAGCTGGGCTTCAATGAGAAGCTTTTTTCTTTCAGCATGTCTTGCAGAAAATCGTACTGTTATCAACTGGAACTCATATGAAAAACATTTTATAATAGTGGTTTTGCCAAGTGATCTTTTTGAAATCCAGCACTTTGACTGAACGCATCAGTCGGAACAGTGTGGGTAATTACTGCCTCCTTTATTTGCACGCCACATTTTCACCATGGTATCATATTTCAAACCTGCAAGGTGTCACAGTGTGTAGTCATGACTGCCATGAGAAACAGGAGGCAGGGAGTCTGGGAGCTTTTCTCTCCCGCTCTGTTTTTTATCAGAGTAAACTCTGACAATACAAAAGCATTAAAGCCATTACAGCCCACTGGGAATTGATTTATAGGCCCACTCAGAGGTAATTAGTTTGATTAATTAATTAAAAAGACTGTTTCTGTCTTTAAATCCTACAGACAGACCCGCTTTGTATAGATGTTTTTCTAGGTTTTCCAGCTTATCATTTCATTTTGTTACAATAGAACTGAGGTGAGAGTGGCTTAAATTAAATCTTTCTCAGGCTTGAGAAGGAGACACACAGAAAAGAGTTTCAGTGCCAAAGGACACATTAGATGTTTCTGTTAAGCAGCAGTATATTTTAGGTTTTTAAAATTCCTCAAGACCTGCAGGCTTTGATTTTCAGCAATCTGCCTTAAAACCTCATCCAAATCAGACAGATCGTTCCTTTTTTATTGCAAAAGTTAAAATGCATACAGTTTACATTTGAAGAAGAAAAGAAAAAAAAAGACTGCAAAAGCAGAAAATAAATAAAATAAACAGGCTTTTCAGTGGTATAAGATTCATTACCAATAAGCATTGTTAGAACAAAGAAATAATTGACCAAAGCACAAAGTTTAGAAAAGAGAAATAAAAAAGTGTGGTGTGCAATGATTTTGGATTATATTATTATTTTCCAATAACACTATTAATAACAGTTTTCACCTTCACTCTGTGTCCCATCCACAGTGATAAAATAAAGTCTTCTCTTTATTCCTATGAATATCCTTTTCTGAGTGCAGAGGTACATTTGAATACAAGTACATTTGAATTGTTTGGTATTAAATAGTTTTTTTATACCTTTAAATATGCACGGTTCCCCGTCATGGTAACAATGGTATTCAAGTATTTTACTTCCACATTATTGATTAAACTTAACATACTTAATAGATTTACCATAACATATAGCCTGGTTTTTGATTTCATAACTGATCTGGTTGATGATGAATCCAGCTGACTGTCAAAAAAAGCTCATGAATATGGAAAAGCAATTCTCTCTAGAATGATAAATTGACATGCAGTTAACTTAATGTCTATATAAAGTTTTCTTTGAATGTCAGTTAGATCCAGTAATCCAGAAACTTTCATCTTGATGTGGAGGAAAGTGTCGCATTTCTGCACCCTGTGATGTAATTCATTGTTTCTTGTGTCATCAGGCCATGTAAAAGGTGCAGGGGTCATGCCTAAGCACCTTTTGTTTTTCTTTTGAATATCACTGAAGTGACGATTCAAAGCAACCCCATAAGACTGAACACAATCTACTTATATAAAGAATTTGGACTCTCAGAATTTCATGCAGTCAATTCTTTGCTTTTGAATCTTTATTCCTAAACTGTCTTAAGCTTCAGTCAGTGAAAGAAGACTTTGTTACTGCAGTCTGGGCAAATTTGTGACTTTGGCTTGATGCAATGTGCCCACGTCTGGCAGGTGTGGGATGCAGCAGAGAGTGGGCGATGCCTCAGGGTTTACACCTGCCATTCGGGAGCTGTGCGTGATGCCTGTTGGACCCCCTGCGGGCGGCACCTTCTCACTGGCTCATTTGACAACACGGCTCTGATCACTGATGTGGAGACGGGTGAGCAGCAGCAGCATTTCTTTCTGTAGTCCTGAAGAACAAAATGTCAAATAACAAACCGCCAGATTTACTTTTTCAAGTATATCACTGTGAATTTGCCCCGAAGCAAACTCAAAATGAGTTATAATTTTGGATGTCCCCACACATAGAACAACTGTGGTCTGTATATTACATTTACTTAATTGACATTCAGGTTGAGCCTTTTTTGATTAAACATTTTTCTCCAACCACATTGCTGATGTTGTGGGACAACAAAATGCCTGTGCAATTTCACTTCATGCAAATTTATTGTTTCTCCAACTCAGATTTAAAGTCAGTGTAGTAATTTATGTGAGGAGTAAATTTAAATTGCCTCAGGCCCCCAGAATTTGTTATAAGCCCATTGTATGAATTGCAGGGCTGCTTCAGTTTCTTACTTTCTCTCTGTGTAGTCGTGACTCATATCTGCATTCCTCAAGCAAATACATAATATTGAACTGGTCAACGGTCCTATTGCAAAGATGTCTCCAAGCACAGGCAAGAAATGCTGCCTTCTTACCTTAGAAATCCAAAATAAAATAACAGGTGTTTCCTTTTAAGCCTGCCATATACCATATTCCACTTGGGGTTGGCCACTTGTGCACTCAGTTCAGGTCAGGTTATTAAGTTACACATTTGGGAATTTAACACAGAATTTGCAAGAATCATAAATTTCCTTCAGTTTGTTTGCTACAAACCTGAAAACCTGCAGTGGCACAACACTCGCTGGCCACTTCATTAGGTACATCTGTTCAACTGTTCATTAATGCACATACATAATCAGTCAATCACATGGCATCAACTCAGTACATTACAATTGCAATTACAACTCAGTACATTACATTACAACTCAGTATGGATGTGAACATGGTCAAGCTGACATGCTGAAGTTTATACTGGATGTGTTGGTCTGAGTATTTCAGAAACTGAGAATGGTCCAAAAAGGAAAATATCCAGTGAGAGGCAGTTCTCTGGGCGAAAATGCTTTGTTGATGCCAGAGGTCAGAGGAGAATAGCCAGACTGTTTCGAGCTGATAGGAAGGCAACAGTGGCTTAAATAACCACTCGTTACAACCAAGGGATGCCAAAGAGCATCTCTGAATGCAAAACATATGGAAACTTGAAGCAGAAGTGCTACAGCAGCAGAAGATCACACCAGGTGCCTCTACTGTCAACTAAGAACAGGAAACTGAAGCTACAATTTTTTTTTTTTTTACACAGGCTCAGACGGTAGAAGATTGAAAAACCATAGCCTGATCTAATGTTTCTTGATTTCTGCTACAACATTTGGATGGTAGGGTCAAAAAAAAATGAAAGCATGGTTCCATCCTGCCTTGTGTCAATGGTTCAGGCTGGTAGTGGTGGTGTAATGGTGTCAGGGATGTTTTCTGGCACACTTTGGGCCACTTTGTGCCAACTGAGCATTGCTGAAATGCCACAGCATACCTGAGTATTGTTGCTGAATGTGTGCATCCCTTTATAACCGCAGTATACCCATCTTCTGGCATGGCATGTTATCCAACAGGATAACATGCCATGTCACAAAGCTCAGATCATCTCAAATTGGTTACTTGAACATGACAATGAGCTCACTGTACTCAAATGGCCTCCACAGTCATGAGATGTCAATATGATCGAGCACCTTTGAGATGTGGTGGAATGGGAGGTTCACCAAAATCTCTGAGGAATGTTTCCAGCAACTCGTTAAATCTATGTCATGAAGAATTAGTGCAGTTCGGAAGACAAAAGGGATCCAACCAGCTACTAGCAAGGTGTATCTAATAAAATAGCCGGTGAGTGTAGACTGTTTCATTCAGAAAAGAGGCCTATCTTTTAAATTAAAATCTAAAATAGAACACCTCTCTCTCTCTCTTTTTTCCTTCCACTCTCTCTTTTTGTATTGCACATACTGGTTTCGCTCTTTAAAATCTTTTTTTTTTTTCCCCTACAGCAGTTAAAAGCCCACACTGACTCAAATCTATTGGCTCATTATGTTGGCCCTTTCCCTTGATAATATCAACCATTTTCAAGGCATTTACAAAAGATCAGTATTTTGGTTTGCTTTGGAAATGTTTTGTGTGTGTCTGACAAGCATGGCAGAAAAGATGACAGCGAGTCATCCAAACAGTCTGCCGCAGTAAGACTACCTGTTGAGCAGTAAGAAGAGTCACCATGAACAATCTTAAATTCCTTGTATCTTTCCAGAGAGAGAGAGCATTTCTTTGAAACCCCCATGGCATCTGCATCCCTAGGGTCAACACATGGCAATGATGACTTGCTGCCATTTTCACTTCCCCTCTAAGCTTGTCTGTCAATACTGTCAATAAAGCCTACGGATAATAGCTTGGGCAGCCCATTAAACACACAGACAGCTCCAGGAAAGGGATCAATAATGGCTACATCACCACAGGAGCAGCCACCATGACCTTATACTGGATCGTCCCTAACCAAAACCATAAACAGATACGTTTATATCTGTCATATGCAACCAATGCCTTGATTGGTGCTGTTATCAAGCTAATAGCTTTGCAGTAATGTCAGAATTCCACCCCCCTTCCACCCTCACGAATGAATCCTGCAGCGGCCTTTCAGTTTTTAAATTTTATTTTATTCTTCTTTTCATCCCTACAATTATTATTATTCATTTGAAAATTGAATAAACCCTGTTGATTTTGAGGATGAAGATCTGCGTGAGAGAGCAATAAGGCTGCATTCCTACTGCAGCGTGTGATGAAGAAAATTCAATTTAGTTGAATATTAATGTGGGAGTTGGGAATTCCAGACCAGTTTCTGCACTACAAATGTGGTGGAGCTCAGACCAAGTCACTAACACTTTAAAGCAAATCATATTCTAGCAGTGAAAAGAGCACAGGGAATAAGCTACATGCATATTTTCCCCTCATAATATTTTAAATAGACACCAACATAAATGGGGTTTGAGTTTCTCTTCATAGCATGAAATGCTTTTTCTGAAATATATGACACAATATATGACACCAAGCTTGCATCGTTATTCATATTTTTTTTTTTAGAATTATGAAGCCCCCCCCCCCCCCCATCCCCAATTCATGCAGCATATATATCAATACTAGATTGGGTGATGGGATACTCAGAAAGCTGAGTGTTTGCAGTGGCAGACTCTAATCATGATAAATGTGATCTTTATGCTCTTCACAGTAATGCAGATCCTCTTGGCTGTAACAAGGAAGGCAGTTGGAGCTTTTGTGTTCAATTGAGCTCTCTTTGCAGAGGTGTACTCGTCCTTGAATAAACAGCGAGAGTCTTCATGGACATCTGACTCATCATTTCACCACTGCATGCCTACCTCAATGCTGCACTAATCATTATGTTTACAAAGAAAAGTAATTTCCTATGCCCATGTGTTCAGAATAGCATGTGGGCCCATTTTTCCTTGCACATCTTTGCAGTTGTTTCTGTGTCCAATTTAATTTGTAGCACTGTATACCCACTCCCAGTGGGCCACAGGCAAGCTGTCACAGCTGAATAGCAATAGCTTAGGGTGAGAAAGATATGGGGAAGGAGAGTAGGTTAAGTGGCATAATGCTAAAAGAGAAACCGAGGAGAGGAATGCAAGATAAAGAAACCTTTTTAAAGTCAGAGAGGCTGAATAGTTGAATAAATTAATTAAATATGGATGGCATTAGTGTGAAGCTCCAGCTGTTGTCCACACTCTTAACGACTGTCTTCAGAAAAGCTGATCATGTGACGATGGTGATGGCAAATATGTCTCTACATTCTCCCACTGGTTGACGTGTCAGTTCATGCAGAAAAAAAGAAAAATTAGATCACAGAAAAACAGTAATACACAATATGTGTGTCTTGTATTGCCCTTCCAGCTCAGTTTATGTTTACAGTACCTTATTTGATGAACCCGGGTGAAAGCTTTAGCGACAGTTTGGTTGTGAGATGGAGTTTCTCATTAGTGCCAGTGACAGGCTTTATTTTTCGGACTAAAAATGAATCGCAAGTGCCAATAGTGCAAAGCTAAATTATTGAGTCACAGTGGGGATTGGAGTCTGGGAGGGTCATGCAACATAAAAGCTTTCTAGTTTTAAAAATACAACTTATATGCTTAAATTTCTTTGCCAACCATGCAATCCATGTAACCAACACTGTCATACTGGGTGCATTCGAAAAGACAGATAAATAAATAACTGTGCATTTTCATAAAAATGGGAAGAAAGAAAAGAACTAGATTTTTGTCAGTGGGCAGTAGGCACCGAAGTTAGCAAATACAGTCTTCTTTTACAGTCAATGCTGTCAGTTCTTTCATCATATATAAATAAATACAGAGACAACATTACAGTATAGAAAAAACATCTTTCATCATTCTTTGATACATTTTTATCCCACTGGAATATTTTCTTCAGCATTTTCAATTCATTAGACTTTATTTGCACGTTCCAAGAATTAACCGCCACTGTGTTACTGTATAATCACAAGAGCCTCAAGCATTGCGCACCAAGAGGCAATGAATGCAGCAGCACACACACAGTAGCATTTCCTCCAAATGCCACCAACACGCTCATTTGTATTTTGACCTACTTTAAAAGCTTCATTTTACAGTAGCAACCTGCTAGGTCAACACAGGCTTTATGCATTTTTTTTTTTTAAAGACGATAAAACAATAGAGCCTTCCTTCAAAAGGCAAATATAAAACCAACATCACAGCATTTCTAACTTACATTAATGCCCATGCACTAGTCAGGAAAAGTAAAGGCATTGTCAGCTGTGTATGAGCTTCCGTGGTGGTAGAATTCAGAAGCAGCCAACAAGAAGAGAGGAGCATTCCCAGTGATTTAGTGTGCCGTGTTTTGCAGTTGCTTAATACTTAATTTCTTTCTACTTTTCAGTTGAGCTGCATTCATGCCCCCCAGAAGTTCTGCCTTTAGCTACAGCATATAGTCCAGTTAGTTGTGTCATCAACATCTCCTGACATCTAAAAAAGGATAAGGCAAAGAAAGAGTATTAATTAAACACAGGATCACTGAAACATATCCAGATTCAAATAATCAAGGGAAAGATTGTCAAAATATTGCAGGATTTTAATCTAGTCTGCATTTGCATGTTGTTATTGAAGTAAAGGTTTATCACTGCCTCATAGTTGAGCTGAAATGTCTTTATTATTGCCTTTGCATCCTTGGCTTAACGGGAGGAGAACTGAAACAATTTTCTTGATTCAGAAGATGAGCTGAGGAACTGTACCGAGGCCCATTAAGAAAAATAAAGATTATTTTGAACTGAGAGTCATGTAAAGCTGCTGCAGTAGAGTCTAAGTATAAAAAACGTGGAGCTGAAAGTAAGTATAATAGGTCCACAGTCCACAGAGAACAGTTTTTGTTTTAAAAATAGGTTTAAATTGTGTATTTATAAATGCTTCATTTCATGGTGTAAACCTCCAGTACAATGATTACCTATGCAGTGGCACACTGTAGCTTGAAGCTGTCTTGGTCTATGAAACTTACCATGCAGTGTTGAAGGAAGTAAGATTATATTAATAATTTATGGTTCAATTATTTTAAGAGTTTGTTGCCTTTTCTATCAAGACTGAGGACATGCTCGAAGTAAAATAAGAAACCAGTCAAAAACACTGCTTATTAAGTCCATATCTAAAACATTTTTCGGATATGGCTTGTCAGACTGAGTAGTTTCTAACCTTTGCATATGTGCAAAGACAGCACCGGCTTCAGTGAGTCCCATAATGAGGCAGGCTCGTTCCTTCTCTCTGCTCTGAAGGGCTCATCCCTGCTATCCCAATCATCCCTAATGTCCCCTGCGCCAGTCATCCACTGTTTGTCAGCACTACAGCATGATCACAGTTCTTTCAGGACAACAAAATAAACTATTACAAGGGAGGGACAGATGACTGCTGTCCTCCCCGTATCTCCCCTCGCATGCGAGCTAATTAATCTTGCTTAATTAAAACATGATGAGGCCCTATTTATTATGAGGAGAATGTTTTTCTCATTGTCTTGCTAAACATGAGTTTAAATCTCGATGACAGATCTTCCTCCTATCTCTCTGGGTGAGCCAATTAAGCAGGAAGTGTGAGCCTGATGAAACTGCCTGTTAAAACTTTGGATCAAACCAGTGCAATCGTGAGTGAGTGAACTAGTCCCACATTAAAGGAAAGAAGGTCCATTTTTGGCGCAGTTTATTAGCTGTGACTCTTGGTGGGAATATTGTGGAACAAGTCTATAATGAAGTACGTTTTTGTTGTGGGCTAACTGCCTAAGACTGTTTTAGATGTGGCCTTTGTTGTTTGTTCGATGAATTAATGAGAAGCCATTGAGCCCTGAGGTGTTCCACTTTGCATAGCCTTTGACAGAGTTGCTGGCTCATAGTCTTGTTTCATCGTTTTCCCAGGAAACTAATTTTTGGTCGCACCCTGTCAGACTTAATTATATTTTAAGCCCCTCAGTGTTTTTGTTTTATGTTTAAGTATGACATTTTTTTAATTGAGTGAGATAAAGCAGCCTCTAGCCAAAACATTACTTTATAGTCGCGTTTCTTTTCTCTACCTCACATCTTTGTCAGTTTTATCTTTTTGTCTCGAGTGATGTTTAAATCCTCTCAGAGACTCGTGTATACAATGCTGCTGTCTGGAAATAGATAAAGCTATCACATACAAAAGTTGTGCAGTTTTGCACATTTTTGATCAGTAGAAGCTAGAAATACTTGTACTGATCAAGAGGGCAGGTCCTGGGCTGAAAATGAACAAATAATGCAACAAGAAATTAACAGCTTGCACTCTTTAGCACTCCAATCTCCATTTAATAATTTCATGAAAAAAAAGTGTGATATCTTGAGCATTATTACTGCTCTTCATCAGACACAAGTGGTGCTGATGCTGCAGTCACATGTTTGGGTCACATGGGCAGAGTCTAGACACAGCAAAAGAATGCATTATAAATAAATGTTCCCGGCCAGGCTGCATATAAAAGACAAAATCTTCACATCTAAAAGATGAAAACAATGCAGAAGTGCCTTGAAGCTGGATTCTTTCTAATGGTCAGTGGTTAGAAGAAGTCTGACTTTATGGAAGTCTGTGAGAAAATGATTCCCCTGCTCACTTGATTTATGACCTCAGTAAGCACTTTCCTATTTAGTTTAGGGTCTCAATCGATAGGTTTAAATCCTGTTTAATACAACATGATGCTCATGTTGTAAATTATGGTCTCATTCAGAGTAAACAATAAAGGAGGGTATGATTCAGGCTTCTATATGAGTGTGTAGTGTCCTCAGTTTCCCCTTTCAGTCCCCAGGTTGCAAATGTATATATAAAAATATAAGTAAGTATACAAGTATAAGTGCAAAATGCTGATCTTGAGGTTTCCAAGCAGGAACCCACAAATAGGGGGCATTTTATTTACATAAAAATATATGGAATCTACACATCTCTATGTAGAAGTATATACACGGAGCGGCATCCATATCTAAAATGAAAGTAGATACATTGCATTGTGTCATTGATGGTGGAGGGAGACAGGAAATGGGGGAAGATATGCAGGCAAACTGGCGACAGGCTGGGACTCAAACCCACGCCGCCCGCACCACAATGCGGCATATATATATATATATATATATATATGGTCGCCTGCTCCACCACTGAGCCATCTGGGTGCCCAGCATGTGTAATTTTAACAGTGTGAAGTGACAGTTATTGGGATGCCCCTAACCAACATCAGGCTTATCATCACCTCTGTGTGCCTTTATTCTCATATACTTAAAAGTTTTTTTAATTAATTTTTGATTCTAGTTGTCATTTCTTTCTTTTTACTAAAAGTGTTATATTTATACAGTGTAGCCTTTTTGACCTCATGATAAAATAACTCAAATCAAAAACACTATGTTTGAACTGTCACCCAGTTCAAACATAGTGTGACAGCCTGTCAAAGTAAAGGCTAAATAAATGGAATTTCAGTACGATTTTTCAATTCCATGTCCACACTCTAAAAATGAATGGTGTTTATGTAGTGCTGTGGACGCTTCACGTCACATCCAGTTGTAGCACACAATTCAGCTCATGCTGCGCTCAGGGCATATTGGCATGTATCTATCTCTTTCAAAATGACAGACAGTGTACCCTTACACCCACTACAGAATGTGATACTATAAGAATAGATTGATTGCACATACCCGACAGCCCAGAGCTGTTTGGTGTGTGCAGATCCAGCGCCCATCCTATTGAACGGTAAGATGTGTGTGGCTTTTTGTTTCTGTTCACATTTTAAATAAGAGCTCATGGTGCAACTTAACTCAGTTAATATTTTGATCTATTGACAGTTCATTGACAGATTTGGGTGGTTTTTTACCATAATACATTTTCTATTAAGTGCTTAATGGTGATGTGGCAAAAGATATACTTGCCAAAGTCAGGAGAATCACTCTCCATGCTCTTGTGTGAGTTTGTATTAAATGGGCCCCTGCTTCTGACCTGAGCTGATCCTTTACTTCTCCATCATTTCCATGTCTTTCATGAGCTTCAGAAGGTGCAGCAAGTTGCATCTAACTTACATTTAGATTTACTTTATCTTTTATTTGTGTGCTTCTTTTCAAGTCACTCTAATTATCAGCAAAGGCGATGGTACGGTTTAATTACACACAGTGTTTAATGTTCACAAATCTAATGAGGGTTTCACAAGGAGAACGGGATCCTCGATATGTGCTCAATTAATAAACCAAAGAGAAGTTTCAGGAAATTTAGCATCTGCATGGTAATGCAGTTAAAATTTATGTTGTGTTTAGTTTGGCCTTGACAGCCGAGGAAGAATGAATATGCAGTCTAGCTTCTCAGCCATTATAAATTGCAGCCATTTACCTTAATTCATTGTTTGATATTCTGAATCCATTCTTTTTGGATATACTGCATAAAAAAAAACAGTCTATTTACTCTGTTTGTCTTGGGAACATCACTGTGCTGTTATTATTCCTCATATTGAGTGTAACCCCCCCCCCCCCCCCCCCCCCCCCCCCCCCCCTTTTTTTTAAACATGGACCCAAAACTTATTTGCATTTTATACCAGATTAATAATTAGTGATTAATCTGTCATTCATCTTCTCAGTTTATCAGTGGATCTTCATGTCTGTGACATTTTAATGATAATTAATCAATTAAGCAATTTGAAGTTTCTTGCGTCTTTTGTAAATATGGTAGAAGCAGTAAACTTGAACAACAATAATATTATAACAATGATGTTTGTTTCAGTTAAAAATAAATATAATTTACAATCAATCTCAACTGATAATTCTGCATTCACTTATTAGCAACACAATGTTCCAAATTGCTCATTTGAAAGAATGTAAAAATTTATTATTTTGATGGAGAATTTGGTCTTGTGTTTTTTTTAATTGTTCTTTCTCCAATTTCTTTTGGTCTGTAGGGCAGCCGGCAGTGAAAGTGGACAACGAATTTAAGGTGATGTGTGTGGTCGTGCATCCCAGCAATCCGGAGGTTTTCCTGTGCGGAGGTTACAGTTCAATGGTCAAGGCCTGGGACTCTCGCAGCTGCAAGGTGAAATTTATTACCTTGCTTACAGTAGATTGATCATTTTAATTGTCTGTAGTTTATCAGCAGCTGTTCGACCTTTATAAATCTAAGGCAGTATGCTTAAAACACATGCTCCTTGTTCACTACTGCTACACACTCGATTTCACATGAGTACAAACACAGCAGTCTACATTTCGTTTTATGCAATGGCTCTCTAGATACTACTTTAGCATGCATAGGAACAATACAGGTTATATCACTAATTGTTCAAGACAAATTTTAATTTGAGCCAGGCTGCATAAATTGCTCCTGTGAAGCTGCAACCTAATACTGCTGTTAAGCTTAATGGACTGTTTCATATGATAATCCTGTTCACTTCCTCAGAAACTGAATGCTCACATGTAATTTTTCCTCGTGGTGAACCGAATCGTTCCCCTGCATGGTTAGACTTAATGCAGTGAAGACGTCTGCACTAGCAGGTGTTAATATGAGCCGCAGATAGAATGGAGAGCAATCCTCAGAAAATATGTTGTTAATGCTGTAGTGTCATGGCTGCCTGTCAGTCTTAACCCTTAGCTGTCCTACTCAGGGTAAAAGGACTTCATTGGATAATCGGATATACAAATAGAGTCAAGAGGCAGAAAGGATTCATGAGATTGATCTGCTGTGTTATGTTACAGCCCACTGAAATGGCAAGAATTAAAAGGTTAAAGTTAGAGGGTTAATTTCGCCATGCCGAAGAGCTGGTCATTGATTTTTGTAAAACAGAAAACTATATTGTTATTCTAGAATATAAGGCATGGCTGCTGTCATGCTTAGTTTCACAATTTACAGTTTATTTACTTGGGTTTTTTTTTAAAGATTTAATGAAGTAAATGCATGTATGTTTGGCAAATATATAGAGCTAATTCCAAGTAGTAAATGGTTCAGTCATTTTGAGATCATAAAAAGTTACACATCTTATAATTTCTTTAAACTAAAGGACTTTTATTATTTTATTTGACCACCAGCTCAAAACTAACATGTTTTACTTTAGAGGAAATCATCAGCTTCTCAAATATGAGCTGAGGAAGCTAGGAATAGAGGAACTTATCCAGATGTTTTATAAATCACATTTTGTATGTCTGTTTATGTAATTGATCAATAAATCAATACTGTGTTGTATATAGGCTGTTGCTTTAGAGCAGACTGAAATCACAACATATATGTTCTACATTGTTGCGCACTCTGTCATCATTTGACAGTATGTCTTTATAGCCAAGGACACATGGAGTCGTTATCTTGCCTTCCCGTGTTAAGAGCAGAGGTGCAGATGTTCCCCTCCTTGTTTATTACTCTTCTTGGTCGAGTGCTTCTGTGGGTCACCTGTGTGTGTGTGTGTGTTTGTGTGTGTGTGTGTGTGTGTGTGTGTGTGTTTCCAGGTGGTGAAAGTTTACAAAGCAGGGATCCAGCAGACCTTGGACATCCTCTTTCTGGGAGGTGGTGCGACTTTTATAACAAGCTCTGACTGTGTGAGCAGAGACTCTGCAGACCGCACCCTTATCGCCTGGGACTACCAGACCACAGCCAAAGTCTCCAACCAGATCTACCATGTAAGATATCTGTGTGTGGAAAAGGAAAAAAAAAAATAGCCCTAATCACACGAGGTTCTGGCTGGTATATGATGTTAAATTAATAAGCTAGAGACTTCTTTTTTATTTTAAAAGGCAAATTACATTTAAGGTACTTTGTCATAATTGGGTTAACCTTCCGGTGTGAAACTGGTTGTTAATGAGGCATATGAAACTGGCATATTTTGACAGTTACATAGTGCTGGAGGAAGTTTGTGCTTTACTGAGCTGACTATTTAAAAAATGTGTTTTTAATAACCTTTCTGGGGTTTTTTTGTACTGGATAAATTCTCTGAATATTATTTTTTCAGCATTTCATGAACATATACAGAAGAGTAAGTCACTGGAGTCCTATGTATTCTCCATGCTTCTTGGACTAGATCAGAAAGGATGAACCAAATAATAAGGACTTACACCATATATACACAGTGGACTGATCACACCTTTACACCTCTGTACAGACTTTTTTTTTTAAATAATAAACTAGTTTGCACAAAGCTAAGTTTATGGTAAGTGAGAACAAGAAATGGTCAAATCTGGAATTAATTTTCCTTCTCATTCTTCCACTCATTTGGCCACCAGGAGCGTTACACGTGCCCAAGCCTGACTCTCCACCCGCTGGAGGATTCCTTTGTTGCCCAGACCAATGGGAACTATATGGCAGTGTTTTCCTCCCAGCCGCCGTATAGAATGAACAAAAGGCGGCGATTTGAAGGACACAAGGTCAGTATTAACTCTGGGGTGGGGGTTATGCAGGCGTAATCCATACTGAATAGCACTGCAGTCAGATATCCACAGACAGACACACACACACAAAACTTCAACAACATCCCACATAGCATTTATTGTAACCTACATTCTTTATTGTCTTCAGTAAGATCCATTGCAGCTTTTCATCCCCCCAAATAAACAGAAACGATTCTATATTTCCACTGAGGGAGGCAGCAGGAGAAGCATATGGCTGCAGATTATAAATACCACTGAAAAATGCAGAGCTGATAGAGTGGCATTTGTACAGTTGTTTACAATAATTGACAGAAAACAAATTGCTATTGCACATTCCACGTCCATTTTTGCCTTTTCCTTTCTGGTGCAGCAACAAAGAAGAAATATGACGTGGCAGAAAAGACCTAGACATTTAGTTTCAGAAGCATTTTGTATTTTATTACTATATACTGTAATGAGGCAAACATTACAGTGTGCATCAAGTCAACACATCAGGGTATCACAAAACCTTTGCGTTATTGTGATTATGGCTGAAAGCATGGGTAATTAGTCACGTTTATATGATGACTAAAAGACATATTTCTTATAGACTGACCCGCTGAAGGACTGATGAGCTTACAGTATGCCACGGCGAGCGTCTGTCTGTCCATCTGTCCATCCACAGTTCATAAGAATCACTGCTACTCTTACAGTATTGGTCAGAATTTAATCAACCTTACACACAATGATCACCTAATGGGTCTCCGCTCAAATGACGCCCAAGTTCAAGGTCATATTTGTCATTTTACAGGCATTAACCTGAGAATTCTTAGGGGTTCTTAAGACATTGTTCTCACAATTCTGAATATGATCTTTGAATACTGACTTTGAGCTTAGAATTCTCAATGTGTTGGTAGAATTCTGACTTTGTTCTCACAGTTCTATATCTTTGTCATTTAGAAAACTGGTTGTGTCATCGCAATTCTCATTTTGACCTCTGAATTCTTAGTTTAATTTTAGAACCCTAACTTTCATTGAAGTTTTATGCTTAAAATGTTTACTGTCTCATTAGAATTCTCAATGAATTGGTAGAATTCTTAGTTTGTTCTGACAATTCTTAATTTGATCTTTCTTTAATACTAGCTTTGATATTAGAATTCTCAGTGTGCTGCTAGAATTAAGACATTATTCTCACAATTCTGAATATGATCTTTGAATACTGGCTTTGACCTTAGAATTCTCAATGTGTTGGTAGAATTCTGACTTTGTTCTCACAGTTCTATATCTTTGTCATTTAGAAAACTGGTTGTGTCATCACAATTCTCATTTTAACCTCTGAATTCTTAGTTTAAATTTAGAACCCTAACTTTCATTGAAGTTTTATGCTTAAAATGTTTACTGTCTCATTAGAATTCTCAATGTGTTGGTAGAATTCTTAGTTTGTTCTGACAATTTGTAATTTGATCTTTTTTTAATACTAGCTTTGATATTAGAATTCTCAGTGTGCTGCTAGAATTAATACAAAGTGACAACTCAGAGTGAGTTGGCAAAAAAAAAAAAAAAAGAGTGAGTTGGCATACATACAGACTCACAGACTCACATTTCATTCAGAATTTAAACAAAAAATCTGCTAAGTATAAGTAAGAAGATGTGTCCAACTTAAAGTTAAAATGTCAGAATGTTTTTCCACTTCCTTCTGTAATCCTTTGCAGGTGTTCAGTCCATCATAAACGAGACTGATGGGTTGCAGGTACACTCAGTATTTGTAAGTTTAAATCAGCAATATGCAGTAATGTCACCATCGGGGGGGGGGGGGGGGGGGGGGGGGGGGTGTCTGCACTCCAGCATCTAATTGCTGTCAGACTATCTGTCCATTTTTTTTTCCCCAGAGAGTCACCCCAGTTATTTGTGACAGGAAAATGTATGTAAGTAAAGGAGGGGGTAGAGCTGCTCTCTGATTTCCCTGTCACAAATGCTTTTTGTTCTGAATGTTGAAGCACCACAATTCTGATCACGTCACTAAAATCTCTTCTGATCCAGTATAAATGGCTTGTAACATCATAGTTTTGTTCTAGGTGGAGGGATATGCGATAAAGTGTGGCTTTTCTCTGGATGGGACTGTCCTGGCCTCAGGGAGCTCCACCGGCTCTGCTCACTTCTACGACTACCACACAGCTTGCATGGTGCACACGCTCCATGCCCATAGCCAGCCCTGCCTTTGTGTGTCTCAGCATCCCATCCTACCTACAACTGTGGCTACCTGCGACTGGGCTGGTGAGATTAAGGTCTGGCACTGACAACCGAGTATGGACAAAGATACTCTAGACTTAAAAAGTATCAGGTTAGCCATGAGATGGAAGACTGTATTAAACTGAAAAGTCATGTGTGCATTTATCTTCAAGACTATAGTTTTCATAATCTCTCGGTATAAGATAAGAAGAACTTGGAAAAAAATGCTGAAAGTCAGCAAATCTATTATCTACTGATTCCTTTGGAAAACATTTTTTACACCAAGTATCTTGCAAAGCTTTCATATTGTCATAAAAAACTGACTTGATTTCTGTCGCTTTGTGTAAATCACACGTTAAGCCTTTTATTCATATTTGTCCCATCTTTTCACATCCTGTAATCTTGGTGGTTGAGATGAAATCAGTTAAAGTTACACTGTATGAGATCAAAGAAAGCTTCTTTACAGTTAACAGTTCAAAGAGTGAACTATTGTTGTGGGTGTTATCTCAAGTGGTAGGCGGTGGGAAAGTAGTCTAGATGCATATATGCCCACAAAAACATAACCCCAGTGCTTTTATAGTCCTGCCTTCCACTCCAAATACAGCAAGGGATTTCAACATCACCATATTCTTCAAGATTTTTTTTCAAAATAAAAATAAAAACATCTCTCTGGGTGTTTTTTAATCAGAAGTGTTTTTCATTCCACATTCTGCATACACATCACTTTTCCCTTTTCTTCTCTCTGGCTCTGATATGACATTTCCTTTCACACTTCATCAAAGAGAGACAACCAGAGGACTAAAAAAATATGCCATCTTCTGTCAAAGCATTGCAAAGTTCTCCCAGAATCCTGCCAGTCAACAACAGAGCATTGAAGCGCAGATGCTTGTGATCTTTATTCAGTATATATAGTAGAAACATCCTTAAAATACACTCTTTTGTGGAGCATTAAGGGAAAATCTAATGGACAAATAGTTTTCCCTGTTTTGCGACCCTATGGTTATTCATACTTTAGTTAATAACAGTGATAGGGACGCTGTAGTTGTCTTTAAAAGACCACTAAATGATTTTAAAGCTTTTTTATAATCTGCATGCTTTATAATGTGCAAAATTGCCAGTCTGTAGTAGCCCTTGTGTGTTTATTTGTTGTCTAGAAAGTCAGGTACTGAAGATTATTGCTGTCGAACCACACAAATCACACTATACTACACTCCACCATAATAATAATAAACAAGCAAAAATGATTTAAACTTAAAAATTCATAAAGAACAATATAGCATCCTCAACTGCACTAAAGATTAAAAAGTTAAATGTGGATTATTAAACATTAGGTCTCTCTCATCTAAGTCCCTGTTAGTAAATGATTTAGTAATTGATCAACAAATTGAATTATTCTGCCTTAGAGAAACCTGGTTACAGCAGGATGAATATGTTAGTTTAAATGAATCGGCACCTCCGAGTCATACTAACTGTCAGAGTCATTGAAGCACAGGTTGGGGAAGATGAGTGGCAGCAATCTTTCATTCCAGCTTATTAATTAACCAAAGACCTAGACAGAGTTCAAATTTATTTGAAAACCTGACTCTTAGCCTTGTACACCCTAATTAGAAAACTCAAAAACCTGTCATCCACCTGGCCCTTACTCACAGTTTCTGTCTGATTTCTCAGACTTTTTTCTGATTTAGTGCTCAGTTCAGATAAAATAATTATAGTGGGTGATTTTAACATCCATGTAGATGCTGAAAATGACAGCCTCAACACTGCATTTAATCTATTAACAGATTCACTTGGCTTTTCTCAAAATGTAAATGAGCCCACCCAGCACTTTAATTACACACTGGATCTTGTTCTGACATATGGTATAGAAAGTGAACATTTAACAGTATTCCCTAAAAACCTTCTTGTGTGTGATCATTTTTTAATAACATTTAAATTTAGAATAATGGATTAAACAGCAGTGGGAAATAAATTTCATTACAGTAGATGTCTTTCTGAAAGTGCTGTAACTACGCTTAAAGATATATCTTCTTCAATGCCATGGGACACCACAGTGCAGAACAGCTACCTAAACTCTACTCTCACAGAGGTTGATTATATTGTTAATAGTGTTGCATCCTCACTGTGTACGACTCTGGATATTGTGGCTTCTCTGAAAGTGAAAGCCTTAAATCATACTGGCTGGCTTCTCTTCAGTGGCTCCCTTTAAATCCAAAATCGAATCTAAATCCTTCTCCACACATACAAGGTCTTGAATAATCAAACCTCATAGTAACAAATCCCCCCAATAGAGCACTTTGCTTTCAGACTGCTGGCTTACTTGCGGTTCCTCGGGTATTTAAAAGTAGAATGGGAGGCAGAGTATTCAGCTTTCAGGACCCTCTTCTGTGGAACCAGCTCCCAGTCTGGATTCAAGAGAGAGACACCCTTACTTTTAAGATTAGGCTTAAAACTTTCCTTTTTGATTAAGCTTATAGTTAGGGCTGGATCAGGTGACCCTGATCCCTCCCTTAGTTAAGCTGCAATAGGCCTAGGCTGCTAGGGGTTCCCATGATGTAGTGTTTCTTCTTCATTCACCTCTTTTCACTCTCTGTGTTTATACACCACTCTGCATTTAATCATTAGTTATTATTAATCTCTGGCTCTCTTCCACAGCATGTCTTTTGTCCTGTCTCCCTCTCCTCACCCCCAACCGGTCACGGCAGATGACTGCCCCTCCTTGATCTTGGTTCTGCTGGAGGTTTCTTCCTGTTAAAAGGGAGTTTTTCCTTCCCACTTTCTTCCCACTGCTTGCTTATAGTAGGTCGTCTGATTGTTGGCCTTTAATTGTGTTAATGTAGGGTCTTTATCTTGCAAATGCCTTGAGGCACTATATAAATAAACTGAAAATCAATTGAATTGAATTCAATGGAACTGTCGAAAAACACAAGGTGGAGCGTTGATGATTTGAGCTTGTTTTGCAGCCACAGGACCTGAGCACCTTGCAATGGGTTGATCATGAAGTCTTCTGTATTCCAACGTATTCTGAAGTCAAATGTGAAACCATCTGCCTAGCTGTCAGACAGATGACAGATGGGCCATTCAACAGGATGATCCTAAACACACCAGCACATCTACAACAGAAGAACTGAATAAAGAAAAGAATCAAGGTGTTGCAATGGCCCAGTCAAAGTCCAGACCTCTATTTGATTGAAATGCTGCGGTGTTATATCAAGTTATTGCTGCTGAAAGAGATTTTACAAACTAACCTTTATGATTAAGCTGGTTGTTGTAAAAACTTAAAATGGTTCCCTACTGTGAACCACCAGAAGGTAATCAAATAAATTATGTAAAAAACATATGCCTTGAAGTCTGTGATGAATTTCCCAACACTCATCTTTATTAAGTAAATAAACATACAGCAAAAAATATAGAATCATGCATCAGACAGACAACGTGACATTTAGAGAACTGGCCTGTTATTCCTGGAACAGGGCTGGAGGTAGGCCAGGTCAGAACCCCTTCAGCCTCATCATTCAGGGTCAAAATATTCTATAAATATAACAACAACATAAACTAGATAAAAAGTATTCATATTGTAACAATTTTGTATGAAGTATCTCTTTTTCTACATTGTTTCCACAACAAAAATACCATTTATATTCTCAATCCTCTGTACAATGGTTAAATGTAATTCCAAACCATTTTCATTGCTAATGCCTATACAGCCTACCAAATAAGAGTCAGCAAATGTCTGTGACCTGTGTGATACAGTTTTAGGTTCACAAATATGGCAATGCCAGAATATTTTAAACAGCCTTAAGCCAGTTTTGACATGTGCAGGAGTGAGAGACGCATAGCTTTCAAAAATAAAATCTGTCCATGATGATTCGAGGGCAAAGTTGAGCTTCTGTAAATTACCTTCTCTCTAGCGCTGTTCCTCTCAGCTCTGCAGAGCTACACAGACGGTGAGAAATCCTGGGGTGCATAGATGTTGGAGCACTGTCATTTTGTGCATTTTTTTTATACTGGAATAGCAGATGGTAGTATGATTGTTGGGCAGCAGGACAATCTCTCTGCAGCTGTTTATTTAACATAAGGCAGTGTCTTTCTATGTACATGTATGTATATACACAAGATTCATCTATTTCACAGTGTTTACTGAGCATGCTGGTTGAAAACAACACACCAACTGTACATATTTGTCTTTAGTCACTCTTTGCTACCTTTTCAGTGCACTTACCTAGCCACCGTTTTTGTGCATATGCTGCCGAACTTCCATCTGGCCCGGACAATTTTCCAGTTCATTCTCTCCTTAAAAGTAGTAGAACCAACAGCTTTGTTTTGTTTTGTGTATCTAGTGCCAAAAGTGTGAAAAGTTATGTCAGTAGAAATTTGGCTGTCAACAAGGTCCAGTGATGACCACCACTGAAAATTGTGTCTCATATGAGAGCAGACATAATCTTTCTCCAAAAACTTGCTCTGTCTATGTATCTATATTATCTGACAGGAAGAACATATGCTGTAACATTAGTGCATACATACAGAAACAATGCGGCAGATATACAGTATGTACTCAGTTGTTAGATGCTGTAAAGGAGACCTTTCTGTCCACTGGACTGGATTAAGGCAATTTCACAAGTGTCCTGGTTTTATGGTAACTGCTGTGCCGTATGACTGCTGATTTTATTGTCTTATTTTTGAACAAATATAAAAATCCAGCTGGATAAAATTAAAAATCCTGTACCATATACCTACTGTTTTGCTGAACTTATAGTACTGTGCAAAAGTCTCAAGTCAACCCTCATTTCTTTGCTAGGAAACAGGTGCAGTGTTTTATGTAAATGTGCAAACATAAGGCAAAAACAGAGTTTATGCAATTCAAATGAGCTTGAAAGTTGATTTTTGGCATGACCACCTTTATTCTTGAACTTAGCCTGAACTCTCTTAGGCACCTTGTAATTTCTTTAAGTCTTCATGAATAGTTCTCTAGGCTTCTTGAAGGACATTCAAAGCTCTTCTTTGGATGTTGGCTGCCTTTTGTTTTGTTCTCTGTCAAGAAGATCACACACTGCTTCAATAATGTTGAGGTCCAGGCTCTGGGGATCCAGTCCATGATTGATAGTGTTCCATTGAGTGTTTTTCTATTCATATATGCTTTTACTGCATTGGCAGTGTGTTTGGGAGCATTGTTCTGCTGAAAAATGAAGCTATTGCCTAGCAGATGTTTTCCATATGGTATTGTATGGTGAACCAAAGTCTGAATGTAGTTTTCTATGTTCAAAATTCCATCAGTTTTGACAAGAGAGACAACACCACTGGCTGAAATCCAGCCCAAAATCATGACAGAGCCTCCACCATGTTTTACAGATGGCTCTACCTCTCTCTGTATCTTTCTGATTAAGTCAGGTGCAAGGAATGGACTGAAAATGAGTGAAAAAGCAGCCAATGTCCAAAGAAAAACTTAGAAAGACCTTCAGAAAGCCTGGAGTGCTATTACTCAAGACTGCTTTTAAAAAATTACAAGAGGTCTGGCTCCTTGAAAGAAAAATATAAAATAATGAGGGGTAGTTCAAGACTTTTGCACAATACTGTATATCTGTGCAGTAACTTTTACTGAATGGCTACTTTATTATATTTGTATATTTCATCTAATAATAATAATTCTATATATTTTTAAGTATAATGGCATATTTTATAGCTGATAAATTAGGTAATTTAGATTTATTATTAAGAAGTGTGGAATTATTCTATTAACTATAGAAATCTTGCTATTAAATATTATATGGATTTTAAATTAAATACATATTTTTTTAAATCTCTTGTTTAGCCAGTTGGAGAATGTTCTTTTCTCGTAAGGGGTGCTTACAAATAATGTCTCTTCGAAAAACGTTTTAGCTGGAAATGTGTTTTTCCATCTTATTTATATGCATTATACAACATGCATTTGTGTGAGAGAAAATAGAGGATGGGTAAATCATTTTAACAGTTTGCAGTCAGCGCAGCCCCAAAAACATAATGGATAACCTCTCTCAAACATGCAGAATTAAGTCACCTCATTGCACACACTTCAGTGTCCATTTTCAGTACTGTATATATTAGAGCAAGCATTAATGATCTTCTGCTGGTTTTACTAACGGTACTTAAAACAGAAAAAAAAGAGCAAATAGCACAGTATCTTCATGTTGAGTGTGGTTTTATCCTGGTGGCTCTAAATATCATTATCACTTAAACAAAAACTTATTGAGTAGCTTGTCTCAGGTAGATACACTGAATTACAATAGAGAAAAAAGTTGCAGACTGTGTGAAACGTGCCGTGGCTAAGATACATAAAACAACAACATCGGAACACCCCATCACACCAAGTAAGTGTTTGCTGCAGGGAGACATACAGAACAGTACAGAAAGTTAGGACTCATTATTATTATCATCATCATGCATAAAATAAAAATCTTTTTCTCCACTCAGTTCAGCAGCGTACCGTATAGCTGTGCCTTGGTCAAACTGTCCTTTCTCGTCAGTCCCGTACTGCCAAATTTTTGGTATCTTGGAGAGGTCTTCTTTGGGAGTGCGGGGCCGATGCTGAGAGCAGAACTGGAGCTCGGGCGAGGCCGGACGCTCGGTCTGGGGCTGGGGTAGTGTTGAAGACTTGAAGCTTCAAGCGAGCTTTGGTGTAAGGAATCAGCTGAGCTGTCTGCACTCAGATTCACGTAGTCCTTCTTTGTGCTGCTTGCCACTGTCACTCCCCCGCTGCTCTCCTTTTCTTTAGAGCTCCCTGAGAGGAACAGACTGCATTCAGAGTCCTGACTGTCATCCTTGGCTCTATACAGCATAGAAGTTTTCTCCTGCTTGCGATGATCCTTATGCTTGGGACTGCGGCTGGGAGAAGAAGAACTCATGGGAAAACACTGCTCCAGCACCCGACTGTGGAAGACACCATCTCCTTCTTGGAAGCTGCTGTAGAGAGACCCTTTGACTTTACTGGAGGGGCCCATTGCAAAGTGGCGTTCAGAGAAGCTGTAAGGAGAGCCCCGCCCTGTAATGTTGCGATAAGAAGATGAGAATGTGTTGATGTCTTCTACGCTGAGCTGTCTCCAGCGGCTGCTCAGGTCATCCTCAGACACCTGGACATCACCCTGGCTGTCAAGAGTTCCTCCATGAGCCTGGCCAAGTCCAATTGCGGATCCCATGCTGTGAGAGGAAGCCAGACGAGGAGTGCTGGAATGGTATGGTTCACTGAAGCATGACGCGGTCCTTGTGTACGCCGGTGAGGCACCCTTTTGGGGGCTCCTTTGGGTCACCATGTGCTGGATACTGTGGGACTTTGAGAAGCTTGATCTGTCTTTATCATAAGAGGAAATGCTTTTGCGCTCATAGTCCCCGCTGCCACCTTCTCTCCAGTCCATATAGAGACCCTGATGGGAAGAGGATAAGGTGCTGCTCCCAGTGCGCTCACACCCTCCACTAACTCCTCCCTTCTCATCTGATGCAAGGCTAAAACTGGAGTAGGAACTGGAAACTGGGAGACTACCAGTACCGAACTCATCATGGTGGTGGAAGGAGGATGGGGGTTCATGGTGGGAGAAACTTCCAGAGTGGAAAGCATCTTCATCAGGGTTGCTGTCAACAGAGTTCTGGGCATGAAGCTGAAGCAGGCCGGTGCCGTGGAGGTCAACGCTTTGTCTACGCTCTGTGTCTTGCCATCGTTCAGGGCAATAGAGTGCTGTGTCGCTGCAGTACAGGTCAGATGTCTTATAAGAAAGGCGTCGGTTCAGATGATCAGTGCTCCCTGTTCCTGTCAGAAAGTCTCCATCTGGCATCTGCGGGCTGGATGAACGTGTTACAGGGCAGCTGCTCCCAGGCTCGGGCTTTTCCAAGACCTTGGCAATTATGGCTGTGGGGACTGCATCAGGATAATTTGAGTGACACATTGCCATGGTGACTCCACTAGTCTGATTATGTTTTTCCACGAGGGAACTGATGCGTTCCTGGAAATCCAGTGGCAGCTGAGACATTGAAGACAAATAAAGACAGAGACAAAATAAGCTGGATAAAGATATTATATTAAAATAAAAAACAACAACAAATGTTTTTCTAAAAATGCAACAGTTGCTGAGTTGATATCCAGCAAAGCTCTATAGAAATGGAAAAATTTGGAGCTATGTCTGTGTAGGTTCTCAGTCATCCAGGACATGGTAGTGTTGAGTGCTTAAAAGAAGGCAGCTGGACCTCTTTAGCTTCATGAAGACATTTCACCTCTCATCCAAGAGGCTTCTTCAGTCCTAAAACAACTGGTGGAGAGTCCCAAGTATTTAACCACTAGTGGGGGCTGTCCTCTTGGAAGTGGACCTGAGGGTCATTGACCCACTATTCACCATGCGAGCCATCACATGAGCCAAGTTGTGAAAAAAATCGGCTTATGTAGTACCAGGGTCAGTTGTTTTAGGGTCTTTACCCACAATACAAAGCGCCTTGAGGCGACAGTTTGTTGTGATTTGGCGCTATATAAATAAAATTGAATTGAATTGAACTGAAGAAGCCTCTTGGATGAGAGGTGAAATGTCTTCACGAACCTAAAGAAGTCGTGTTGGAATGAGATGCCCTGGTCTGATCTGAATACCTCTCCTGTTTCCTCAAGGGAAACACTACCTTTAATTACTTGCTAAACAACAGTTCATTTAGTTATTTGTTAAAACTTACAACTTAAATATACATACATATACAAATATTTCTTCTTTCCTAATGTTCCTTGTCCTGCGTTCTCCCATCTGTTTCTCAGTCTGCCTTCTTTCTCCTCTTCTTGCTGTCTCTCTCTCACACAGACAGACACATAATCTCTTTGATTGGCTCCAGTTTGAGAAAAATGTTCCTGTCAATTACAGACTGGCTCTTTGTGCCTATTAAAGCTGGTCAGGGTCAGCAGGAACTGTTCCCGACACGCTGAGCTCTCTTTCTTCTCATCCCTTTCTTTATCCTTTCATCTTTCTCCTCTTGCTCCATTGCCTTCTCAACCAAAAGGCTTTCATTCCCCCATCTCTCTTATTCTTTTTTTTTTCTCCATTTTAGTGTGTCTTTTTTTTCCTTCTGTCTACCATCAAACAATATCAGTTCCACAGGGAATGGCTTAGATTCAAATTAAACCAGTTCTCTGGGTCTCCAGCTGGGTATCAGGAAAAAATAGATAAAATACTGACTAGGCTTTGTTAAGAAATAGAAGCTCGCCCCGGCATAAAATAACCTGCATCTTTTAAGTCAGAACTATTTTTAGCAGCTGTTGCCTCTCCCAGAGGGAACAGAGATGGAAAGTAGGTGAGGCTGTGGGGGAGAGCGCAAGATAATATACAGTGTGTGCTCCAAGTAAGCCAGCTCAGCATTAGCTACTATCTGAGGTAGATCTTAATTAACAGTCACATAGTTCTGCAATGTTAAGCCACGTGACAGCGCACACATCTCCAGATCTTCTTTCATTTATAACAATAAGTGCATTAATAGCATACCGTGAAGCTGAATAGTTAAAGGACTCTAGAAATTCATACCCTGTTCCTAAACTCCACATTTCCTGCTCCACATTTGAAAAATATATCATGTTTTGGAAACTTTATTTAAATATCAAATGAGATGTTAGATTTCCTAGCAATAAGACATACTCCTGAGTTTATTTTGTTAATCTCTCTACACCTGTTTTATTTATATATATATAGTTTAAAATGGTGATGTGGCAGATTTACAGCAGTTAGCAGTAATTTTTCAATAGTGCTTCAGTTTCACTTCATAAACTTAAGCCTGTCTCTTTTTTCTTCTCCGTGAAAATGGATTTTGTCAGTTCAAAAAGAAAATGTTGCTAACAGATTTTGACACGTGTAGCAAGCTAGAATGTCCCAATACTTGGCTGACAAAATCCACCACCAGATGACTTTTTATTGTTTCCAATCAACTAAAATCAAAAGACATGTACATTGGACCCTAAATATGAACAGTGGCTATAATGGTTCAAGACTGAGGCTAATGCTACATGCTCCAGTCACAAAGGAAACATCTTCTCCAGCTGATGACATTTAGAAAAAGAATGACACTTAAAGAGAAGGCAATGCTTGTGGATTAAAGTGTAATATAATGCAGTATAGTATTGTTTGTAATAATGCATGTAATAATAATGTACTTCTCTCAACAGTAATTTCTAGATGATTCATATGTTTTCCATAGAAACATATAGTTGCATATTTAAGTTTAACAGTCATATCTGAATCAGTTTTCTGACAGCTATAAGCAATTAGTGTGTTTGGATTGTGGCCACAGTGCTATGTTCAGCAGAGGTAACCTGAGCTCGCTATTAGCAAGTTCACTTTACTTCAATTACCTGCCCTAAAGTCCTAAATGTGTTTGTTTAAATAAAAGCATAAAACATCCTCTCTTCAGCGTTTTAACAAGCGGAATTCATTATTGCTCTATTTCAATTATATCAATGGATTTGTAGTGATGCAAATAGTCAAATGTGTCTGTATGCAGTGCTTCAGTTAATTATCAGCCCAGTTCTAGGGCTTTTTTTTCCTTTTCTTTTGTGCATCAGGTATCATCACAAGCCAGCCTTTCATACATTTATTATGCACAGCTAAGATGCGCACAGATGGTACTTCAGACAGCAGACCTACATCCATCTGAATGGAGGAGCCATGAACGCTGTGGCTCCATCTTATTGTGAAAACCACTCAAAGAAGGCTTTTAATGGTACGCCAACACAATGTGGTAAACTCTTCTTCATTACAAGAATAATGCATCAAAAATTTCATCTTTATTAGTGTGCTACGCGTCCACATAGTTGATGTAGTTATGCTTCAGGGTTGTACGCTGGATTTAAGTAATAATGAGCTGATGAGTCCAGGGTCCAAACAGTGTTTGTTCTAAATTTCTTGAAAATGTTTGAATGTATTAAACCATTATTATTTTTCTCAGAATTATATTTCTAAAAGAAAGGTGTAAATGATGCTTGAAAGCATTCTCCAAAGTAAATTTTGGTTGCGATGTGGGAGTCAAAGCAGGAGCATTTTGTACAACATATCTCCAATAAAAAATTTAAACCCAAACCATATTTAATAATAGATACTCAAGACCAAGCTATGTTATTTTATTAATACACTTCAATAATAAAGTTCTTAAACACCACAATTTCCAGCCCCTCTTTTGGACCGATCTTTTTTGGAATGTAATTTAACCAAAGCAGACAGCTATGCTTAAATGGTCTTCACTTGATTTTAAAGCTAAAGTCAGCTGAGCTTTTTACTGCAGCAGAAACCTAAGCCCGCACTGATGCAGCTGTAGCAGGCAGTGGTGGTGAGCTCACCTCAGACATCTTGTGTGCTCTGTAGTGAGACTTGGAGCACTGCAGCAGCTGAGCTGCCAGATTGCAGTCTTTCCTGTACAAGTCCTGAAAAAGGCAGAAAGATTATTACCATTCGCTTATCACACATATATGTATTTTCTTGGCATCCTGATGCTTCAAGCATGTTGTGACTGAGGATTGTTAGGGTGTTATGAGTTTAAACCATCCCTCAGAAAAAGCTGTAACACTTTAGATTACAGCCATCTAAATTGTGCTTCATAATTATTGGGGATGTCTGGGGGGAGATATCAGACACTGGAAAATATGGAACAATACAACTGAAAATTAAAATGTATATATTTACGAGTTAATATAATTGTTTCTTGGTGATATGATTTCTTTTTTTTTTTTTAGCAGGATCTTTATACAGGCAAACTTTTTTCATTCACGGTATATTGTCTATCTGTCTTGTGCAGACTGTGCTAATTTTATTAGAGTTGTCTGAAACAGCACATTAACTTATCTGCACCTTCCAGCCAAGGAACCAAGTGCAGCGTTATTTATCTCTTTACCCATGCTTTCTTTCTGCAGTGGATGGCTATTAGATTTTTTTACTTAAATTTCACAGCACTGTGAAGGCAGTCTACTGGCACAACAGATGCTTGGTTTTATTGTTTTCTGTATTTACTGTGTATGCATGTGTTATTGTGGGTGCTTAACCGGTTTAGATGACTTTCTGTTCCTCGCCCTCCTGCGTTAAACCCATCCACTTATAAAGGTCAGTTCATGCTGCACTGTAGCCTTCCTGTTTCTCTTTAATAGCACAACCCTGACATTTTTCCCCATAACATCAAAGCCCTCTCTTTGACAGTTTCAACTCCCCTACCAGTTAACAGTGTCTGCTCTTTGAATCAATTTTTTTTTTTCCATTTTGCTGAAAAAGGAACATTTGAACTCGATGTAGTTTTTTCAGGACAGTTCAAATAGACCTTTGAGACCTTGGTGATATCTTAGTTAATATGTGCTGTGTGGTGTGTCCGTCTTGGGAATGCCAGCCAACAGCTTTATTGTTCCAGCTGGTGATGAGATGCCACTTTTTGAGGTCTTACAATCAGTAAGAACTCCATTTTTGCCTTATATACTGGATTTCCATCTGTGTTTGCACACACTTCAATAAAATGCTTCACCCTTTTCCCATTTTTCTGGCAAAATATAAAGAAATGAGGGGTGATTCAAAACTTTTGCTCAGTACTGTAGATTAAATGGGTTAATTAGTTAACTGTAAAACAAATACACTTCTTTTATTTTATTTCTTTGTGTTCTAAGCAGAAAATTCAGTTGTTGAAATCCAGAGGAAATGTCTGCCTCACTTCTGGCACTGGTGAGACAAATTCTGAAACCCACTCAAAATGAACCTTGCCTCCAATCACCTCTGCCGGATCTGAGGGGGGATTGTCAAAATGCTCTATAGCTCAGAAGTGCTAAAAATTGCCATAGAGCAGTGAGAGAAAATCTAACTCAGCCTAGAGCCCCCACAAGGAAAACCAGTAAAATCACTTCAAAGAAAGTGAGGCACCAAATTGCCACATGCCGTTGAGCTCGGGTCCATTCAGCCCTGGATTCAACCTCTGCCAGCCCTGAGGATGCCCATTGATTTCAGTGCTATCACTATGAAACATCCAGTGGCTTAGAGTTAATTCCTCTATCTGCTGTGACACCTTGAAGCACAAATATTGAGGATGTTGCAGAAATACAGTGAGCGTGACTTCCAGTGTGACAAGAGGACGTGTTCTCCTCAGGAAGAGTTGATTTTTAGCCTCCAAAACCAAGTGTTGTTTTGGTGCTAACAAGGCACCAAGCAAGGAAGGAAGGCAGCTGCCCCAGGGCCTGAAATCTTTGTGCCCTGGATTCCCGGGGCTACTGTGCCTACAGGCAAAATATCATTCGGGCATGCCATCATACAGAAAAGTTCAGATATGATCCAAATAACCTTACTTCAGGTATATACCCAATGCTGACAGGGGTGTTATGAGGAGCTTATATTATATAGATGATGTAGCTTTAAGTACTCACGTTGTCCTCTCTGAGTTTATTAATGGTGATCTTCGCCTCCATGAGGTGGTTGTTGAGAACAATGATTTCCCGGCTGAGGGCTCTCTTTTCCTCTTCATGGTGCTGTGACTGCAGTGTAAGAGAAAGAATGGACAAATTAAAAGAGAAACTGGAGGAAAAGAGGGGGGGGGGGGGGGGGGGGGGTGCCCAAGAATGACGGAGTGGATGATAAGATGAGGGGCAGGAAGTAAGGGTTAGAAATATAGAGGATAGAGATAACGAGTAAGATGAGAGAGCCAAAGTTGGGGGAGCAACAGAGGTAAAATAAGATTATAGAGGAACACAAGAAAAATGAAAGGAGGAAAGTCATAAGTCACTATCAGCATGAAGCTGGTGCTAGCACCAGGACTTAATTAAAAGAAGATTACACTTGCCAGAGCTCATATCATATCAATTACTTTGGGAGTAAGAGAAAGAGGCATGGAGGTTTGGGGGTGGGGTGCAAGAAAGACAAATGAAACACTCCATTTTCAGTGATTGCTGTCAAAGAGGTGCAAAATGACCCTGCTGTAGTGACATTTCAACTCCACTAACAGCAGAGTTTAATGATGGCTTCTCCATCTCTCTGTCTGTCCAGTTATCTCAACAGTTGTTGGCCACTCAATCCTGCAGTTTGCCACAGATATTACCCCTAATGATTTTGGTGGCCTGATCTCTCATCTAATGTCATCAGGATGAAAATTTTTTGCTTGTACACATAAAATGTAAAAATTGGAAACAGTTACTTCTTGTTAACTTGGCAGTGTGACTTCATTCTTTGTTGCAGCCCGCAAACCAGTCCTAACAATGCCATGGCTTTTTATGCATCTTTTTGACCTATGTGAGAGTATTGTGGAATCCGCTTCTTTAGCTTTAAGAACAACAGATGAGCAAATTCAATCTGCAGTTGAAAACTATGTGATGAACTTTAAAGCCCCGCAAAGTGTAACTAAATGGATCTCATAACGGACGGTCAAGTCCGACTTGTGCTTTCCAGCATGGCATGTAATTGACATTGCAGCCTCTAGGGGCCAGTATAGGGTTCTGTTGGCTAAGAAATCATGTTTTGGTTTTCTTATTCTCTGTCACACTGGCACACATAGACAAAGTTGTAACTGTGAAACCTGTCACACAGTACCAGCTGTCAAACGATACACTCACTCAGCCTCCCACCCTTTTTCCTTTCTAATCTATGAATGGCGGTGATTGTTTTGAAATACAGGGGTGCAGAGCCAATCTAATAGGTGGCAATTACTGTCAGTTTAAGCAATAGAGCAGCATTGATATTCAAATCCAATTCTGTTACGGACTCATTAATCAGCTGTCGAGACATGCAGCTCCCTGCTGGTCTTTCTCCAGCTCATTACTCTTGACTCCAGCTTGTTTTCACTATGCAGATGACCACATTAGGTACATTTTTAAGCTCGGCTATATAATTTGTCGCTTTTCTTTCTTTGTTAACTTGATATTGTGTTGGCTCAAAGACAGTCTTTTGCTCAGGCATTAATATGACTAGTAATGTAGTTTTACACATCATTGCTTTTGGTCTTGTGCCTTTTAAAAACGATTCAGGACTTTTAAAAACCCATCTGTGTCTTTTGACACTTTATGGCTTATGAATTTGAATGGAGAAAAGACTACATATATTTAGGTACTGTATTGTAACAGATGATTTACGAGAAATTGATCCATTCATCCATTTACTCTTTTGCTATTTTACGGCATACAACGCAACATTAGTAATAACCTGAAGCTGTGTTTGTGTACACCCAGTAAAAGGTCTAACATTTACTCTGCTATAAGTTTGTTTTAGATTTCACCAACTACTAGTGCCTAACTGTATCTGTACACCCTGTCCTGTTGTGTGTTGGGCATGTAGAGTAGAAGGGGTTTTATCAGAGGCCTATTCATTGAATACAGCTGCCTAATGCATTTGTAAATTATGATGATTAGAGCAGCAAAGTAGAGCCAAAAGGCACTAAACACTCTGTATAACTGCGGGAAGCTGTATAGTTAAGTGATAATTCTGTGTGTGTGTTCATCACTTGAACGACCCTTGTACATCAGTTATTTGATTCAGTGTTAGTACAGAAATATTGATTAGCGCATCTTTGAAACCTGTCTAATCGATCCACCGGAGGCTTGAGTGTATCTGCGCTGTGACAAATGTTGTAATAAAGTGTAGAAAATAATGAATCAGTGCAGCTTTAATGTTAGTTAGAATTCAAACCTGTTTTAGTTCCTGTATATAAGAGAAAAGAGGAGCAACATGGTCGGTTTCATAAATACCAAAAGGCAGCTGTAATTTACGATTCTTTTAAATGATCCTTGAATCTTCTCCTGCTTTTTTTTTTAACACAAATTTACAGGATGGGTGCAGAGTCTACTTATAGACAAAAGAGAGAGAGAGGGCATTCTTAAGTGTGTTGATTTAATGAATACTGATCTTGTGCTGTATTTTAGAAAGAAGAGGAAAAGTGTTTTTTATTCACAGGGTTTCAGCTGTGCACGCTGATTTTTGCTATCTCCACCAGTCACTCTGTGTTGGATACACATGGTGTTCTTATCTGTTGGTGCCACACAAATAAGGGAACAGCATCAAGCGAACTTAATATGCAAATTTTGACAATCATATCTTAAAGAGATTGAGCCAGTGGAATAGGGGAGCTATTGTTTCCCATTCTATTGCAGCACAGAGAATGAAAGACTCTCTTTTTGTATTTTGATTTTAAATATTCTTTAAATATTTAACGTTTCTTCTAATTACTCAGGGGAATTGGTGACCATTAGTGACCAAGTTTAAGGCTTTGTTCAAATGTCATCTTAAATAATTCTGCTAACAAAGTTATCTACTTTCTCAGTCGGATATGTCATAGAACAAATCAAAAACAAAACTTACAGGGCATGTTTCAATTATTGATCAGGTGAATTGAGTGTGCAGTGTATAAAATGAGGAAAAAGTGTTTTTTCTAAGACACCCCAGTTTGTTTTATGTATTCTGCTGGAGATTCTGTCTCTTCACTGGGCAACAAATGAAGCCTGAGTCCCATGAGATGCAATTACCGAGGACTTCAGTTCACAGAGGAGAGCAGAAAACGCTGCTCCATTTTAAATACATCCTTATTTTAAGAGGGAAAAGAAAAGAAACAAAGTAGATTTCTAACCTCATTAAAGAGGATTTTCAAATCAAGACACCAAAGATAACTACCACCCTGCTGAAAGCAGATTCTCATTGTAGCGAACACTTATCAGGAAGAAGGAGACCTAAAGAGTTGTTCAATGGACACAATTAAGACAGAGAAAAATCGCTGGGTGACCCAAATTGATTATGTCAAGATGAACACACCATGTCAAACAAACTATATTTATAGGAGAAAATAAGCCTCAGTTTCAGTCAGCATTTCTAAGACACGGAGTTATTTTTTAAATTGTTTCATGTACAGCTGAAAAAGCACCTGGCTTGGCATATGCAGGTAATCCATCATGATCCAAATTTACTTGACTATATTTTGGAAGTGTTCCAGGTGATGCAAGGGGGATTTGTGGGCAACACTGCTGGGAAATCAAACCTTATCTACTGTCAGAAAATACAATGAACACAGCAAGACTAAAAATCCATCCATGCAATTACTTCCGCTTATCCGATTCAGGGTTGTGGGGGGGCTGGAACCCAGACAGCCATTCATGCTCACATTCGTACCTATAGCCATTTCAGAATCACCAATTAACCTAATGTGCATCTCTTTGGACTGTGGGAAGAAGCCAGTGTACCAGGAAAGAACATGCAGACTCCACACGGAAGGGCCACAGCCAGCCGGTATGGTGAATACAGGACATTCTTACTGTGAGGTGACAGTGGTAACCATTGTGTGGCCCAATAAGACTAAAAATGTACTGTAAAATACTTTAAAAATTCAGTAACTGCATCCTGAAGCTGTGTCTGTTGAAAAACAGGTGTTTTTAAATGATGGAGCTCTGTTTCACAGATAAATGAGCTTTATCAGGCTTTGGCTACACAACAACTACTTGCAGATCAGTTCTAGTTTAAATTTTAGTTTTCACCCTGAATTAGATAAGCAGAAGGAAATTAATGATAGATGGATTTTTGGTTTTTTTGGTCTTTGTTGGCAACAAAAATATAGATAATGCAGTTGATTACTTTTAAAAATATGCTTGATAATTATTATAACTAAGCAAGAACGCATGTAAGGTAACTCTGCAAGTCTAATGTCAGAATGCGAGGTTTGTGTAAAACTCTATTCTTGCTGCTTTTCTGCTCCACACTCAGTAGTAAATAGTGACATGCATCAAAACTGTCTGGTTTCACTTTGATGCTGCTCCCCTATGTGTATTTTGCATATTTCATCCAAGAGTTATGATTAATGGCTGTAGTGTTAATGGCACTAATTAGTGCTCTACACAGACAGAGCACGGTTCTGCTCCCTGACGGGCATAGAGTAACCCATACTCTATGCCCGTCTATGCCCGTATAACACACAGACATGGCAGGCTTTCTCACCACCGGGGCTATTATTCATCTGGCTCCTTTTACATTACCAAAAAAAACCCCCCAAAAACCCCTCTCTGATTTAGGCTTCTGTATCCACTGATTTTTAATCAAACAACATGAATATGTTACAAGAGGTCAGACTGAACACCTTTAGAAAGGTTTTACTCACTTCACACCATGAAGCACAGAAAACAGACACTCTTTACACTAATTTTAACTTTTCTAATATAATGTTTAGCTTGCTAACTATTAATTACATGACACTTCACAGTCATGTTTCCTCCAGCAGATTTCTGCTAACTCTTGTCATGATGTTGATTAGTTATGGAATTTAGCACAAAGTTTATTGCAGGAAAAAACTGCAAGGAGAATTATTTAAAAGTCAGCACTGACAAAGTAGAATGTGCTGCCTGTGGAGATCCCAGAAGAACAAGAAACCATTTGTCAGCAAATAAGTTGGGAGGTGCAGATTGTGAAGTGCTACACATTCACATTAACTGTAAATTGGGCTGGACTGAGTGATAAACTGAGAGCTCAAATGTTGCAGTGGTGGAAGTACGACTAGAATATAATTATTAAACTACTGGCATCAAAATGTATTGTTTTAAGTACCAAAAGTAGGAATACTTAGCATCATGGCCCATTTCTTATTTATGGAGTATATGTATATGTTGGAAGCAGCCATCAGAAGATGGATATTCTCTGGTTATAAAGTGATGGATATCTTCAGCAGCATTACTCAGGTAGGCTGTGGTGTTAAAACAATGCTCTTTTGGTACTAAGAGGCCCAGTATGTGCCAAGAAAATATCCCCCACACCATTACACCACCAGTAACAGCCTACTGGGAGGATATAAGAGAGGATGATCCATGCTTTCATGTTGTTTAGCGCAAATTCTGAAGCTACCATCTGAATGTACGGGCAGAAATTGAGACTCATCAGATCAGGCAGTTTGTTTTCTTACCTTCTGCTGTCAAGTTTTGATGAGCGCGTGCAAATTGTAGCCTCAGTTTCCTGTTCTTAGCTGTCAGAAGTGGCACCTGGTGTGTTCTTGTGCTGCTGTAGCCAATCTACTTCAAGATTTGATGTATTGTGTATTCAGAGATGCATATTGTGGTTGTAATAAGTGGTTATTTGAGTTACTGTTGCCTTTCTGTCAGTCCAAAGCAGGCTATCATTCTCCTCTGACCTCTGGCCTCAACAAGGCATTTTTACCCGGAGAATGGATGCTCATCGGATATTGTCTCTTTTTTTGATCCTTCTCTGTAAACCCTTGAGATGGTAGTGAGGGAATATCCCAGTAGATCACCAGTTTCTGAAATACTCACTTCAACCTGTCTGGCATGACCAACCATGACACATTCAAAGTCACTTAAATCACCTTTCTTCCCTATACTAATCCTCAGCTTGAACTTCAGCAGGTTATCTTGACCATGTCTGCATGCCTAAGTGCATTGAGTTGCTGAGCTGGTTAGATACTTGCATTAACAAGGAGTTGAATAGGTGTACATAATGAAGTGCCTGGTCAGTGTATTTTGTATTATTAATGTAAAATATTTGCCTCTGAGATGTAATGGAGTAGACATATTTATGTCCTGCAGTGAGGTTATAAGCAGCACATTGGTGGAAAGCAATTATGTTTTAATGGTTTTAATTTTATATTACTTATTATTTTTTGTTCTTTTGATTCCCTTCTTTACAGCTTAAGGCTTAATATTTTGTTTTTTGATTGATTATAATAGAATGTGAACATAGTAAGCAGTGGCTTTTTTGTTTATTTATTCATTTAATTCAAACTACAACAGACCCATGTTTTGGGATGACAGTTACAGATGAAGTTCATGTAATCTGTATTAGAAGTAAGACCTCAATTTCCTGTGAGTTTCAGGGCATTTGTCAAAGGAGAAAAAGAGAAGCAAGACTTTCAGAACTGCGGACAGCTCCTTAACAATTCCCACACTATAGTGCAGGATCTCCCAACCAGATAAAAGACAAAGTACTCTACATAAATATTCCATATCATATAAAACAGCCTATTCCGCAGTTATAAGTACATTATTTGAAGTTTACATTTCTTGTAATTATGCTTAGTCTGAATCAGTCTGCAAGTTTTATGTGTTCTAAAGCAGTCTGATGGATATTTTGGGTAACACAGGCAAAGCCTTTCCTGACTAACAATTGTATGCAAATATATATTTTCTGCTTAGACCAGCACTGTCTCAAGGAGTCTCAAAGATTAATTTGAATTCCTACTAAACAGTCTAACAGCAAACCAAGCTATAATTCATCCAATGCTAGTACTGTCAAAGCTATATTTCAGCAAAGTCCTTCTTGATCCATGCTGGGTACACCTATTAAGTACACTTTACCAATGTCATCTCAGCATACTTCTCATCAGTTCTGCCAGGTGTTAATCACTTTGCTTTGCGCTTTATGAATTGGTTTTAGTCATCATTGTTTTTCAGTTGACCTTGCCAGTTCAGGCTTCTCAGAACTTTTAATTATGTGTCTGATTTGATTGGAGCTGCTTTTGTCACTGCCTGCCTGGTCTGTCTTCTACAAAGGAATATATTCCCCCCTTGAGATGCCATTGCATGACATGACATCAAAAGAAATACCAATCCCAACAGGCCCTCTTGCTAAAAAAAAAAAAATTCCCAATACTGTCTCCTGCCATGAAGACCGATTTGCTGCACCAAGGCGCTCTGCTTGAAAGACAATCCCTTTGAAAAGAGTTTCACATGAGCAGAATGCATTGGTGTGTGTGACTGTATGAGAGGAATGATCCATGATGAAAAGACATTGAAGGCTTTTATTCTATTCATGTTAGGCCTGAGACAAAGCAATAACTATTACATTCAAACATCAGCAGTAATAAACTACATATGGTCTGGGAAAGATGCCGGTGTAAGTGGCTATCTACTGAATATACAGCACTGTATTTCATGATTGCTGTGATTTATTACAGTTTTCACATTTCACTGGCCCACCACCATGCATGAGTAAATCCCTATTATCTGCCAAAACCAATAACATTCACTGTAGCCTCTGCTTACTGTAAGTAGTAATAACAAATGTCTTGTTTGGCTTTTTCTACACACCCACAGCCATTCAAAAGATATTAATAGGCCCAAACAAAAGATTACTTTTTTTCCCCTGGAAATTATACTACTGTGCAAAAGTCTTGAGCCACCTCTCAATTCTTTAAATTCTGTTGGGGAAATAATTTATTAAAATGTGCAAGCATACATGGAAATACAGCATATGAGGCAAGAACACAGTTTGTATAACTATAATGAGCTTGAAAGTCAACATTCAGCATGACCATCTTTATTCTTCAACACAGCCTCAACTATTGAATCTTCGACCAAAATCTGCCAGCATTTTTCTGCATTCATAATTCCATCAATTTTAACAAGCTCACTGATACCACTGACTGAAATGCAGCCCTAAACCATGACAGAGCCTCCACCGTCTTTTACAGATGGCTGTAGACACCTGTTGTTGTACCTCTCTGCTGACCTCCTCTGTGCATATTGACAGTGATTTGAACCAAAAATGTGATCCATCACATCACAAGACCTGTTGCCACTGACTTTCAGTCCAGTTCTAGTGTAACTTGGCACAACCCAGCCTTTTCTTCCTACTTTACTTCCTTAAGATGGATGGATCAACTGAAGGGCCAGATGCATCTCTCATGTCCTGTGACAGGTCTTTATTGGATTTCTTTGTATTTCTTAAGGACACTACTTTAAAATATTGTTCATCTGTTGTAGATAATTTTTATGCCTGCCACATCTTCTTTTTGTCCTCCACTTTTCCTAAAGTTTCCACATACTGCACACTGCTCATCATGCCAAGTTTTTGGCTAATAGCTCTTTGGAATCGTCTCATTGGCACAAAAATATTATTTTATTGCTGTCAAATTGTGTTACTGTTGGCATTTTACAATGATTCAACTAAGGAAATTGGAAAATTATCTTGTTGTGACAGGCTGCTAGTAACAAAGTGTCTAAAAATACAATTTTTTTTTCTTTTTTGCTAAGTTGTCTGTTATGTGCACACACAACACTGGTCCCTCAATGGAGTTAGGTGCCTTTTTGAATAAGTCATAGTCCAGCGTTAGATAAACTCTAGGGATTTCCCAGTGGCATGTATGATGTGTCTTTATTGCTATGACAGAAATAATTTCTTGATGAATGATAAGTGAAAATTGTTTCCTGATGCTGACAGCAGAAAGTGACAGTTTGTTTGTTGTTAACCAGCTACTGAATGGACTTTGTAGTAAGAATATTGTTTTCATCTGATGTTTCCCAGGTATATAAAATGAACTTTGAAGCTCAAAATCATGTCAGTAATGCAAACTCTTAAAAAACACCCAGAAAATGTGAATATTACCAAATCCAATACAACTGGATGACATTACTTCATAGACAACTGAAGAATATTTTACAGGATCAAATGTTACATGATCAATCAAACCAGATTGATGTTATAATGAAACTCTAGCAACCTTATAACAATTGTTCCTCTTCAAGTAAAATTGACTAGTTAAGTACAAGATGAAAAGCAGCTGACTACAGAAATACATTTTTATCTCCCTGTTTCATTTTCCAAGGCTCAGTAACCCTGTTGCTACTTCTCTAATAACCTCACAAAATCTTCTATCAGCGAGTACGCTGGGCAGACATGCCCAATAGATCAAACTCCTGATGAGATAACGATCCAGGTTAATCAAGATACTGTAAGCCTGTCATAAGACAGGCCTTACTGTAGCGCTGGCTCATCTTTTGCACTGATTCGGGCTGTTAAGTCCTAAAGCTGAGGCTGCGAGAGGGAAAATGCTCAGGAAACCTCTCAACCTGATGTGATTGGACAGCTGCTGCTGAGGTGACCAGACCAGCAGTTAGCTGTAATAGTTTTCTAACAGGGTTGCAGAGCAGCTAAGACCAATTACTTTGGACATTGATTGCGCTCCCTGTCTTTGATCATGTAATTGCTTTGAGAGAGATGAGAGTGGTTCTACTGCTGATCAGGTGTGTTCAAATCGATTATAGTAGATTTCTCATTTCTAAGATGAGAGAGAGAATGGAGAGCATAAATGCCATCATCATTCATAAATTATCTGGTTATATAAGATCACACTGTAGTTTATTGCTGCTATTTATAATAATCACTGCATTTGAGGATCTGAAGTCTTTGTGTCTCACCTTTGTAAAGAGGCTCATCATCATGGCTCCAAACATTTAATAGAGTCATTGATCTGTGTTTGAACACGCTAGTGTGGATAATATTACATTTAGTTTACACTGTTTAACTATAGCCCTCCAAAATCTGCAAGGCTGGAGGCATATTTTGGGGTGAAACTGCATTTGCATTCACAATTTCAGGTGATTGGCAGTTGGATCACCCGGCTCTTTCCGTTCTGAAAGAAACCATGTCAGAAAATGCAGGTCTGTCTCCAATAAATTACATTTACATGACTTTCACACTGGAGACCTGAGTTTGCATCCTCAGGCTCATTTTAGGTTACTTAGGTATTAGCAACAAAAGCACTTGAACTAAAAATAGGGAATAATCCTGGATGGGGGCTCAGATCAACATCCTGTCTTTAGTTACTGATTTAATCAGTATCTAGGATTGCATAGACAAGTTTCTTGAAACATTTAAGAGACAATTTCAAATTATATTTGGAGCTGAAGCCAAAGTATAATGCTAAACAAAAGTCTTAAGCCACCCCTCATTTGTTCACATTTTGCTTCCAAGGAGCCAGACTTTCTTGTAATTTTTTAAAGTGGTCTTGAGCAGTAGCTGGTCTTGTGAATTGGTACTCTCACTGCAATACTGTATCACTTCCTCTTCCTGTTACAATTCACAATGGTGTTTTGTGTAGCCCATTTAATACAAACCTAGTGTAATCTTCATGTGCTTTAGCCAAAGCACATGCTCTGCTGAATCACCTGCAAGTATGCAGTCATTCACTGTGTCTTCAGGGATTTGCAAGCTTAGCGTAGCTATTAGCGTAGGGTTTAGCCAAGTCACTAGCAGCATGGCTTCTTCACCTGTCCCTCCTGCACTTTCCTGCTCAGTGTGTCAAATGTTTAGTTACTCCTCGGCCTCCTTTCTTAATAACTATGCTTGCAATAAATGTAGCCAGGAAAACCTGGTCTTGTTAGAAGAGACAACAACCATCCCTCTTTGGATGGAGCAGCTCTCACTTCTATACCCCCCCCAGAAAGCAGAGTTGCCGTTTTATACACCTCTCTGCAGCTTCTCATCCCCCCAAGACCCCGTCCCCAGAGAGACTTTGTCTGCTCACAGACTACCAAAAAACAATCCAAAAATGTGGAAAAAATGATTAAGCATAAAAATTCACAACAATATAGCATCCTCTAATGAACCAAAGAGTAAAAACTAACATTTGAGTGTTAGTTATTTTATTTTAATTAATCATATTATTACTTGAACCTTCTCTCTGTTTTTATTATGCAAATTGCCGCTGAGTAACACTGTTTGTCCAAGGCAAATTTCCCACTGGGGGACAATAACGTTTATTTGATTTGATTGATTGAAAACAGTTAAATGTGGATTATCAACCATTAGGTCTCTCTCTTTTCTAAGTCCCTGTTAATAAATCCATCCATCCATCCATCCATGCAATCCCTCTTCCATTTATCAGGGTCGTGTCACAAGGAGGCTGGAGCCTGCTGTCACAGGGTGAGAGGCTGAGTACACCCTGGACAGGTTGCCAGTCTGTTACAGGGCTAACAGAGAGACAAACAACCAGCCGCGCCCACATTCACACCTGTGGGCAATTTAAAATCACCAATTAATCCAACCCCACATACAGCATGTCCTTGGACTGTGGGAGGAAGCTGGAGTTTCCAAAGAGCACCCATACAGACATGGGGAGAACATGCTAACTACACAGAAAGGCCCCAGCCTTGCAGGTATGAATCCAGGACCTTATTGCTGTGAGGCAACGGTGCTAACCACCACACCACCATGCTGCCCATATCTACCTAATAGACTCCAATTTGTTCATGCAAATGGGGAGTCTTCTTCACACACTAAGGTAATTATGAAGTTCCACAGGGTTAGGACCAATTCAATTTACATTATACACACCCTCCTTAAGCAGTATTATCAGACAGGATAGCATACATTTTCATTGCTATGCAGATGATACCCAGCTTTATTGATCCATGTAGCCAGATGACACACACCAATTAGTTGAACTACAGGAATGTCTTAAAGACATAAAGACCTGGATAACATCTAATTTCCTGCTTCTAAATTTAGATAAAATTGAGGTTATTGTACACGGCCCCACAAATCTTGAAATTAGTCTGCATGGCATTACCTTTGCCTCCAGTGTCACTGTGAGGAATCTTGGAGACCAGGATATGTCCTTCAATGCACATTTTAAATGAATATGTAGGACTGCTTTCTTGCATTTGCGCAATATCACTAAAATTAGAAACATCCTGTTTGTGCATTTATTACTTCTAGGCTGAACTATAATTCATGTAATTCATTATGTAATTCATTATTATTAAGATTATTATCTGAAAAGCCTTCAGTTTATTCAGAATGCTGCAGTGAAAGTACTGACAGGGGCTAGAAAGAGAGAGCGCATTTATTCCATATTGGCTTCTCTTCACTGGCTTCCTGTTAAATCTAGAATCAAATGTTAAATTCTTCTCCTCACATACAAGGTCTTGAATAATCAGGCCTCATCTAATCTTAAAGACCACATAGTACCATATCACTCCAATAGAGCACTTTACTGTACTTTCAGACTCCTGGCTTATTTGTGGTTCCCAGGTTATTTAAAAGTAGAATGGGAGGCAGAGCCTTCAGCTTTCAGGCCCCTCTTCTGTGGAAGAGGAAAACTTTCCTTTTTGACAAAGCTTATAGTTAGGGCTGGATCGGGTGATTCTGAATCCTCCCTTAGTTAATATACAATAGACCTAGAATGCTGGGGGCGTCCAATGATGCACTGAGTATTTCTTTTTCACACACAGATCTCAACATGAACTGTTCAGAGAAGACGGCGTGAAGCTGGACTTTATGGTCGAATTGCTGCAAAGAAACCACTTCTAAGAAAGAACAACAAGAGAAAGAGAATGGCTTGGGCCACGGAACAGAAGGAATGAACATTAGACCAGTGGAAATCTTTCCTTTGGTCTGATGAGTCCAAATTTGAGATTTTTGGTTCCAAACACCATGTCTTTGTAAGATGCAGAAAAGCCAAGTGGATGGTTCCTACATGCGTAGTTCTCACTGTGAAGTATGCAGAAGGAAGTGTGATGGCATGGGGTGATTTACTGGTGACACGGTTGCCAATTTATTCAAAAGTCAAGGCACACTTAACCACCATGGCTACCACAGCATTTTGCAGCAACATGCCATCCCATCTGGTTTGTGCTTAGTGGGACCATCATTTGTTTTTCTGGGAACTCCTTAAAGACTGTTGGAAAACCATTTCAGGTGATCACCTCATGAAGCTGATTGAGAGAATCCCAAGAATGTGCAAAGCTGTAATCAAAGCAAAGGTGTCTAAAATCTAAAACACATTTTCGTCTGTTTACCACTTTTAAGTTTACTACATGACTCCTTATGTGTTCCTTCATAGTTGGATGACTTCAGTATTAATATATAATGTAGGAAACAAAAACAAAAAACACTGAATGAGAAGGTGTATCCAAACTTTTCACTGGTATTGTACTTCTGATCCGGTCAGTTTTGTAATTTGTCCCCCTGGCCCCGTCCAGCTCTGTCTTGAGTTCCCAGCAAAAAAAAAGGCTAAAATTTAAGTTAAATCTGTCCTTAGTCCTGCATTGGGGTCCTCTAATCCACCTGCCACAGCGAGTTCATGACAGGATTGGCCTTCACAGAGACCAGACCTCAACATTATTGAAGCAGTGTGGGATCATCTTGACAGTGAATGGAACAAAAGATAGCCGACATCCAAAGAAGAGCTTTGAATGTCCTTCAAGAAGCCTCGAGAACTCCTGAACAACTACTAACTACTATGCCTGAAGAATACTTAAAGAAATTACTAGAAAGCTTGCTTAAGAGAGTTTGGGCTGTGCCGAAGACTAAAGGTGGTCATACCAAATATTGACTTTAAAGCTCATTAGAATTGTACAAACTCTGTTTTTGCTTTATACACTATATTTTCATGCATCTTTGCACAATAAAAATCACAATTTTGATAAATTGCTGCACCTGTTTCCCATAATATATAAAGAAATGAGGGTTGTCTCAAGACTTTTGCTCAGTCCTGTATTCACCAGGGTCAAAATGTGGCCAGAATCAACTTGTCAAAGGGTTTGATCTGGATGGTTTTAGTAAGTGTAAAAATTATATAAGGGCAAACTGCCAGAGCTCTGAATCAGCACCAGTTTTATAGCCTTCTAACTGACAAAGACATTACCCAAGGCCTGTCATATCACACCAAAGTAAGACAGTTAAGTCAAGGAGCTCTGCCTTTGACTTACCCATTTGCATTTCTTTGTAATGACAGCAGACTGACTGGATGTCAAAGAACTGAGACATATTGTTGAAATTCTGCTTGTTTTTCTTAAGCTTTTATTTAATAAAGATAGTTTATTAAATGTGAGTTTTCAGAATGTACACTTAACACTAAAAGAAAGGGAAATTTTTTTTGCGATTCTTCTTTGTTTTATTGAGCCAGCTGTCTCCAGATTATACAGGATGATATGTTAACCATTAACCTAAATGAGTAAGACCGGTGGTCTACAAAACTGTAAGTTTGACTGTGTTTATTCTCAGAGTGAATCAACTTTGGATAAATCAAATGGCTGAAAAATGCTATTTCTCTTGGAAAAGAGATTTTTTTTTTTTAACCTGGTTAAATTGCTCCAAAACTCTGGAACAAATTGCCCATTCATATCAGGACCTCTCCTACAGTTGACACTTTTAAGACCCGTTTGAAAACCCATTTTTATTCTTTGGCTTTTAAATCAGAATTGAGTCTTGAGTCCTGGATACATTAGTGATGCTGTTTTCTTTTACTTATGTTTTATTATTTTTTGTTTCCTGTTTTAACTGTCTTCTTATCTTGTGTTTTATGTTTTATATTTTATTTATTCTAATTGTACAGCACTTTGGTCAACTGTTGTTGTTTATAAATGTGCTTTAGAAATAAACTTGACTTGACTTAAATTAAAACTGATTAACATAAAGCAACAATATTATATTATATTATCAAGTAGACTGTGGCATTTTACACTGGGGAACAATGAAAATAAAAGAAAACAAATCTTTTATTTGGTATTTAAGTCTTTTTTTTAAAGTGTGACCTGTTGTGGTGTCATGATAACATAATATTTGGATTTGACTGAAAAGACAACAAATTGTTAAGGATACAAAGTGCAGAGCTCAGGAAAATGTTGCTCCCAAGACAACTCTGCTGATGTCTTTCTAGAACTATAATCTATGAGGGGAAGAGGAAATTCAGAAAAAGCAAACTATAAGTAATGGTTTCCTGGTAACAGGACTTAATGTTCTCAAGGAGATGATTCCAGGTCAAGCTTTGGGTCAGAACCTGCTTACTGCATGCATGCATGTACAAGCATGTGGTTGAGCTCACAAATCCCCTTCACCTTCATACATCTTTTATGAGAGTCTTAGGGAGAACGCTGTGGTACTTACAGACACCATTAGGATTCTGCACTTCTTGCTAATATCAATACAAACAGGCACAGTGGTCAGGAAATGTGAAAGCTCAGAGGGAGGGAAAGAGAGGGGCTGAAAATGTAGTTATGCGGCTTGAAGGTTGGACAAGTGCATTTATATTTATAGACAGAAAAAAATATGCACATCCATTACTTAAGTCACAGTAGAAATACCAGAAAACATTTATTTGTCACAAGTTAACTTTCTATTCTACTGTATTTCATTTGGTGGATTATACGGTAATTACGGATGAGTTAACATGAAAGCAGCATTTTTATGGTGCTGGTTGAAGAGAAAAAAATTCAGTGTGTTCTATTTTATGAATGGATAGATGAAACAAATTTAAACCTGAAGCCTATCCATTAATGGAATTACAAAATAGCATAAAATAGAAAAATGTAAGTAGAGTACAATTTCTCCAAAACTATATTTAGATTTTTATTTCACGTTTTATTTTTAAAGATGGGTGAGCAAATATTTTACAAAGCTCTGAGTTTTCCAAAAATATCATGTTTTCAAAAAATGTTGCAGACAGCTGAAAATCTTAGGTTGAGAAACCTTGGGGATGGTATGGGAGTATTGACAATACAACAGGAGCTGCCAACCCACTGCAAATGTGTCAGTGCACAATGGCGATGTACTCCAGGACCTAAAACAAGACTTGTTTACTTTCATTTTTTTTTAATTGGACAGCTAAACATATAAGCCACTGTTTTATTTTAGATTTGAATGGTAGATAAAATGCAGCTAGAACTTATATTGAGCTTCTTAACCTAATTTATCACAACATGGACTTATTTTCTCAGCATGTCAAGTTAGTAAGTCTCATACCAACCCTAAACCTAATTTTGAGTCAAAATTTCAAGAAGCGTAGCTCAAAATTTTAAGATAATGACCTGCAATGCTGGCTTATGGACAACAATCTTTTTTTCAGCGGCAGAAACAAGCTTCCATATATAACCGACCTGTCACATCTGTACACCATCATTTCCTGTAATATACACCCAGTATATTACAGCTGGCTGTTTTAACATCAGTATGAACAACTATACATAACACAATGGTATTCATGAATTTTAGTCTAAGCATATATGGAGGTGGGTCTCAGAATCCCATTAAACTCCTGAATAGTTATGATCTAGACCTAAGTTTCTAAGGGCCATTTACGTGCCATTTGACAGTCCTTGCAAAATGTATCAACTGAGCACCACCTACTCCAGTGGCAGTAATTATCAGAGGAACTGGACTCTATAAAGAATACAAAAAATTTACAGTAAAATGCAATTTTGTTGCTGCAGATGAGAAGAGAGTGTTAGAAAATCTTTTATTGGTGATCTGATCATCACAAGTGAACACAGTGTAAAATAAATAGCGAACATGACAACTGCACATTAGAGCTCTGAAACTTTAAACTGCATACAGTAACACATTAAAGGTTACTCAGTGTGATCATCTCAGATTCTCTTTCATAGCCTAACAAAGACTGAAAGTTCTCATGAGTTTTGTAGAGATGCATTTTGGTTCGCTTGGAGTTTTCTCTGTGTGAAAAGAAGCCAAAACACAGGAAAAAAAGGCTGCAAGTTTACAAACTCATCAACTGATTTGGATCAGAGTAAATTAACTACATGTGTGAAATCTCTTAAAATACTACTGCGACACTGTGGGAATGCAACTGTTTACTTGTATAATCGTGCAATGACATAGTTTTAATGTCCATATGGAAACACTAAGAACAGTGTGATGTTTTCCAGCTTTGATAACACCATAACAACATACCCTAAATACCGCCTGGCTTTTAGTGGAGCTTATCCCACATATAACATTTCTTTAACAATGCTGAAAGCTCCCGTTATGTGAGGTTATAAGTGCAAATACTTTAGCGGGGGATTCTTACCGCCCTATGTATCTTGTCCTCCAAATCCTGGTTGATCCTCTGAAGAGCTGCATAGCTACTCTGGATCCTAAAAAAAGAACACAGAAGAATTGTGCCCTGTTCAAAACACAAATCACACAATTTGATGAGTAAAGAGTGTTTTACTGTTTGTAAACCAAAACAAGCAGTGGCGATCTCCATATAAATTTAGAGGAATAAAAAATTTACTAGATCAGTGTGCTGACAGAAAATCTCAGAGGGGATTTGCAGGATATTTTAAGTTCTTACTCAGACTTGAAGATCACTGTGGGTATAAATCTGTTGTGCCAAAACACCACAAAAAGGGCTGATGATATGTTTAAGTGCAACAGCAGAAGTTGGATGCACACACAAAAAAACACATAAAAAGTGAGCACAAAAAACCTTTAAATCTATAATTTTTTTATGTTAAGAATAAGGAAGCATGGCCATGACTTTGTAGTTTAAGACCAAGTAAGTTTTTCTTTCCATTTTTCCCTTTTTTAAATTCATTTTCTTTTTTTTGTGCCTTTCTTATAATTTTGTTCTTTTCCCCTACTCTAGTATTTGTTATCAATGTTGCTCTTTGCTATACTGGTGCATTAGCTTAATGCTTAATGGAATGGGAGCTTGACTTTCTATTTGTTAACTTATTCCTCCTATTTTATCGTGTCACCTCTCAGCTTGGTATTACATTTTCGCATTAGCTCTCAGGCCAAAGAAACCATTGAGAGTGTTGATAAACTAGCATTTATGACTCCATTAAGCAGACAGATTTGGAGACCGTGGGCAGTGGAGATCAGAAGTAAAGACAGATCATAAAACAAAGGTCTGAAAGAGATATGAAAAGCTAAAGAGGGAGCATAAACAGGAAAGACTGAGTGATGCTGACAGAGAGTGGCTCACACCATAGTGAATAAATAAGTGTAGTAAAACCTGCCATAATGAGAGGGAACACAGATATGGTAGATATTTTGAATACCCTGCTTAGCCCGCTGCCACCATGACCAGACTTAGAAGCAGAGGAGGATAGCTGGGTGGCATTAAAACAAGCTGCAAAAAGGCTTTTAAAATGCTTGAAAAAACTTAAAAAAAAAATTGACTATAAAAAAACTTAGAAAGGCACAAAAATGTATATAAGGGAAAACTATAAATATATTGGTTATATGTAAATATTATTTACCAAAACAGTGTTAATTTTGTTAGTAAAAACTAATACCTGACCTGTTTAAAGACACTGTTGCTTTCAGTCAGCTGTCTTTTGTGCTGCTATCAAGAGGAGTAAATATGTTTTAGGATACTTTCCTTCTCAGTTGTCCTCTAAATGCTCATTGGAAAAATATTATCCAACTACATAATTGCTGTTCTCAGGCTAAATCCCGGTGATAAGGTGCCACAAAATGCACAAATGAAATGGCAGCCAGCCCAGGAAGCCATGCACATGAGCACACACACCTGCGCAGCTTCTCTGTAAATTTCTCCAGTTCCTCCTGGGCCCGGCGCAGTTCTGTCTCAAGGTACTGCCGAGTGGAGTCAAACTCAGATTCCACCATCTCTAGTTTGTGGGTGGTGTACGACAGGCGCTTACGTAGGTCATCCTTGTGATCATGAAATGAGCTGAACAGATAGCAGAGAGCGTTTAGAGAAATGGAAACAAGATAAAGTCACAACAGTGATGCACTTTTATTTCTGTCAAAGTTTGTCACATTCTGAGAGCCAAGCACAGAAGGCTAGAGAAAACAGAGGCAAGCTGAAAAGGCAGTATGTGTTAGTGTGAGAGGGAGGGAAAGGGATGAAGTGTAGCTTGAGTGTAATTCAGTTTGGGGTGAGAGAGGTCCCAGGCAGGGGGAAGGCAGAGAGGCCGATGGGGAGGAGAAGATGGATGGAGGAGGACTACTAATCATTTCCCATTCACAAGGAAGCAGCAGAACTGGGAAAGGAGCTCCCATTGGTGCAATGGTGAATTTTATTACACGCTGCCCCCCCCCCCCCCCCCCCCCCCCCCCGCCCAATCAAATGGCTGAAAGAACAGGAAAAGATTTTTGCCCCCAGACACAGGCCATGGGTGATTCATAGAAGAAGAGGTGAAAATATAGAATGAAACAGAGCTCTTTGTGTGTGTGTGTGTGTGTGTGTGTGTGTGTAGATTTTAAAAGAAAGACAGCATGAGAGAGAGTGAAAGAGAAGCCAGAGCAGCACTGTTTCAACACCACCACTGCTCACAACAACAGCAACATACCAGACAGGAAGGAATATTTTGGGTGTGTGTTTGATGAAGCTTTGCCCATTAAGGATGAAAACCCACTGACAGAACTGACTGTGGGAATGGATATGGTAGTGGAAAGCTACAAAGATTGGGAGCAGTAGCCATGTGCACTCTGGGGGATTTAGCATCTCGCCAAACTGATAGATACCATCCAGCAGGCGCAATAACTGCGCCTTCCAAGTTCACCTCGGCCCAAAGCGTCAAGCTAAGCTGTTACTAAAGTAGGCGTGTCTATAGTGACACTTATAGACTGTGCCATGTAAATGGGTGATGTAGTAGGCTAGCCTTAATATCTGTGTCCTTGGTTGAGAATCTGCATTAATTAAAGCAGTAAGAGGTGATCCAGTAAGCATGGGACGCCACTCTAGGGAGTGTGAATGTTTTTCCCTTTCTAGGCTTGATCCTAAGCTAACCTAATTATGCACAGGTCTGAGCTCTGTATTTTACGCTTTCAGCACATTTTAACTGAATTGGTCTGAGAACATGATGGAAATGTCAATCACACTTCTCCTCAGAGTCTGCATAGGTGGCTCATTTGGTAAAATATAGGACTTTCACCTGGGACAGTGTGGTTTGAATACCATGGGAGCACTGGGCATGCTCTTCCAGTGGGACTGTGTTGGATGGGGCTTAAAGGAGAGAGGGTAGAGATGCAAAATGGCCGCTCTCTTTTTGTCCAACTGCAGCTTTAATCCTCAGACATTGTGGCTGTAGGCTTACTCTGTGTAGGGACGTAAACAAGTGTATTATACAAAATGGCAACCCCCCCTCAAGTATGGAATTAGAGCCAGAATGCTGTTAATCTATAAAAACTGGAGGAATGGTTAAACCGGTAGCCTGCAACTCCAACAGCTAAAAATAACACTTCTTGCTTGTTTCACCCTTACAAAGAGAGAAAAAGAGATGATAGCTAGATAGTTTATTTCATCGATCCAATATGCTGATGCAGGTTTGCCCCCCTAATTGATTTTGCAACAAAAGCTTTACAACAGTTGCAAGTAATGTTCTAAAAATACATGGCAAAGAGCCAAAAACCCATTGCTGGTGTCCTCTGATTTTGGTCAAAAGCAGAGCAGCATTAAACTGGATGTAAATGTCAGCTGACACATGAAGGCATGTGAAGATGAGTGATGGGAATGAATAGATACAACGCTATGATTTTAATGGATTTTTAATGGCTATAACCTCCCAATGAGAATCCATTTCCATTGTTTAAAATTAATGAAACGGACTCAACAATAATGCGGCTGATATTTAGATTCTGAAACGTTCTGCTGGCTGACTCAGCTTACCTTCTTTTTTGATGTTTGCAACCGTTTCTCTGGGTTTTGAGAGCAGTTTTGCCAATATATATCTTTTTCATATTTCTCTCTGTGCTCCAGCTCTCATGTGTGTGTAGTTGGTGTTGCTTCTGCTGCTCCTGGTCGGCTGAATGCTGAAGCCAAGTTTGAACTATAACCACAAACCAAGAGTCAAAGCTTTAAGTCTTGCCTGGGGAGGCAGATAGGAGTTGGCTATCTGTGATGACCCTGGCAAAAGAGCAGAGAAAAACAGCTTTGAAGTCCCACAGATTTAGTAGCACATTTGGTTTGCGTTGACTCCAGAGAGAAATAGAGATTTTAAGCGCCTTCACAAAATGAGCCTGTTTGGTATGAGAGAGCAGAGCTGAGGGATCAATTAGATGAGCTCAATAGAAAGCAAACCTGAATAGTATGGAGTAGTGTGATATATTGCACCTCCAGTTGAACTTTGCACCTTACAGTAAATGATCAGTGCAGAAAGATATTTTGTGACTAGTTACACAGTTAAAGAAAACTGTAACACTGAATTACATCATTTTAGCCACATGTTAATTCATTGTTTCCTTCCCTCTCGTTGGCAACAATTAAATGCAGCCAATACAAAGTGAAGTAAGTTATTGACCAGCTAAACACAAAGGTTATTCCTCAATAAATCAGGGTTATGATGAATGCATGTGTTTCCACTTCCATCCCTCATCATCGCTCTACGTTGCTGGGGCTTGAACTCGAGTCCGCTGTAATGTAAGAACTTAATAACTTGCCACTGGCAAGCATGAAATGTCAAAATAAACCTTTCAAGGTGTGAGCATCTCTCTTTATGCAGCTGTGTTTGCTGAAGCTTGCCGATATTACTCCAGCTGTGCGTTTGTGAGCAATATGATATCAAAATATAAAAATGCTGCTGCTAAAGGAAGCTTTGTTAAAAGTAAAGCACACACCATGTCCTAAAGCCACTGATTTTAGTTGTGCATATCAACAGCAACAGCAACCATGCTTGTTATTCCTGATTCAACATATCATATAATGTAGTCTTCAGGAATAGTTCTAAGGGTTCTTGAAGGACAATCAAAGCTCTTTTTTGGATGTTGGCTGCCTTGTGTTACATTCTCTATCAAGATGACCCCACATTGCTTCAATAATGTTGAGGTCCGGGCTCTGGGGAGGCCAATCCATTACTGATAGCATTCCATTGTGTGTTTTTCTACCCAGGTACGCTTTTACTACATTGTCAATGTGTTTGGGATCATTGTCCTGCTGAAAAATGAAGCAGTCACCAATCTGACACTTTCCAGATGGTTTTGCACGGCGGATCAAAATCTGATGGTAATTTTCTGCATTCGTAATTCCATCAATTTTGACATGTTACCACTGGCTAGCCCCAAACCATGACAGAGCCTCGACCATATTTTACAGATGGGTGTAGACACTCACTGTTGTACCTCTCAACTGACCACCTTCATCCATATTGACAGCAATTTTAACCAAAAATTTCCAATGATTTTCAGTCAATTTCTTGTGTAATTTGACATACCTCAGCTTTCTCTCCCTGTTTCCATTTCTGATGAGGCTTCAATGGATCAATTGAAGGGCCAGATGCATCTTTCAGGTCTTGTGTCAGGTCTTTGCTGGATTTTTAGGGACATGACTTTCAGATACTGTTCATCTGTATTAGATAGTTTTTTAGGCTTGACACATCTTCTTTTGTCCTCCTCTTGTCCAGTTTCCTCAAATTATTAAGGACACACTGCACACCATGCTGAGACATGCCAAGTTTTCAGCTCAGAACTCTTTAGGAATCACCTTGGTGCAAGAAATAGTACTTTATGCTTGTCAAAGTGGTACTCTAGTGAATTTGGCATTGGTCTGGATTGACAATGAGTCAAAAAGCAGCCAATATCCAAAGAAAAACTTCAGAAAAGCCTGGAGAACTATTGCTCAAGACCATTAAAAAAACAGGAAAAAGTTTGGATTCTTGAAAAAAAAAAAATTATATATATATATATATATATATATATATATATATATATATATATATATATATATATATATATATATATATATATATATATGGAAAGTCAGAATGACTTCATGGAAAGTCAGGATGTGGTGAATCTACCATCACTGACATTGTACAAGAATTTATAATTTAAATATCACTGATTATAACCGGAGGGCAAACATCTCAATGACATATTACCCTTTTAGAAACCATTTTGTCCTGTCCTCAAGAACCAAGTATGAATAAATGCATAAATAATGGCAGGGATTGCCATCAGCATGACTTTTATCAGTACACACAAAGTGGCAAGGTAGCAGTCCAACAACAAACTGGAATGGATATTTTGTCGCCAGTTCTAATGGCACCGTGACTTAAGCTATTATTTTTAATCTCTCTTTAACATTGGCTCAGGAAACAATGGCAGTTTCTAGAAAAACTGTTAATATGGTTGCTACAGCCATATTCTTATCTGCAGCTCACAGAGGGAGAGAGCAAGACAGAAAACAGAAATAGTTGAAGAATTTGTAAGAGTAGCTGTATAGAATCTGTCCTCACATACACAAATACACATAAACATGTTTTACCTTGAATTGTTTATAAGGTACTGTACCCCTACTGTATCATGACACCTCCCCCATGGGGATAAACAGCAGATCTCAGTGCCTTAGGCATTGTTTGGTAAGGTAAACACTGAACACATGAAGAAAAAAATCCTCAGAGAACCTTGTGATAGGCTTACTGCTGTTTTTACGCTGCAGGAGAAACTCCAAAAACACTGATATGTAAATCAAGCACAGTCTATTTTTTTTCAACAGCATTAAGAGAGCTCAATAGCGTGGATGGAAACACAAGTAAACCCTGTTTATCTGAAATACCTTCCCAGACTGCTGCAACTTGTCACAATCATCAGACAATGCACACTACAGGGAGTACAACAAATGGCTGTTGTAATGCTGCACAGTATAACCTACTTCAGGCAGACAGTTTCCACCTACTTTGCCTCCATACTTTTCCTCCTTAATGAGAATGGCTCAGCTAGCATTCAAAAAAACAACCTAATGCAAAACCAAGTAAAGGTCACAACCAGCCAGCATCCATCTTGGATTTACAACACAAAGGCCTAATAATGTTTGCAGGTTGATTTACTAGTAATGAGCCACAGGAGTTGAGTGAGGTAGAGCTACTGCCTGCCACATATACTACTCACAGGGAACAAATAAAGGCATTAAACTTTCATGGCCACAGTGCCATCTCTCCTGAAGTCTGCTGTTAAATGTAAACCTTAATTTTATGGCTCAGAGCGCATCTCTGGTGTTAATTTTGTTGCTTTGGCCATCATTCCTATTGGTTATGATGATACTGGGCAAACAGCCTAGCCATATTAAACTTTTTTCATTAAGTCCTCCTAATAACAAAACTAGCTGTTTGCCAATGCTTTCCAAAATCTTCCAAATGATCATTTTCTGATAGTCACACAAATAACATTGTCTGTCAGTGACTTCTAAAACAGCTGCAGAAATAACTGCCTGATGGTTTGACAGCAGTATGGGTATCAAATAGTATTTAAAAAGAGAGAAAAAAAATCTGTCTATATTTTTAGTCATGCTTTACTTGTGGACATCATATTAGAAGAATGAATACATTATGTAGCACAAAGAAACAGCAGATTCATCCATTAAAAAGCTTTCCCTATTATGTTGATTTAAAAAAAAATGCTGAATTTGGGTATCATATTACATATAAACTTGAATCATAATTTAAAAAATCAGACATGTTTTATCTCGAGCTTAAACTACATACACTGTTATGATAACAGGGTGCGCAGGTGACCACATGCTGTAAGGCTAAATGCGGCAGCCTGGGTTCAACTTCCTTTGCTGTGTGTCCTCCCTTTGTGTCTCTCTCCCTGCTATCCTGTCTAATCTCCACTGCTCAGTCAAAGAAACGAAACACACACACACACAGATCATCCTAAACATTAAAGCGAGGATGAAGTGAATAACACTGATGATTACAATGTAATGTTCGGAATCCTTATATTTATGTGCATCATACTTTGACATCCGCCCACTTTTAGGTTTAGAGACATTGTTGCAAACCAAGCATGCCCCCAGATGGCAACAACACTCTCCCCAGAAGGAAAATATGACGAAAAACTGCTCACAAATGGCCTCCAAAAGTCCTTATACTCCAGTCCAACTCAGCATCTGCTGGATGCACATGAGCCCCCAAAGGATCCATTGCCACAGGACACAACAGCACTCCCCGAGAGGTCCCATGCTTGACAGGTCAGAGATATTATGGTGGTTGGACTTACACAGTGTTAGGTAGGTAATTTCATGTTGTGACTGAGACTGGATGTGTCTATTGTTTAGTGTGGTTACAATTTCACCATATTCTTATGTGTAATAATTTTATTGTTATTATCATTATTGCTTTGCTTTGGGGTAACATGTTGTCAAAATGTAATTTTACACCTAAAAAATGACTTACAAAATACATGTTAATAATTCTAATAGGAAGCTACCAATAGTAAAGCCCAAGTTGCAAAAAAAAATTTAAATGATCCTTCAAATGCAAACCAGCTGCTGCATAGCTCTGAGGTATTAGACTGAAACAGGCTAAGAGCAAAAAGTGACCAAACAGAAGCTGAAGTGTTGATAATTAGAGACCTTTTTTCAAGTATTTTTTCCCACTGGTATTACGTACCACAGTGGTTGAGGCTTAACTCGAAAAGCACGAGTTGTGTATTTCCTCTGATGCAAGACTCTAGAAATACAACGGTCTCTTGTGCATGCTCCACCACCAGCAGCCAGAAAACCAGCACTGTGGATTAAGCCACCAGAGCAATGTTGATGACTAGTCAACATAATTTGCAGCCTGAAGACAAGAACTGCAACTGAGGAGAGATTCACTGTTTATTTCTTCTTAATTTCTATCTACATATCAAAAGAGACTTAACCTTAAGTGGGTAAGAACTTGCTTGCCTTGAAACTAAAAACTTAAGCAGACCAACTTTGATAAAAGCTTTAAGTAACAGTTTCATTGGGGCAGCTAAAATCTAGGAGGTGAGCCAAATTATCCAGAAATGTTGACGAGAGCACACTAATTAATTGCAGTTGAAGTACACTGAATGTTGTGCTATGACTCATCAAATTTTCACCAATCCCTTTACAGATCCTTGGCCCTTTAAATGTTGTATCAGTGATAGCAATAAAGTTTTATTTGTGTGAGTTGAAGTTTGTGAATGTACACATAATGAGCTTTGGAGGAAGCAAGCTTTTGATTTTGATGATTTGAAGGCAGATTTCATATTATCCCTGATCCGATCACATCAGGTCACATCAGGGGGCCACAGCATGAGTTACTGGAGCTATTCATATCCACATTACTGGTGTGTTTGTGTGTGTTGTGCAGTTCAGTGCCAATGAGGTGCAATCTGTGCTTTAGCACACTTGTGGTTAACATTACATGAATGATGGAAGTTCATTTATCGTCAAATCCCATTGAATGATTAGTGCGTTCATTTCCTCAGCTGACGTTTCCCAATAAGTATGTCAATACCATGTCACTGAAGCAGAGAGTGTCTTTAAGCTAAGTGACAAATAAGCCATTTTGCCTCAATATATGATTTTCATGCAGCAAAGAGATTTTAAAGGGATGTACAACACCTTTAACTGGGGAGTTATTTACAACTCCACTTTTAATTTGCTCCTGCCAAACTAAACTCCTTGTTATGCTGACTTTTTATTAACTGGATCACCATCTGGCACACAGGAAAGGATAAAGTGCCAGATCTGGCTGGTCTCTCATGAGCAAAGCTAAACCGCTGTTTTGGGTCACTTCACAGAAAACGTAGATATTTTGAGGTTTAAAAGACAGGATAGCTAAAATTACTCTGGGATCTTCAGCAGATTAAATTGCTGTAGTATTTGCTTCTCCTTGTTTTTTGACCACAAGATGATTAACCCTTAATGAAAACCTATCTAAGCTGGGGAGTGTTTTCACTAAAGGTTAATGTAGGAAAAATAAAAAGCAGTTTGAGATCTGACCACTTCACCAGAATTGACCACTTTACTACTTGTAAGCTGTGTGCAGGGTATGCTTTGCCGAAGGGGTCTACATGTCTGTGCCGCCGCTGAATTATTTTTTATCCCAGGTGGTGGTAAAAATGTATCCCCTTCTGATTTTCAGGGCTGCATCTTTAAACAGTCTACAGTGTGAACAACAATAAAATCAGATACTGGCTTTCACTTTCAGCGCTCCCAATCCTTTGACGGTAGAGATGACACTTTTGAGGCAGATGATCTGGATCCTGCTTTGTTTCAACTTTGCATTATGCCACCACTATATCAATGGTGTGCAGTGGCTTATACAAAAAGGCAAGCAGACCAGAGGCCAGATTAAAACATGCTGTATTTCTGCAAAATGTTCCCTATCAGTGTTATATGGATCAATACTACTGCTACAGATATTTAAGCTTGAGCTCATTGAATACTGTATATTCTCTTTAAAGTGATGCAAAATATTCTATTAAATCACATGTTTATAGCGTGGCTGTCCTGTGAGGACCACATGTTTCTGAAACAACAGCTGCTAATGGGCTCAGACACAGACACCTTCATTTACAAAAGGATATTAAATATTAAATAATATTAAATAAATCAAATCACAGCTGAATAAAAAAAGCACTGCATGACATATTCAACTGTCAGTATTTACAGGGGATTAAAAATTTTAATAGAATAGAATGACTTTATTAATAGGATGAATAATGAGATTGGGCATGAAAATGAAGGTGGTGTCTTGATAAAACAGCTGGTTACACTTTCTTTTGTCATCTATTTCTCATAGATGTCATTCTGAAAGTGCTGGTGGAGTCTGAACCTGTTCAACTTGCCTGTTGCCTGTACACTGGACATGGCAGGAGCTGATATCTGCTCTCCATCATCCTTTCAGCAAAGGGAGCTATTAAAAACTTTTTCACACTACACTCTAAGTCCTCTAGATTACACAGGTTGGCCAAGGTGGTTAGTAAGAGGAAGCTGACAGAGGCTTGTTTGCTTGCTAATGCTAGCTCTGTCTTCACACAAAGTGATCTTGGAGAAGACCCAGTGGCAGCTTGCCTGGCATCTTAGTCTCCCATCAGTTTCCCATCAAAGACCAGAGGTTTATTCAGAATGAGCGTGTGCGATCAACCAGAAAAAGTTAGCTAGGCTCTCAGCTTGACAAGCTCAAGTCATTGTTAACAGGACATGAACACTGGCTCTGTACAGATTTCAATGGGATCATAGTTAAGTGGAGTTAATCCTGCTTCCAGAGACAACATCCAACTGTGGCCAAGTGACTGCAGTAATGTAAAGGAGGAATGCAAACAGGCATGAAAGAAGCCTTATGGCACAACACTGTTTGAGATGAAAGTAGAGAGAGATCACTTTCACTTTGCAACTACTTAAAATTGCATTTTAATTTGTCTATTTTTAGAATTCCCTGTATAAGCTCTGCTGCCCTGCCTGCCCTGACAGAATGCCGCTGCATTATGCTGCTGCTATTTCAATGTGAAAACTACAACTGACTAAATAAAAGAGAAATGAAAAGGATTTAGAGCTGTCATACTTTACAGGAGCCTCACAAAAAAGTCACCCTACAAAGGCGAGTTCTGCAGCTTCTTAATTCAGCAGCATTGAGCTGTAACATCTTGCAGTTAGAAACATGCCACGTAGGGCATATCTGAAGAAATGTTACATGCATGGTTCATTGGCTTTGCAAGTGATGGAGCAGCAGTTGTGATGGGCTGATAGAGAGGAGCAGCCTCACTCCTGTGTGGAAAGACCCTAATCTGACTATGATTTACTACATCATTCACAGTTAGAACCTGCAGTCAATTATGTTGTAAAACACATTACAGAGCAAGTCATTTTCACATATTCAGGTAGAGGTAGAGGAGGTCACCTACCAATAAAGGTTGGTGGTTCAATCCTTGGCTGCTCCAGTCTGCATACCTAATTTTAAGATATAGCTATTGGACATAAAAATGTGCAGGTGCACATTTTTTAAAGGAGGACAGGCTCATTATTTTCATTGGGAAAAAAAAAACATTCCCCCTCTGTTTTTTTTTTGTTTTTTTTTAACAGATTGCACTCTGGCTATGTGTCAGTCAAACATGTGGCTCCACAACTCTTTCTATACAGTTCTCACTCAAATTCTAGTCATATTTTACAGTCACAGCTTTGTATGTTTGTCTCTCTTCCAATAAAATTCACAGCACTTGTGTCAGAATAACAAGCTCACCATAGTTGGCCATAGACAAAACATTGAGTGTGGAATGCTGTATAATTCTCAGCCTCAACTCTCAGCATCTTTGCTGCACAGTGGGCTTTATGACTTTTAGTTGCTGACTTCAATATAGGCTAGAATACTAGAAGAATTCACATTGTGTGGTCAGAAAATGTGACAGCTAACAGAACAGTTGAGGTCACACATTGCAGTCGTAATTTTTAGTAACTGCAGTGTTCAGTTTGAGACACTACCCTGGAGATGCGCTAAAGGAACAATGTAAAGTGATATACAGTGAATTGTTGAGTTTAAAATTTGGTCCAGTCGTGTTTTGAACAGGTCCAAGCCTTCCTTATATAGACCACCAGTTTCGTATTTTTTTCTGTGCTTCTAAATAGTTCTGTGAAAGCTCAACAATTAATATCAAAGCCAAAAATACAGTCTAACAGAAAAGTTTTTCTGGGAAGGCTGCATGCCCTAGAGAGGCTTTAAATCAAAATTCCTCCTCTATTCACTGGCTTTCAAGAATTCATCTGAGTGCTACTTTTCTCCTGGTTTAATCTGCAGAAGACTGAAAATGAGAACAGATTTACATACAACAGGGAGGATTCGAAGCCTGGACAATGTGCAAAAGGTAGAGCAGAGGCACTTGGGTCCCCTGATTTCCACTTTTACTTGCAGTAACATAAAGGTAGTTATAGTATAACACTGTGCATTCAAAAGAATACTTTCAACATCGTGCAAGTTTTTTCTTCTGGGCAAAGGATAAAAAGCTTTTCAATGTCTGCTCAATATAAATAAGACATTAATATAGACTTTGACCAAAGAATATAGCAAGACCAACAAAAAACCTATTTGCTCCAAAAGCTTCTGGGCAACTTGGACAAAGTAATAGACTTCAGATCCATCAGGTCAAATGAAGTTCAAGTCACCTATAATACCAATGATGTTTACTCTCATCGGGAAAAACAACTCGAGCTCTTCTAAATTTAATTTCTTCTCAAGCCTCCAGCAGAATCGTGAGCTCTCTTTAAAATGTTTTTGCAGTAAGTGTCTGATAGCAAAAGCAATAGCGGTTAAAAAAAGGTGACATAAATCTAGCTGATGAAGATTTAATGATTTATATTGCTGTATCTGTATGTATCGACAAAATCTCCCCTCTGTCTCTGCTTCTGTCTGTGTTTCCTGCAATAAATATACACTATAAAGCTCTACAGCTACACACTGCTGCAGGCCAGTAGCTCACTGTGCACTTCACCCCTTCATAACCCTTCAAACAAGCAACAAGAGTCAGGAGGAGAGAGAGGGAAAGAGAGAGAAGGTAGGGTAATAAGAGGAAGATTAATACAATCTATATGCTATGTTTGTGTGCCGCGGCCACAGCTCGATTTATCTCCATTGTTAAAATAATGTGAAAGAGGAGTTCAATCTTTGTTGGGGTTGCCACGACAACCCAGTCGTGACATACCTGTGCTCCCAGCCTGGCAGAGGACAAGAAATGTAATATCAAGAAGTATTTTAAAGGTCTAATCTGCACTGTGCTGTTCATGTTCTTTGCACTGCTTTGTAATTTAGATCACTTTTTGTTTTTCACGCCTCATCCTGTATATAGTAAGTGTTTATACTGTAGTAGTCAAGTCTAAATATATTAAATCAAGACTATAACATCTGAACAAGGATTAGACGAAATGCCACAAAATTCTGAACATCATCGTCCTCCTCAGCCAAACAAATGACATCCTCACCACCCTTGGTTACTGGTTGTACTTAACAAACGCAAAGAATTATACAAATATTACTATTACTACTACTACTACAACTATTACTACTCTTTCACAAACTTGGTTGCATGAGATTTTTCTGTCTTAAGCAGGCCTCCTGACATTAGGTCTCATGTCTCAAAGGCAATTAAGAGTTGAGTTTCTTGCAAGTATGTAATGATTCTGTGTCTGCAGAAGCCCCAAGGATTGAGAAGAGCCTCTTTTACCAAATTACAGGCAAATAGACCTTGTGCATAAGATTTTCTTACTGCTTCTGCAGACTAAGGATGACAAAGCTTATTTGGATTGATGAGAATACAGTATATAGAGAAACTGTAGACATGGAGAATGGGTATAAATAGGCAGAAGCATGTCATATAAACATATGCGGTAATCTTCCTCTTACTTGATATTGAGCTTGCTGCAGGTTTGGCGTAAGATGTCCATAACAATATCATAATGTGCCAAATGTAAATTCAATATTCTCTCTTTTTCCTCTGTTTTTGGTTTCCACAAACTGCTGATAGAAATATTTTACCATGTAGCTCCTAAATGTTCCTCTAAATGTGCTTATATTGCCATTTATTGATGGTTTGTAGTTTTTTCCTCTTTTGTTACACATAAAAAAAAAAAAAAAAAACTGCCTGCTGCAACTACAAACTGAGTTGTAAATATAAAGTTGTAAGCCATAAAATAAAAACAGTGAGCTTAAGCATACAATAAAGCTGCACAAATCTGTGGAGGAACTCCAGAATCCTCTGCAGGTTCACTGACATATGAGTAATATCATCCATTGTTATTACAATATTAATTATAGCCAATTTAAGAACACACATAACAGGTTTTTGTTTACATTACCAGTGCCCAAATTAGATTTTCAAAACATAGTGAATTTTTGGAAAAACTATCTAAATCCACAATATTATAGTTAATAGCAGAAACTACTCAGTGCTTTCTCCACAGACATCATATTTACCAAACTTACTGATATGAATCCAGTGACAGCTGAGTTTATAGGCCTAAGTCTGATCTCTAACTACAGGGATAGCTTCCCCTCTGTAGAGTACAGCATAGCGTTGTACAGTAGGATAGCTCAGCACTGCAGAGCACAAAGCTGTACAAGGGCCACGATGGCCAAATTTTGTCTCTGAAAAAATCCTGTTCTTTTCACCTTCAAGCCTTTTCTTTTTTATCATCACAGTCCAGATTGGACATCTGGAAATCCACCATGCATTAAACCACAGGAGGCCACCAGGGCTTGGAGTGATTATGTGTATGTGGGCCGAACATACAGCAGCGTGTGCACAGCCCTCCAGGGTGCAGTGAAATTATTATTGAGGTATAATAAGTGCAATAGGTGCACGGTTTGTTCAACATGTAGCTAGAAAAAGAGTTGTATATTTGTGTGTTTGAGAAAAAGCCTCTCTTAAGAGGGAAAGTAGCTTCTTTTATTAAGCTCAACACGCTGAAAAGTATGCATCAGCAAATGATTGTTTATATACAGTAACAGGAGTTTCAGAACCATGACACTGAACAAGAAAGATCAGGACTGAAACTAATACATTCATGAGAATAAGCAAGCAAGTGGGGCTAGTAAGCTCCAGCTAAAACTTCTGAATTGCAGACTTTTATCTTCTGTTTTTTACTGGTCACATTAAAATGCCTCACATCCAATTCTTCTGACATACAGTACATAGACTTTGTGCTTATAAGAGACTTGAGGTTTACTGTATGTGTATGTGCTCCAGAGGCTTATGATGCTCAGCTGACCCTGTCCTGTTGGCTTTGACGGAGCTGTAAAAATGCCGGTAGCAGACAGGCATATCTGCAGATGTCCAGGGAGCGATGAGGGTGGCGAGGTGGGACGTTAACGGGAAAAGGCATCTAAGACCTTAGACATGTGATGCATCAGAGAATATAGGTACATGTGCACACTCAAAGACAGAGCCAAACCCTCGAGTATGCTCCAAAGTAGATTCCACATCAGCCAGCCCCACAGTCTACTGTAGTGCACTCCAACAAACGGCTCCTGCTTGAATCCCAGATCTCGCTGTCTTGGAAATAATTAGAAGAATGAGAGAGCAGAGAGGTGGTAAACTGCTCCAGGCTAACCTGAAGGGAGACTTTGTATAGCATCTGCTTCTGGAAGCTACGTGCCAAGCTTAGGGAAAGATGAGAGATGAACAAACAAAGCTTCTTTAGGCATATTCCTAAAAGTCTTAAGTGAAGCAGAGCAGGCGACTGATGTCTCTGAGAGGCTGACGCTGGTGGAAAAGTGGATCATGGATAGATACATCTGAAAAAGGCAAAAGGAGGAAAACTAAAGAGGAAAACTAAAGTATGAGTTAGACCAATGCAGCAATTGGCCTCCATTCTTTAGATGCTTTTCAATCATTTTCCTGTCCTTGGTTTATCAAATCTCAGCAAGCTATGATTGCAATTTTATGTTCACAAAGATACTTCCACCACCCTTGGGTTAATGAAAACTTGTTGAATTCTTTTGAAAAAACTGAACAGGGACAAGAATTTTGTTATTTTGAGATGAGAAAACATAGAAAAAAAGTTATAGAGCTGTAACCTTTTCATCTGTCAGTATACAGTTATCTTTTGACTTAACTGGCACAGAGTCCCTTTTATGGTATGCAACGCACTCTATTGGGCTTCACCAGCTTCCAATTTCAGTTTGACTGTGACGTTTGTACAGTATTATAGTCTTTGGAAAATCAAACATTTACTTAGTCCAACTAGCACATGTTTGTAGCATCTTCAAATCACCTTATAAAGAGCATATTAAAAATCTAAAAATAAAATAATAGCAGTGAAAGCAATCTACTATGCACGTAACTGTGAAGCAGGAAATTAGTACAACATGCAAAAAAACTTACCACAAGGTTTCAATTATCTACTTTAATCAAAAACTCGTAAATCTCATAAAACAGACTTTTATCTGGCTAATAGTTTCTTAGTGTGCTCTTTCATATACTGTTGATGTGGAGACAGTGACTTTGAAAGGTTTTGTCAGCGCACAATGATCTCAATTTCATTGGTATCGATTTAACTCGGCTTACAAGTGAAGAACAAAACAGCCTTTGGTGATAAGCTTTGGCTTATTATCTATGACAAGAATCATTTCAGAAAACTGAGGAGGAGCAGAGCACGTTGTGCTGCAGGGGGTTGGTGGAGCTGATGGTTTGTTTGGACAGCCTTCAACACTTATTAATTTTCATCTTTGGACTCATTTAAAGTGGGCCTACTATGCTCATTTCCAGTTGCATTTTTTTTTTATTCTTTATTGCACCAGATTTAGAGTAAAAATCATTTTTATCTTCTTTCCTTCTAACCTTCACCCTTTCCACCCTCCCTTTAGCTTTCCTCTGTCCGCCTGTCCCTCACAAATGGAAATATTCAACATGGGACTTTTTTTTCACTGCTAGAGCCATCAGCCAGAGATGACCATATTCAGAATTTCAACATTATTCAGAGCCAAGAGTAGAAAAAAATGGTCAGAAACTGAGCTTTTAGCTTTTAGAAGTCTGAAGCCTGAGGTTTTGATAAGCAGGGATTACTTGCACGTATGCATACCTTATTATTTGAAACTTTTGTATTATGAGCATCCACCCCTCTCTGGTCTACCAGACTGGTCACATGGCAAAACAAGAAATAAAATCAAATTGCTGGCGTTTCTGGACATGAATTGTCACAGATTTCTGTGACAGTAAGCACAACTTTGAATTTCAGTGGTAAGTATATTTCATAAATGCTCTTCAGAGGGAAGAAGTCATCCAAGAAAACTGAACTTTGAAACTAGTGGCAACTGTTGTATTTAATGATCTTTTAAAAAATTTAACAGAGTTGTTTCTAAAGATAATTAATAATTTAAAAGTAATGAAATGAAATAATCCAGGTGCCTCTCCAATGGCTTTTCAATAGGCCACCAAGCACCAATAGGCTACCAGTGTGCAAAAACTACAGTTAATAAAATGAAGTGAAAAGGACTGAAAGCAGCATATTATGTTTTATGGGATCCTCAGAAATAAATCTTAGAAACAGAGAAAAAAAATAGGTTGTTTTCTCAGTTTGCCAAGTAGGAATATACTTAGCAGCTTGTTTAATTATTCATTTATTTGTCTGCCAACATACTGCGTAGCTGCATTTTGAGATTATTTAATAGTAAATATTGAAGTTAAATGGTGCGCCTGGCCAATTGATGCTACGTGAATGAAGGATGTAATTCTAGTGTTAAAATAGCTTTTAACCTTTTGTGTTTGATTGCGTCCCTGACTGAAAATGCACTAGTTCTGTTTAATTCCAAACTTTTTCAGTCAAAATGACTAATTAACATATTTTATAGAATTTACATTGAAAGCAGCAGTAAATAATAAACACGCTAACAGGTTTTATAGTGTATGGGCAAATATTTTCATGATTAAAAAATGCTTCATAAAAAAAAAAAAAAATTTCTACTCTGATTTTCTGCTATAAATCACACACACAAAAAAAGAGTATTGAATAAATGTAAAGTACTATTCCATGGCCATACCATTTGCAAATACAAAGTGCCATCTTTCAACTAATTACAAGTTAACATGGCTCAAAATGGAAAAAGGGTTAGTGCACATTGCTCATTCTTCCTTTGATTGATTAAAGCTCTCTCCACTGTACACGAGGTTTGAAACTTACTTCAAAGACCCAAAGTTTCCCCCCCAGACTGCACTTTATCCAAGGTTCTGTTTGCTCTAATTATGTAACAGGAAGAAGGGATCATCTCCAAAATCAATGTTTCCTCACTAGCTGCAGGTTAAGATTGGAGGTGAAAGCAATTAACTTCTAGATGTTATGATCATGTTATGCTGACGTGCTGATTATAAAACCACCTAAAGGCAATGCATCACAAAAGACTTTAGGATTTCCTCCCTGAAATTAAAAGTAATCACGTGTCTTTTCCCAACTCATCAAGTGTGTAATTATGGAGTCTTCCATCTTGTGTTGTCTCTCTTACTCTTGATCTGTACAAGGTGTGGAGTTTGGCTTAATGAGAGCAACTTTCTTTCTCATGATGTGCTTGTTCGGCCATAATTGCCTCTCTGCAGTATCTTTTTGCCCAGTGAAGTAATATGAGAGTTAATTGAGGGCTGTGAAAAAAAAATGTCATAGCAAATTATTCTCATACCATTAAAATCCAAATGACAATAATTCAAATAAGCAAAACAACCGACCACCCCTAAACAAGAACAACAACAACAATTTACTTCAACTTGATCAAATGATCACAACCAACCTGACTTCTATGCAGTGACTTCCAGTCACAAAAGCTTCAGGTTTTACTCCAACATGCTGCACAACATGTATTCACATTCTCCAAACATATTGTACTGTTGAATGCAGAGCAGTCTACCCAACCCTTTTTCCTCAAAGCACTCAGAATATGCAACACATGAACGGAAAGGCACAACAGCTACAGAAGAGCTCCCACAACAATCATTACTTTCACAAGTGTCGCAAAGCAACTACACACACTTATCTCAGCGCCACTAATGAAACCAGGCATGCACTTCTTCGCTTCCTTGCCTTACCGTTTATATGCCTTTTGCCTCATTTTCAGCAGATAAAATCACTATATTCATGTGCCTGTGCATCCCCTCAGAGCTGCATGCATTTAGAAAAAGACTCCTCTAATTCTGACTGGAGACAGGGCTGGTAGGCAGAGAGAGAGAGAGAGAGAGAGAGAGAGAGAGAGGGAGGGGAGAGAGAAATTGAGAGAGGGAGCTGAGAATTGAATGGAGCAGGAGGAGGTGTTGTGGAAGAGGAGGGGTTATGGAAGTGATGGAGAGAAGAGGAAAGAGAGAGAGAGAGGAGAGGTGTGGCTGAAGGTGTAACTGCTGGGAGGAGAGGAGGTAAAAGTGAAAGTGGCCAACCTTGTGTCATGCTGCATCTCTCCATCAGATTCCTGGTAGGAAGAGAAGAAAAGAGAAGGTGAAATGATTAGATATATTTATCAAGCAGATTTATCTGGCGCCGCTGCTGCCACTGCACGCCGTGGAGTACCTCTTATCTGGTGTTTAACGAGCTCTCAGAGCGCCTACGTCTCGGCAAACAAATATATCCATTATTTCTCACTCTCAAAACACACACACTGTATCAGTTCTGAGAACATTAAGTGAAAGAAGGCGCAAGGCAGAGCAAGAAATGACAGATTAACAGTGCAAAAGAAAAATGCTGTGTGCTGCAGAAATGGAGAGAAAGTGCCCAAGGGTGAGAGGCAGACTTGCAGAGTGTAGGTTTTAAAAGGAAAAAACTGAAAAAATGGAGAGTTTTAGGTATGAAAAAGTAAAATAGTAAATAAAATAAAAAAAATTTTTGAAATTAAGTTTAAAATAATAATTTGACATTTTTGGAAATAATCTTAGATTCCTTGTTTGATACCACTCTCTTCTTTTGAAGGTAAATATTTCTATTGTTTATGCTCATATAAACAAACTATTAAAGGTCATTGTTTGCACTTTAATAGTGCAAACAATGACCAAGAAAATCGACCATTTACAGTTTCACTTAATTGTTTGCTTCAGAATCAGTTACCCATGCAATCATTTCACCACAGTCAACAGGGCAGCGCATACATGTGCAACCATAAAACACTCCCGATTTCACATTCTTGTTCATGAACTTTAGAGAGGCCACAAAGTCACACATTGTTTTGGTGCTGCAGTGGGTTGGTGCGCTTTCAGATGTTTGTGTGTCTGCATGTTGCATGCAGCTCCCGTTAGCCTTATTGGTGAGGACTCAGCAAGGTATAATAAATGTCACAGGTGGACCGCTCCAACATACGGACTGTAACATTTGCAGTGTGTATTGGTGAGCGTCTGCATGCCGTGCTTCACGGAGTTGTGTGGGTGTTACAAACAGTGCGAATGATACAGCAGGATGACTCATACAGCTACTGAATGAGACAACGCTCAGTAATCCCCCCCCCCCCCCCCCCCAACCCCTCCCCCCACGTCCATCCTTCCATCCCAGCATCCCTCTGTGCGGAGAGGGCAAGCCTGGAGAGAGGGGGAGGAGGATAGAATTGGCATTCCTGGAAGACATCACTGAATGATAATCAGCTCACATGGATTTACATTCATTCAGTGAAAAATGTAAAATATTAACCTTTGATTTGCTTTTGCTAAATTATTATAGAAAGCAGACATATATTAAAAACTGTTCACCTGTCATTCACTAGTTGTCGTATATCAATAATCTGATATAAATCAGCAAGGAAAAACCATATAGTTTGGACATCCATCCATCCATCCATTTATTTCTGCTTATCCAAATCAGGGTCACGGGGAGGTTGGAGCCTATCCCAATTGTCACATGACAAGAGGTGGGCTACACCCTGGAAACGTTGTCAGTCTATTGCAGGGCTAACACATAGAGACAGACAACCATTCACTCTCACATTCACACCTACATCCAATTTAGAATCAACCCAATCCCATGCATGACTTTTGAACTCTGGGATGAAGCCAGAGTACCCAAAGAGAACCCATGCAGACACAGGGAGAGCATGCAAACTCCACACAGAAAGGCCGCAAGCCTGGATTTGAACCCAGGACCTAAACGTAATATGCAAAATGGCCCTGTTAGATTCTGCATATTTGGTCTGATTTTCCCTTTTTGTATTTCACATTGTCATTCGATAAAAAAACACCTTGATAATGTTGTAATACTTTTTTCTTAAGATGATTTCTGATACTGTATGTGGATATTTTTCAGCATTATTTCCATTCATCTTTTAATTACTGTCCTACAGCATTCAACAGTAAGTCTGCCATTCACATGCCAATGTAAAGGTTTCACAGGAAGCCATGCTTGCATTTACTAGGTGGTGAAGTGGAAACAAATACCAGCATGTCCACCCAAACAAAATTCTTTTTAAACTTGCATTTTAAACACTCTAGTTCAGGGGTAGGGAACTCCAGGCCTCGAGAGCCGGTGTCCTGCAGGTTTTAGATGTGTCCCTGATTCAGCACACCTGACTCAAATGACTGAATTACCTCCTCAGTCTGCAGTCAAGTTCTCCAGAGTCCTGCTAATGACTTCTATATGTGATTCAGGTGTGCTGGATCAGGGACACATCTAAAACCTGCAGGACACCGGCTCTCGAGGCCTGGAGTTCCCTACCCCTGATCTAGTTGTTCTTCTTCTGTTGCATTTCCTACATTAACTACTTGTTGCATGTTTAATTCTTGCTGTATTCGATAAGTGTACATTTGTACTGTTAGGATGCATCCTGCTACTGCCAGATCATTCAAGACTTTGTTATGTATCAATTACGAGATCTCAGTTTAGTTTGTGTTTAAGTCATTACATATTTTGTAATACATATATTTCAGTCTTGCCCTCCAGACTGCAGAGGACACTTTTCCTTCTTTTTCTCCTTCCTTCCTTGAAAGAAACACCCACCTCATCTCTGCACTTGCAAGCCACTAACTGTGAAAAGTTGCCATACAGCAGTTTTCTCTCTTTATGCCAAATGTATTCCTTTTAATACATACACCCACTCATCACTGAACAGTTGCTAGGGAGCTGACATCCAGTGAATAAGTTCTATTCAGGAAGCAACATCCCAGACATCTCTCTTCTTCCTTGCTGTTGGACATGGGTCAAAGTTCACCCATTTGGCAGCAGAGTATTAGTACAACAGTGCATCAGGTTGTGAGAGGCCATATTACTGGATGGCATTTCTATGCCTGAGGCTCAAAAGCACAACAAAAACAGAAGGGGGAAAGTGTTTAAATATTTTATGTATTAGCTACCTTCACACGGGCACCCGAGCAGGATAGTGAAATTTGTTTGAGATACATGCAGTCTTTCTCTATTTCAGTAAATAAGCAGTAAATAAGGCAGATGTATTTTTAATATCACACCCCAAAGGGATCAGTACTTCTAATTGCTATCTCTCTGTTGCATGTTTGGAGGGCAGAAAGATGTTAATGGATTTAAATGAAAAGTAACTATACCCTAACCCCAGGGGACTATGCCCACTCTCCACCTTTTGGTTTGAGAACTGAAGAAGCCTTTTGGATGAGAGGTAAAAAGGGTTCAAGAAACAAAAAGAACTTTTGCCTGCTTAATTTGTCATAGAATAACAAAGGAACAAGCCTCATCTGGCCGTGAAACTGCTTGTCAATTGTCCAATTACTTTTACGCCTCTGAATATGAATAAAAATGGCTGTAACTCCTAGGCTGTTGATGCAATATTTTTGATAAACCCCTTGATTTAATGTTGAAATTCTGCACTTCAAATACCCTGCATTTGTTGATGGATTTAAATCAATCTTTTCTCAAAAGATGTACATTTTCAATGGCCAGGATGTTCTCAAAAGAGTGCTATGGTTGACGTCTTAGACGTGTTAGTTTTCATTCAGACATTCAACAGAGGGATAGCAAATGTCCAAATGCTTATGGACGTTCTGTATGTGCTGCATATGCATTCCTGTGCACATATAGCACAGAATACTTGAGATTCTTGTTAATGAATAATCATGTTTTCAGATTTTGTTTTGTATGGGAAGTGGGTGATGTGTCAGATGCAATTAAGCAAAACAGCAAACATAAATGAGTCACATCTACATAATAAGTCTGAGAAGAGTAATATTCAGCTAACAAAGACAAATGTGATGCAATACAGTATATCAAAGCCTTGAATAAAGATTGAGTGAAATCATCAGAGGCTTGTATAATCTTATTCATTTGGCTCCTCATTTCCAGCAATCTACATTTACTCTTACTGCATGTGGAGGAGATATGACACAAACTGATACTTTCTTAGAATGATCACAGCAATTATCTTCACAATAGACCAAAATAAAGTTACCGGGCATGGTGTAATAACTGTCTATATAATAAAATCCACAGTACGCATGGTGTGTATCTGTAGTCCTCATTCTGATCAACTGTCGATCACAGTTTAAAGAAAACAGACTTTCAAGAAAGAAGTTATTCATCGCTGACATAATGCTTATTGCTTCCTGTTAAAGTAACTCTGTTCCATACCATGTTAAGAAGAGCAGCTGGCACATTATTGCATATTAATAAAAGCAGATGGTTTGCTTGCAACCATGGCCAACAGAGGTGCTGAGAGACACCAAACATGTTGGAAATCTGACTAATTCGGGAAATAACTTCAAGTAAGTCCAACAAATGCATTAGATGTTATCCACTCTATGTGCACACTGTCTAGCCCTAAACACAATCTTGCTTTTAGCCTTAAAAACAATATAAAAAAAAAACCTAGCTGCTTTTCACACACATCTGTGAATGAACTAAATCTGAAAAGATCAAATTTCTGTGGAGTATTCAAGGTTCTGATAGTAAATCACAGTTACTCCAATTTTACTTCAACATGGAATCCTTGGTGCATGTCACCTCAATGCCTTTCTGCCCTAATTCCTCACTTCTCTAATGCTGACTCTAATAAAGTTATACAAAAGTCCCAAAATACTTCAAAAATAAGAAACAAACTCAAAAGGTTTTCTCTCAAATTGTCCGGTAATAAATACCCATTCCTGTCTGGTTATGGGTTATTTTCATTATACATTCCATTAATCCCTCCTGTAATGGAATGATGATTGAATCTTAAAGCTAGATCTTCAATAAATTGAAGTTGAATTTAAGTTTTGGAGTACTGAAATTTGTAGTATTTTTAAACCAACCAAACAAACAATGAATGTAGTGTACTCACAGTAACATTTAGAGGTCTGGGCAATGAGGTAGACCTGTAGGACATTCTAGGAAACTGCTCTGGCCATTTGAAGACAGGGCAGGGGTTGCTCCATCCACTGGAAGCCAGATGAGGATAAGGTGGCTCATAACTGGTAAGAACCACTTTCTTCTCCTTTTTCCTCCCTCTTTCTACCCATTTGTCTTTTTCCCAGCAAGGCTTTTCTCTCCTTCTGTCCTTTTCCTTCCTTTTCTCACCTCCTCTGTCTCTCTCCCAGGAGGTCTCTTTTCTCTTCTCCCTCTCCTCCTCTTTTTCCACCCCCAAGCCCTCATGTCTCTCCCACAGAGTCCTGTTTTCCCTCTCCTTTCCTCTCCCTATACCTTCTTCAAGCACTTTTTCATTTCTCTCTTTCCCAAGGGTGCCATTAGCTACCAATTCATCAAGTCGCCTCACTCTGTCAATGTCTGTCTCTAGATAATGTCTCCCAGTCAAAGGTTGTGCTTGGATCTTTGTACATAGCTCTTGGTTTTGCTCTGGGTGTGAGTGGCTCTCCTCCTTGGCTTTCCTTAGAACTTCCCTTGGCTCCAAGACCCTACAGCTAGGTAATGTTTTGCTCCACTGGTGGATGGAACTTGTGATATCTTTGGAGTCACACTCCTTTATGGTCTGAAGGTTTGAGCTGGTTGGACTGTACCACAAGTTTTTTGTTGATATTGATGGTGGTGGATTTGTCGAGGCTGAATGTAGTGGGGTGTGAGAAGGAGTTAACGGTGGAGGTGGAGGTGGTGGAGGAGTTGGGTTGCAATGTTGTAGAATGGACAATGGCTGAAGAGGACCACCATTGGATTTTAAGACCCTGCAAGTCACTTCATTAAGAAACTGTGAGAACTTGCGCCTGTCCTCTGATTTCTCATCACACTGATGGGATAAGACTGAAGAAACATTTTTGCAAGATGATGACAGACTTTGGGTTCCCACATCTTTTCTTTGCATTGTGCAAGTTCTCTCATGATCATGGTCTCTTTTGCTCTCAGCTTTAGCAGGAGGACGTGAAATGATAAGATTTTGGTAGATAATTTCATCCTCACCCTCAGTAGTAGAGGACGCCTGGTCAGTGGTGCAAGGCTGTCCATTGCTGTCTTGCTTAATAGGAGTCCGTAACAGGCAGGTAGCCACTGAGCTCCAGCTATTTGTATCCCAACTTCCATCATCATCACTAGAGCTGTCATTGCTACTCTGTAGGCTGGGGCTTTTACTCTGCTCAACAGGATTGGGGACAGAGTTTTCCAGGCTGCCAAGTGACCTCCTCTTCATCCGAGAGACTGATCCTCTGAGGTTGGGTAAAGAGTTCTGAAAGTTAGACAGAGGTTCGTCAAGACTTGACAAGGATCCTTGCATGCATGGAACAGACCGCTGGAGGCTGGAAAAGGAACCTTTGAGTAAAGGAGAGGATTGGCGACGCAGTGGAGGCTCTTCTTCATGGTCACTGTAGGGTCCAGAGAAGATGGGGCAACTTGCGGTAGAAGAGCAGGAACCACGATCTTGCCTAGTTGAGGCTGCTCTGGAACGCTGTCGCCTCAAAGTAGCCATATGAATCACCTTCTTTCTTCTACTTTGCACAGACTTTGGTGATCCTTTCTGTACAGACTCAAGCCTGGGACCATCATCTGAAATGGAAACACATAAGTGAACCATGTCAGGCTCAGACCTATTGGTTTCTGTCCTCTGGCTTTGCCCAGTTTCAGCTGTCTACCCTAGTTGTCCTGGTTTCCAACAGTGCACCCAAGCTGTTGCAGTGTGACACACTTTCCAGCACAGTACACAACGAGATCCCAAAGAGGTTAGGGCCTGATAGTCATTTGGATGTCAACCAAATTGTTACCATATGCTGACTCTATCAATGCTATTTTTCCTTTTTAAAATAGCATTATAGATCAACAGCCACATCACCGGTGGTTTGTCTTTGGGGATATATAATGAATTTGTGTATCGACATAGATGGTTTTGGAAAGCAGCTGGATATCCAGGTCAGCGATATTGACCACAGCTACCATGTCGAATCTGCTTTCTGTACAGCAGACAAACAAAGCAGATACAGATCAATTTGTCACACATTGTATTTTTTCTTGTTTGTTGTGTTTGTTATGCTGTGCTGCAGAGAATAATGTACAAATTCATAGTTCATTCATTTTTACACATTCCTAAGAACACACTTTGTCATTCTCATGAGACAGAACATCTCTGTGGGAACATCTGTTGCCTCTAGGTTTGATGAAAAGGAGCCTGTCCAGCAAAGATTACTGTGGCCAGACACTATGATCTTAAAGTTGCAATCAGCAGGGTCAGTTGTCCTGCTGAAAGAACAATACAAGTAAGTGATTTAAAAGCACTACAGTTTACTGTATGTTCCTGGACATAGGCATTCAATCAAACAGTTAATTTCTATAGTGTATATTTATCTTGTAAAACACATCTTGGAACACGGCAAATATTTTAGTAAATCATTTGACATGGCTTATGCTGAGCTTAAATTTGCAAACCAGCATTTCACAATGGGTAAGAGAAAGGACAGAACTAAAGAAAAACTATGACAAACAGAAAGGACCTCTCAGTCCCTGACCTATATGACTCTGATATAAATTATGTGCATAACGTGACCACATGCAGGATTGATGTGTTATGGTTTCAGCTGACAAGTGAACCCAAATGCAGACCAGAACATGAAGTGAAATGAAAAGCGAGCTTTATTTTAAGATGATAACAACAAAAGTTGAAAAACTCCAGATCAACAAATACTACAAAAGCTAACAAGGCACAAGGAACAGAAAACTTGCAACTTCAAACAATAGAATAGAAAACCTAAACAGAAATTCAAATTATTAAGAATTCAAACAGGAAAGAAAGGACCATGACATGATGTAGGACATCAATATTACCCTAAGCATTGCTTTAATCTTGTGTAACCAAAGGAGAAACCTTGCCTCTATAAACCAGCTCTTCATAGAAAAGTCACCATTAAAAAGCAAACCTAATAAAGCTATAAATAATAAAATTAGTTTTTAAAGTCCAAGAGGACAGCTTCAGCAAAAACATTGGTTTATTTTTTCATCTACTTTGTATTTGTCCTAAATGTCCCTTAGTATGGTTTTCCTACTGTGCACGAATTATTGTGGCACACAGGGTGCTCAACCAAGCAGGAAGAAGGCTGCTTCATTGTGAATGAAGAGTGTGAAGCTACTCTAAAGAGGCAGATGGTGAAACCATTGAAAACAAACATCCCTTCCAACAGCTGTACCCTCTCTAATAAAATGTAAAAAATAAGGGTACTTGATGGAGGAGGTAGCATAGGGAATACCAAATAAAGGAATTCCAAAGGATACCTTTGTTTCTATAAGACCCCCTGCATTTGAGGGGCTCTACGTGTTTCACAGTAATTAGATTTCAAATTCTCCTGCCGCAGCAGGTATAATTATAATTTGCTTAAAAGCCAAGATGATTCTCCCCAGTATGCATAGCAGCTCTTCTGTGATACAATTTATCTTTACTCATGCTTACACCTTAAAGAAAAACTGAAAGTGTTGCAGCAGGTTTGCTGAGGCAGTTGTACTTTGCTGCAAATTAAGGTAACATACCTCTGGCAAAAATATACAGCCTGTGCATATTTAGCAATAAAATAATTTGCATATTTTACCATTACATTTTAGAAACCCAAATGATCTAAAATAGCTTGAATCCACCTCCGATGCTCCTGCCCTTGCTTCAGTCCACCTGGACTCCTGTACACACAATATATCTACCTTCCTGCTCTCCATTGTATCAGCCAGCTCTCTCCCTTTACCAGTCATAGTCCCTACATTTAGAGTGAGTACTCTCAGATCTACAGGCGTGCCTGTCTTTCTCTCTTGCTGCCTCCTAAACACGCCTTGCCCCTCTCCTCTCTCTTTGTCTTTGGCCAACAGCACAGTCCCAACCAATCAGGAAATCTCATTCCTGACCTGCATGTTTGATTTGGCCAATACTTTACACTGGATGCCTTTCCTGATGCAACCCTCCCCATTTATCCAGGCTTGGGACCGACACTAGGAGTACACCGGCTTGAGTGACCGGCCTACCAAAATTAGAGCACATTGGCAACTCATCCAGGAGGTCACAAAAGAACCCAGAACAACATCTACAGAACTGCCGGCCTCACTGTTAAGATCAGTGTTCATGATCCAACAATAAGAAAGAGACTGGGCAAAAATGGCAAGAAGAAAACCACTGCTGACCAAAAGAACACAAAGGCTCAGCTCACATTTGCCAAAAAACATCTTGATGATCCCCAAGACTTTAGGGAAAATATTTTGTGGACTGAAGAGACAAAAGTTGAACTTTTTAGAAGGTTTGTGTCTTGTTACATCTGGCATCAAACTAACAGCATTTCATAAAAAGAACACCAAACCAACAGTCAAACATGGTGGTTGTAGTGTGATGGTTTGGGGCTGCTTTGCTGCTTCAGGACTTGAATGATTTGCCATAACTGATGGAACCATAAATTCTGCTCTCTACCAGAAAATCCTGAAGGGGAATGTCTGGCCATCAGTATGTACCCTGAAGCTCAAGCGCATTTGGATTGTGCAGCAGCACAGTGATCTGAAACACATCAGCAAGTCCACCTCTGAATGGCTCAAAAAAATAAAACAAAATGAAAGTTTTGGAGTAGCCTAGTCAAAGTCTGCACTTAAATCCCATTGAGATGCTTTGGCATGACCTTAAACAGGCCTCATGCTCGAAAATTTCCAATGTGGCTGAATTAACACAATTCTGCAAAGAAGAGTCGGCCAAAATTCCTCCACAGCGATGTGAAAGACTTATTGCCCATTATTGTAACCGCTTAATTGCAGTTCTTGCTACCAAGGGTGGCACAATCAGTTATTAGGTTTAGGGGGTAATTACTTTTCAACATAGAGCCAGGTAGGTTTGAATAGCTTTTTTCCTTACTATATGAAATCATCACTTGTAAACTGTATTTTGTATTTACTCAGATTATCTTTATCTAATATTACAATTTTTCTGACGATCTGAAACATTTAAGCGTGACAAATATGAACCCCCCCCCCCCCCCCCCCCCCCCAAAAAAAAAGAACATCAAGAAAGGATGTTAGTCAGCTATCAGAGATGCAGAACGGCATCACGAGAGATGGATAAGTACAAAAAGATATCCGTATCCGAGGCTCTAGAAAGTCAAAAGCAAAGGTTCACAGTTCTGGCCACTGGGCTGAATAGATAAGCCAGAGAAACACAGGCCAAGAAAATAAATGGTCTGTTCTCCAAACCTCCTTCCTGGGTGTACTCCCAGCTGCAAGGGAATGATATCGAGAAGACAGAGCTGGCGACAACACCAGCTGACATAATCCATGCCTAAAGGCTCTCCATAAGTGCCTGGCAGTACAAAAAGTTGTCTGCTAACAAAAGATACTCACCCAGACTGGCTAATACAGGACAGAGCAATCCTGATCATGAAGGCTCCCCCACAAGGGTGCGACACCTTTGAGCTATAGGGTGATCACCTGCCTCTCTGCAACATGGCAGATCCTCTCAGGCATCATAGCCTCAGCCACCTCTCCAAAGAGCAGATATGGAGTAGGTGTAGCCATCAGTCAGCTCCTGTACATAGATGACCCCAAGCTGTACACCAGGAGCAAGTGAGACATTCACTTACTGATCCACCTCATCAGGATCTACTGCGAGGATATCATGAAGTCATTCAGACAGGATAAGTGTGGCCAAATGGTTGCAAAGAGAGGGCAGTTATCCAGACTGATGCAAAGTAGCAGTGGGCATACCGGACAGCCATACAACATAGGTATCCCACAGGCCAACGGGAACCAAATGAAGCTGCAAGGTCAGCCACAGCCAAATATCTCCAGAAGGTAAGACAGGTGACGAAAAGCAAGTAGCAGCAGGGATAAGATCTGAGCCATTAAGGGATATCAACCATCAGACAGATAGATTAGGAAGATGGTTAATAGCACTGCAGACTCTTGTTTTGCTACATTTTCATTACTATTGTGAAGGTACCCAATAACTCTGGGGCTCCTCAAAGTTTTACAAATAAACTGAAATGGGGAAATCTTTGAAAGCACTGTCTTCAGCAGGACTTTTGTGGGTAAACTAACATGTTCACTCTGAGGGATTTGAGCCAAAAAGGTTGGATTTCAGTTTTTTTTCAGCGCGTTCTGTTTTTTAACGCCAGTTTCTGGAGAGACGCTCTGCTTGTCAAAACTCAAATCAAATCCAAAGGATAATAATAATTTAATCAGATGCAGCAACAGAAGCACCCCCCCCCCCCCAACTCTTTGAATAATACACCACGGTTTTACTAATAAGATCTCTGCCGACTCATCATATCCACTGAGCACATCCCGATTCCCCAAAGCTTCCATAACTGAAACAAAAAGATCAGATGCCTCATTTAATCCCTTCAAGCATCTGCCTGATGAACCCTTCAGAGAGATGCTTTGACATCTTTCTACGTTCATCCACAAATAGAGAAGTGCTGCTCTGTATTTGGTATTTGTTGCAAATTTGAGCGTTGTTGTCAGCAGCACTGTAAACTTATTGACTTAAGACATTACCTTCAGGGTATTTTTGCCCAGTCAGTCAGCTGTGTTGAAATAAACATGTAGCCTATGTACATGTTTGGCCAAGTGCTCCTGGTGGGAGCTGTTTGTTTTCAATACAGACAAGACAGTGTATTTTTCAGCTAAAATCAAGGGATAGATATTTACTGTGGTTTCACTGTGAATTAGAGCCCACAGTAAGCACTCCTGTTGGCAAACATATTTAAGCCTATACATATTATTACATGCAAGTCTGGCTCGGCTCAGCGTGAGCCGATTTCCCATTTGCTGCTGAAGGAAACCAAAGCCAACTGTGAGTAAAGCAGCACTCAGTCATTCAACTTTAACATAATTTCAGCCACATCCATCCAGTAGCCACATGATGTTGTCTTTTCTTTTTTATTAATGAGCACTCAAACAAATGGCAGAACCCTCCATTTCCCCTGTTGTCAACATCAACGTTGTCATGGAAACAGTGAGCTGAATCAATCTTCTCTCTCTCTCTCTCTCTCTCTCTCTCTCTCCAGCTATGTGCTACAGCAATCTGCTATAGCTTTCACTCTAAATGCCAAGGCAATAAAACAGACACCTATAGGAAATGTCAGCAGCACTGCCCGAACAATGAAATCTGACAGCCAAGACAAGCAATATTTTTCATTGCCAAGCCTGTGATGGCGCATCCCTTTCTTTTGAGGGGTTGGAGGAAAGCCAAATTGAAATGAATGATACTGCTGTAAATGAAAGCTTTGGATTTGAGGCTACAGGTCAGATTAACATAATTGAAACTCACCAGCTCTCGCACACATTTGTATATGCACATGCTCAGTGCCATGTGCGTCCAGACACATGCACACTCACGTGCCCACATCCATACTCTATGTGCACGTGCAGAGTACCTCCCTGATTTGCATTGCCTCTATTGTTTATATATGCAACAGCGCCCTCGAGTGGTCACTCAAGGTAAAAGAGAAATATTGGTTGTATTTTTTTTCTCCGCTTTTCTAAAGTGAAGTGTGCGCATTCACCCGTGCAAAAACCGCCTGTTGACATAGACCCTGTCAAACTGCTGCCTGATCATATACTCATGTCTGAGTTCCAGAGGGTGTTTATATTGATATGAAACTTAACTCGGTTATAAAATGTTACTGCTCTCTCGCTCTCTCTCTCCCTCCCTCTCTAAACACACAGTCCATGTTGTTTCCCCCAGGAAGTCTTTTTTTTTTTTTTTTTTTGACGTTGTGGGAAAATTTATTTATTTATTTTTCGGCCTATTTTATGTAATTGTACAGTACGTTGGATGTAAACCACTGCCACTGGTAACAACAGCATTCACACGTTTCATTATAGTGTTGGTAATTGAAGTAACTTTGGTCTGTAGAGTTTTTTTTTTGGCCTTTGTTTCCTGTCTATTGTCTGTTTTATTATCTGACTATAAAGTCATTGTTCATGAGCCTGTTTTATTCTTTGATTTTGTAGGCAGGCTTATTGGGATATGTATTAGATTGTATATTACTGTGTATATTACTACATAGTGGCAGTATGTCTTTCATATGTTGGCAAATCACACCTTTAAGTTTGATTTTTTCCTGCACATGTGAGCATTTATACATGGTTTGTGTATTTTACTGTAGATAATGTAGAAAGCCACACAGCACAGGCTTAAATTATGTAAATATACAACATTTATTCTAAGTGAAGGCACACGTGTTTGAGTGTCAGTGCACAGGCATCTGTTTCTCTCACTTCGTTTTTTTGCCTCACAGTCCTTTTCCCCTTTGGTGTTAAATAGTTTTCAATATGCATGATGATAATAAAACACATTCACCTGAAATTAACCAGATCCATGGTAATTTTATGCCAAGTGTCTGGGACTGTGAGTTGTATAAATGGGGGAATAGAGCTGCCATTAGTTTCTAGTCCTGCCTTGTGCAGCTGTTAATAGTCAATTTATAAGTCTGCACAGGATTTGTGATTATCAGAAAGGAAATCACATGCAGCATATTCACATGAGGGAAATAAGAGTGACAGTGATGGAAATGAAAATGCTGTGGTGAGAATATAAATAAGACAAACTGTTTCATTTTGCACAGCAACCGCATTCAGCATGAATCCATATGGAAGTGCTGATATTAAGGATGTTTTCATTAGTCCGCACAATCAAGTGCACAGAGGCCTCGCTTATAAAAATTTTTATTGCATTGTCCATATAGATACAATGCTAGAAAAAGTTTTGGTTTATTCCAAATGTTAGAGAATTTCTCTCTTAAACAGCATCAGCAAACAACAGCAAGGCTGACAGAAGGACATGCAGTATGTTTCTCATGAAATACTGTGTAATAAAGGTATACTTTCTGTATGTATTGGGAAAAACTAACCATACTCACAACAGGTGTCCAAAGGCAAGGTTTTTCAGTGTTTGAAGATCATAAGATTAACTATATCTCCAAAGAGAGATTAAACACTTTATCAGTAAATCTCACAGTTTGGGTCTAAATGCAATGCAAAGCCCATTTTGAAAAAGTGGCCCCAAGGCATCTGGTATCATCTGGCACAACTACAAAGAGTGAAATGCACGCAGAGAACAACAAATCCTACAGAGTGTATCTCTAATTCATTATTAAAAATGCAATGACCACCTCCAAAGGAGTAGTATTTGTATATATTGTATATATTTTATTTTATATGCACTAAAGAGACAAAATGGATAAATAACACTGGATCTGTGTGATGCACTATAAACAAAACCTGCAATTTAACAGAATCTTTCTATAACTTTTATGGAATTTTCCTGTAATTTTTATATATGTGAAATATTAGTGTTACAAAACACAGAGAGTGAATTAACATGTCTAATGTAAAATAATGTGAAACAAATGACCTGTGAATAAACATGATCTTTAAGTTCTTTTAAATAATTTTTTCCACACAAAAGGCCTGTAAAAATACAGTCACCAGTGTAACATAATTTCACAAATATGTCATGTTTATTTTAAAGATAAAACAGATAAATTCTAGTTTATTGCTGTAAATATATTTCTAAAATCTGATGCATTGAGTCTAAAATGACACCAAAAATGTCTTTAATTTTATATGGATGCATTTATTAAATAACACATATGTTGTGTCATTATGGAAGTTTTCACCACAAAAATGAAACTTTTTGAAATTATTTGATTTGAACAAATTAGATTACTGCACAAATGTGTAATTAAAACAAAGAATAAAAACATGTACAATAATCTTAAAAATTTTAACAATCTGCTGAATACTTTATACATGACTACCTTTTACGTAATGCTTTGCAGAAATAAGCCTGCAGAGATACAGTTTCCTTCTCTTGAGATGTGCAGATCTAGAAAAAGGCTTCAGGCTTCAAGGGGTGCTTTTCATTATGGTAACCTCTATGCTTCTAAACTGAATCTCTCCTCCTGGGACCTGGAAATCGTTACCCATCTTGAAGTATCTTCCAATCCATTATTTCACCTCAAGAAAACACAAGTCTTGTTGAAGAACATTGCTCCTTGGTGAAAGCCTTCAATTCAATTCAGTTCAATTCAATTCAATTCAATTCAATTCAATTCAATTCGGCTCGGCTCAGCTCGGTTTGATTCGATTCGATTCAATTCAATTCAATTCAATTCAACTCAGTTCATAAAGCACCAAATCACAACAACAATTGTCTCTAGGTGCTTTATATTGTAAGGTAAAGACCCTGCAATAATACAGAGAAAACCCCAACAATCAAGCTACCCCCTATGAGCAAGCACTTGGCAAGAGTGGGAAGGAAAAACTCCCTCTTAACAGGAAGAAAGCTTTGGCTGAATCAGACTCAGGGAGGGGCAGCCATCTGTCGTGACTGTTGGGGGTGAGGGGAGGGAGACAGGACAAAGGACACTCTGTGGAAGAGAGATAATAATAACTAACACAAAGAGTGAAAAGAGGAAGTGAATGAAGAAACACTGCCTCATCTGAGCACCCCACCCCAGCAGCCTAGGCCTATTGCAGCATAAGTAAGGGAGAGTTCACTCGATCCAGCCCTAAATATAAGCTTGATCAAAAAGGAAAATTTTAAGCCTAATCTTAAAAGTAGAGAGGGTGTCCGACTCTTGAATCTAAACTGGGAGCTGGTTCCACAGACGACAGGCCTGAAAGCTGAAGGCTACTCCACAACTAAGCCCGCAGTCGAGAGCATCCTCTATTGGGGAGATATAGTACTATGAGGTCTTTATGATGGGATCCTGATTATTTAAGACCTTGTATGTGAGAAGAAGAATTTTAAATTCAATTCTGGATTTAACAGGGAGCCAGTGAAGAGAAGCCAATATGGGAGAAATATGCTCTCTTTCTAATCCATGTCCTCTAGTTTAATGACATTTATTTAGCTTATCTATAAATCAGCCTTTAAAATATGCATTGAAATATATTTAACTGCTTTTATTACTGAACAGAGACAGTGTGTTAGATTGACGTGAAACATGAAATGAAATATTCTCTAGGTGCTAAATTTTAATTTTGATTATCGGCATATCTTTATTACCACCAAGAAGGGCATTGGTATTCTGACTTTATATTTTCTTTAAAAATCCAAAGTGCAGTAACTTCAAAAAAACCTTGTGTTGAGTTAAAATGGACTTCAGCAGTGCTTTTGCTCATCAGAGAATTTTTCTCAACAGTGACCTTCAGCTCAATCTGAGCAGTTCAATTCAAATAACCAATAACCAATTATTAGCCTTAAGTCTACATTTTGGAATTGTGTTTGGAAGCTTGAAATACATTTTTCATTCTGTAGTGAATGTGTTACTATGTACAGGAGCAAGTTTCACAGATGGAAGAAGAAAGCAGATCGACTTAATGAGCGGGTGAGCTTTGAAGGGAGCAGGTGGGGTGGGGGTTGGAGGGTTGGGAGGTTGGGGGCTGGGTGGGGGTGCAGATAGACTGAGGGAGATGGAGGAATCTCATGATTTTATGGTTTTACTGATGTATGTTTGCTCAGCTTCAACTGGGTATCAATGCATCTCTCAGTTACCATGACTACAGCAGAGCCTCTCGGTTCATATAAAGAATGACGACTGATGTGTGGCCACGGAGGGACCAATTATCTCTTTCTGAATTAGCGAACCCCGAATACTCCCCTATGTGCGTACAGATACACCTAAATTGAAGTTCCTAAGTTGTAATTGTGCAGATTAGGAGAGCATTTCTGGAATGATAATGCCAGGAATAATACACCGAGGATAATAATTTGAGAAAAAAAATACTTGAGTCACTCTTGTTAAATAGTATCTTAATTGTTCCTGTTATTATTGAAGTTTGTCTGATAGGGTTAAATATCTACTTAGACAAACCACAGACTCAACAAACCTGATAGGCTGAGGAAGGCTGTTCCAAGTTTAGGAGCTACAAGTTCAAAAGCATGATAACCTCTGGTTTTAAAATAAGAACATGGAACATTTAGGAGACCTTGATCAGAAGATCAGAGATGCTGGTTGCAGTTATAAGGTCTCAGTAGCTCTGCTATATATGCAGGAACCTGTCCATATAGGGCTTTCTATGTTATTAATAAAAAATTAAAATGAATTCTGACTTTCACTGGAAACCAGTGAAGGGAAGTAAGTATAGGGGTGATATGTGGGTACTGGCTAGATTATTAAAGTGTGTTCCACATTATTGGGTATCAATAAAGGTCTGATTTTTGCAATGTTTCTTAAATGAAGGTAACAAGACTGGATGAGCTTTGAGATTCAAAATTTAATTATTGGTCAAAAATAACACCAAGGTTCTTTGCAGATGATTTGATATTGTTGGCGAGTGGGCCGATGTCACGGCTGAGCTCCTTAGAGAAACTCTCAGGGCTGAATATATAAAGCTCAGTTTTGCGAGGATTAAGAAGGAGGGAACTTAAAGACACCCACTTATTAATGGCAGTGAAGCACTCATCAAGGTAGGAGAGGCTGTTGAGGTTGTTTGGCTTAACAGAAAAATACAGCTGTGTATCATCTGCATAGCAATGATAAGAAATGTCTTTGAAACTGTTCAATAAATGAACCGGGGGTAACGTATACAAAGAAAAGAGAACTGGTCCAAACAGATGATTAACCTTTAGTTGATGTTTCAGGGGCAATGCTGTCCTCGCTTCTTTATCATAAAAAATATTCATAACTACTAATAATTAACAATATTGATTTAACATTAATCAACACTAAGAGCACAAAACTTATTGTAAACTAATCTGTACTTTCATAGCAGTGTTAGGAAACCTTGCATGTGTGGGCCTTGTATGTCTTTCCCACACTCACTGAAATGGCAGCTCAGGTGGCTTAATAACCTTATGACCTCCAAACCCTCTTTTTTTTATCTGTTTTAATCTCAGGTAGTCCAATCTCAGAATAACTGAATTCTAATTTGTTTATTTTTGAAATTTCTTTTACATTATGGGTGCTTGTAGATCCAAATGTCATGTATGCATAAACCCTTTCTAATCTTACTGATGGCAATGAGTGCTTTTAACTACAAGTCACACTAACCATACATCCATAAAGCACTTGACCTACCTCACATCCACAGTCAGTTCACACCATATATTTCCTCACGCATACCATATATTTTAAAGGGCTTTTACTGTTTCACTATTTTCAGATTCCCCCTTGATCCTTCAAAGACCAGCAGGTGTCTTTCTCTGCAGGAACCTGGGCAAATATGGTGGGAACACAGACAGTTCTTGACAGTGTCAAGGTCCCCCTTGAACTCTGTCACCACTGTCCCATAAAAAATACACACAGGATTGGCATGTGAAGTTTCACATTTTCAAGATTCCCTAAAACCACCATTTTCATTGATTTGACCTACACTGGTGGATCTAAAATCCCTACGAACAGATAAGGGTCAAATTTGACACAAACCAGCCTCAATATACAAATGTTTAAAGCACCTGTACAACAATATAACATTTTTATATCTTTAGATTTTTGTGAATTTTGGGAGAAGTCATCAAATTTCAGCCTAAAAGAATGACATTTAGGGTTTTTTTTTTACTGCTGTCAAATTTGACACAAACAGTATGTAAGAGTTAAAGAAATGTACTCATTTCATGTTTAATGTGTAATCTTATGCTAAAACATGAGCTCCGTGCAGTTTTTCATATACTGGACTGCCCCATATCTGGAATTAGGTATTTAATTCCAAACAAAAGAAAAGAAAAAACATTGATAAGAAATATTTTCCGTTCTTGCCAAATCTAGTTCTTGCCACTTTTAATCAACGATATTTGATAGGGAAAAAAAAGGCATTAGATTAATAGGATTGTGTTATCTATTCACATCACTACCCTTTACAACAGAGAACATTGTACCTATTGACTAAATCAATCTTCACCGCCCAGTTTTTAAACACTGGGTGGTGCAACATAAAGCAGAACAAACTGAAGGAGTTACAGAATGTCTGTGTAATTATCTCAATGGGGATTTTATTGGAATTACATGTTATGTTGAGACAGCTGGGCTATAAAAAGCTGCTGGAACCATGAGGCTAATTTAGAGAAACAGCTTCAGTTTTCCTTTCAGGGAAATGTCCACAGATCTTGAGTGTTTGTATCCTCTAGGACAAGTAAAGCACTGCGAGAATATCTGAAAATGCAAAAAGCAGGCAGCTTTAGATTAGGTCTCCATTTCAAACTGAGGATTAGTCTTCTTTTCTGTTGCTTGGTGTATGGTGCTGAAAAACTCAGCTCCATTATTAGCAATTAAACTTCTACTATGGAAACAATAAAAGGTAATCTTTACTCATATGCAATTAAAACAAGTTCTAATGAGTTACCTGTATGATCATTTTTTGTATTTGACTGTATATTAATTTACTAACAAAGCCGGAAATATTTGCAGTTTTCAGTGTGAGCAGTAAAGCAATACTGCAAGGATCATCCTCAGAAGACAGCTGTACTTTGAGCTGAATGCTAATGTAACATGCAAGGCTGCATAAGAGAAGTGGAGGTGAAAGTCTGAAAATAGAAGCCAATGTGAAATTGCCTCAAACTTGCATTCTTTATAATGGCCAGCAGTGGCAGCTTCACAGATTCCAAAAAGAAATTATATTATACTGCACAGAGGTTTGTACCAGGGTAAGAAAATCACCCTACTTCTCACTTGATTTATTGCCTTAGTAAACATTTTTCTTGTGAGTTCACGGGCAAAATTGCTTCTTTTTTTTTTTAAAGTTTTAAAACAACATGAGATTCATTTGATAAATTATGGGTCCATTTGTAGAAAAATAGTCTGATCGTCTTTCTGTGATATCACTAATAACTGATGTCATTGTCATCTTAAGGGTCAGCATGCACTCATTCATGCTGTATGGCCAAGACACAGAAAACAAAATAGCACTACTGCACACACACACACACACTAAGGAGTGTGTGCGGTTCCCACTGTATGAAGACAAAGAATGATTCAGTCTATCATAATTAGTGACAATAAATGGATGAAGATCAGCTGAACAGCTTTGGCTGTTTTTAAACCTTCTTTTGCCACACAGAATAAATTATATTCATGTCTATGAAAAAAAGCAGATGACTAATACCTCCAGGATTTCAAAGTGAACACACCCTCATTTCTTTATATTTTGCTACGACAATAGTAAATAGGTGCAGTGATTTTTCTGAAACGTGCTTCTAACAAGCTTGAAAGTCAAGATTTGGTATGACCACCTTTATTTTTCCACACAGCCTTCCACACATTTCGGGAATAGTTCTCCAGGCTTCTTGAAGGAC